>NW_027361677.1:2912500-4255000 GCF_039654945.1 Dendrobates tinctorius
CACCTTTGGGTGCGGCTGCTGACTGTACCCCTGTTTTCCTTCAGGACCTGCAGGTATTTTCAGGACCTGCTGTGAGGTCATGACCAGGTGACCAGTCATGTGATCCATACCTCACCTGGGGGTGGGGTTACAGCCTACACAATGAAGGTGTTAGTGATGGGCAGTCCGGCTCTTTTTGGAGATCTGGCTCTCACGGCTCCGCTCACCAAAAAGATCCGGCTCTTTTTGGATCCTAAATGGATACATTGGAGAAAAAAGGATTTAGTTCAGCTCACCCCTCATTGATGCTGCAGCAAGGTCCGAGCAAGAACACGTCTCCACTTGGACGTCTTGGAACACTTCATAGAAAAAGGAGAGTCCAGCTCAAGGAGTAAAATCCAGAATTGTCTTTATTTATTTCATTAAATTACAAGCATGGCTGCCATAGTCATCATTGCGGTTTTTACCCAGACATGGGATAGTCGCAAAGAAAGTGCCCAGAAGGTTCTGTACGCGTTTCGAGTGGTAAACGCTCTTAGACTTAGACCCTGTGCGGCTATCCCATGTCAGGGTAAAAACCACAATGATGACTATAGCAGCCATGCTTGTATTTTAATGAAATAAATAAAGAAAATTCTGGATTTTACTTCTTGAGCTGGACTCTCCTTTTTCTATGCAGTATCCTAAATGGATCCCTATTGCGTACATGTTTAGGTGTCAGAAACTCCGCCCACCTACCACATTAACCCCACCCACTTTCTAGGAACCAATGAATTTGCTGTGTGGGCGGAGTTTTGTTCAGGTGGGCGGAGTTATGTCTGCCGAACATCGGGATTTTACACCCAGGGAGAGCCATTCAGGGATTTTAGTAGCTCTCACTGGGGTGACGGCTCCCATCGTTCACAGCAGGGAGCCGGCTCTTTGTGTCGGATCGTTCGCGAACGACCCATCACTGGAAGGTGTGTTTAGCACATGAGAGAGTGTTGGGAGTCTGGATTGTGCACAGACTTCCATGTGTCCAGGTGGGACACTACAGAGTTGTCTGTGACCTGGGAGGTAGAAGGCCTCCTGTGTGTGTGGCTCCAGGCCAACCGGGGAAGCAGTGCTGGCTTTCCTGAACCAGAGGAATGAGGTCTATGAGATACCTCCGGAGTGGACAGTCGGACAACCATGAGTGGCACTGACCCCGGTCAATAAGAGACTGTACTGTCCTATGGAACTGAGTGTTTAACGGACATTGCCCTGGCCTGTGTGTGAACAGGGTCTGAGGGAGCAAAGCCTTGTTTATGGACATTATTATTTTATGTTGCCGGACCTAAAGGCTGACTACTCTGTGTTTGTGCTGCTGGGGATATGGAACAATAAACCCAGGAGAACTTTTAAGGAAATTAAGTCTTCCTGTATGTTATAGCGCTGCCAAGTGGGTGTTCCCCAGTGCACTCAGTGAGCGCTGCCTTACACATATTACAGAAAGACAATTGTGTAACAAGGGTAGCAACACATTGCACAGATAATATAACAAAAAGTACAATGGAAAACAAGAACATGTAAATCAGTAGTACTGTAGATGAGCATGAACAAAATTAAAATTAATTATGGTCTGTTTTTTACCCATTTTTTGGTCCTTTTTTCTTACTCCATGTGTCATCCATTTTTCTTGTAGGCAAAAATAAACGGAGAAGGAAGAGGCTTAATGAGGCCTTTTCACACAGTGTTTTTGTCCACGTTTGTTTGTTCCATTGGGGCTGGCGTCCGAACCCCCCCTCGCAAAAGAGGATTCGGACGTATGTGCCGATGGGGCCATGTACTAGAGTGGATACGGAAACTATTCAGACCGTTTTAAATTTTTCACTCTTTGTTTCATTGCAGCCATTTAGTAAATTCAGAAGTTCATTTTTTTCTCATTAATTTTTCACTCTGCACCCCATTTTGACTGAAAAAACTGAAATGTAGACATTTTTGCAAATATATTAAACAAAAGCTGAAATATAACATGGCCATAAGTATTCAGACCCATTGCTCAGTATTGAGTAGAACCACCCTTTGAGCTAGTACATCATGAGTAGTGTTGAGCGATACCATCCGATATTAAGAAATATAGGATCGGATTGGATTGGACCGATACCCAAAAAGTATCGGGTATCGCCGATTCCGATACCGGAAACCCCATTCAAGTCAACGGGACAGAAATATCGGAATTAAAAAAACCCCTTTCTTTACTTGTACATCCAGTTTGGGAGGGGGAAGAGTGTGGGCGGTGCGTGGGCGGACACTGTGCATGTCTGTGTGTGCGGGCGGGGTCTGCACGGGCCTCTCGGGGGTCTGTGCGGGCTGTCGGGGGTCTGTATGGGCCTGCCGGGGGTCTGTGCGGGCCTGCCAGGGGGCTGTGCGGGCCTGCCGGGGGTCTGTGCGAGCTGCCGGGGGTCTGTGCAGGCTGCCGTGGGTCTGTGCGGGCCTGCCGGGGGTCTGTACGGGCCTGCCGGGGGTCTGTGCGGGCCTGCCGGGGGTCTGTGCGGGCCTGCCGGGGGTCTGTGCGGGCCTGCCGGGGGTCTGTGCGGGCCTGCCGGGGGTTGTGTGTGTGTGCAGGCATCGTCAGATGGGACTACAAGTCCCATCGGGCTATGCCTGCTACAATGACAGTGATTGACACATTAGCCAATGATGGGACAGTAGTAGTCCCATCATCCGGCTAATGTGTTGAATGTAAAAAAACAAAACAAAAAAAAACATACATACTACATATATACTACATTCATACTACATACATACTACATATATACTACATTCATACAACATACATACATACTACATACATACTACATATATACTACATTCATACAACATACATATTACATACATACTTAATATATACTACATTCATACAACATACATACATACTACATTCATACAACATACATACTACATACATACTACATATATACTACATTCATACAACATACATACTACATACATACTGCATTCATACAACATACATACTACATTCATACAACATACATACATACTACATACATACTACATTCATACAACATAGATACTACATGCTACATATATACTACATTCATACAACATACATACAACATACATACATACATACAACATTCATAAAACATGCTACAGACATACAACATACATGCTACCTACATACTACATATAATACATTCATACATTCATACAATACATACATATAGACATACAGTACATACAACATACATACTACATACAATACATTCATACAATACATACATATAGACATACAGTACATATAAAATAGAGTACATACTCACCATCACTTGTCACTTTGATCCCCGAACCAGTGTCATCTTTAAAAAATATTAAAATAACAAACAACTGATATACTCCCTGATCCACAGAAACCCACGAGTGTCCCATGACGATCTCCCGTGGAGAACAGCAGCATCAGCTGATGCCACCGCTCTCTAGGGGCCCCAGGAATCCAAATACGGGAGGTAGGTATCCTTCCGCACTGTATTCCTTCACCACTGTAAAAAAATAGTTCCTAGTCTCACTTTTGGCATTGCTGTGTGAGAAAGTTCCCACGCAGCTTTTGCCATAAAGTGAGACCAGTCAACTATAGTAACCTCTCAGTGATGCAGTGCAGGAGATCGTCGTGGGACACTCGTGGATTTCTGTGGATCAGGGAGTATATCGCTTGTTTGTTATTTTAATACTTTTTAAAGATGACACTGGCTTCGGGGATCAAAGTGACAAGTGATGGTGAGTATGTACTCTATGTTATATGTACTGTATGTCTATATGTATGTATTGTATGAATGTATTGTATGTATGTAGTATGTATGTTATATGAATGTAGTATGTATGCATGTACAGTGGGGCAAAAAAGTATTTAGTCAGTCAGCAATAGTGCAAGTTCCACCACTTAAAAAGATGAGAGGCGTCTGTAATTTACATCATAGGTAGACCTCAACTATGGGAGACAAACTGAGAAAAAAAAATCCAGAAAATCACATTGTCTGTTTTTTTTTCATTTTATTTGCATATTATGGTGGAAAATAAGTATTTGGTCAGAAACAAAATTTCATCTCAATACTTTGTGATATATCCTTTGTTGGCAATGACAGAGGTCAAACGTTTTCTGTAAGTCTTCACAAGGTTGCCACACACTGTTGTTGGTATGTTGGCCCATTCCTCCATGCAGATCTCCTCTAGAGCAGTGATGTTTTTGGCTTTTCGCTTGGCAACACGGACTTTCAACTCCCTCCAAAGGTTTTCTATAGGGTTGAGATCTGGAGACTGGCTAGGCCACTCCAGGACCTTGAAATGCTTCTTACGAAGCCACTCCTTCGTTGCCCTGGCGGTGTGCTTTGGATCATTGTCATGTTGAAAGACCCAGCCACGTTTCATATTCAATGCCCTTGCTGATGGAAGGAGGTTTGCACTCAAAATCTCACGATACATGGCCCCATTCATTCTTTCATGTACCCGGATCAGTGGTCCTGGCCCCTTTGCAGAGAAACAGCCCCAAAGCATGATGTTTCCACCACCATGCTTTACAGTAGGTATGGTGTTTGATGGATGCAACTCAGTATTCTTTTTCCTCCAAACACGACAAGTTGTGTTTCTACCAAACAGTTCCAGTTTGGTTTCATCAGACCATAGGACATTCTCCCAAAACTCCTCTGGATCATCCAAATGCTCTCTAGCAAACTTCAGATGGGCCCGGACATGTACAGGCTAAAGCAGTGGGACACGTCTGGCACTGCAGGATCTGAGTCCATGGTGGCGTAGTGTGTTACTTATGGTAGGCCTTGTTACATTGGTCCCAGCTCTCTGCAGTTCATTCACTAGGTCCCCCCGCGTGGTTCTGGGATTTTTGCTCACCGTTCTTGTGATCATTCTGACCCCACGGGGTGGGATTTTGCGTGGAGCACCAGATCGAGGGAGATTATCAGTGGTCTTGTATGTCTTCCATTTTCTAATTATTGCTCCCACAGTTGATTTCTTCACTCCAAGCTGGTTGGCTATTGCAGATTCAGGCTTCCCAGCCTGGTGCAGGGCTACAATTTTGTTTCTGGTGTCCTTTGACAGCTCTTTGGTCTTCACCATAGTGGAGTTTGGAGTCAGACTGTTTGAGGGTGTGCACAGGTGTCTTTTTATACTGATAACAAGTTTAAACAGGTGCCATTACTACAGGTAATGAGTGGAGGAAAGAGGAGACTCTTAAAGAAGAAGTTACAGGTCTGTGAGAGCCAGAAATCTTGATTGCTTGTTTCTGACCAAATACTTATTTTCCACCATAATATGCAAATAAAATGAAAAAAAAACAGACAATGTGATTTTCTGGATTTTTTTTTCTCAGTTTGTCTCCCATAGTTGAGGTCTACCTATGATGTAAATTACAGACGCCTCTCATCTTTTTAAGTGGTGGAACTTGCACTATTGCTGACTGACTAAATACTTTTTTGCCCCACTGTATGTTGTATGAATGTAGTATATATGTAGTATGTATGTATGTTGTATGAATGTAGTATATATGTAGTATGTATGTATCTTGTATGAATGTAGTATATATGTAGTATATATGTATGTTGTATGAATGTAGTATATGTAGTATGTAAGTGGTATGAATGTAGTATGTATGTTGTATGAATGTAGTATGTATGTTGTATGAATGTAGTATGTATGTTGTATGAATGTAGTATGTATGTATGTTGTATGAATGTAGTACGTATGTAGTATGTATGTTTTTTTTTTTTTTACATTCAACACATTAGCTGGATGATGGGACTACTACTGTCCCATCATTATAGAAAATATATGAGAGAGAAAACACACGAAAAAAGTCCCATACAACAATTTTTCAAAATTACCAAGATGATTTTATTAGAAATAACAGGAATATAGGAAAAAGGGTGGTATATAAGTCAGTTATGACCATAAATAGCATATGGGCAAAAATACATAGGGTACACCACAGGTAATGGACAAAGGGATATAAAAAATTATTTATCCATACTTAATACAAGAATTAAATATTCAACATTATCCCACAGTAGTGTATAACAACCAGTCAAGGTATGTAGACTAAAAAGACAATTATAGCCAACACATATGGTGGAGCCTGCCACCAAATGAGGATAAATATAGTAATCACACCAAATGAAGTCACTACATAATATTACCTATTAGACTGGTCTGAAGTGAGAGTCCACCAAGGAGTACCCTCCCCGACGTACATTTCGGCTAAATGGTCCCATCATTGGCTAATGTGTCAATCACTGTCATTGTAGCAGGCATAGCCCGATGGGACTTGTAGTCCCATCGGACGATGCCTGCACACACACACAACCCCCGGCAGGCCCGCACAGACCGCCGGCAGCCCGCACAGACCCCCGGCAGGCCCATACAAACCCCCGGCAGCCCGCAGACCCCCGGCAGGCCCGCACAGACCCCCCAGCAGCCTGCACAGACCCCCAGCAGGCCCGCACATACCCCCGGCAGGCCCGCACAGACCCCCGGCAGGCCCGCACAGACCCCCGGCAGGCCCGCACAGACCCCCGGCAGGCCCACACAGACCCCCAGCAGGCCCACACAGACCCCCGGCAGGCCCGCACAGACCCCCGGCGGCCCGCACAGACCCCCAGCTGGCCCGCACAGACCCCCGGCAGCCCGCACAGACCTCCGGCAGGCCCGCACAGACCGCACATCAAGATAGCATCATTTCAGCAGCCAATCACAGCCACAACACTGGCTCATTGCATTATGGGAACTTACGATTCCGGTATCCGATATTGTAAAAATATCGGTACTCGGTATCGGAATTCCGATACAGCGAATATCGGCCGATACCTAATATTTGCAGTATCGGAATGCTCAACATTAATGTAGTCATGAGTCTTCTTGGGAATGATGCAACAAGTTTTTCACCCCTGGATTTGGGGATCCTCTGCCATTCTTCCTTGCAGATCCTCTCCAGTTCCGTCAGGTTGGATGGTGAACGTTGGTGGACAGCCATTTTCAAGTCTCTCCAGAGAAGCTCCATTGGGTTTAGGTCAGGGCTCTGGCTGGGCCAGTCAAGAATGGTCACAGAGTTGTTCTGAAGCCATTCCTTTCTTATTTTAGCTGTGTGAACTTTTTTGAATTTACCAAACGGCTGCAATGAAACAAAGAGTAAAAACTTTAAAGGGGTCTGAATTCTTTCCATACCCACTGTATATTGGTGCTGTTAGAGTCAACATGTGCTCTGTCAATGCTGTGAATCATTTTCGGGTGTATACATCTGGAGTAGTAGACTGTGTTTGGGTGTCAGTCTGTCCAGTAGGTGTATACAAACTAAAATTTTGCACAACAGAGCACACATTGATGCTATCGGCACCATTATAGTCAACCTACTATTATACTATAGTATAGTGGGTGAAATCTACAGCAAAAACACTAAAAGAATTGCCATGCTGCAGCTTTAAATGTGCAAGTAAAAAATAAGCAGTGAGTGTGTGCATGAGACTTCAGCAATCTCATTCACTTTTCTGGCACTAGGAAATCCTTCAGGTTTCGTGACAATATTGCTTGGAAAAAAACGCAACAATAACGTTTGCATATACACTGAGACGTATTAGCACAGAAAACGGCTGTGAGTCTCATCTTTCAAAAGCAATGTTATTATTTTTGAATAATGTAAGTTATAAAACCATGTACTGTAAGTTCAGTTTACAATATATGATTAATAATATCTTTTTTTCCTGTAGATCCTGGGATGATTTTCACAGGTGTGCAAGCAGCGTCCTGATCAACTGTCCTGAGGATACAGCTGCCATTTGGGAATCTCTAAGAAAGGAGTCGAGGAAAATTCAGTACCAGGGCAATTTGCATGACTTGTGCAATTCCAGGAATCAGCAAGCAAATAGCATGGATACTGGAGAAACAAATAAAGAAACCCTTCGAGGTTTAGCATGCATGATACAACATAGCCTGTTACCAATTGTCATTGCTCCAATATTGGTTTGGATTGTCGTTGAAAAAGCATTATAAACCTTACTGGTCTTGAAAATAAGGGAATATGTCCACAAAAAGAAATTTAATCAGTTGATTTGCAGCTGAAGATGTCGGCAAAACATTATTTTTTTGTAATTCTATTTTTGTAAGCCTTTATTCTTAAGATGAACTTTGAGCTTTTAATTTTCGGTACAGAATTCTGTGCTGATTTAAGGCTGTGGCAAGACAGCGACATTGGCCGTGACACAAATCGCGTGGCCAAAAATTGCTCTGTGCAGCTGATAAATGCAAGAGATAGGGGTGGAATGGTGACCCTTAGGGTAACGCAACTTTCACAAGTATATTGTAAAATGTCCGAAACAAGTCACATTTTTTGATGACTTTATTGTGGCATCAGCGATCTTATTTGTCTGCATTATGGTGCAATATAGGATTAGCACAGAGTGATCTTTGACCGCATAATCAGTGTCTCATCTATCCGGTCTACCGACTTGTGGCGAATCAAACCTGTAAACCTTTGTATCGCTGTTTCCCCATTTGATTGCAATACTGAATACAGATCCAATGGTTGACAGCTTAGTTAGGCGACCAAAATACATCCCCATTCTGGAATTTCTGGATTGGATAGAGGAAAGGGTTTGGGTATGTTCAGGGGGGACAGATGTGGAGAAATAAGAAAAGAGGATTAATCAGACCGGTCCCTTACGTCCAAATTGGAGTAGAGAATAGACATTTGGGAACACTGTAGAATGGAACAGAGGATTACCGGAGTGACCTTCACCAAACTAGTAGAATAGACAATATTTGTTAGACAGCTTAAAATGTTTTTTTTAGTGGAAAACTCCTTATTTCCATAAAGGGAACCTGGCACCGGGTTTTCCCAATATAAAGTAGGGCTAGAACCGTTAGGGCCTCTTTTACTACATTTCAGTACGCTGTATGTAAGTTCCCAATCCCCTCTGCAAAGCACAAAAAATAATTATTATACCACATACAGTGTAGTCCGGTTCGATGAGCGTCACTAGTCTTGATTCACGCTTCCTCTCTTCCAACAATCGCCATCCTCCGTTCCCGCTTTGTGTGGATGACGCATCCTACGTCATCCATACATTTTCCCCTGATTGCGCTCCTGTGCATGCGCACTTCTCTCTTCCCTGCCAAGGGCAGAGTAAAGTACTGCAATGTGCATTCGCCAGGAAAAGACAAAGAGCGCTGGTGACCCAGAAGTGAAGCCGGCGCATGCGCACTACAGTGCTTGCTCTGCCTTCAGCACGACAGAGAGAAGTACACCTGCACAGGAGCGAGAGTGGGGGACACTGTGTATGACGTAGGACGCATCCTCCACACGAAACAGGGAAGGAAGATGGTGATCATAAGAAGAAAGGAGGCACTGGATCAAGATAAAAAAACGCCCATCAGACCGGACAGTACCATATGGAGGTATAATAAAAGGCATTTTTGGTGCTATGCAGAGGGGATTGGGAACATACACATAGCTGACTAGAATGCTGTAAAAGAGGCCTTAAATATGGTGGCTGTATTTTATATTGAGAAAACTTGGTGACAGGTTTCCTTTAAGGGATTTTCCACTTTCAAGAAAGTGTAGGTATTTTTGAGAGTTTGGAGTCCAACGGGAGCACATACTCATCGGTGTCATACCTGCAATTCCCAGTCTGACTGCACTCATGACCCGAACCATGTTGGAGGTCCTGAGACCCACAATCGAGGTGTGAATTGTGGCCATATTACAGGTGAATAAATGCATTAACCCTTAATTAGATAAATTACGAGGTTACACTTTAAAAGTTGACTTGCTTCCTAGATGATTTAATAACAGACATTATAGGGGCATGTCACTTTTTAGCAGCACATTTTATAGGAACTGTTACCATTTTTTCATGATGTTTTTGTATGACCATTCCACTGGATTATGTATATTGCTTTTTCTTACGATACTACTGACAGTTGTCATTTTCCTTTATGATGTATTAGGGCATCATTATCACAAGGTATATAATTGTCTGTCTTCCACTTGATATTTAATCTCCGAGGATGGACACATAGGACGAATTGTTGTATAGTCCTCATTTAGCAATTAATTAACAAAATGTAAATAGTATGAATCTGCAATCCCCGGCAAAGTAATCCCAGGACATGGAATTACGCCAAGTCCTTGAGATTTTAAATCACAAGATTATGTCCGTGTCAGTCAGTATATAGCGATTTAGTGTACATAACCTTGTCTGTCTTTCTGAAATGTACATGAGAGATAAGGATAAACACATCAGATAATATGAATATATTTCCTGGCCGAAACCTATTACCTGTCCTTTTATATTCATATGGTATAAATAAATTGAGATGTACAGTATACACTGCTCAAAAAAATAAAGGGAACACTTAAACAACAGAATATAACTCCAAGTAAATCAAACTTCTGTGAAATCAAACTGTCCACTTAGGAAGCAACACTGATTGACAATCAATTTCACATGCTGTTGTGCAAATGGAATAGACAACAGATGGAAATTATTGGCAATTATCAAGACACCCTCAATATAGGAGTGGTTCTGCAAGTGGGGACCACAGACCACATCTCAGTACCAATACTTTCGGGCTGATGTTTTGGTCACTTTTGAATATTGGCTGTGCTTTCACACTCATGGTAGCATGAGACAGACTTTACAACCCACTCAAGTGGATCACGTAGTGCAGCTCATCCAGGATGGCACATCAATGCGAGTGATGGCAAGAAGGTTTGCTGTGTCTGTCAGCGTAGTGTCCAGAGGCTGGAGGCGCTACCAGGAGACAGGCCAGTACACCAGGAGACGTGGAGGGGGCCGTACGAGGGAAACAACCCAGCAGCAGGATAGCTACATCCACCTTTGTGCAAGGAGGAACAGGAGGAGCACTGCCAGAGCCCTGCAAAATGACCTCCTTCGGGCCACAAATGTTCATGTGTCTACACAAACGGTTAGAAACCGACCCATGAGGATGGTCTGAGGGCCTGACGTCCACAGATGGAGGTTGTGCTCACAGCCCAACACTGTGCAGGACCCTTGGCATTTGCCACAGAATACCAGGATTGGCAAATTCAGCACTGGTGCCCTGTGCTCTTCACAGATGAAAGCAGGTTCACACTGAGCACATGTGACAGACGTGACAGAGTCTGGAAATGCCGTGGAGAGCTATCTCCTGCTTGCAACATCCTTCAGCATGACTGGTTTGGCAGTGGATCAGTAATGGTGTGGGGTGGCATTTCTTTGGAGGGTCACATTGATGTGCCATCCTGGATGACCTGCACTATCTGAGCCACTTGTGTGGGTTGTAGAGTCCGTCTCATGCTACCATGAGTGTGAAAGCACAACCAACATTCAAAAGTGACCAGAACATCAGCCAGAAAGCATTGGTACTGAGGTGTGGTCCTCACCTGCAGAACCACTCCTTTGAGGGTGTCTTGATAATTGCCAATAATTTCTGTTGTCTATTCCATTTGCACAACAGCATGTGAAATTGATTGTCAATCAATGTTTGCTTCCTAAGTGGACAGCTTGATTTCACAGAAGTTTGATTTACTTGGAGTTATATTATATTCTGTTGTTTAAGTGTTCCCTTTATTTTTTTGAGCAGTGTATATATGTCTCATAGCATAGCCCTCTATTGAGGGCAATGTTTCAGTTCTTTTCCTCAGGTGTGTAGCTATATTCTCAGACTAAGTCTGAGCATCTTGTTGGCACCCAGACCCTAGGCTATGTTCCCACGATGAGTTTTTGATGTTGCATATTTTCTGCACCTATTATGTAAATTCGGTTACGTTCAGTTTTTCGAAAATACGCAGTGTAAAAAAATCACCAAATTCTCATTGTGTGATCTACTTGCCCAACCAGTCCCTCTTTTCTAGCTATCTATCTATCCACACTAGGGTGACCGGATCTCATATGGGAGGGAAAAAAATGTCAGAATCTTGTTCGTCTGGACCCCACAAAACGATTCCCCTTTCCAGATATTGAGAGAGCCAAAATTTGAGCTCGATCAAACGACGTTAACCCGTGCCGCTCGTTGCGCAAAGTTTGAAAAAATCCGAATTGAGGTATTTTAAGATTTAGGTATTTTGCATAGTCTGTTAGACTATAAAGAATGTGACAACAACATTGCAGAAATAGCCCTGACCAAATTTTCGAACCATTTGTGGTATTTGAATGCAGAGTTGGTGGGATTATCGTTTTTTGATCCCACCATTACAGACAATGAAAAGTTGTTAATGGCTAATAAATTGCTCAGTAGCACAGATGAACCATCAGAGCACGCTAACCTACATGAGTTGATAATTTTACATAGTTATCTAATCTATTCTAGAGCTTTTGTTAAAGTAGTTTTTGAAACGTCAGAATATAATGCTCGGCATTTGCTTACAACTTGCAGGACATATTGCTTTTGTTCTTCATCTTTTGTCAGAAGGTCGTTAAAGTCGGTTACTTCCTACCTCTTTTAATTTTTCTTTCCTAACTTTTGGATTTACAACCCTAGCGTGCTCTGATGGTTCATCTGTGCTACTGAGCAATTTATTAGCCATTAACAACTTTTCATTGTCTGTAATGGTGGGATCAAAAAACGATAATCCCACCAACTCTGCATTCAAATACCACAAATGGTTCGAAAATTTGGTCAGGGCTATTTCTGCAATGTTGTTGTCACATTCTTTATAGTCTAACAGACTATGCAAAATACCTAAATCTTAAAATACCTCAATTTGGATTTTTTCAAACTTTGAGCGACGAGCGGCACGGGTTAACATCGTTTGATCGAGCTCAAATTTTGGCTCTCTCAATATCTGGAAAGGGGAATCGTTTTGTGGGGTCCAGACGGACAAAATTCCGACATCGATTTTTTGCGGTCACCCTAATCCACACACACACATATACGGACATCGCTAAAAGTGTTGGTTCCCTTGAAATTGCTCCAGAAAATTATTGCAATTACACATGTTTTGTTATACACAGGTTTTTCCTTTGTGTGTATTGGAACAACACTAAAAAAGAAAAAAAAGGCAAATTGGACACAATTTCACAGAAAATCCCCAAATTTGGCAGGACAAATTTGTGTGCACCCTTGACTTAATAGTTGGTTGTACCCTTTGAACTAAATAACCGCAATCAATCGCTTCCTATAACCATTATCAAGCTTCTTGCACCTCTCCACTGGAATTCTGGACCACTCTTCTTTCGCAAACTGCCCCAGGTCTCTCATATATGACGGGTGCTATCTCCCAACAGCAATTTTAAGATCTCTCCTTAGGTGTTCAACGGGATTTAGATCCGGACTCATTGCTGGCCACTTCAGAACTCTCCAGGGCATTGTTTCCATTCATTTCTGGGTGCTTCTTGAACTAGGTTTAGGGTTATTATCCTAGTGGAAGACCCATGACCTAGGACACATAACCAACTTTCTGACACTGTGCACTACATTGCGACCCAAAATTCTTTGATAATCTTCAGATTTCATGATGCCTTGCACAAAGTCAAAGCACCTAATGCCTGAGGCAGCAAAACAATCCCAAAACATCTTTGAATCTCCACCATATTTGACTGTAGGTACTGTGTTCTGTTCTTTGTATGCCCAATTCCGTTTTTGGTAACCAGTAGAATTATTTTCCTTGCCAAAAAGCCCTATCTTGGTCTCATCTGTCTACAAGACACTTTTCCAGAAGGATTTTGGCTTATTCACATACATTTTGGCACACTGCAGTCTAGCTTTTTTATATCTCTATGTCAGCAGTGGGGCCACCTGGATCTCCTTTCACAGCATTTCATTTCTATCAAATGTCAATGGATAGTTTGCGCTGACACTGATGCACCCAGAGCCTGCAGGATTGGATGAATTACATTGGAAGTTGATTGGTGTTGCTTGCCTCAGGTGAGTTTGAATGAGCATCATGTGCTTGAAACAAAGTTGCTTACCCACAGTTTTGGAAAGGTGCCAAAAATGTGGAGTTTTTGTGTGAAATTATGTCCAATTTGCCTTATTTTCTTAGTTTTTTTTTGTGTGTTGTTCCAATACATACAAAAGAAATAATCATGTGCATAACAAAACATTTGTAATTGTAATAATTTTTTGGACAAATATTTCATTTTCTGGAACAATATCAATTGTGCCAAAACTTTTGGCCATGACTATATACACATAACTACACACATACACATGTTGGGGCATACATAGAAATCATGGGTCCACATATCAGATGTTCTAATTGTCCCTCCCACCTTAAAAAAAAAAAAGTCTTCAGAGTCACAGAATAGCATAGATATCACACAACTATCTGGCCTTTACTAAGTTTGCCCATCTGTGTTCTCATGAACTAAGATACCCCTTTCATGATCTCCATAAAGTATGATGCCAACAAATGTGCCCCTCAAACACAGTGCGATAACCCTGTGTGAATTCCTCCTTAATACCCTCCACAACCACAGTATGACAACTCTACTGTAACCCCCCACAAAGTATTATACTCCAACAGTGACCCCAACACAGTATGATGGCCTGCCCCTGACACATCCCTCCACACATTATGATCGCCCCGACATAGCCTTTTATACAGTATAATGACCCCCACACAGCTCTCCATATAGTATAATTGCCCTCAGAACCCTCCGCATAGTATGATGGCCCCACACAATCCTCCACCCTGTATAATAGCCCCCGCATAGCGATCCAAACAGTATAATAATGCTCACATACCCCTTACAATTGCATGATGGAGCCCCCAAAATTACTCAGGGATAAAAAACAAAACACTCACCTGTCCCCGTGCCCCGCTCTGCAGTTACAGTTTAAAGTGCTATGCCAGGTGGGGAGGGGGCCGGCGCAGCCATTGGGACCCCCGACGCCGTTGCTTGCCCCAAAGTGAAAATACTTCTTCTTACAAAGATATATTTCAAAGTTAAGTATGTTCGCATATACTATCAACTCTCATCTAAATATTTTATTAATGGTTACAATCATCTACTACATAATTCACTGCATTGCTTTCTGAATTTGATAGGGGCATAATGGGTCCACATGGTCCCTTCAAAAGGTATGTTCTCTCCTAGAAGCAAAGTGTCTGGGAACAAATACCTCCATGAAACATAAAATCGGCAGCACACATAATTATAGTATTAAAGAAAAAAAACAATCCACCCGCAGACCCCAAATTATGGATCCATACATCATGGATTTGTACCATGGCCATGTGCCATGTGCATGAGTTCTTATTATGCGTGTAAAAAGTATGAATCTATTGGTTATTAGTGCAATTGATTTTTTTTTTCTAATATTTGCAAGTTTAATGCATTTATGGAGAATTGTTTTCACTTTGACGGGAGGCTCATGCACATGGTCCGAGCATGGGCTGCAATTCACGGCTGGCCGCGGGTCTCCATACTTAAGCGTGACCGTCTCACAAAATTATATGAAGCGGTCACGCTCAGGTCGGGTTGTCCCATAACCAGTCCATGCATTGCAGTCCTTGCTCGGACATCTGCATGAGCCCTAAAAATGATGCAAGCCTGGTGCTCAGCTTATCACCTCCGGCTTCTGAACAGATGTTTGGTCCCAACGGGGCATTCTCCCTCTATTATGGCCAATTGCCCAAATATACACGTCCCCATTAATGAGCATTTTCATTTCGAGAAGTAACCATTAAAGTAAAATGTAATGAATACTCATCACTTTATTGGGCAAATTCACTTTTACTTTATATGTTCTTTAAAGAATTTTGCTGGAAAAAAAAAGTTGTTAACCCAAAGAATCCAGACTGTAAATAAAGTATTATAGTAACATTCAGCTTCATAGCCATCGGTTTTCCTTAATCAGCATTCGATGTCTTACTTTTACCATAACTAAATGCCGAACGAGGCCTTATTCACAATTGTACTTTATTAAAGGGAACTTGTCCCCAACAAAAATGGACATAGATCTACAGCCTGTTCTGCAGTCTATATAAGCAGCATCTGTGTGCGGAGCAGGCTGTCAATCAAAGTTCCGGGGTGTGGTTACAGCCGTGTTCACTGTGTTGTTAGCATTTACTGTTACACCCCCTGCACCGCCCCAATGACTGTAATAAGCAGCCACAGGGAGAATATCTCATGTAGCCACTCTTCCAGTAAACCAGCCCAACATTATTAAAAGGCTGTGTACTGCAGTTTAGCACTGTATCTACAGGTAAATTTTTGAAAGCAAACCCATGCAAAATAAGGTACTACACTAGGTGTAGGGGGCAAAGTGTTTTTCTTGTGAAAATTGCCAAGCTGGGATAGGGAGGCTTATAAGCCAAGCAATGCTCCATGGGTAAAGGATATGCAAGTCACTTCAATTATAGGTTTCTCATCCAGCCAACCAGTATCCTACTGTGCACTGATGAGGAGTAAGATTCCCCGAAACAGCTGTCTGCAGATCACTTTGCTTTCCTTTTGAAGAAAATGCTGGAATGGCTAAATACCGATGTAAAAGTACAAAGATATCACATTGCAGAAGGATATCCTGGTGCATTTACGCTGGCCGCTTTCCTGGGAAAGTGTGTCCATAAAATCGGGCAGTATGAACAGTCTGCCAATCACTGTCAAGCAAGCCAGGTTGGGTTAAATGATTGTTAGGCTTTCATAAAAATCATTCTTTTGAGCAGCGCATCTCCTTGTGTAAACAGGCTTCTATGTAGCCAATCGGCAATTTTTTAATGTCGTGGGTTGACTAGACTTAATGCAGCCTAGTTTGACACCTAACAATACAAATTCAATGGATTTTGTTGTGCTACATGTTAATAGATAGCTTTCTGTGCTTGTTTTTCAGTATGATGAACCCGCACCTCGCCACCCCCCGACATCACTATTTCATCTGAGGGATCCCATGGTATGGTCCCCTCAATTGGACTAACGTGACGTTCCGCACCCCCTGGGGACACATAAATCAGCTTGGCACAGTTTTACAGACACTCCTTATCCACACAAGCCCAGGGAGGCACGGGGAGTGAGAGGATGTGGCCCACGCAGTCGATGATGTGACACCACACACGCTGACAGACTGAGCCCCCTTTCTCTAACACCAGTGAAACAGAACTTTAGCAGCGCAGCAGGACTGTCAGAAGTTTCCTCGGTAGATATAAACCAGGTCCATTAACAGTATTATATCGGGCCAGAAACCAGCCCCGATAGCATAAAAAGTTAAATCCGAAAACACGGACAAGTGGATTTGTGAATTGAGATAAAAGAAGAGCCCAAGGGTAAATCATATATTTAATTGCCTAAAGCGCACACTACAAAATACACTATATACACAATGGTTATACATATACAATGGTCAGATATGCAAATACAGGTGAAGTTATAGATATAAGCAGATGAATCATGTCATTCATCAGCTTGATGTTCAACCATGTGTGCTGGGCTGCATGGGGGCATGGGCTGCCAGCTGTTCCAGTTCCTTCCAGCATGTTCCACGACGTGCCCCTGCTTTAGAAGTGAACAGCAAGCATAACAGAGAGAGATCACATGGCCTTGTACAATCATTTATTCCCTTGGTTTGTCACACCCATTTCTCCACGCTGGGGTGTTAGAATGGATTGAAACCCTGGAAAGCGTTTGGCCCGTTTTAGAGATATAAAAATGTAACCAGTATGTGGCTAGGATGTATGATAACTCCATATTTTCCTTAAATCTCCCTATGAAATCCTATCTGACTGGACAAAGAAGTTACACAGTGTGGGCTCCACAGGGGATCATTCTGTATGAGCTTGGATACTGGCTGGACCACCTGCTAAGCCAGGTGCCCTGTTACAGCTACACATGCTGAATCAGGATTGTAATCTGCCATTAATTTTCCCCAAATCCTTCACAGTCAGCCTCCCATAGGTCTGTAGATTAGCAAGAAGAGAGGAGTTGGTGTAACACATGAAGGCAAGATCCACAACTATGACGACATATAAGTTAGCATTGGAGATTTAGAGACAAAACTGAATTGTTCTGGTCATGTTTGTCAGTAAGGCTTATCTGTTGCAGTCTGCTTATCTGAATTCCAATACCGAAAATGGTATAAATAAAAACTTCACCTTTCCACTCCACCAAAAAGAAATCCCTCACATATCTCCATCAACAGAATAATAAAACTTTACGGGTCTCAAAAAAAAAAAAAAAAAAAAAAAAAACACAAAAACTCAGTTTGCTAATTTTGTAGAAAAAAAACACCTAAAATTTTCAATCACCTAATTTTTTTTTTTTCATTTTTACCGCACAATAAACACCATAAAAAAAGTTAACATTGTGTTTCTTTTTGAGATTTCACTGCACTAGGATTTTTTCCCCCCATTTTCCAGAACCTTGTAGGGCAAAATAAATGGTCTCATTCCAATCTAAAACACATACAGCTTAAAAAAAAAAAAAGAGCCTTATGTCGATGGTAACATAAAATAAGGCAAAAAAAAAAAAAGGAGGAAAACTAAAGCGCAAAAATGAATTGGCCTTGACAGGAAGAAGTTAACATCAGGGTAATGCTTGGAAAAGCATGGCTTCCCCTAGATATATCATCTGAATATTGGGAGTTAGTAAAGCTGGGTCTTAGCGATGAAATTACGAGTGGGCCCATTTTAATTTATAACGGGGTTGTCATCATTTTTCCTCTAGTCTTTAGGAGTACTACAGAAGATAAGTGCCAAAATGTTGGCACTAGTCATGGAACTTTTCTTCTTGATCAGTTCTTTTATAAATTAGAATCTTTGCAATTGTCCAGTATGTCCCATAGAAGAAAATCCAGCAAGCAGTGTTTCCAATAAAGCCACCAAAACATCCAAACTTGCTTATCTGTCCCGTCAGCTCTGTGGCGTCTCATATTCATGCTGGATTTCT
This sequence comes from Dendrobates tinctorius, assembly GCF_039654945.1. Taxonomy (NCBI): domain Eukaryota; kingdom Metazoa; phylum Chordata; class Amphibia; order Anura; family Dendrobatidae; genus Dendrobates; species Dendrobates tinctorius. The sequence continues at coordinate 2,931,343 of NW_027361677.1, forward strand.
TGGATGAATATGGATGACATTTCTTGAGCACAAACTGTCCAAAAACATTTTCGATGCTTCTTCACCCTTTTCAGAACAGGTTTCTAAGCATTTCCGTATTCTGGCCTTTAACGTCCTTTCTGCATGAATGTTTTCATAATCATCTCGAGAGAGCACAAATTTGGTCCTCATGGTATCTATGAGGTTGTTGAGATGTCCTTCTGTCACTCTATTGAGAATCACTTCCCAGTTCCTTTTTAGGGTCTCAGTGTAGGTTCTACTGTAGACCAGATGTAAACTGGAAACACAATCTGAAGTACAAACAATGGGTATTATAGTGACAAATAAAAAAAAAATGGCCGTAAAGTTCAAGCTATCATAGATCCGAATAAATAAACCTTAGAAATAATTGAGTCCAGTTCTTTCACACTTGACCATTCTCCAGGAATGTCCTGGTGGTGGTGGCTCCAGCATGAAAGACGGACATACCAGACTTCCAGAAAATCTCCTGGACCAAGGCCTCCAGAAACCTTCTGGACAGTAACTCTTCCAGACAGCTACCCAACTGTGGTGCTAGGATGCTTCCATCAACAGAACCCTGGAGTCCAAAAGGGCAGGAATTGGGCCATTGAAGGTGAGGATGTTTTTTAAAAAATGGGTTTCAAAAGAAATTTTGGAGTATTCCAAAATTTGCAACAAGACTAATTAGGCTTAGGTTTTTTTTTAATTATTTTTAAGAAAATAGAGACTATAGGCTCCAAAAACCATGCAGTTTGGCAATATGTCAGGACCCACTGGGCTTTTGGAAGGGGTCCGTAGCAATCTTTTCCAAATTAGCTCATAACTGTAATTTTATGAAAATTAATCTAGAATTTTTCATACGCTAAATAATGCTTGTTTTCTTTGACCTGATGATAGCAGTGTAGTTACTGTAAAAATCCACGTCAGAAGCGCTATATACTCCTGATACGAAAATGATTTTATGAGTGAGAGAGCTCATGTATCCAAGTTTATTCAGTCTCCACCAGCCCAAAAAGTGCAGCAGGTACTAAGCAGTGTGAGATCCCAGCAGGGAGGAGTGGCACTGAGGGGTTGTCAATCAGGCTAAATAGGGGGAGTTTAGACTTAAACTTTCAAAAAGGATTATATAGCCACTCTAACATGGATTTTCATAGTAAGTACAGCAGCCTCATTAGGTCTAACAGATCTATTTACTAATGTATGCCCTTGTATTGTGAAATCTAGTGACAAATTAGATTTAATGTTAAAGGGGTCCACCATGCCGGAAAAGAAGGAGGGCAGACTGGCTGGGACACAGCCAGCAGCCGGGGATCAGAAGGATAGTATATGCCATTTCCTGCCACTCTGGGGCCATGTGTAAGTATAAAGGGATGGAAAACCCCTTTAAAAAACAAACCCAAAACGAAAAGGTATGTTCCTACCTTCTACCCTACCTTCTACTTTCCTGTGCAACCCACAATTCCTTGCTGCCCTCGGATCAGGACATGTGGTTGGGATGGGAATGTTGGTCTTGCTACTTGAAACTGGCAGGCTGGCTGAGGAGACAGAAAGGAACAGGCTTCTTGTGAATCCATTGGACAACTTTGCAGGAAATTAAAGATTTGTACTAAAGCGCAGAATTGTTAGGACAAATTCACACGTGGCAAAAATGCTGTGAATTTTATGTCATCCGCATACTTCATGGAAAAAAAAAAGGAATATGACCTGTCATGCAGGTGTTAAAGGGAACCCGCATGTCCAAAAATGTACTTACCTGTAGATGTAAGGTTAATCTGCAGGTAGTGTTAAACGCAGCGGCTACATGGAGAGAATAAACTTACCGTATATACTCCCTTTGGCCACTTGCTTACAGTGATCGAGGCGGTGTAGGGAGCAATTAGTCACCGGTCACTATGCATTGAGCACTGTAATCACTCTTCAGCACCTTGATTGACAGCTGACACTGCAGTGTGTGTGTGAAGAGCAAGTTATCTATCAATGAGTCGGTGAGGAATTACAGCGCACACTGTGAAGTGACCGGTGACTTTAACCGCTCCTGCACTGCCCCGATGGCTAGAAACGAGTGACTGCAGGGACAACATAAATTAATTATCTCCTTGTCACTGCTGCTCCAGTTACACTGCCATAGAAGATTTTACTGATATTTAACTGCAGATTAATCGAATATCTGCAGATAGTATTTTTTTTTAGGACACTACAAGTTGCCTTTAAATTTGCAACATCTCATTTCATGAGCATATCTTCATTGAAAATTTCACCTTTCCAAGTTCATAGTCACAACTGTACAGATAAAGAAGAAGACATTAAAAGGGTTGTCCGACCTTACTCTACAAGTCTACAGTCACTCTATGTGACTGCAGGCTTGTCAATCCTCGCAGTGTGCACAGTGCGTGCTGTCAGGATTCGCCGGCGCAATTGGCATACATGCGGTCACGTGCCAACTAGACGTGCATGGCCTCATTCAATTCAAATGTTTTTAGCAAAACCAGGCACGTCTAGTCAGACTGTCGCTGGGAGAATGCCAATCGCATTCTTGTGGCCACATAATTTCCTGCTCCAGGAGAATCCCGACAGCGTGCACTGTGCGCAATGTGAGGATTCACAAGTCTGAAGTCACGTAGAATGACTACAGACTTGTGCCCCAAGGTCAGACAACCCCTTTAAAAATAAAACACTGTGACCTATGTAAGTATTTAAAGGGGTGTTCCCAAAGTCAAAACTCATTCCCCGTTTATGGGATAGGTGATCAGTGTTTGATTTCTGGGACCAGCACCAATCATGATAATTATGGGTCTGGTGTCCTCCATTTCAGTACAATGGGGGTCGCACATGCACTGTTGCACTTCATTCAAAGTTTACGGGACTGACAAAGAAAGTCGAGTGCTATAATCTGCCATCTCCATCAGTCCCATAGACATTAAGAACAGATAGGGGACATCGGACCTTTGTTCTCATGATTGGTGGGGTCCCCGAGGGTGGAAGTCCCAGCTTCTAGACAATTACTCATCCTGTAGTTGTGATTCTATTTTAGCGAAGGTCAAACCGATCTCAGTGCTTTAGGCAACACATAGGGATGCCAAAGACGATGTACACAGGTCATCTACAGACGTGTCATAGGAAACTTTCCACCCGTGTGCATCATTACATAAACCTGCATGGCTGGAGGCAAATAATTGCGTCATGGTGAACACCTATCAATCTTAACACAATGAATTCTCAATTTTCATGCGTCAACTATCAAAGTGACAATGGTCACTAAGGAACGAGTCACTAAGCAAGCAGCGCGGGTTTGCTCACCCAAGGGTTTAGTTTTTCACTTTTTGATTCCTTTCACTATAAGCTGTAATAGCACAAAGCAAAAATACAAAGACGATCCACAATGGGTATTTCATGAAGAAAGCAGGTTATGGATCCAGTGTAAATAATCTTCACATTTTAAAGAAGATCCACGTCAAAATTTAGGTAAAAAAAAAACAAAAACACTGTACAATATCCAAAAGTTTCCTTCATATAACATTTACGTAATTAATGCTCTCACCACTTCTTTTCTCTTTCTTTGTCCCGGGACATAGTGAATGATCTTCAGTGCTCTCTTCAGGGAGACTCTGTGTTCTGGTCATATGGCTCCTTGTCAACCAACCCACCTGAAAATTGTGCAAACCACTTTATTTCATGCTTATTCTTAAATATTCAGAAAAATAGCAATGGCTAAAGAGAATGTGTCATCAAAAAATATTATTTAAGGCAGGGCTGTGGAGTCGGTGTCCATTTTGGTGGAGTCGGTATAAAATGGTCCGATTCTTGATATATATATAATAAATTGGGTACAGTAGTACAATGCAGGATGTGCTGTAATTTTTTTCATAAGAATTTGGGAAGTTATGAAAGGTCCTATAAATGTCTGTTCTGTTTCTGATCTAAGGATCTCGGCTTTTAGATGAGATGAATCTGTGTTGCACTTTATGTACATGCTCAGTAGTGACCAGTGCTGTGGAGTCATAGATGAGATGTATCTATGCTGCACTTTATGTACATGCTCAGCAGTGACCAGTGCTGTGGGGTCATAGATGAGCTGAATCTGTGCTGCACTTTATGTACATGCTCAGTAGTGACCAGTGCTGTGGAGTCAAAGATGAGATGTATCTATGCTGCACTTTATGTACATGCTCAGTCGTGACCAGTGCTGTGGAGTCATAGATGAGATGTATCTATGCTGCACTTTATGTACATGCTTAGTAGTGACCAGTGCTGTGGAGTCGTAAATGAGATGAATCTGTGTTGCACTTTATGTACAAGCTCAGTAGTGACCAGTGCTGTGGGGTCATAGATGAGATGTATCTATGCTGCACTTTATGTACATGCTCAGTAGTGACCAGTGCTGTGGAGGTGTAGATGAGATGAATCTGTGCTGCACTTTATGTACATGCTCAGTAGTGACCAGTGCTGTGGGGTCATGGATGAGATGAATCTGTGCTGCACTTTATGTACATGCTTAGTAGTGACCAGTGCTGTGGGGTCATAGATGAGATGAATCTGTGCTGCACTTTATGTACATGCTCAGTAGTGACCAGTGCTGTGGGGTCAGAGATGAGATGAATCTGTGCTGCACTTTATGTACATGCTTAGTAGTGACCAGTGCTGTGGGGTCAGAGATGAAATGAATCTGTGCTGCACTTTATGTACATGCTCAGTAATAAGGCAGTGCTGTGGAGTCGTGGATGAGATGAATCTGTGCCGCACTTTATGTACATGCTCAGTAATTAGGCAGTGCTGTGGAGTCGTGGATGAGATGAATCTGTGCCGCACTTTATGCACATGCTCAGTAGTGACCAGTGCAGTGGAGGTGTAGATGAGATGAATCTGTGCCGCACTTTATGTACATGCTCAGTAGTGACCGGTGCTGTGGAGTCGTGGATGAGATGAATCTGTGCTGCACTTTATGTCCATGGTCAGTAGTGACCAGTGCTGTGGAGTCATGGATGAGATGAATCTGTGCCGCACTTTATGTACATGCTCAGTAGTGACCAGTGCTGTGGGGTCATAGATGAGATGAATCTGTGCTGCACTTTATGTACATGCTCAGTAGTGACCAGTGCTGTGGGGTCATAGATGAGATGAATCTGTGCTGCACTTTATGTACATGCTTAGTAGTGACCAGTGTTGTGGAGTCATAGATGAGATGAATCTGTGCTGCACTTTATGTACATGCTCAGTAGTGACCAGTGCTGTGGAGTCGTGGATGAGATGAATCTGTGCTGCACTTTATGTACATGCTCAGTAGTGACCGGTGCTGTGGAGTTGTGGATGAGATGAATCTGTGCTGCACTTTATGTACATGCTCAGTAGTGACCAGTGCTGTGGGGTCGTAGAGGAGATGAATCTGTGCTGCACTTTATGTACATGCTCAGTAGTGACCAGTGCTGTGGAGTCGCAGTGGAGATGAATCTGTGCTGCACTTTATGTCCATGCTCAGTAGTGACCAGTGCTGTGGAGTCGCAGTGGAGATGAATCTGTGCTGCACTTTATCTACAAGCTCAGTAGTGACCAGTGCTGTGGAGTCGCAGTGGAGATGAATCTGTGCTGCACTTTATGTCCATGCTCAGTAGTGACCAGTGCTGTGGAGTCGCAGTGGAGATGAATCTGTGCTGCACTTTATGTACATGCTCAGTAGTGACCAGTGCTGTGGAGTCGCAGTGGAGATGAATCTGTGCTGCACTTTATGTACAAGCTCAGTAGTGACCAGTGCTGTGGAGTCGCAGTGGAGATGAATCTGTGCTGCACTTTATGTCCATGCTCAGTAGTGACCAGTGCTGTGGAGTCGCAGTGGAGATGAATCTGTGCTGCACTTTATGTACATGCTCAGTAGTGACCAGTGCTGTGGAGTCACAGTGGAGATGAATCTGTGCTGCACTTTATGTACATGCTCAGTAGTGACCAGTGCTGTGGAGTCGTGGATGAGATGAATCTGTACTGCACTTTGTGTCCATGCTCAGTAGTGACCAGTGCTGTGGGGTCATAGATGAGATGAATCTGTGCTGCACTTTATGTACATGCTTAGTAGTGACCGGTGCTGTGGAGTCGTAGATGAGATGAATCTGTGCTGCACTTTATGTCAATGCTCAGTAGTGACCAGTGCTGTGGGGTCAGAGATGAGATGAATCTGTGCTGCACTTTATGTACATGCTCAGTAATGAGGCAGTGCTGTGGGGTCATAAATGAGATGAATCTGTGCTGCACTTTATGTACATGCTCAGTAGTGACCAGTGCTGTGGAGTCATAGATGAGATGAATCTGTGCTGCACTTTATGTACATGCTCAGTAGTGACCAGTGCTGTGGAGTCGTGGATGAGATGAATCTGTGCTGCACTTTATGTACATGCTCAGTAGTGTCCGGTGCTGTGGAGTCGTGGATGAGATGAATCTGTGCTGCACTTTATGCACATGCTCAGTAGTGACCGGTGCTGTGGGGTCGTAGAGGAGATGAATCTGTGCTGCACTTTATGTACATGCTCAGTAGTGACCAGTGCTGTGGAGTCGCAGTGGAGATGAATCTGTGCTGCACTTTATGTACATGCTCAGTAGTGACCAGTGCTGTGGGGTCATGGATGAGATGAATCTGTGCTGCACTTTATGTACATGCTCAGTAGTGACCAGTGCTGTGGGGTCATGGATGAGGTGAATCTGTGCTGCACTTTATGTACATGCTTAGTAGTGACCAGTGCTGTGGGGTCATAGATGAGATGAATCTGTGCTGCACTTTATGTACATGCTCAGTAGTGACCAGTGCTGTGGGGTCAGAGATGAGATGAATATGTGCTGCACTTTATGTACATGCTTAGTAGTGACCGGTGCTGTGGAGTCGTAGATGAGATGAATCTGTGCTGCACTTTATGTCCATGCTCAGTAGTGACCAGTGCTGTGGGGTCAGAGATGAAATGAATCTGTGCTGCACTTTATGTACATGCTCAGTAATTAGGCAGTGCTGTGGAGTCGTGGATGAGATGAATCTGTGCCGCACTTTATGCACATGCTCAGTAGTGACCAGTGCTGTGGAGGTGTAGATGAGATGAATCTGTGCCGCACTTTATGTACATGCTCAGTAGTGACCGGTGCTGTGGAGTCGTGGATGAGATGAATCTGTGCTGCACTTTATGTCCATGGTCAGTAGTGACCAGTGCTGTGGAGTCATGGATGAGATGAATCTGTGCTGCACTTTATGTACATGCTCAGTAGTGACCAGTGCTGTGGGGTCATAGATGAGATGAATCTGTGCTGCACTTTATGTACATGCTCAGTAGTGACCAGTGCTGTGGGGTCAAAGATGAGATTAATCTGTGCTGCACTTTATGCACATGCTCAGTAGTGACCAGTGCTGTGGAGTCATAGATGAGATGAATCTGTCCTGCACTTTATGTACATGCTCAGTAGTGACCAGTGCTGTGGAGTCATGGATGAGATGAATCTGTGCTGCACTTTATGTACATGCTCAGTAGTGACCAGTGCTGTGGGGTCATAGATGAGATGAATCTGTGCTGCACTTTATGAACATGCTCAGTAGTGACCAGTGCTGTGGAGTCATAGATGAGATGAATCTGTGCTGCACTTTATGTACATGCTTAGTAGTGACCAGTGCTGTGGAGTCATGGATGAGATGAATCTGTGCCGCACTTTATGTACATGCTCAGTAGTGACCAGTGCTGTGGGGTCATAGATGAGATGAATCTGTGCTGCACTTTATGTACATGCTGAGTAGTGACCAGTGCTGTGGGGTCATAGATGAGATGAATCTGTGCTGCACTTTATGTACATGCTCAGTAGTGACCAGTGCTGTGGGGTCATAGATGAGATGAATCTGTGCTGCACTTTATGTACATGCTTAGTAGTGACCAGTGCTGTGGAGTCATAGATGAGATGAATCTGTGCTGCACTTTATGTACATGCTCAGTAGTGACCAGTGCTGTGGGGTCATAGATGAGATGAATCTGTGCTGCACTTTATGTACATGCTTAGTAGTGACCAGTGCTGTGGGGTCATAGATGAGATGAATCTGTGCTGCACTTTATGTACATGCTCAGTAGTGACCAGTGCTGTGGAGTCGTGGATGTGATGAATCTGTGCTGCACTTTATGTACATGCTCAGTAGTGACCAGTGCTGTGGAGTCATGGATGAGATGAATCTGTGCTGCACTTTATGTACATGCTCAGTAGTGACTGGTGCTGTGGAGTCGTGGATGTGATGAATCTGTGCTGCACTTTATGTACATGCTCAGTAGTGACCAGTGCTGTGGGGTCGTAGAGGAGATGAATCTGTGCTGCACTTTATGTACATGCTCAGTAGTGACCAGTGCTGTGGGGTCATAGATGAGATGAATCTGTGCTGCACTTTATGTACATGCTTAGTAGTGACCAGTGCTGTGGGGTCATAGATGAGATGAATCTGTGCTGCACTTTATGTACATGCTCAGTAGTGACCAGTGCTGTGGAGTCATGGATGAGATGAATCTGTGCTGCACTTTATGTACATGCTCAGTAGTGACTGGTGCTGTGGAGTCGTGGATGTGATGAATCTGTGCTGCACTTTATGTACATGCTCAGTAGTGACCAGTGCTGTGGGGTCGTAGAGGAGATGAATCTGTGCTGCACTTTATGTACATGCTCAGTAGTGACCAGTGCTGTGGAGTCGCAGTGGAGATGAATCTGTGCTGCACTTTATGTACAAGCTCAGTAGTGACCAGTGCTGTGGAGTCGCAGTGGAGATGAATCTGTGCTCCACTTTATGTCCATGCTCAGTAGTGACCAGTGCTGTGGAGTCGCAGTGGAGATGAATCTGTGCTGCACTTTATCTACAAGCTCAGTAGTGACCAGTGCTGTGGAGTCGCAGTGGAGATGAATCTGTGCTGCACTTTATGTCCATGCTCAGTAGTGACCAGTGCTGTGGAGTCGCAGTGGAGATGAATCTGTGCTGCACTTTAAGAACATGCTCAGTAGTGACCGGTTCTGTGGAGTCGTAGATGAGATGAATCTGTGCTGCACTTTATGTCCATGCTCAGTAGTGACCAGTGCTGTGGAGTCGCAGTGGAGATGAATCTGTGCTGCACTTTATGTACATGCTCAGTAGTGACCAGTGCTGTGGGGTCACAGTGGAGATGAATCTGTGCTGCACTTTATGTACATGCTCAGTAGTGACCAGTGCTGTGGAGTCACAGTGGAGATGAATCTGTGCTGCACTTTATGTACATGCTCAGTAGTGACCAGTGCTGTGGGGTCAGAGATGAGATGAATCTGTGCTGCATTTTATGTACATGCTCAGTAGTGAACAGTGCTGTGGAGTCGTAATGGAGATGAATCTGTGGTGCACTTTATGTACATGCTCAGTAGTGACCAGTGCTGTGGAGTCATAGATGAGATGAATCTGTGCTTCACTTTATGCACATGCTCAGTAGTGACCGGTACTGTGGAGTCGTAGATGAGATGAATCTGTGCTGCACTTTATGTACATGCTCAGTAGTGACCAGTGCTGTGGGGTCAGAGATGAGATGAATCTGTGCTGCACTTTATGTACATGCTCAGTAGTGACCAGTGCTGTGGGGTCATAGATGAGATGATTCTATGCTGCACTTTATGTACATGCTCAGTAGTGACCAGTGCTGTGGAGTCATAGATGAGATGATTCTATGCTGCACTTTATGCACATGCTCAGTAGTGACCGGTGCTGTGGAGTCGTAGATGAGATGAATCTGTGCTGCACTTTATGTACATGCTCAGTAGTGACCAGTGCTGTGGAGCCATAGATGAGATGATTCTATGCTGCACTTTATGTACATGCTCAGTAGTGACCAGTGCTGTGGGGTCATAGATGAGATGATTCTATGCTGCACTTTATGTACATGCTCAGTAGTGACCAGTGCTGTGGGGTCATAGATGAGATGAATCTGTGCTGCACTTTATGTACATGCTCAGTAGTGACCAGTGCTGTGGGGTCAGAGATGAGATGAATCTGTGCTGCACTTTATGTACATGCTCAGTAGTGACGAGTGCTGTGGAGTCACAGTGGAGATGAATCTGTGCTGCACTTTATGTACATGCTCAGTAGTGACCAGTGCTGTGGGGTCAGAGATTAGATGAATCTGTGCTGCATTTTATGTACATGCTCAGTAGTGACCAGTGCTGTGGAGTCACAGTGGAGATGAATCTGTGCTGCACTTTATGTACATGCTCAGTAGTGACCAGTGCTGTGGGGTCAGAGATGAGATGAATCTGTGCTGCATTTTATGTACATGCTCAGTAGTGACCAGTGCTGTGGAGTCGTAATGGAGATGAATCTGTGCTGCACTTTATGTACATGCTCAGTAGTGATCAGTGCTGTGGAGTCATAGATGAGATGAATCTGTGCTGCACTTTATGCACATGCTCAGTAGTGACCGGTGCTGTGGAGTCGTAGATGAGATGAATCTGTGCTGCACTTTATGTACATGCTCAATAGTGACCAGTGCTGTGGAGTCATAGATGAGATGAATCTGTGCTGCACTTTATGTACATGCTCAGTAGTGACCAGTGCTGTGGAGTCATAGATGAGATGAATCTGTGCTGCACTTTATGTACATGCTCAGTAGTGACCAGTGCTGTGGGGTCAGAGATGAGATGAATCTGTGCTGCTCTTTATGTCCATGCTCAGTAGTGTCCAGTGCTGTGGAGTCGTAATGGAGATGAATCTGTGCTGCACGTTATGTACATGCTCAGTAGTGACCGGTGCTGTGGAGTCATAGATGAGATGAATCTGTGCTGTACTTTATGTACATGCTCAGTAGTGACCGGTGCTGTGGAGTCGTAGATGAGCTGAATCTGTGCTGCACTTTATGTACATGCTCAGTAGTGACCAGTGCTGTGGGGTCAGAGATGAGATGAATCTGTGCTGCACTTTATGTACATGCTCAGTAGTGACCAGTGCTGTGGAGTCGTGGATGAGATGAATCTGTGCTGCACTTTATGCACATGCTCAGTAGTGACCAGTGCTGTGGAGTTGTAGATGAGATGAATCTGTGCGGCATTTTATGCATATGCTCAGTAGTGACCAATGCTGTGGAGTTGGAGTCAGGGAAATTGACGAGTTGTAGTCGAACGTTTGGCTTACCGACTCCACAGCCTTGATTTAAAGGGTTATTTTTCCCACTTAGTTAATTTCAATCAATAGATCTTGAAATAACAACAAGTTCCATAATTAGATGTTTTTAAATACAATGTTCCTGAGCTGAGATAACCTTATAAATGTGCCCCTGCTGTGTACTGTGTAATGGTCGTGTCTGACCATGCAGGAACGTGATCTGATCATACTACAGCTCCTGGGTGGAAGGTGGGGGTTTGGGGACGAAAGAGTATACAGACATTACAGCAAGGGATTACAGCGGATTCTTTCTTAGAGGTAAAACTTTGATTAAAAACAGACAGAAATGTTTTGTCTCACAAAAAAAAAGAATCAGCTGTAATACCTGTATACTCTTTTGCTTTCTCCCCCCCCCCTACTCAGGTGCTGTGGTATAATCAGGCCATGTTCCTGTATGGTCAGACACAACCATTACACAGTCCACAGCACGGGCACATTTATAAGATTATCTCAGCACAGGAACATTTTATTTAAACACATCCAATTGTGGAACTTGTTGTTATTCTAAGATCTATTGATTAAAATGAACTTTGTGGGGTAAAAAAAACCCTTTAACCCCTTTCTGCCATCCGACGTACTATCCCGTCCATGTGCCCTGGGCCCCTATGCCCATGGACGGGATAGTACGTCTGCGCGATCAGCGGCGCCCACGTGGTGAGCGCCGCTGATCGCGGCCGGGTGTCAGCTGATTATCACAGCTGACACCCGGCACAATGTGTCAGGGGCGGTCACGGACCGCCCCCGACACGTTAACCCCTTGCACACCGCGATCAAAGATGATCGCGGTGTACCGGGGGTTAAAGGGAAGCATCGGCAGGGAGGGGGCTCCCTCCGTGCTTCCCTGAGCCCCCCACGGCAGCGCAATGTGCAGCGCTGCTGCGGGGGGCTCCTTTCCTCCAGGCCCCCAAATCCAAGATGGCGACGGGGGCCTTCGGGGGCCTGAGGAAGCTGGCTTCCTCAGTGCCTGCAAAGCGCAGGCATGAGGAAGCCTTCTGCAGTGCCTGTGTCAGATCGCTGATCTGTCACAGTGATCTGTGATGTGACAGATCAGCGATCTGTCACAGGACAGTGATGTCCCACCTGGGACTATTTAATAAAGTAAAAAAATAAATAAAAAAAAGTGTTAAAATAATTAAAAAAAAAAAATCGCCAAATAAATTAGAAAAAAAAAAAAATATTCCCCCAATAAATCCATTTTTTGGAAATAATAAAAAAAAACAAACAATAAAAGTACACATATTAGGTATCGCCGTGTCCGTAATGACCCGCCCTATAAAACTGTCCCATTAGTTAACCCCTTTAGCCAACCCCTTAAAAAATAAAAATAAAAAACGAAGCAAAAAATAATGATTTATTATCATACCGCCAAACAAAAAGTGTAATAACGCGCGATCAAAAAGACGCATATGAATATCCATGGTACCGCTGAAAACGTCATCTTGTCCCGCAAAAAACGAGCCACCATACAGCATCATCAGCGAAAAAATAAAAAAGTTATAGCTCGCAGAATAAAGCGATGCAAAAATAATTATTTTTTATAGTTTTCATTGCATAAAAACGACAAAAACATAAAAAAACGACCTAAATGAGGTATCGCTGTAACCGTACTGACCCGAAGAATAAAACCGCTTTATCAATTTTACCGCACGCGGAACGGTGTAAACGCACCCCCCCAAAAGAAATTCATGAAACGCTGGTTTTTGTTCATTCTGCGTCCCAAAAATAGGAATAAAAAGCGATCAAAAAATGTCACGTGCCCGAAAATGGTACCAATAAAAACGTCAACTCGTCCCGCAAAAAATAAGACCTCACATGACTCGGTGGGTCAAAATACGGAAAAATTATAGCTCTCAATATGTGGTGATGCAAAAACTATTTTTACAATAAAAAGCGTCTTTTAGCGTGCGACAGCCGCCAAACATAAAAACCGCCATAAATAGTAAATCAACCCCCCCGTTATCACCCCCTTAGTTAGGGAAAAATAATAAAATTAAAAAAAAAGTATTTATCTCCATTTTCCCATTAGGGTTAGGGTTAGGGCTAGGGTTAGGGCTAGGGGTGTGTTGGGGTTAGGGTTGGAGTTATAATTGGGGGGTTTCCACTGTTTGGGCACATCAGGGGCTCTCCAAATGCAACATGGCGTCTGATCTCAATTCCAGCCAATTCTGAGTTGAAAAAGTCAAATAGTGCTCCTTCCCTTCCAAGCTCTGCCATGCGCCCAAACAGTGTTTTACCCCCACATGTAGGGTATCAGCCTACTCAGGACAAATTGCAAAACAATTTTTGGGGTCCAATTTCTCCTGTTACCCTTAGGAAAATAAAAAATTGGGGGCAAAAATATCATTTTTGTGGAAAAAAATGATTTTTTTATTTTCACGTCCGAGTGTTATAAACTTCTGTGAAGCACTTGGGGGTTCAAAGTGCTCACCACACATCTAGATAAGTTCCGTGGGGGGTCTAGTGTCCAAAATGGGGTCACTTGTGGGGAGTTTCAATAGTTTAGGTACATCAGGGGCTCTCCAAACGCACATGACACCCGCAGACCATTCCATCAAAGTCTGCATTCCAAAACGTCACTGCTTCCCTTCTGAGCCCCGACGTGTGTCCATACAGTAGTTTTCTCCCACATATGGGGTGTCAGCGTACTCAGGCCAAATTGGACAACAACTTTTGGGGTCCAATTTCTCCTGGTACCCTTGGGAAAATAAAAAAAATGGTGACTAAAAGATCATGTTTGTGGAAAAAATACGAATTTTTTATTTTCACGCCCGGGCGTTATAAACTTCTGTGAAGCACTGGGGGGTTCAAAGTGCTCACCACACATCTAGATAAGTTCCTTGGGGGGTCTAGTTTACAAAATGGGGTCATTTGTGGGGGGTTTCCACTGTTTAGGTACATTAGGGGCTCTCCAAAGGCAACATGACACCCGCAGACCATTCCATCTAAGTCTGCATTCCAAAACGTCACTACTTCCCTTCCGATCCCCGACGTGTGCCCATACAGTAGTTTTCTCCCACATATGGGGTATCAGCATACTCAGGACAAATTGGACAACAACTTTTGGTGTCCATTTTCTCCTGGTACCCTTGGGAAAATAAAAAAATGGTGACTAAAAGATCATGTTTGTGGAAAAAATACGAATTTTTTATTTTCACGCCCGGGCATTATAAACTTCTGTGAAGCACTGGGGGGGTCAAAGTGCTCACCACTCATCTAGATAAGTTCCTTAGGGGGTCTAGTTTCCAAAATGGTGTCATTTGTGGGGGGTTTCCTCTGTTTTGGTACATCAGGAGTTTTCCAAACGCGACATGGTGTCCGATCTCAATTCCAGCCAAAAACGTCAAATGGCGCTGCTTCCCTTCCGAGCTCTGCCATGCGCCCAAATAGTGGTTTACCCCCAAATATGGGGTATCAGCGTACTCAGGACAAATTGCACAATAACTTTTACGGTCCTGTTACCCTTGGAAAAATAAGAATTGAGGGTGAAAAGATCATTTTTGTGGAAAAAATATGATTTTTTAATTGTATGGCTTTATGTTATAAACTTCTGTGAAGCCCATGTGGGTTCAAAGTTCTCACCACACATCTAGATAAGTTCCTTGGGGGGTCTAGTTTCCAAAATGGGGTCACTTGTAGGGGGTTTCCACTGTTTAGGTACATTAGGGACTCTCCAAACGTGACATGGCGTCCAATCTGAATTCCAGCCAATTTTGCATTGAAAAAGTCAAACGGCGCTCCTTCCATTCTGAGCTCTGCCATGCACAGAAACAGTGGTTCCCCCCACATATCAGGTATCTGCGTACTCAGGACAAATTGCACAATAACTTTTGCAGTCCAATTTCTCCTGTTACCCTTGGTAAAATAAAAAAAATTGAACCTGAAGTATTTTTTTTATGAAAAAAAGTTAGATGTTCATTTTTTTTTAAATATTCAAAAAAATTCCTGTGATGCACCTAAAGGGTTAATAAACTTCTTGAATGTGGTTTTGAGCACTTTAAGGGGTGCAGTTTTTAGAATGGTGTCACTTTTGGGTATTTTCTATCATATAGACCCCTCAAAGTGGCTTCAAATGTGATGTGGTCCTAAAAATAAAATGGTGTTGTAAAAATGAGAAATCGCTGGTCAACTTTTAACCCTTATAACTTCCTAACAAAAAAAAATTTTGGTTCCAAAATTGTGCTGATGTAAAGTAAACATGTGGGAAATGTTAGTTATCAAGTTTTTTGTGTGCCGTATCTCTGTGATTTAAGGGCATAAAAATTCAAAGTTGGAAAATTGCGAAATTTTCAAAATTTTCGCCAAATTTCTGTTTTTCTCACAAATAAACGCAAGTTATTTGAATGAAATTTTACCACTAACATGAAGTACAATATGTCACGAGAAAACAATGTCAGAATCACCGGGATCCATGGAAGCGTTCCAGAGTTATGACCTCATAAAGGTACAGTGGTCAGAATTGTAAAAATTGGCCCGGTCATGAATGTGCAAACCACCCTTGGGGGTGAAGGGGTTAAATCAAGGCTGTGGAGTCGGTAAGCCAAACCTTCGACTCCAACTCGTCAATTTCCCCACAGCTCCACAGCACTGGTCACTACTGAGAATGTGCATAAAGTGCAGCACAGATTCCTTCTTCCTGTCCTTTTCAGCAGCTGTATGGACATAGGCTGCAATAGACTGTCTCTGATTCATTGACTCCTAGGTATGCTCTCAGCTGGGCAAATGTCATTTTGCAGGCAGGAGGAGGAGGCAAGCAGTGGCATCTCTTATTGTGAATAATGAATATTGTGTTATCCTCTAGTGATGAGTGAGCGTGCTGGAATAAGGCGTTATCTGAGCATGCTCGGGTGATAACAGAGTGTCTTCGGCGTGCTCGAAAAATATGTTCCAGTCCCCGCACTTGCATGTCTCACAGCTGTTCGACAACCACAACACATGTAGGGATTACCTAGCAAACAGGAAATCCCTTCATGTATTGTGATTGTCGAACAGCCACGAGACGTTCAGGCGCGGGGACTGGAGCATATTTTTCGAGCATGCCGAAGTCACTCGGTTAGCACCCGAGCATGCTCAGATAACACCTTATCCCAGCACGTTCACTCATCACTATTCTCCATTACAAAACATATGCATTACCATTTACTGTGATCCTGCCTGGCATGGTAATGAGTTGACTGCTGAAAATACTAAACATAAAAGTCTAGTATTTGGCATAGAGGCCAGTGTAAAATCAACATTTTTTTTTTTTTTTTTTTTAAATCTAGAAGATATGGAAAAAAAATAAAAAAATAAAAAATCAAAATCTACCGACCAAAAAAATGCATTTAACAAAAACCTGAATTAAACATAAGATCAATTTCAGATGAGACGTTCCTTTAAAACAAATTTTCTAGCTAATTTTCTTGATTGATAGCAATGCCTTACAAATGAACGGGCAACCATGTAGTAGGCAGTAAAGTAGAAGCCGCGCTTTGTTAGGATCTCTCCTCTTTCACATAGATTAGGGCCATGTTGTGACTTTGGCTGTAACATGTCACATGGCCAAGGTGCGCGCCATACATAAAACTTCACAAATACACTTACATCTAAAAATTTGATGTCAAATTCCATGACTTGCTCCTGGGACTGCTGCTCTGCCTTCTCCTGAAAAAAAAAAAAGGCTTAGCAATTAATATACCTGATTACTAGCTTTACATAGTGAACTTGAATTGTCCAGGGCTGTGAAGGTTGCAGATAATCGCACAGACAACAACTAGCAGTGTAGAATGTGTCTGGGATTGTAGCTCCTCTCTGTTGAATACCAACCTTTGGATAGGTGTGGTGCTGTTCTTATTAGAATGCTGCTATGGGCTTCTGAACCTGGACCACCAGATATTTTAGTGCTGCTAAAACTAGCAGTCCTGTGATTTTTTTTCTATTATCACAATGCCACCTGATTATCACATGGCACACTTACTTCCCTGCACTTCTGCCTCATCTTTCCTTTTCTTTGGCCTCTATCTTAATTTCCAGATGTCACCCCGCATATTATTCCTCTATTTTCTGCTGAAATCCTATGATGCACCAGATAACATCACATGGGCAGCTAGAGCCAGCACATCTCTGACTGTGGTCAGCGCAGGGTGATGATCCTCCCTTCTATAGTCTCCTAAAGTATACATTCAGAAAGCGTATCTATTATCGCCAACATTTTAACCTTCTGACAGGAGCTGCGCAATCATTATCATTATTTGTGATATCAGACTTCCCCCAGTGGAAAACTTCAGTATGCATATATGCACAATGACCACTTTTCTGAGGACATAAAACCATGTAATTCTCAGGTGGGTCACCATATATTCACATGATCCAACTAGAGCAAAAGAATCCATTACATTTCAGATGAAATAAAACAACTTAAAAAAGCCAATAGTTGCTGAATTATATATGCTGGGAAACTAGTAACAGAATAAATGGAAAAAAAAAATCAATAAATTACTACATTCATTAAACCATTATCATCCTACAGCTACACAATAACTAATGAGTAATTACACTGTCAAACAACGGGATAAAAAAAAGAAGAAAAGGCTGCAACAAACTACTGGAGCTGAAAGTCACAGGAGCCACAGTCAGTGTAAACGGTCCATGTCCATGTAGAATGAAGCGGGTTAATCATTGATGGCCCATTATAGTTTGAGATTGTTAGCTGTCAGGCAGATCAGTTATATGCATGTACCGTACCCTTCAAGGATCCTAACTTATATGGAGCTGCGCTGTCATCATCATCAGCTAAATTGTTAAGTTACATGGGAAATTCCAGGATAAAACCTTCCTGTGATTAATAACAATTTAACTTCTTTACGTAACCAAGGCCCTGGCCATTAAATTTACAGACTGTCTTATCTACATGTGTTGTGCAGTTGGATGGAGTTTATTAGTTCCTGTTGTCAGACATCCCTGACTTTTACTGTCATAAACCAACAACTACTGACAGAATCACAGACAGAAAGCCCATAACAATACGTGATAACCTGGCACTAATTTTATATCAGTGGATTTCTGATGTTAGAGCATCCAACGTAAAGTAACTACTGTATGATTTCCAGTCTTCTGCATAAAAGTTTGTTGCGGAGCTTTCCCTATCGATTCCAATCACTTTCCCGATCCACAGCCGGTTACTATTTATTGACCTCCAGTATAGATGTGTCATGTAAGCAACTGACTGTTACAGCCAATCATACACACCGACGGTAATATAAAGGGGGTATCCAGGACTTTATCATTAATAATAATCTTTATTTTTATATAGCGCTAACATATTCCGCAGCGCTTTACAGTTTGCACACATTATCATCACTGTCCCCAATGGGGCTCACAATCTAAATTCCCTATCAGTATGTCTTTGGAGTGTGGGAGGAAACCGGAGTACCCAGAGGAAACCCACACAAACTCCTTGCAGATGTTGTCCTTGGTGGGATTCAAACCCAGGACGCCAGCGCTGCAACGCTGCAGTGCTATCCACTGAGCCACCGTGCTTTTATATTGTGGTTCTAAGAACTACCAGGCAGGTAGTTGCTAATTACCTGCCTGTTGTACTGGTGCTGATCTGATCTCCGCTTGCACAGAGTTGTCAAAGACCGCTCCTGCCTGCCATTCAGCAGCTTCTGCTGACATCACGACAACAGAGCAATGGCATCTCTTCTGCTCTGTTCACTGCCAAGGTCAAGATGATTGACAGCTGGCTCTCCACTGACTAACTGCAGGAAGTCGGCTGTCAAATCAGTGTAACGTCATCAGTCATTAGCCGTCAGCAGAGCAGCCTGGAAGAGCTGCTCTGTTGACATGGAGCAGCTGAATCGCCGGCAGGAGCAAAATCAGTCCTGGACAAGACCTTTAATTATTGCTGACAGTGAGAAAAAAAAAAAAGAAACCAAGTGACCAGGGAAGTGTTGGCAAGGAAGTGCCCAAAAAATTGCTAAACTGAGTATTTTAGTCCATGAGGAATTCTCAGCAGCAAATCCAGAGCAAGATCTGTACCAGATGCACCAATTTGGTGAGTACTTTGTGTGATTTCCTGTGTGAATATTGGTATCATCATAAAGTGGCAGACCGTTTCAATCAGATTTTTGTGTTGTGTGCATTTTTAAACATTTTTTGGCATTTTTGTCCATATCATGATCTGTATAAAAAAACAAACAAACAAACAAAAAAAACACATCTTGCAATTTTCACACTGTCCACTGGAGCTGTTTTAGCTTCATTCTTCTAGGAAGAGTTTTCAGCAGTCTCCTTATCACCAGAGGAAGAATTGCAACAAGTATTAACACCTCTATTCACAATATAAGTTATGTTACAGCTGACCTGTTCCCCCTCCCTTCACAATCACCTTTGCACACGCTCATTAGATGCTTCAATTAAAAAATAAGTAAAAAAGAAATTGAGTCTCGGTCAGTCTATTGCTGCTAATTTTTATGTGAATTTCCAGAAACAGGAAGTAGGAGTGTAGAACAACCCCCAGTGGACAATGTGAAAATTTCTATATTTCTAATTTTTGTTTCAGTTTTAATGCAAATTGTGAGATGGTAAAAAAAGATTCCCATTTTATATACGTTTACCACTAAAATTTGATTTAATAAGTCATTTTCAGATAACACAATCCCTTTAATGGGGAACCATAGTCTCTTAAAGGGAATCTGTCACCCTTTTTTTCAACTATTTGCTGCTGGCACCGCCATCAGGGGCTTATCTACAGCATTCTCTAATGCTGTAGATAAGCCCCCGATGTAACCTGAAAGATAAGAAAAACAAGTTAGATTATACTCACCCGGGGGGCGGTCCAGTCCGGTGCCTCCCATCTTCATACGATGCCGTCCTCTTCTTTTCTTCCTGTTGTGGCTCCTGCGCAGGCGCACTGCTCTGCCCTATTGAGGGCAGAGCAGAATACTGCAGTGCACAATCTCTGACCTCTCCCGGCGCCTGCGCACTGCAGGACTCTGCTCTGCCCTCAACAGGGCAGAGCAGTGCGCCTGCGCAGGAGCCACGACAGGAAGAAAAGAAGAGGACGGCGTCGTATGAAGATGGGAGGCGCCGGACCGGACCACTACACCCATCGGAACAGACCGCCCCCCTCCCCGGGTGAGTATAATCTAACTTGTTTTTCTTATCTTTCAGGTTACATCGGGGGGCTTATCTACAGCATTACAGAATGCTGTAGATAAGCCCCTGATGACGGTGCAGGTAGCAAATAGTCAAAAAAAAGGGTGACAGATTCCCTTTAAAAGCTTTGCATTGTGCTCATGTGTTGTTCTTTGCCTTTTAGATGTAATTAAAAGGGATTAACCTCCATTAGACAGAGAAGAGCACTACCACAAAAAACGATTGCCCGCATTCTCCACCAAATAAACTTATCGGGGTGAACCCTTGTAAAAAGAAGTGCTGTACAAAACTACATTCTTTTTAGATATTGTAGTTTTAAACAAGGGAGAAAAATGGCCGGTGGAAATTATTTGTTCCAGACTATTAAAAATACACAATTTAGTAAAATTTAGTATCTATTATATATCATCTGGAAGTATGAAACTAATCACTCACCTTACTTTTGTTCAGGGTGTCAATCCCATGCTGGATCTCTTCTTTTGAAAAGTTCTGGAGGACGTTGTTTAGGCGAGATGCACACACTGTTGATAAGATGTACAAATGTTCTAAATTATTTGTCAAATGGAAGTTTTCTCATCTCCGGTCCTGGGCTACACCTTTCCCCAATTGGGAGAAATTAGGTCCCTCATTTATAAAGTTAATGGAAAGGTTTGTGCAGTTCAAAAAGACCCCAAAAAACAAGCAAGAACCACAAGTGTTTACATTACCTTTAGAAGGTGTCCCCCGACCCTACCCAGTTGCCCAAATCCAAATGCTATTATAAAGTTTGAATTAGGCAACACTCTACGTGACAATTAACCCAGAGGTCGGAGTGCCTAATCTGATACAATTAAAGAACCAACTTACCGGCAGCTGTTGGCCTCATCATTGGATTCTGGTGCCAGCACAGGTGCATCAGTTGACTCAGGTTTACAAGTTGACTGTGTTGTAGACTGGCCTCTTTTATTACATCTTCTATGTTTGGTTGTGGTCTGATCCCTCTTGTGATTTCGGTCACCAGCTTCAATGGATTATTTTCTGTAACCAAATTATTTACAAATTTCAACACATTTGATTGTATGAGAAAATGACTCGGTTCCATTTAAAGGAACCTTTCTGTTTAATGGATACCAACTGTTGAATATTTGTTTTGTTATATCTCACAGCCTTTGTTTAGTAGTGGATTACTGAGGATCTGGACTCAAGACCCCTAAAAGTTGCTCAACTCTGAAGCTACTCTGTGTGACAGCAGGCTTGTGAATCCTCACAGCGTGCAGCCAGGATTCTCCGGTGCCGAGAGCGGGCGTGAATCCTATCACAAATATGTGATTTACATACTTCTGGCCACATTACAACTAGACGTGTCTGGCCTTGCTTATGTCACCTGAATGGACTTCTAGTTGGCATGTGACCACATGTATGCAAGTCGCATACTTGCAGTCATGCTCCGCACTAGATAATTCTGAGGGCGCGCATACTGTGCGCTGTGTGGATTCACAAGTTGGCAGTCACCCCAAGCCTGGAAAACCCCTTTACTGTTCAGTCAAATTAAGGGGAAGAAGTGCTCCGCTTTTCCTGGAGTGCAATCAAAGCATGGTGGCCAACATGGTTGATTATGCCTCTCAGGAACATCCCCACTTCATACAATAATGGCCATAGTCTGACCCGGAACAATGTATTTTGGGTGCCGGTTACATAAACCATGCCACCTTTAAGTCCAGGTGTCCCTAGAAATCTGGAACAGGAGGCAACATTGGTAAAGTGGTGTGTCGGTTCAGTAGATGTCTTAGGGGTCTGTACACCACTCAAAGGCAAGCTTAGCACTTCTCCCTCTTGGCTTGAGCAATCGGTGGGGTCTCCAGACCTGGACCTCCACTCATCAGTATTACTGAACAGGGAGAACAACAAAAAAAACATTTTCTATTGAGCTTTTCTCATTATTAACTCAGAGCAACTATAACAATTTTTTTTTTACATTTTCTTACAAATTAAATAAATTGTTGGCATATTGTCCGAGTGTTCCAGCTATGTACGATTGGTGGGTGTCCAATGACTCCTAGGACCCACTCTGCTTGAATGTATTGAAGTAGCAGCCTGATTGTCTCTCAGTGACGTTTAGATTGTGAACTTTAAGCAACTCCAAGTTGAGCCGCTATATGGTACTTTGCCAAATCCATTGGGGGGGGGTCAAGCAAGTCAGAACCCCAAGATATCCATCACCGATGTCTTTTGAGGGATGCTACATCTGTCAGACGTTGGAAGGGGTTTGGATCTAGAACTTACCTAGAAATGGTTGTTTCCGGCTAAGAGCTTCATGCAAAATGATTCCCAAACTGAAAAGAAAAAATTATAATTACCGATAAAGAACACAATATTAGTAGCGATATTATCAGGTGTTCGTTGCACCGTAAATATTGCGTACAACTTAAACATTTGGGATATATGAACCTCTAGTCATTAGTCACCCAAAATGGAAAAAGTGGTCCATTTCCGCACAAAATTCACGTGCGACCCTACTAAGGTCATCATCTAACTTTCTCAAAATTTTCAACGCTGAACATTACTAACCATAAATATTTTGGCTGGGATACCCTTTAAGACAACAATGAACTGCTCTGTTTACTCGTACCAACCTGTAGACATCGTCTGCCGTGGTTGGTTCACGCTTTTGCAGCCTTTGTGGTGAAAGATACTCTACAGAAATATTTTCCTGCTGATCCTTGGAAAAACTTACTTTCTGGAGTTCCGATTGCCAGAAATCTGAGAGCTGAAATAATGAACAATAATCAGTGTGTGCAACAGGTTTAAAACTATCTATACATTTTTCTATTTTTCTCTGTTATATATAATTTGGCAAAATTTTGTTTTTCATACCTTTGCCCGATATTGGGCATCCAACAATATGTTACAAGGTTTCAGTCGCAGGATCATTATGGGAGGATGTTGGCTGTACAAAAAAGACATCCCCGCCGCAACATCTCTAAGGATTCGGATGATAATACTCAGTGGAAGAGTAGGGTACAGATCCCGCTGCAATCAGGAACATAAAAAGATCATATTTAGAAAAAAAATTTATATATTTTTTAATAGATTTAATAATATTGTAATTGTTTTTATAAGATTTTTAATATAGCCACACTGTTCTATTATCTGTTTGGAAAAACGGAGGTTTAGGGGCGATTTTTATCACAATGTACATATATATGAGAGGACAGTGAGGAGATGTTTCTAATGATCTTTTTACACCTAGGCCTACAACAGTAACAAAAAGGCATCCTCTACATCTAGAGGATAGAAGGACTAACCATCATAATAGACAATGATTCTTAACTGTACAGGGAGTTAGAATATAGATTCCTTGTTGTACGAGCAGTGAGACTATGGATTCTTTACTGTAAGAGCAGTGAGATGATGTATTCTTTACGGGATGAGTAATAAGGCTATGGATTCTTTACTTTGAGAGCAGCGAGATTATGGAACGCTCTGTCCAAACAGGTAGTAGTGGTTGATTAACTAAACGAGTACAAGGAGGACCTGGATGGATTTCTAGAAAAATTTATTAACCATTATTGGACGTTGATCCAGGGAACCATTCTGATTGCCATATGTGGAGTCAAGAAATTTTTCCCCTTCAATAGGGCAATTAGTATCTGCCTCATAGGGTTTTTGCCTTACTCTGAATCAACACATTAGTTTATAGGTTGAACTTAATTTCATTCTTTTAATGTACTTGTATCTTCTTTGAGCCTTATGTTCTTGCAAAGGGAAAGTACTGTGGTGCCTTATCTGTGTGTATTGTGTAGGTAAATTAAGTAGGCCTCATTCAGTTAGTGCTAACTTAGTAAATCTCCTATTTTCTAACAATGAGATGACTCTGCTCCTTGGGTCTAAGTCTATACAGCAAAGCAGACTTGAGAAAACAGAAGACAGGAAGCATCATCCTATAGTGAAAAACTGGAATATTTCAGTATTCCTTCTGGAAAACTGTGGATAATCACAATTTTAAAAATATATTCATAATTTGATGACACAATCTCTAAGGAGAACCTGTCAGGTTTACTGAATGTCTCAAACTGCTATTATAGCGGTATGGTTGCATTTCTTAATTCTAATTAGGCATTTGATGTAACTTATTAGTGCTACAATATTTAAAGAATCCGGTTTTATTGTGGCAGCATGACATGTACAAAAGACACAGGACTTGTCTGGCAGGGATTCTCTCCTCCTGGACTACAGTAGTCCTGCCACAGATAGTCTGATCCTGATCGCCGAGTGTGATTGAAAGCCTGCGTCCTGCATGTTACGGTAGGACCATTACACAAGTTGTCATTAACACCCCGGAAGACATAATGAAAAGATTGGAGACAGGTCTAGCTGGGGGGGAAGGAAGAGAGGCCCACCAAACTAGTCTTGTCTCATTTCCATCAATAGGATAAAACTACATTCATCAAATATTTCAGCATTAGTAAGTTACATCAAACTTATTACTAGAACAAAAAACAAAATTATAACCATGCTGAAATAATAACGGTTGGGCACAGTCAGGGGAACTGACAAGTTCCCTTTCAAGCCAATCACCAAGGTTCTTCTCCAACCTGGTACAGAAGAGTGTGCAGTGACCCATTCGGCATCCATTCTGTCACAATTCCAACCGTATTCAGAGTCCGGAATATGCCAACAATTTTTAGAAGACTTTCAGATCTTTTACTGCTGACATACTCCACATCATTGAGAATTGCTTGATGGTCCCTAAAAGTACAAAAGACTTAAAAAAATCAAAAACACAGCTGATGTTATAACTGACGTTAACTGGTGTGATGGACATCTCTGATACTTCTTTTATAGCAATAATTTGTGGTCTCTCTCCAAAAATTAACTTATACTTTTGTCTTTAAAGGGAACCTGGTGCATACACCTGGCTTACTGAGATTTGCAAAGAGCCGGCGGTGATGGCTGGCTTAGTCCTAGGTCACTGCTGCCTCCCTAGCTTTGCGCATTGAGTAAATTAAAGGGAATCTATCACGTGAAAAAATCTGATTAACCTGCAGATATGGGGGTTAATTGCATTCTGAACCTGCATGCCGCCTGCAGTGAGAGCCCCGCTGTCAGGAGGAAATTCACTTTATTCTTCCTGGCAGCATTTATTTTTTAGTGATAGGGGCGGTGCCAGCGCAGTTTCAGTCATTGTTCTGTGTATAGAGAGCGGCGTCTATAACTGTGCCTCTGGCACCGATTGACAACTCGCTCACAGTTAGATCTGGCTGTCAGTCATTGTGGGGGGCACGGTTACAGCCGCCGCTCTTTATACACGGAGCAGGGACTGAAGCTGCAGTGATAGGTTCCATTTAAGTTGAGGTGTGAACACCTGGCTTACTGTGCAATGTCAGTGATGCAGAGATTTGCAAAGAGCTGGCAGTGACATTGCTTTGCAAATCATTAAAACAAGGTGTATCACATGCACCATTCCGTGTCCCGTGTAGACTTTGTACAGCACCGGATGACTTGAATATTTGGATTACAAGCTTTTGGAAATCATGTTACTAATGCCCACAGGAGTGTGATAACTTGATTAGTGGGATGACTAGTCCAGGAAAACACCCACAAAATTCACCCAAAAGTTACTCAAAAGCTTAACATATCATTGGCCACATTGTAAAAATTTTTTTTAGCAAAATTTACTAAGCAAAAAGCCACCAAAGGGGACTTGTCTGAATCTTTTTAAACAGTGGTATAAAGACATATGGGCGGTTTGGGAAACATGGTGAATCTCAGGTTCCCTTTAAAATTATTATTATTTTATTTTTACTTTCTTAAAACTTTCTCTTTTGCTGCTCAGACAAGGATAGGTACAGTTTACATGACCAAACACTACATTTTATAAGCATCTACAGCTGTGATCTTCCATGAAGGAGAATTTTCATAGCAGTGAGTGATGGGGATATACTAGAATATGCCATTAATAATGATCACTAAGAATGAAGGGTTTGCAGCGCTGATTTAGTGCTGACAATGTATTTCCTCCTCTGTAGCTTTCTACCCAGCTGTGTGTCCGAGAGCACCGGTATTTCAGTCCTGTTGTCCCTTCATTTTTAGTATTAATGAGGACCCCAATGGTCAGACCCTCAACAATCATTAAAGAGGTTGCTCCATGTGCTATCTTCAGGGATGCACCACTCCTCTACTTCCCGGCTTTCTGTGAGTGGTGGTGCATGGCTGACGATTGACATTTTGGAGCAGCGGCATTGTTGCATCGCCGGTCCCAGCTGTGCACTCTGCCTTGTTACAAGCAGAGGCAACTTTGTCTCACCAGCCTTTGTAGGAGCTTCCAAGTGCTGCACTCCTTGTCTAACCAACTGTACTAGACCATAATGTCAGGTAATGGTTCTGATATATGTGGCCACCCAGTGGATTGCAACTTGTTAAGAGTTTTTCCAGCATGCATGTTGTTTTTTTTATGGGTAGACACATCTCTAATTTTGTTATGGTAAGTGAAAAACTAGATAATCAGTAGTCTCCAGTGAGCCCGACTTACCTATGATTTTGTTCATTCAAAGCCAAGAGTTTTATGAAGACAAAGGAGCCAGCGGTTGGGTAGGTGGATTTACAGACATATTCTGTGCTGGTCTTCACTATCTGGTAGGTCTTGAGGTCCCTTTGACTAATTACCGGTAGGGACATTTCTGCCATACACAATAGTGTCAGCCCAGACTATGCGATTCCAGAGCGGAATGGACTCTTTAAGTTGGGCAACTACATAGTTCCGGTGGGAAGTGGCAAGGTCAATGCTGGAATCAAGAACATAGAAAAACTATGGTTAGAAGAAAATATGTGTCTTTAAGCCATGATCACACATGTATTTTTAAAGAAGCAGTTCTAGGAAAATATTGCACATTAAAAATCATAGACTATGGGCTGTATCTGATATCCTAACTCAACACATTTTTGTTTAAATTTGCGTTCAACACCAAGAAGTTTCATGGATTCTGAATAGTCAAAAATTGTTACAAGTCTTACAGTGGGAGGGAGCACTGTGGAAATTGCTAAGATATTAGGACAATCACAGAGCCAACAAAAGTTTTTTTGCAAAAAGTCAGTGGCAAAAACATGTTGGAAAAAAAAAAATACATGTACATTTACTGCCAAAGATGTGAGACGAATCAAATGTGAAGTCACCAGCAAGCCAATATCCTTCAATTCTGTCATATTCCAGAACTGCAACCTCCCTGGAGGCCCAGAAGTACAAGGTGTTAATTGTTCAGTGTCATGGTCAGGGTAAGAAGGCTGAAACCTGACCACCACTGAGCAAGACACAGAATGTGAAATATCAAGACTGGGCCAAGATATATCTGAAGACAGATTGTTCAAAGGTTTTATGGACTGATGAGATAAGAGTGACTCTTGACAGAGCAGATGGATGAGCCTGTGTCTGTATCAAAAACGGGCACAAACCTCCACTTCAACTCAAATGTCAACAAGGTGGAGGTGAGGTACTTCTATGACTGGCATTATTAAAGATGAGCTAGTTGGACATTTTTGGGGTTAAAGATGGATTAAAAGATCAACACCCAAACCTACAGTCAGTTTTTAGAAGATACTTTTTCCAATCAGTGGTACAGGAAAAAGTCTGCATCAATCAAGAAAATCATGGTTTTCATGCAGGACAGTGCTTCATCACAGTGTCGAAGTCTCCACTGCTCGGCTGCCAACAAGGGACTTAACAGAATAATGACATGGCCCTTTCCTCACCTAACCTAAACTTAATTAAGAAGTTGTGGGCCCTTCTAAACTTGGAGAATTACTGTAGAGCAGAGGTATCAACTACTGAGGACTCTCAATCCTGAATATTTTTGTAGAGCAGAGGAGTCACCTCTCCGATATGTGTCTGCGATGTTTTGGTTGGTGCTGCCCAAAAAGTTGATTTTCACCACATGAAGGAACTGCCTGACTCCATGGATGGAGCTTATGACGGTTACTGGACTGACTGGGTTTTTTTTTTACATGTCATAAATGTATTTTTGTACATTTTCAGTTGTTTGGTTATTATTCTCTCATATGAAAATTACTAAGTGAGATGGAGAATTTATGTTTTTCATTTAGTTGCCCAATAATTCTGCACACAAAAGATATTCTACTAAGAAAGTCAAAACTTCACTTTTAGTTTCTTAAATATTCAGGTTTATCATCTTTTTGGATTGACCGACAGCACTTGAGATGTTCAATAATAAAATGAATCATCAAAAATACAAATGGCCCAATAATTGTGGACACAGTGTAGGTGTTATATAAGAAAACAAAACGTTTGTGGGCTGATGAGCAGCACCACCTTAATCCATGGAACTGGGAATGCAGGAAGGCAATAATAACAAATTTGTCAGGGTGTTATAGGGGTTTTTCCAGGCTAAAGGGATTGTTCTGTGAGTTATCACTTACAGTGTCTTGAAAACGTATTCATACCTCGCGAACTTTAAACACATTTTTTCATGTTACACCCACAAACTTAAATCTATTTTATTTGGATTTTGTGTGATATACCAACACAAAGTCGCCAGTGTTTGTGAAGTGTAAAGGAAATGAAACAAGGTTTTCTAATTATTTTAAAAATATAAAACTGAAAATTGTGATGTGCATTTCTATTAAGCCCCCTGTAGTCTGATAAATAAAATCGTGATTGGCTAATCGTCTCTAGAAGTCATGCAATTAGTAAATTGAGTCCACCTGTGTGTCATTTATTCTAAGTATAACTACAGCTATTCTGTGAAGGCCTCAGAGACTTGTATGAGAACATTAGGGATCAAACAGCATTATGAAAACCAAGGGACACACCGGAGAGGTCAGAGATAAAGTTGTGGAGAAGAGTAAAGCAGGGTTGGTTATAAGAAAAAATAGCCCAAGCTCAAAACATCTCACTAAGCACTGTTAAATCCATCATTCAAAAATGGAAGGAGTATGGCACAACTGCAAGCCCACCAAGACTTGGTCATCCACCTAAACTGGCATTCAAAGCAAGGAGAGCACTGATTAGAGAAGCAGCCAAGGAGGTCCATGGCCACTGTGGTTGCATAGAGATTCACAGCTCAGGTGGGAGAATCTGTCCACAGGACAACTATTAGGACTCATACTCACTTGCGAGAGATCCGCATGATTCTCGTGCGAGTCTCTCGCATGAAAACCTGACACAGCTGCCAGCACTGGAACCGGAGTGTGCGGCTGCATAGAAATACATGTAGCCACACGCTCCGATCTGAGTGCCGGCGCCATGCCAGGTTTCCACGCGAGAGACTCGCACGAGAAAGTGAGTATGAGCCCTTAGATGTATATTCCACAAATCAGGTCGTTATGAAAGACTGGCAAGAAGCTATTTTTGAAAGCAAACCATAAAATGTCCTGTTTGCAAAAGCCATATAGGGGACACAGCGAACATGTGGAAGAATGTGCTCTGTTCTGAATGAAAAAAGCAAAATGCAAAAGGCTATGTGTGGTGGAAAGTTAACATAGCACATCACCGTGAAAACACCACAACCACTGTCAAACATGGTGGTGGCAGCATCATGGTGTGGGGATGTGTTTTTTTTAGCATGCAAACGTAAACTGCTAAGAGTTGATGGGAAGATGAATGGAGCTAAATGTCGGACTGGGGTGCCAAGGGCCCTGCAAAGAGACAAGATGGATATGGAGAGAATCATCGCTCTCATTCAGGAAAAGTCCCCCCCGAACCCCCCCTTCATTGAAGAGGAGTGTAGGGGAGGCTGCAATTATGGGGGACCGTGAGTACTGTTTTTTGCTGTGATGGGGGCCATACAGAGATGGGAGGGGGGTGTTCAAAGATAGAGGGGTTGCATAGAGTACAAAAAAAGGGTTGACAGAGTGTGCAAAAGAGGGGTTGCAGAGATCAAAAGAGGGTTGGCTGAGTGTGCAAAAGAAGGTTTGCAGAGTGCAAAAGAGGGTTTGCAGAGTGCAAAAGAGGGTTTGCAGAGTGCAAAAGAGGGTTTGCAGAGTGCAAAAGAGGGTTTGCAGAGTGCAAAAGAGGGGTTGCATATAGTGCAAAAGAGGGGTTGGCAGAGTGTGCAAAAGAGGGGTTGCATAGAGTGCAAAAGAGGGGTTGCATAGAGTGCAAAAGAAGAGTTGGCAAAGGGTGCAAAAGAGGAGTTGCAGAGTGCAAAATAAGGGTTGGCAGAGTGTGCGAAAGAGGGGTTGCATAGAGTGCAAAAGAAGAGTTAGCAAAGGGTGCAAAAGAGGGGTTGCAGAGTGCAAATTAAGGGTTGGCTGAGTGTGCGAAAGAGGGGTTGGCAGAGTGTGCGAAAGAGGGGTTGGCAGAGTGTGCGAAAGAGGGGTTGGCAGAGTGTGCGAAAGAGGGGTTGGCAGAGTGTGCGAAAGAGGGGTTGGCAGAGTGTGCGAAAGAGGGGTTGGCAGAGTGTGCGAAAGAGGGGTTGGCAGAGTGTGCAAAAGAGGGGTTGGCAGAGTGTGCAAAAGAGGGGTTGGCAGAGTGTGCAAAAGAGGGGTTGGCAGAGTGTGCAAAAGAGGGGTTGGCAGAGTGTGCAAAAGAGGGGTTGGCAGAGTGTGCAAAAGAGGGGTTGGCAGAGTGTGCAAAAGAGGGGTTGGCAGAGTGTGCAAAAGAGGGGTTGGCAGAGTGTGCAAAAGAGGGGTTGGCAGAGTGTGCAAAAGAGGGGTTGGCAGAGTGTGCAAAAGAGGGGTTGGCAGAGTGTGCAAAAGAGGGGTTGGCAGAGTGTGCAAAAGAGGGGTTGGCAGAGTGTGCAAAAGAGGGGTTGGCAGAGTGTGCAAAAGAGGGGTTGGCAGAGTGTGCAAAAGAGGGGTTGGCAGAGTGTGCGAAAGAGGGGTTGGCAGAGTGTGCAAAAGAGGGGTTGGCAGAGTGTGCAAAAGAGGGGTTGGCAGAGTGTGCAAAAGAGGGGTTGGCAGAGTGCGCAAAAGAGGGGTTGGCAGAGTGCGCAAAAGAGGGGTTGGCAGAGTGCGCAAAAGAGGGGTTGGCAGAGTGTGCAAAAGAGGGGTTGGCAGAGTGCGCAAAAGAGGGGTTGCAGAGTGCGAAAGAGGGGTTGCAGAGTGCGAAAGAGGGGTTGCAGAGTGCGAAAGAGGGGTTGCAGAGTGCGAAAGAGGGGTTGCAGAGTGCAAATTAAGGGTTGGCTGAGTGTGCAAAAGGGGTTGCAGAGTGCAAAAGAGGGGTTGCAGAGAGTGCGAAAGAGGGGTTGGCAGAGTGTGCGAAAGAGGGGTTGGCAGAGTGTGCGAAAGAGGGGTTGGCAGAGTGTGCGAAAGAGGGGTTGGCAGAGTGTGCGAAAGAGGGGTTGGCAGAGTGTGCGAAAGAGGGGTTGGCAGAGTGTGCGAAAGAGGGGTTGGCAGAGTGTGCGAAAGAGGGGTTGGCAGAGTGTGCGAAAGAGGGGTTGGCAGAGTGTGCGAAAGAGGGGTTGGCAGAGTGTGCGAAAGAGGGGTTGGCAGAGTGTGCGAAAGAGGGGTTGGCAGAGTGTGCGAAAGAGGGGTTGGCAGAGTGCGAAAGAGGGGTTGCAGAGTGCGAAAGAGGGGTTGCAGAGTGCGAAAGAGGGGTTGCAGAGTGCGAAAGAGGGGTTGCAGAGTGCAAATTAAGGGTTGGCTGAGTGTGCAAAAGAGGGGTTGCAGAGTGCAAAAGAGGGGTTGCAGAGAGTGCAAAAGAAGGGTTGTCAGAGTGTGCGAAAGAGGGGTTGGCAGAGTGTGCGAAAGAGGGGGTGGCAGAGTGTGCGAAAGAGGGGTTGGCAGAGTGTGCAAGAGGGGTTGGCAGAGTGTGCAAGAGGGGTTGGCAGAGTGTGCAAGAGGAGTTGGCAGAGTGCGAAAGAGGGGTTGCATAGAGTGCAAATGAAGGGTTGGCTGAGTGTGCAAAAGAGGGGTTGCATTGTGCGAAAGAGGGGTTGCAGAGTGCGAAAGAGGGGTTGCATAGAGTGCAAATGAAGGGTTGGCTGAGTGTGCAAAAGAGGGGTGGTGGATTAGTTATGTTATTTAAGTGCTGTTTTCTTTCCCAAAATATGCTATTGCTGATCACCCCCCTTTTTTTGCTTCAGGATTATCCCGGCATATGGAATTCCAGGCGTGAGAGCTATCACGACCGGGACATGAAAGAGCGGGCCTGGGAGGATGTGGCCCAATCCCTCATCCCTAACAGCTGGCAGCTCGCAGATGTCAAGGAGCAGGACTTGATATGCAAGTACTCAGCACATGACATGATATACTTGTTTAC
The DNA here is from genome assembly GCF_039654945.1 of Dendrobates tinctorius. Taxonomy (NCBI): domain Eukaryota; kingdom Metazoa; phylum Chordata; class Amphibia; order Anura; family Dendrobatidae; genus Dendrobates; species Dendrobates tinctorius. The sequence continues at coordinate 2,963,832 of NW_027361677.1, forward strand.
AATTTAAACAGTGCAAAACTAGTTATGTTTTTTCTTCCACTACAGTGAAATCCATTAAGACCAAGTGGGGATCTGCAAGGGATCAATTAAAAAGAGAATTAAAGGCCAAAGCTGAGAGGGGGAGGTCTGGAGAAGCTGGTGGTAAAGAAAATAAGCCGTACAGATTCACTAAACAGCTTCAATTTCTGCTTCCTGTCCTTGGCATGCGTGAGTAAGTATATATATATATATATATATATATATCCTCCATGTTGATGTTTGCTGTCTAGCTACTTAAACTGTCTATTCTCATTTTCAGAACTGAAGAAAGTCTACCGGCAGAGTCCACACAATCCCAGCAGCAGCAGTCTAGCAGCAGTGGTGCAAGTACTTCTTTTGAGTCAAGCAAACCAAGCATCATTACAGAATTGAGATCCGAATGTCCTTCAGAAAGGGTGGTCACTATGGACATTCCGTCTCAGCCAAGCCCAAGTGGAGGGAGCTGTGAGAAGAGGAGAGCTGCTGCTGCTGCCCTTGAAATGATGCCTCCATTTGAGACATCCCAAGAGATCCTTGACTTTTTAAGGAAAAAAAAAAACAAGGCGGCCCAGAGGAGGAGCTACTAAGGAGCTTCAGCCCATATTTTCTGAATGTGCTCCCGGAAAACAAGCAGAGCTGCATTAGCATGATCAACAGTGTCATCTACATATGTTCTCACAAACCCCATCCGATTGATTTGGAGGAGGCTATTGATGGGTTTAAGCAGTCAACGAGGCGTAGAGTACGCAATTCCTTTATGCAGCGTCAGGCTAGTGCAACTCTGCCACAGTCTTCCGGGCACATTGCAGTTCCAGGGCTCATCTAGCCTTTTTAACACTCCTCAATCTTCTGAGCATTGCCAGACAGGGATACTTGACCACTTCATGCCCAATTTCCTTAATCTGTGAATTTGGAATTGCAACATGACTTATTTTAATAACAAATGCCAATTTTATTTTTTTAAGGCCATGTAGGAAATGTTTGTTTTTTTGTAAAATATTTCTGTACAAAATAAGAAAAAATAAATATTTGTGAAATAAAATTTAGCAAAGTAAGTTTGTGAGAATGTTTTTTGATTGGGATCAGAAAGTCCAGACATTAGTTCTGATCTTCTGTAGCTTTGTGAGACTTGATTAGTATTCTAGTTTCAGTGTGTCACACAAGATCAGAACTAACGTTAATTATAGAGTAGATCAAATTGGATTAGTGACATCAGTTTCCAAGTCTGTAAGCACGTAAGCTGCATACAGGCTGGAAACAAAAATGTCTGTAGCACAAAAAAACAACAAATTTGCAGATGGTAAAAACACTGATTTCCTTGTGAGTTTTTCAAAACGTGCAGGGAAATCAGCCGCCACAGTCCACACTTTGGGTCTTAATAATCATTTGATGAAATGGTCGCCTGCTGCCAGGAGGTGGCTCCTGGGAAGACACAGGCTGTGTGCCCACGATGCGATTTTTAATCGTTTTTGCCGCGATTTTCGGCACGAAAACGTTTAAAAATCATGTACAGAACCCCCCCCCATGCATTCCTATGGCATTCCGCACGTGCTGTGCTAATGCTGCGCTTTTTTCCGCAGCGGAAACGCATCGCGGAAAAATCACAGCACGCTCATTCTTTTGTGCGGAATCACAAAGAATTGCCGCGATTCCGCACCCATAGGAATGCATGAGAATCGCTTACTTCCCGCATGTGGCTATGCCCACCATGCGGGAAGTTAAGCGTCTGATGTGCGGTTGGTACCCACGGTGTGGAGGAGAGGAGACTGTCCTCCAGGCCCTGGGTACCATACCCCTGTAAAAAAAAAGAATAAAAAATAAAAAATCGGGGTATATTTACCTTCCGATGTCCCGCGCTGCATTCCCGGCCTAAGCATTCCCAGTAATGCCTTGCGGCATGGTCCTGTGATGACGTAGTCTCGCAAGATCGCTATAGTAACGCGAGACTACGTCATCACAGGTCTCGCAAGGCATTACTGGGAACGCTGAGGCCCGGGATGGCAGCGCCGGACGGTAAATATACCCTGATTTTTTATTTTTTTTATCATTTTTAACATTCTATCTTTTACTATTGAAGCCGCATAGGCGGCCTCAATAGTAAAAACCTGCTCACACTTGTCAAACACTATGTTTGATGAGTGTGACCAACCTGTCAATCGCTTTCCAAGCGATGCTTCAAATCGCTTGGAAAGTGCTTGAGAAAATCGCGGCAAAATCGCGAACAGAATCGCGGTAAAATCGAGCGGAAAAAACAGCGCGATTTTTGGGAAGGAGTCCGGTTTTTAGTGTGTGTTTTAAAATGCTACGTGGGCACATAGCTACAAAGTAATCTACAAAAACCTCTCGAATTGCAATTGCAGCTGCAGCAGGGTGACCAAAATTAACTTGCTGATCCGAGGTGTTGATGGTGTTGTCCGATGGAGTTGTAGGTAGGGTGGGGGAGGTGATCCAACAGGAATGGGGGGGGTGACCCACATCTTGCCGCCAACAGACACGAGACTGAGACGGGGGTTATATTCAACAGGTCCGATTCTTTTGGCCGCCTCTGACGACCACCGCAATTCATCACAGGAATTTCACAGTCCTTTCGTTCACAGACCCAAGACCTTCACTTCTTATTTTCTCCGTTGTGGCGTCCTTTGTGGCTCTTCCCACTGTGGCTGCCCTAGGCACATCCACCATTCAAAGTACACCGTCCACTTGGTACCCCCAGACCGTCTCCGTCTGCGGCTACTGTCCTTTGGGCCACCCCCCATGACCGTCTCAACTGTCAGTTTATCTCTGAAGGCTTTTTACCGTCTTTCTCTCTACGGCAGATCCTCCTATCTAGTGAGCTCCCCTGGCTGACTGGACCTTCCAGAACCTTCCCTCAGCCTTTATACTCCCAGTCCTGGTAGCTCCGCCCACTATCACCTGACAGTTACCTTGACCAATGGCAGTTACACAGTCACTCTCTTACACTCCCCACTGCCCTCTAATGGTCAAACTGCAACACGGCACCCCTTTCTCTTCATCTCAGCACCCCTGTACCTACACTGTGCTGTCCCTCTGCCTCTCACCACAGGCAGACCTGTCCGTCAGTTCAACCTCCCCACAGAGTTTCCACAGAAAGCAAGTGTTCTTGGTTAACTTCATGTCGTTGAACAAAATTGTGTAACACCACACGTGCCTTAACAATATTTGCTGCACTCTCTGGTCCTACTTCCATGCAGATCATGAGTACACACCACTTTCCCGACAGGATCACAAAGGCGCACTCAACATACCTTCCTGCTCTAGTAAGTTTATAATTAAAGATCCTCTTCTGGGAATCTAAAGATCGTCGGTACATTTGGGGAGAGTCCAAAACCCTCATCAGCAACCAGGACATATGGAAATTGGTGGTTGGTGTAGTCCAGTAATGCAGCAGGTTCGGGGACTTTTAATTGGTTGTTCCTCAAATGGTACTCCCATAAGCCCCATTGCTGACCATTACAAAATTGTAATTGCTGTCAGCAATAGCCATTAGTACAATAGAAAAATAATGTTTATAATTGAAAAATTTGAAGCCAGAGAAGGCCTGTTATTTGACCCGGATATGCTTTCCATCCAGCGCACCCATACAGCGTTCTTTTGGAAGAACTGTGCGTTCTTTTGGAAGTCCGCTGCTATAACTAGCCAGTCTTCCTGCTTTGGTGGAGCTAAAACAATATCCTTTAGGCGCTCCCACAATACCAAACAGGTGTCATGGTCACGTGAGACTAGACACACCGCCTCCAGCAGGGTGAATTTATATGACACGCGTGACCCTGGACACACCGCCTCCAGCAGGCGAATTTCAGTAGTACACGTATGTCTGGATACACCGCCTCCAGCAGGGCAAATTTCAGAATAAAGGGGAAAACCAGGAAAACAATTACAATGGTGGCCCTGCGATAGGGAATGGGGACGTGGAGACCTCCTGCACTCCCCTGAGTCAGCATCTCTACATTCCTAACGATCCCTAGGCCGGTTCCGCACCGGGCGCCGATCAGGATACCTGAAATCCCTAGCTCGCCCTAAACCAATCCCTTACTAGTGAAGTGGATGGTGCAGAAACTAATCCCACCACTGCACTAAAACACACATTGAGGAAAGTGACAAACAGGGAAACACCACTTAGCTTTGCTCTGTTGCTAATGCTCAAAGCAACAGAGTCCAACACCTGAGTGCATCTTTTCCTCCAACCGGATCCAACACCTGAGTGCAGCTTTCCAGCAACAGAGTCCCGCATCTGAGTGCAGCTTTACAGCAACAGAGACCAGCATCCGAGTGCAGCTTTCCAGCAACAGAGACCAGCATCCGAGTGCAGCTTTCCAGCAACAGAGTCCAGCATCCGAGTGCAGCTTTCCAGCAACAGAGTCCAGCATCTGAGTGCAGCTTTCACCATAGCTGCCACTCCACCAAGCTTTGCAAGAACTCCTCGCTGACACCATAGCTGCCACTCAACCAAGCTTTACAAGAACTCCTCGCTGACACCATAGCTGCCACTCAGCCAAGCTTTGCAAGAACTCCTCGCCGACACCATAGCTGCCACTCAGCCAAGCTTTGCAAGAACTCCTCGCCGACACCATAGCTGCCACTCCACCAAGCTTTGCAAGAACTCCTCGCTGACACCATAGCTGCCACTCAGCCAAGCTTTGCAAGAACTCCTCGCCGACACCATAGCTGCCACTCCTCCAAGCTTTGCCAGAACTCCTCGCTGACACCATAGCTGCCACTCCAGGATTCTGACTGAGCTGCCAGGAACTCTCTCTAGCTCCTTCCTTCACCAAGGATGGTTGGAAAACACCAATATCACCAACAGTGAGTGAGAACACCTGACACACCTTTATAGTTAGGAGCCAGAGTCTCACACCTGTTAGAGATTCCCGTGCAATAACGCTCCCCACCACCGGGGGCAAACTAGAACAAAAGACACCACTGTGTAATAACCCTAATGGCCACCGGGGGCAAAACCAACTCTAAGCAACCAGCTCAAAGGAAAAAAGGTTACTTATTCAAAACCTGTCATATCCAACCTGGATCATGACAACAGGTATGCGCAACTATCGTGGACACTGTAGTAATCCCTAACAGGAACTCAAAATGAAGTGCCGAAAAAGAGTTGCCTGTTGCAAGGAATCTGTAATTTTAAAAAAAGGGGAAGGTAGACATCAGTAATCTATTATGAAACATTAAAAGCCTAAAAAAGGTTGTCAATACCTCCATGCAGCGTCGGACTGGCCCACCGGAGAACCGGTGGATTCTCCGGTGGGCCCTGGCATCTGGTGGGCCCTGGCACCTGCAGGCATACAGGGCCAGCAGTTGCCTAGGGCCCCCCGCTGCTCCAGGGGCCCCCAGCCACTGGTGTGTCGCACACCATGCAGCTGCTATGGGGGCCCCTGACAGCGGAGCAGCAGCGGGTGTCAGGAGGCAGGAGCCCCTGTCCCCGCTGCTAAAGAGAAATGAATATTCACTGCGAAGCAGTGAATATCATTTCAGGTCTCCACCCCCAGAGGCCCCGCCCCCAGCCCAGTAAGCTGCTCTGCAGACTACAGCTGTAAATCAGGGCCGGCGCCGCCCTCAGTCCTCTCTGCTCCTGGCTCACAGCCAGTGCGCGATGACGTCACTACATCGCGCACCCGCTGTGTGTCTGGCAGAGGGGGCAGCTCCTGACACTGAAGCCGGGATCAGCGTGGGAGCGAGGAGGAGAGGTGAGTATTGTGTTTTGTTTGTTTTTTTTTTATATCTCTCTCGCTCTCTCTATCTCTCTCTCTATCTCTCTTATATCTATCTATCTTTCTATCTCTATCTATTATCTATATCTATCTCTATCTATTATCTATATCTATCTATTTCTATATCTATCTCTATCTTTATATCTATCTTATATATATCTATTATCTCTATATCTCTCTCTATATCTATCTATTTATCTCTAAATCTCTCTGTATATCTATCTATCTATCTCTATATCTATCTATCTTTCTCTATCTATCTATCTATCTCTATCTATTATCTATATCTATCTTTCTATCTCTACATCTATATCTATCTATATCTATCTATTATGTCTATCTATCTAGCTATCTCTATATCTTTCTATCTTACTCTCTCTCTATATCTATCTGTTATCTCTATATTTATTTATTTATCTCTATCTATTATCTATATCTATCTCTCTATCTATTTATCGATCTCTGTATCTATCTCTCTATATCTATCTCTCTATCTACCGCTCTCTCTATCTCTATCTATTATCTCTATATCTATCTACATCTCTATATCTGTTTCTCTCTATATCTCTCTCTATATCTCTCTCTCTATAGCTATCTATCTATCTCTATATCTATCTGTTATCTCTATATCCATATATATCTCTATATCTATCTATCTCTATATCTATCTTTCTATCTAACACTATATCTCTATATCTATCTCTATATCTCATTATCTCTATCTCTCTCTTTATCTATCTGTCTATTGATCTATCCATCTATCTCTATATCTATCTATTATATCTATTATCTCTATTATCTATATCTATCTATCCATCTATCTATATCTATCTCTATATCTCTCTCTATATCTATCTATCTTTCTAACTCTATATCTATCTCTATACATATCTCTATATCTAGCTATTATCTCTATATCTATCTCTATATCTATCTTTCTATATCTATCTGTCTCTATATCTATCTCTATATCTATCTATCTCTATATCTATTTTTATTTATAGCCATCTATATATATTTATCTCTATATCTATATATGTCTTTATTATTATTATTATTATTATCATCATCATATCTGTATATCTCTTATCTATCTCTATCTATTATCTATCTCTATCTATTATCTATCTATCTATAGCTATCTATCTCTATATCTATCCATTATCTATTTTCTATCTATCTCTATATCTATCTACCTATCGATCTATCTATCTATCTTTCTTTCTATATCTATCTTTATATCTATTTCTATCTCTATCTATCTCTATGAATCTTTCTATCTATATCTATCCATTATCTACTTTCTATCCATTACCTACTATCTATCTCTATATCTATCTATTTCTACATCTATCTTTCTATCTATATCTATCTAACTCTATATCTATATATCTATATAGCATTATACCCTATGAGGGGGTGCATTATTCCCTATGAGGGGGGCAGTATTATACCCTATGAGGGCAGTATTATTCCCTATGAGGGGGGCAGCATTATACCCTATGAGGGGGCAGTATTATACCCTATGAGGAGGCAGCATTATACCCTATGAGGGGGGCAGTATTATACCCTATGAGGGGGCAGCATTATACCCTATGAGGGGGTGCATTATTCCCTATGAGGGGGGCAGTATTATACCCTATGAGGGGGCAGCATTATTCCCTATGAGGAGGGCAGCATTATACCCTATGAGGGGGGCAGCATTATTCCCTATGAGGGGGGCAGTATTATTCCCTATGAGGGGGGCAGTATTATACCCTATGAGGGGGGCAGTATTATACCCTATGAGGGGGGCAGTATTATACCCTATGAGGGGGGCAGTATTATACCCTATGAGGGGGCAGTATTATACCCTATGAGGGGGGCAGTATTATACCCTATGAGGGGGGCAGTATTATACCCTATGAGGGGGCAGCATTATACCCTATGAGGGGGGCAGCATTATACCCTATGAGGGGGGCAGCATTATACCCTATGAGGGGGGCAGTATTATACCCTATGAGGGGGGCAGTATTATACCCTATGAGGGGGGCAGTATTATACCCTATGAGGGTGTGCATTATACCCTATGAGGGGGGCAGCATTATACCCTATGAGGGGGTGCATTATACCCTATGAGGGGGGCAGTATTATACCCTATGAGGGGGGCAGTATTATACCCTATGAGGGGGGCAGCATTATAACCTATGAGGAGGGCAGCATTATACCCTATGAGGGGGGCAGTATTATATTCTATGAGGGGTCTACATTATATTCTATGAGGGGGCTGCTTTATATTCTATGAAGGGGCTACCTCAACTCCTGCTACATAATTAAGACATGTACAACCATATATTATACCCGGATATTAGCGTGTTTTACCGCATAATTGGTGGTCTGGTATTTAACTCTATGCAGCTACATAGTGGGCCCCAAGAATGACTTTCTCTGGTGGGCCCAAGGTGTTCCAGTCCGACGCTGCCTCCATGTCACAATAAGCCGCTGTTCCGGAGATATGCAGCGACGCATTCTGGTATCCTTGCATTTAATCCAGGGTCGCACCTCTGACAATAGCAAATCAAAAGTTGCCACAGACATACGTCAGTATGTGAAGAATTTCTCCGAGTGCTGACACAGGTCACAGGTCACTGTATAGCGGATGGAAATGACCCTTCCACGAACTAGAACTGGGTGCACCCACAGCCTCCTTGGTGCAAGTGCTGCTGCTGCTCTCTGCTCATGCTGTAAATGCTGGTTAAGCAACCAACACAGAATCACATCATCTTCAAAATGCCTTGACATGTTTAGAAACCTGAAATCCAAAGTTTGCGGCAAACAAAGGACGCAGAGCTCTGCACAATGTAAAGACCAGAACAAAATGGCACTTACATTTTTTTTTTCTTTATTGTTCCTTTTTTTTTTTTTCAGACTTTTCAAAAGCTATTCCAAACCAGACAAACGGCGATCCGAGAAGATTTTTTGCGGCCCATTTTTGCAGAATACCGTGAAAATTACCGCAATACGACCCGCAAAAAGGGCCGCAAAAACCATGGCAAGTGTAAAAAAAAGCCTAACGTGAAAATATGTGTTAAATCCACGGGGTATAAATACTTTTTCAAGTCACTGCATCTACAGGATACGTGATAACTTAGTGATCGGTGGGTGTCCAACCACTGAACTTTTTGGTAGCCCCATAGGGAATGAATGGAGCATTGGTCAAGCATGCGCATTGCCATTCCATATTAATGGGACTAAAAGTGTCCCGTTCAGCTGATCAGTGAGGATCCTGACAGTCGAACACCCACTGATCAGTAATTTATCCCCTATCCTATGGATAAATAACATGTTTTAATTGGACAACTCTTATTCACTTCAATAGGAACCGAGCTGCAGTACCCAAGAGAGGCCACTATATGGTGACTGGAGCTGTGCTGATCGGTGGGAGTGCCGGGTGTTGAACCTCTCCTGATCTAAAATTGATGAACATTGTTTGGATAAGGCTTTAATAGCGTAAACCTGGAAATCCCTATTAAATATAGAAAGGGAGTAACACTCCGAAACCACCACGTATGGCCAAATTTCCAAGATTTGATCATGATCTATATTTGTCTTCCAACGGGTTAATTTATTCTCCACTTATGAATTACAAAACATTAGATCATGGGACAGGATTGCAAAACACAAAAGCACCGGCTAGTTCCCGTATAGACGTCTACTATCTAAATCGCAACCTTTCACAGGGATTTCAATAATTAAAAAAGACCGGTCTTCTCTCCCGACATACTTATTTTAGGAAAGGGTTTCCTACTTCAGTAGCATCTGCCATTCCTATGTTATTCCTCCTAGAAATGGTGTTACTATTTCACTGCCACTACACAGTCTTAAACTCTATAGGAATACACTCTAGGGTCAACAGCTATTTCTTTTAAGGTGGGGGGGGAAGAGAGTGCTGCCAGGCACTTCTGGTGGCTTATTTCCTGCGAAAAACAAAAAGGATTGGGCATATTGAAATGCAACATGCCCACTCCTTTTTCCTCTTAGCGTCTGCAGGCTGCTTTCTCTTCTGCTTCTCTCAAAGGAACAATTAGAGAAGCGTAAGGGAAAGTTTTTGGCATGTGACCACAAGTATGCAAGTTACATATATGAGAGGTTTTATGACGGCCGCTACTAAGAATCCTGACAGTGAGTATATTACAAACTATTACGAATTTCTATGTTAGATTCTCTGCTTAATTTTAAAATTGGCCCAGGAAAAACCCCTTTACAGCAAATGGTTGGCAGAGATGTAGATGACTGAGCCCAGAGCCTCGTGACCCAGATGTCATCGGTGAGTCAACATTTGAACTAAAACTAAAACTGAACCAACACAGAACTGTGAAGCAAGAGGTTATGGCTTTACTTGCGGATTTCATTACTGGTGACCCCGAGTGGGGTGACATAGCTGTTCTGTCTGTTCTCCATAAATTTTCACAGAATATCAGAAAATTTGCAGCAGTCTGAAAGTGTGTGAATGCAGATATTAAACTTTAAGTGTAGAGAGAAAGACCTGTCGCTTAATCAAAGTAGTAGGTTTCTGCAAGAGTTAAGAGATAACATCCTGATTCTCGAAGAGCTTGATCACATGCTGCGTTTTTTTCCTGTGCTCATTTCATGGGTAAAAAAACAGACCACGATCGTATCGCAATGCTCGGACTGGCCGGCGGCTCTCCTCACCCAAGCTTGTCAGCGCATATATCTATGCTGTCACACTCGAGTGAGGAGAGCCGCCGGCCAGTCCGAGCGTCGTCCGTGTTATATGGCCCATCTAACTGCGCCCTTAAGCTGACAACAGCGCTAGCACAGGTGGGCCTCCTGACTTCATAGGTCTGGTCGCACTCTCTTACCACGATTCTTATGCCCCATGGGCACCCAAGAGAGTCACGAAAAAGAGGCCAAGAATCTGGGATAGTGGCGATTACATGGTTTGAAAATGCACTGCTCTCTTCATCAACTTTTCTGCCCAAGGCATTTATGTGAAGCTCAGGCATGTTATATGTAAGGACACAATTTCTAAACCTACATTTACAGTAAAGGCCTTTTCTGGACCATACACTAAAATGAAGCCATTTTAGGGCCATAAACACCAGACAGATGACAGACTTTTTGGGGTCATGGCATGCAATAAAGTGACCAATTCATCAGTGGTCTTACACCACTTCGGTCGGTCTAACGATGGTTGGACAATCGCTCAACCGGCAGCCGTCTCTCACATACAGACAAGTGCTCCTGTGATTCACTAAGAGAAAGCCGCCGCCAGATATCTCTGGTGGTGACTTATCTCATGAGGATTAAAAAGATCAGTCCAAAACTGTAGAACTCACCTAAAATCAATTGTCCAAGGTCCCCATACAAATTAGACTGTTGGCCGAACTGGACGTTAGTCTAATGTACAGTATATGGTTTGCTTTAAGGTTTCTGCACTAGCAAAGCCTCCTTAACTTTATTGGACAACTTTGCCCCGGACCTCATTGTAATTTTTTTTTAAATCTATTTCACGTTTCTTCTCCAGTTTTATATAAACTCAAAATATTTCTTTTGGGATACAGCCAAAGAAATTGTTTGTTGCTTTGTATTCTTCTCCAAATGGCATCGTCAACCGTACCATACTTTTTTTTACAACGTCTGAGATTTCATCACGTTCCTGCATTATGTCTAAAGATTATTTGCTTCCAACAAAGGTTGAAAACATGCATAAAATGAGTAGCCCAGGGGAGCGGCACAAGTATGTGCATTACCAGCGCATTTCCTTCATCAAGATCGGCGCCGGATAGTGACACCTTCCTAGTTGTCAAGGATACAGATTACAGTTAAAAAAAATTAAGAATATTAGTCAAAGTTACACCGGACTCCGGTTTCTGCACATTGTCGATGTCAATCTTTACAACTGCAAATCCCCATCACTTACTGAATGGATGGGTTATAATTAACTCTATAGTCGTCAGAGTTAAGGCCCCGTCTCACATAGCGAGATCTCTCGCGAGATCGCTAATGCGGCACCGATTTTGTGACGCAACAGTGATCTCGCCAGCGATCTCGCTACATGTGACACATAGCTGCGACCGGGCCCCCGCTGGATATCGCTGATCGTGCTCGGATGTCCTGGGCCATTTTTTCTGGCCAGCGGGGCGCCAACGACAAACCTCGTTGGCGACGCAGAACTCAGGATGGAATTGTTCAGAATAGCTGCTGTGTGACAATGCACCAGCGATCCTTAACAGGTCGTATCGTTGTCGGGATCTCTGGTGCGTTGTTGAAGAGATCTGCCTGTTTGACATTTTACTAGCGATGCACCAGCGATCCCTACCAGGTCGTATCGTTGTCGGGATTGCTGGTGCGTCGCTATGTGAAACACGACCCTTAACCATTGACTATAATCTGGGATGCTTCTCATTTTATGCTTTGCAGAGTTAAATTTATTTGTTTTTATCCACTTGGAACATTCAAAAAATAATTAGATGGTTGTATAATGAACCCATTGAAATATACCATCCACATTGTATAAGAAGGCCCTAAAAAACCATGAGGCAGTCACCATATGGATGCAATACCATACAGTGACCGTCTGGGCAGTATACTATGGTCAGGGGTGTAACGATCGCAATTGCAGAGTGTGCAACCACGAGGGGAGCTATGCTGGAGGGGGGTCTGCCATCGCCAATTTCACCTGCATGTCTGTCCTCAGATGCACATTCAGGTGAATTGTATTGCTGCGCAGAGACCCGCCGGCATGCCGAAATCAGCTGCCGGCTCCTGTGCCAGCTACAGAACCCCGGTGTGAGAGTGGAAGGTGGTAACAATAATGGCTTGTCTCTTTTTAAAATGTGCTACAGAAGAACGGAAGGGGCCCAAGATTGCGGGACATTATACCAAAATGGCTTCATTATAACAGGATTGGGGACTTTATACAGCATTGTACCAAAATGGGGGACATTATACCAGGATTGGGTAAAATGCAATATCATGGAGCCTAAGATGAGGGGCATTATTACATGTTGGGCAAACACATATGTCATTATAGGGTCTAGAAAGCCCCATATACATCTGACCAACATGCAGCTGGGGGTCCAAGTCCAAGTTTTTCATGATGCCCATTGGACTCTAGTTCCCTCACTGACTTTAGTATATATCGATTAGTCACTAGTAATTGTGGTGATCTCATTAACATTGCTAAGAGCCATTTTTAAAGAAGGTTCTATGGTGAAAACAAGTTATCCCTTACTCACAGGACCGGTGATGACTTCTTGATCTGAGGGGTCCGACCGCTGGGAGCCACACTGATTGGAAGAATAGGGAACTTTTATCCATGCTATGGCAGGTTCACATGAGCTTATAAAAGAAATCATTCAAAGTTTCATAAAAAAAAAATGACCATTTCTTTCTCAGCAGTTATTATTCATTTACAGGACCATTTATAGAATTGCATGTATCCATAAAAAACACATGCAGTGGCTCTGTATGGAATCTGATTTTTTTTTTTTAACGCATTCATAGATTTGTATGGGTGAGTCTCATCCATCATTGAGTCTCATCGCTCATTGCACTGCCACATTGAATCAAGTGCTGTCCATTTTTTTCACAGACATTTCATAGGCCGTATGAGAGTGACAGTGCGCTCCATACATTCGATATGGGGCTGCCTAGCGCTGCGCTTCGTTTTTCCAGAAGCCCCACAGAGAATGAATGGAACAGTGGTCGGGTGTCCAACCTGTTGCTCAATTTTGTAACAGGAATAAAAATTCCACAAGAATAAAGTTCCCTATTCTGATGATTGGTGTGGGTACCAGAAGCCAGGACCCTCATCAATCAGCAAGTTACCACCTTTCCGGCTGTTAGGTGATACCTTGTTTTCCCTGGACAACCCTTTTAAGAGATCCACAACGTCTATGCCACTTATGATGTTTTCAATATGCCCACTATAGCAAATTATTCAACAGTCCCTTTAAATTTAGTGTTAGCTAAAAGCCTCAGTGAGACGTCCATTTTTTTCATATACAAACGATCAGAGTTTCAGCAGAGTTCGGTCCAAATTTCATCAGTTTTTCTAAGATAAAAAAAAAGTTTCTCTAGCTTCTCCTATCAATAATAGATATCGGTCGGACATGTTTCGTAGACTTTGCTCTGACCACAAACGGATATGTGAACATCCCCATAGACTTTCATAGGTGAAAATCATGGAGAGCACCGGTATGAGAAAACCTTGATGTCTGAATTAGGTCTAATGGGGGATCAGTTATCAGAGATCTGTTGGCAAGAAACAAATAATGATCTTTTAGGACAAGTTCTACTGTAAAATGTAAGGACTCACCATGATAATGATCTAAACGCTGCAATGACCAAGCGAGAGAGAATGGAGCTCCAATTCCAGGAAGGCAGGCAGATTGTCAGCTGTGTCACCCAGCACAAAACCATGGGAGGACACACCCGTCCTGCCTACAACTCTCAAAATTCCCCTAGTCTTTTTTTTATTAAAGGGGCAGTGCTACAAAAAGAGAAATAGAATGACAGGAAGCAAAGTAACCGCTCCTTACTCTCAGCACTTCTCTCTAATATTAACTCATGAAATAGAAGAATCCATACTTACGTCCCGTCAATAATAAATCACCTAACCAGGGGTGTAGGAATATAAGAGTACAGAAGGAGCAGTGTGACCTGGAACCCAGTGCCTCAAGGGGGACAAAAGACACTTAAAAAAGTTGTCCAACTTTGAGGACAACTTTTTGCTTGTAACGTTGGGACCAAAAAATTTCATTAAAAAATTCACACTGTTTGCCTTCTGTAGCCTCCGTGTTGCATTGTCTATTACCGGCTGTGGAATGAGTTAACTGTGAATCCGTCAGTGAGCTCGCTATGATGGTCCGACGAGTAGCTTATATGTCTTCTATCTGTCCTTTTGTGAGCTCTTCTTAGCTGGTTTATGACCAGAGACAGCAAAAAAGAACAAAAACGAGTCTGTAAATGCCAAATGCAGCAAACGATTTAATGAAACCCAACTGAAATTTTTTTTTCTATCCCCAAATTTAGGTAAACAAAATCCCCCAAAGGTGGTGCTCTTAGGCAGCCAGTAATATGCATATATGGCGTCATTAGTTCACGCCACAAGACCCATAGTTGGGCTGGGAAATGCAGGCGTTAGGGCTCATGCAGACAAGCGTATAAATCGGAAGTGTGCTATATGATTTTTGATCAGACAGCACACTGATCAATACTTAGCACAGTTTTATCAGCAGGAGATTATCACTAGAGGATGAGTAACCTGCTGCTATGTAGTCCTCTATATTCATGAGCTCTGTATAACCCCCCCTCACTAATGATTGGCAGATTTCTGTGTAATCTGTGTGGTGGTGGGGTTATAAAGAGATCATGCCAATTTTAATCCCTTAATGACCAATGACATATATAGCACGTCATGAGCGGGTGTCAGTTCCCACATCATGACATGCTATACACTTCATGTCTTTAAGCTATCACTATCTGCAAGCACACAATGACAACTCCATGCCGACTGCAGTCTGTGCAGTCAATCTGACTGACCAATGGCAGCATGTGATCGCCGGGATTTATATCTCATTTTACCCCCAAAGATCGCAGTAAGGCTTTGCTCACATTTATCCTGTGCACTGCGCTGAGCGTTTACACCGAGGTTTCCAAGTAAATCTTTGAAATACAAGGTTCAGACAAAACCCCCGGTGGAAGATTCCCTGTAATGAGACAGAGGCACTGGATGCCATCTGACCTGAGATCTGGCGGTCTCTGTCATTTGAAGTGGCTTTGAAGAGCCTATATGACAGAAAATACCTAAAAGTGATGTGGCGCCCCTGAGGCTCAGTCGCCACAGAGGTACTGCACCTCCTCCTGAGGTGTGGTACCCCACCATCCAGGTAAGGTGGACTCCTGACCACACTCCAACACCTGCCCCCCACACCACAAAGTAGTGTAGCAAAGCACCTTCGGCGGCTCCCTGCTTTGAGTATAGCAAAGCACCCATTGGTGGCTTCCTGCTTGGAACACGAAACGTGCTGGGTGGTGGGTGGAGCTGAGTTTACATTAAAGAGAGCTGGAAGAGTTTAGGACTTGGGTCAGTCAGTTAGTCAGTCAGTCAGGGAGAGAGAGAAGAAGATCCCCAGGGAGAGGGATAGATGGATGGAAGTGCTGCAGCAGATCCCAGTGACCTGGGTCTGCTGGCACAGGAAAGGAAGAGAGAGAGAGCGACATAGACTGAAAGCCTGATGCTCCATAGAAAGAAAGATTAGTACGGAACGTGAGGAGTAAAAGAGAACAGAGGACGTGGGTTAGAAGAGAACCCTTCCTAGAAGTTCTAAGCGCAAGGCCGGGGCCCGGTCCCCGAGGTTGTATGGATACTAATGATCCTGCAGCAGACACCGGAGGAATAGAAGTTGTTACCACTTTATTCCCACACAAGACTTGGGGGCACAACAGCAACTTAATAGTGAGCCGGGATTAGTAGCAAGGAGTCCCCGAAGCAGGCTACAGCTGTCTGCCGTACAAGTAGAGTTCATAAGAACATCGGACAGGAGGAACTCCAGTGTAACTCAGTACTAGGAGTACTTCATTTAAAGGCGCTATAAGAGGAGACGTTCAGAAAGGCACATGTTGGCGGAGTGTGAGAAAGGAGTATTCCATCTGGCTTGGAGGTTGACTGAGTCCCTGACCCGGAGGACACGGCACGGAGGCAGGCACCTGTTTGAACAACAGACTGTGAGTAAAGCTTTGGAACTACATGCCTTGGTGTCCTCCACTCATTCTTGCGCCACACGCCTGGCACCGCTACATCCCTGTGCCTACACTGCACCATTCCTGCAACGCTTATCTACACTGCCCTGGGACTACAGCTTCACCTGTGGGGAGCTATAACATCTTTGCTGCGCCATACCATCAGTCCCAGAGGATCTGCATGCAGCGTCGGCTTAACATCTCCCTTGCCGAACACCACAAGTGGCGTCATGAACCATTCAACTTTATTCCATCATTCAATTTCCCTTTTACATGGGCGCCCAGGGCCACGGACTGGGTCACCGCTGCTGTGACATTCCCCTCTGAAGGACCGGCCCGGTACTGAGTACCCCACAGCCCTGGGAGGGCGACCCAGTGACACCATTCTAAAAACTGCACCCCTCAAGGTACTCAAAAACCACATTCAAGTTTATTAACCCTTCAGATGCTTCACAGGAATTTATGGAATGTGGAAGGAAAAAATAAACATATAACTTTTTTAACCAAAAATTTCCTTTAGACCCAATTTTTTTATTTTCATAATGTTAACTGGGAAAATTGCACCATACAATTTGTTGTACAATTTCTCCTGAGCATGCCGAAACCCCATATTGTGAGGGAAAAGCACTGTTTGGGTGCACAACAGGACTCGAAAGGAAAGGAGCACCATTTTACTTTTTGAATGTAAAATTTGCTGCAATAATTAGCACACGCCATGTCGCGTTTGGAGAGCCCCTGATGTGCCTAAACAGTGGAAGCCCCCCACAAGTGACACCATTTTGGAAACTAGACACCTCAGGGAATTTATCTAGATGTGTATTGCGCACCTTGAAACCTCAGATGCTTCACAGAGGTTTATAAAGTTGAGCCATGAAAATAAAAAAATTCACATCTTTCCCACAAAAATGAATTTTAGCTCCAAACTTTCCATTTTCATAAGGGTAACTGGAGAAATTGCACCATACAATTTGTTGTGCAATATCTCCTGAGCATGCTGATACCCCATATATAGGGGAAAACCACTGTTTAGGTGCACAACAAGGCTCAGAAAGGAAGGAGCGCCATTTGACTTTTTTAATGTAAAATTTGCTAAAATAATTAGTGTATGCCATGTCACGTTTGGAGAACTCCTGATGTGCCTAATAAGAGGAAACCTCCCACGAGTGACCACATTTTGGAAACTAGACCCCTCAGGGAACTTATCTAGATGAGTGGTGAGCACCTTGAACTTCCAAGTGTTTCCCAGAAGTTTAACGTTGAGCCATGAAAATAAAAGAAATCTTATTTTTCCCACAAAAATGTATTTTAGAACCAAATTTTGTAATTTCATAAGGGTACCAAAAGAAAATGGACCCCAAAATTTGTTGTGCAATTTCTTCTGAGTTCACCAATACCCCATATGTGGTCAAAAACTACTTTTGAGGTGCAGTGCAATGCTCAGAAGGGAAGTAGCGCCATATTAAAGCTCAGATTTTGCTGCACTGGTTTGAGTGTGCCATACAGAGGCGTATCTAGGCTTTCTGGCACCCGGGGCAAGAATTTGGTTCGGCGCCCCCCCTCCCCCCAAGTACATAGGCGACTTGCACACTTAGCCATGTACCCATGAGCTGCTCTCCCTAATGCTCTCAATGTTCAGTAAAAAACTGAAAGCAGGAAGAGAAGCTTGTTGTCACAAGACCATAACTATGAAAATCGCATATGAGTGAAGTGTCCATGTGGTGACTACTGGAACCTGCAGAGCTGAATCCTGACATTGCAGCTTCTGAATTCTCACAACGAATGCACTGCACACATTTAGGATTCTCCCTTGCTGATGTACCGTCATGTCAGCACAAGTATGTGATTTGTATACTTCTGGCCACATTCCGACTAGATGTGCCCGACCTCGCTCTGTTCATTTTCATTGAGTGAGGCCACACATGTCTAGTAAGCATGTGACCGTGTGTATGTAAATTACCGGCACGAGAGAATCCTGACAGTGTGCAGTGAGCACTGTGAGAATTCAGAAGTCTGCAGTCACATAGAATGACTGCAGACTCAGCACAAGCCTGGACAACCCCTTTAATGTTCCTAACATAAATAAAAACATGAGAATAAGTCAATATCACAAATAATATTTACATCCAGGTACCTTATAGATGACGTCATCTCTGCAGTTGTTCTCTCCAGACCCCATGATGAGTTTTCTCATCCACAGCAGTCTCTGCAGACTTCCATCTTCTCCGGTCTTCTGCACCAAC
Source organism: Dendrobates tinctorius (assembly GCF_039654945.1). Classification (NCBI taxonomy): domain Eukaryota; kingdom Metazoa; phylum Chordata; class Amphibia; order Anura; family Dendrobatidae; genus Dendrobates; species Dendrobates tinctorius. The sequence continues at coordinate 2,982,577 of NW_027361677.1, forward strand.
TCCCCACACGATGCCATTAAAGATAGATGTGTCATTATAATGCTCCTAAATAAAAATATCTGCAATATACTGTCGCCTCACACTATTCCCCTCCTTCCTCATACTGTCTCCTCTAGCATCCCTCTGTCCACCATACTGTCTCCTCATATATTTACCCCCTCACTCTCTATACTGTCTGCTCACACATACCCCTGACTCCCCATACTGTCTGCACACATCCCATCACCCTCACTCCCCATACTGTGTCCACATACATTCACCCGTTCGCTGCCCATACTGTCTGCACCCATCCCTTATACTGTTTCCTCATACATGCCCTCATACATACATACTCTTCATTTTGTTTCCTCAAATCTACCCACACGCATTAAATCCCCCCATCCCCACTCCAAATCCTCCCATCCCCAATCCCCCAAGCACATTAAGTACCCCCCATCCCCACTACAAATCCCCCATCCACACTCCAAATCCCTAACACACATTAAATAACCCCCCATCCCCACTCCAAATCCCCCCAAACATTACGTATCCGCATCCCCACTCAATAACCCCCATCCCTACTCCCAAATCCCCCCACACATTATGTACCCCCACTCCAAATCCCCCCACACATTATGTACCCCCACTCCAAGTCCCCCCACATGTTAACCCCATCCCCACTCATTAACCCCCCACACATTAACCCCCATCCCCACTCATTAACCCCCCACTCATTAGCCCCCCACTCATTAACTTCCATCCCCACATTAACCCCCCACTCATTAACCCCCTTCCCCACTCATTAACCCCCATCCCCACTCATTAACCCCCCACTCATTAATCCCCTTCCCCACATTAACCCCCATCCCCACTCATTAACACCCCCCATCTCCCATCTTTGGTGGTTCTTCAGCTCCACAGTGGAGCACACTTACCACCAGTGTTCGCTCTGGGCGCTGGGGAGTGACGTCAGCAGCGTGATCACATGACCTGATCACGCTGCTGATGTCGCTCTGACCCGGCGGTCAGAGCTTCAATTGTATTGGCGTCTGTGTAGACGCCAGTACAATTGTGCCCTGGGGGCCGATGCGCGCACCTTCTCTGCCCCGGCTGTCAGCTTGACAGCTGGCACAGAGAACCACCGACTCTCAGGCTGGGGCGGTGGCAGAACGCAGCCGCCAGGGGAGACAGTGCGGACCGCTGCATTAGGCGGCCCGACTGCGCCCCCCTGCCGGCTGCGCCCAGGGCAAATGCCCCGGCCCCCCCTGGATACACCTCTGGTGCCATATCACATTGGCAGAGCCCCTGAGGTGCCAGAACAGCAAAACCCACCATAAGTGACCCCATTTTACAAACTAAACGTCTCAATGAATTCATCTAGGGGTGCAGTGATCATCTTGACTCCACAGATGTGTCACAGAATTTTATACCCATGGGCAGTGAAGAAAAAAATAATTTACATTTTTACCACCAAAATTGTGTGTTAGCCTCAAATTTTATATTTTCATACAGGGAAAATGGTAAAAAAAGGCACCAAAATGTGTCCCACAATGTCTGCTGAATGTAGAAATGCCCCATATGTGGCTGTATAGTACTGCTTAGCCATACGGAGAGACTCGGGAGGGACAGATCACTATTTGCCTCCTGGAGCGCAGATTTTCCTAGAATAGTTTGCAGACTCCATATACAGAGCCCCTAAGTGCTAGAAAAGCAGAATCCCCCCCCTCATGTGACCCCGTTTTGGAAATTCTACCCCTTTGGGAATTTATCTACAGGTATAGAGATGATTTTGACTCCATGAGCTTTTTCCAGAAACTAGCAGCAGTGGATGTTGCTGAGTGAAACAGGTCCTATGGTGTCCACAGTGCCTCCATCTGCCTCATTATAGGGAATCTTCCGCCACAGGTTCTGTCTGAATCACGTATTTCAGAGATTTACATGGAATCCCTGGTGTAAGGCTCGTTTCACATTTGCCTTTAGAGGCGCAGCGGACGCTCGCCGTGAAGCTCCGCCCCCTGCCGCGCCTCCTCCGGTCAGCTCCACCTATGGGCGCATGCTGCTGCATGCGGCCTGCGTACCCTATCTTTAGCATTGGGTACGCAGGACGTGCGCAGGTATGCTTTTGCCACTGCATGCGTCCTTTTGACGGTGCGGCGGCCTGCACCAAACGCAACGTGTTGCATTTTGGTTCGATCGCCGCATGCGCCCATAGGCGGAGCTGACAGGACGAGGAGCGGCAGGGGGCGGAGCTTCACGGCGAGCGTCCGCTGCGTCTTCAAACGCAAATGTGAAACTAGCCTAAGCGCTCAGTGCAGAGCGCAGGATGTGTGTCGACTCGAGCCTTACTACGATCTTTGGGAGGCACAATGAAAGAATCAACAGGTGAAGAATTGGTTTTATTTTTTGCGTCTTTCCTCATGCGGTATAAGTGATTAGGCGACTTTATTCTTCGGGTCAGTACGATTACAGTGATACCAGATTTATAATTGGGTTTTTATGTTTGGCTGCTGTCACACACTAAAAGACACCTTTTAGTGCAAAAAAATTGTATTTTGAGAGTTATAATTTTTCCATATTTCGTCCAACAGAGTTGTATGAGGGCTTATTTTTTGTGTGACAAGTTGACGTTTGTATTGGTACCATTTTCGGGCGCATGACATTTTTTGATTGCTTTCTATTCTGATTTCTGAGAGGCAGAATGAAGAAAATCATCAATTCAGGAATTATTATTATTTCTTTTATGTCATTCCGTGTGTGGTAAAATTGATAAGGCAGCTTTATTTTTCGGGTCCGTATGACTACAGCGATATGCCATTTATATTTTTTTTTTTATATATTTTGGCGCTTTTGCACAATAAAAACTATTTTATAGAAAAAGTAATATTTTTCGCATCGCTTTATTGTGAGAGCTATGACTTTTTATTTTTCTGCTGATTGAGCTGTATGGTGGCTTGTTTTTTGAGGGACAAGATGACATTTTCAGAAGTACCATTTTTATTCACATTCGTCCCTTTGATCGTGATTTATGACACTTTTTGTTCAGCGGTATGATGATCAAGCATTTTTTTTGTCTTGTTTTTAATCTATATTTTATGGTTTTCACTGAAGGGGTCAACTGGTGGTACAGTTTTATAGAGTGGGTCGATACGGACTCGGCAATACCAAATATGTGTACTTTTTCTGTTTATTTTTTTTCACATTAATAAATGTATTTATTGGAAAAATAGTGGTTTCTTTTTTTGTTCTTTATTTGGGGATTTGTAAAAAAAATTTTTTAGACTTGTTAAATTTTTTTTTTAACCTTTTTTCAACGTCCAAGGATTTGATACACTATATAGTATCGGATCGCTGATCTGAATGTTTTGCAATGCTTCCGCACCTGCAGAGCATCACATCAGGCTGGGAAGGAGGCATGTCAGCGTTTGCTCTTAGCAGGCGCTCAAAAGCCACCTTCCCTGCAGGACCCTGGAGGACCCTACGGCCATCTTGGGGCCGGTGGACTCCATGGAGACGATCAGAACAACGTGATCGCATTGCGTTGTTCGATGTCGCTGTCACTGTTGACAGCGGCAACAGATTGCTTAAACCCCCGCGATTGGTCGTAGCACCGATTATGAGCGTTGCTGCAGGGTGTCAGTTCTCACACAGAGCCGACATCCGCACCCGAATGCCATGGCACTCAGCGTGAGTACATACATATACTGCTGTTTGCGGCAACGCAGCTCCCACAAAGCAGTATATGTACGCCGCGCGTTGGGAAGGGGTTAAATAAGTGACAAAATATGGAACATGTGCATCGCAAGTCATTTTGGCATTGCTGTGCATTGTGTTCATTCCTTTTTGGCTTTGTTAGTGCAGGTTCCAGACGGAATCCTCCTGAAGAAGATGCTGTGTGCACATAGCCCAAGGGAGTACACGCTACATTTTTTCCAGGGAGGTTCACTCTGAAATCCTCCTAAAAAAGTGCTGCAAGCTCAAATCTCTGTATGTATATCTAGAAATGACTCGCTGTTCATATGGTCAGTGTTTAAACCGCTTCAGATTTCTAAAGAAGCCAAGCAGTTAAAAGAAGTGACCCGACCATTCTTCAGGGGTTTTCTGCTCAAATAATATGTTTGAGCCCCGGCTCCTGCACGTCTCGCTTATGTTCGACAGCCACAACACATGCAGGGACATTCCTGAAGATGTTGTGGCTGTGAAAGAGACATGCAGGCAAGGGGACTCACACATATTATCCGAGGATGCCGAAGCACCCGGTTAGCACCTGAACATGCTCCGATAATACCTTATCCCAGCACATTCGCTCATCAATAGTACTGACCCGAAACAAAAAATTTAAAGAACACAGATCACTAATACTGGAGTGTGAATAAGTCCTAAAAAGATATCACTGGGGAAAAAAAATACATAACAAAAATGGAATGATTGAATATTTCCTTATGTGTTCTTAGGGGGCGCGTTAATGGGCCATTCCCATCATTTCTGGTAACAGGATTTACCGTCCAATTGTCATTAGAGTGCTGTTCCCAGGAAATGTATTTAGTGGCGTTTTGCTTCAATATTAGCCTCCTGGATACACTACTGACACTGGAAACCAGTGATTGCCTCATACTCTGGGAATGTGCTTTTGTTACACCTGTTATGTAACAAACTGGTTCTGCAACCTAATTCCCGGCATCGCTGCTTATGCATACCTATTAGATAATTTACTAGTTTTGCTATGCTTAAGGTTCCTAAAAAGCTAGAATTGGATTATTACAATACTGAGTGCGTTATTAATTTACAGGGGCCAGAATTGGGGAACATTATTACAATATAGGGCCACATAGTTGGACATTATTACTATAAGGGGGCCACATAGGGGAATATGACTACTATATTGGGACCAGAAAGAGAGATAGTGGCCTTTGTTCGATATTAGTATAGGGACAATGTTTTCTATTCTGTAACTATTTGACTGTATTGTTCAGATTTATCACTTACAAAATTGTCTTATTGCCATGTTTTTATATCAGATTTATATATTGTATTTTGTTTTATTTTTTTTCTATGGGGGGCTAACATATTATCAGCGCTATTGAGGCCCACGCTTCTGAGCAACATGTTTGTATGGTGGGGAGAATGCTCCAAATTTTGCGTTAGGGGCCATAGGATTCTAGTTACGCAACTCTCCAATCAAAATTTGTGGTTTTTCATCTCCTCGTAGTTTTTAGAGAGTTTCTGCTCAAAAAACAAAGCAAAAAAAGCAGTGTCATCACACCCTTAATCATAACCCTTTCGGTACACAGCTAGGTTAGGTATTGGGGGAACAGCTGATCTCTGACTTCCTCTTCATATTCAATTCAACAGAAGGCAGGTACAGTGACGCCAGCGCTGATTGGGTGACTGGCACCACGTGCTATGTGACGGCATGAGAGTTCAGGGACCTTGAGTGCTGACACCGCAGTAATGGCGCCGGAGGGGAATATAGGCTTTTTTTTATTTTATTGGGGCCAAGCGTCTGGAATGAGAAAGGATTTTCCTAGTACTGGACAACGCCTTTAATAAAAATAATTTTTCTTTGTGTTGTGATATTCCAAGAGTTATGACTTTATTGCACATTGTGACAGTCTTCTGTAATGAAGGAAGGCTTCAAACTGTCCCTGGAACTGGGACTCTAACTATCCCTGTCCTGGAGGTACTCTTGAAGGTAGAGAGGCTCGAGTCTCCGACCTTACTATGCTCCTGTTAAACCATGATCTTTTCCCTCCCGCACCCCATGAGCCATGGGACAGAAATGTAAATTAAACAAGACACAAAGACAAAACAGGGAATACAGAAAACCTCTATCATACAAAAGCACTAACCAACAATAGGAAGGAGGATATGGACAGGGAGCAATAAACTAAATGGGAATAGGGACCAGGAGAAGAACACACAGATACTACAGCAAGCCACAGAACACTTCTACAAATCTACTCATACTTAGCTCTAGCATACAGCACAGGAATACAAATCTTTCACCAGCAGGGACCAGAAGACCTGACCAGTTTATATACAAAGAGGTACTGACCAGATCAGAAGCAGCTGAAATGTATCTGCATGTTTCTGACCAGCATAGAAAGGGTCGTTAACTACTTCAACACCAGAATAAACCAAATTCATTTAATATCGAACACAAATCACACCATCTCTAAAGAAGACCTGCTATTCATTACCCAATGTGAACGTCTAACTCCAGGTCTTCCAGGGGGATGTGACACCCTCGTAACACTTTATTATTTTTCCGTTTTTTTTTTAAATTGTATTTGTTTTACGATTCCTACGCACAGAGACTTATTGCTATGCTGTTCTATGTAAACTGTCTTGCTGCTGTCAGGAACACCGCACTGTACTTGCTCACTGAGCCAGTGCGCGTGTCCTGAGTGTCAGGATCCTGTCAGCGCCGGTGTGCAGCCTCCGCTGAGCAGGGACTCATCCGCACTGTAGGGGTACCGGGGTCAGGTACAGCCAGAAAGTACCGATGCACAGGACCTGTGGATGCTGAAGTTTAGCAAGCAGACAAGGGACCTACGGTCATGTGACAGCAAGGGGGCAGGGCTTAGCATCCTGCTTAGTGAGATGGAAAGACACTATACAGAATTACTCAGAGTCAGGAAAACGGGGTTCATACACAGAGATAGCCGTAACGTGTCAAGGATGAGACAGAGCGGATAGTCAGGGCCAAGCAGCAGTCAAAACCAAACAGACATAGAAGGTACCAAGCAGAATCCAAAGCAATATCCAGAGAACAGACCGAGTCATACACAGATAGTCAAGCAACCAGAACACAGCAAAAACACACTCAGGGGTCACCACACTATGCCAAGGGCAAGAGTATAACTGACAGGGATGGGAGCATCCTGAGGCTATAAGAAGCCTCTCCCAGAACCAGGGAGAGGCCACAATCATAGCCCCAGGTGTGCAGGTAAGCCTGCACCGGGATCACAACCTTTAACTCCAGAAATGCCAGTCATCAGCACTGGTTCCAGACATTAACCCCATGTGTGCGAGTCAAACCCGCACTGAGATCATGACAGTACCCCCCTCTCAACGGGGGGCCTCTGGACCCCCAGGCTTGCCCGGGTACTTAGCATGGAAAGCCCGCACCAGGCGATCAGCATGCATCAACTGGGCCGGTACCCAGGACCTGTCTTCCGGTCCATACCCCTTCCAATGAACCAGGTACTGTACCGACCGCCGTACCAACCTGGAATCTACGATATGACCAACCTCGTACTCCACCTGCCCCTCGACCAAAACAGGAGAAGCAGCAGACTCGGAGTCTCCCCGGACTGCTTCAAAAGGTTTCAGTAGAGATTTGTGGAAGACGTTAGGGATCTTGAAAGAGGGTGGAAGGCACAGCCTATACGCCACTGGATTGATTTTTTCCACAATCTTGTATGGGCCAATGAATTTGGGCCCCAACTTGGCTGAAGGAACCTTCAACTTAATGTTTCGAGTGGAGAGCCAAACCTTGTCTCCAACCTGAAACGTGGGCCCTAGTGTTCGTTTCCTGTCCGCGAAAAACTTATACCTGCCCTGAGACCTAGATATACTCCGCTGAACTTCTGCCCACATATTCTGTAATCGCTGAACAGAGCCCTCAGCCCCGGGACACCCCGAGTCCAGACGAGAAAACTCACCAAAATGAGGACTGAACCCATAATTGATCAAAAAAGGAGCCATACCCGTGGATTGAATCACCCGACTATTGAAGGCAAATTCAGCCAACAGCAGTGCATCGCATCAGTCATTCTGTCTAGCAGAGGTTAGACACCTGAGGATCTGTTCCAGGGACTGGTTAGTGCGCTCCGTCTGACCATTGCTCTCGGGATGGTATGCAGACGAAAAGGACAGAGACATCCCTAATTTTTTGCATAAAGCACGCCAAAAGTTAGCCACAAACTGCACACCACGATCAGACACCACATTCAGGGGTACCCCATGCAACCGAATCACATGCTGCACAAAGAACCTGGACAACGTCTCAGCTGACGGTAGAGCAGACAGGGGTACAAAATGAGCCTGCTTAGAAAACTTGTCCACCACTACCCATACCACTGTATTACCCTTAGATGGAGGGAGATTGGTAACAAAATCCATGGATAAGTGAGTCCATGGTCTTTCGGGCACTGCCAAGGGCATCAGCTCCCCTGCCGGCCGGCTATGAGAGCTTTTTGAACGAGCGCAGACCCCACAACCAGCAATGAATTTTTTTATGTCCAAACCAAGGGTAGGCCACCAAAAGATCCTAGCCACCGCCAGACGTGTGGCTGAAATACCAGGGTGAGCACTCAGCTTGGATTCATGGAACTCCTGCAAGAGTTTCAGGCGAAGTTGCTCTGGGACAAACAACTCCCCCTCCGGCTTGGCAGCCGGGGCCCGCGACTGGGCCCCCTGAATCTCCCGTTCCAATTCAGATGAGACCTCTGCTATCACAACCCCAGGGTGAAGAATGGAGGACGGTGGCTCAGGGGGCGACACCGGCTGAAAACTGCGCGATAAGGCGTCAGCCTTGACATTCTTAGACCCTGGATGAAATGTAATCGTAAACTGAAAACGGGAAAAAAAAAGTGACCAACGGGCCTGTCTGGGCGTTAGTCTTTTAGCAGACTCAATGTATGACAAATTTTTGTGATCCGTGATCACCGTAACTGGGTGACTGGCCCCCTCCAAAAAGTGCCTCCATTCTTCAAATGCCAATTTGACCGCAAGAAGCTCTCTATTGCCTACGTCGTAATTTCTTTCCGCAGCAGAGAACTTCTTGGAAAAGAAAGCACATGGCCTGAGGTTGGTTAGAGTGGCAGGCCCTTGGGACAACACCACCCCCACCCCCACCTCAGAGGCGTCCACTTCCACGATGAATGGTTTGGACGGATCTGGCTGTACTAACACAGGAGCAGACATAAAGCTTCTTTTCAGGGTCGCAAAGGCCTCTTTTGCGAGCGAGGACCAGTTTCTCACATCCGCACCTTTACAAGTAAGATCTGTAAGTGGTTTGACCACCTGTGAAAACCCCCGAATAAATTTGCGGAAATAATTGGTGAACCCCAAGAAGCGCGGAAGACCCTTAAGGTCTCGGGGTTGCACCCAATCCGCAATGGCCTGCACCTTCTTGGGGTCCATGCGAAAACCCTCACAGGACACAATTAATCCCAAAAAAGACAATTCTTGAACAAAAAACACACATTTCTCCAATTTGGCATACAGATGAATTTCCCTCAGTCTTTGGAGAACGGTTCGTACATGATTCAGATGAGATTGACTGTCGTGTGAGTATATCAGAATATCGTCTAAGTAAATGACAACAAAACGACCAATAAGATCCGAGAATACCACGTTGATGAAATTCTGAAATATGGCTGGGGCATTTGTAAGACCAAACGGCATGACTAAATTTTCAAACAGTCCCTCGGTCGTGAGGAGCGCGGTTTTCCATTCATCCCCCTCCCGGACCCTTATCAAATTATATGCCCCCCGAAGATCCAGTTTGGAGAACCATTTTGCCCCTGAAAGTTGGTTACACAAATCGGGAATCAACGGAAGGGGGTACGTATTTCGTACAGTAATCTTGTTCAGCTCACAAAAATCGAGGCAGGGACGTAAACCACCATCTTTTTTCTTAACAAAAAAAACCCTGCCGCCACAGGTGAGACTGAGGGACGTATGTGTCCTTTGCGAAGACTCTCAGCAATGTAATCTTTCATGGCCAAGCGCTCAGGGCCAGATAAATTAAACAGACGGGCTTTAGGCAATTTAGCCCCCGGGACTAACTCGATAGCGCAGTCAAAGGGTCTATGTGGCGGCAACGTCTCTGCCTCGCTTTCAGAGAACACATCTTCGAATTCTTTCTGGTACTCCGGAATACCTTCCAGCTCGACAGATGACACAGATACAGATTTAACAGGTTCAACCAATAGTGCAGACTTATCACATAACATCGAATCATTAAACCCCCACTGAACAATCTCCCCCGTTTTCCAGTTAATGACTGGGTTATGGCGTTGTAACCAGGGCATGCCCAACACCAATCCTGCTGGTAGATTGTCCAGAACCCAACAACTTAATTTTTCCACATTGGTAGCGCCCACTTTGAGTGAAAACAAGACAGACATAAAGAGAATTCCCTCTTTAGTGAGGTGGGAGGAGTCAATAGCCACCACTTTGATTGGAACTTTAAGTCTAACTGTCCCTATCTTACAGCATGTGACCAATTGGGAGTCAAAGAGATTGATGGATGATCCGCAGTCCACGAAAGCTGTAGAGGGAAAGCAACAATCGTCCACTAACAGTTCCACATGAAGCAACACCTTAGAAAACGAGGAAAAGGGTACCTGAGGGTCTGAGTAGTCTCCTCGCTGACTACCCAGACCTAGTCGTTTCCCGTCGACCGGGTTGAGGATGGACAATCAGGTCACTCCCTTTTCCAATGTCCCGTTTTACCACAGTAGAAGCATAACTGCTTTTCTCTCCGGCGTTGTCTCTCCTTTTCCTTCAGGGAGAGAGCCCCTACGTCCATGGGTACAGAAACAGTCTCTTTTCCACTAGGGAACAATGGAGTCTCCGCCTGCATCACCCCCCTGGCCCGCAGCCTGCGGTCCATCCGGACGGCCTGGGTCATGACGTCCTCGAGAGAGTTAGGTGGGGGATGTAATGCCAAGGCATCCTGTAACCGCTCGGACAAGCCTCTGCGAAAGAGTCCTCGGAGTGCGGCGTCGTCCCAAGAGACCTCTGCGGCCCAGCGGCGGAATTCTGTTCAAAACCACTCAGCCGAGTGTTTCCCCTGACAGACACTCATCACCATGTCCTCTGCCAATCGCACTCGGTCCGGCTCATCATATATGTGCCCAAGGGCCTCAAAAAACGCATTCACAGACACTCTCTCAGGGGCAGTGGGAGGAAGGGAGAAAGCCCAAGCTTGTGGGGACCCTCTTAACAGAGACATAATGACCCCCTACCTTCTGACTTTTGTCCCCAGAGGAACGTGGCCTCAAACTAAAGAAGAGTTTGCACCCCTCCATGAAGACCCTGAACTCCTTTTTGTTCCCAGAAAAAAAATCAGACAGTTTAACAGGTGGTAGGGAGGACACCAAAACAACATCATTCGCCCCAGCCCCCAGAGACCCAGCAGCTAAAGCCCCCCGCACTGTCTCAGAAACCTGCTGCTGAGAACGAGCCAGAGCTTGCTGCTCCAGAGATAAACCCTGAAACATCTGACTCAGATTTTTCATTTGCTCAGCAAGAGATTGTATGGGATCCATATTTCTCAGCAGGGCAAAAAAAAAAATCCAAAAACTTAATGGTCAGTTATAATGTCAGGAACACTGCACTGTACTTGCTCACTGAGCCAGTGCGCGTGTCCTGAGTGTCAGGATCCTGTCAGCGCCGGCGTGCAGCCTCCGCTGAGCAGGGACTCACCAGCACTGTAGGGGTACCGGGGTCAGGTACAGCCAGAAAGTACCGATACACAGGACCTGTGGATGCTGAAGTTTAGCAAGCAGACACGGGACCTACGGTCATGTGACTGCAAGGGGGTGGGGCTTAGCGTCCTGCTTAGTGAGATGGAAAGACACTATACAGAATTACTCAGAGTCAGGCAAAACGGGGTTCATACACAGAGATAGCCGTAACGTACCAAGGATGAGACAGAGCGGATAGTCAGGGCCAAGCAGCAGTCAAAACCAAACAGACATAGAAGGTACCAAGCAGAATCCAAAGCAATATCCAGAGAACAGACCGAGTCATACACAGATTATCAAGCAACCAGAACACAGCAAAAACACACTCAGGGGTCACCACACTATGCCAAGGGCAAGAGTATAACTGACAGGGATGGGAGCATTCTGAGGCTATAAGAAGCCTCTCCCAGAACCAGGTAGAGGCCACAATCATAGCCCCAGGTGTGCAGGTAAGCCTGCACCGGGATCACAACCTTTAACCCCAGAAATGCCAGTCATAAGCACTGGTTCCAGACCTTAACCCCACGTGTGCGAGTCAAACCCGCACTGAGATCATGACAGCTGCGTTGTCTGTGTCTTGATTGACAGCTTGGCTGTCCAGTCCTGTGATGGGCTTGCTAGGCTGTCAGTGCTTTGATTGACAGCTCAGCTGTCCAATCTGTGACTGGGAGTTGCGGGACTTTCTCCAGGTGTTTGGTGTTCTGGTGATTGCCCAGCTATTTAACTGAGTTGTTTGCCCCTGATCCCTTGCCAGACGTAGTTTGTACTTCTTGGTGAGTGTTAGCCTGAATCTGTTGCTCTGAGTTCTGATCCTCTGCTGCCTGTCCCTATGGACCATATTCTGACTATCCCTTTGTCTTGTCCTTTGGCTTTTGATCTGCTATCTTTTTTTATTGACCCTGGACTGTGACCTGATTTACGTCTTCATCTTTTCCCTTGGCTATCTACATACTCTCTTGGTATTGACCCCAGAACGTTTAACTCACGATCTGTCCGTGAGTAGTGACTAGCGTCACATTATGTCTGGCCATATACTTTTTTCCTGAACAATTTCTTTTCCTGATCCAGTTTGTGCACGCTGTAATCAGGTGACAAATCTGATCCAGATGGTTCTGGATCTGGCCAGGGATCACCAGAGGCTAGAATCATCACAGTCCCAGCTGCAGGGTCTGTTTAGTACTCTGGTTGGTTCCAAAAGTTCTCCGCTATCGGCAGTAGTTAGGTCTCCAGAACCCGCTGACATTCAGTTGACCACCCCCGGATCAGTAGTGGCACTTCCTGACAGATTTTCAGGGGGAGGGATCAATTTAGGGTATATAGGGAGAGCTGTAAATTATTTTTTACTCAATGACCCTGGTCTTCTGGGGATGAGTCCCAGCACATGGGTCCCTATTGCGTGGTGGTCCTCAGACTTGGGCATTCTCTTTATCCCCACTAGCCACAGAACGCTTTTCTATTTATGCCTTTTTTGAAGCTTTAGGCCTCTTTCACACATCAGGTTTTCGCCGTCAGGCGCGATCCGGCGCTTTTGACAATAACCGGATCCGGCGAAATGCAATGCCGGATCCGGTTTCCCCCCCATTGACTTGCATTAGAGCCGGATCGAGCTGGATGGCCATGCGTTTCATCCGGTTTTCGCCGGATCCGGCAATGTGTCGCGATCCGGCGTCTGGAAAAAACGGCTACTGTAACGTTTTTTGTCTCCGGCGAAAAAGCCGGACACGCCGGATCCGGCATGTCCGGCTTTTTCACACAATGAAAGCCTATGAGCGCCGCAATGCGCCTGATCCGGCAACAGCCGGATCCGTTTTTTTTGGTCTGAGCATGCTCAGTAGCTCTGCCCACAAGACATATACTGTATAAAAGCAAGACAGTGGGACCCTCAGTCACACCCAACATGCCACCCAAGACAGCAACCTGGCGCAGGAGAAGGCAGGAGACATCTGCAGCAGCACCATCAGCACCACCCCAATTGGAGCAGCATGCTGAACAACGGGAGGGGAGTCCAGCAGCAGATGAGAGACGGTAATTATCAAATCCCCCATTCCTCCAAACTAGGGCCATGGAATATCAAGATATTCATTGGCCCTTTGTTTATCTTTATTCAACAGCCGCCCAATAGATGCAGCAGCAGCAGCAGCAATGGCAGCAGCAGGAACACCACCCACAGCCATGGAGTCTGGCCAGCAGGAAGACAGCACATCTTCTTCTGGGAGCCCTCCCTCGCATCGTCAGCGTTTGACGGTAAGTTTTTATTTCCAAAATCCATCATCTCTGTAATATATGTCTATTTATTGCCTTTTATTTCAAAACAGGAATCACAAGATGAAGAGGAGCTCCCAGAAGAAGAAGGAAGGGGTGGACAGACACCTGGAGTGGGCTCACAATTGGTAAGATTTTGGCATCAAACGCAGAAACACAACATCACACTACACACAACACATAGAAAGCAATGTTCTGCAGACCACACTCATTTCTTTTGTGGAGGCTAATTATGTTATTTTTGTCTTTTTCTTTAACAGCCTTCACAGCGTGCTCCCGACTCTGACGGTGAGGATGGAGGAATCGATGTGGACCACCTCATCGATCTCGTCAGAGAAAGGGAGCCGCACTGGAATATGGCTGACCGCCGCCACGCTGACCTGATCGTTACCCGACGACTCTGGGAGGAAATCTGTTCGCTCCTTGTGGGCCGCTGGGAGGACCTCGATGCTCGGGCCCAGATTAAAGAGCGTAAGTATATACAGTACCGGTTGCTTGATGTAAACCAGTGTTTCCCGAACTCCAGTCCTCGTGGTCCCCACGGATCATGTGTTCAGGATTTCTATTTACTATGGAAATCCTGAAAACATGACCCCTGGGGACCATGAGGACTGGAGTTTGGGAAACACTGATGTTGTATACTAACCACTCCTTTCTCGTTTCAGGGAACAGAATTGTGAATCGGTGGCGGTCTGTGAGGGATCGTTTCAAGAAGGAGTTCAATAAAGAGATGCGGGCCCCGAGTGGATCTGGAGGACGCAGGAGCAAGTACAAGTACGCACAAGCCCTGTCGTTCCTCCGGGAAACAATGGTCACTAGAAGGTAAATATTACACACCACATGTGAAAAAAAATGTTAGATGTAACTTTTTTTTTTCAGCCAGGGCCATACCATGTCACTATTTTAATTGTTTTTTTTTCTCTTTATTCCACAGCACGGTGAGCAGCACTCGGGAGCCTGCACGATTGGACCCTTCTGAGGCGATCCCTGAGGAGACCGGCACCGAGGGACACTTCGACCGCCCCGGTACATCTGCACCTTCCCAGCCTTCCCACACATTCGACCCATCTGTCCCATCCACCAGCACAGGAGCATCGTGGCCGCCTACATTACATGAAGCTGCTGGTGAGGAGATCGCTTTCCCTTTACCCCACCCTTCTGCCCCTGCCACCTCTAGTACACCTGCGGGTACTGGGAGGCAGCGGCAGAGGGGTCAGGAAAAGACTTATGCGCCAGAGTTCTTGCATCTGAATGCATCTTTCCAGAACTGTCTAAAAGTCTTGTCAGAGCAAATCTCCGCAGGCTTTCAGCAGATCAACTCCAGCATTCTGGAGGTGAAGACACTTCTGCAAACCATGCATTCAGAAGCAAGATCTTCGCCAAACCACACCTTTTTCAGGTCTGTTGTGGAGCGCATGGAAAAGCTATCTCCTACCCAGCAGATGCATGTAATGCATTCATGCCACGGTGCTCTCCAGCAAGTTACCTCCCAACCTCCTCCTCCCACCACAGTAGTTCCTCCACCTGCACCCCCTCCAGCCACTTTCCATCCTCCCCCTCCTATTACATCTGCACCCCCTCCAGCCACTTTCCATCCTCCCCCTCCTATTACATACCATCCACCTCCCCAGTACCAGCAACCTCCCCAGTACCAGCAACCTCCCCAGTACCAGCAACCTCCCCAGTACCAGACATCTCCCCACTTCCAGCAACCTGCCCCGTACCAAACTCCTTCCCCGTACCAAACTCCTTCCCCATACAACTTGCCATCAACATCATCTGCTCCTACAGTCCCTGCCCAACCCTCCACTCCACCGCCCACCACCTCTTCTGCCTCCCACATGTCCACCCATTCTGTAGCTTTTTCCACACCATCACCTCTAACTGTTCCTTCCCCACCACGATCCCAGTCCTCTCTCCACACTCCCATTGTCGAAGTGTCCCGCAGCCCCTCCAGCAGTATTTCCACCCCACACTACACAGATTTATGATGTGTTTTGTAATAAAAATGCCCAGTTGGTTTCAAACCTTTATTAAAAAAGTTTTTTTAACTTTAAAAACAGTTTACAAAAAAAAAATATTTTAAATAAAAGTTAAATTATTGTTTACACTGGTTGTCTGTCATTTCTTTCTGCGGCGAAATATGTTTTAAAAAAAGGTTAAATACAGGGTATTTAAAAGGTAAAAAGGTATTCAAAACCAGGTATATAACTGTGGGTAAATTTTAGCTTTTTGCCACAGTTGTGTTCCTGGTTGTGTTTGAAGCAAAGTATTTCACCTAAAAAGTTGTGTTTATTGTTGGTGATTTCCTAACAATGTACACAACTTTTGTTAAAAGGTGAAATACTTTGCATAAAACACAACCAGGTACACACCTGTGGCCTAAAGCTAAAAATAGAGACCATGACAAGATAGCCAACTTTGGTTGGCAAAGGTATATACTGTTTGTACACAAGTTTGGTTAAGGGCACAAATCTTTCACACTCTGTCATCCTGCCAGTGTACTCTGCCTTGAGGTGACATAAAGTATAGTGCAAAATTGTCCCTCATTACTGAAACCGTCACAGAACTTCTAGTGGTAATGTCATGGTAATCTTGCAAGGTGGTTTCTTCAGAGGTGTCCTCAATGGAAATGGGTTCCTTGCAGATAACAAAATTGTGGAGTACCACGCAAGCTTTGATCACCTCGTCCACAGTTTCTGTCTTGAGGTTGATCGCAGTCAATAGGACCCGCCACTTGGCTGTCAGAATACCAAAGGTACATTCAACCATTCTTCTTGCTCTTGTGAGGCGGTAATTAAAAATGCGTTTTATTCTTGTCAATCCTCTGCTAGAGTACGGTTTCAAAAGGTGTTCTGACAGCTGGAAGGCTTCATCCCCTACACAGACAAATGGCATAGGTGGACCAGATGTTTGCGGCAGCGGTCTAGGTGGTGGGAACTGGAAGGTGTTTCCATACAGTTTACGCCCCATGGCAGACAGTTTGAAAACTTGAGAGTCATTGGAGCGGCCATAGGCCCCAATATCAACATATCAACAGCAATAAATTTGTATTCCGCGTCAGCGATGGCCATGAGGACAATTGAAAAATATTTCTTGTAATTGAAATATTCCGATCCCGATCCGGCTGGCTTTACAATGAGGATATGTTTCCCGTCCACAGCGCCCAAGCAGTTGGGAAACTGACATATCTGTTGAAACTTTTCTGAAATTTCAATCCACCTCTCTGTTGTGGGCTCTGGTAAAAACTCTTCAGCTAAGGAGTCCCACAGTGCACGGCATGTGTACTTCACTATTCCAGAAATGGTGGAAATCCTGAGTCTGTACTGGAAATGCAGTGACGAAAGGGATTCTCCAGTTGCAAGAAATCTGTGGGGAATTAAAAAACAATCAATTAGTTTTAAATCACTGCATTACATACCAAAACTCAGCTATAACACTTGGAGATACAAACTACCACCAACAAGATTGCAGTGAAAGTGTGCTCTGATGCGAGCATATCCAATAAATGTGGCTTACCTTAAAGTCACCATCAGACGCTCTGCGGGTGAAACAGAGAAGCGGCAATAGGTGTCCGCTTTTCTTATGAGGTGTGCAATGCGCTCCACCAAGTAATCAAAATTCTCCATTTTCATCCGAACATATCCAAAAAATTTATCCGGGTTTCGTCGAAGGTCCATGCAGAGTGTAGAATAGACCCCACGCGTCATTCTCTTGGCTGTGATGGGGTGGATCCACAAACGTCGTCTACGATGCCTGATGCGCTGCTGTCTCGCTCTCTCCTTCTCCAGAACAATCACCCTCAAACGATTCGCCTCCGCTGTAAAATCCGCCAAATTCTTCAAAATATTTCCAATGACAACATCCATCTTCGCCAGTAACTTGCTCTTCTCTCCAACCTGCACTTTCTCCTCTACAACCTGTCAAAGAAGGGCTGTAGGAACATGCTATATATAGTTTTCCAGTAGCCAATCCCGTTCGGAAGGCCACAAGGGGTGTTTTTAAAAACCGGATCCGGCGTAATCCGTCGAAAAACGGATAGAAAAACGGATGAACCGGATGAAACGGATCCGGTTTTGTCTGTCAAGAACAAGACGGATCCGGCAGAAAACCGGATCCGTCACATCCGGTTTTACAAAACATTTGCCGGATCCGGCGTTCCGGCACGACGCCGGATCGCGCCTGACGCCGAAAACCTGATGTGTGAAAGTAGCCTTAGGGATGATTTATGACGACCCTGGTAGGGTCAAGGTTGCAGAGGCTAAGATCATGAACCTGGTGCAGGGGGCCTCACCGCTGAGAATTATAGCTCAGAATTCTATAAATTGTTATCTGAGGGTCTGTGGAATGATTCTACTCTCAAGTGTCAGTTTTGTTGTGGTCTTACAGTTACTCTTAAGGGCACTTAGGCTTTGCATTTTCCACCCTGTTCTTTGAGAGAGGCCATGGCTCAGGTTATTCGTATGGATCGTAGAATTCAGGAGAGAAGTGTTGAGCGACAAGAGGTTTTGGTCATTCTTCACGATTTAGTTTCCTTCCCTGAGATGGTGCCAATGGAAGTACTGTGGAGAGGAGACATTGGCGTCATCTGGGACTTTGCTTCTACTGTGGTTGCGTGGGACATTACCTCAAGGACTGCTCTGGATGATATTCGAGGCGTTTACCCAGACTTCCAGGTACCCTTTTACTCCTCAGATAAAGTACTGTTGAACGTGGAACTATGTTTTCATAACCTGTAGTTATCTGCATTTGCTTTCATAGACTGTGGGTCTGCTGTGAACTTTATTGATTCTGGACTAGTTCCTAAATTATGATTTATGACAGTTAGATTGGAAATACCTATTGAGATTTTTGCTATTGACAAAACACTAATCCAGAACTTTGTCCAGCTGGTAACGGTGGAATTTTCACTAAGAGTGGGAACACTCCATGCGGAGTCCATCTCTTGTTATGTCTTGTATAATTTACCTGCTGGGTTGGTTTTGGGGTTTCCATGGCTGCATGTTCATAATCCTGTTATTGATTGGTGGCAAAAGGATATTGCTAAGTGGAGCCCCAACTGCCATAAAAAGTGTCTTCGTTCTGTGCAAATTTACTCCGCTAGTCTGGTGGGTCTTCCGGCATACCTGAAAGACTTTGGAGATGTGTTCTTGGGAAAATAGTCAGAGATACTACCTCCCCATAGTCTTTATGATTTTACTATTGATCTTATTCCTAATAACAAAATTGCCTAAAGCTCGCCTATACAATTTGTCAGGGCTGGAACGGACCGCTATGAAAGAGCATGTAAATGGAAGTTTATGGAATGGTCATATCAGTCCCTCCTCCTCCCCTGTTGCTGCTAGATTCTTCTTTGTGAAAAAGGATGGGGGGGCTCCGCCCTTGCCTCAATTTCCATGAAATAAACAAAAGTACTGTTAAAAACACTTACCCACTTCCACTCATCCCCGACCTGTATAATCAGCTTAATGGGGCCAAATGGTTTTCTAAACTTGACCTTAGAGGGGCTTAGAATCTGATACGGATCTAGGAGGGTGATGAGTGGAAGACAGCTTTTTTTAACATCTGAGGATTTATTCGAGAACCTGGTCATGCCTTCTGGTTTAACCAAAGCACCTGCTGTCTTCCAGAACTTTATGAATGACATTTTTCTGATATCATTGGAAGGTTTGTTGTGATATACCTTCATGACAGTCTCATTTTTTTTGTCTGATCTGGATTCACACTATTAGCATGTTCGTTATGTTTTACAAAGACTCTTTGCTTGCCAAATTAGAAAAGTGTACTTTTTCAGTTCAAAAAATATCATTTCTGGGTTTCATTGTATCTGCTGAAGGATTTAAGATGGATCCTGTGAAGGTCCAAGCTATAATTGATTGGGTTCAACCTCGCAACCTTAAAGCACTACAACGTTTTTTAGGATTCACCAATTATTATAGAAGATTTATTAGGAGTTTTTCAGAGATCGTTAAACCTCTTACCGATCTCACATGTAAGGGGGTGGATCTTAAGGTTTGGTCATCGTATGCCATTGGGGCCTTTAATAAACTAAGAGTGCTTCATGTCTTCTCCAGTTTTGATGAAACCTGATCTTCAGAAACCGTTTATCGTAGAGGTGGATGCCTCAAAGGTTAGAATGGAGGCTTTTTTGTCTCAAAGTCCAAAAACTCTGACAAACTTAAGGCCATGTGCATTTTTTTCTAGGAACACAAGCAGGAAAGATATCACCAACGATTTTAGAGAAGCAATTGTTGCTGCGCATCAATTTGGGAAGGTTAGAAAGGACATTTTAAAATAATTTGGAGTCAATCATTCTAAACTGAGGTTATTTACAGGTAGAAAACATTCAAGACAGTTGATAATTTTCCCAGAAGTGGATATCCAAGTCAATTCACCCCAAGATTAGCTCAGAGACATTGCAAAAACCCCAAAGGGTGCAGCTCAGCCTCTAAAGGCCTCACCATGTTAAATGTTAATGACAGTATAATTAGGAAAAGACTGAATAGCAGCTTGGTTAAATTTTGCAAAGCTGTATCTGAAAAAAACCCCCACAAGACTTCTGCAATATGGTCCTTTGGACAGACAATACCAAAATGCAGATGTTTGGGCACCTCATACCAGCCGTCAAGGACAGTAGTGGATGGGTGAGGATTTGGGCTTGTTTTTCAGGCTCAGGACCTGGAGACATTGCAGACATATAGTTGACCATGAAATTCTCTGTATACCAAAATATTACAGAGTCAAATGTGAGTCCATCAATCAAAAAGTTAAAGATTGATGAAACTGGGTCATGCAACAATGTGAAACTGATAGCCATACAGAAAACCATTACATCAAGTTATTGTTAATAAAGGTAGTTCTATCTGCATTTTGACCTAATTTTTGTTAAATATATAATAATGTGTTGTTGTTCACCTGAGTTGGACTTTCTAAGGCCTAAGGCTGGTTTCACATTCGCGCTTTTTAAGCGCACGCACGGCCGGGGGTAGCTCCGCCCCCGAGCCGGCTCTCTGCCCGGCGTGCCCGCCCCTTCCTTGTAGCGCCGCCTCCTAGCGCACAGCGGCGCCTGCGATCGGCGCACCCTATCTTTAGCATAGGGTGCGCAGATCGTGCGCAGGCCGTGCGCTAGTTGCGCTTTGACCTGCGCTGCTCACTTTTGACGGTGCGCCGTGCGCGCCAAAATCAAACTTTTCGGATTTTGGCGCGCATGGCGCACCGTCAAAAGTGCGCAGCGCAGGTCAAAGCGCAACTAGCGCACGGCCTGCGCACGATCTGCGCACCCTATGCTAAAGATAGGGTGCGCCGATCGCAGGCGCCGCTGTGCGCTAGGAGGCGGCGCTACAAGGAAGGGGCGGGCACGCCGGGCAGAGAGCCGGCTCGGGGGCGGAGCTACCCCCGGCCGTGCGTGCGCTTAAAAAGCGTGAATGTGAAACCAGCCTAAGTTGTACGTACAGTACATGTTCTATACTTGGTTTTCCCAGATAGAATAGGTACCTGTACTAGTCTGCGTGGCTGTTGACACGTCCGTGTTTTTTCACAGTGGAAAAACACACAAAGACATGTCCATTTTTTTCTCAATGCCTGAATGACATGGGCCAGTAGAACTCTATGATTCTGTGAAAAACACGTACAGCACACAGATGGTATCCATTGTGCCATCTTTGAGCTGTCAGAGTTTAACATTACAAAGGATAGGAGAAGATTTGTAATACATTTATTTATTTAGCCATATGTGAAATATACTGACCAAACACTGATGACACACTGCCCAAACACTGACCATACACTGATGACAAAATGACCAAATACTAATGACACATTGATCCAAAACTCTTATGATACATGAACCATTTGTTTGCATACATGAAAAATACTGATGTTTGAATGAGGCCTAAGTAACAGACTTTTTTATTGTGTTCTGATTAGAGTTGATGCAATGTGATTTACAGTACCTGGTCCAGCAGTAATCTTGGCCAGTGGACAGGAGCCCTGATAATTTCCTCCTACCCAGGCTCTTCTTTTAATTAGCCTAGCATGACATCACATAGGCATAAGACTGCATTGATTGCATCAGGTTGCATTGATGACATCACACAAGGCCAGCTAATCAAAAGAAGAATCGCAGATACTGGGAGCTTTTTTCTTAAAGCTATCCTCTCTGGTTAATGGAAGGGGTGTAAAGACAAAGGGGCCTCTTTCTATGATCTCCATGGAGATTGTCTTCACGAGACAACCTAATTAAGGCGTTTGAATGAAGTAGAAAGAGCACATTATGGCAGCCCCTTTCCACTCTTACTATTTCAGTCAGGAGTATATTAGTATCTGAAATAGAGAAAGGGTGCTGATGGAGAAAGTTAGATGATAGGAATGACACTACTCGAAAGTGGAAACTCAACCAATGCAATAATTATAAATAGCATAAGTAAAGGAGAACTGATGACTCCATGCTATATAAGATACCATTCCAGACTTGTACTTAAAGGGGTTATCCAAAAATATAATAAAATGGTACATGTCGCATAATTCAAACAGAAGCCCTTCCTAGTTACGAGTCAAGATGGGCTTCAGTCTGAAGAAACACAGCTCCCGGGACTTGTGTCTCAAATGACAGAGAAGTTGTTGTCACGGTCTCGTGTGTCTGGACGCAGCGAGTACCGCAAGGCGAACCCATGTGACACACGTGACCCTGGATACACCACCTCCAGTGGGGTGAATTTAAATAATAAACACGTGCAGCTGGATACACCGCCTCCAACTGGCGAATTTAGACATTATACGTATATACAAGTCTGGAAACCCTGCCTCCAGTAAGGCGAATTTAAACAATAAGGGAAACCTGGGAAACATTAACAATGGTGGGCCCTGCGATAGGGGATACGGAAGTGGAGACCTCCTGAGCTCCCCTGAGCCAGTGTCCCTGCACTCCTAATGTTCCCTATGCCGGTTCCACACTGGGGGCGCAACAGGAACCTAAAAACCCTAGCTCGTCCTGGCCTAAACCCTCACTAGGGAATTGGTCGGCGCGGAAACTAATCCCACCACTGCACTAAAACAAACATGAGGAAAGATGACAAAACAGGGGAAACACCATTTAGCTTTGCTCTGTTGCGTACGCTCCTAGCAACAGAGCCCACCACCTGTGTGCATCTTCTCCTCCTTCTGGATCCATCACCATAACTGGATCCTTCACCATAGTGCAGCCTTGGAGCAGAGTCCACCACCAGTTGCAGCTGTCCAGTAACAGAGTCCCAAAGATGAGTTCAGCTCCTGCCCAAAAAGTCCAGCATGCTTGAGTCCAGCTCTCAGCAACCAAGTCCCGCATGCTGAGTGCAACTCTCTCCATAGTCGTCACTCCATCAAGCCATGCAAGCACTTCCTGCCAACACCATAAACTGTGACTCCACCACGCCATGCCAGCCCTTCTTGCAGACCACCTAGCTGCCACTCGTCCCCTCTGGCTGGGCTGCACAGGACTCATGTTCAGCTCTTTCCTCCCCAGGCTTACTTGCCAAATGAACACACAATATCACCAATAGTGATTGAACCCACCTGGCTCCCTTTTATAGAGCCTAACACCTGATTTGTAATTGAGTGCACATTAACCCTAAAACTAAGGTGCGATACCACTCACCACCACCGGGCAACTTAGAATGAACGACACCACGTGTAATAATTCTAATGGCCACCGGGGGCAATTACATCACACTTTGGCACACAGCCAAAGGGAAAAAAGTTCACTTTATGCATTTAAGCTGTCAGATCCACCTTGGATCATGACAGTACCCCATCCTTAATGAGGGGCCTCTGGACCATCAAGACCACTACTCATAAGGGAAACACCTACAGCGGGGACGCCCAGATCCTGAGTTCACCCCACCACTACCTGACACTTCAGGTTAATGACAAACGCACCGCTGGTATTGGCAATATGTGTTCTGGAGGCACCACTCATCTCCACGGCGAAGACCTGGGGAACGAGTTTATGTATGTGTGTGTTTGCTATGAGCTGATCAGACTCCACAACACACTTACACAAAATGTTTTTTGGTGGCCACCCATACATGCTCGTTCACACACAGGTCCGGACCTGAACGTTTATTGCACACATTCGTTTGTCATATATTGGTGAACTCATTCTGGACTCGACAACAGAGGCATCCCCCTGCTGTCACCACACTCACACCCCCGCTATTCACCAAGGGACACCACCCTCCAACCCTTTCACTATGAGGTCCGCGCCTCCCAGGGTTGGTTAATGGCGAGGGTTGAGATTTGTCCCTACTCCCCCGCAGCACACCTGCCGCTCACACCTGGAGGAGAAGGGGACAGGAATATGGAGGAAATATACACTCGCTGGTCGCCTTCCTCCAAATGACCAGGAGGGGGCGGCCTCTTCGGTGGAATAGAAGATTTGGCGTGAGCCCCGCGGACTATCACCAGTCTGCTCACTACAGGGACATATCCCTTCACCTCAGGGAACCCCAGACAGCACCATGGGGATCACCAACTCCACCCACCTGTCTGGTTACGTCCGCCTGTATGAACAAGTCCCGCTCCCCAGCAGCGACTCTAGGGGGCACTTTACCAGAGCCGCAGGAATATGAAGGAAAAATACACTCGCTGGTCGCCTCCACACAACCAGGAGGGGCGGCTTCTTTGGTGGTATTGAAGATTTGGCGTGAGCCCCGCGGACTATCACCAGTCTGCTCACTACCGGGACGTACCCCTTCACCTCGGGGAACCCCAGACAGCACCATAGGGATCACCAACTCCACCCACCTGTCTGGTTACGTCCGCCTGTATGAACAAGTCCCGCTCCCCAGCAGCGACTCAAGGGGGCTTTTGCCAGACCCGCAATTTGCCAAAGCCGCCATTTTGCTTTCCTGGTTACCTGAGCAGAGGCCCCAGACCCTGATAACTGCTGCTGCAGGGGCTCTAAACACCTTGCCGCTCCCCACTCACCTCAGTGAGGCCCGGCAGCAATTACTCAGCAGTCTCCACATGGCTAAAGCTCACCAGAAAAAAAAAATGTATGGTTGGTGATAATGTCACGGTCACGTGTGTCTGGATGCAGTGAGTACCGTAAGGCAAACCCATGTGACGCACGTGACCCTGGATACACCGCCTCCAGTCGGGTGAATTTAAATAATAAACACGTGCAGCTGGATACACCGCCTCCAACTGGCGAATTTAGACATTACACGTATATACAAGTCTGGAAACCCCGCCTCCAGTAAGGTAAATTTAAACAATAAGGGAAACCTGGGAAACATTAACAATGGTGGGCCCTGCGATAGGGAATAGGGAAGTGGAGACCTCCTGAGCTCCCCTGAGCCAGTGTCCCTGCACTCCTAACGTTCCCTATGCCGGTTCTGCACCGTGAGCCGAGAATAAGGACTGTGACATGAGTAGAAATAAATCTTCTACTTGGCTGACTGAGTGCAAAGTATTTTTTCTCCCGCCTCCATCCTCAGTTTGCAGTCAGCTGAGGAGAATATTTATTTCTTGTCCTGTCACCCACTACCCTGGCTGCTTCGATACAGTGTATGATACAGCTACTCTGACAGTTGAGACACAGGTCTCGGGAGCTGTGTTTCTTCAGATAGCAGCCCATCTTGACACGTGACTTGGTTGGGCTGCTGTTTGAATTACGTGATGGGGCCATTTTATTCCATTCTTGTAGAATCCTTTTAAAGGTGATTTCCATGTTAGAAGAAAGCCTAATATAAACATTCCAATTTGAATCAGTCTAACTGACATGAAGTGCTGGTACTATGTACCAGTCTCTTTTCAGTTCACTTATCTGAGCCTGTAATATAAATTTTTATTGTAGTTCTGTGAGATTTGGATAAATTGTGTGATGTAACATGGAACCACTACAGAACATCAGAAATTGTTCACCAACTTGTTCTCTAGCGTAATGTGATTAGGAGGAGGGGTGATGCTAATGATACTTTGCCCTCTAAAAATAAAAAAGACAGGCCGGGCTATTGAGAATATAAAGTATATCAGAGTTAGAGCTCAATCAGACGTCCATGTAAATCGGTCCAAGGCTGGACAGCAATACATGAACTGGCCGCGTGTCTCCTGAGTGTGACAGCTTCATGTATTTCTATTGGTCAGGACAGCTGTGGCGAGTCTATGAATTGAGCTCCGATCTCTCACCGATTTGCACGGACATGTGAATTAGTATTTATATTGTACTGTTTACCTTGAGGTCCCTGGTTTCATGGTATGCCATTTTGACCATTATGACCTGTCAGTAGCTGCCAGCAGCATTGTTGCTGCTGCATAGTGAGTCACATTGTGTGCTCTCTTTGGCACTCATCCCTCCGCCACCAAAACTAGTTTCTCCACCATTACTGCAGATTAACTTTCCTCCCTACTCTTCAGATCAGATCTCACCTCCTGTGTACTTGACCCGACCCATCCCAAACCACACCACAGTCTTCATCCCAACTCTAACCCATGTCTTCAGCCTGTCACTAACAACTTCTCCTCATGTTTCAAACATACTTTGATTACGCCCATCCTCAAAAAGCCCTCCCTTGACCCATCCTCTCTGATTAGCTATCCCCCCATATCATTTCTCTCCTATGCCTCAAAACTAATGGAACAACACGTCCATTCTGAACTGTCCTCCCACTTCTCCTCCCACTCCATGTTCGACCTCTTACAATCTCACTTCCGACCACATCATTCCACTGGCACTGCAATGACTAAAGTCACCAATGACTTACTAACTGCCAAATCCAAGTGACACTACTTTGTCCTCCTCCTCCTGGACCTGTCCTCTGCCTTCGACACAGTGGACCATTCCCTCTTACTACAGATCCTCTCATCTATTGGCATCCCAGACCTCGCCCTATTTTGGATGTCTTCATACCTAAGAGACCTGCTATTCAGCATCTCTCACTCACACACCACCTTCTCATCTTGCCTCCTATCTGTCGATGTCCCTCAAGGTTAAGTTCTAGGACCCCTGCTCTTTTCCATCTACATCTTTGTCCTTGGACAGCTCATAGAGTTACACGACTTTCAGTATCACCTCTGTTCTGATGACACACAGATCTAACTTACTAACCATAATCCCACAATGTCTCTCCACTAAAGAATTTCATCTTTCTTCTCTGCTAGATTTCTAAAGCTTAACATTGATAAAACTGAATTCATCATCTTTCCCCCATCTCACTCAACCGGACCTATAGACCTATCCATCAAGGTCAATGGCTGCTCATTCTCCCCAGTCTCGCAAGCTCGCTGCCTTAGGGTAATCCTTGACTCTGATCTCTCCTTCAAACCACATATCCAAGCCCTTTCCACTTCCTGCCGATGCCAACTCAAAAATATTTCCCGGATCTGCACATTCCTTAACCAAGTATCTGCAAAAACACTAGTGCATGCCCTCATCATCTCCTGCCTTGACTACTGCAACCTCCTGCTTGGTGGCCTTCTCTGTAGCACTTTTGCACCTCTCCAATCTATCCTGAACTCTGTTGCTCGACTAATCCACCTATCCTCCCAGCCTCTCCTCTCTGTCAGTACTTTCACTGGCTCCTCAATATCCAGAGACTCCAGTGGGAAACCCTTACCATGGCATACAAAGTCATCCACAACCTCTTTCCTCTATACATCTGTGACCTTGTCTCCCGGTACTTATCTGCACGCAACCTTCGATCCTCTCAAAATCTTATTCTCTATTCCCCTCTTATCTCTTCTTCCTACAATCACATGCAAGATTTATCCCGTACATTTCCCCTACTTTGGAACTCTCTATCCCAACATATCAGACTCTCACCTACCGTGGAAACCTTGAAAAGGAATCTGAAGACCCACCTCTTCCAACAAACCTACAACCTGCAGTAACCCTCATTCCACCATACCACTGTAGCAATCCTACTACTACTGAGACTAGTTGAAACTATGGAGGATGTCAGCCAATGAGGTACTAATCCAAGTAGGTAATGGGAGATTGTGAAGAAATGTGTACTGTGCTAGCTTCTGGATAAAATGTTCTACTTTATTGGGTTATTTTAAAAAAATCACTCAAAAATGTGCATAACAGAAAAGCGAAAGAAGCGACGCGTTTCGCTGTCCGTTACTCTCTGTCAAAGCTTTAGCTGCATAACAAGGTTCAGACCCGAGGTGTGATGGACCTAACAGTAGTTGAAGGAGGAACCGATTAAGGAAGGATTTTAGGAATAAGACAGGGTGTACAGATCACCCTCCTGTATAACTGCCAAAAATGGAGTCGCATGAATGTAAAATGAAACTATTAAGCGTGTTGTGTCATTTCTGTTTCAGAAAAGACTATTTTTGTTTCAGTCTGTGACGGAGTCCTCATCATGACTGTACAAGTCTTATTGCGTGAACTGCAAACAGTTTTGTTAATTTTTGTAATAGCAAATCTGAGACTCCCCTCGGAATATTGCTATTGGGTTCTCTGAAATTTCCTTTATTTCCACCCACGGAGTTTGTGAAAAAATAAAGCTTAACTGCCTGGGAATTTCTGAGCTGGATTTGCTGCTTTCTGTTTCTGAATCCAATCTTACATATCTATCCAACTATTACCACTATACAAGTCTTCTGTCGACTAATATTCTGAGGAAGTAACACAGACACAACAGGGGAAAAGTTCCAAGGTCAGTATTGCACTGATAGACTGATACTACATGTACATGAAAAACAACTGTAAATCAAAGTTACTGACGTCATGTCTCCAAGGCATAAATTCGAACTGCCCTATATATAATAAAAATGTTGGCCTGATTACAAACCTTCTAAAAGGTACCTTAACCCCTTTCAACTACCGGGTGATTTTTGCACTTTTGATTTTTCGCTCTCCTTATTCCAAGAGCTATAACTTTTTGATTTTTCCATCCACATTGCCATGTGAGGGCTTGCTTTTAGTTGTGCTTTTGAATTACCGTACACTATTGATTTTATCATGTGATGTACAGGAAAAATAATTCCAAGTGTAGAGAAATAACATAAAAAGTGCAATTCCGCAATTGTTTTTTTAATGGCAAGAAATTTTTAGAACTTAGTGAAAAAATATTAGCTTGTAGCACAATTTTCCAAGGGCTGCAATGTTTTTAATTTTCGGGATATGGGGCTGAGTGCAAGCTTGTTTTTTGTGCCCCCAGCTATTGTTTTTATTGATATTATTTTGATCGCCTCTTATTACTGTACATTTATCTGTGTTGTCGCGTCGGCCAAAAAAACTGCAATTCTGGCATTTTGATTTTTCTTCTCATTATGCAATTTACCAATCATATTAATTTATTTCAGATTTTGATAAATTAGACTTTTACATATGTAGTGATACCAAATATGTGTATTTCTTATATATTTATTTTTATTCAGGGTAAAGAGGGTGATTTGATCTTTTATATATATATTTTTTCATTTTTTTTTAACTTTGCACTTGTTATTTCTCTTAGGGTACTTGAACCTGTGATCACTTGTGCTACTATTACCCCAGAATTGCTGTATATAGCACACGTCATGGTTCCTTTGAATGCCAGACACAGGCTGGCATCCACAGAAGTGCTGTGATAACAGATAGAGGGGTCTTCAGCAGACCCCTGGCTGTCTTGGCAAGGTGCACAGAACAGCGCCCCCGCTCCCCCCATTATTACATTGTCAATGCCGCTGTCACAGCTTGACAGCAGCATTTGACAGGTTGGCAGCCACGGGTCAGATAAAAGATAGTCATGAGGAAAACCTCCAAATCATTCACACCTCATGATGACCTCTCATACGGGTTTTAACTTACTTCCCTTTTGAATCACCCTTTTCTTCCAAAAAGTCAACCCCATTTTGATTGGAAGCTATGAGTTAGAAAAGTCGAACGTGGGACAGTCAGGTTATCGGCCTTCTTTAGCTCTGCTCGACTATTATTTCTCAGAGCTTTCATTACATGGTGTAATTTTGAGGTTAGGGTCATATGAGCGTAAATTCTCTCATCCGAGAAAATCGGGAAGATTACGCTAATCACACTCTGATCAGAGTTTGATCAGAGTATGATTCGATTCTCTCGGATGAGGAGAACATGGAGATCAAAATTTCCCCATCTTCTCCATTCTGTCAATCCATGGAATTTGGACTGTACTCAGATGTCATCCAAGTGCAGTCCGATGATTTATGTGGACTCATTGATTTGCATGACCCAGTGCGATCCAAATATCGGATCAAACTCAGGCATGCTTCAATTTTTTTCCCTCTTCCGAGGACAAAATCAGACATCTGCAAGGCCCCATACAAATACAGTGGGGCAAAAAAGTATTTAGTCAGTCAGCAATAGTGCAAGTTCCACCACTTAAAAAGATGAGAGGCGTCTGTAATTTACATCATAGGTAGACCTCAACTATGGGAGACAAACTGAGAAAAAAAATCCAGAAAATCACATTGTCTGTTTTTTTTTCATTTTATTTGCATATTATGGTGGAAAATAAGTATTTGGTCAGAAACAAGCAATCAAGATTTCTGGCTCTCACAGACCTGTAACTTCTTCTTTAAGAGTCTCCTCTTTCCTCCACTCATTACCTGTAGTAATGGCACCTGTTTAAACTTGTTATCAATATAAAAAGACACCTGTGCACACCCTCAAACAGTCTGACTCCAAACTCCACTATGGTGAAGACCAAAGAGCTGTCAAAGGACACCAGAAACAAAATTGTAGCCCTGCACCAGGCTGGGAAGACTGAATCTGCAATAGCCAACCATCTTGGAGTGAAGAAATCAACTGTGGGAGCAATAATTAGAAAATGGAAGACATACAAGACCACTGATAATCTCCCTCGATCTGGTGCTCCACGCAAAATCCCACCCCGTGGGGTCAGAATGATCACAAGAACGGTGAGCAAAAATCCCAGAACCACGCGGGGGGACCTAGTGAATGAACTGCAGAGAGCTGGGACCAATGTAACAAGGCCTACCATAAGTAACACACTACGCCACCATGGACTCAGATCCTGCAGTGCCAGATGTGTCCCACTGCTTAAGCCTGTACATGTCCGGGCCTGTCTGAAGTTTGCTAGAGAGCATTTGGATGATCCAGAGGAGTTTTGGGAGAATGTCCTATGGTCTGATGAAAGCAAACTGGAATTGTTTGGTAGAAACACAACTTGTCGTGTTTGGAGGAAAAAGAATACTGAGTTGCATCCATAAAACACCATACCTACTGTAAAGCATGGTGGTGGAAACATCATGCTTTGGGGCTGTTTCTCTGCAAAGGGGCCAGGACGACTGATCCGGGTACATGAAAGAATGAATGGGGCATGTATTGTGAGATTTTAAGTGCAAACCTCCTTCCATCAGCAAGGGCATTGATGCTGAAATGTGGCTGGGACTTTCAACATGACAATGATCCAAAGCACACCGCCAGGGCAACGAAGGAGTGGCTTCGTAAGAAGCATTTCAAGGTCCTGGAGTGGCCTAGCCAGTCTCCAGATCTCAACCCTATAGAAAACCTTTGGAGGGAGTTGAAAGTCCGTGTTGCCAAGCGAAAAGCCAAAAACATCACTGCTCTAGAGGAGATCTGCATGGAGGAATGGGCCAACATACCAACAACAGTGTGTGGCAACCTTGTGAAGACTTACAGAAAACGTTTGACCTCTGTCATTGCCAACAAAGGATATATCACAAAGTATTGAGATGAAATTTTGTTTCTGACCAAATACTTATTTTCCATCATAATATGCAAATAAAATGAAAAAAAAACAGACAATGTGATTTTCTGGATTTTTTTTTCTCAGTTTGTCTCCCATAGTTGAGGTCTACCTATGATGTAAATTACAGACGCCTCTCATCTTTTTAAGTGGTGGAACTTGCACTATTGCTGACTGACTAAATACTTTTTTGCCCCACTGTAACGTGGGGACAAGTGCTATCCATCAAAACGACGATTATTACAGTCATCTGCATGACCCCCTAATAAATGGTCACCTATGTAATGTGTGGAAGGTGTGTATCTGTCCAAATCATGACTACAGTTGTGTTGATAGTGGCAAAGGCTTACATATTCCAGAAGGAGCACCAAGCTCGGCATCAGCCTAACGTTAGAGCCGGAAAATAAATTCTAATGTCACCTGTGAGCGGGGACTCAAAGCAATCGGTTGTGATGATTTTTTTTTAAGCTGGGTTATTCCAAGCCAAAGGTAATTGTCCCATCAGAGCATTATAGGATGATAATGGAAATGTTGGTATATACAACAGTTGTGGACTTCTTTGTTTATGTGAAGGAGGACTTTATGCTGATCTGACAATAGATGGCATTGTTGTGTAAAGTTTCCTTGATTAATGTATTGTAAGAGAAAAAGTCTCTCTTGTACTTTCAGTCTTGTTTACTACTTCCTGATGCAGCATTCTGTGACTGTGCATTTTTCCTTTACCTCACGTTCTGAGAAGTAAAAACTTGTTATCCCATGTAATCTGCTCTGTGAAGTTTCTACTGCAACTGTGGGTATCCAGAAGCTGTGCAACAGGAAAGTCCCCTGTTTTTATGCCAGAGCAGAGAGCCTCTTATCATGGCTCCGTTTAACGCAGTCACTTATTGATTGCTTGCAAATTCAGGAGCGCACCTGTAGAGTGTGAGGAGATAGCAGTCACATCTGAGTCCAAAGGCCTCTCTGTCACATAAACAGAAAGCAGTACAAGGCAGGGTCCTCTCTCCTCCTGTACCAGTCGTGACTTGTATTGTTTAAGGTTACTGTACTTGTATTTATTACATATACCCCTCCTCACATGTAAAGCGCCATGGAATAAATGGTGCTATAATAATAAATAAGGCGCAGAGGCATGTTATAGATTTTATAATTTTCCATAAATCTAGAGTGTATATGTGTTTTGCTCCAAAGCCTTTCACTTGAAGGAGCAGGAAGGGGCAGTCCAAGAGTAGCTGAAGGGGCTGTCCAGAGGCAGGGGAAAGGGCAGTTCCAGAGTAGGGGAAGGAGCTGTCCAGAGGCAGGGGAAAGGGCTATTCAAGAGTAGGGGAAGGAGCTGTCCAGAGGCAGGGGAAAGGGCTGTTCAAGAGTAGGGGAAGGGGCTGTCCACCATCCACAGATAAGAATGTAATAAACTCATTTAGAACTCATTCAGATGTCCGTGCAAATTGGTCTGATCTCAGACCCCAATGTACGGACTGGCCACGAAAATAAAAGCCAATTATGGCTTAGGAGACATCAGGTCAAACTATGAGAATATGATTTATGATTGCCAGTGTTTAATGCTTGGAAATTCATTTCTTTTTCTGCACTTTCACACATCTTTGCCATGTTTTCGCAGTGCTTTGCAACATACTTTTGCTAAGTTTACTTGAAGTTCAGCAGACATGTGACCACTTTCCGAAAAAGAGAAGGATGTCATTATGCAAACCCATGAGGCTGACTCACCTTACGGGAGGGAGTCGTTTCAATATGTCACTGTTTAAACAGATACTGCTTAAAAAAATCAAGCAAGCGGAAAAATGCAATTCTTTGGCACCATGTTTGAACTGTTAGGCCTCATTCAGATGTCCATGTTGCTCGAACATGTTGCATCCATTTTTTTCAAGGATACAGCACATACCCATTATAATTTACGGTGCTATTCACATGTCCGTGTTTTTTCGGGTATCCCTGATAAAAAGGGCCAATAAAAGTCTATGGGTCCGTGAAAAACAAACATCACTTGGATGGCATCTAATGCTCATACAATGCAGTCAGAGAAGCTTGCACTTGTATTTTTTGTGTATTATTAGTTTGCTGTAAGGTCTCATTCAGATGTTGGTGATTTTTCAAAAACCGGTCTAAGTTTCATCAGTAATTTGGACCTGAGACTCATCAGGTTTTAGTCAGTTTTGCCATCAGTGATTTTCACGTATTAAAAAAAAGCTAAATTAATTGCAAATTTTGTCCTATCCATTGCAATATTAATCATGGAATCATAGACACTTGAATGCAATGTCCGGCAAAAGGCAATTCACAAATCACAGAACTGTAAATTGCTATACAATGCTTCAGCTTCTTTTCATGTATCCAAGCACTGACACACACAATGTAACCTACCGTAAATCACATACTTCAGCTATATAATAAACCAAACGATATTTAGAAATGATACACTGGTCCGTTGTTTGCCAAAGTCTGTGCCGCTACTATAAGGGCTGTTACCCAGCTTCTAAGACTGTCCTTAGTGGTCACCACAGCAGGCCCTAAGGGGAGTCAGCTTTGTTGTACTGTTAGGCCGTAAGTCTTGCTCTGTATTCCGTTGGCAGCTCCATGCACCAATGACCTATTTCGGTTGCCTACATTTCCTAGAGTGTAGCTCAAAATCCTTCCATACTGTTATCTAGGCCTCCTGGCCTTCAGACCATCTGATTGAAGTCTGTTTAACAAGGATACCTGGCCTTCAGCTCACACAATCAACCAACCCTTTAACTAGACCTCCTTGCCTCCAGCTCACATGATCAACTTCCCTTCAACTATACCTCCTGGCCTTCAGCTCACCAGATTGAATGACCCGTTAACTAGGCCTCCTGACCTTGGCTAAAGATCTCGTCCCACTGCTTCACCTGAGCGATATTCCATTCCGTTACCTCCTGGCCTGGGCTACGGACCTTCTCCTGCTGTTTCCCCTGAGCAATATTCTGTTCCGTATGAGTTCACTCCTGAAGTTAGGTATCACATCCTAGTCACCTTTTTCTAGGATTTGGCTATTGTTCAGTTGAAATTGCATATGCGACCTGATGCAAGTCTGGGTGATGACTCACCCTCTGCCTTGGCCTCCGGGGGTTTTATATTTCCTTACCGCGTCACACCAGAGTATATGTTCTATCAGTGAAAATCACGGATAGAACACTTACGTGAAAAACGGACGTCTGAATGAAGCTGTAGTATAGGTTTCCAATTAAAGACAATGGCTTGACAATAGCAGATGGGTTCACACAATTTGATCAAAATGGGTGCTAAGAGCCTCTATAGAAAGATTGTCTATACAGCAATAATGCAGTTGAAAATTCATATACTAAAAGTTCACATATATCTACTTTGATTGTTTACATGCGATTGGCTGTGGTTCTCTGTTTCTGCCTATTATATCCTGACTAATCCCAGTCTATACAATGTTCTGTGAGCTGAATGCATGAGTAACAACTACACAAACCTTTTTGAGCATGTGACCATGTATAGGATTTCTACCTGTGAATGTAAACAAGAGGGTCCTTATTCACCAACAGCCCACTGGTATCGTGAAACTGGAGTCTTGTTCCATATCTACATAAGAGCCTCTTTTAGAATCCCCTATTGTAGATTACAAAGAAAAAGCCAATAAAATCGGTGAAGCATGCAGCACATTTTTTCTGTGATGGGTGTTTGGTGAGTTCCAATTGCAGAAGGTATTCGTTAAACAGATGATAACATCTTTTCACAATAGTGACACAAGTGCTAAATATTCACAAACACAGGTCGGTGTACACTTAGCTTCGTGGTAGTAGGTCTCCCCTTGGTTGTTGAAATTTTCTGAACTTAACTTGAGATTCACTCTTGGGCAGTCCTTTACCAAAGTCAAGAGACCATGTGGAACTCCAAAGAGGGTCACATGTCTACTGGCTTCTGCTTGCGCTTCAGTGAACCTGGTAGACTACCGCAAGCCTTAGTCTACCCCATGTAGATGTTTCTGGTGGGGTGACACCAACCACTTTCCAATTTACTCTTTGTTGCCCTTGGTTGTGGACAGGTTCGCTGGCCAACTCTTTGCATCACAAGGGTAGAGTTACAGACCCCAAAGCGATTACCGTATTTTTCGTACTATAAGACGCACTGGACCATAAGACGAACTCCAAATTTTTAGGAGGAAAATAGGTAAAAAAATGTAATGTGTCAAATGGGGGTCCGTCTTACAGTCTGAATTCAGCTTACCTATGTGGAGAGGGCGGTGGTGGTGGAGCGAGGTCACAGGTGGTGTTCAGAGGTGCGACGCTGCAGGATGATGCTGCGACTCCTATCCCAGGCTGGTAGAAGGGGGTGTTCAGCAGTTTTCGGCGGTACTCAGCGGTGGGGCTCTACCGACATTTTGTGAAAGTCTGAAGCCCCTACACTTCCATGGTTTCAATGTAGTCGATTCTGGGACACTGGCCAATTACCCAGAGTAGAGTGTTTCCTATTATCAGGATGCACGTCCATGATAATCGGTTAGTGTAAATGCGCTGTAAGTTTAGGACTAATTAAAAAAAGTCTAGAGCAGATCTAATAAAATGGTGCTTTCATTTTCAGAGACTCAGGTCTAATTCTGATTATGGGCACCCACTGTTCTTCTAACCTTGAGGAATCAGAAGATCATTTACAGTTTTTAAGGGTATTTTTGTTATTTTTTCCTTATATTTTTATATGTATTTTGCATGTTTAGCATGTCACCATATTTTGTTTTGTTTTTTCTTGTACCTTGCAAACACTGTTTTTTTATGCCAAAACTTTAAGTTGCATCCTTGTATGTTCTAAAAGAGTACATGACCTTTCTAAGTGTGTTTGACCTTTCGACTGCTGGAGAGCAGTGGGAAATTTTGACTTAACATTTTTTCCAATGAGTGGCGGCAGCATCTGGGGTGTGTGAACTGTGTCAGGGTGTGATTTATACTCAATTTGCAGGCTGAGGGAGAGGTGAGAGCAACCACAGAGGAGATAAATTAACTCCTTGCAGTCATACCCAAGACAGATGCTGAGAGTGTGTGTATGTGGCAGTAGGTAACAAAATTCTTTGTAGCATCTTCATAAAGATCAATTTAACTTTTCCCAGGTGAACTTTGGTCTACGGTACAACCAGTAACTCCACCGAATGATATTCCGTATTCACTTGGCTTAAGTTCCTCGAGCCCATTGGGTTAACAGGTCCAAAGCAAGAAGGTCATGGTACAAGGCCAAAGGGCCGCCAATCTCCTAGTATTTGAGATTTGTTAATTCCCTTTTAGTCTTAAAAGGAACCGATCACTAGATTCATGTTGCCTGAACAAGGTGCAGCACAAATAAGAGGTGGCTGCTCAATAGTAGCCAGTATGTTCTACTCCAATATGCTGCGTCGTTTCAGAGAGAACATGGCTTGAAAAGCTGGAGACAATAGGGAGAGAACAGTCTTGTTGAATGCAGCCCATGGCCAACTTCTCCTTGTTTGGCTCCAAGTGATTGACAGGTCCCTACCATGTGTGTACATGGGAAGAGACTTGCCTAATGCCATACTGCACTAGTATCATCTGCCCTTATAGTCCCCAGCCAGCTATTCAAATTTTCTTTGAAAAACTGTGGAATTTTAGAGTAAAATTTTCCTGGCTGCAATTGAGCAGCCAGCTCTGATTCATGCTGCCTGTGGTTTGGGCATCAAGAATCAGGTGACAGGTTCCCTTTTAGGTTTACACTGCTCATATTGTTTTTGCGTCTCACAGAGCTGAGGTCAAGCCAGAGAGGGCTGCAGGCGGGCTGCCTAATGCAGTGGTCCAAAGTGTCTCCCCGGTGGTTGCAGTTTGACGTCCCCCGTACTGGGAGTCAGCAGTTCTGTGAGCTGGCTGTCAAGCTGACAGCCGGCTCCCAGTGAAAAATTGTAATTTGCATCTTTCAGACATGAGTCCAACTGAAGCCCTGACCTCTGGGTCAGAGCAACGTGATCACGCTGCTGATGTCACTTGCTGGTGCTGCAGTGGTACATGTTCATGATAAGTTCTCCAGTGAATCTGAACACAACGAAGATTAAGTGCATGGGGGGAGATTTGGTGTGCGGATGGGGATATTTAATGTGTGTGGGGAATTTTAGTGTGGGGGAGATTTAGTGTATTGGGAGGGAAAGATTTGAGGACACAGTTTGGGGAGCAAGGAAGAGACAGGTGCAGATACAATATGGGGAGCTAGAGAGATTTCAAGGCACAAAATGAGGAGCAAGAGGGCAGATGGTGGCATGTATGAGAAAACAGTTGGGGGGATGGGTGCAGACACATTATTGTGAGTGGGTGGATGAGTGTGGATACAATATATGGAGCAAGGCGGGATGGGTGCAGACAGTATGGTGAGTGGGAGGATGGATGCGAATGCAGTATGGGGAGCAAAGCGGGAGAATGTACGTGGACACAGTATAGGGAGTGAGAGAGATGGGATGTGTACCAACAGAGTATGGGGAGTCGGGGGGATGTGTGAGGACGTAGTATAGAGTGAGGGGGTAAATATACTGTATGCGGAGACAGTAAGGTGAATGGGGGATTTGATAAGAGACAGTAGAAGGAGGGAGGGGAAGATATGTGAGGGGAACAGTGTGAGGAGACCATTTTGGGGAGAAAAGTGTGAGTGGGCACAGAATAGAGACTGAGTAATATAGGGGGGTAGCATAGGAGGACAGTGTAAGGGCACAGCCAAGACGGGATAGTATACTAAGGAGGGGGAGTGTGATCAAGGAGCACAATATAGAAATTGGGTCCAATAAGGGGGACACAGTGTGAGAGGACAGTGGGAAGAGGGGTCTCAGTGTGGAAATGAGAGGGCAGTGTGGAGATCATATACCATAAGAGGGATAGTTTGGGAGTCATATTTTGTGCAGTGAATATAGTGAGGGGCAATTGTTTATTCCGGGGCTCAGTGTAGGGCAAATATTTTTATTCAGGAGCATTATAATGACACTGCTATCTTTAAGGGCATTCGTACCGGAATGTGCTGCAGAAGACCGGAGAAGGTGGAAGTCTGCAGAGACAAGCGGTGGATGAGAAAAGTCATCATAGCGTCTGGACAAGGTGAAGATGAAAAGAAAGAGACGACTACAATCAGAGACAACATCATCTATGAGGTACCAGCATGACTGTTTGAACCAAGTACAGACTTCATGTGCTTCATTGCGCAGCTAAACAATTCAGTGCACCTTCCACATGCTTGGTTTCCATCTATCTCATTAAAATATATACTGGTCCACTGGCGCTTGGCCCAAGAATATTTTAATTTCGAGCAGCCTCTTTGGATAACAGCCACCACCTGCTGTCAAATGTTGTAAAGTGTATGTATACTAGAAACTTCCAAACGGCGCTCAAACAGTCAAAGAATGTGTGCTAAACTTAGAAGTCTCTAGTTTCCATCTATCTCCACTCTTTTCTGGCTCCATGAAGCCAGAACTGTCAATCAAAGAAGAGGGGGTGGGAGAGTATAGAGAAAAAACGAGTAGGCGGGACGATGTAGTTAAATGATTGGCCACACCTTTGTGCAATGCGCTCATTACGGTACTTACAGTGAGGAAAATAATACACTGCTGATTAGAAAACGTCTTATCCGAGCATACTTGGGCGTTATCAAAGTAACTTGGGCGTGCTCGTATATTATGTTCGAGTCCCTGCGGCTGCATGATTTTTGACTGTTAGACAGCCTGAACACATGCTGTTTGTTAGGGAATCCCCATGTGTTCAGGCTGTCTATCAGCCGCAAATCATGCAGCCGCGGGGACTCAAACATAATATACAAGCACGCCCAAGTTACTTGTCTGCTGACAAATTGTGTTTTTGTATATCTTTTTTAATAGACACACAACAATAGGACAGATTACATTCCATCACATGACCTGGGAAGATTTTTCTATCCTAAATGTAACAATGAGCCTATGGGCCCATGATCATGAATAGCAGCATTTTGGACTCAGCATATTTTTGCTGAATCCAAAACGCTGTGTTCTAAGCACGCAGGTAAATTTGCATGTGGGTAAGACTATCGTCTCTGCTGCAGATATTTCACATGCTGCGGCTCGTAAATCCACATAATGTGTGAATTTACGCAGCAGTAAGTAGAAGCACAGTGGAGAAGGTATTTCTATAAATTCCTTCCACTCTGCATGTAGCCTAGAACGCAGCGTTTTGGATGCAGTGCGCAGGGGAGCTGTGCCCAAAGCGCTGCTGTTCCGAATTGTGGGCACATACCCTGAAGGTACTTACTGAATGTCTAAAGGCAGACGTGTTGAAAACCATTGTTTATTGGAAAATTGTATCACCTTTATTAATGCAAAAAATAACATTTACTTGCTTAATCTGTCACCAGGTTTTTGCTATCCCATCTGAGAATAAAAGGATGCAGGGGCAGAGACCCTGATTCCAGTTATGTATCACTTACTGGGCTGCTTGCTGCAGTTTTGCAAAAATCACGGTTTTCTCTGCTGCAGATGTAGCAGTTCTCTGAATGCTGAGCTCTGTTTAACTCCACCCACAACACTGATTGTCAGATTTCTGTGTACACTGTGCATAGGATGAAAGCTGCTAATCAGTGGTGGGGATGGGATTATACAGAGCTCATGAATATGGAGGACTATATGGCAAAAGGTTTAGTAGTCCTCTAGTGATAATCTCCTACTGATAAAGCATTGATTTTATCAAAACTGGAATCAGGGTTTTTTACTTTACATTATGCTGCTCTTTAAATGACACATGAAATAGTAAACTATCCAAGCTAAAAATAGAACAGGCAAAATAAACCCTAGAAAGCACCTTTTCTCACTAGAAGAAAACTATTTATAGACCAATTGTAGTATCACCCAGTGATGCACTTAAGCATTGCACATACCACAAGGTTATATACATAGCACATATTTCTATTATCGATTTGCTGTATTTTCCTATTTGCCCACCTTCTTGTCTTGGAACTTCGTGGAGAGCCATCTGGGTGGTCCCTGTGGGTCTTACCCTGCCGTCTTGAATTGATTGACAAGTCTCTCTGAGGCGACCCTGAGGGTTCAGTCGCCACAGAGGTACTGCACCTCCTCCTGAGGTGTAGTATCCCACTCTCCAGGTATGATGGAACACCTGACCAGCCTCCAACACCTGCATCCCACACAAACACAGTAGTGTAGCAAAGCACCTTTGGTGGCTCCCTGCTTGGAACACAAGAGTGCTGGGAGGTGGGTGGAGCTTAGACTGCACAAGAGAGTGGGGGAATATTAGGAAAAGGTCAGTCTGTGAGAGAAGATCCCCTGAGAGGGATGGAGTGAAGGAGGTGCTGCAGCAGACTTCAGTGACCTGGAGCTGCTGGCACGGGAAATAGAAATAGAAAGCCTGATTCTTCAGCAGAAAGAAAGTTTAGTACGGAACGTAAGGAGAAGAGAACTAAGGACTAGGGTCAGAGCAGAACCCTTCCTGAAGTTTGAAGTACATGGCCGGGATCCGGTCCCCAAGGCTGTTTGTGAAACTAATGTTCCAGCAGCAGACACCGGAGGAATAGGAGCTGTGACCACTCTATTCCCACAAAAGACTCGAAGACACGGTGGCAACCTATGTGTGAGCCGGGACATGACGGATGGAGTCCCCGAAGCAGGCTACAGTCACTAGTCATGCAAGTAGAGTTCCAAGGAACATCTGAGAGGAGGAACTTGGGTTTAACACACAACTACAAGAACTTCTGTATAAGCGCTAGTGAGGAGACGTTCAGAACAGGCACACGAAAGGGAGAGCTGGAGAGGTTAATTCCATCTGCCTGAGAGTTGGCTGAGCCCCTGATCTGCAGACCGCAGCATTGAAGCAGGCACCTGTCTGTGCCAAAACCGTGAGTAAAAGAACTGGAACTGCACTCAGCTGTCTCATTGCCTTTTTCCTGCGCCAACCCACTCAGCACTGCTACATCTCTGTGCCTAACACTGCACCATCTACTTCTCACTATCTCCTCATTTGCCAACCTCATCTACTATGCCCTGGGACTATAGCCCTACCTGTGGAGGGCTACAACATCATTGCTGCACTACACCATCTGTCCCAGAGAAACAACCCTGCAGCGCTGGACAAACTGACCAAAAACCACAGGTGGCATCACGAATCATCTCAATGACTTTATCCCCATCACTCTACCCCTTTTACATGGACGCCCAGGGCCACGGACCGGGTAACCGCTACTGTGACACTTCCCTCTGAGATACCGGCCCAGTACCGAGTACCCCATGGCCCTGGCAGGCGATCCATTTTGGCGTCACGAACAGGATAACGAAGCCCGGTACCACCAGGTCCTGTGTGCTGAAGATTTATTGGACTTAGAATTGCTGAAAATGTGCAAAACAACCAAAATGATAGACTGTAAAATGGACTCTCAAAATGGCCGCCGGCGCAGTGAAGAAGGGCATGACAACATGGGCGGCCCCAAGAAAAGAGCGCAAACTGTCCTGGGCCTCCCCTGCCTGAACTTCTATGCAACAGCAACATGGCCCACCCCCAGAGGGGTTCGTATACTGGCTTGGTATGGAGGCAGAGGAAGAAGACGCCACCCCAGGAAGGAGGAGCGAAGCCCTGAGGCGGGAAAGGAGCCCAGGAAGGAGAGGAAA
Source organism: Dendrobates tinctorius (assembly GCF_039654945.1). Classification (NCBI taxonomy): domain Eukaryota; kingdom Metazoa; phylum Chordata; class Amphibia; order Anura; family Dendrobatidae; genus Dendrobates; species Dendrobates tinctorius. The sequence continues at coordinate 3,024,582 of NW_027361677.1, forward strand.
TGCCAGGACGCCATGATGGAAGAAGGACGGAGGCCAGGAGATCGCAGAGGAGAAGAACACCTCTCCACCGGCACAATAGTCACAAGCACTGGCCCACTGGAAACCATGGACCTGGTGCAGCTGGAGGAAGAGATTGCCCAGCAAAATGACAACCTACAGCTGAGGCAGGCCTTGCTGAAGCAGCAGAGGCAGTGCACCCAGGAGGGGCCTGCTGAGGAGGTACCAGTCACCGCTGCACCAGCCTCGTCGCCGGCAGCATCTGCTACCTCGGCGGCACCCGTAACATCGCCGCCAGCGTTTGCTGCCGCCTTCACCCTGGCATCGCTGCTGGATGCCGCCTGCCAGGAGGTGATATCCACGGGTCCAGGGACCGGCATCACTGTGGAGGATGCTCTAACCGACCTGCTGCCGACGCCTGCGGAGGTCCTGAACGGCCATGAGGAAAAAGGTACAGCCGTCGCCCCTAAGTCCTGGGAAGCCCTGTCAGGCCCCATCGGGTCACTGCCTGTCCCAACAGTCACCCCAACCTCCATGTCCATAGCAGCAGTGACACCAGCTGCGCCCCCACCAACACAGTGCACACCAGCCAGCCAGACACCGAGGGTGGAATCCATGATCCTGGTGCTAGGCAAGGTGCCTATGGACAGAAATGGTCCTGTGCTGGCACAGCCATCAAGTGGCAGCACCCAAGGTTTACCATGCAAGCGACAAAAAAACAGAACAGCTACCGCACCATCAACACCTGCTGAGCTACCACCACAGGCAGCCATCCCCAAAGCCCAACAGGAGGACTATGGACGGTATATTAAGCCAGCAGGACGCGGACATCCTGAAAATCTCCCCTGGAGACAGAGGAAGCCTGCTTCCACCACCCCAGGAGGAGACCACCACTAAAGAACATTGACCAGTAGCTGAACTGTTACCCAGGAGGGTGTTGGCGCCGTTGTGCCCCATTGTTTATCTTGTTTCCAGTTTTTGCCTAGTTTTGGGCATCAGTTTTTCCCTTTTATACAGAACTGCAGTGATCATCAAATTGAAATGATTCACAAACTTTCCTGTAAATAGTTTGCGCGTCTTAAGGTGCTCTTTCTTGGTTTTACATGAACCTTCTTCAAATAAGGACTACCTCAGACCTGGAGCTCTACTCCAACCCCAAGGACACTGCAAGAAATCCCGGCTGGGGGCGGTGTCCAGCACTTGCAAGAATTATTGTTGTCTTACTGTGAAGTATTTTATAATGTGCCTTTTGAAAATGTTGATAGCAGTAGAGTATAGTTATGGCATTAGAATAGATTTTCTATAGGATTTAGTTGGTAGCAATGTTTAATTAAAAAAAAAAAAAGTGAAACTCTGAATAAAAATGTTGAATTCCGCTGACGAATCAGGAGTCAGCGGTTGTCACCTATGGGTCTAGAAGAAACAGCGGAATGTGGAAATGTGAATGACAAAAGAAAAAGGTGTTGAAGTGAAAATGGTAATACTTGAACTGGTAGTGAACTTCTTGGCAATGGTTACTGCCAATAGCACTTTAAATTAGGTAAAATGTTAAATTATAGGTAATCTGTTAACTTGTTCTGCAACGTTCAAGAATCAGTGCCTCCCATATTGGAAAGTTTAGTTTAAAAATGGATTACTTGTTAAAATGCATTTAAAAAAATTTATATGTTCCTTATGTAACATCTTAATACTCATTTGTTTACAGCCCGCGGACATGCTGCGGTTAACGGAGGGGGTATGTGGCGCCCCTGAGGGTTCAGTCGCAACAGAGGTACTGCACCTCCTCCTGAGGTGTAGTATCCCACTCTCCAGGTAAGATGGAACACCTGACCAGCCTCCAACACCTGCATCCCACACAAACACAGTAGTGTAGCAAAGCACCTTTGGTGGCTCCCTGCTTGGAACACGAAGAGTGCTGGGAGGTGGGTGGAGCTTAGACTACACAAGAGATTGGGAGAATATTAGGAAAAGGTCAGTCTGTGAGAGAAGATCCTCTGAGAGGGATGGAGTGAAGGAGGTGCTGCAGCAGACTTCAGTGACCTGGAGCTGCTGGCACGGGAAAGAGAAATAGAAAGTCTGATTCTTCAGAAGAAAGAAAGTTTAGTACGGAACGTAAGGAGAAGAGAACTAAGGACTAGGGTCAGAGCAGAACCCTTCCTGAAGTTTGAAGTGCATGGCTGGGGTCCGGTCTCCGAGGCTGTTTGTGAAACTAATGTTCCAGCAGCAGACACCGGAGGAATAAGAGCTGTGACCACTCTATTCCCACAAAAGACTTGAAGACACGGTGGCAACCTATGTGTGAGCCGGGACATGACGGATGGAGTCCCCGAAGCAAGCTACAGTCACTTGTCATGCAAGTAGAGTTCCAAGGAACATCTGAGAGGAGGAACTTGGGTTTAACACACAACTACAAGTACTTCTGTTTAAGCGATAGTGAGGAGATGTTCAGAACAGGCACACGAAAGGGAGAGCTGGAGAGGTTAATTCCATCTGCCTGGGAGTTGGCTGAGCCCCTGATCTGGAGACTGCAGCATTGAAGCGGGCACCTGTCTGTGCCAAAACTGTGAGTAAAAGAACTGGAACTGCACTCAGCTGTCTCATTTCCTTTTTCCTGTGCCAACCCACTCAGCACTGCTACATCTCTGTGCCTAACACTGCACCATCTACTTCTCCTCACTATCTCCTCATTTGCCAACCTCATCTACTCTGCCCTGGGACTACTGCTCCACCTGTGGAGGGCTACAACATCATTGCTGCACCACACCATCTGTCCCAGAGAAGCAACCCTGCAGCGCTGGTCAAACTGACCAGAAACCACAGGTGGCATCACGAATCATCTCAATGACTTTATCCCCATCACTCTACCCCTTTTACATGGATGACCAGGGCCACGGACCGGGTCACCGCTACTGTGACACTTCCCTCTGAGATACCGGCCCGGTACCGAGTACCCCACGGCCCTGGCGGGCGACCCATCTCCATATTTCTGTATAGGGAGAGAGCTGTCAATAAAGCTGAGCCAGGTGGGCAGAAGCTGGTGCGGACCACCCTATGGACTCTTATTGTCATTGCTGGCTCATTTTTTGTATCTATGGTCATACTGGAGCCTGTTACTGCACTTAATTCTTGCACTTGCAATTTAAGTGAAACAGGTGCGATATCTGGTGAAATAAAAGTGTGAGATCTTGTGAGAAGCAAAGTGCGAGATCTTATGAGATCACACTCCTTCACTGCGAGAGCAGCTGTGGAGGGTTTGGGGATCCCACTCTGCATTTTCTGTAAAGTCAGGCCCATTTGGGGGACATTAGGGACTCTTCTGTATGAGTTTGATAATAGGTGATATTTAGAAAAGTCACCAGTCTGGGGATGCCCATTTTTTTATTAAATAAAAAGGGGAGTCCCAGATTGGGGTTAGGTTCTCTTTAAGTTCACTGAGATTTAGGTGTATTCATTTATGCAAATTGTCACAAAATCCTCCCACTCTCTATACATGTGACTTGGATGCAACTGTAAAGAGGTTTTACGCTTCCCACACTCATTCGCTCATAGGCTGACTATGATCTAAGCACAACCTACCGCCAGCTCTCACATCTGCACCACACTTGTCGTTGCCACCACCCGCCATTCCACAAGGCCAGTAGGGTAACACAATCAGGTTATACTTTTCCTCTTTAGAGTTGTGGTACGTTAAGAACAGAAAGGAATAAACCTATTACCTTTTCGATTTATCATCCCAAAAAAAGGTAGAGTGCTTACACAAATCACAAAAAGCTTAAATAATAAAAACACATGCAGATAAGGCAAAAGCAGTAAAAAACGAAAGGGATAAATAAAGAAAACGCTTAAAGATTAGAGCTGTGAGCGAGTCTTTGCAGACTAGATTCCCGTAGAAATTAGGACAGATCTACAATTCACGTTGTCTCCCAGGGGTCTGACAATGAGTTTTTCAGGATGAGTTATATTAAAGGGTCTCAGCCACACTCCTCACACTTCCTCCTGGTCAGGTGAGAGAATGCATGGACACATGGCTGCAAATAAATACTTCTAATTTGTCATATTTTCTCTCAGGAACCTCCTAGTGGTACAATTTGGACATATTTCCAAGTATGCTTTCATCATGATAGACACACTAAACACCGGTATGATATATCCATAATTTGTGTGGGAATAACATATCTGTGGTTTCCCAAAGCAGGACCCACATTGGTGTTGATATCAGATTGTTATGGCGGACAGTTTTGATATCAGATTATTATCGATATGGCAGGGAAATATGACGTTTTCATAGAATCATAGAATCGTAGAGTTGGAAGGGACCTCCTGGGCCATCTGGTCCAACCCCCTGCTCATTTTTGCCATATGATATCTCTGGTATGAGTGGAGACGTCCTGTCTGCCTTAGGGGAAATTATCTTCTCATTTGATGCAGCACTTATTTGCTAAGGAGGAAGTACACAGTAACAGTTTGGTCTTCTAGAAACTGTCAGCTACAAGCTTTAATTGTGACTTACAGGCGAGTCCAGTAATTTTGGATTTATTTGTCTAACCCATATCTCCTCCTTTACTCAGATCCTTCTTCAGGTTCTACCACATCATTTCAATTGGGTTGCGGTACGGATTTTGACTGGGCTTTTCCAACACATTCGTCCTTTTCTTTTTTAAGCCATTCTAATGTAAATTTGCTGGTGTGCTTGGGATCATTGTCCTGTTGCGTGGCTCAGCTTTGGCAAAGCTTCAACTTTTGGATGGATAGCCTCACATTGGGCTCTAGAATACTTTGATATACAGAGAGGGTCTGGGTCGACTGACTGACTGCAAGGTTCCCAGATCTTGTGGTTGTAGAGCAAACCCAAATCATCACCCCTCCACCACAGTACTTGATTGTAAGACATCATTGATTGGAGCTAAATATAAAATTGAACATTTATAAACAAATCTGTTCAAAGGATATTGTTCAATGTATTGTGGTTTATTCAATTTGCAACTTTGTAAAGTTTAGACATGGTGTCAAAAGCTGGTAAAACATTAAAAAAGCCATACTTATTCAGCCTTTTTCTAAATTTCCATCATGAATTTGAAGATGTAACTTACTAGCCGACACTTTTAGAGTCTTAACTGTAGCTTGCTTGCAAATTTTCTGGGAATGTGAATTTTCTGGGACCATCCTTGGAATATTGTCAACTAGCTTAAATGTTTTCCACATGTGCATAATCTTTCTCTGTGCAAAATGATGGACCCAAAAAGATCCATCTAAGATTGATGGACAAGAATAATTGGTTTTCTAAGATCATTGCTCTAGTCTTTCTTCCTTGATATTGTGTTAACATACACCCAAACGTTCCAGACCAGAAAACTGGCAAAACTTCTGTTTTTATAGAAGTAGTCATGCTTGTTGATGAACATTCAGTCAAAGGCATTTAATTAGCAGAATGTGGCTGCTGCTTACTATCTTAATTTCTATTAAAGCAGAAGGGTGAACTTAATTTTTCGCTTCTTCTGCGTTTTGGCCTGGTTTTTGTAGTAAATAAATAATGACACAATGTAATTTGTCATGTGTTCCAAGAGTGTTTGCTTGGTTTATCTCATGACTGTATGTTATTATTTGTGCTGGCGCTACTATTTTTGTAGGTTTAAAAATATAACAGGTAAGATAAGCTCTAAAGCATAGAAGAACTATATATAGATTAACTATAATAGACACATACCACAAATGCACATCCATAGTTTGACACAGAGTCACTTCTCACAGACAAGCCATGAGTCGGGGATATCAAGGGGACTGAGGTCAAAAGCCAGGAGGGTTCGCCAAAGCCAAAGGAATAGTCAGGGGAAAGTCCAGGGTCTGGTAACTACCGTCAGAATGCGTCAAAGACTAAAGGGTTAAATCAAAAATCCAAGGTCGGCAACAAAGATCAGAATATACAAACTCAGAGCACAGAACAAACGCACCACTTGAGCAAGGGCACAACTGGCAAGCTCTGATAATAGCCAACCAGCTTACATAACCAGGTAATCACCCAGAATCGGTGACTCTTGGAAGACCCTGCAGGCCTGGCCAGATTGGGCAGCTGGGCTGTCAATCACAATACCGACAGCGCAGCATGCTCCTGCCTCAGATTGGACAATTGGGCTGTTACTCACAATACTGTTAGCTCAGCAAGTCCCTATCCTATAGAATGGCTGAGCTGCCATTCCCAGCGTGGTAGAATCGTGACACATAGCACACAATGCACATTGATTCCATTGTTGTCTTTTTTATCATTTGCATATCTGCCTCTGCCTGGACTCCTCCGGTATCGTTCAGTAACCAGACAGTACTGTTTGACCTTCCCAACAGATGAAGGAGCCTCAGCTACCTACACTTACCAATGACCTGTAGGCATTCATGATCTTGTCATCGGTTAACCGGTTGATCTGGATAACCAAGCACACAAGAAAGACCTCTTTAGATCCGCTGCTTTGAAGATGCTCCAACCCCATTGTTTAGCGATCACAACTCAGCCCTCGTCAAAGTTACTCAGATCCCTATGCTTTCACACTTTTCCAGTGTCCAACATGTCAACTTCAAGAAATGACTGTTCACCTGCTGCCCCGATATATCCCAACTTTTGGCGCAAGACTTGAAAGGAGATAATCAATGTTATGCCCATGGTCCGGGCAGCACGATTATAATGACAGGTTCCCTTTAATTTCACTCTAACTTCACTTCCATTGCCCCAGTGCTTCCCCTTTGGTCTTCGTTTCCATACCTATTTTTAAGATATGCAATCAAAGACTGATAGGAGAAGCAATGCCTAAAAAGTGAAGCCTCCAAACTCTCGGGGAACCACGTGAGTGTTGGATAGGCAAGGGAAATCACATTGCGAGTAAGGAGTCTTTTTTACTTTATTAGATTTTATGCTTACAGGTTTTTTCTTTACATTGGGCACATAAATCCCATTAGGGTAAGTACTGTATATTGAGAAGCTAAATATTTTCTTGATTTCTTTTTGTCTGCAAAGTCTGGAAAACCCATCTCCTTTAGATGTAGCTGGAATTTGTGCTGCCAAGTATGCATATGTGCAAATATTGAAAAAAAAAAAATGTAAGAAATTTTGAAAAATCTAAAAATAAAGTAGGGATTTACTCAAGAATGGATTTTTTAAATAATGGACTATAACCCACATTTTTGTATTTAACATTTAGACATGCAAAAGGTATAACCAATATAATTTGGTATAAATCTGCCAATGTGTCACACCTGAATTGTGAACCATTTGAACAGACAAAATAGTGGGCCTGATTCATCATTTAATTTGCACCTTTTTTTGTCCACCTTTTGGTGTTTTTCGTTTGCGCTTATTTTAACCCATTTCCATTGTGGACGTTTTCAATTTTTTCTTTTTCATTTTCTTTTTTTTTTTTAAATGGTGAAAAATTTTTTGTGAAATTGTAAAAAAAAAAATTATCTTGTGTCGCCATTTTCCAAGACTCCGTAACATTTAACATTTTTGATTGAAGGGGCTGTGTGGGGGCTTATTATTGCTGACATTTTTCATGATACCATATATAGATACTATGTTTTGATCACCATAGTTTTCGCGCTTAAATTTTTTTCTCAATACACCGATTACCGAACTTTTATGTTTTTTATTTTTTTTTTTCACATTTTTAACTTTACTGTCTTGGATGCATCCAAACGTCCAGGTTGGTAGGTTCTTATCGACCTTGGTTTATATGTATGGATACGTATATCTTTAATACGGCACTGCGACCCACTGTCGTGGTGACGGCATTAAGGTGCTTACTGATTTTACCAGCATGGCACATGGAATTGTTGTCTCTGGAGCGGCAACGTCCACCAGCAACTACAATCAGATTGTCTGAAACACTAATGTCAAGCCCACAATTGAAGCTGTAACAGCACCGATCATATGCTGTAGCCTAGCAACCACGGTGACAACAGGGCCAGTTCTGATCGCACCAATTAGTGTACAGACCCCACAGTGACCGCTCTGCACTTCCTCATTAGAGCTTGGGGGCATTGCGGAGCGGTCATTGTGCTGATCTGTCATGTTGTGCTAGGCCTTGTGGTCCCACAGACTTTTTCAAGCCTGTGCCATCACTGCTGGTGTTCCTGTCGCTTCTACTGAAGAAGAAAGAAGATGTTCCTAATCTCTCCCATAGCCGTTCCTGATCTTTCTTAATCTACTGCAATCCCCTAAACCCGCTTTCCCCCCCTTTACCCCCTTTTTCCCTCCTCTCCTTACCTCCACACCCCCCCTCCAGCCACCAAGCGCTGATCAGTACTTGTTCGCTCGATCTTAGCAGCTTTTTTTGTGCGTCCTGCAGCCGTTAACTGCTGTTCAGTGATGCAAATTACTGATCCGCACTCATACTTGCTATTTTCCAGAATTTTTTTCGTCCCGGTCTTCTTTTCTCCACCCTCCTTTGTACCTCCTCCGAACATGCACCCTGCAGCTGCCAAGCACTGATCAGTGACAAAAATCACTGATCTGAACTTGTGCTCGCTGTTTTCCATGACCTTTTCCTTAACCATTATTGTTTCATCCACCTTCATGTGTGCACCCTACAGTCACCAAGATGCTCATCAGACATACACCACAGGTTGGCACCCGCGCTTGCTTTTGGCAAGGACTTTTTTTTCCTGTCTATTTTTTTATGCTCGTTTTGCACAACATCTGTGCGTGCATCCTACAGCCGTCGAACGCTGGTTGGTGACAGACATCAGTGACCAGTCTCTGGTTGTTGTTGTTTTTTGGCGTGAAGAAAGAATTGAGTAAAAATAATTTAAATTTGCTAATAGAAGTAGATTGGGGATAGTAAAAATACACATTTTTGTGATGCTTTTACAGAAATGAAATATACTTCAGATCACTGAATAGTCTATAGATGAGCAATAAAATACTGATAAATACTGAACAAGTTTTTTCAGGCTTTTATGACAATGAAATGTACCCAAGAAACATGTAATACTTTATGGGTGATCAATATCATAATTATAAAATGTTGAGGGTTATATACCTACGAGATGTACCCAAGAACACATAATACTGTATGGCTGAAAAATGTAACGCAGCAATATTTAGAAAAAAAAGAAAGTCAGCTCACCTTTACTAGAAGACACAACACAAGGAAACCTGCAGTGCTGCAGTCCCAGAACCATGTGAAAAACAAAGAAAATCCAGCGAGGTTTTCTTCAATAAAATTTAGAAGTCTTTGTTTGCAATCCTTAAAAGTTGCAACATTGTGCATGGGAACAAAAATGCAAAACAAAAGGCAACAACGAGCAAACTTCATTAAAATATTGAATATTACAAACAGTTTATGTGCTGCTCTCATCTGATGGTGTGGAAAACTGTGGGCTAATCCAGGCTTTGTTCATTTTTATGAGAGTGAGCCTATCTGCATTCTCAGCTGACAGGTGAAAGCGCTTGTCAATGACCCCTCTGGCGGCACTAAAAATCCGCTCAAACAAGACCCTAGTGGCAGGGCAGCACAACACCTCCAAGGCACAGAGGGACAGATCATGCCAGGTGTACAACTTTGAGACCCAAGAGTTGAAAGTCGCACCGGAATTATTCAGCATGCTAATTTATTCGGGCAGGTATTGCTTGACCATCTTTCCAAACTTTTCCCTCTTTGTCAAAAATACCCAGTCATCAGGCCCAGAGTTGGTGTCATGAAATTGGCTCACACCTTTGACAGTGTTCCCCTGCCTCTGCTTTGTCTCCCTGGCCTCTCCTCCTTAGTTGGGCAAGGAAACTTGCCCCCTGCCGCTAGTATTGTCTGATGGGAATGTTTTCAACATATTTTCCACAATGACCTTCTTGTATAGCACCATCTTAGAAGACCTCGTCTTCTCCTCCTCCTTCCCCCTCTTACTCCTCGTTCCCATCATCAACCCATCTCTGTAGGAGAGACGGGACAAAGGGTGCGTAGCTATTAGCCTCTGTTGTGCTAGCCACCAGCTCCTGTTCCTCCTCTTCCTGCTCCTCATCGTCCACCTCCTCATAGTTACTCAATCCAAGTTAAACAGATGAGACAAGGCTGGGTTGCCTATAATCTCTGTGTTATGTCTTCTTCCATCCCAAACTGGTCAGCATGCAAAGCTTCATGTTTAGTTGTGAGCAGCGACTGTTTAAGTAGGTATAGAAGTGGAATAGTTGCGCTGACTATGGAGTCATCACTGGTTGCCATCTTTGTGGAGTCTGCAAAGCTTTCGAGAACCAAACAAATGTCAGACATCCATGTCCACTCTTCAGTTATGTGCGGAGGCTTACCAGAATACTGGCGGGTATTTTGGAGCTAGTACTCAACCACTGACCTCTGCTACTCACAAAGCCTTGCCAGAATGTTCAGTGTAGAGGTCCAGCTCGTGGTGGCGTTGCACACCAATCGGTGAGCTGGCACTTGCATGCACTGCGGCAGCTGTAGCCGACTTGCCGAAATGGGCGCTGGCACGGCATATCTCGAACAGAAGCTCTGGCAAATCTGAGTATGTTTTCAGAAACCACTGAACTACCAAGTTGAGCACATGTGCCAAGCAGCTTACGTGGGTGAACTTGCCAAACTTTACCGCCGCTCCCAGGTTATCCCCATTATCACACATGACCATGCCTGGTTGGAGGTTCAGCGGCAAAAACCACATATCTGTCTGCTCTGTTGTTCCTTTAAGTAACTCTGTCATGCCCATTTCACCTAGACTTAGCTTCAGCAGAGCCTGTTGCTGCTTCCCTGAGGCAGTGTTGCACAACTTCCAGCTTCTGCTGATGTGGACGACGTGCTTCGAGATAGCACATCGGAGATGGAGCATGAGGAGGAGAAGGAGCAGGTGCAGGAACTACTGTAGGAGGTGGAGAAAACCCTGATAGAAGTAGGGCCATCAATACCTGGTGTGGGGAACACATTCGGTGTACCACAGTGTGAGTCAGCCCCAGCCTCCACAATGCTCACCCAGTGTGCCATCAGGGAAATGTAGCGTCCCAGGCCACAAGCACTTGTCTACATGTCAATCGTTAAGATGTCAATGCTAGTATGTGTGTTGGTGAGGGCACGAGTGATGTTCCTGGACACATGCTGGTACAAGGTGGGGATAACATGACAGGAGAAAAAGAGTACCGAGGGACGGCTGCCAACACGAGTCGGCAGAAATGTTCTGTGTCTACCAGCCTAAATGGCAACATTTCCACAGGAAGCAGCTTGGAAATGTCCCCGTTTAGCATTTGGGCCTGTAGGTGGGTGGCTGGAAACTTTCCCTTTTGTTCAAAGGCCTGGGGTAGGGACAGCTGAACAGTAGGCTGGGACAAGGATTGGAAAGTCCCTGATGATGGTAAATTACAATGTGAAAGGATAGATGCAGGGCATGAGGCATTTGCACCCATGTTTTGGGCAGGGGATTGGGAAGCACCTAGCATAGGGGAAGTGGTGGTGTCACCCGATAGCCTCAATCATGGACCCGGGCGTTTGGCACCCCGAATTGGATTCTTAGATGACATGTACCTGATCATGCTGGAGGTGGTTAAATTCTTAGTGGTCAGGCGCCTGCTGATCTTTGCATGGCTTAGGTTGCAAATGGCTATTTTGTTTGTCTCAGAATTCTCTTTAAAAAAGTCCCAGACTGGGGAACACCTAACTCTTGAGAAGAAATTCAGGAGTGTAGGTGCTCTGTGGAACAGTTGCACACCTCCCTCTGATTACCCCATTGCCTTTTACTGTCTGTTTTGGTGCTGCCAATCCCACCCCCTCAGTGTTGCTTGCCTTGCTCTGCATACCAACTTCCCAGGGTGGTTTGGTGACTTCGTCATCCACCACCTCATCTTCCAGCACCACACCTTGGTCCTTCTGACTTTGTGACTTAACAACAACAAGACCTAGCAGCAACTGTGTGTCATCATTATCTTCTTCATTCCAAATTTGCCTTTTCCCGCCACCATGTTCTTGTGGCTGTGGCTGCTCTAAAGTTTGTTCATCACTAAAGAGCATGTCCTTCTGACTCTCTTGGATCATATAGATTGAGAAGCCATAATCAAAAAATGACTAGTGTGGGATCACGAATCTCCTGGGACTCAACATGGTGGAAGATTGGAGAATCATGGTGAAGATTACCATAAGTTATCCATACTTTAGGCTGGTGAGACTGGACTGTGTGGAAGACTGCATGGTGCTGCCAAGACTGCTGGAAGCATTATCTGCTATCCAACCATCCACAGTTCGCACTGCTATGGCTTTAGAAGTAGGTTCTTTTCACACTTTTCAGGGAGACACGGTACACTATGTGTCATAGATGGGCCTGTTTCTTGTGCTCCAGCAACATGAGTAGTTGCACCTGCTTCACGTCCTTGGCATCGGCATGCACCATCATCAGCACTTCCACTTTCCCATTTATTAACACACACCTTACACATTTTGTAATTGCTAGGTCTCTTGAAACCAAGTTTATTTGTAATAAAAGAAAAAAAATGGTCACCTGCAACAATTAAAGTGGTTTTTTTTTTAAATTCGTTTATTAAACTTCAAACAAGAAAAGGATATAATGTACAACATACATATTTGCTTGTGGTTGTGACCATTGTACAGAGCATACACATTACCATCTTTTTATTAAATACTAAACAAAGATAAAACACCCTTATTAATATACGAGTAATCTATGCATAATCCCACAAGCATATACAATGAACAGTAAGCTATACATTATGAGCATGTACATCAATCATATCTCACAGGCCTTTATTATATCGTTCATATAACGTAGATTGATTAATTATGAGTTTCTAAACTAAACTACAACTACGTCAACTATCTACTAATTCGCAGCCTACTACCTTGCACTATATAGTCTCACATGCTATGTCTCCATTCTACAAAGTGAGATGAGAAGAATTCCACTTCTCCCAGATTTTTTCAAATTTACCTGGGCATCCCCTGTTCTGATATAATCCGTGCTCGTATGGGACAATCGTGTTTAACAAATCAATCCAAGTTCTAAGAGAAGGACATGAATTACCCATCCACCGTAATGCCATAAACAGTGTCTCACGTAGAAAGATCCCAACATGGTGACCCCATATCTCCTCCTCCCATACCCCAAACAAGCAGACCAGTGGTTCAAGAGGGACAGGAGCTTGCACCAGTGATGATAAGAATAGCGTCACCTCTTTCCAGTACTGTAGGGTAGTGGGACATTGCCATATCATGTGGATAAAGTCTGCATCTGGCGCATGACAACGCAAGCATTCCGACGACTGGAATCGACCCATCCTAAAAAGTCGTATTGGAGTCAAATATGATTGGTTAGTCAAATATGATTGGTTAATCAAAGTGTTTTTGTGAGTTTACTCCACCGTAATGCAACAAAGAACCCAAAAATTCAATACAGAAAAATGTTTTAATGCCTTTTCTCATCACAGAAATGTTCACATACCACCTCACGCTGTATGTCTGAGAAATGAAAGCCTGCAAAATTTTTAAAAGCTTTTTAGCAGTTTTAGAGATCACAGAAATGTTCACAGCCCACATAAAACTGTATAATTGAGAAATGGAGGCCTAAACAATTTTTAAAAGCTTTTTAGCCGTTTTACAGATCACAAACTGTTCACAGAGCACATAACACTGTATGTCTGAGAAATGGAAACCTACAAAATTTTTTAAAGCTTTTTAGCAGTTTTAAGGATCACATAAATTTATGGCTGAGAAACGTAGAAATAGAAATAGTGTATGGCTGAGAAATGTAGACCAGAAAAATATTTCAATGATTTTTGGTTGTGTCATATGATATAAAAAAAGGACCTCAAAGCAAGTAATATTTGATGGATCAAAATATATTCAAGTTTTTCAGCCCCCACAAAAAAATTCAGCTATATATTTGCCAACAGGCTGCACAGACGTAATCCCTGTCTACAGACTGTATTCTGTCACTCTGCCTGCTACTGCGACTCTTTCTCCCTAGGTTAAATGCAGATTGTATGTGCTACAAATGATTAGCCCTTAGAAGGGCTGTTAGTATGATGGCTCAGCTTTTACACCAGTATCAACACTACAGGCCTCTGATTCATTATTCTTTGCACAAAGACCTTGAAAAGCCCTCTCTACCTCCTATATAAAGTGTGACAGAGCTCTATAATGGCATCAGTGTGCCGATCTGGGTGGCGCTTGTCCTTTTATAATACCTGATGATGTCAGTCACCAAGCCAATCACAGTAATGCCACAACCAAGATGGGCACAGCGACTCACAGGCAATACCCACTTGCTTATTGGCTGTGTAACGAGATACGAGTTTCACATCGATCACTGGCCATTACTCACCGAGTAACGGTCAAACATCCAAGCTCAAGTGATAGCCAAGTATCACCGAGCACATTCGCTCTTCCCTAGTAAAGAGTAAAAAAATCGAAAAGATAATTTAGATTAGATGATAGGGACGGTAAAAATATACCGTAGTAAACGTAATCTGCTACAGTATTTTACTGAATTGAGTTAGGGTGTCATATAGCATGGAAATTAATATTCACATCCATGAGTCCTTACTACAGCCGGCAAGTGCTGATCACTGACACACATCAGTTATCAACCTCCGGTTGCTGGTTTTCTTTTTTTGTGAAAAAAGAACAAAAAAAAATAATTTAGATTAGGGACAGTAAAAATATGTCATAGGAATCGTTGTCTACTGCAGTATTTTTTTTACTGAATTGAATTAAGGTTAGTGTCAGTACGGAAACAAAGAATTACATCTGTGCATCCATCCTACAGCAGTCCAGCGCTGATCACTGATGCACATCAAAGATCAACATCCGGTCGCTGCTTTTCTATTTTTCTATTTTTCTTTCTAGATTCTTTTCTTCTTTTTTTTTTTCTCTTCTTAATAAAAAAGTTTACACCAAGCACTCGCACACCTGAATAAAATTTTGGTACACACAAAAAACACCACATACGTGAAAAAGTATCCTATTCATTCTAATCGCTGTATTCAGCAGAGGAGGCATTCGTCTTCCTTACCTCAAACACTAATAGTGAGGGAGAGAATCCCACCTTCCTTTATTTTTCTTCCGCTTCAAGTGATACAAAACCGACACAAAGACGCTCCAGGACAGGAAATGAACCAGCATCCACCGTTACTGACTCCATATGGACCTCGCCTCCTGAAGATCATCAGCCAACTGATACCTGATTTTGTGGTGCAATCAGGAATAAAATTTCACACCACTGGCCTCACAGAAATAGACTTTTTCAAAGTCTTTTTCTCTGAGGATTTTGTAATCCTCATGGTGGCCCAAGCAAATTTATACACCCAGCAATTTTTGGAACAAATCCGCCCTTCATCATTTTCTAACTGGACCCCTGTAGATGCAGTAGAAATGATGACATTTTGGGGCCTGGTCCTTCACATGGGGTTAGTGAAGAAGCCTTGTGGGGTTTCCATCAGGGGATCTCCAAATGTGCCATGGCGTCTGCTCTCGATTTCAGACAATTTTGTGTTCAAAAAGTAAAACGGTGCTCCTTTCCTTCCAAGTCCTGCAGTATGCCTAAACAGTGGTTTGCCCCCACATATGGGATATTGGCGAGCTCAAGAGAAAGTGCACAACAACATTTGGTGTCCATTTTCTCCTATTTCCCTTGTGAAAATAACAAAAAATTGTGTCTAATGCAAAATCTTTGTGAAAAAAAGGAAAATGATAATTTTTTGCTTTAACATTGCTGCAGTTCCTGGTTTGGGACGTAAAGTTAGCAGAGTGTAATACAGGTATTTGCAATAAAGACCTTGACAAATACATATCTGCCTTCTGCATCAGTCAGGTGGTCCCTCAACGTGAAGGGCAAATTTTTTTGCTGGGCAATGCTGACCCCTGTAGACGCGGATGAGCTACAACTACTAAACCAAAGTGGAAATTTCGATCTAGTAAGATCTGAAGTGCGACCTGACTTAAAGTGTGTCTCTTGAATAAAGGCTATAGAAGTGCAATGTTTATTTAATCGATAGAGAACCTGACTACGTTTCGTGGGGGAATTAATGCCCTTCACGTTGACTGATGCTACCACAATGGTGTCAGAAGTGTTTTTTCCAGCCATATAATTTTTTGAAGGAAAAAGTCCTAAGAATATATGTCCAACAGTCAAGGTACAAAATTAACATGTAAAACATATCAGTATTAACAAGATACAACTTATCTGCATCAGGGTGGGTGGGGGGATCATCCCAAATAGTAGCAGACCAGGTGGTGAAACCTTCAATAAATGAAAAAGTGAGAGACAGCGAAACAAATCTAAAAGGCATCCTGGAAGTGGGTTGCCCTCCCAGGGCTGTGGGGTGCTTGGTGTCGGGCCGGTGTCAGGGGAATGTGTCACAGCATCGGTGACCCGGACCGTGGCCCTGGGCGCCCA
The DNA here is from genome assembly GCF_039654945.1 of Dendrobates tinctorius. Classification (NCBI taxonomy): domain Eukaryota; kingdom Metazoa; phylum Chordata; class Amphibia; order Anura; family Dendrobatidae; genus Dendrobates; species Dendrobates tinctorius. The sequence continues at coordinate 3,040,959 of NW_027361677.1, forward strand.
AGTAATGGGGGATGTAGTTAATGAAATGGAATAGTTCGTGACGCCACCTGTGGTGTTCGGCAAGGGAGGTGTTAAGCCGACGCTGCAGACAGATCCGCTGGGACTGATGGTAGGGTGCAGCAAGGATGTAAAAGCTCCCCACAGGTGAAGCTATAGTCCCAGGGCAGTGTAGAGGTGGTTGGCACGGTGATGTAGCAGTGCCGTAAGGGTGAGAAGCAGACAAGACACAGCGGGGTGCAATTTCTGTACCTTTACTTGATAACTGCAGTCCAGGGTCCTGATTACAGATGGTAACGGAGCAGGCTAGCCTGGAAGCAACTCAGGGATTCTCTCTCAGCAGATGGGCTGTGCAGTCTCCTTCCTAACGCTGGTTTGAATGAAGCACTCCAGTACTGAGTTACTCTGAAGTTCCTCCTGTCAGATGTTCCCAAGAACCTTACTTGCACGGCAGACAGCTGTAGCCTCTCTCGGGGACTCCTCTCTTTCTGAGTCCTGGCTCTCTTTCCAAGCTGCTGTTGTGCCTCAAGTCTTAGATGAGAGTAGGGCATTTACAGCCTCCTACTCCTCTGGTATCTGCTGTAGGACCGTTAGTATCCGTACAGCCATGGAGACCAGACTCCAGTTCGTGCGCGCTCAAGCTGAGGGAGCTCTCCTTCCTAGCTCAACCTCCAGCTTCTTCCCACACGTCTGCAAACTTCACCCTCCGCAGACTCACTAACTTCCCCTTCCTCCTGGCCCTCAGAAAGCATTCCTCCCCTTAACCCTGGTTCAGAGTTCCCCCTGCTGGCCTGGAGTGGAACTGTGTTGAATGTATGGATTGACTGCGAGAGAGACCCATCATTGCCTCCAAGCCTGGCATTACCCTCCCCTGGACGAAGGCAAAGCCACTGTGGCGGCCATACTCCTGGGGGCGCCACATTCCCCCCTAGTGCAAGTCAGCACTCCTGGGCTGAACAAAAGCAAACATGAATAACATATAAACAGTTAAACAATAATTGTACAAGATTTAAAAATGAAAAATGTGCAAAAACCAAGTGCTTCAAAAATGGTCCTATGATGATAAGTCCAGCATCCATGTCCATGGTCCATTCCTGGGCAAATGGTAAAAGTTTTTGACAACACACAAGTCCTGTGGTTCAGTGTCCATAAAACAAATTCCAAAGGAAACTCTTACAGGTTACCTGTAGGCACAAAGCTTAAGAACAGTTACATATTTACACACACAATTTCAACATTTACATTTATTTTGCTATATGCGATATCTAAGGGGTGGTATACCTTGTGTGGTGCGGGTAGACCTGCGTAAGACTGGTGCAGTGGCTAATGTACTAGATACACTACTGGGGGTTCTGTGTAACACAGGGATACTAGACTGACTGTGACCTCTTAGACTCACCAAGGGTACAACAGGTTCACCACTGGCAGGGCGAGGGTTCTCTGGCTCCACTGCGGGTGTGGCATCTGCTACTCGATTTTCCTGATTCTCTTGAGTCACATCTTCCTGTGCTACCAATTGGGGAAACAGCAACACTGGCACCACTATAGCATCGTTCACTCTAGTCCAATTTGCAGGGAATTCCCCAAGCACGGTACTGACCTTCTCTTCTTCCACTATGGGTTGGATGTTATCTGGTTCTTCTTTTCTTTCTTTTAACTGGTCAGGGCATAACTTCAAATGATCTCTCGATACCGCTGCTGAGGTCTCTCCTCCATCTTTACTAACAAGGCATACCTTAGTATTATCAAAATTTGAGGGCAGAATGGTATAAGGCTCAGCTTCCCATTGATCATCCAATTTGTGCAATCCTCTCTTTCTTTTCAAGACTTGCTCTCCCGGCGACAAAGGAATGGCAGGTGCATTTTGATTGTAAAGCTTCTCCTGCTTTTGTCTTGCCAGGGCCAAACTCTTCTCCACACATTCTTGAACTCTTCTGTACTGTTGCTGCCTCTCCGTGTCCCAATCAGCATCTGGGGACGTTACCTCAGGTGTCAGGACTCCCATGTCTAAGTCATTAGGCAGCTTACCAGGTCTTGCTCTCATTAAATAGGCTGGGGTACTGTTGGTAGAGTTCACTGGAATATGGTTGTAGAGGTCTACCAGATCGGGCAACTTCTCTGGCCACAGATTCCTCTCCTCCAAGGGCAATGTTTTCAGGATGTCAATCACTACCTGGTTCATCTTCTCGCACATGACATTGGTCTGTGGGTGGTACGGCGTTGTCTGGATCTTCTTACAACCATACAGGTTACAGAATTCTTGGAACACTTCTGCCTCGAAAGCTGGACCTTGATCTGCCAGCACTCTTTCAGGATACCCATGTGGTCTACAGAAGTGCTGTTGGAATGCTCTGGCTGCTGTCCTGGCAGTTTGATCTTTGACAGGCACAACTACCAGGAATCTTGAGTAGTGGTCCACAATGGTAAGTGCATAGATGTAGCCTGACCGGCTTGGAACCAGCTTCACATGGTCCAGGGCTACCAACTCAAGGGGCTGCTTGGTGATGATTGGCTGTAGAGGAGCTCTCTGGCTGTCCCGATCCTTTCTGCGCAGGTTACATTGTCCACACTCCCGGCACCACCTCTCAATGGCTTTCCTCATACCAGCCCAGTAGAACCTCTCTTGGAGCAATACTTCCAACTTCTTCCATCCGAAGTGTCCAGCTCCATTATGGTATGCTTCCAGGACCATTGATGCCTCTCTCTTTGGGACTATCACCTGCCAAACCAGCTCATGAGTGCGGGCATTGATAATCCTCTGACACAGCTTCCCTTCATAAGTGAACAGCCAACCTCTCTCCTTCCACAACTGCTGTGTTTCTTTAGGAGCATCCGACTCTGGACGTGAGTCAGCTCGTGTCAGCAGCTCCTTCACCAGGCGGACTGCAGGGTCACCATCTTGCGTTTCTGCCCAATCATGATGGGGCAATGGGTTCAGGGTGACCTCCTTCAAGCCAGACCGTCAGTTTCTCACTCCTTGAGCACGCTGGGCCGCAAGTGGCCGGTGGAAGGGAGGTAGCTCTATCTCTTCAAGAGCCTCAGGGTCTTCTCCGGCATCTGGTAGGTTAGGCATTCTGGACAGCGCATCAGCATTGGCATTGTTGTGCCCTGCCCGGTACTTGATGGTAAACTCATAGTTCGATAGCCGAGCCATCCATCGCTGTTCCAGTGCACCTAGATTCGCAGTGTCCAAATGCGTCAACGGATTGCTGTCCGTGAAGATAGTAAACGTGGCGGAGGCTAGGTAATGTTTGAACCTTTTGGTGACAGCCCAGACTATGGCAAGGAACTCCAGCTTGAAAGAACTGTAATTATCAGGGTTCCTTTCAGTGGGGCGCAGCTTCCTGCTGGCATAGGAGATTACTCTTTCTTTCCCATTCTGTACCTGCGACAGTACTGCTCCTAGTCCCACGTTGCTGGCATCTGCGTACAGCACAAAGGGTTTGTCATAATCTGGGTAGGCCAGAACTTCGTCTCCTGTGAGAGCCATCCTCAATCTGGTGAAGGACCTTTCCAACTCTTCAGTCCACTCAAAGTTGGAATTTTTCTGTTTGGTCTTCTTGGACTGCCCCACCAGGAGATTTTGCATAGGGGTGGCTATTTCAGTAAAGCCCTTGATGAATCTTCGGTAGTAGCCTACCAGTCCAAGGAATTGGCGTACTTCATGAAGGTTGCTGGGTTTCGGCCAGTCCCGGATGACTGTGACCTTGTCAGGATCTGGTGCCACACCTTCTGCACTGACCACATGACCGGGGTACTGCACCTTGGGCTTCAGGAGGTGGCATTTGGAGGGCTTCACCTCCAGGCCAAAATTGGATAAAGCTTCAAACACTTCAGCCAGGTGTTCCAGATGATCTTCATAGGTTTTGGAGAAAACGATGACATCATCCAGATACAACAGGACCGTCTCAAAGTTCATATGTCCCAGGCAGCGCTCCATCAGCCGTTGAAATGTTCCTGGAGCAGTGCAGAGCCCAAATGGCATATAATTGAACTCACAGGGACCCATTGGAGTGGTAAATGCTGTTTTCTCCATGTCTGCCTCTGCCATGGGAACCGGCCAAAACCCACTGGTGAGATCCAAGGTGGAAAAGTAATTAGCCGTTTTTAAGTGCAGCTAAGGATTCCTCAATTCTGGGTAATGGGTAGGCATCTTTATGTGTATTGCTGTTAATTTTCCTGTAATCAACACACATTCTCATGGTACCATCCTTTTTCTTTACAAACACTATTGGAGCTGCCCATGGGCTACAACTGTCTCTGATGACCCCGTCCTCCTTCATCTCCCTCAACATACTCTTAGCACACTGGTATTGTGTTGGGGGCATAGGTCTGTACCTCTCCTTTATGGGTGGATGGTCTCCCGTTGGGATATGATGTTGAACTCCCTTTGCCTGCCCAAAATCTAGTGGGTGTTTGCTGAATACCCGCTCATACTCTTGTGTCACTCTGTAAACCCCATTTTTCTGGTATGAAGGTGTAGAGTCAGTTCCCACCTGCAGTTGCTGACACCACTCGTCTGGCTGCTTCACAGAGCCATTGTCCTCCACCTGATCGGATGAGACCAAGGGCTCTGCTGCCTGCAAAGAGTTGTTATTGACAGTGAGCAGCTTAGCAACTGTGGCGTACCAAGGTATTGTGGCTTCCTCTTCCCCACAATTCAAAAGGCGTACAGGTACTCTCCCCTTTCGTACGTCAACCACCCCTCTGGCTGTCAGGACAGTGGGCCTGCTCTCGGAGTATACTGGTTCTACCAACGCCTGGTAATCTCTCCCTCTAAGACCTATAGCTGCCCGACACCAAACCAACATTTCACATCTGGGGGGTATTGCAATGGGAAAAGCATCACTCACTCTGACGCTGCCAATCTCTCCGCCAGAGAGTTCTACCTGTTGCCTTTGCATCAGGGCTTGGATCTCCTTCTGCAGGACTCGTTGGTCTCCGGAACCAGCAGTCTCAGCCACCTGTTGCAACAAGACAATAACCTTGGACAGACAGTTTTCAATTACATTTGTACCAAGAGTCATCATGGGATTACATTCTCGTCGGTCAATATCAACAACTATTAAACCTTGAGACTTTAGCTCTACCCGCCCCACTTTGACAGTAATTTCTTTACATCCTATCTGCGGTAAAGACTGACCATTACTAGCAACTACTGTCAATTCATCAGTTGGGCCACGGGTAAGCTCTGAATCAGCCCAATATCTCTTGTACAGAATGTACGGCATCGTGGTCACCTGGGAGCCAGTGTCCAGCAAAGCATTCATGGGGATGCTGTCAATCACCACAGGAAGGATTGGTCTCCCTCCCACACACTTGACTCTCTAGTTCTTTGGGCCAGGGGTTCCTACTCCTTGGGGTTGGCCCTTTGCCCCAGGGGTTGCTCGTTTAAAGGACAGTACCTGGCAAGATGACCTGCCTTGTAGCAGCGACGACAGATGGGACGTCCGTCCTGGTCATAGCGATCGTTGTTCCTTCCTCGAAGTGGCGGGGTTCTCCTCCTCTGGAGCCATGGGACATCCTCTGGACTGGAAGCAAGCTGGATCTTTTCTTTGGAGGACACTTGTAGGGACTGCACGGTTTTGGTAAGTGCAGCCATCCCTTTGGTCTGCTCCTGGACTTGAAGACGCAGCTCCTCAGTTGGATCTTTATCCAGACTCTGTGCATCAGCCCCCACAGGGATGGAAGGAAAAGATGTTGCTTCCTGTTGGTAGGTGATCGCTGGGCGCCTAGGGGGCGCTGGACGGCTGTCAGTGGACTCCTGCAGTACCCGAATAGCCCTGTCCTTAAAATCAGCAAAGTTCAGATCAGGGTTTTGCAGGGTTATAATACGCAACTGTCCCCTGTGGGTACTAGATAGGAGTCCTTCAATGAACTGCTCCTTTAACAGTTTATCTTCTTCCTTTACACTGTCAGGATCAACTTGCTTAACTGCTCGCAGTGCCTCCTGCAGGTTGAGAGCATAATCCCTGATACTGTCCTGTGCCTTCTGTTTACAGCCAAAGAACCTCATCTTGATCTCAGCTGCAGTACGGGTGTCAAAGGTGCTCCTCAGCTTGGCCAGGATCTTTGCAACAGTCTCTTTATCATTGTCCTGCCAGGCTTTCACCTCTCTCTGTGCTGCACCCGTTAGCTGTCCAATCAGGATATTCACTTTCTGGCTCTCAGACAGAGGGTATACTTTAAACAAACTGCACAGTCTCTCTTTAAATTCACTCAGGGTATGCGACTCACCCGAGTACTGCGGTAGCCAGGCCGCTCCCGGTATATAGGGCATAGACAGCGGCATTATGGAGACCGCTGTGGCAGGCGCTCCTCCTGGCGGTGCTGCGGGGTGGGCACCGGCGCCTGCCGCTGCATCGCCGTTGGGCACGGACATCTTCTCCCCCCCTAGTTAATGTTAGCCAGGGCCGGGGGTTCTGGGAGCTCACAGGCGGCCGCTTCACAGGCCCGACGCTCCGGGCTGTAGGCCTCAGCTCCTCCTCCTCTCGCGCGCTGTCCTCTCTTCCCGCTTGGCACTTCACTTCTTCGCGCTCTGTGGCAGGCTCCGCCCATGAAGGCCCGCCTCTTTGTTCCCGCGCGCCAAGCAGCGCGGCAATGGCGTCAACTGGCGCCAATTTCACACAGTCTTTTACACAAACACAGTCTATGGCTCACAGGACCCGGGGGGTACCGGGCTCCGTAATCCTGTTCGTGACGCCAAATTGGGTCGCCCTCCCAGGGCTGTGGGGTACTTGGTGTCGGGCCGGTGTCAGGGGAATGTGTCACAGCAGCGGTGACCCGGACCGTGACCCTGGGCGCCAAAGTAATGGGGGAAGTAGTTAATGAAATGGAATAGTTTGTGAAGCCACCTGTGGTGTTCGGCAAGGGAGGTGTTAAGCCGACGCTGCAGACAGATCCGCTGGGACTGATGGTAGGGTGCAGCAAGGATGTAAAAGCTCCCCACAGGTGAAGCTATAGTCCCAGGGCAGTGTAGAGGTGGGTGGCATGGTGATGTAGCAGTGCCGTAAGGGTAGGAAGCAGACAAGACAGACGGGCTGTGCAGTCTCCTTCCTAACGCTGGTTTGAATGAAGCACTCCAGTACTAAGTTACTCTGAAGTTCCACCTGTCAGATGTTCCCAAGAACCTTACTTGCACGACAGACAGCTGAAGCCTCTCTCGGGGACTCCTCTCTTTCTGAGTTCTGGCTTTCTATCCAAGCTGCTGTTGTGCCTCAAGTCTTAGATGGGAGTAGGGCATTTACAGCCTCCTACTCCTCTGGTATCTACTGTAGGACCGTTAGTATCCGTACAGCCATGGAGACCAGGCTCCAGTTCGTGCGCTCTCAAGCTGAGGGAGCTCTCCTTCCTAGCTCAACCCCCAGCTTCTTCCCACACGTCTGCAAACTTCACCCTCCGCAGACTCACTAACTTCCCCTTCCTCCTGGCCCTCAGAGAGCACTCCTCCCCGTAACCCTGGTTCAGAGTTCCCCCTGCTGGCCTGAATTGGAACTGTGTTGAATGTATGGATTGACTGCGAGAGAGACCCATCATTGCCTCCAAGCCTGGCATTACCCTCCCCTGGAGGAAGGCAAAGCCACTGAGGCGGCCATACTCCTGGGGGCGCCACAGAAGGAACATCAATTTGTTGAATTCCTAGTGAATCCCATCACGACTGGAGGTCCTCTGGGTGGCGTATGAAGATTTGCCTGCCTTCTTTCATAACTGCAAGGTCAAAAGGTTACAGCCATCTATACATCAGCTTGTTTGCACACAAGTGCCCAGGAGTGGCTTGATTTTCCTCCTTTTCGCCAGAGTGGAGGGTGCTATTTCTTGGAAAATCTGTATTGGATTGTTGTCGTAAGATATTGTGGAAATTTCTCTCATTTTAGTTAGAATGGTTGAGGTGTCAACGTAGCTCAGAAGACCACATACTATGTCTCTTGGAGGGTCTGAGGTTTTAGGTTTGGGCCTCAGGACTTTATGTACCCTTCCGATGATAATATTTTCAGCCCTTTCAGACCCACTATGGAGGTGAATATTTCCACAGTGATTTTCTTTAGAGTATCTGGAGTATATGATTCTGGGCCCCCTTTAATCTTAGATTTTTGGCCCTGCTCCTATTCTCCTGATCTTCTATGGCCAGCATAGCAGAGTTCAGTTGGTGTTTTTGTTGGTCCATTCGGTCTTTCAAGGTTTCCGAAAAGTCTAGTAGATCAGTTTGCACAGATTCGAGCATTTCCACACTGTGACCCACTTGTTTTAGATTTGACCTAAGCCCAGACAATTCCCGCAGAAGTGGTTGCAATGCCTGCGCCAATGTTTTTTAAAGAAGGATCTGGAAATTGGTGCAGGGGTTGATGATTGGGAGTCTGAATCTGAATGATCATTACTAGAATCCGTGTCAGCTACTGAGGCTTGAGTTGACAGCTGGGAAGCCGTTTTTCCGGGAAGACTTTTGAGAAGTAGACAACTTGTTTCAAAACTTTTCAAGTACACTTTGTTTGTGAGAAACTAGAGTGCTCTCAGGATCTTTAGCACGCTCCTTATTTGTTTTAACCATTTTGTAATATCAGTTATGAGCGTGTGTGAAATAATATCACCACCTGTTCATATTTTACTTTTAAAATGGCATCTTAAGTAAAGGGGTCAGTTTGCCTTTGTTGTTGATCAAGATGGATCCCAAGCCTTAGATCTGAGATTTACTGGCTCTGTAATTAGGTTGTAAGAGATGAGAGCCTTTAATATACGCTGTTTTGTAGTTGCTGGCCGAAAGAGCAGTAATGTCTTATTGCTTATACTTTATGAGGATGACTTTTTGGCTGACGCTGAGCAACAGATGATAGTTTTGTCTTTAATGTTAGTTTTGGTGGATAAAATCTGCTGTTTCTATGGACTTTATACGAGTTGTAGGAAGTTTCAATATTGTAGTGGGACTACAGTTCCAGAAAAGAACAGAAGGTGGCAGTGTCATCCCTATAGTTGGAATTGGTATCTGAGAGGAAAAATTGACCCAGCACATGATGATGTTTACCACAGTATATCAATATGAATGATATAAAGGCGCGTTATAGCGTTATTAGCCCCTTAACGTCCAATGATGGACACCTTCAAGCTAGTTATAGATAACATGGCTTGAATAATCCTTTGGGAGTGTTCACACTGAGTTTGTTTTTGCAGTTTTCAAAACAGAGACTCTCCGACTCTCTACTAAAAAGTCATGGTATTTGAAATTCCAGAAGGGGGCTGGGGAAGGGCACAGCCTAGGGGAAGCCCCCCATGACTGCTATGGGCGGGAAGTTTTGAACTGGTGTTGTGCCAGTTTGAAATGGTTGGCCGGGACGGGGCCGGGGGAGGGGTTTAAGGTGGGGACAGCCTGTATTAGGGAAAAAGTGCGGGAAAAACCGCACTCACCAGCCAGGAGCAGAGGAGAGAAGTACCTGAATCGATGGACGACGAGCAGCAACTTTTCGCCAGGCTGCAGGATGTGGCCAGGTCCAGGAGGGGAGGATGGCTTCAGTCCCAGCTTTCCTCTCTCCTCAGCGCTGCGGAGCAAGGAACCAGCCGGCGTGGAAGGAGGACCCGTCCCCCCGAAAGGCTGTCACCGGAGGTGTCAGCCCGCAGCAGGCGGCGGCTGCGGAGCCCCTCTAGGGACCCTGCGGGCGGCACGACTGATGGGGCTGCATCCCCTCCCCGCGCCCGTCCCGGCAGGAATCCGCCCAGCCGGCCGGTCAGCACGGGCGGCAAGCGTGGAGGAGCAGGACAGGAACAGCAGGCCGGACCGGAAGTGACGTCGCGGGCAGGAGCCGAAGAGTCGCGCAGCAGCAGAGGGGAGTGTGAAGGCCGCGGCAGGCCCTCAGAGCGGTGAGGCCGGCGGCGGCCGGCGCCGGGCAACACAGCGGCCGGAGGCAGGATCGAGGGCGCCCCCGGGGATGAGGACCGCTCGGGGGCGTCTGCCAGCCAGGGCGCCAGACGTGGTGCGGCGGGCAGGAGGGGGCATTGCGGCAGCGCCCTGCCTGGCCCCACAGGCAGCAGAAGGACCGGAGGTGAGGCGGGCGGGAGGGTGCCGGATGCTGCCGCCCTGCCTTCCCCCATTGCAGCCCATAGCGTGAGGGCGGCGGTTGGGAGGGGGCAGCACGAGGACGCCCTGCCTGGTCCCAGCAGCACGTGGAGCCCCGGCCGATCGACGGGCGGGAGGCGACTTAGCGTGGTCGCCCTGCCTGGCCCCTATCCAGCAGACGGGGCACCAGGCACCTGGGGGCATTTATCCGGGAGTCGCCCGGAGGGTGCTACGGACCGGCCAGTCGGGCACGGGTCCATGGACTGTCACGGGTCCCGTTTAAGGGGGAGTTCTCGGGAGCGGCGGGTATCGCATGCTCGGGTCCCCCCTGGTGACGAGGAGGCCAGGGGCGCGGGCCTGGAGCAGCGGTGCCTGCATCAGGATCATCGAGGAAGTCAGGATTCCGGATTTCCAGCTGGCGGGGACACAGCACCCGCGCAGCTATGTGAGTATGGCTCCATGTCGTGTTTGTCGCCCGCAGGGGCTGTATTGCAGGATGATGGGGGCAGGCAGGGAGATGGTAGGGAGCGGATGGGGAGTAGTGGGCCCAGCGGGGCTGAGGTGCCGGGGCTAAGGGACATTTTGGCGAACATGTCGCAAATATTGAGGAGACTGGAGGGGGGGGTAATTGGGGAGGCAGCTCCGTCCCCAGCGGGGGCATGGTTAGTGGGTCGCGGTTCGGGGTAAGAGTCGGGTGGTGACGTGTTACGCGCGGTAGTATGCGATGAAGGAGCTGCGGCAGGAGTATCTGTTTCAGTGCAGACGGAAACGGATAAGGGGGATAGGATAAAACTGGACGATAGGGCTAAGGGAGAGGTTTATGTGTGCTTTGAGGGGCCGCTGGGGGCCCATTTAAAGAAAGAAGTGAAGGAGAAGATTTGGCGGGATGAGTATGTGGAGATATTTTCATTGCTGCCGTTGGAAAAGTTTAACCTGGATAAGGGGAAGAAGGACGATAGTAAAAAGGAGGAGGAAGAAAAGAGGAGGTGGCGTCTGATCCCGCAGACTTTTGTGAATTGGATGCAGGCATTCGCTATTTTGGCTAGTGTCATAGGGGAGAAGTCTCCGGATAATTGTTCTGGCCTTTTTTGTTATTTAGATGCTATCGGGGAGGCGCATCGTATTTATGGGGGCCAGGCGTGGCTGCGATACGACGAGCAGTTTAGGCAGAGGAAGGCGGTACGGCCAGAGATAAAGTGGGATCAAAAAGATATCGGGCTGTGGCTGAAGGTGATGGCCCCAGTGAGGTATGGGCAGTCCTTTCACGGGAGCGGGGGCAGCAGCAGTCAGCAAGCAGGTCAGGGGAGCAGAGCTCAGGCAACCCAGGGAGGAAGAGAGAAGTCGGGAGCGTGTTGGCAATTTAATGACAGGCAGTGCAAGTACGGGGCGGGCTGCAAGTTCAAGCACGTGTGCTCCCACTGCAACGGTAGCTCACATGGCGCTTCCAAATGTTTTAAGAAAGGGAAAGGAAAGCCAAATGTGGGTGCCGGTCAAGGGGGAGAGCCCGGTGAGGGTTCAAGAGATGGCCCCCTTTCTAAGTAGGTACCCGGCTCGGGCAGAGGCCAGCGTGCTTTTGAATGGTTTTGTTGACGGTTTCAGGATTCCGCCTCCTGGTCATGTGGTTCCTTTTTCTGTTAAAAATTTGCGGTCGGCAATACTGCATGCGGAGGTAGTAGATGAGAAGTTGAAAAAGGAAGTGGATTTGGGCAGGATGGCCGGTCCGTTCCCCACGGCTCCTGTTGCGGGCGTGATTGTTTCCCCGTTGGGGGTTGTGCCTAAGAGGGAGCCGAATAAGTTTCGTTTGATTCAGCATTTGTCTTATCCAAAAGGCTTGTCAGTTAATGATGGTATCAATAGGGAGTTGTGTTCTGTGGAGTATACCTCTTTTGATACGGCGGTTAAGTGGGTGCGACGTTATGGGTCAGGGGCTTTGTTGGCAAAGACAGACATTGAGTCCGCTTTTCGGTTGCTACCGATTCATGCAGATAGTATCCCGCTGCTGGGATGTTTTTGGAGGGGGAATTTCTACCTCGATAGGTGTTTGCCGATGGGTTGCGCAATTTCTTGTGCCTTGTTTGAGATGTTTAGCACTTTCCTGGAGTGGGTGGTAAGGGATGTTACGGGAATGCAGTCGATCATTCATTATCTGGATGATTTTCTTTTTATTGGCCCCCCGGATTCGCCGTTGTGTAGGAACGCGTTGGCAGGCATGGTTTGGGTGGCGGAGCATTTTGGGGTGCCGCTGGCATCTGAGAAGACGGAAGGCCCTAAGGCCGTTATAAGTTTTTTGGGCATAGTTGTCGATTCGGAGAGGATGGAGTGTCGGTTACCAGAGGACAAGTTGGCATTGTTGAAACAGGAGGTGGACAGGATTTCGAAGTTGCGCAAAGTGACCCTCAAGGAATTACAATCCCTATTGGGGAGATTGAACTTTGCCTGCAGGATCATGCCTATGGGTCGAATTTTTTCTCGTCGTTTGGCTAGCGCGACGGCGGGAGTGAAGGCTCCGCACCATTACGTTCGCTTGACGAAGGTGCATAGGGACGATTTGATGGTGTGGCAGCAGTTTTTGCGGAATTACAATGGGCAGTCGCTGATGCAAGAGGAGACATTGAGCAATTTTGATTTTGAAATATTTACGGATGCAGCAGGCGGCTCTGGTTACGGCGCCTACTGTAAGGGAAGGTGGAGTGTGGGGCGGTGGCCTCAGGCGTGGAAGTTGTTGGGCCTTACCAAAAACTTGGCACTATTGGAGCTGTTTCCTATCGTGGTAGCTGTTTTGGTGTGGGGTCCCATGTTCGAAAATAGGAGAGTGCGCTTTCATTGCGACAACGCGAGTGTTGTAGCGGTCATTAACAGTTTGTCGGCCTCCTCTCCCCCCGTAGTTAGATTGGTTAGGGTTTTGGTTCTTCGCTGTCTGGATTTGAACGCAGGGATTTCTGCAGTGCATGTGCCCGGGGTTACGAATTCAATAGCAGACTCTTTGTCTCGTTTTCAGTGGGGCCGTTTTCGAGAATTGGCGCCAGGAGCGGATGCCACGGGCGTGGAATGCCCTTCCTTTCTGTGGAAGGTGATTACGGAAGAGCAGGAAGACTGATTCGGGAATCCTTATCGCAGCAGACATGGTCGGCCTACGATTCTTCGTGGCGAGTATGGCAGAGTTGGTTGGCAGAGTGGGGTGGGGTCGAAAGTGATGAGGATAGGATGTTGGCGGTATTGTTTTTAATTGGGAAGGCAGCTGACTGCGGTTGGTCTGCTGCTAAGGTAAACAAGTTTGTAGCTGGTTTAGCTTTCGGTTTCAAGTTGCAAGGGGTGGGGGACGTTACGAAGAGCTTCTTAGTGAGTCAGGCGTTAAAAGGGTTTCGTAGGGGTAACAAAGCCGGCGACAAACGAAGGCCTATTTCGTTTAGTACGTTGGAAGGCTTAGGCAGAGTCCTTGGGGGTATTTGCACGTCAGTTTTTGAGTTGGCCCTGTTTCGGATGGCTTTTTCTTTGGCCTTTTTTGGGGCAATGCGCATTGGCGAGGTGGTGTCAGGCAGCAGGGTTTCGGCGGGAGGGGTGTTGGCAGAAGATGTGGAATTTTGGGCGGGGGGCATTGTTTTTTGGATTCGGCGTTCAAAAACTGATCAACAGGGTAGGGGCAGACGGGTAGTTTTGGGGCGAGTTGATGGGGCATTAATGTGCCCTCGTGGCTGTTTGGAAGCGTATTGGGGCGTATGGGCGGGTAGGACGGGTCCTCTCTTGTGCCATGCGGACGGCACCTATTTGTCTCGGTTCCAGTTCATTGCGGTTTTGAAGAAGGGATTGGTAGAGTTGGGCCTTCCCCAGGACATGTATGGGTCTCATTCATTTAGAATTGGTGCTGCGACCGAAGCGGACAGCCTTGGGTTGGGGGCTGATGCGATTAGGAGAACTGGCAGGTGGCAGTCGGATCGGTATTTACTGTATGTTCGGCATTAGCTGTGTGGTTTGCATGTCCTGGATGTGTTTTTTCTATATTCTGTTGTTTTTTCAGGTGGCGCCCCCTTTCTTGCCTGGATATTCGGACACTCTTACGTTTATTGGGGTGCGCTACGAGCCGACGCGAGGCCAGATGGTAGGCAATTGGGCTTTGGGAGGGAGCAGGTGCTGGTCCGTTGGTTGGGTTTCCGAGGAATGGTATGGAGCAGGGTGCTCCTGGAGTTAACCAAGTCCGCTCGCTTGGATAGAACCCCCGACATTATTGTTTTCCATGTGGGGGGCAATGATTTAGGGGTCAGGCCGGTGAGAGAACTAATTAGGGACATACGTTCCGATTTTTTGAGGTTGTGGACATCGTTCCCGAACGTGGTGACGGTATGGTCAGATGTGGTACCCAGACAGAGGTGGAGGCAAGCGAGATCGTTGAAAGGGATTAACAGGGCAAGGGTGAAATTGAATCGCGCGGTGTCAGCGTTTGTGTCCAGGAATGGGGGCATTAGTGTTCGTCACTTTGAATTGGAGACGGGTGCCGGTAATTTTTGGTTGGCCGATGGGGTTCATTTAAATTCTATTGGTATTGATTTATGGGCACTGTCAATACAGGAGGGGATCGAGAGGGCCTTGGTGGTTTTGGGGCACTCACGAGCCTGAGGTGGTCAGGGCTGTTCGTGGTTGGCGGGGGGTGGGGTTCTTGGAGTTGACGGTGATTGGTCGGGGAAGGATTCGGAAGTAACATTCCCGACAGTTTAAAATGGTATGGGGGATCTGGCTTTTGGGTATGGGCTCTGGACGGGGTTTTACCTCGGGAGCTATGGTGGTTGGTCTCCCAGAAGGGGAGTTACGGTGCCCTCGAGCAACATGTTACCTCGGGGTAACATGGTGGAAATAAGTTTATAGCCAGATCTTTCTAGCTCCAAGAACCCTCCCCTCATAATTTTGAATTATTTAATGTTTATTGTTAATGTTTGTTAATAAAATTGGCTGCTGTGGCCAAAATTATCCAAAGAATTTAAATTATACCGTGTCTTATTCTCAGGAGAAGGGAAAGAGGGGGATGATAGGAGGCGGTGAGGTATCGAGGAGAAGGTAAAACTGAAGTCGCCATATGCGGTCAAGAAGGGGGCTGGGGAAGGGCACAGCCTAGGGGAAGCCCCCCATGACTGCTATGGGCGGGAAGTTTTGAACTGGTGTTGTGCCAGTTTGAAATGGTTGGCCGGGACGGGGCCGGGGGAGGGGTTTAAGGTGGGGACAGCCTGTATTAGGGAAAAAGTGCGGGAAAAACCGCACTCTCCAGCCAGGAGCAGAGGAGAGAAGTCCCACCCACCCTCCCTGTTTTGGGTAGCATGTTGGGGGCTGCTAGGGGATGTACGTTTAAAAAAAAAAAAAAAAAAGGTGATCGGGATATAGATTCTTGTCAGGGTTTATACGAGGCGTTGTTGTTGCTCTTGTCACAGTGGCTGTGGGGCGGGGGGTTGGGTTCTTGGAGTTGACGGTGATTGGTCGGGGAAGGATTCGGAAGTAACATTCCCGACAGTTTAAAATGGTATGGGGGATCTGGCTTTTGGGTATGGGCTCTGGACGGGGTTTTACCTCAGGAGCTATGGTGGTTGGTCTCCCAGAAGGGGAGTTACGGTGCCCTCGAGCTGGGCTGGACGGCTGGGGGTAACATGGTGGAAATAAGTTTATAGCCAGATCTTTCTAGCTCCAAGAACCCTCCCCTCATAATTTTGAATTATTTAATATTTATTGTTAATGTTTGTTAATAAAATTGGCCGCTGTGGCCAAAATTATCCAAAGAATTTAAATTGTACCGTGTCTTATTCTCAGGAGAAGGGAAAGAGGGGGATGATAGGAGGCGGTGAGGTATCGAGGAGAAGGTAAAACTGAAGTCGCCATATGCGGTCATGTGTTTTTTGGAAAGTATCTGCTCCAAAAATTTAGCAAACAAAGTAAATATGGACAAAGCCATAAAAGGAACCTATCACATTATACATGCACTCCGATCAGCGGATAGCATGGTTTAGGGCTCATACTCACTTGCGAGAGACTCGCATGATTCTTGCGCGAGTCTCTCGCATGAAAACCTGGCACTGCTGCCGGCATTCAGACCGGAGTGTGCGGCTACATGTATTTATATGCAGCCGCACGCTCCGGTCCGCGTGCCGGCGGCAGTGCCAGGTTTTTATGTGAGAGACTCGCACGAGAATATGAGAAGACACTAACCGACTGCTAGTACTTCCAACAAGACAGAGGCAAATATGAGCTAACACCAGCACCCTGCTGCAAAAGTTGAACATATTTAAACCTTCAGCAAAGGTGTGTAATTAGCAGCAAATGGTGGAGGCAACTGTTGGGATATCGTTCCATAACAGAGATGCAAAAATCAAGAAGTTGATTGAGCTAATCTCAATGACCTTCTACAGCTGGATCCAGGATCTTTCACACCTGACACACCCGTGACTGCCTGCATGCACATGCAGCGAAAAATATCTGCAGGATAAATTGACGAGAGCTGCGGATTTGAGATGAGCAACATGTCAATTTATGCTTCATATGTTAGTGGGAATTTCACTGTATATGTGCAGATTCTCTGTGCCTTATCTGCAGTGTAGCAACGCTAGGTAGACGCAAAGCTTGCCTAAATTTGGTCAAATCAACAAATTTTAAAAATGTTTATGGATCAAAAACCTATAACATTATGAAACATCTTACTTGTTCCTCAAAGGGAATAGTATACAATGCAGAGCGCCCTTGTGGCAAAATATATGTTGTGTTAACAACCAGAGAGAATAAGATCAGAGTTAGGGAACATATTTGGGAAATAGAAAAAGCTTGTTCCATAAAAGACAATATTCTTAAAACCCTGCCCCATCACTTCAAGAGTTTCTATAACTGCCATCCAAGACTTCTTAAAATCAAAGAGTTGACCTAGGCCCTCGTGGGGGTGACATTGGGAAAACTCTATCTCAAATGGAAAGCAAGTGGATTTATCGACTTTGCACTTTAAGCATACAAGGGCTCAATGAGAATTTTGGGTTTGCATCATTGAGGTATCATGATTTTAGGGGTTGGGGAGTTTCTGTTTACTACAGTTTTTTAGCATTATATGCATTTGTTATTTATTTATGTTTTGTTTTATCTTGTTTTTATAGCTTCTGTATCATTAATTTTTGGTGGAAGTCTCAAAAATAAAATCAGAAGGTCATCAATGCGTATCGGGCTATCCATGAATACTCTTTTGGCAAGCCCATCCCTATTTTCCTGACTGCCTAGAGTCATAGAAGGTTGAGAAAGTATATGTTCCGCCATGCTGTGATAAAGTCATTGAAATGACCATAATATTTATGGACTGTCGCAGACTTTTTGATGTACTTGATATAGGGAACTTGGAAAGCAGTGACTGGATTTATTGAATGAGTTGTCTTCTCTATTCTACTCTGCGTCCATTTACAAGAAAGCCTTATTGCCAGCTTTTTATAGTGAGTTTAGCATTTATATGTGATATACACATATAACATCCCTTACTATATGCATAATTTATTATATAATAATGATACATTACAAAAGTGCCTTATTTATATGGTCTACAGTGCAATAATGCAACAACACATTTGTTTTTTGGTCCTCGGCACTAGAGTTGTTCTTGTCAGTTTATAAGTAGTTTGACGTTTAAAAAAAATAAATAAAAACAATAATTAAATGTGTATTCTTCCTATATCCAATTTAAAAAATCATCATGGCACTTGAATATTCTCGGTCAATTGATTTTGTATCGTCCTCAGTTTTTATTTAATCATGTCACTTTATGTCACTTACCTTTACTATTGTATCGGTGCACCTTTTTGTCACTTTCCCATTTTTTTTTATAACACTCCTCTATAAGTTGTAACTATTGCCTATTCTTTGATTTCAGTTCATATGTGAATTACTTTTGGGCAATATTGGGTCATCTTTACATATACTGTATATATATACTAATATTTCACTGTAATCATTTCTGATGAACCCAGCACTTATCACTTTACTTTAATAATAAATCCTTTTAGTTCACTACTGGGTGGTTTAATTGGTTACTTTCTTGCTATAAGGCTATCAGGCCTTTAACTATGCCGCTTTATGCTTTAATCCCTTTGCTGACAGTGCACATGCACCACTTTTCCTGACCCTGGCGACTTTCGGAAGTGCTTCTCAAGTGACAGCTTGCATTCCACATGTGTGGTTCACTTAGCAGTTCTTAGGAAGTCAAATACCACACGGGGCGCGGCATAGGTGTCATGCGCCGATACGTGAGCACATCCATCAGGTCGTCTCACTACGTCTATTGGGTAGGTTCCTACATAATAGACCGCCGCCCCTCAACTAGACACGCCCCCTGAAGAAACGTGCGTCGGGGTGTGGAGACGCTACTCCTGACACTCATGGTGGACTCTTTTCTCTGCTCTGTACAGAAGTAATATCTTTAATATTATGTGTTTTCTCTTCTTATAGTTAGGTATTAGATATAGGGACAGGCACTTGTATTTTACCGTTTTGAGTATATTGGGATTGGATTTTACTGAGCAATTGTGATTCGTTCTTGATGTTATATGCAACTGCATAGTGGTAGGTATGTTGTGTCTCTGCCAAGAGAGTTGAAATTGATGTTTTTTTGACACCTTTATAATTCATATGAAGTTCCCGGATGGACCACAGATACATACACTCATGTTTGGTTGTTGCCAATGTCTTTTTCTATTGATAGATGATATATTTTTTTCACCACTGAATGCTACATATTTTCAAAAGAGTGTGTCTCTTTTTTACGATTTGATTATCAGCATTATGTTGTGTCTCCTCCTTGAGGCACTGTTTTTTTTATTAGATGTTTTTAAAAGCCAAAAAACTAAGTAATAAAAACGTGATTTTATTTTAATAGATCTCTTCATTACTCGGAGATAAATTTTGTACAAGGGTTTAGGTTGAAACATTTATGTGAAGTGCCATTGACTTATGTTAGGTGGACATTTTTTTGTAATTATATCCAAATCGGTGTCAAAATGGGTCCATACTTCTCACAATACCCACTGGGAAGACGTCACTAAAACCACACCAAACAAAAACGTCAGCAAAGGGACGTCAGAAAACACGATTCAGGGAAGACACTGCTGACATTTGTCTGAAACGTCTTCTGCTTAAAAAATGATGCGGGGACACCAGGATCTAAAGACACCGGGTGCACAGAGCCTAAAGCTTCCCCATTGAAACAACTGAAATAGTATTTTAGTACAATTGTTGAAACCCAAAAAATACTTCCAATTCATAGACGCTACATAAAGATTTGCCAAGGTTTGGGTTTTATCTGTACAATGGATTCGACATATCTTTCATGTCTCTTGACTACTTTGTGTGTATTCATATCCACAGTGGACATTGTGGATATGTATTTTGTAACTTGATTTACGGCTGTTACGGTGTTAACTTCTCATTTAGTGTTTGTTTTTTGTTTGTTTGTTTTTTATCTTTGACAGTTTGACATTTTTTATTTAAAAGTAAAGTAGTTTGGTAGAACTTTTGGAAAATAATGTTATGTTAAGAAATGTAAGGTTGTGTAACCTCCTCTGGTCGAGGTCCAAAACTAATGAAAAAAGGTCCAAACATTTCCTGAAGCAAGCCTAGGCATAAGTATGCATGTTAAAGAGATGGCGCGTCTATGGATACTGCTATTAATTAGAAGTAATGATAATATATTAATTCTGGAACAGGACATTATTTTATATTGCGTAAAATACAAGGAAGAAGACTGGCTACAGTGCATTTTGTCAGCAAGTTTTTGCTATGTAACTTGGAGCAACACAATGAAAAGGCAGAGACCCTGATTCCAGATATGTATCACTTACTGGACTGTGTGCTGCTGTTTAAAGAAAAATCAGTGTTTTATCAGCAGGAGATTATCACTACAGGACTTGGGTGTCTTGTAGCTCCTAGATCCAACTACACAGCAATGATTGGTAGCTTTCTGTCTATGCACTGTGTACACAGAATGCTGCCAATCAGTGGTGTGGGCGGGGTTATATACAGGAGCCTTTTGGTGCCTAGATCCAGCACACCCTCAGCACTGATTGGTAACTTTCTGCCTATACACTGTGTTCGCAGAAAGCTGCCAGTGGTGTGGGCAGGGTTATACACAGCTCAGCAATCAGATAACTGCTAGATCTGCTGCAGAGAAAACAGGGATTTTATCTAAACTGCATCAAGCAGCTCAGCAAGTGATACATCACTGTAATCAGAGTCTTAGCCCCTACATCATGCTGCTGTCAGATTACATAGCAAACATCTGCTGACAAATTCCTTTTGCTAAATAGGCGAAACGGCACGTTCATTGGAATAAAGTCATGATAAGTTCTTGATTGTGTTGGAAATAGGGGTTGTCCACTATTTCTATATTGATCCTTAGAATAGGTCATCAAGAGAAGATCGAGATCAGCCACTCTATCAATCGGGTGTTATAACATCCGGCAGTGTCCAGAGATAAGCAGTGTACAAAGAGGAACATCACAGCTCCGTGCACTGGTTAGTGTCCGCTGCCAAATACTGCACATCAGCCCATATTCTCTTCAACAGGATCTGATCTGCAATACATGGTTTACATCTGTCCGCTGCTGGAGATTATAAGAAGTGATCAGCAGAGGTGCTGGGTGTTGGACCTCCACCATATTATGGGCTGTAGCATGAAACAAAATTTTTTTTCAAGGGTGGGAAACACATCAAAAAAACCCAAAAACATAAGTCTATGTGCACATGTTGAGTATTTGCAACAGATTTTTCTGCAGCAAAAACCAGAGTGGTGGCAGTAAAAACACTGCATAAAATACGCTTGTTTATTTTTTTATGCCTTTTGATGTGTTTTTTTTCTCCCCCATTAAATTTGACTGGGTGAAAAATGTAGCAAATACGTTGAAAGAATTAACATGCTGCAGATTTGCAAAAAATATTTTAACCGTTCAAATCCGCAAGGAAAAAATAAGCAGCGGGTGCAGGAGATTTTAGAAATCTCACTCACTTTGCTGGTATTGTAAAACACTGCTTTTGTTATCAGGGCAAAAATGCAATTTGTGAACAAACCATTGCTAAGTCTTGTTTTATTTTTGTGTTGTTCTAACTTGTATAGTTTATTGGCCAGTGCTGGAGCTATATTTTTATGCTATTCTGCATCAATTATATGTAAAACACCAGCACCTCAGAGGATACCAGATTATTGCAATATTACAACTCAACATACAGTCATGGCCAAAAGAGTTGAAAATTTTGAAATTTCTCCAGAAAATGAAATATTTGTCACAGACAATTTTCGCAATTACACTTGATTTGTTATACACATATTTATATCTTTTTTTTTTGCGTATTGGAACAACACAAAAGAAAACAGAAAAAAAGGCAAATTAGAGTTAATTTCACACAAAACTCAAAAAATGGGCCTTTCCAAAATTGTGGGTAAACAACTTTGCTCCAAACATGTGAAAAATTGATGAAACATTGCAATGCAGGAAAGTCTGGATGGTGGATAAGCAGCCCCAATAAAGTTCCAAAGAAATTCAAGCTGTCCTGTCGGTTCAGGATGAATCAGTGTCAGCGCGAAAGCATTGACTATCCATTAACATTTGAATGAAATGCTATGGTGGGAGATATGGGAGGACCTCACTGTTGACATAAAGACATAAAAAAACTAGACTGCAATTTGCCAAAATCCTTCTGAAAAAGCATCTTATGGAAAGATTACATCAAAATACAGTGTTTTTTGGCAAAACACATTATTCTAGTGTTCAAAATGAGGCCTACAAAGGAAAGAACACAGTACCTACAGTCATATATGGTGGAGGATCAAAGATGTTTTGAGGTTGTTTTGTAACCTCTGGCACTTGATGCCTTCAGAGTGTGCAGGGCATCACGAAGTCTGCAGGTTACCAAAGGATTTTGAGTTGCAATGTAGTGCTCAGTGTCAGAAAGCTGGGTCTGTTTCCTAGGTCACAAGTCTCACAGCAGGACAATGACCCCATACATACTTCAAGAAGCACCCAGAAATGGATGGAAACAAAGCACTGTAGCGTTCTGAAGTGGTCAGCAATGAGTTTGGATCTAAATCCCATTGAACACCTATGGAGAGATCTTAAAATTGCTGTTGGGAGAAGGTGCCTTCAAACATGAGACACCTGAAGCAGTTTGCATAAGCAGAATGGTCCAAAATTCCAGTTGAGAGGTGTAAGAAGCTTGTTGAAGCTTATAGGAAACGATTGATTGCAATTATTTATTCCAAAGGGTGTGCAACGAAATATTAAGTTGAGGGTGCCATCAATTTAGTAGGGGCCATTTTTGGGGTTTTGTGTGAAATTATGTAAAATGTGCTCTTTTTTCCTCTGGTTTGATTTGTGCTGCTCCAATACATACAAAAGAAATTAAAGTGTATAACAAATCACATGTAATTTAAATAATTTTGTGGAAGAAATACTTAATTTTCTGGAACAATTTCAATGGTGCCAAAACTTTCGGCCAGGATTGTATATTGTATATTGCAATTGAAAATCTTGCATTTTTATCTCTTATGGTCTGCAGCAGGAGGAACAAAGCAATGCAAGCCAACGACCCCTCCCACATTGCCTCCATATGGATTTTCACGAGCGTTCACAGCGTGCACTCTACCGGATCATAGACAGAACTTTGATCTTGTGTCCTTCTAAAAAATTGGATACTTCCACAAAAGAGCACAAAAAAGTTTGCTTGAATTCAGTTGGTCTCACTGTAAAAAGTGCCTCTGTTAGGGGAACATCTGAGTCCAATTTTTCAGGGATTCCGATGGAGGCATTTTGCTCAATGCAGTGTGTACTGAGCCTAAAGCCCCCTTCATACATAGCGAGATCGCTAGCGATATCGCTAGCGCGTCACCGATTTTATGACGCAACAGTGATATCGCTAGCAATCTTGCTACATGTGACACTTACCTCCGACCTGGCCCCCCGCTGGATATCGCTGATCGCGCAAGATTGTCCTGGTCCATTTCTCGTCTGCTACCTGCTGGCGCCGATGAGTGACTCAAGTCGTCATCAGAGCTGCCGTCTGACAGGTAAGAGCGACCGCCGACCGCTGTTACGTCGCTGGTGAGATCTGCCTGTTTGGCAGCTCACTAGCGACCATTTAGCGATGCACCAGCGATCCTGACCGGGTCGTTGTCGGGATCGCTGGTGCATCGCTAAATGTAACGGTACCTTTAGGGTCTCGTTTCACATAGCGACGCACCAGCGATCCCGACAACGACACGACCTGGTTAGGATCACTGGTGTGTTGCAACATGGTCTGCCAAACAGGCAGATCTCTTCAATGACGCAGCAATCCGACGGCGATCTGTATAACAACCTTGGCAGTCGTTGGTACCTTGTCACACAGCAGCTTTTTTGACAACTCCCACCTGCATCCCTGAGTTCTGCTTCGCCAACGAGGTCGCTCGTCGGTGATAAACACAGTGATGCGCGCTGGCCAGCGGGATGCCAACGATGAAAAAATGGCCCAGGACATTCGAGCACGATCAACAATATCCAGCGGGGGGCCGGTCGCCGCTATGTGTCACATGTAGCGAGATCGCTGGCGAGATCGCTGTTGCGTCACAAAATCGGTGACGCTTCAGCGATCTCACTAGCGATCTCACTATGTGAGACGGGGACTTAACACTAATGGACTGTCCATAGGGTCAGTGGGGTTCCAACCTTACGCAAACACTCAGACCCGTGGGTTCATTTTTAGTTTTTTTCATAAAGGTCGGAAAAGGGAAAACTCTTGCAAATGCGCCACGTCTGGTACTGCATCACAATGTCAGGCAATTGAAATAATACAAATAATTACTATTTCCACATAAAAAGAAAAAATAGAAATTAATAAAGTCATTTTTTTAAATGTTGTTGTTTTTTTACATAAATCAATAATTCCAACAGTAAGGGCTTTTTTAATGTCCTTCATTATATTGACCTTTATATATAAAATAGTATAAAAAACTGTTACGTATATATGTGATCACAAATGTGATATTCGCTGAAGAATGTGCATGGATGAAGATTTCCTTTCCTCAGTTGTGTTTTTCTCTGGATAGGTACTCCGCTCTGCACTTTTTGTTCACGTAGGTCCATATAAGTATCCAAAAGTATTCCGGTATCTGGTGTGCTAAAAACATCTAAAATAAGGATTTAATTAGTGAAATTAATGTACTTTGTTAACATCTATAATCTTTTACATGTCCTACTTTAATCACATCCCTACTACACACGCTGAAAAAACTCGAGATATTTAAAACTCCTGGTCCCTAATTTCAAATCCATTAACTGGACCCCCACCTGTAATACTGGTGACTTTGTATTTGGCAGAGGAGAGTTTTGGCACTCAAGGAGCTCAGACACGACTGCACGACCAAAGCTAGATCCAGAGGTCCGCCAGCTTCAGAGCTGCCCAAGCAGGTTGCAAATCATAGAGCATGTGAAACACACTCCTTACTTACATATCCGGACACTCAGACTGCAGGGAGGCAGGTAACAGGCACACAACTGTACACTATAAAATCCCTCTGTTCTTGAGAAAGGAGAGGGTTTTTAGCTCTGTTTTCAATCTCTGACAGCGGCCCTTAAATCACTCATCACCCCTAACGCGACACGATAACAGGGTGCCAATCGTCTGCTATGACAGGTGGGAGTCTGCT
This sequence comes from Dendrobates tinctorius, assembly GCF_039654945.1. Classification (NCBI taxonomy): domain Eukaryota; kingdom Metazoa; phylum Chordata; class Amphibia; order Anura; family Dendrobatidae; genus Dendrobates; species Dendrobates tinctorius. The sequence goes on from NW_027361677.1 coordinate 3,065,669, forward strand.
GAAGACCACCGTGCATGTCATGATAGTAGTCCTACCAGTCCGTGATATTAACTATATATAGTGTGATAAAGTTATATTGTAATATACAGTATAAGAGATCAGATGATCACAAGTTCATGCCCCTTAAGGGGACTAAAAAGAGAAATTAAAAAAACAAACAAGCTGTGAAACCACAACATTTATCTTAATTATCAAGATGTCTCTTTTCAGTAAGCCAGGAGGACTAGACTGTTATCTATATGTTGACTTTTTAATTTATGCATTTGTTCTTTAGTTGGTCAAGAACCATACACTGTTGTCATATGAGCCATAAACGTTGGTTTTTGATATTTTTGAATGGCTAATGTTAAGCTCTGAAGTTACAGCTGTTCTTATCCCAGTGAGTCAGCGAACGGGTGAGTGTAATTTTGCGCCATCTTTGGTATTGTGCTGTGACTGTTCCACGTCTTATTTGCATGTTTTGTAGTTCAATAAAATATTGTATTGCCTGAGTAGTATTACACCCATGGTAAAAGGAGAAGGGGCGTTTGGTGGGATGTGCCCAGGTCCATGCAGTTTCGGCTAGCAGACTAGAGCACCTGTAAATCATGCACTGAGAGTGTTGCTCAAGATACAGCAGAGTCACAGAACTAACTTCCACACAGTCCACTGTCAATAACTATTTTACTCTTTAACGAAGATATTCCTACTCAGTTTTGATAAATGCAAAAAAAAAGAAATCACATCACACAAACATTTTGCCAGAAGGCTTTAATCACTGTGCTTGACAGCTCGGCACCCAAGAGAACTGGTACTGATATTTTATCTATGTGGATTTACCTGTTGGCGTGCGTGTCTGAACCGGCCACCATTACCTTATTACACCCTGAGAGCAAACTGGTTTAAGTAAGTGAGTGCAAAGCCCGGGCTCGCCTGACGTCTAGCACAGTGGTTCACAATCTTAAGAATATATATTTCTATTTCCCAACCAAATGTTCCCCTTCCGTCCCCGTATGAACTCAGGAAACTAGAGGAAAATTACAAAATCAACCAAATGTATACATATATATCAGAGAAGGTGCCGTGGACAAAGTCTATTAGAGCTGAATCGCTGCTCCACCTTATATTGTCCCACAAAGAGACTCCTCTTTCAAGGAATAGAAAGGGAAACAAGTCTTTCCTGGAGTTTACTGTGTGCTATGTCAGCACCTAAATGTTGCATAGAATCCTTAGTTACTGTACAGCATGAAAAACGTAGTGAGAAATCTAGTAATTCTGGCCATGGATTCCGTTAGATATATTGACTCTATGGACCACATTTTCCTAGCTAACTAAAGGTTTTGTTCTGGCCGTGTGTCTCTTGGCGCCAAAATATATTGTGATGCGTGCATGTTTACTTACTGCAGCGTCGCAGTGGTCTTTTAGCGTTTCTTACCGCCAGGTCTGCTCTGAACGACTTGCCTCAGACGCTCCCCCACAACCTTGTGCACAGCCCGCAGCCGCTGGAGATGCTCTTGTTCCCATGGGGTGATATTTTGCAGCGGTGGGCTCATTGGATCAGGCATGTGAAGATATGTGGGGAATAGCCAGTGATGTTGTGCACCATGTTGTTTTGGGCCCACATTAACTTGGGTAGCTATTTCAGCCAGCGGGCTTTTTGACTGTCCTCCAGAGTTATGGAGGAGAGTGCGGTTAAACCTTCACATGCCCCATTTCCTTGGGAGTGGTGTAGGGTCGTGCGGGAACGCTCAATACCATAAAGCCGATACAACTCATTCATCAAGGTGCCCTGAAAACATGCTCTGTGATCTGAGTGAATTCTCTGTGGACACCCGAACACTTGTATAAAGTGTTTGCAGACCACCTCAGTGGCTGACTATGCTGTCTGATCCCTCGTGAGTACAGCCACTGTGTATTTTGTGAAATGGTCGGTCATGACCAGACAGTACAAGTGTCCCGAGACAGAGAACCCAATCTATACATAGTCAATCATCAGGATCTCTAGAGGTGCAGACGTTCGAATGGTCTGTGAACGTGAGCCCGTTGTCCAGGGCTCTTACTCAGACCACAAGGCCGACACTTGAAACATGCCTCAGTCACCATGTCTTTTAAGTCAGGGCAATACACCAGGCGCTGTAGCCATTTGTACGTCTTGTCGCTTCCACAATGGGCATCCCTCTCGTGGGCTTCCTAGGCAGCCGCCCGCCCCATTGACATTGGAATGACTATCTGCTGTCGGTATTGCAATTCTGATAAATAAACAGCTCGACACAGCAGCCCTTGAGTAACACTCAACTTATCCCACTGTTCCAATAGCTTCATACCCTCTGTAGTCAGACGAGCCTGTTCCTTTGCCCTTGGTTAGACATTACTCCAAACCCACTCTTTCACTCTCTGTATATCCAGACAATCATCCTGATTTTTTCCCCAGTCAGCTAAGGTCTTTCCCAACACCATCGGCATCCCAGAAGCCACCCCACTTGAATGAGCCAGGTTTCGGAATGCGGGTAATAGACTGAGAATCAGGGTTTCAGTGTCCTCCATGTCCTCCAGCTCCTCGTCAACATCCTGAATGGCGACCCTACCATAACCTGGGAAAGTGCATCAGCATTGCTGTTCTCTCTTCCCGACTGGAACCGGATGTAATATTGGTACTTGGAATGGCGAGTCATCCACCTCTGTTCACAAGCCTCTAATTTAGCAGTTTCCAGGGAGGCCACTGGGTTATTGTCGGTCATTACAGTCACTTCAGCACCTGTCAGATACTCTGCAAACTTTTCGGTCATAGCCCATACTAATGCCAAAAGTTCCAATTTAAAGGAGCTATAGTAGTCGGGGTTGCGCTCTGACTCTCTCAAAGATTGACTGCCATAGGCAATCAGTCTCTCATGCCGATATTGAACTTGAGATAGCACAGCCCCAATCCATGTAAGTTTCCATCCATGTACAACAAGAATGAGGCATCGAATCGTGCAAGATCAGAGCACTGGTCAGGGCCTTTTTCAGTGCGTCAAAGGCTTCCTGCCTCTGTGGTCCTCACTAGATGGGTTGATTCTTGGGTCACCCTTTTGTACCCCTCAGTAACTCATTTAGTGGGCTAGCCAAATGGGCGAACTTGGGTATAAACCTCCGATTTTATCCAGTCAGACCGAAAAAAAAGCACGCACTTCCCGGATGGTATTTGGCCGAGGCCAGTTTCAGATGGCGTCCACCTGTCACGTGGAGCCGTTCTGTGTGACGCGACCAGCAGGTCGGTAACCAGAACAATAGGACGCGGCACGTGATACTGTCCTGTGTGACACGGCTCGCAGGCCGGTAACTAAAACAACATGACAAGGGGTAGGGAAACAGTTACAACGGTGGGCCTTGCGATAGGGACAGGGGACGTGGAGACCTCCTGCACTCCCCTGAGTCAGTGTCCCTAACGCTCCTAACGTTCCCTATGCCGATTCCGCACCGGGCGCCGATCACGAACCTGTCACCCTAGCACACCCTACACCTATCCCTTGCTAGGGAGCTGGGTGGCACAGGCACTGGCCCCACTGCTGCACTAATACACACTAAGGAAAAACACAAACAGGGAAACACCACTTAGCTTTACTCTGTTGCACTTGCTACTGGCAACAGAGTCCACCACCAGCATGCAGCTCTCCTCAAAATCGCTGCCACCAAGCTCTGTCAGAGCTAAGGAAATCCCCTATGACTCCTTTCACACCAGGCTCTGTCAGAGCTGCTCTCCAGCTCCTTCCTCCACCAAGGATGGTTGAAATGAACACTATCACCAACACTGATTGCAACACCTGTGACTCTTTTATAGCTGAGCCAGCAATCACACCTGCATTATAATCATGTGCACTGAAGCTAAAGAAACAAGTGCAATGACGCTCACCGCCACCGGGGGGAAACTTAGCACAAACGACACAACAGTGCAATAATCCTAATGGCCACCGGGGGCAAAAAAACAAACCTTAAGCACAGCTTAGGAAAAAAAAAAAGGTTACCTGTGCTTTATCTCAGTCCTGATCCAGCATGGATCATGACACCACCTTGGTGGTAGCTAGCTGCACCATTTCTAGAGTAATAACATGTCTCAGGTATTCTGATGCTGAAATAGTTGACACTTCCTGGGTTTGATCTTGAGCCCGTGATCTCGCAACCACCTCAGGACTTGTCGCAGCTTCTGCAAGTGATCTTCAAAAGAAGGTTCCAAATACCACCACATTGTCCAGGTATATCAACACCGACTCGAAGTTGAGATCACCCAAACAAAGCTTCATCAACCATTAGAATGTTCCTGGGGCATTGGACAAGCCGAACGGCATTCTGTTGAACTCAGAGTCCCATAGGTAGGATGAAAGCAGTCTCGCCTTGTCTTTCTCAGCCACCGGTACCTGCCAGTATCCGCTGGCCAGATCAAGAGTTGAGAAGAATTTCGCAAGACTCCGAGCAGATAATGACTCGTCTATTTGTGGAAGAGGAAAGGCATCACAGACGGTCTGGGCCAGGGGCGGACACAGACTGTAGTGGGCCCCTGTGCAAGAAATTTTTTGGACCCCCCCCCGTCCTTCATAGGGCAACAAAGTTATGTAAACATATAGATTGTAATATTTATTTAGAATGCAACTATCAAATCTAAATAGTAAAGTTGTTTAATTTTTTAATATGATCATAAAAACTAGCAGGCGACTTGTGGCACCGATCCGGCAAGCCCCATTCATTCTCTGTCGGGCTTGCGGCCGGCCACGGCAAGTGCAGTTGTGCTAGGTCCGCGTTACATGGTGCCACACTGCGTTTTTTTAGAGCGGGAAAATCTACACCATGTCAATTTTTGCTGCGGATTTTCCCACCGTAAATGTACTGTATATCTAATATTGAGGCTATGTGTATATATATATACACTCACTGGCCACTTTATTAGGTACACCATGCTAGTAACGGGTTGGACCCCCTTTTGCCTTCAGAACTGCCTCAATTCTTCGTGGCAGAGATTCAACAAGGTGCTGGAAGCATTCCTCAGAGATTTTGGACCATATTGACATGATGGCATCACACAGTTGGCGCAGATTTGTCGGCTGCACATCCCTGATGCGAATCTCCCGTTCCACCACATCCCAAAGATGCTCTATTGGATTGAGATCTGGTGACTGAGGAGGCCATTTGAGTACAGTGAACTCATTGTCATGTTCAAGAAACCAATCTGAGATGATTCGAGCTTTATGACATGGCGCATTATCCTGCTGAAAGTAGCCATCAGATGTGGGGTACATTGTGGTCATAAAGGGATGGACATGGTCAGCAACAATACTCAGGTAGGCTGTGGCGTTGCAACGATGCTCAATTGGTACCAAGGGGCCCAAAGAGTGCCAAGAAAAAATTCCCCACACCATGACACCACCACCACCACCAGCCTGAACCGTTGATACAAGGCAGGATGGATCCATGCTTTCATGTTGTTTACGCCAAATTCTGACCCTACCATCCGAATGTCGCAGCAGAAATCGAGACTCATCAGACCAGGCAACGTTTTTCCAATCTTCTACTGTCCAATTTCGATGAGCTTGTGCAAATTGTAGCCTCAGTTTCCTGTTCTTAGCTGAGAGGAGTGGTACCCGGTGTGGTCTTCTGCTGCTGTAGCCCATCTGCCTCAAAGTTCGACGCACTGTGCGTTCAGAGATGCTCTTCTGCCTACCTTGGTTGTAACGGGTGGCAATTTGAGTCACTGTTGCCTTTCTATCAGCTCGAACCAGTCTGCCCATTCTCCTCTGACCTCTGGCATCAACAAGGCATTTCCGGCCACAGAACTGCCGCTCACTGGATTTTTTTTCTTTTTCGGACCATTCTCTGTAAACCCTAGAGATGGTTGTGCGTGAAAATCCCAGTAGATCAGCAGTTTCTGAAATACTCAGACCAGCCCTTCTGGCACCAACAATCATGCCACGTTCAAAGGCACTCAAATCACCTTTCTTCCCCATACTGATGCTCGGTTTGAACTGCAGGAGATTGTCTTGACCATGTCTACATGCCTAAATGCACTGAGTTGCCGCCATGTGATTGGCAGATTAGAAATTAAGTCTTAACACACAGTTGGACAGGTGTACCTAATAAAGTGGCCAGTGAGTGTATATATATATATATATATATATATATATATATATATACACACACAGCGCCCAGCACAGCCTTCAGGTAATACATACAGCCCAGCACAGACTCCAGTTAATATATACAGTTCAGCATAGCTTTAAGGTAATACAGTCCAGCATAGCCTTCAGGTAATATATACAGCCCACCACAGCCTCCAGGTGATATATACAGCCCAGCATAGCCACCACTCCAGGTAATATATTCATTTCAGCATAGCTTTAAGGTAATAGATACAGTCCAGCATAGCCTTCAGGTAATATATACAGCCCAAAACAGCCTCCAGGTAATATATACAGCCCAGCATAGCCTCTAAATAATATATATAGCCCAAGACAGCCTCCAGGTAATATATATAGGCACCCCCGTTTGCCTTTGTTTCATAATGCTGTCCCCCCAAATGTGGTCTACTTTTGGCATAGTGCTTCTCGACCTATGTGGCCCCCCAGTTTATACTGCTTCTCCCCATGTGGCCCCCCAGTTTATGCTGCTTCTCCCCCTATGTGGGCCGCCCGATTCATGTTTCTTCTCCCCCATGAGCCACCCCATTCATGAGCAGCCAAGCATCTCCCCCAGGGCCCCCCCCATTCATGAGCAGCCAAGGCCATGCTTCTCCCCAGGCCAGGGACCCCCCTATTCATGAGCAGCCAAGCATCTCCCCAAGGGGCCCCCCATTCATGAGCAGCCAAGCATCTCCCCCAGGACCCCCCATTCATGAGCAGCCATGCTTCTCCCCAGGGGGCCCCCCCATTCATGAGCAGCCAAGGCCATGCTTCTCCCCAGGCCAGAGGCCCCCCCATTCATGAGCAGCCAGGCCATGCTTCTCCCCAGGCCAGCGGCCCCCACATTCATCAGCAGCCAAGCATCTCCCCCAGGGCCCCCCCATTCATGAGCAGCCATGTTTGTCCCCAGGGGCCCTCCATTCATGAGCAGCCAAGGCCATGCTTCTCCCCAGGCCAGGCGCCCCCCATTCATGAGCAGCTAGGCCATGCTTCTCCCCAGTCCAAAGGCACCCGCATTTTTGAGCAGCCAGGCCATCATGCTTCAGTTCTCCCCCAGGACAGAGCCCCCCCAAAATCATGCCTGCCATGTTTCAGTTCTCCCCCACCACAGGAATCCCCCAAAATCATGCCTGCCTCCTTGGTCCCAGTCCCTCAGTCCTGCTCAGCTCTGGTACTCTTACCTGGAGCATGCAGGGCAGGCCACAGTCCAGACCAAGAGGATCCACACTGTCCACTCCACTCTCCAGTGTCCAGTCCAGTCACAGTGTCCGCACATTCCTCCTGAGCTGCTGTTGCTGCTATGGGCAGGGGCACACACAGTAGTGACTCGTCTCACACAGACTCAGAGACAGACATGTGACATCACACACTGACCTGCAGCTGAACTGCAGCCACCGTCTGGCTGGCGCCACAGGGGAGGCAGTGTGAGTGACAGTCTGTCTCCTCCTCTCCTCCCCCACAGTGGCAGCGCAGCACTGACGCTGCTCATATCATCTCACCTCAGCCCTCAGGACTGGCTCCTCTGCACTTAGCCTCAGGAGAAGTCAGACCCCCTCCCCTCCAGCAGGGCTGCTCTCTTCTCCTCCTTGCTTGCTTTGCAGCCCTTGTACTCCACATGGCTAATTTGCATTGAATAATTAGCCATGTGGTGTGGAGAGGCAGGGGGCCCCCTCTCCCCCAGGGGCCCCCATTCAATGAACGGGCTGCACAGGCGGTAGGTCCGCCCCTGGTCTGGGCATTCAGCTTCCGGTAATCAACACAGAACTGGAGAGACCCGTCCTACTTACACACCAAGACCACCAGAGCAGCCCAAGGACTCTGACTCTATTGAATCACCTGATTCTCCAACATGTCTTTCACCCCTTGGTTCATTTTCAGTGGTATTTGCCGGTCGGTGCCTCTCTTGGATTGGAGCAGCATCACTGGTAGGGATTTCATGTCCAATATCGGCAGCACATCCGAAGTCCTCTTCATGCCTTGAGAACCACCCCCCTGAAATTCCAGCAAAGTTTCTTTGAGAAGCTTTTGTTGTCCTAGGGTCAAGGTCCAGCGGTCCACCCCCATCAGGTCCATGATTAATCGTCCATTCCAGTCCACGGTTGGCGCTTGTCTTCGCTGGTCACCTATGGCATAAGACCAGGCCGACCTCCTATCTGCCGTAATGTGAAGCCTCTTCTAGGCAAAACTTAGACACATAGACTTCGGCTAGAAGGGTACCACTGGGGACCGTCAACTCACTGTCCAGAACATTTCTACAACGCACGTGCACGCACCCGTCCTTCACAGTGATGAGGGCCCTGGCTACCAGTGGTCTGCTCACCATCCTCTCCTGAGCGGTGGGCTCAATCAGGACCTCCAGTCCACTTAGACGGCATCCTGCTCCCACTGGCATCATCAATATCTGCTCCTGCCATAGTGGGATTTTCACTGAGGTCTTAGGCGGCACTCTCACCCGTCCGACGGCCCGATTACATCTGCTGCAGAATCATCTGAGTCTGCTGGTGTGTGGTGGCCTGTTGCCAATATTTAGGCCCTTCTTTGGCATAGAGATAGTGATCCGGATCCCTGAGCACATTCATGCCCAGGGTTACATCTAATACTCTCTGGGAACGAAGTTCTATGAGGACGATCCCCTTCTTGCCAAGGTCCTGCTCAAATAGCCATACTCGCATCCAGACTATTCCCTGTTCTTCCATTTCACAGTTATTGGCAGCAATCAGCCTGATGATGCTTCCATCTTCCGGCTCCATCATGTCCCCAAAATGCCTTTCAAAGAGCTCCAGAGGCATGATAGTACATTCTGACCGAGGTATGGCTGTCGGTGCAGGGGGTAGCTGAGTCCTTATCTGAGTTACCACTAAGCGGAGCTCCCGTATTTGTTCTTGCATTGCTGTTGTCAGAGTCTGAACCGCCTCTCAGGACCACTGACTCCTCTGACCCATTCCGACCTTCTGTGACTTGGGCACTGCTCACAAATTTCTTAATCATAGGATTTGGCTCCTCTTCCCACTCTAGGGCAACCAGGTAAATATAATCAAATATCAGAGCAACATTACCTCGAGTCATCTCTCAGAGTTTATCCTGTAAGGACTTACTAGCCATCCCTGTAATTAACTGATTTCGCGGGAGACGATCCAGCTCTTGAAAGGCGCCCATGCCTGTTGGGTCGTGTCTCCGGATCTCCTGTATTGCTTCCTGAAGGGCGTACATGTATTGCATTAGTGTTTCCCCCTTACGCTGCAGCCGATTAAAGAATTTGCTCCTCAGCTGCATCACCTGTACACAGGTCCCATGGACCCTTTCCAGCAGAGCAAATTTCTTCTCTATAGTGTCCCTTTTAGATTCAGAGTGCACCATCAACGTCCATCTGGCATCACCCTCTAACGCAATCAGAGCTACTTCTGCTTGTAACTCCGGGGTCAGGTTACACACCTTGTGTCACGGGCAGTAGGGAAAACAGGTGACATGGAAGAAGGGAACCTGAACTGCCCCTAAGGATAAGGAGGGGACCTGACTCTCCTTAACTTGGGGGTACACTTAATGGTAGTGAGGCCCAGTCACCGACCTGCCCTGTCTCCTGTTTAGCCCTAAGCTAAAACCCCCAACCCCCTCCCCAGGAGGTGAGACAGGGAAAAAGTGTACTGCCCCAAAAACTCAAAGGAAAGATTCAACAGACACCATGGGGTTAAAGCAGCTAAAAACCAAAACATAGCTTTATCTGCTGCCAATGCTCCCAGCAGCACAGTAAAGCACCCGATCAGCATTCAGCAGCATCACCACTGCTCCAGATAAGCTGAACCCCAACTGCACCACGCAGGTCCAGTCTTCACCAAGGTTGGTTAGCAAATGACTAGTATTACCAACAGTGATCTGCAGCACCAGGTGGCCTTATAAAGAGAAGTGGGAGTAGTCACCACCTGCTGACTAACTAAACATGTAGTAAATTCAAGCAAAAAAGGAAGCACACTGTAGTGCCAAACCATGCAAACATGAAAATTGAATAATGAATTGCATTACTGCATTAGAAGTATGAAAAATTGAGAACGTTTAGCGCATAAAATGGCCAAGTTATGTGTACCTGGAAGCCACGTTAAGGCATTTCTCGTTTAACGTGTGCTTCCTTTTTTGCTTGGATGTATATGAGTTGGTGACTCTAGGTTAAGCACCTGTTCACACTGTGCTTATACTTGGATGTGACGGTCAGTTTTTGAAATTTGTAAACATGTAGTAAAACCAGCGGCCACCGGGGGAACCCCGCAGCAGACTCACTAAACTTGTAGTAACACCAACGGCCACCGGGGACAAAAACCCATATTAACCCCCGAGGCCTGACAGGAAAAAAGTTTATATAAGAGAATCTGACACAGATCAAAAAATGGATCGTGAGACCTTGACTGCGCTTCGAACCCTCTCTATCCAATCCTGAAGGTCCATGTTATTGCCAGCAAACTTGGCCATGTGATGAAACAGGGTCCCTGCTAGAAGGTATGCTACCTGGGCCGAGATTGCAGGATCAATCAGTACTGGTGGCACAGGGGCTGATTGGTTAAGCTGTGCTGGGTCGAGCTGACCCTGCTGGGCTGAGGAACCAGGAACGGGGCCCTGACACGACTCAGGGGTCTGTTTTCTGCCGTTTTCCCGTCCATAACGATCACTGTATTCTGCCGACGCCAAGGAGTAAATCATGCAACGAGGGTGTTGCTCAAGATATAGCGGAGTCACTGACGAGAAAAGAACTAATTTCCACAAAGTCCACTGTCAAATTTTACTCAGGAATGAAGATATTCCTACTCGGTTTTGATAAATGCAAAAAAAAAAAGAAATCACATCAAACAAACATTTTGCCAGAAGGCTTTAATCACTGTGCTTGACAGCTCGGCACCCAAGAGAACTGGTACTGATATTTTATCTATGTGGATTTACTTGTTGGTGTGCCCGTCTGAACCGACCACCGTTACCTTTTTACACATTGAGAGCAAACTGGTTTTATTAAGTGAAAGCAAAGTACGGGCTCGCCTGCGGTCTAGCACAGTGGTTCACAATCTTAAGAATATATATTTCTATTTCCCAACCAAATATTCCCCTCCCGTCCCCATATAAACTCAGGAAACTAGAGGAAAACTCTGTCCTCAACTACATGGAGATTATTACAAAATCAACCAAATATACAGTCATATGTAAAAGTTTGGGCACCCCTATTAATGTTAACCTTTTTTCTTTATAACAATTTTGGTTTTTGCAACAACTATTTCAGTTTCATATATCTAATAACCGATGGACTCAGTTATATTTCTGGATTCAAATGAGGTTTATTGTACTAACAGAAAATGTGCAATCTGCATTTAAACAAAATTTGACTGGTGCAAAAGTATGGGCACCTCAAAATAAAAGTGACATTAATATTTCGTAGATCCTCCTTTTGCAAAAATAACAGCCTCTAGTCGCTTCCTGTAGCTATTAATGAGTTCCTGGATCCTGGATGAAGGTATTTGTGACAATTCCTGTTTATAAAACAATTCCAGTTCAGTTAAGTTTGATGGTCGCCGAGCATGGACAGCCCGCTTCAATTCATCCCACAGATGTTCAATGATATTCAGGTCTGGGGACTGGGATGGCCATTCCAGAACATTGTAATTGTTCCTCTGCATGAATGCCTGAGTAGATTTGGAGCGGTGTTTTGGATCATTGTCTTGCTGAAATATCCATCCCCTGTGTAACTTCAACTTCGTCACTGATTCTTGCACATTATTGTCAAGAATCTGCTGATACTGAGTTGAATCCATGCGACCCTCAACTTTAACAAGATTCCCAGTGCTGGCATTGGCCACACATCCCCAAAGCATGATGGAACCTCCACCAAATTTTACTGTGGGTAGCAAGTGTTTTTCTTGGAATGCTGTGTTTTTTAGCCTCCATGCATAACGCCTTTTTGTATGACCAAACAACTCAATCTTTGTTTCATCGGTCCACAGGACCTTCTTCCAAAATGTAACTGGCTTGTCCAAATGTGCTTTTGCATACCTCAGGCGACTCTGTTTGTGGCGTGCTTGCAGAAACGGCTTCTTTCGCATCACTCTCCCATACAGCTTCTTCTTGTGCAAAGTGCGCTGTATTGTTGACCGATGCACAGTGACACCATCTGCAGCAAGATGATGCTGCAGGTCTTTGGAGGTGGTCTGTGGATTGTCCTTGACTGTTCTCACCATTCTTCTTCTCTGCCTTTCTGATATTTTTCTTGACCTGCCACTTCTGGGCTTTACAAGAACTGTACCTGTGTTCTTCCAATTCCTTACTATGTTCCTCACAGTGGAAACTGACAGGTTAAATCTCTGAGACAACTTTTTGTATCCTTCCCCTGAAAAGCTATGTTGAATAATCTTTGTTTTCAGATCATTTGAGAGTTGTTTTGAGGAGCCCATGAGGCCACTCTTCATAGGAGAATCCAATAGGAGAACTACTTGCAAGTGGCCGCCTTAAATACCTTTTCTCATGATTTGATACACCTGGCTATGAAGTTCAAAGCTCAATAAGGTTACAAAACCAATTTAGTGCTTCAGGAAGTCAGTAAAAAGTAGTTAGGAGTGTTCAAATCAAGAAAATGATAAGGGTGCCCATACTTTTGCACCGGTCAAATTTTGTTTAAATGCAGATTGCACATTTTCTGCTAGTACAATAAACCTCTTTTGAATCCAGAAATGTAACTGAGTCCATCAGTTATTAGATATATGAAACTGAAATAGCTGTTGCAAAAAGCAAAATAGTTATATAAAAAAAAGGTTAACATTAATAGGGGTGCCCAAACTTTTACATATGACTGTATACTGTACATACTGTACATATCAGAGAAGGTGCCGTGGAAAAAGTCTATTTGAGCTGAATCGCTGCTCCACCTTATAAATGGCCCACAGAGAGACTCCTCTATCAGAGAACAGAGAGGGAAAGAAGTCTTTCCTGGAGTTCACTGCGTGCTATGTCAGCACCTAAATGTTGCATAGAATCCTTAGTTACTGTACGAAAAACGTAGTGACAAATCTAGGATTTCTGGCCGTGGATTCTGTTAGTAAACGTGATCCATAGAGTCAACATACCTAACTAAAAATGCTATTTACCTGCAGTTATAGGGTTATTCTGCTGGAAATAGAGTTAAAAAGCTTCCTGGCCACCTTACTGAAAGGACAGATACTGGGAGAAAATTAACTGTTTTCCCTCCCAGTAACCGCCAGCTTTCAGTCATAGCCACTTGCCCGGAGTATTTGGTTAGTGTCACAACCAGGAGTGGATGATAAATACAGAAGTGGTGACGTGTTTCTATTATACTTCTCCTCTGAATGTTCCACTCCTGATTTTGGCTTCCAAATACTGGTGTAAAATGTTAAACAAATAGTGAACATGGAGTTAACTTTATTTACCTGCAGACTGACCCTATATCTGCAGGTAAATAGCATTGACAGGTTCCCTTTAAACCACTTTAAGAATAAAATATTAAGAGCCTAATTTAACCCCACAACATTGGGAAAGGAATCACTTCCCTTGACGTCCAAAGATACAGTGACCCTTCAAACAACTCTATGGAAGGTACAGAAATGGTGGAGCATGTATGGTGTTTTATGCTTGCATACACGAGTGGGTCAGCAACGTGACTATTATATTGTATTCATACCTCTATGTTCCTTGTTCCTATGACTAATTCATCATATTTACCTTGATGGAGTGAGACCAGTATCCAGTCGTCCTCAGTGACACTCCGATCGTTCTTACAGCGCTCCGTGCATACTCACTCACCAGTGGTATAAACAAGGACTTCTTCTGAAGTATTCCAGCATAGCCTGTCATCTTTGTGACCACAAAGCCAGGAGTCAGGCTCTGTATAAATATGCCCTGGGAGGAATATTCATAGTGCAATGCCCTAGTAAAATTATCCAGGAAAGCCTACAAGAAAAACACAAAAGTATAATTCATTTTTTGAATCTTTTGAAAAATACGTTGTCCAATATTAAGATATTAATGACCTATCCTTAAAAATGGTCATCAAGTCACAGAAATCAAGTTGCGGACACATCTCAAAATGAACTATCCAGAGGAGACTGTGAGAAGCCTGCCTTTATGGTTGAATTGGTTCAAAGAAGCTAACACTGAGGATCACAAACAAGAAAAGGAGACTTGTCAGGTGGTTTCTACATGTGTGGTGCTCACCATGAAGCATGAAAGAGGAGGTGTGATGGTGTCTGGGTGCTGTTGGCGATTTATCGCAAATTTAAGGCACACTTACCCAGCATGGCTACCACAGCATTCTTGTCATGATCACGTGTGTCTGGACGCAGATGTTTCCGCAAGGCGAACCCATGTGACACACGTGACCCTGGATACACCGCCTCCAGTGGGGCGCATTTAAATAATAAAACGTGCAGGTGGATACGCCGCCGCCACCTGGCGAATTTGGGTATTACACGTTATACATACAATCTGGAAACCCCGCCTCCAGTAAGGCGAATTTAAATAATAAGGGGGACCTGGGAAACAATTACAATGGTGGGCCCTGCAATAGGGAATGGGGGACGTGGAGACCTCCTAAGCTCCCCTGAGCCAGTGTCCCTGCACTCCTTACATTCCCTATACAGGCTCCGCACCTGTCGCCGCACGCGTACCTTAACGCCCTCGCTCACCCTGACCCTAAACCCTCACTAGGGAATGGGTCGGTGCGGAGACTAATCCCACCACTGCACTAATAACACACATGAGGAAAGAGACAATACAGGGGAAACACCACTTAGCTTTGCTCTGTTGCGTGCGCTCCTAGCAACAGAGCCCACCACCTGTGTGCGTCTTCTCCTCCACCCGGATCCATCACCATAACAGGATCCTTCACCTTAGTGCAGCCTTGGAGCAGAGTCCACCACCAGTTGCAGCTGCTTAGTAACAGAGTCCCAAGGATGAGTTCAGCTTCTGACACGAAGTCGAGCATGCTTGAGTCCAGCTCAGCAGCCAAGTCCCACATGGTGAGTGCCACTCTCCATAGTAGCCACTCCACCAGTCCATGCAGACACTTCCTGCTGACACCATCACTGCGACCCCACCACGCCATGCCAGCCCTTCGTCCAGACACCATAGCTGACACACGTCCCCTCTGGCTAAGCTGCGCAGCACTCCTCAACAGCTCCATCCTTCCTCCAGGCTCTCCAACTCAGAGTGAAAACAATCTCACAATATCACAGGCAGTGATTGCACACCCCTAGCACACCTTTATAGGGTGTCACACCTGATCCATAATTAAGTGCACAAAAGCCTAAAGTGCAATACCACTAACCACCACCGGGGACAGTCAAGACACCTTGGAACTTTCCAAAGTAAAAAAAGTTCACCCAGTGCAATTTAAAACTGTCAGATCACTTCAGATCATGACAGTACCCCATCCTTAATGAGGGGCCTCTGGACCCTCAAGACCACCCCTCATTAGGGAAACACCTACAGCAGGGACGCCCAGACCCTGAGTTCACCCCACCATTACCTGACACTTCAGGTTTATGACAAACGCACCGCTGGTATTGGCAATAAAGTTCATTTTGGAGGAACCACTCATCTCCACAGCGCCGACCTGGGGAACGAGTTTATGTATGTGTATGTTTGTTTGTTATGAGCTGATCAGGCTCCACAACACACTTCCACAGGATGTTTTTTGGTGGCACACATACATGCTCGTTCACACACAGGTCCGGACCTGAACGTTTAATGCACACATTCGTTTGTCATAAATTTGGTGAACTCATTCTGGACTCTAACAGAGGCGTCCCCCTGAGTCACCACACTCACACCCCCGCCATTCACCACGGGACACCACCCTCCAACCCTCTTTACCATGAGTTCTACGCCTCCCAGGGTTGGTTAATGGCGAGGGTTGAGACTTGTCCCTACTCCCCCGCAGCGCACCTGCTGCACACACCTGGAGGAGAAGGGGACAGGAAGATGGATGAAATATACACTCGCTGGTCGCCTTCCTCCAAGCGACCAGGAGGGCGGCTTCTTCAGTGGTATAGAAGATTTGGCGTAAACCCCGCGGACTATCACACCAGTCAGCTCACCACAGGGGCGTACCCCTTCACCTCGGGGAATACCAGGCAGCTCCGTGGGGCACCATTCCTCCCACCTGCCTGGGTGCGCCCGCATGCATGAACCAGTCCGGCTCCCCAGCAGCGACTCTAGGGGGCTTTAGTACCAGAGCCGCAGGAATATGGAGGAAAATATATACACTCGCTGGTCGCCTCCATACGACCAGGAGGGGCGGCTTCTTCGATGGTATAGAAGATTTGGCGTAAACCCCGCGGACTATCACACCAGTCAGCTCACCACAGGGGCGTACCCCTTCACCTCGGGGAATACCAGGCAGCTCCATGGGGCACCATTCCTCCCACCTGCCTGGGTGCGCCCGCATGAATGAACCAGTCCCGCTCCCCAGCGGCGACTCTAGGGGGCTTTTAGCCAGACCGCAGCCGCCATTTTTTTTTTATTTTTTTATTTTCTGGTTAGCTGAGCAGAAGCCCCAGACCCTGATAACTGCTGCTGCAGCGGCACTAACACACCTTGCCGCTCCCCACACCTCAGTGAGGCCCGGCAGCAAATACCATAGGTCTCCACATGGCCAAGGCTCACCAGAAAAAAAAAACTGTAGGGCCTGTGATAATGTCATGGTCACGTGTGTCTGGACGCAGATGTTTCCGCAAGGCGAACCCATGTGACACACGTGACCCTGGATACACCGCCTCCAGTGGGGCGCATTTAAATAATAAAACGTGCAGGTGGATACGCCGCCTCCACCTGGCGAATTTGGGAATTACACGTTATACATAAAATCTGGAAACCCCGCCTCCAGTAAGGCGAATTTAAATAATAAGGGGGACCTGGGAAACAATTACAATGGTGGGCCCTGCAATAGGGAATGGGGGACGTGGAGACCTCCTAAGCTCCCCTGAGCCAGTGTCCCTGCACTCCTTACATTCCCTATACAGGCTCCGCACCTGTCGCCGCACGCGTACCTTAACGCCCTTGCTCACCCTGACCCTAAACCCTCACTAATAACACACATGAGGAAAGAGACAATACAGGGGAAACACCACTTAGCTTTGCTCTGTTGCGTGCGCTCCTAGCAACAGAGCCCACCACCTGCGTGCGTCTTCTCCTCCACCCGGATCCATCACCATAACAGGATCCTTCACCTTAGTGCAGCCTTGGAGCAGAGTCCACCACCAGTTGCAGCTGCTTAGTAACAGAGTCCCAAGGATGAGTTCAGCTTCTGACACGAACTCGAGCATGCTTGAGTCCAGCTCAGCAGCCAAGTCCCACATGGTGAGTGCCACTCTCCATAGTAGCCACTCCACCAGTCCATGCAGACACTTCCTGCTGACACCATCACTGCGACCCCACCACGCCATACTAGCCCTTCGTCCAGACACCATAGCTGATACACGTCCCCTCTGGCTAAGCTGCGCAGGACTCCTCACCAGCTCCATCCTTCCTCCAGGCTCTCCAACTCAGAGTGAAAACAATCTCACAATATCACAGGCAGTGATTGCACACCCCTAGCACACCTTTATAGGGTGTCACACCTGATCCATAATTAAGTGCACAAAAGCCTAAAGTGCAATACCACTAACCACCACCGGGGACAGTCAAGACACCTTGGAACTTTCCAAAGTAAAAAAAGTTCACCCAGTGCAATTTAAAACTGTCAGATCACTTCAGATCATGACAATTCTGCAATGACATGCCATCCCATCCGCTTTGCACTTAATGGTGCCGTCATTTGTCTTTAAACTGTATACTGGCACAAACCACATCCTTTTGAGGCAATCATTGCAATCAAACAATTCCTGTAACAGTCAATGAGACTTCTGCACCTCTCAGCAGGTATTTTGGCCCACTCCTCAAGAGCAATCTGCTCCAGTTGGCTGGTGTTTGAAGGTTGCCTTTTCCAGACGGCATGTTTCAGCTCTTTCCAAAGATGCTCAATAGGATTTAAGTCAGGGCTCATAGAAGGCCACTTCAGAATAGTCCAATGTTTTCCTCTTAGCCATTTTTGGGTGTTTTTAGCTGTGTGTTTTGGGTCATTATCCTGTTGCAAGACCCATGACTTGCAACGGAGACCAAACTTTCTGACACTGGGCAGCACAGTTCTCTCTAGAATCCCTTTATAGTATTGAGATTTCATTGTACCCTGCACAGATTTTAGACACCCTGTGCCAGATGCAGCAAAGCAGCCCCAGAACATAACAAAGCCTCCTCCATGTTTCACAGTAGGGACAGTGTTCTTTTCTTGATATGCTTCATTTTTCCATCTGTGAACATAGAGCTGATGTGCCTTGCCAAAAAGTTTCATTTTTGTCTCATCTGTCCTTAGGACATTCTCCCAGAAGCTTTGTGGCTTATCAACTTGTAGTTTGGCAAATTCCAGTCTGGCTATTTTATGATTTTTTTTCCAACAATTGTGTTCTCCTTGCTCGTCTCCCATGAAGTCCACTTTGGCTTATACAACGACGGATGGTGCGATCTGACACTGATGTTCTTTGAGCTTGAAGCTCACCTTTAAAAATTTGTTTAGAAGTTTTTCTGGGCTCTTTTGTTACCATTCGTATTATCCGTCTCTTTGATTTGTCATCGATTTTCCTCCTGTGGCCACGTCCAGGGAGGTTGGCTACAGTCAGATGGAGCTTATATTTCTGAATAATATGTGCAACTGTAGTCACAAGAACATCAAGCTGCTTGGAGATGGTCTTATAAATTTTACCTTTTACAAGTTTGTCTATAATTTTCTCTTTCTCATCTCCTGTGACAACTCTTCCCTTCGCTTCCTCTGGTCCATGATGAGTGTGATACACACCATGTCACCAAACAGCACAGTGAGTATCTGTAGCCTCTATACAGGACCACTCACTGATTCCAAGATTGTAGACACCTCTGATGCTAATTAGTAAACACACCTTGATTTAACATGTGCCTTTTGTCACATTATTTTCAGGGGTACCATCATTTCTGTCCAGGCCTATTTCATGAGTTTTATTTTTTAAATTCTGTGGAAGCATGGTTGAAAAGCAATGTCTGACTTTCATTTGTTCATTTTCATAGATTTTTGATTTATTATTACTTTTGTCAGATTCAAGTTATTTCTGTGACCATTGTGAATTTTTCTGTCATTAAACGAGGGGTACCAACAATTTTGACCACGTCTGTATGTATTTCTGGCAAAATGAAAATGTGCAATATTTTAATTACACTGTTCCATATATTTTCAAAAGTTGTCAGGTTCAGTTGTGAAATCAGCCACTTCTTAATGATTTTGACCTCCTGAATTGAAATCTGACAAGGAAAATTTTTGGCTCTTGTTTCTCTGATATCAAAGAGTTTTCCTTTTACTGCTACATATAATTAATGCATAAAAGTTTCAGTGATTTGAAAAAATATTATTTTTGCAAATATAAAGATACGGAATATTTTTTTATCCCAATTTTCTATTTACCTCCAGGAAACTTAGCAACAATTTAAATAACTAAAACCAATCCAAAACTATTTTTACAAATTATAAACGATTACAAAAATTGCACTACAAAATGTGGTCCTTAGGCCTCTTTCACACATCCGGATTTTGTCATCCGGCACGATGCGGCGAAATTTTTAATAACCGGATCCAGCACCGGATCCGGTTTTGTCCCATAAGCTTTCATGGGCGCCGCATCGTGCCGGATGGTTATGCGTCGTGTCCGGTTGTTGCCGGACACGGCATAAATTAGCCTTCCGGCATCTGCAAAAAACGTTCCCTGCAACGTTTTTTGTCAGCGCCGGACCGGCTTTTTCCACAGCGCATGCCCGGACTCTGTGAATGTTAACCCCACAAGTGCCCGGCAAGAGAGAGAGAGATCTCTCTCTGTCACCCGGACACTTGTGAGAGATCTCTCTCGCCGGGCACTTGTGGGGTTAACACTCACAGTGTCTGGGTGAGAGAGAGAGATCTCTCTGTGGGGTTAACCCCACAAGTGCCCAGCAAGAGAGAGAGATTCTCTTGCCTGGACACTAATGTTAACCCCCCATGTCTCTCTCTGTAAAAAGTTTTTTCTAATATCTAATTTGTGTCTTCTCCCATTCAGTATCATCCCATTGCTTCTAGTCTTTCCTTGTGTAAATGAGCCTAAAGCTGTACCCTCTACAGTGTGACAGCCACTGAGATATTTGTAGACAGCTACTAAGTCTTCTCTTTTGCAAGCTAAACCATCCTAAATCCTCTAACCGTTGCCTATAGAATATTATTTGCAGACTGGTCACCATTCTGGTCGCTCTTCTCTGAAGTTACTAAAGATTGTTCATGTCTTTTTTAAAATGTGCCGAGAAATGGACACAGTATTCAAGATGAGGTCTGACCAAGTAGCAGTAGAGAGGGATAATTAGTTCACATGATCTAGACTCAATGTTTCTGTTAATGCAATCCAGAATTGTGTTTATCTTTTTGCTGCTGCCTCACACTATTGATCTATTACTATACCCGGTCTTTTTCACATGTGCTGTTGCTTAGCCCTATTCCTCCAATTCGGTATTTGCTTTTTCATGTTTTTGAATCCTCTTTCTCTTCTATAGAATTAGCTAACCCTTCTAGCTTTGTGTCATACAAATTCAATCAGTTTACCCTCAATTCCTTCATCTAAATCATTGATAAGGATATTGAACAACACAGGGCCCAGAACAGAGCCCTGTGGTACCCAGCTTGAGACATTCAACTGGATGTGGAGCCATTTATGACCACTCTTTGGGTTCGATCACTAAGCCAGTTATGAATCAACATAACCATTGCCTTGTCTATTCCATAGTTGGTAATTTTTTCAATAATGATGGTATGAGGTACTTTGTCAAATGCTTTGCTGAAGTCAAGATGTACTATATCTACTACATTTCCCTCATCGACCCAGTCAGTGATTCTGTCAAAGAAGGATATTAAGTTATTCTGACATGGCATATTAGTTATAAACGCAGGCTGGCTCTGGTTAATTACTTTGTTCTCATCCCGGTACTTGCATACATGTTGTTTAATAATCTGTTCAAAGATCTTTCCTAGTATAGAAGTCAGGCTTATCGGCCTATAGTTGCCTGGGTCCACCTTCTTCCCCTTTTTGAAGATAGGGACAACATTTGCTCTTCTCCAGTCTTTGGGACTTCTGCTGTTCTCCAAGAATTTTCAAAGGTTATGGTGAGTATTCCAATAATTTCCTCTGCCATCTCCTTTAGTACCCTAGCATGTAATTAATCTGGACCTGGAGACTAGAATTCATTTATGTTAGCTAAGTATTCCCTTATTATATCTCTGTTTATAGATAGTGGATTCTTCTGTTCCTTCAATAGTATAGTGAAGATCATTTGATGTTACCTTTACTTTCCAAGAGAAAACAGATACAAAATAGGAATTTTAAGTTTGGTCTTCTCAACATCATTTTTTACCGCTTCCCCATTTTCATCCCGTAAAAATCCTATGGCAGCTTTGACTTCTCTTTTACTTTTGACATGCCCCCAAAATCTTTTTTATTGCTTTCGACATCTCTTGCAAGCCTTAATTCGTTATCAGTTTTAGATAATCTGATGCATGCCCTGCAGGGTCTGCTGACAGCATTGTAATCTTCTTCAGATATTTCTCCCACTTTCCATTTGATAAACATTTCTTTATTTCTTTTTAGCATGTTACAGCCAAGATCCTTGTATGTTTTGAGGAGCTTTGCCACCAACTTTTCTTAGTTATCTGCTCTTGAGTTTCTCAAAAAATTATCTACCACTAAAGCGAATGCTACCCTTGCAGCCTTTTCCTTGCCCTGCAACAAACGGGGAAACTCCACATCTTGAAGAATCGTACAAATCTAAAAGTCCAATAAATACTCCTTCCTTTATCTTTGCTTCACTCAGCCTTGGAAATATATCAATGAGATATTTGAATGCTTTTGTATTTTTATCCATTGCCTTTACAAAGTTCCCCATTAGGCCCAGCTTAATATGCAATAGTGGTAAAAAAATCTTATGTGGGTCAGCAAGTGCTGGATGCAGGACATTTTTACTCCCTGGCTGAAGTGAATGTCGGCGAGGTAAGTCTCTTTTATTGTAGTCATATTCTCTTTCACACAGAAAGCAGCAGTACTTTGTGTATCCACCCTGGAGACCAAGTAAGAGGGCAATGACCTTTAAGTCACCATGCACGGGCCACAAATGTTGGTCATAGTTCAGGCTCCTCAACAGCTGTTTCATGTTGTCATAAGTTGCTTTCATGTGGACTGCATAAACTGGAATTGAAGGTAGCACATTGCCATTATGCAGCAAGACAGCTTTCAGGCTTGTTTGGGATTTAGAGCCTCCATTCCTCTGGATTATGACTTCTATTCAGAGCTTCCATTAAACTGCTAATGTTGCTTCATGCCACAAGATTGACCTCCATGAAGAAGTATTAGACAAGATCTTTATTAAGGTTGCGAAACAAAGAAATTTGAACATCGTCCTCTAGGAGGTTCCTATGTTGTAGCCTAAGAGCTCAGCTTTACTCTTGGGCAGATCAAAATCTCTAACTAGATCATTTGCTCACTTTGTGTTATAAGGTGTGTTTCAGTTGAGATTGCTGACAGAAAGTCTGGGTCGTGAGAGGAAGATGCTCCATGACACCAAGTGCCCTCTTCCTTCTCCTCACTTGACTCCTCTACTGAAAATGTTGCTAGTGCTTTTGGAACCGACACTTTTTCTATATAATGTATTTGACTTATTGCAGATGGAATGATTGTATACAGTAAAGTCCATTTCTTCTTCTTTGAAACTGTTTTCCTAATGTGGGGCACCATGCAGAAATAGCAATTGGTAGTGTGATTGGCTGGCTCTCTCCAGATCAGTAGAACTGTAAAAGGAATAGATTCCCTCTTCCCATGCAACCACTGGGTTAGATGTGATGCACATGTATTGCAGCATATATGTGGAGTCCAAATCTTGTACTGATCTCCTATTCTGCAACCAAAATACGAGTTGTAGGCTTTCTTTATCATGGTAGCCAAGTTTCGACTTTATGATGCAAAATTGACTTCCCCGAATATGTAGCAAAATCTGCTTCGTTAATGCAAGAACAAGACATATCTAAAAAAACCTATAGAAACATGTCAATGTGCTAAGAATCTAAGCTAAGAAATCCTTAAACTATACCTTACACAGAATATTTATAAAAGTAGGTGATGCAAATGTAATTAGGATTACGTCATTGGAGCTGAGTTGGCGTTTTTTCATTGGTCATTTTAAGATATTAGAATACTGAAGGCTCAATAGATTTAATAGATGGTGTAATAGATGAGCTACCAACAATGCAATAATGATGATGAAATAATAAAGATGCAATTTTTCTATAAGTCTGCATGAACAGTGTCATAAGTAACCACAACCTCCACTGGATCTTGAAAACAAGAGCCAATCAGCAAATTTAATCATCATATATTTGCTTTCAGCAACGCAAAATTAGTTTCCTTCAACTGTTTTCATCTCTGAACCAATCTGGCTGTGGAACAGTATATAATTGTAGGAGCCTGGCGTAATCATGAGTTGCAAGCTTTCCCCGCCCTCTTAATGTTGACTGACAGTTTTGTCCTCATGCACTGTAGGACTCTTTAGGTACGTGCACACAATGTCTTTTAGACAACTGGTTTAGCAAGTGGAAGGACATCTGGGGTGGTTTGCGACAGCCTCTTAGCTGGCATTTTTTAAAAACATTATTTATAGAACAGTGAAAGGCTTCCAAGCGGAAACCGCTTGAAGAATGCACAAATAGCGCACTTATGAGAAGTTAAGTCTTTACAAATGTGATGGGGATAATAGAAGCTCAAAAAGGCTGAACATATGAACAGCTTGTCATTTTGACTTTACACTGCACGTTTGTCCTTTTTAGGATTTTCTAAGCTCTTTTTCAGGTGGGTTTCTGTGCAGACCCACCTGAAAAAGCCCTATGGTCACAGTGTGCTGGCAACAGTACAATTTTACTGAGTTTTTCAAAGCTGCAGAATATTTACATGTAACACACTGCTGAAATCAGCGAATAAACGGGGTGATACACTACTGATATTTTTGTTTTAGATGCAGCATTAACTATACCTTGGAGGCAGCATATACCGTCATCAGAGGAACGGGTGTCCAACATGTTCCGGAGGAGACGTTGATTATGGCACCCCTCTTCCGCTGTAGCATACCAGGCAGCA
The DNA here is from genome assembly GCF_039654945.1 of Dendrobates tinctorius. Classification (NCBI taxonomy): domain Eukaryota; kingdom Metazoa; phylum Chordata; class Amphibia; order Anura; family Dendrobatidae; genus Dendrobates; species Dendrobates tinctorius. Next base: position 3,090,024 of record NW_027361677.1, read on the forward strand.
CCGCATACACCATCATTACAGCTGCCACAATGTTGACATTGATGATCTCAAGACTTTTTTCTTCTGGAACTTCAATGAGGCAGGCTGGATAATCAAAAAACACTCCGGCATTGTTCACCAGAATCCCAACATCAACATCTACCAGAGCCTCCTTAATGGATGGGAAGACCTCAGGGCCCTTGTTGAAATCGGCAACTATGATACGAGTTTTCACCCCGTAGGTTGCTGTTACGGCCTCAGATACATTTTGAAGCTTTTGGATGCTGCGGCCTAACAAGATTATGTTCACTCCATGACTGGCCAACTCCTCAGCATAGGCTTTGCCAATACCATCTGAGCCTCCTAGGGTGACCAAAAAAAAACAAAAGCAAAAAAAAACCCAACCATATTAGTATTGTATTAAATGAAAAGTATATTTCAAATGAATCCTAAAAAAGAGTTGTACTATGGCATTCATAGTAGATAAGGATGCAGTGCCTTTTGGAAACACCAAGTGGAACAAAACATTTTGAGAGCTCCATACACAGTTTTTGTGGAATACATGAGGCCTATCCGTAGTCTACTGCCCCGTAAGCCAGCAAACAACATTTCTAAAAGATTTCTTCAGCGATTTCAGCAAAACGATTATATTGCTTTAACCTTTTTTACATTTGTATAACTACCATACTTTCTAAAAGCCATAACTTTTTAATTTTTCCATCAATGCAGGGGCGTGGTTTGTGTGGGATGAGTCGTATTTCTTAATGGCATAATTTTTGGGATACATTTAACAATTGAAAAATATTTTATGGGGGGTGGGATGGTTGAATAGAAAAAGACAATTCACTTCCACAATTTATTTTTTAACTTAAAAAATGTGCCGTACCCGCTGCATCCACTAAACAAAGTGGGGGGTTTCTATGTGTTCGGGTTCATACATTGATTATATCCAGCAACTGGAGCAGATTTAAGCTAATTGGCTGGGTCACCAGGTGTTGAATCCTAGTTGATCTCATATTAATAACCTATCTAGAGGATAGTCATCAATTGCTTAGTGCCGGACAGCGCCTTTAATGTTATTTTGTGGCTCAATACAATAACAGTGAAAAACAATTTCTTTTTTTCTTTCATATTTCACTAGTTATGCTGAAAATGTTTTTTTACCCACTTCCCAACTCTATAAATTTATGGCGGATAGTGATAAAGATTTCAAGTGACTTACAAGTCATGGCCTGTGTACACATTATATAACTGTCGGCCAAACGGTAGGTACGTGTGCCGACTGGGGGGGGTGGTCCCTTTTTCTCCGCAAACAGACTGGAGACAGAAACCGATGTGCGTTCAACAGGTCCTCTTTATTGGTCGGTCTCCTGACGACCACAGCAACACAACAGCAGCACGACAGCTTCTACGCTCATGTCCGGGTACTTTTCACTTTCATCTCTTTCCTCTTACAGTGACATCTCTCGCAGTTATTTCACTGTGGCTGCCATTAGGCCCACAGCCACAGCGCTTCCCCCCTGTCCGAAACCGTCCGTCTGGTACCCCCGGGCTTACTCTGTCCTGCGGCTCTCCTGTCAGGGCCACCCCCCTGACCGTCTCTCTCCTCAGTCCCTACCGGAGCTTCTTCTTCTGCCCGTCTCTCCCTTCTCTCTCCTCTTCTCCTGAGCTCCTCCTCCTGGACTGGCTTCCTTTTGGAGCTCTCTCTGCCTATTTATTCCCCTCCCCGGGAATTTCCCTCTAGAGCTCCTGTAACTTCGCCCACCATGACTCTGCGGTTTTGTAGCCTTAAGCTGCTGTTAAGCCCTTTTCTCACTGCTCTCTGCCTCCTTTTTGTGGCCAAACTCTAGTACTGCACCGTCTCCTTTTCCTGCTGTTCTTGGTCTCCCCCTAGTGGCCAAACCCAGTACTTTACCATCTTCCACTGTCTCTAGCTGTCTCCCTGCATACATACACAGCAGTCCACGTCAAGTACTTTTACTGCACATTTTGCATTCGCCTTCCTACTGCAGACAGGTCCATAGGTCAGTCCACTTCCCTACAAAACGATAGTTCAGTTGACAGATCTCTCCTGATATATCCATGCAGAGGAACTCTCTGCTCAGCCAAGTGTACTTTTCTCCAGGGCATACAAAATACGACCACCTACTGAAATTCAGCAGGCTGGATGCTTCTCTTACCCAATATAATTTGTCCAGGAAGAATCAGGAAGCTCCAATACACATTGAAGTTTTGCCCGATTCCTACTGATGTCAGCGAGTTTGACTGTCTCTAGTCTGATGTGTATGGGGGTCTTTAGTCAGGTGAAGGGGTGAAGGGTACCTTTTTACCTCTCTGCTAGATAGTATAATACTGAATAAAATGTAAAGAATGGAGTACAGGCATTTACATTGATAAAGATATATTGTATTTTACAGACCATTTTCACTTACCAGTGACTACTGCCCACTCTCCATATTTCAGTATTGTACTGGTGTTACTAAAAAGTAGAGGAAAGACTTGATGTTTTATCAAGCTACAACACCCACTCAGTAAATGAAGACCTTCCCGCACTGTGTAGCAGGCTCCAACTATGGCCAGAATATCCAAATTATTGTGGTAGGATTGTACGACCTCTTTGGCTAGTGAGACAATGGTGCCTTGCACAATATTTCCCAGCTTGGCAATATTAACGTTGAATGCAGACATCTAAAAAACAATAAAAAAGGATGATTAAGTTCTTTACATACTACTTAGTCCTACACATTTTGGATGATTAATTTTACATTGCCCCAAATATGTGCATATGGCTCAATGCCCGATGCTCCCCTTCGACTTGGACTTATAATGGGGTCCATCACGTTCATTATTTTCACTGATAAAGGCTGTGGACATGTACTTACACACAAATACCCACAGCTATATCTGGATATTAAAGATTCAGACCAGCATTCACAAGGTTGGGTTCAGATCTCTTCAGAGCTCCCATTCCTGACTCGGTCTCGGGCTTCCATCTGAACTATTAAAAAAAATCGGTTCTCGCCAGAGCCATAGTCTTCAGTTGGGCAAATGCAAATGGGTTCCAAAATAAGCAATTTTCATGTCCGTTTGTCCTATTAGAAGTAGCTCTAGAGGATTATTCCAATGTATGCTGTGTTTACTTTGGAGAAGATTACCTAATGTTTAGAGTGGTCTAACTTTATATTTTGTGTCAGATAAAAACTGCACTGTTTATTTAGACTAATCCAGCACTATAGGGTTAAAAAGGTTATAGCAGACAGGGAAGTGGTTAGCTCAGCCCCAGGGGATATTGGCAAAGTTATTATTGTGTCCTTGACATCCAAGTGTAAGGCTGTGATAGAGTCTCCTGTCAGACTGACATCAGAAAAGCTGTATAGACCAGTTGTTCCTTGGAATCGATTGCTGTTATCAAAGAAGCAATCAGGACAGCAGGAGCATCTTTATTACCTCAGGATAGAAGTGAGAGAGCTACAGCACCGGACTCATCCCCTCCCCCAACTCACTACATGAGCAAGATACAGTTCTGATTAGGTTAAGACACTGTGTGTATGAAGAGATGTTACCTGCGACTTTCATATATGTAAATGAAGCATTGCATGAAGGGAAGTGATTCTGTGTGATGAAAAGAAGCTTGAATAAAACCCCTGTGATTAACTTCAGCTCAGAACTGTGTCATAGCTGTGTGCCTGTATACCGTTATCTCCCCTCTACTGTGAATAATTATAATTAATCGTCGCCCTGAGTATGATTTCCCCAGGATTCCAACAAGAACTCATGTTTCCTTTGTATCACCCTCATATCCAGAGTGGCATGCATGCAACACTTTATTATTACTATAGCGCCATTTATTCCATGGTGCTTCACATGTGAGGAGGGGGTATACATAATAAAGACAAGTACAGTAACCTTAAACAATACAAGTCACGACTGCTACAGGAGGAGAGGGGACCCGGCCCGCGAAGGCTCACAATATTATGAGAGAATATTGCAGACTGTACCTCAGAGAAAAACGGTAGACTGCTTTGATGGAGATAACATGAACCATGAGCAGTTGGTCTGCTGGAAAAATATAAAATCATAGTAACCTAACCTAATGCCTGTCCCTGCTGCCACAGTTCCATGCAGGTTTTTTGCTTGCTTCCTAAGGCTTCTGCTCTGCTCCATTCTTGTCTTCACTGGTGCTTCCAATGCTGGCTATGCCTCATCTTAACATCAAAAAGTACTTACTCCTACAGTATATTCAATCAAATCGATTTCCCAAAAATTCAGATTTGCTAGAATTTGTGACTTTTTGGAAATTCTAATGAAATTTGATTTGTTTAGAAGAGATTTGCTCATTTCTAGTACCCAACAATAAATGTACCAACACTTGATGTTACTGAGATTGTTGCTATAAGCCAGGTAAATGGAGTAAAAGAACAGATTAATCCAGCTCACCGCACTGCCTTGCTGGTAGGATCCAAATCCTGCGCATGGATTTGACTAGGCAGTCAATCAATAGTAGAAAAAAGGGAAGAAAGTTCCAGCGCTAGGAATGGAAAATTAAAAATCCATTTTATTGTGCCAATGCATATTAAAATTCCAGCAGGTACAGCATATCAGTCGGATGACTGCAGAACAACGCGTTTCGACGCCTCAGATCTTAATCATGTTCATGTTCTTAATCATGAACATGATTAAGATCTGAGGCGTCGAAACGCGTTGTTCTGCAGTCATCCGACTGATATGCTGTACCTGCTGGAATTTTAATATGCATTGGCACAATAAAATGGATTTTTAATTTTCCATTCCTAGCGCTGGAACTTTCTTCCCTTTTTTCTATAAGCCAGGTATGTACAACTTGCGGCCCGTGTGCGGCATGCGGCCTGCCAAAGGTTCCCTTGAAGCCCGCAGGGAGCTGGGAAACTCCAGTTATCATCTGCTACTATCCAAATGTATTTGAGTCTTTGAGCCATGAATACATTTGAATACATGAGCACCAGGATTGAGGTAGAGTAGCACCCGTCATCCCCGGCCCCACCGTGCAGCAGCATGATGAGGTCACCAATAAATAATCTTGCCGCCAACGCAGTACTGAGTGCTTCACAGAGGAGGACAGGACGAGGTGGGGAATGGTAAGTGCTCCATGGAGGAACTGAACATTATGTTTCCTGACAATTCCTGTAGATGGAAGGCGGGGAATGCGGTATAGTGTTACAGTGAGGACACTTTATAGGGCAATGAGGGGGCACAATATAGCGAGGAACAGTGTGTATGTGTTTGTGTGAAGGGGATATTATACAATGGGTCAGTGTGGGGGAATATAATGAAGCAGGGCAGGCAAACTGGGGGATATTATAGACAGGAGCAGTGTAAGGGGCAATTATTTATTCAAGGGAGCAGCATGGAAGATACTTTTATTTTTAAGGACGTGATGTCAGGAAGTGCTGCTGTAGACAGAGTAGAAAGATGTCTAGAGAGATGCGCTTTGGGCATGAAATCTCATCTTGGCGTCTGTAGTGCATGGAAACAAGAGAGATGGAAATCACTCAAAGTAAAGACGTCACATATAATGTACCTGGATGTCAATGTTTATTTGTGATGCTAGGTCTCATCAGTACTGTGAGTCTTGTATGGTCTGATGGTGACTAGTAAGCATAACTCCCAGTATCTTCTTGAAATAGTTAAAGACATATTGGGAGTTATACGTTTATGTGATGCAAGTGTATATGGGGCTGACCTGACACTGCAATAGATCACTGTACTAATCATGTACTGATTGAGAGGTCCCTAAGGAAGCCTGGTGGTGTTGCATCCTCTTACTGGGGTACCCAGATGAAGTCAGAGTCCCAAAACAGGGGTAATAGCTCCACTACTGGGGGAGTCCGAGGTCCCAAGGGGTCACCGAGGGGTTGCCAAAGGCCATTGGTAAACACTTGCTCTGCTGGAGATGTCACAGTCCTGGACACATAGCTGTCTGTAATCCTATGTCCTCCTAACAGATGGACTGTAGCATAGAGAAGCAATGTTCATACTATGCCTATCCCACCTGCAGTGTGGACTTTCAGCCCGGTGAGTACTGGTGTTGGGACTCTTGGACTTAGGGAGCTTGGTGACCTTGGTAAGGGCCACACTCCCTCACGAGTTAATCCCAGGGAAACACGTGGGTGCCCACTGTATCCACGGGGACACCAAGGACTACCCTGTCACCAGACTGACTATAAAAAGAGAAGGATGGCCGTGACTGGGACTGCCTACTAACGTACCTACTATTCTCCATTAGGGAAGTCCCACAAGCCTCTACGGGGTTCTCATCATTCGTCCTGCTATTTAGATGGCACCCTCAGACAAAGGAGACCTGAGAAGCAGAGGTAACACTCCACCAAAATATCATCGAACATGTGGCCCAGGTGCAGGAAATTATTGCAAAGGTGATGCCAATTGCGAGGTTGAGAATCTTGCAAGCACAAGAGGCCCAGGAAAGGGTCTACAATCGGTCCGCAAGACTGATACAGTTTAGCCCTGGAGACTGGGTGTTGGTGTTGATCCCCACAGCGGAAAGAAGTTCCTGGCAAAGTGGCAAGGGCCATATGAGGTGGTCAAAAACTACAAAATCCACCAACCAGGGAGAAGAAAGCAGTACTAGGTGTACCACTTCAACCTCCTTAAATCATGGTGAGACAGGAAACTGGTGGAAGCTACATGCCTGGGGGCCATTCCTGAAGCCAAGGTCAAGGATGTAATAGGGTCAGAGACACTGTCACCGGCCCAGAAACAACAGTGCTGAGAACTGCTTCAACGGAAATGAGACCTGTTTTCAGAGCTGCCAGGATGTACACAGGATGTTGAGCATGAGATCTTGACAAAACTGCATATGCGAGGTATCCAAAAGCCATATCGAATCCCCAAAGTTCGCAGCAAGGTGATTTTGAAGGTTAGGAGAATGTTGAGCCTGGGTGTCATCGAGGAGTCAGAGAACGGCTGGTCCAGCCTCATTGTTCTTGTGCTGAAGCCGGATGGAAAGTGGCATTCCTGTAATGATTACGGGAAGCTTAATGAGGTGTCCAAGTTCGATGCATATCTGACGCCCCAGGTCGATGAGCTCATTGAGAGGCAAGGGTCAGCCAGATATCACATCACCATAGACCTAGTGAAAGGGTACTGACAAATTCTCCTGTCCCCAAATGCCAAGGAGAATACGGCCTTCTCTACATCTGATGGGTGCTTTCAGTATACCAGGATGCCGTTTGGTCTGCAGAGAGCCCCAGCTACCTTCCAGAGGGCCATGGACTGAGTCTTAGCAGCTTATCTGGATAACATTTGTAACCTTCAGCCTGGATTGGGGAGATCACCTGCAGAAGGTTCAGGCGGTACTGGATGCACTGGGGAAGGTAGGGTTTACCATAAATGTAAAGAAGTGTGCCATGCAGGGCTGTATTTGCCACTAGGCACTCGTGGGCACGTGCCTAGGGCGGGACTCTGCGGGGGGGCGGCACCTGAGCAATGGTTTTTTGTTTTTTTTTTACTTTTTTTTTAGTCGGGGTCGGCCATCTCTGTCGGGGTCTTGCGGGGGGGGCTGCGGGGCTCTCCGTGGGTCATCAGTCTGTCTGGCGGATGTGCGGGGGAGGGGGCTGCGGTGCTGTATGTGTGTGTGTTTGTGTGTGTATGTATATATATGTATGCAGACATCGTCCGATGGGACTATAAGTCCCATCGGGCTATGCCTGCTACCCTGACAGTGAGTGACAAATTAGCCAATGATGGGACAGTAGTAGTCCCATCATCTGGCTAATGTGTTGAATGTAAAAAAAAAAGAACATACAGAACATATAACATACAGAACATACAACATACAGAACATACAACATACAGAACATATAACATACAGAACATACATATAACATACAGAACATATAACATACAGAACATACAACATACAGAACATATATCATACAGAATATATAACATACAGAACATACAACATATAACATACAGAACATACGTATAACATACAGAACAGACAACATATAACATACAGAACATACATATAACATACAGAACATATAACATACAGAACATATATCATACAGAATATATAGCATGCATATAACATACAGAACATACAACATATAACATACAGAACATACATATAACATACAGAACATACAACATACATATAAGATTCAGAGCATATAACATATAACATACAGATCATACATGTAAGATACAGAACATACAACATATAACATGCAGAACATACATATAACATACAGAACATACATATAACATACATAACATGCATATAACACAAAGGACATACAACATATAACATACAGAACATACAACACATAACAGGGTACATACCGCACACACCTAATTCCCCGAAGTCATCAATCTCCTGTAATAAACATAAAATAATAAACCAACCTATACTCACCTCTCCGCTGTAGTCCAATTAATATCGAGGATCCCACGACGATCTCCCGTGGAGAACAGCCGAATCAGCTGATGCGACCACTCTCCAGGGGCTCCAGCACTGAAATGACAGGCAGAGGTAATCCTCAGCTGTGTATCCCTCCGCCGGGAAAGAGGTTCCGTAACCCTAACCCTAACCCTCACGCAGCAGTGCTGTAAAGTGAGACTCTGAACTCAGGTAACCTCAATGATGGACTGCAGGAGGCATTGTCTCCTGTCAGTTCATCACTAGAAGGCCTCATAGAGCAGTGACATCACCTGATATCACTGATCTATAGGGGAGATCGTCATGTGACCCTCGTTATTAATTGGACTGTGTCGGACAGAGAGTATACGGTTGGTTTATTATTTTTTGCTTTTTTCTAGGAGACGAGGTCGTCGCTTGGATCTGGGAGTTGAATAAAAAGATGAAAACCATGTTGTGTTTTATTTCATTAAAAGACTTTAATCTTATATGAGTGTTTTTTTAACCCTTTCAAAAGATTAATAATGGATAGGCGTCTTATTGACGCTGCTCCATTATTATCCGGGCTTAATGTCACCTTCCAATAGCAAGGTGACATTAACCCCTTATATTACCCCATATCCCACTGCTACACGGGAGTGGGAAGAGAGGGGCCAAGTGCCAGAATTGGCGCATCTTAGAGATGCGCCATTTCTGGGGCGGCTTCGGGTTCGTATTTGTAGCCGGGGAGGCCAATATCCATGGCCCCTTCCTAGGCTATGAATATCAGCCCGCAGCTGTCTACATAGCCTTTCTGGCTATAAAATATAGGGGGAACCCGCATCATTTTTTTGGGGGTCCCCCTATTTTAATAGCCAGTAAAGGCTATGCAGACAGCTCCGGGCTGATATTCATAGCCTGGGAAGGGGCCATGGGTATTACCCCCTTCCCAGGCTACAAATATTGGCCCCAGGTCATCAGCTTTCCCCCTCTGGTGCAGAAAATTGAGCGGGAGCCCACGCCATTTTTTTCCCTCTTTTTTAATATATATGGCTATATATCTTTAGATATATCTATGTATATGTCTATAGATATATCTATGGAAATATCTATGGAAATATCTATAGATATATCTATGGAAATATCTATAGATATATCTATGGAAATATCTATACATATATCTATGGAAATATCTATACATATATCTATGGCTATATCTATGGATAGATAGATAGATATAGCTATCCATATATCTATATCAAACTATCTATCCCATATTCATCATATTTGATGAACTCTTTATGCATCAAATGGTCAAGTTCTCCAAAAAATATGACATAGTTGTCATGGGAGATTTCAACTATCCAGACATTTGTTGGGAATCTCTCTCAGGCAAAACTAACAGGTCAAGGAAATTCTTATCCTCTCTTGCTGACAACTTTATCTTCCAAAAGGTAAGGGAGAAAACAAGGGGAACTGCTACCTTGGATCTAATCCTTATAAACAGGGAGGAAATGGTTGAGGAGGTAAAAGTGGCTGGGACCATAGGAGGTAGCGACCATGCTATTTTAGAATTTTGGATAACTAGAGGCGGAAGACCTGTGAAGACTCAGACGTCAAGGTTAGATTTCAGAAAGGCAGATTTTAAGGGATTCAGAAAGAGAATTGGAGGGATCCAATGGCTGGATATCCTTAAAGACAAAAATGTCCAGGAAGGATGGGAAATCTTGAAAAATGAAATTCTCAAAGCACAGTTGTTAACAATTCCGAAAAGAGGGAAGAATAGGAAGCATTTAAGGAAACCAGGATGGATGAACACAGAACTTAAGCACACGCTAAAAAGGAAGAAAAAAATGTTTATAAAATGGAAAGAGGGAGGCATATCTAAAGAAGAATATAATGCTGTCTGCAGAACCTGCAGGGCACAAATCAGATTATCTAAAGCTGAAAATGAATTGAGGCTTGCAAGAGATGTCAAAAGAAATAATAAAGGATTTTGGGGATATGTCAAAAGTAAAAGAAAAGTCAAAGATGCTATAGGATTTTTACAGGATGAAAATGATGAAATGGTAAGACAGGATGTTGAGAAGGCTGAACTTTTAAATTCCTATATTGCATCTGTTTTCTCTCAGAAAGGAAATGTAAAATCAACTGTTATTCACTGTCCTATTAAGGGAATAGAAGAATCCAGGATATCTATAAACAGAAAGATAGTGAGGAAACACTTAGCTAACCTAAATGAATTCAAGTCTCCAGGTCCAGATGAATTACACCCCAGAGTACTGAAGGAGATAGCAGAAGAAATTTTTGAACCCCTCTCCATAATCTTTGAAAATTCTTGGAGAACAGGAGAAGTGCCAGAAGACTGGAGAAGAGCAAATGTTGTTCCTATCTTCAAAAAGGGGAAGAAGGTGGACCCAGGCAACTATAGGCCGGTGAGTCTGACTTCTATACCAGGAAAGATCTTTGAACAAATTATTAAACAACATGTATGTCAATACCTGGATAAGAATGAAGTGATTAAACAGAGTCAGCATGGGTTTGTAACTAATAAGTCATGTCAGACTAACTTAATTTCCTTCTATGACGGTATCACTGATTGGGTGGATCAAGGAAATGCTGTAGATATAGTATATTTTGACTTCAGCAAAGCATTTGACAAAGTCTCTCATACAATCCTTATTGAAAAAATGACTAAGTATGGAATGGACAAGGCAACTGTTAGGTGGATTCATAACTGGCTTAGTGATCGGACCCAAAGAGTGGTCGTAAATGGCTGCACATCCAGTTGGAAGAATGTCTCAAGTGGGGTACCACAGGGCTCTGTCCTGGGCCCTGTATTGTTCAACATCTTTATCAACGATTTAGATGAAGGAATTGAGGGTAAACTGATTAAATTTGCTGATGACACAAAGCTAGGAGGGATAGCTAATACTAGAGAAGAGAGAGAGAGGATTCAAAAAGATTTAAATAAACTGGAGAAGTGGGCAGCAACTAACAGAATGGTTTTTAACAGGGAGAAATGCAAAGTACTACATCTGGGCAATAAAAATGAAAAAAGCATATATAGAATGGGAGGAATAGGGCTAAGTGACAGCACATGTGAAAAAGACTTGGGTATACTAATAGATCACAGACTGAATATGAGTCAACAGTGTGATGCAGCAGCAAAAAAGTCAAATGCAATTCTAGGATGTATTAACAGAAGCATACAGTCTAGATCACGTGAAGTCATTATTTCCCTCTACTCCTCTTTGGTCAGACCTCATCTGGAATATTGTGTCCAGTTTTGGGCACCACATTTTAAAAAAGACATCAACAAACTGGAGCAAGTTCAGAAAAGAGCGACCAGAATGGTGACCGGTCTGCAAACCCTGTCTTATGAGGAAAGGTTGCAGGATTTGGGAATGTTTAGTTTGCAAAAGAGAAGACTGAGAGGAGACTTAATAGCTGTCTACAAATATCTAAAGGGCTGTCACATTGTAGAAGGATCAACTTTATTCTCATTTGCACAAGGAAAGACTAGAAGCAATGGGATGAAACTGAATGGGAGGAGACACAGATTAGATATTAGAAAAAACTTTTTGACAGTTAGAGTGATCAATGAGTGGAACAGGCTGCCACGAGAAGTGGTGAGTTCTCCTTCAATTGAAGTCTTCAAACAGAGGCTGGACAGACATCTGACTGGGATGATTTAGCGAATCCTGCTTTGAGCAGGGGGTTGGACCAGATGGCCCAGGAGGTCCCTTCCAACTCTACGATTCTATGATTCTATGATTCTATGATTCTATTTATCTATCTATCTATCTATCCCATATTTATCTATCATCTATCTTTCTATCTATTATCTATCCCATATTTATCTATCATCTATCCATTTTTCTATCTATCTATCCATCTATCCCATATCTATCTACCTACCTATTATCTTTCTATCTATTATCTATCTATCTGTGTGCGTAATGTAGTGTGGGTTGGACAAATGTAAAAGAGGAGGTTGCAGGGCCGGCCTGAACGTATAGGCGAACTAGGCGGCCGCCTAGGGCGCCGACCCAAAGGGGGCGCCAGAGAAAAAATAGAAAAAATTATAAAAAATCTTTTCAAAAGGCAAAAAGTTTTAGGGATGGAAAGAAAAGTGTACATATTTAAGGGCAAATATGACGCAAGAGAGGTTGGTTGGGTTGGCAACAATTTCGATAGAATCTGAAGTTGCTAAAACAAATTAATCTCGGTGACTTAGTGTCATCCTTTTCAAAAAAAAAGGCAAGGAATCAAAAATTTTAATTACCTATGGTCGTTTTTGTTTTGTGTTATTGATTACTTTGTATATATTTGTCCTATACAACTTCTCAGCAGATTAAAGAGTTAGGAGAGAGTTAATTAATCATTGTTGTTGTGGTTTATTTTGCTCCTAAATTTATTTCCCAAGATTTCATCTACTGCCAAGAATAGTAGGGGCGCATCAAAATAGTTTCGCCTAGGGCGCCGTAATCTCTCGGGCCGGCCCTGGGAGGTTGGATAGAAATGACATCACAAATCTTTTTTTTTTGTTAAATAACATATCTTTATTTAGCTTACAAAAACACATGCAAATCCGCAGGCAAAACCGCACTGAAAAACCACATCAAACCCGCAGCAAAAACGCAGCAAAAACGCACCTGCGTTTTCTGCCAAGAGCTGCGTTTTTTGTGCGGAAAAATCTGCGGGAGCATCCACAATGTGTGCACATAGCCTAACATACTGAGGTACAATTCGTTAGGCAGGATGTTCAGGCTAGTGTCAGATCACGTGCCCCTGAGATGGTTAAGGGAGAGGAAGGTGGAAAATTCCCTGGTGACTAGGTGGTTTCTAGCACTCCAGGACTTTAGTTTTCATGTGGACCACAGGCCTGGGAAACTACATGGTAACACAAATGCCCTGTTCTGATATCTCTATTTAGTGAGAGGAGGTGCCAAAACTCCCGACTTTGGGAAGATGGGGGGGATATGTGACAAAGTCACTGGCACGCTGCTGGAGGGGGGTTATGTTTCACTGAGGCTATTAGCCTCTGTGATTTGAAACCCAAAAGTTTGCTCCAGCACATTATGTGTTGAGAGGGGTTAAATGGCCATTTTAAAGACTTGGTTTTTGTGGCCAACCAAAGAGGTTGTGGGAGGTTGTTCACCATGTCTCCACCCCAGGGTGTCGTCTAGGATATATTTTAGTTGGCCTTCTTAGTCAGTGTTTTGTAGGCCTGGAGAGTGGAACTCCAGTGCTATGTACAGTTAGGTCCATATATATTTGGACAGAGACAACATTTTTCTAATTTTGGTTCTAGACGTTACCACAATGAATTTTAAACAAAACAATTCATATGCAGTTGAAGTTCAGACTTTCAGCTTTCAATTGAGGGTATCCACATTAAAATTGGATGAAGGGTTTAGGAGTTTCAGCTCCTTAACATGTGCCACCCTGTTTTTAAAGGGACCAAAAGTAATTGGACAGATTAAATAATTGTAAATAAAATGTTCATTTCTAGTACTTTGTTGAAAACCCTTTGTTGGCAATGACTGCCTGAAGTCTTGAACTCATGGACATCACCAGACGCTGTGTTTCCTCCTTTTTGGTGCTCTGCCAGGCCTTCACTGCGGTGGTTTTCAGTTGCTGTTTGTTTGTGGGCCTTTCTGTCTGAAGTTTAGTCTTTAACAAGTGAAATGCATGCTCAATTGGGTTGAGATCAGGTGACTGACTTGGCCATTCAAGAATATTCCACTTCTTTGCTTTAATAAACTCCTGGGTTGCTTTGGTTTTATGTTTTGGGTCATTGTCCATCTGTAGTATGAAACGACGACCAATCAGTTTGGCTGCATTTGGCTGGATCTGAGCACACAGTATGGCTCTGCATACCTCAGAATTCATTCGGCTGCTTCTGTCCTGTGTCACATCATCAATAAACACTAGTGACCCAGTGCCATGCATGCACAAGCCATCACACTGCCTCCGCCGTGTTTTACAGATGATGTGGTATGCTTTGGATCATGAGCTGTACCACACCTTCGCCATACTTTTCTCTTTCCATCATTCTGGTAGAGGCTGATCTTGGTTTCATCTGTCCAAAGAATGTTCTTCCAGAACTGTGCTGGCTTTTTTAGATGTTTTTTTTAGCAAAGTCCAGTCTAGCCTTTTGATTCTTGATGCTTATGAGTGGCTTGCACCGTGCAGTGAACCCTCTGTATTTACTTTCATGCAGTCTTCTCTTTATGGTAGATTTGGATATTGATACGCCTACCTCCTGGAGAGTGTTGTTCACTTGGTTGGCTGTTGTGAAGGGGTTTCTCTTCACCATGGAGATTATTCTGCGATCAGCCACCATTGTTGTCTTCCGTGGGCGCCCAGGTCTTTTTGCATTGATGAGTTCACCAGTGCTTTCTTTCTTTCTCAGGATGTACCAAACTGTAGATTTTGCCACTACTAATGTTGTAGCAATTTCTCGGAAGGGTTTTTCTGCTTTTGCAGCTTAAGGATGGCTTGTTTCACCTGCACGGAGAGCTCCTTTGACCGCTTATTTCCTTCACAGCAAAACCTTCCAAATGCAAGCACCGCACCTCAAATCAACTCCAGGCCTTTTATCTTCTTAATTGAGAATGACATAACGAAGGGATTGCCCACACCTGTCCATGAAATAGCCTTGGAGTCAATTGTCCAATTACTTTTGGTCCCTTTAAAAACAGGGTGGCACATGTTAAGGAGCTGAAACTCCTAAACCCTTCATCCAATTTTAATGTGGATACCCTCAAATGAAAGCTGAAAGTCTAGAGTTGAGCGAAAAGGGTCGAAAAATTTCAAAAGTCGCCGACTTTTGGTAAAGTCGGGTTTCATGAAACGAAACCCGACCCTAGGGTGAGGTCGGCCACGAGCTCGGCGACTTTAGCGCCAAAGTCGCATTTCAAAAGTTTGTTTTCCGCCCTTTTTCATCCAATCAGGATCCACGGACACTGTGGGCAACGTGATGACATAGGCAGGGGTCACCACCATCTTTAAGACGGGCATGCAAGTGATTGGCTTGCTTTGGGGGGCGTCACAGGGGGTATAAAAGGGCGTGCACGCCGACCGCCATGTTACTCATGCTGATCTCAGAATAGGGAGAGCTGCTGCTGCTGCTGATTCTGTAGGGAGAGCGTTAGGCAGGGAAGAAGACACCAAAAACTGCTTCTGCTGCTACCGATTTTGCCTGTAGAACACACCAGTCACTGTGTGTGCAGTGCAAGTGGAGGCTATATTTTGCTGGATCAGCTGTGTTGGTTGTTAGGCTGCCTTATAAGGCTTCCTGATAGCTGCATTGCTGTTTTCCCACTGCTCTGCAAACTGCTTTTTTAAAAGCAATCCAAATTTTTTTTTTGTCCTGGTGAGGTACTGAGCGTGCATTTTTTCACACCATACAGCGGTGTACACTCCTCTCACAGTACCGTGTAACGGCTGTTATCACGGCCACAGTGAAGCTATCTGTGTGTGACTCTGTAAGAATAAGTCGAGGACATGTCCCGTTCTTACAGACCTCCACCTTCTAGTTTTGTCTGCTTTTCAAACAGTTAAGTATATTTGCTGTTTGATCACATTCAAAACTATAGAGAGACAGTATGTGTCAGTCCGTATACTTAAAAAACACGGAGCTTGACAATTTTACGGACACCGGACAGCGGTGTACGTGCACGCTCCTCTCTCAGTACCGTGTAACGGCTGTTATCACGGCCACAGCGAAGCTATCTGTGTGTCACTCTGTAAGAATAAGTCAAGGACATGTTCCGTTCTTACAGACCTACACCTTCTAGTTTTGTCTGCTTTTCAAATAGTTAAGTATATTTGCTGTTTGATCACATTCAAAACTATAGAGAGACAGCATGTGTCAGTCCGTATACTTAAAAAACACGGAGCTTGACAATTTTACGGACACCGGACAGCGGTGTACGTGCACGCTCCTCTCTCAGTACCGTGTAACGGCTGTTATCACGGCCACAGTGAAGCTATCTGTGTGTCACTCTGTAAGAATAAGTCGAGGACATGTTCCGTTCTTACAGACCTACACTCTAGGGAGATTCCTATTCTGCCCAATTCTATATACACCTTGTAGTTTGTCATACACTAGCCAATTTCTGCCTGTGACATAGCGGTGTGATATTCACTGGGCTTCACAGAATCCAACAGTATCCACAAGTGTGTTCAGAAATTCTACATTTCCCCTGTCCTATAGTGACATTTTTCACACCTGCGACATTGAGCCTTTGACATAGCAGTGTGATATTAACTGGGCCTCACACAACAGTGTCCACAAGTGTGTTCAGAAATTCTACATCTCCCCTGTCCTATAGTGACATTTTTCACACCTGCGACACTGAGCCTGTGACATAGCGGTGTGATATTAACTGGGCCTCACACAACAGTGTCCACAAGTGTGTTCAGAAATTCTACATCTCCCCTGTCCTATAGTGACATTTTTCACACCTGCGACATTGAGCCTGTGACATAGCAGTGTGATATTAACTGGGCCTCACACAACAGTGTCCACAAGTGTGTTCAGAAGTTCTACATCTCCCCTGTCCTATAGTGACATTTTTCACACCTGCGGCATTGAGCCTGTGACATAGCAGTGTGATATTAACTGGGCCTCACACAACAGTGTCCACAAGTGTGTTCAGAAATTCTACATCTCCCCTGTCCTATAGTGACATTTTTCACACCTGCGACATTGAGCCTGTGACATAGCGGTGTGATATTAACTGGGCCTCACACAACAGTGTCCACAAGTGTGTTCAGAAATTCTACATCTCCCCTGTCCTATAGTGACATTTTTCACACCTGCGACATTGAGCCTGTGACATAGCGGTGTGATATTAACTGGGCCTCACATAATCCAACAGTGTCCACAAGTGTGTTCAGAAATTAGACATCTCCCCTGTCCTATATACACCTTGTACCTTGTTTTACATTACTATATAGTTTGTGGGATTTTGTGTACATTCTTACCAAAAATGAGGAAGGCTGGTGGAAGAGGCCGTGGAATTGGGCGGGGGTTGCCAGCTGGTAATGATGGTGCTGGTGTTGGATCTGATGGTAGTGGCAAAAGCAAAATAGGACCGAATGCAGGAGGTGTTGAGCCTGCGTCATCGTCTGGCTCCACACGGCCTCGAAGGCTTAGTTTTCTAGGAGTTGGCAAACCGCTTTTAAAGCCAGAGCATCAGGAAAAAGTTTTGGCTTACATTGCTGACTCATCCTCCAGCTCTATCACCTCCTCTTCTGAAGTTGTAAAAAATAAAGCACTGAGTCGTCATTGGAGGCTCATGTTCATGAACCACACCTTTCCTTGTGTCCTTCACCCCAACCAAGATTGAAGGATGATGCAGGCCATACAACTGATTACTCCATGGAGCTGTTTTCACATACCATGCCTGGGTTATCAAATGAAATGGTGAATTACCCAGGCCAAGATGAATCTGACATGGAGTGCACTGATGCACAGCCACTGATAGATGATTCTGCTGGTATATTCAGTCAGAGCACTACATTGCCCTTGCAGTGTAATGAGCCAGATTCTGACCCTGATGAGACTCAGGTGCCCCTTCCCGCATACTATACCACCATACACGGTGACACAGAGGAAGGTGCACATGACATTGAAGAGGAGGTGATGGATGACCCAGTTGTTGACCCAGATTGGCATCCATTGGGGGAAGAGGGTGCTGCTTCCAATAGCTCAGATGAGGAGGAGGAGCATCCACAGCAGACATTGACATCGCAACAGCTGTTATCTGGCAGGCCCGGAGCACTCCAAAGACAGGTTCCAAAAATCAAAAGAGTTGCTGGACAGTTTGTCCAGACGGTCAAAATAGCACAGCGTGCTAGGCCGCAAAATGTCTTCCAAAGTAGGAAGAGTGCAGTGTGGCACTTTTTTGAACAAAATCCTCATGATCAGGCCAAGGTTATCTGTAAGAAGTGCGCAAAGACCTTTAGCCGAGGGAAAAATCTGAAAAATTTGAATACCAGTTGCATGCTTAGACATTTAACCAGCATGCACTTGGAAGCGTGGACACAACACCAAACCTCAAGTACCACATGTGCAACTGATCACAAAGAAGGTAGTCAGCAACGCTACATTGTTTCCCCCACTGTAAGCCCACCGGTTAGCACAGCTGCAAATGTTGAGGTGTCGTTGCAAGGCCAAAGCAGTCAGGGAATCCCACTGTTATATCAACGAAAGACTGAATCTAGGCCATCAGAAAGAACACCAACTCCATCACCATCATCAACCCTCTCTCAGTCTGCCCTGTCCACCGCTAGTTCCACCATATGCAGCTCTCAAGTCCAGCTCACCCTCCCAGAGACTATGAGTAGGTCAAGAAAGTACTCAGTCTCTCATCCACGTACACTGGGTTTGAACGCCCACATTGCCAAACTAATCTCGTTAGAGATGATGCCCTATCGGTTGGTGGAAAGCGCAGCTTTCCGCGAACTCATGGCCTATGCTGTACCATGCTATGACCTACCCAGTCGCCACTTCTTCTCTCGCAAAGCCATCCCAGCCCTCCACCATCATGTGAAAGACCGCATTGTCCATGCACTCAAGCAGTCAGTGAGTGGAAAGGTGCACCTCACAACAGATGCATGGTCCAGTCGGCATGGGCAGGGCCGTTACGTGTCCATCACTGCGCACTGTGTTAATGTAGTGGATGCAGGGTCCACAGGGGACAGCGGTGGTGGGACAGTGCTGCCTAGCCCACGGTATAGGAAACAGTTGGCTGTAGGCGTTCAACCCTCCTCCTCCTCCTCCAGAAGCGAGAGCTCGTCCACAGAGCGCAGTCGTACGAGCACTCCATCTGCAGCTGCCACTGTTGCACACGAGGTGTCCCCCTATCGAGCAGCTAGTGGAAAGCGTCAGCAGGCTGTGTTGCAGATGATGTGTTTGGGCGACAGACACACCGCGGAGGTGCTGGCCGAGTACTTTCAGCGACAAACTGAGTCATGGCTGGGCAGTATACATCTTGAGACAGGCAAGGTAGTTAGTGATAACGGCCGTAATTTTGTGGCAGCCATAGCCCTTTCAAAACTCAGCCACATACCTTGCTTGGCTCACACCTTGAACCTGGTGGTGCAGTGCTTCCTCAACAATTATCCGGAGTTAACAGCCCTGCTCCAGAAGGTGCGAAGACTGTACGCGCACATCCGCCAGTCGCCTGTACACTCCATTCGTATGCAGAAGCTGCAGCGATTGCTCCATCTTCCCAACCACCGCCTCATTATCGACATTGCAACAAGGTGGAACTCCACCCTGCACATGGTTGAGCGGCTGTGCGAACAGAGGCAGGCCATAATGCATTTGTGGGAGGATACACGGCCAGGCACTTTGAGAGCAGACATGGAGTTGACAGGTGTGCAGTGGTCGAAGCTGAAAGACATCTGTAAAGTCCTTCAGTGTTTTGAGGAATGCACACGGCTGGTAAGCGCAGACGACGCCATCCTAAGCATGAGCATCCCACTTATGCGTCTGCTCATGCAAACTTTGACGCACCTTAAGGAGCAGGCGTCTGCAGCCAATGTTGACGAGGAGGAAGAGGAGGAGGGAATCCTTGATGACATTCAGCCATTGTCTGCTCAGGGACCTCTCCTGGACGAGGTGGAGGAAGAAGAGGAGGAGGAGGATGATGATGGGGATGATTTCTTAGGGGAGGAGGATGCATCTCGTGGGGCAAGTGAAAATGTTGGCGTGGCAAGGTCTGGTACAGGGTTTGTGCATGACTGGGGGGATGTGGATTTGCCAGAAAGTGCTCCTCCACCCAGCACTCGCAGTGCATCATTGACACCGGGAACATTGGCCCACATGTCAGATTATGTGGGCCCACATTGGCCCACATGTCAGATCCTAAAAAGGGACCCCCGCATTGCCAAAATGATGAACGATGACGAGTACTGGTTGGCCAGCATCCTGGATCCACGCTATAAAGGCAAATTACAAAACATCATGCCACACGAGAACCTTGACCTAATATTGGCTAATAAACAAGCAACTCTGGTAAACCGGTTGGTTGAGGCATTCCCAGCACACAGCAGCGGTGATGGTTCTCACACGAGCCGTACGGGCCGGGAACAGCTTGGCAGAGGTGTTCGTGGTGCACACAGCAGAAGTGGCGTTGGAGACAGGGGTTTCATGACAATGTTGTGGACTGATTTTTCAAGTACCGCTGGCGCTCACACAACTGGTAATACTGCATCGATGGAAAGTGACAGGAGACAGCAGTTGTCAACTATGGTTACAAACTACTTTTCCTCCCATATCGATGTTCTCCCGCACAGGTCATTCCCCTATGACTATTGGGCCGCTAAACTGGACACCTGGCCTGAATTTGCACAATATGCCTTACAGGAGCTCGCTTTCCCAGCTGTAAGTGTGCTATCGGAAAGAGTCTTCAGTGCAGCTGGATCAATCCTGACAGAAAAAAGGACCCGTCTGTCAACCCAAAATGTGGATGATCTAACCTTCATTAAAATGAACCATGCATGGGTTTCCAAGGATTTTGTCCCACCTTCCCCTGATGACACATAGGGTGACAGAAAAATGGCTTGCTTTGGTCCTCCTCTTCCTGGGACTTGAACAATTTCGCCTTTTGCATCAGCTGAATGTCCAACATCAAGATATGCCACTTTCTAAAACTCCCTAACTGTGCTGCCTTCCCCCCATGGCCGGGGTCACCACCTAGCGCACGAAACCGTGCGAGTGCCGTTGCCCTGGACAGGTGGGTAGGCTGACTCTTGGGCGTGGGCACTAGCACAGGGTCCCTCATAGTGCAATCAAGTGTCTCTGACGGTGGTGGTGCACACCCGCTGTCAGACACACCGCCGAACTATGAGGGGCCCAGTGCCAGTACCGACGCCCACGAGTGGGCCCCCCTTGCTTGGGCAGGGCCCCAGCATTTGCAATCTTTACCTCTCCCTGCTCCTCCGCTGTGTAGTCTGGGCCGTCAAATCCATACTGGGCATGATACCGTCTGAGCCTGCCTCCTAATCTATAGACATATATTTTGAATGTGTACACTATGCTATCCATACATGTTATCCGGGGATACGGTACCCTTTCTCACCTTTGTGCAATCACGTGTAATCCATACTGGGCCTGACACCGTTTGAGCCTGCCTCCTGATCTATAGACATATATTTTGAATGTGTACACTATGCTATCCATACATGTTATCCGGGGATACAGTACCCTTTCTCACCTTTGTGCAATCACGTGTAATCCACACTAGGCCTGACACCGTCTGAGCCTGCCTCCTGATCTATAGACATATATTTTGAATGTGTACACTTTGCTATCCATACATGTTATCCGGGGATACGGTACCCTTTCTCACCTTTGTGCAATCACGTGTAATCCATACTGGGCCCGACACCGTCTAAGCCTACCTCCTGATCTATAGACATATATTTTGAATGTGTACACTATGCTATCCATACATGTTATCCGGGGATACGGTACCCTTTCTCACCTTTGTGCAATCACGTGTAATCCATACTGGGCCTGACACCGTTTGAGCCTGTCTCCTGATCTATAGACATATATTTTGAATGTGTACACTATGCTATCCATACATGTTATCCGGGGATACAGTACCCTTTCTCACCTTTGTGCAATCTTGTGTAATCCATACTGGGCCTGACACCGTTTGAGCCTGCCTCCTGATCTATAGACATATATTTTGAATGTGTACACTATGCTATCCATACATGTTATCCGGGGATACAGTACCCTTTCTCACCTTTGTGCAATCACGTGTAATCCACACTAGGCCTGACACCGTCTGAGCCTGCCTCCTGATCTATAGACATATATTTTGAATGTGTACACTTTGCTATCCATACATGTTATCCGGGGATACGGTACCCTTTCTCACCTTTGTGCAATCACATGTAATCCATACTGGGCCCGACACCGTCTAAGCCTACCTCCTGATCTATAGACATATATTTTGAATGTGTACACTATGCTATCCATACATGTTATCCGGGGATACGGTACCCTTTCTCACCTTTGTGCAATCACGTGTAATCCATACTGGGCCTGACACCGTTTGAGCCTGCCTCCTGATCTATAGACATATATTTTGAATGTGTACACTATGCTATCCATACATGTTATCCGGGGATACAGTACCCTTTCTCACCTTTGTGCAATCATGTGTAATCCATACTGGGCCTGACACCATTTGAGCCTGCCTCCTGATCTATAGACATATATTTTGAATGTGTACACTATGCTATCCATACATGTTATCCGGTGATACGGTACCCTTTCTCACCTTTGTGCAATCACGTGTAATCCATACTTGGCCTGACACCGTCTGAGCCTGCCTCCTGATCTATAGACATATATTTTGAATGTGTACACTATGCTATCCATACATGTTATCCGGGGATACGGTACCCTTTCTCACCTTTGTGCAATCACGTGTAATCCATACTGGGCCTGACACTGTCTGAGCCTGCCTCCTGATCTATAGACATATATTTTGAATGTGTACACTATGCTATCCATACATGTTATCCGGGGATACGGTACCCTTTCTCACCTTTGTGCAATCACGTGTAATCCATACTGGGCCTGACACCGTTTGAGCCTGCCTCCTGATCTATAGACATATATTTTGAATGTGTACACTATGCTATCCATACATGTTATCCGGGGATACGGTACCCTTTCTCACCTTTGTGCAATCGCGTGTAATCCAAACTAGGCCTGACACCGTTTGAGCCTGCCTCCTGATCTATAGACATATATTTTGAATGTGTACACTATGCTATCCATACATGTTATCCGAGGATACGGTACCCTTTCTCACCTTTGTGCAATCACGTGTAATCCATACTGGGCCTGAGAACGGCTGGCGAGCTGTTAAGCAAGCTACAGCACCTGTGGTTTGCACACGTAAGTTTTTCATTTTTTCAGGAATGACGGTTAGGCCTAATTCCGGAACTGCGGTTGACCTGCACTTACTGGGAAATCATCGTTCGCGGGTAATAATTGTAATCCCAGATCCCCATCACTAACGTTGTTCAGCGGGTTATCTGCACCTGTAAGCGACATACGCTGGCCTTTTCAGTGTAGCGCACATGCAGCCACGGACATGTAAGGGCATGACACACCAGTTATTGGCCAATCTCACGTGCCAGAGCCTCGCGTGTCCCTCTACTAAGCCGGACTCGGACCGCGGGGCATGACGGAGTCTCGTTCGTTAACGGAATTAAGCTTGCAATGTGTGCATCTTTTTTGTGGCTGGATGGTTGAGGTTGCCCATGTTGAGTCAAATTATGCCGTAGGCTCCACTCCTGGTGGTGCCCTTCTGGACATTCCTTTAAGGTTCAGCTTCGCAACCATACTGCCCACGTAAAACAAACACTTTGCCTTCATGAACGCTGTTTGGAGGGTCGTGACTCGTGGGAATAACGCCGCCCAATAAGTTAACCTGCTAGAGAGATCCTTCGTTGCTCCCAAGCATGACATCACACTCCCTAGGAGGAAGGTAATGCCACTGTGGCGACCGTACTCCTGGGGGCGACACAAGTGCACTGATGCCCAGCCACTGCTCGATGAATCTGCTGGTACATTGACCCAAACCACTACATTCCCCTCGCACGCTACACGGCCTGAATCTGACCCTGATGAAACTCAGGTTACCCTTCCCATATACAGTTCCATCTTACACGGTGACAAAGAGGAAGCTGCAGATGAAAGTGCAGGTTCGGCACACCCGCCGTCAGACACACCACCGTACTATCAGGGGCCCTGTGCCAGTGCTGTCGCCAACGAGTGGGCCCCCCCTGCTTGCTCAGGATCACAGCACTTGCAAGGTTGAAATACTGTGCAGTGAGATGGAAGATGGGGACGACGAGGCGTCCAGACTAGTACAGGGATTCCCTAGCGAGGAGACTTATTTCATTGTTTTCAATGTTGGGACAGCAATTTTTGGGGAGCCCTATACTCTGGAGAATGATAGATGGGGCCCACCATACACTGGAACATTCCTAAGGTGGACATCAGACACTGGAGCAGCATTTACAGGGCCCATTATACATTAGAGCATTAGAAATAGGGCCCATTATGTTTGGAGCATTATTTGGGCCCATAAGACAGTGGAGCTTCATCCATGGAGACCAACATATACTGTAGCATTATGTGGAGCTCATCATATACTGTTTCAAACATTATATGGGACCAATGATTCTGTATGGAGAAATAGATGGGCCTCGTCATGAGATGTAAAAAGTGAAGTATTTTTCATTGTACTATACCGCTATTTTTCTGCCGTATCGGAGCATCATGAGTTGTGGTATGTGTTAAAGGGGCGCTCTTTTGCCCAGGGCACATGAAAACCTGGAGCCAGCCCTACCCCCCCACAACTTTAGCCAAATAACCCCCATTTTTCAGTGCGTAACTTGTATTATGAAGTTAATTAAGGTTGACAAGCTTAAGTAAGAAGAATTGATGCTTTTGGCATTCAAATGGGCACTGTAGGTGTGTTTACTGTCCTCCTCTCACTGCCGACTTTAATTCCCCATTGACTTACATTGGGTTTCGTGTTTCGGTCAGACCCCCGACTTTTCCCTATAGTCGGCCAATTTTGCTCGACCCGAGTTTTGGAAAAGTCGGGTTTCATGAAACGAAACTCGACCCTAAAAAAGCAAAAGTCGCTCAACTCTAGTGGTAATGTCTAGAACCAAAATTAGAAAAATGTTGTCTCTGTCCAAATATATATGGATCTAACTGTATCCTGACAAGGAAACTGAACCATTGCATGTTGCTTTCTCCTGAGTGGGCGGATCCCTGCAACAACACGGACTGTGCTATATATTATGTTTTGTATTTCCTTAGGCCAGAAAGACCGTGTTTATTGCCTGTTTGATAGGAAATCCCCACATGTATTCAGGCTGTCTAGTAGCTGCAAATCACACAGCTACGTCGACAGAAACTAAATCTCCGAGCACATCCAAATACTCGGAGATCACCTGAGCATGCTCAGGAAATCTTGATTAACGAGTATACGCACTCATCACTAGAGAGCACCAAACTGAAATTTTTCCCCGGGTGCCAGAAAACCTTGATGCACCTCTGGTCACAGGGCTGGCATCACCACTTGACACACCCGGGCAAGTGCCTGGATGTATGGGGGGCTCACTCGCTGTGAGACACCAGCACAGTATAGGGCCTGTGATTCGGGGGAGCCTGGTGCCAGCACTGGCAATGGGCCCCCCTCAAATGCTCACCTCTTCCCGTTCTACGCTGCTCCGGTCTCTTCAGCATCTTCTGACTCTCTGTGACATCTAAGGGCAGAGGAAGCACTGTAGTGACGTTATCATGCCTTCTGCCCTTAGACATCACAGAGAGTCAGAATTGCAGAGAATCAGAAGATGGTAAGGTGACTGTGGCAGCTGGGAACGAGGAGAGGTGATTATTTGATTATTTTTGCATATATGTATCAATATATGGGGTCATTATGGTGTATGGAGCACTATATTGACCATTTATACCGTATGGAGCAATATATATGCCCATTATACTGTATAGAGCATTATATAGGGCCTATTGTACTGTTTGGACTTGGTGCTGTCTTTAAAAATCATGCCTGTCAGACAAAATACTAGACAAGGTAATTTTTGATGTGGGGTGAATTCATTTTTGCATTGACTAAGTTGAATAAAACTGACGATTTTGTTATGAAAGTTATATTAATAACCTTAGTTTCCTGTTATAGGCTAAAAAGTGTTCTATGAAACTTTTTGGAATTGTTCTTTTGTTCAGTGAGATATTAAGAATTTACTCTTCAAAGCGGGTGTACTTATTTATCTTGAGCACTGTATATACACACAGTACTGTGCGGAAATTTTAGACGTGGAAAAAAATGCTGCAAAGTAAGAATTCTTTCAAAAATAGAAGTGTTAATACTTTATTTCTATCAATTAACAAAATAAAAAGTGAATGAACAAAATAGGAATCTAAATCAAAACAATATTTGGTGACCGCTCTTTGACTTGAAAACAGAATTAATACTTCCAGGAACACTTGCACAAAGTCAAGTATTTTTCTAGGATGATACATCTGTCTATGAGTAACCAATTATATCAAACAGGTGATAATGATCATCATTTTCCTATATGGTTGAAATACAATAATCTGATAAAGAAAAGACTCCTTATCATAAATGATCAAAAACAATAATTCTTTATTATAATACAATACAAAATAATGCAATAAAAAAGAGTTAAAATGAGGGGAAATTATAAATTGCTGACTAGAAACCCAGGGACAAAATGCATGATCATATAAGTATGATATTCCTATAAAATATGAAACCTACAGTAATATCCCATCTATGATCGAAATCTAATATGTCTCATTTATAATCCATATTAAACATAATAATTCTAATGGTTGTAGTGAAGAAACCACCTATGTAGAGCAAAAATTGTAATACACCTGATACAGTCTTGATAATAGTTTATCCCCCCAGTGGGGATGCCTGCGTCGCAACACTGTATGGAAAAGCTCTGGGGATCCCGGTGTCATAAGCTGTATGGTAATACCTTTCCCTTGGTGAATATTTGTTATGTTTGATTAAAGGAGCAAAATGTGCTTTTTTATATTGCGAGCTAATAACCGTGTCATGAATGTATCACCACCTGCTGGGCCTGTGGTGTGCAGATATCAGAAGATCACAAATCTTTGGAGTCTACGCTGCCGTTCACATGAGTGGTGCAGGTTTATTGTTTCTTATGGTACTGATGGGGTTACGAGTTCCTGATTTAAATCTGTGGAGACTCCATTTGGCTTTTTGTCTCAGCAGCCACTCATTGGGACCACTCCCCTTCATTATTTAAACCCACACCTGGCAACAATAGAGATTCTATCCTGAGCCGGACTTCTCTGGAAAAAGATGTTCCTAGGGAAGCTGTTGTGTGTTCCATTGAAGCCGTGGAGTTCTATTTGTTTGTGTGTTTTCCCCTGCTTGTCTCCTTTCCTGTGTTGTCTTGGCGTAGTAGTAAGACCAGTGCCTTGCTACCCATGTCATTGGCCAGGCCAAAGCCCCGAGCTTAGGTGCGTGGGGGAAGGACCCGTCTAGTGAGAGCAATGTTCAGCGTTAGGTGAGTGTTCAGGGGTCACCATTTCCTCCTCTACCTATCGTCTGAGCTCTCCCTTCCTTGTTATCCCCCTCTCCCTTTGCGTCGCTCGACGGGCATCTCCCAGCCTCGGCGTGACACCACTACAATGTTACAATGCAGGGATCCCCACTAGGGGAAACACATTACTTATTATAGGGTTTTCCATCAGGTCTATTACAATTTTGGTTCTGTGTGATTTATATGTGATTCACTGCCTCGTAACATAGGTGGTCTCTACACTTATCCCACTGTGTCATCTATTTTACCTATATTTTTCTCTCTGTGTAGTGTTTCCTAGACACTCAGCACTTTTATACATCATTATGAACTTTTGATTTAATCTTATGCATATTTAGTATGTATTTATGATTTAATTTTGCATGCTACTATAGATTTTAGAATTTAACCGTATTCATTTGAAGTTATGTCTTATATGGACTATGAGTAGTCTAGATCATAGATGGTTTATTAGGTGCGATATGTTATAGGATTACCATATTTGCCAGATCATGCATTTTGCCAATTGGCCTACATTCCACAATATGTAATTTCCCCACATTTTTAACTTTTTTTTATTGTATTTTACATTGTGTTATGTGACAGGGTCACTGGCAATGTATCTGAAGGGAGATAGCAAACTTCGTGATGTATATCTTCCATGATGTAAAGGTACTGTCACACTTAGCGATGCACCAGCGATCCCGACCAGCGATATGACGCGGTCAGGATCGCTGGTGCATCGCTAAGTGGTCGCTAGTGAGCTGCCACACAGGCAGATCTCACCAGCGACATCGCAGGGGTCGTTACTTACCTGTCAGACGAGGCGATCCTGATGTCCTCCCGCCCGCGATCATGCGCCGCTCGTCTCCACAGCAGGAAGCCCAGCAGGAAGCTGGCGACGAGAAATGGTCCAGGACGTTCTCGCGCGATCAGCGATAACCAGCGGGGGAGCGGTCGGAGGTAAGTATCAGACATAGCGATATCGCTAGCAATATCGCTGCTGTAATGTATAATAATTAGATCTGTCTCTTTAAGCAAGCCAGACTTATGGGACTTGGGGGGTGGAGACAAGAGGGATGAGAAGGGAAGTTTCACTTTCACTTCTGTGTAGCATGGGAATGCAACTGTTATGCTGTGTGCTGGAGGACGAAGAATAAAACATATCTAAAGTTTAATACCTTGAATTCTTCATAACGTGTGGATATTACAACTGGCGACGAGGATGGGATATAATCACCTGCTGCTGTGAGTACGGACTATATTTTACCGCTTCACACGCCAGCACCACTGAGAGACTCTATCATGGCTGACTACTTGCACACATTCCCACAATTTGATATGACTGATGTCATTAATCTCTCCCATAACTGGAGAAAATGGCTAAACAGATTTGAGAATTTCCTAGAAGCCATGGACATAAAGGAGGAGAAAAGAAAGAGAGCTTTGCTCCTGCATTGTGCAGGCACAGGAGTCTATGACATATACAGTACGTTACCTGCAGCAGAAACAGACACATACAGCAACGGCACTAAAGCTCTCACTGGCTACTTCAACCCTAAACAGAACATCAGATATGAAAGATATAAATTCAGGATTGCAAAGCAGCTTCCAGAAGAGTCCATAGACACTTATGTCACATGGCTGAAAGAGTTAGCACATGGATGTGCCTTTACAGATGTAGATGATGAAATCCTAACTCAAATAATTGTCACCTGCTCGTCTAATAACCTAAGGCGTAAGGCTCTGCAGCAGGATATCTCTCTACATGATTTGCTCAAAATGGCCCGTTCTAAAGAAATAGCAGATCATCAGGCTACCGTAATGGAGAATGGGGATAAATTACATGTGCATAATCTCAAACAGAAAAATTTACCAGACAAACAAGCCCAGAAACAGAAGAAATGTTATAGATGTGGACAGGATTTCCCTCACCACCAGAACAAATGTCCAGCTATGGGACAAACCTGCAGTAAATGTGGAAAAGGGAATCATTTTGCAGCTGTTTGCAAATCAGCGCACTACAAGCCTCTGCTGCCTATGACAAAATCTGCAGAGGTAAAAGTGATAAATCAGGACACAGAAGAAATGTCTGCGACTGAGAACTATGTGTTCACTACCTCTGTCACTGGTTCAGTACAGTCTCCCTGTGTTACACTCTCAATCTGCAACACTGACATTACCTTTACAATAGATACAGGAGCTTCAGTGGATATCATAGATGGCACTACATATGAACAATTGAAAACAAGGCCAGTCTTACAACAAGTGCAGACTAAAATCTTTCCTTATGGATCTAAAACACCTCTAGTTATAATGGGACAATTTGATGCTGAAATTAGATATAAAGAAAACAGGCAGAAAACCACTTTCCACACATTACAAGGATCGGGAGGCTGTCTTCTCAGCTATCACACTGCCTTGGAGCTAGGGCTCATCCAGGTTATTCATACCATAACTGACCCTGCGGATATGGATGTACAAACTATGGTGAACAGCTTTCCCTCCCTATTTAGTGGTTTGGGAAAACTAAAGGACTCTCAAGTACACCTTCATGTGGATGACAATGTTCGTCCAGTAGCCCAGCCTCACAGGCGTATTCCATTTCACCTGAGACAGAAGGTAGAAAAAGAACTCCAATTGCTCATGGATGAGGACGTTATTGAAACTGTTACTGGTCCCACTCCGTGGGTCTCTCCACTTGTGGTAGTTCCAAAACCAAAGACTCCTGATCAAGTGAGACTGTGTGTTGACATGCGCCTGCCCAACACCGCTATACAGAGGGAAAGACATATCTCACCTACGATTGATGACATTATTCATTTATTAAATGGAGCCACCGTCTTCTCAAAGCTCGACCTCAATAAGGGATATCATCAATTAGAACTGAGTCCAGAGTCCCGATACTTGACCACATTTTCCACCCATGTGGGCCTCAGAAGATACAAAAGATTGACTTTTGGAGTCTGCTCAGCAGCAGAAATTTTTCAGGATGCAATAAGGAGTGTCATTCAACACATCCCAAATGCCTTTAATTATAGTGATGACATATTAGTTTTTGGTAAAACTCAAGCTGAGCATAATCGTGCTCTATATGCTATCTTCGAATGTCTGCTTTCTGCTGGACTCACTTTAAACAAAGAGAAGTGCGAGTTTGACAAGGGTTCATTAGAATTCTATGGTCACATCTTCTTGGCAAAAGGAGTACAACCAGACCCCAAGAAAGTGGAAGCTATCAGAACAGCCTCAATTCCACAGGATGCCAGTGAAGTGCGTTCTTTCCTTGGAATGGCAAGTTACTGTGCTAGATATATTCCGAATTTTTCAACAATCAGCAATCCACTACGGGAACTTACAAAACAAAGTTGTATTTTTCAATGGTCTCAAGACTGTCAGGCCTCTTTTGAAACAATTAAAAATGAACTCTGCTCGACAACCACTATGGCTTATTTTGATCCAGCTCTTCGAACTGAACTGATTGTGGACGCCAGTCCCATGGGACTGGGTGCTATTCTAGTGCAGTACAAGGATAACAATCAAAATCCTCACATCATTTCTTATGCAAGTAAGAGCTTAACAAACACTGAAAGAAAATATTCTCAACCTGAAAAAGAAAGCTTGGCAGTTGTCTGGGGATGTGAACACTTTCACTTATTTCTCTATGGAGCTCCCTTCACCATTGTCACAGATCATCAAGCACTTCTTACAATTTTTGGAAATCCCAGAGCTAAAATGCCTGCACGAATTGAACGATGGGGCCTACGTCTACAGGACTACAACTATAAAATTGTTCACAAACCTGGAAAATACAGCAATCCGGCTGATTTTCTTTCAAGACATCCTACTAATGATGATATACCTGTGCATTCCTCCATTGAAGAATACGTTTTGTTACAGATCATGCCGTGCCAAAAGCACTTTCTCTTGATCAATTTATAAATGAAACAACAAAAGACAAGACACTCTGTGCCCTAATACAAATCATCCAAAATCGAAGGTGGCATGAAATTCAAAAGAAAAAATTTCCTGATTCTGAGATTGATCTGAAAGAGTTAAAACTATTCTCAAACGTACGTGAGGAATTATCAGTCACTGAAGAACACCTCATTCTTCGAGGTACCAAACTAGTTGTACCTAAGACTTTGCGTAACTTAGTCATACAGATAGCACATGAAGGTCATTTAGGAATTGTTGGCACAAAGAAGTTACTCCGAGAAAAAGTGTGGTTCCCAAATATGGATCACTTGGTGGAAGAAAAGATTAGACGCTGTTCTACTTGGCAATTAATCACTCCATCATCAAACTTAGAGCCATTACAAATGTCTCCGTTACCCACTGCTGTCTGGGAGGAAGTGGCAGTCGATATATATGGACCATTGCCAAATGGCCAATACATTCTCGTAACAATTGATGAATATTCTCGATACCCTGTCATTTCATTTATCTCTTCAACATCTGCTAATAATGTCATACCAGAGCTGGACGACATTTTCTCGGCATATGGTATTCCAAGAGTGGTCAAAACAGACAATGGACCTCCATTCAATGGACATGTGTTTACACAATTTTCTGAATACTTGGGATTCAATCACAGGAAAATCACACCTTGCTGGCCGCAAGCCAATGGAATTGTGGAACGTTTTATGCGTACTCTGGGGAAACGTATCAAGGCAGCGAGTCTGGAGCACATCCCACTGAAACAGTCATTATACAAATTCATGCGTAATTACCGCAATACGCCACACTCCACTACTAATGCTGCTCCAGCTCATTTAATGTTCAGCAGAACCCTGCGTATACGTCTCCCTGATGTGACCAGCCATCCCAGACCGAGTGACTCCTCAGTGAGATCCACAGATTTCTCCAAAAAACAAGCCATGAAACGTTATGCAGACAGAAGGCGAAGGACACAGTCAAGTGCCATCGAAAGAGGGGATGTCGTGGTGGTACGTCAAAGACCAACCAACAAGACACCACCTGTATATGGTCCTGCAAAATATTATGTTACTAAAAGGAAAGGCAGCATGATCACAGCTGAACGAGATGGACACTTCATAACGCGAAATTCTTCATATTTTAAAGTCATACCGCAGAATGATGACAATGAAGTCTCTTTGGTGGAAGATTTGGTATCCGATGGTGGAGAGGACCAACAAGAGGTAGCTGGTCCATCAATAATGAACCCTCTCAATGAGCCCAGACGTTATCCTACACGAGAGAGAAGAGCTCCATCGAGGCTTATTGAAGAAGTGTAACTACAGTTTTGTTTGTTTTGTTTTTTTTTGTTTCTCTGGTTTTTGAATTGAACAAATAAGACAAAACGGACATATGATTTCTTTGGACGTTTTCATATTGTTGCATTTATCAGTAATATGGGTTATTTATAGTAAAAAAAAGGGGGATGATGTAATGTATAATAATTAGATCTGTCTCTTTAAGCAAGCCAGACTTATGGGACTTGGAGGGTGGAGACAAGAAGGATGAGAAGGGAAGTTTCACTTTCACTTCTGTGTAGCATGGGAATGCAACTGTTATGCTGTGTGCTGGAGGACGAAGAATAAAACATATCTAAAGTTTAATACCTTGAATTCTTCATAACGTGTGGATATTACAGCTGCTACGTCACAAAATCAGTGACGTTATAGCAATATTGCTAGCGATATCGCTTAGTGTGACAGGCCATTAAAACGAAGAAGTTTACCTCTAACATCTTATGTGCTGAGGGGTAAATCGGCGTTGACACGGTTGCGTTTTTTTTTGTAAGTAGTTGTAAGAAATAAATGGGACAATTTCTCACCATATCTCCACCTCAAGGGTGTGGATCAGCAGGTTAAATGTCCGGCCACTGACTTTTTTTTTCTGGTGTGGCTTTGGAGGCATGGAAGTCTCAAGTCTCGAGCTCAAGTGGAAGCTGAAGAGGGTTGTTTCCCACAAGGCCGGAGTTGCTGTGGGGTTTATACCTGCTGATTGTTTTCACTTATACCAGAAAGGGCCATTTTGGTTTTTTTCCAGATTTATGAAGCAGTAAACCTGCCTCGAACTTTAACCCCATGTGTTCTTGTGTCTACCTCAGTAGCACACAAGTGAATAAAGAATTATTGTTTTTTTTATAATTTATGAATAGTCTTTTTCTCTTTATCAGATAAGAATTATTATTTATATAGACTTATATTATTTATATAGATTTGAGCACCCAATAGAGTAGGGATAGCAGCAAGGGTAAAAATAATATTAAAAGTGTAACTTTTAGTCTAGATACTGTTAAAATCTAATAACACATGGGCGATATCAAACAGGAAAGAGATACACCCCTTGCTAGACACAAGAGTAATTGTTTGGAGGGAACACGAAACTTCTGAAATTTATGGGAATTGGCCACATACCAAAGCGTCAGAGAGGAGGCAATGAGGACAAACTAATACTGCAAGCTGAGACTTGGTGGACCTTCTATTTAAATACTGAAGCACCTTATTGATGGAATGAGCAGTTTACATTTATCTGCTTTATTTAGACTAGAAGTGCTCTATCCGCCCATTATAGCTACTGATAGTGGGAGCATGTCCCCAAACAGATATATTTAATGGATATTCCATTTAGTGAATAATATGACTGAATGACTCCCTAATAACTACCACATAATAGATTTATTTATCCCACCTATGGTAATCCTATTTGCCACTTAATACTATTAGTCAGTAAGGCCCTATAGCTCATAACTTTTTCTGAAGCTCCCATATAAATTTAAATCATTCGCTCAACTTGTGACTTATATAATTTTTTATGGTATCCATCATTATGAGCACTCATATAATCTTAAATTATGGTTACATTTTAATAAAACAATGTTTACCATGTGCATCTTTTTATTGGTTCACATGGTAATGGCAATCATGAGATTGATCTTCTTCAGTCCTAAATTACCACTGATGTGTATATAGTAATCGACTAGTCCACTCGAAAATGACCTTGCGTTCCATAGAGAGGACAGGCTATGGGTTCAATTGAACCTACAACGCCATGGTGACGTGCGTCTCGCCTCACTGGAAATGACATCACCAGAAGTGACACCCTTGAGATCCATTTAGGCTTTTTTGTGGAACGCTCGCCATTCAACTTCGTGGACCACACGCTGCACCACATGCTACACCCACTGGAGAGTAATTTACAACTAATTAGGTCTCACCTGGGGATGCAAGGAGTACGTTAATTTTAATTACCATTTTATGGGAGCTTGATTTTATTGGACAATTGACATTGCTGACCACCTGTTCTTTACTCAAAATTAATTCACAATGTGATATAATCCTTGTCCACTAAGCCCCCACCTGCTTTGCTCAGAGATAGCAGAGACAAGAGTGGCTCTTATGACTAGCACATTATCATAGACTCCTACTACAACAAGTGTACATGTCCCCTGATGACTCCTCTGGAATAAATGCATCGAGATACACGGGAGCGTGCAGGGCCAACTGCTATAGTATTTGGCTGTGGACTGCCCTTGTTAGAACTGGAGCAAAGGGAAATCAGGCTAGTGCCGGACAAATAAGGAATCAAATGCCTTTCCTTTGACGTCTGCAAGGTACTGACGAAGATGCCCCCAATGCAAGACCATTAGAAATATGCTATCAATGGGTGAGGAAGTTCCATTTCTATAGTTGTGTGAAAAAATGTTTGCCGCCTTCGTGATTTCTTATTCTTTTGCATGTTTATCACACTTAAATTTTTCGGATCACCAAACAAATTTAAATATTAGACAAAGATAACACAAGTAAACACAAAATGCAGTTTTTAAATGAAGGTTTAATCATTAAGGGAAAAAGAAATCCAAACCTACAGGGCCCTGTGTGAAAAAGTGATTACCCTCTCCTTAAACATATAACTGTGGTTTATCACATCTTTGTTAAGCGGAATTCAAATTCCCTAGCCACCCCCAGGTCTGATTATTGCTACACCTGTTCTCAATCAAGAAATTAAAGTTTTAAGAAAACTTAAAAAGGACCTGTCTGACAAAGTGAAGTAGACCAAAAGATCCTAAAGCTTGACATCATGCTGCGATCCAAAGAAATACTGGAACAAATGAGAAACAAAGTAACTGAGATCTAAAAGTCTGGAAAAAATTAGAAAGCCATTACTAAAGCTTTGGACTCCAGCCAACCACAGTGAGAACCATCATACTCAAATGGCAAAAACATGGAAAGGTGGTGAACCTTCCAAAGAGTGGCCAGCCGACCAAAATTATCCCAAGACCACAGCGATGACTCATCCAAGAGCTCACAAAGGACCCCACAACAACATCCAAAGAACTGCAGGCCTCACTTGGCTCAGTTAAGATCAGTGTTCATGACTCCACTATAAGAAAGAGACTGGACAAAAATGGCCTGCATGGCAGAGTTCCAATACGAAAACTCCAGCTAAGCATCAAAAACAAAGGCTTGTCTCAGTTTTGTCAGAAACAGAGGGGAATGTGGTCAACTCTGGCCTGCAGTATTTATATATACAAAGACTGGACACGTAGAAAAAGTTATACAAGTTTTGCTTTACCGTAATTGTAATAAAGAAAATTCCAGCTCACCGGTAAAGACATCTTGAGAATTGGAGCACGGAGCCACAGTTCCAATGAGTAGACTGTCCAGCTCAACGATAGAGTGAAAAAAAAAAATTCTTTATTCACTTAAAACATTCTCAAATAGAGGATAAAAACATCAGGATTGGTGGTGCGAAATATTGCGTTATTAACGCATTTCTGGTGTCCAAGCACCCTTTGTCATAACAGGCATTTCTTTGTGAAACACTTTTATGCTGAAATCCGGTTGGCACACCGGTGAGATGATTAGCTAACATAATTAACACGAAATTATAACAGATGAAGACATACAAAAGATTAAAACCACAAAAGATGAACACAATTTCACCATGACATATAAGCAAGAGAATAGTAGATTTTACATGTATATATTTCACTGTAATTGTACTGACCTGAAAAATCATGCTGCCCAAAAAAAAAATCAGAAGCAATGTTGGAACTCGATTTTTTTTCTAACTAATTCACAGCAGTTGGAATTTTTTTCAGTATGTACAGGTGCATCTCACAAAATTAGAATATCATCAAAAAGTTAATTTATTTCAGTTCTTCAATATAAAAAGTGAAACTCATATTATATAGAGCCATTGCAAGCAGAGTGATCTATTTCAAGTGTTTATTTCTGTTTATTTTGATGATTATGGCCAATGAAAACCCAAAAGTCATTATCTCAGTAAATTAGAATAATTTATGACACCAGCTTGAAAAAATGATTTTAAAATCTGAGATGTTGGTCTACTGAAATGTATATTCAGTAAATGCACTCAATACTTGGTCGGGGCTCCTTTTGCATCAATTACTGCATCAATGCGGCGTGGCATGGAGGCGATCAGCCTGTGGCACTGCTGAGGTGTTATGGAAGCCCAGGTTGCTTTGATAGCAGCCTTCATCTTGTCTGCATTGTTGTGTCTGGTGTCTCTCATCTTCCTCTTGACAACACCCCATAGATTCTCTACGGGGTTAAGGTCAGGCAAGTTTGTTGGCCAATCAACCACAGTGATACTGTTGTTTTTAATTCAGTTAATTTATTTCAGTTCTTCAATACAAAAAGTGAAACTCATACATTATATAGTGCACTTACAGAGTGATCTATTACAAGTGTTTATTTCTGTTAATGTTGATTATGGCTTACAGCCAATGAAAACTCAAAAGTCATTATCTCAACAAATTAGAATAATTGACAAAAAACACCTGCAAAGGCTTCCTAAGCATTTAAAAAAGTCCCTTAGTCTGTTTCAGTAGGCTCCACAATCATGGGGAAGACTGCTGACTTGACAGATGTTCTGAAGGCAGTCAGTTTGTAATGAAGTGGGAGGTGGTATCTGGCAGTGTACGGAGCAGTGTGGGAGCCCCTCAGGGTACAGTGCTGTCACCCTTCCTCTTCACATTGTATACAGCTGACTTTCAGTATAAATCCGATTTCTATCACCTCCAAAAATTCTCAGATGACTCAGTGATTGTAGGGGGAATTGTGGGGGACCGGGGTGAGGAGGAATATAGAAGGGTGGTTTCTGACTTTGTAGATTGGTGCCAGACTAACTGTCTAGAGCTAAATGTAAAGAAAACCAAGGAGATGGTGGTGAGTTATAGAAGGAAAAAGGAGGAGTACTTACCGATCACTATTGCTGGCCAGGAGGTGGAGATGGTTGAGAGCTACAAATATTTGGGGGTTCACCTCGACAGTAAACTCGATTGGAGGTGTCATACAGAGAAGGTTCACAAGAAGGGAATGAGCAGACTGTACTTTCTGCGGAAGCTCAGGTCGTTCAATGTGTGCAGTAAAATGCTGGAAATGTTATACCAGTCCGTGGTAGCAAGCACCATCTTTTTTGCTATCATTTGCTGGGGCAGTGGTGTGCAAGTAGTTGACGCTAATAAGCTCAACAAACTTATCAAGAAGGCAAGTGCAGCTGTTGGCCTCCATCTTGACTCTTTTGAGGAGGTAGTGGAAGATAGGATTCAGAAGAAGCGCAGGGCTATAATGAACAATAATACACACCCACTATACGAGCTGTTCTTGAATCAGAAGAGCACATTCAGCAGCTGACTAATCCTACTAAGGTGCAAGAAGGAGAAATTCAGGAAATCGTTTGTGTCTACTGCTATGGTGATGTATACCAATTCACTAATGGTGAAAGATGGCTACAACCTAGGGCTGGCGCACTAAGGGAAATGATCAGAGACTTGTGACCTTTGCTTGTTGCGTATTGTGGTTAGTCATGTGCAAGATCTGTGAAAACAAAAAGCAAAAAACACAAATATCCTGAACTAAAAGTAAAAAATATACTGCAAATAATGCATAAAGGTAATAATAATAATAAGGGTATTTAGTAAACATAATTTTGATCAAAATAATGTACAAGCCATCCCGCCACGTCACGGCAACCCTTGTGGGACAGTCCCTACTCTAGTATTTAAAACCTTATCACTTGCCAAGTGGCGTGAATGTGAATAAGGGTCGAGCGGCTGAACCACTTGTAACAGCTTAGGCCAGACTGGATGGCTTTCCCAGCTCAGAAAAAGGGCGGTCACACCCCTATATGCACTGAATGCACAATGAAATGAATAAAAAACAAATCTGAACTGAGACAAGTAAGTTAATGTGTATGCACAATGTAAGTGCATGCTAACACATGACCATTAACCAGAGAAAACAAAAAGCAAAAAACACAAATATCCTGAACTAAAAGTAAAAAATATACTGCAAATAATGCATAAAGGTAATAATAATAATAAGGGTATTTAGTAAACATAATTTTGATCAAAATAATGTACAAGCCATCCCGCCACGTCACGGCAACCCTTGTGGGACAGTCCCTACTCTAGTATTTAAAACCTTATCACTTGCCAAGTGGCGTGAATGTGAATAAGGGTCGAGCGGCTGAACCACTTGTAACAGCTTAGGCCAGACTGGATGGCTTTCCCAGCTCAGAAAAAGGGCGGTCACACCCCTATATGCACTGAATGCACAATGAAATGAATAAAAAACAAATCTGAACTGAGACAAGTAAGTTAATGTGTATGCACAATGTAAGTGCATGTTAACACATGACCATTAACCAGAGAAAACAAAAAGCAAAAAACACAAATATCCTGAACTAAAAGTAAAAAATATACTGCAAATAATGCATAAAGGTAATAATAATAATAAGGGTATTTAGTAAACATAATTTTGATCAAAATAATGTACAAGCCATCCCGCCACGTCACGGCAACCCT
Source organism: Dendrobates tinctorius (assembly GCF_039654945.1). Lineage (NCBI taxonomy): Eukaryota > Metazoa > Chordata > Amphibia > Anura > Dendrobatidae > Dendrobates > Dendrobates tinctorius. Next base: position 3,129,374 of record NW_027361677.1, read on the forward strand.
TGTGGGACAGTCCCTACTCTAGTATTTAAAACCTTATCACTTGCCAAGTGGCGTGAATGTGAATAAGGGTCGAGCGGCTGAACCACTTGTAACAGCTTAGGCCAGACTGGATGGCTTTCCCAGCTCAGAAAAAGGGCGGTCACACCCCTATATGCACTGAATGCACAATGAAATGAATAAAAAACAAATCTGAACTGAGACAAGTAAGTTAATGTGTATGCACAATGTAAGTGCATGTTAACACATGACCATTAACCAGAGAAAACAAAAAGCAAAAAACACAAATATCCTGAACTAAAAGTAAAAAATATGCTGCAAATAATGCATAAAGGTAATAATAATAATAAGGGTATTTAGTAAACATAATTTTGATCAAAATAATGTACAAGCCATCCCGCCACGTCACGGCAACCCTTGTGGGACAGTCCCTACTCTAGTATTTAAAACCTTATCACTTGCCAAGTGGCGTGAATGTGAATAAGGGTCGAGCGGCTGAACCACTTGTAACAGCTTAGGCCAGACTGGATGGCTTTCCCAGCTCAGAAAAAGGGCGGTCACACCCCTATATGCACTGAATGCACAATGAAATGAATAAAAAACAAATCTGAACTGAGACAAGTAAGTTAATGTGTATGCACAATGTAAGTGCATGTTAACACATGACCATTAACCAGAGAAAACAAAAAGCAAAAAACACAAATATCCTGAACTAAAAGTAAAAAATATACTGCAAATAATGCATAAAGGTAATAATAATAATAAGGGTATTTAGTAAACATAATTTTGATCAAAATAATGTACAAGCCATCCCGCCACGTCACGGCAACCCTTGTGGGACAGTCCCTACTCTAGTATTTAAAACCTTATCACTTGCCAAGTGGCGTGAATGTGAATAAGGGTCGAGCGGCTGAACCACTTGTAACAGCTTAGGCCAGACTGGATGGCTTTCCCAGCTCAGAAAAAGGGCGGTCACACCCCTATATGCACTGAATGCACAATGAAATGAATAAAAAACAAATCTGAACTGAGACAAGTAAGTTAATGTGTATGCACAATGTAAGTGCATGTTAACACATGACCATTAACCAGAGAAAACAAAAAGCAAAAAACACAAATATCCTGAACTAAAAGTAAAAAATATACTGCAAATAATGCATAAAGGTAATAATAATAATAAGGGTATTTAGTAAACATAATTTTGATCAAAATAATGTACAAGCCATCCCGCCACGTCACGGCAACCCTTGTGGGACAGTCCCTACTCTAGTATTTAAAACCTTATCACTTGCCAAGTGGCGTGAATGTGAATAAGGGTCGAGCGGCTGAACCACTTGTAACAGCTTAGGCCAGACTGGATGGCTTTCCCAGCTCAGAAAAAGGGCGGTCACACCCCTATATGCACTGAATGCACAATGAAATGAATAAAAAACAAATCTGAACTGAGACAAGTAAGTTAATGTGTATGCACAATGTAAGTGCATGTTAACACATGACCATTAACCAGAGAAAACAAAAAGCAAAAAACACAAATATCCTGAACTAAAAGTAAAAAATATACTGCAAATAATGCATAAAGGTAATAATAATAATAAGGGTATTTAGTAAACATAATTTTGATCAAAATAATGTACAAGCCATCCCGCCACGTCACGGCAACCCTTGTGGGACAGTCCCTACTCTAGTATTTAAAACCTTATCACTTGCCAAGTGGCGTGAATGTGAATAAGGGTCGAGCGGCTGAACCACTTGTAACAGCTTAGGCCAGACTGGATGGCTTTCCCAGCTCAGAAAAAGGGCGGTCACACCCCTATATGCACTGAATGCACAATGAAATGAATAAAAAACAAATCTGAACTGAGACAAGTAAGTTAATGTGTATGCACAATGTAAGTGCATGTTAACACATGACCATTAACCAGAGAAAACAAAAAGCAAAAAACACAAATATCCTGAACTAAAAGTAAAAAATATACTGTTTTTTATGTGCAAGATCTGTGTCTAGTAATTACTCTATGTAATGTTTTGTTTGTAATGCTGTTGTAACGCTGCTGTGATACTTTAATTTCCCTCGGGATCAATAAAGTGTATCGTATCGTATTGACACACTCCACAAGGAGGGTAAGCCACAAAAGGTCATTGTTAAAGACGCTGGCTGCTCACAGAGTGCAGTATCCAAGTATATTAATGAAAAGTTGAGTGGAAGGAAAAAGTGTAGTAGAAAAAGGTGCCCAAGCAACTAGGATAACCACAGCCTTGAATGGTTTGCTAAGAAAAGGCCATTACAAAATTTAAGGAGATTCACAAGGACTGGACTTCTGCTGTAGTCATTGCTTCAAGAGCCACCACACACAGACGTATCCAGGACATGGGCTACAAGTGTCATATTCCTTGTGTCAAGCCACTGATGACCAATAGACAACGCCAAAAGCATTTTACCTGGATAAGTGCTTATCCCAATAGCTATAGCGGTTCCCGAATAGCTGCCTCGGTAACCTGGATAGCTCCCGATAATCAGCTGTTCAGTGTCCCAGCTGCATGTGTCGCGGCTATGTGACAGTTCCAACAGGCCTTCCATGCATGTGTTGGGACTGTCACACAGCCACGACACATGTAGCTGGGCTGCCAAACAGATGATTATTGGGAGCGCTCCAGGTATCCAGGTTACCGAGGCAGCTATTCGGGAAGCGCTATAGCTATTCAGATAAGCACTTATCCGAAACTATTCGATAAACCCCAGTAATGATGGCTCTTCCAAATGTACCTTTTCTGAACGTCTCCTTTATAGTGCTAATCTGAAGTACTTGCAGTTCTGAATTACACTCAAGTGCCTCCTTCTCGATGTTACTTAAACTCCACTCGTATGACAGGTGGCTGTAGCCTGCTTTGGGGACTCCATACACTCGCGTCCCAGCTCACACAACGTTGGCACTGTGTCTTCGAGTCTTTGGTGGGAATAAAGCGGTCACAACTCCTATTCCACCGGTTTCTGCTGCAGGATCATTAGTATCACAAACAGACTCGGAGACCGGCGCCTGGCCTTGGTGCAATCAACTTAAGGAAGGGCTCTACACTAGCCCTCGTTCCCAGTCTCTCTCCTCCTCACGTTCTGTGCTTATCTATCTTCCTTCTGAACAACTGATCCTTCTTTCTTCCTCTTTCCTTGCTAACAGCTCCAGCTCACAGGAGCTGCTGCAAACATGTCCTCTCTCTATCCCTCTGCCGGGAATTATCACTGTCGAGAGTCCTTCTCTCCACTCCCCCATGCGGAGGACTTCTACCTTCCTCCCCCTCTCAGGGCATTCTCCACCTAACTTCCTGTCAGCTTTCCCCTCTAGTGTCATCTAAGGCCTGTTTCACATTTCCGTTTTTTGACGTCAGTCCAAATCCGCCAGAGTGTGAAAAAACGGATCAGTTTCCATTTTGGCACAAACGGATGCCACCGGATCCGTTTTTTGATGGATCTGCTTTAGCAGCTAGTGACTGAAATTTAAAGTAACACGAGTCTGGAAAAAAGGAGAGAGAGAGCGAGAGAGAGAGACTACTGTAACTGTGCAGACTACTAGAGGCCCAAAACCTACTTATTCAGGAATTCATGTTTTATGTCACTGTGGACATCAATCCTTACATATGTGTAATTTAGAGGATATGTAATAGTATATTAAACCCATGACAATGTGCAGTGTTACCACCTTTCTATCGATCACACACTGGTAATAAATACAGAAATACTCGAGATACAGGATGATGATGTTCAATAATTAATCATTTTATTTTTGTCTCCTATCAGTATGTTTTGAGTTGTGGGAGGAAACCGGAGTACCCGGAGAAAACCCACACGGACACGGGGAGAACATACAAACTCTGTGCAGATGGAGTCCCAGATTTACACCCAGGACCACCGTGCTGCTCGCTAACAGCGCTAATCACTGCGCCACCGTGCCATCCTGTAATATGATGGTCTTACATCTCCAAGTAGCCTGCCTGCCAGATGAGAATGTAGGAGGCTACGGTCTCTGATATGTAACAAAGAAGATGGAAGATCTCGGGGGTGGGATTCCAACAGACCCCGCCTCTTTCTCCAGATCACACAAAAGTGCACGCCTTCCTGAGCCAGTAGTCAGGTATTGGGGGAGGGGACTGCGTTATATTTTCATTGCTGTTATTGCTGCGGCTGTTAATGCTCTTCCACCGCTTGCTGATGTAGGAGAAGCCACAGAACAGCCGCTGGTCCTCCGGGGTTATAGGTGGTTTCTGAGCTTCAGTGCCAGACATCACTTGGTACAATTCAATTTGTTTGCTGGTTTCCATAACTGGGATCTATAGAAGAAACACAAATCAGTCTGGTTAATTCATCAAGTATTTAATTATATCCGCCCCCTCCCGAGGACAGCTGTACAGATTGTGGATGAGCCGTGGTAACCATGTGCAGAGTGCCGATAATCACCATGATGCATCAGTACTTGCAACTTGAGAATAAGGTCTGTTTCACATTTCCGTTTTTGACGTCAGTCAAAATCCACCGCTTTGCAAAAAAAATGGATCCGCCATTTTTTTGGCGGATCCGTTTTTTTCCCATGAACTTGCATTAGCAGCTGATTTTGATGGATGGTCATCTGTTGCATCCATTTTTTGACGGATCCTTCATAATTTTGGCGTCCGCTGTCTATAGTGGATGGACAATGAAACGATTTTTCTGTGCGTTAAAACTGCGGATAGCAACGGATCCGCTGCTATCCGTCATGCGTTATAATGGACACCTATGGGCGGTGGATCCATTGCCAACTGTTAATTGACGGAATCCGCCAACGGATCTGCCTTTTCATACTGAGCATGCCCGGAAGATTTTCCTTTCATTAACTTTAACCCCGAAAACCGTTCTAGCAGCAAAATCTCTCTCTCCTTTTTTACAGACTCGTGTTACTTTAAATTTCAGGCATTGGCTGCTAAAGCGGATCCGTCAAAAAACGAATCCGGTGGCATCCGTTTGTGCCAAAATGGAAACGGATCCGTTTTTTCACCCTGTGGCGGATCTGGACTGACGACAAAAAACGGAAATGTGAAACAGGCCTTAGTTAACTGCTGGTGCTGCCTGGCAATCTGCGGTATGCACATCTGCTACAACTGCACCATAAAGCTGTGTTCACATGTTGCAACCACATTTGGTTCTTTTTACTCAGTGTCAACAATAATGCATACTTTTGTTTTGTTTTTCCCCAAAAAATGTCCAGTGCATTATGGCTATTTTTCTTAGAAAAAAATGCACAGTGTGAAGGCAGACTAACGGATAGAAGTTAGTCACTAAGTGGCCTTCTGAAGAATTGGGAACAATAATTACACTTTGGAGAAATATGTAAAAGCCTGTCCATCCTGCCACATTCTGTAATTCCACCCATTTACCAGCAGGGGAGGATAAAAACATTCTGGCCTACACTATATAGGATTTTTAATCATTATGTGAGTATTTCTTACACATATTATCACATTACACAGACGAGAAGGTGACATTATAATAAAATAACGCTGTGCACTTACAGGTGTCATTGTAAATGGTGGACGGGACCTTCCTGCCTCTAATTCCTCCCAGCTTATGGGCGAGAAGAATGGATGTCCTTTTAGATTGCTGCAAACAACCTGCCTCTTCTCTGGTGATTTACACAAGAGCTGCAAATATATAAGAACCATTATTATATCACAAGTAATAATATAAAATAACTAGCTGAAGAGCCCGGCGTTGCCCGGGCATAGTAACTAACTGTGGTTAGTTATAGCAAATTATAATTATCCTCCATCCCACAGTCCAGTGCCCATATACCCATCACACATCCTCCATCCCATAGTCCCATGCCCATATACGCATCATACATATCCTCCATCCCATAGTCCCGTGCCCATATACCCATCAAACATATCCTCCATCCCATAGTCCCGTGCCCATATACCCATCATACATATCCTCCATCCCATAATCCAGTGCCCATTTACCCATTATTCATATTCGCCATCCCATAGTCCCATGCCCATATACCCATCATACATACCCACCATCCCATAGTCGAGTGCCCATATACCCATCATACATATCCTCGATCCCATAGTCCCATGCCCATATACCCATCACACATCCTCCGTCCCATAGTCCCGTGCCCATATACCCATCATACACATCCTCCATCCCATAGTCCTGTGCCCATATACCCATCATACATATCCACCATCCCATAGTCCCATGCCCATATACCCATCATACATATCCACCATCCCATAGTCCCGTGCCCATATACCCATCATACATATCCACCATCCCATAGTCCCGTGCCCATATACCCATCATACATATCCTCCATCCCATAGTCCCGTGCCCATATACCCATCATACATATCCACCATCCCATAGTCCCATGCCCATATACCCATCATACATATCCTCCATCCCATAGTCCCGTGCCCATATACCCATCATACATATCCACCATCCCATAGTCCCATGCCCATATACCCATCATACATATCCACCATCCCATAGTCCCATGCCCATATACCCATCATACATATCCTCCATCCCATAGTCCAGTGCCCATATACCCATCATACACATCCTCCATCCCATAGTCCTGTGCCCATATACCCATCACACATCCTCCATCCCATAGTCCCATGCCCATATACCCATCATACATATCCTCCATCCCATAGTCCCATGCCCATATACGCATCATACATATCCTCCATCCCATAGTCCCGTGCCCATATACCCATCAAACATATCCTCCATCCCATAGTCCCGTGCCCATATACCCATCATACATATCCTCCATCCCATAATCCAGTGCCCATTTACCCATTATTCATATCCGCCATCCCATAGTCCCATGCCCATATACCCATCATACATACCCACCATCCCATAGTCGAGTGCCCATATACCCATCATACATATCCTCGATCCCATAGTCCCATGCCCATATACCCATCACACATCCTCCGTCCCATAGTCCCGTGCCCATATACCCATCATACACATCCTCCATCCCATAGTCCTGTGCCCATATACCCATCATACATATCCACCATCCCATAGTCCCATGCCCATATACCCATCATACATATCCACCATCCCATAGTCCCGTGCCCATATACCCATCATACATATCCACCATCCCATAGTCCCGTGCCCATATACCCATCATACATATCCTCCATCCCATAGTCCCGTGCCCATATACCCATCATACATATCCACCATCCCATAGTCCCATGCCCATATACCCATCATACATATCCTCCATCCCATAGTCCCGTGCCCATATACCCATCATACATATCCACCATCCCATAGTCCCATGCCCATATACCCATCATACATATCCACCATCCCATAGTCCCATGCCCATATACCCATCATACATATCCTCCATCCCATAGTCCAGTGCCCATATACCCATCATACACATCCTCCATCCCATAGTCCTGTGCCCATATACCCATCACACATCCTCCATCCCATAGTCCCATGCCCATATACCCATCATACATATCCTCCATCCCATAGTCCCATGCCCATATACGCATCATACATATCCTCCATCCCATAGTCCCGTGCCCATATACCCATCAAACATATCCTCCATCCCATAGTCCCGTGCCCATATACCCATCATACATATCCTCCATCCCATAATCCAGTGCCCATTTACCCATTATTCATATCCGCCATCCCATAGTCCCATGCCCATATACCCATCATACATACCCACCATCCCATAGTCGAGTGCCCATATACCCATCATACATATCCTCGATCCCATAGTCCCATGCCCATATACCCATCACACATCCTCCGTCCCATAGTCCCGTGCCCATATACCCATCATACACATCCTCCATCCCATAGTCCTGTGCCCATATACCCATCATACACATCCTCCATCCCATAGTCCTGTGCCCATATACCCATCACACATCCTCCATCCCATAGTCCCATGCCCATATACCCATCATACATATCCTCCATCCCATAGTCCCATGCCCATATACGCATCATACATATCCTCCATCCCATAGTCCCGTGCCCATATACCCATCAAACATATCCTCCATCCCATAGTCCCGTGCCCATATACCCATCATACATATCCTCATCCCATAATCCAGTGCCCATTTACCCATTATTCATATCCGCCATCCCATAGTCCCATGCCCATATACCCATCATACATACCCACCATCCCATAGTCGAGTGCCCATATACCCATCATACATATCCTCGATCCCATAGTCCCATGCCCATATACCCATCACACATCCTCCGTCCCATAGTCCCGTGCCCATATACCCATCATACACATCCTCCATCCCATAGTCCTGTGCCCATATACCCATCATACATATCCACCATCCCATAGTCCCATGCCCATATACCCATCATACATATCCACCATCCCATAGTCCCGTGCCCATATACCCATCATACATATCCACCATCCCATAGTCCCGTGCCCATATACCCATCATACATATCCTCCATCCCATAGTCCCGTGCCCATATACCCATCATACATATCCACCATCCCATAGTCCCATGCCCATATACCCATCATACATATCCTCCATCCCATAGTCCCGTGCCCATATACCCATCATACATATCCACCATCCCATAGTCCCATGCCCATATACCCATCATACATATCCACCATCCCATAGTCCCATGCCCATATACCCATCATACATATCCTCCATCCCATAGTCCAGTGCCCATATACCCATCATACACATCCTCCATCCCATAGTCCTGTGCCCATATACCCATCACACATCCTCCATCCCATAGTCCCATGCCCATATACCCATCATACATATCCACCATCCCATAGTCCCATGCCCATATACCCATCATACATATCCACCATCCCATAGTCCCATGCCCATATACCCATCATACACATCCTCCATCCCATAGTCCAGTGCCCATATACCCATCATACACATCCTCCATCCCATAGTCCTGTGCCCATATACCCATCACACATCCTCCATCCCATAGTCCCATGCCCATATACCCATCATACATATCCACCATCCCATAGTCCCGTGCCCATATACCCATCATACATATCCTCCATCCCATAGTCCAGTGCCCATATACCCATCATACACATCCTCCATCCCATAGTCCTGTGCCCATATACCCATCACACATCCTCCATCCCATAGTCCCATGCCCATATACCCATCATACATATCCACCATCCCATAGTCCCGTGCCCATATACCCATCATACATATCCACCATCCCATAGTCCCATGCCCATATACCCATCATACACATCCTCCATCCCATAGTCCAGTGCCCATATACCCATCACACATCCTCCATCCCATAGTCCAGTGCCCATATACCCGTCATACATATCCTCCATCAAATAGTCCCGTGCCCATATTCTAGTAATGTAGCGGGATAATAAATCCACCAAACTGTTGTAGTAGATAGCAATGGATAAAATATAGCTTTTAATCAAAGTCTCATAAAATAACAATGATCACCCAGTGGAAAAACAACAAAAACCACAAAACCATGAAGACACACAGGTAACAATCCTCGCAGGTTTATCCTGCCTGTATTGAGTATAGGCCTCTTGGCAATAATGAATAGTTTATCTGTAGTATATAAAAAAAAGGCCACAGTATATTCGATATAAATGCTTCAATGGTTAATTAATCGTGCAGCCTAATATAGCTTTACCAAGAAAACATATCAATTCTTATGCCAATAGGAGAGGATTGTACCATTAAACCCAATAGACAGTGATAATGACCCAGTCTCCCCTGTGTCTGGGAGACGCCACCTACAAAGCAGGCACACCCGGTATCATCCACCATGACTGTGTGGTAACGATAGAGGAGACAGGAATGAATGACCTCCTCAAGACTGGGTGAGATCTAACAAGAGCCGCACTAGGATGTGATAACGCGGCATTGTTGGTTTTGAGCTGGTTATGGCCACTTGGAATGCTCACTGATATAGTGAGGTCGCTTGGTTCCTCTAATGTGAATTGTCATAACATATTGCTTCCATCACTGCCTTATTAGCTGCAATTTTATACATAACATTGGCCTCCTGATATCCATCGTTTGTTTCCTTTTACTAATAGCAGTGGCCATTTAGGAACTGGTTACATATGTAAATTCATGTTCCATTGGTTCATTTTCACTGTCTATTTGGTTTAATGGTACAATCCTCTCCTATTGGCATAAGAATTGATATGTTTTCTTGGTAAAGCTATATTAGGCTGCACAATTAATTAACCATTGAAAAAACAGCAGTAACAGAAATATTTTCTCACTTTCTTATAGAAAGATGAATTTCTTAAAACAACCATTGCTAGAAAGAGATAGGATAGTACAGGATAGCACAGGATAGGATAATACAGGATGGGATTGTACAGGATAGGATAGCACAGGATGGTACAGGATAGGATAGTACAGGAGGGGATGGTACAGGATAGGATAGCACAGGATGGGATTGTACAGGATAGGATAGTACAGGATGGTACAGGATAGGACAGGATAGTGCAGGACAGGATGGTGCAGGACAGGATAGGATGTTAGAGGATAGCACATGATAGGATAGTACAGGATAGGCCATCAGTAGTCGATCAGCCAGGGGATAATACCCAATAATCGTTATGATTAGCTGTGTGAAGATGTTTTGGTGAGCGCCGCAGCCTCTTTACTGTATAAACTGGCCTGTAGATAAGAACAGTGTACATGTAGGAGAGGCTGTCCCGGGCTCCAGCGTTGTCCCAATTCCTTCTATTGGATAAAGCTGAAATACCCAACACAGTAGTGATGAAATGTACGGTGTATTATCAATTCTCCTGACTGGTCTATCCTTCCTATGTCTCCAGGTAGAAGTGTCTATTTACTCACTCTCTTAATGAGATCCCTGAGCTGAGAATCCATGGTGCGCGGATAGCGAGGTTTATCCCATTTATCACGCCGATCATAGTTAAACGGGTCAGATACTGTGGCCATTTGGAAGAGAATGACCCCAAAAGCAAACAGGTCCACCGTATAATTAAAGGGCTGTTCAAGAATCATCTGTGGAAATATAAGATTAGAAGAGTAAGTTAGTACATTGTTCATCCTGGGAGAGAGAAAAGTACCGTGGTCCATGGTTACTGGCAGTGTTTTTCCACACCTAAACCCCCATACATATGTCATCTCGTCCAAAAGATCATTTGGTTGATAGCTATCTCTCAAGTCGAGAAGCCCCAGTACACAGTAAACTGGTTTATTTTATTTATTATGCTTTTCTTATACAGTGCTATCTTATCCCGTAGTGCTTTACATACAGTGCTTTCCCTATCAGTCAGTCTTTGGAGTGTGGGAGGAAACTGGAGAATCCGGAGGAAACCCACACAAACACGGTATTGTCCTTGGTGGGATTTGACCCCAGGTCTCCAGAGCTGCAAGACTGTAGTACTAACCACTGAGCCACCGTGCTGCCCTAGGCTTATCCTTCTGATAATGGCCAGATCGGCTGACTTTAGTCTAATATGTATGGGGGCCTTACACAGTCCATCTATTAGATAACGTTAGTAAATGTGAGCGCTGTGGTGATAGATCTGTGATTCCACAAGCTCCATATTAAATGAGAATTGCAGGTGGATAATAAGCGATATTAGTAGTCACATAGTCACCTCAGGAGCCATATAGCAACGAGTGCCGTAAACGCCTCTGATCTTCTGAGAGCCAAATACATTCATAGCAGCAATGCCGAAATCCGCAATCTTAGCGTGTCCATCACCGTCTAGAAGAATGTTGTCTGGTTTTAAATCCCTTAAAAAAAGAAAGAAAAATAGTTCTGTGAGTCAGACGTAGATCAGCTGTCGTGCTTGGGTTGCTGTGGGGGCTTCACAGGACCACTCACTATACACTGGGGGGCAGAGTCACTAATCCTATCTTGTGAAGACATATACCAAGCTGTCTGAAAACGCGCCAAATTCATCACAGTGGCTGTGTGACACATTAGGAGCATCTTCAGAGACTTTTGTCTGATGTTACACCACTATTGGTTTCATTACTTAGAGCCAATAATTTTCACAAAAATCTGATTACAGTTTCGTTGCACGTTGTGACATTGTAAGCCACATGGATTCCCAACAAACTATTCCCATTTCCATAAAAGTCTTGTCCCCTCTTCAAATGAGCCCCAAAAGTGTCTAAAGCACTTCATAAATGTGGTACACGTCATGTTCACCAGAATTTTGGCCAAATAACACCACAATTCCGGCACAGTTAACTATTTCCCATAGTAAATCTTTCCCTACGTATAAAACAAGAAATGACTTATTACCGGTGAATAATCCCCGACTGTGGAGAAACTCTATTCCACTCAAAATTTCTACTGCAAGGAACCTAATAAGGAAGAAAAAAATCCTATCAGCATTAATTGTTCTTCTGAACCACTAATAACTATGAGGGGAGACAGCGGCCACAGATATCACAGAGCGGCTGCTCTCTTACCTGATCGTGCAGACATCCAGGGGGCCTCTGGAATTGATAAATTCAGTCAAATCGCCACCACTCAGATATTCCATGGCATATAATACATAGTCCTGTGTGAGAGGAGGGAAGATGATGGTAAATAATGCAGATTTTATCCATCCTGATAACATTTACTGTGGCTCTGGGACCTATGCTGTATGTCCAGAAGACATGTCTCTGTGTCTGCACACATTGGAGAGGTGTCCAGGGTGGAACAAAGTCAAAATCCTCTAATGATAGCCATCAGTAATGGCGCTCAGGACATACAGGCACACAGAGCATGCAGCAGGTCCCTTCATTTGCACAGGAAAAGATTAAATTTGCAATCTGATGGAAGCAAATGGACATGATGAGAGAAAGGAGAGAATTTCTAGGAAGTGAAAAGTCACTTACCTCTGTCTGGAAGGTGCCATAGGCATGTGTGAAGAATCTACTGTCTTCAGTGATTTCCAGGACATCTCTCTCTATGCGGATGTCTTTAGGACTCTCCAACAATTCCCTCTTCTTAACGATCTTGACCGCCAGCTGAAGTCCGCTGGGTTGATGTGTTGCCAGCATCACCTTGCCAAAGCCGCCTTCTCCAAGCTCCCTGGTAAAGATGAAACTCTCCAGGGAAAGACAGGCAGTCACTTGCTCTGAAGGGCTGGTGGTCTGAGCACCGATTACACCTAGAACAGAAAACAGATATAAGATCTAACAATTAATCTTACAGTCGCACTCATGTATAATGCTACAATAAATTGGCAATTTTTATAAATCTATCATGAACTTTGAACTATGATGAACCTGGTTACCGCCATGTTCTGGCTGGAGAGCCCCAAGTATAGAAGGTGGAGATCTCTGATGTATGCGGTAAGATGTACGGGATAAGATTATATCATTAGGTTACATTTTGTAAAATAAATGAACACTTTATATAAAGAATGGATGTAACCCTGTGACTAAATGACTATAGACTTTACCTTCTGGAGCTTGATTGATGGATTTATCACTCTCACGTCTTCTCTTTATGGTGGTCTCAGTGTCAGATGTCCTCTTTCTCTTAAGTTGTTCTCTACAACTTTGATTTTCAACTCCTGGGGTTTCATCTCCTTTTTCAGGAGCTGTGTTCCCTCTTTTTTCCCCCTTTTTAAGGGTCTTTTTCTCTGGAGGATGTCCAGAAGATGATGTACAGGGATCATCTGTCTTCTCAACAGGTACGTCCTGTACAATGGCCTGAGAAGATTCTCCTCTCTGGGAAAAATTCTCTTCCATGCATTTCCTTTTAGCATTCCTCTTATTCTTTTCACCACACTTCCTTTTTCGTCCCATGATAAGTTAATATCAATAATAACGAAATTGCTAAGTGCGCAAAAGTAGTCTTCACTCTCCAACAGGTGAAGGTAAAGTAAGAACAGCGACATTGGAATCCTTAACCTAATAGATTCCTAGTATTGTGACATCATCACCATTGTGACATCATCACCATTGTGACATCAGCCAGAGTGTAAGGATGATGTCATCATCTGCTGCAGGACTAAGTTTGACATAATCAGATAACCTAGTATAAGAAAAGTTTAGTTTTTTATAGTAACATACTTAGCATATTTCAAGATCCTACTCAAAGTCTCTAAATGTTTTGCATCTAACTATTTAAAAAACTGTGAACACTAGAAAAAAACAAGAACAGATGCAGCAACAAATACAAAGATTAATAACCAAAGAAATAAATAAATGTTTCTTTATTCAATATGCAAATTGGCTGGACATGATCTCATTAAAATAATATATGAAGAAAAACCTATTATAATAACAATCGGAGACTCAGGTCTTCAAAGTACCAAAAATATTAGACAGGTGATTTTTATGTTAAGGCTGATGGGTGCAAATCTGCAGTGTTGCACATGAATGAAAATAGGAACAACTCCATATTGTTCCCCCACCGCCTCCATCCCACAGCCCTGTGTTGTGTAGAGGCCATAGTGACATTTTATCTACATACAACAGTGTATAAAGTCTCCACATTCTCCAGTGGATTTTATACTTGTCCACAGTGATATTTTACCCTGCAGGAGACATAGGATGACGTAGTTGCATGACTTTATCTCTCTGTGGATGTAATGTTACTGTATTATTACTGCGAGGAAAAAAGTGAAAAGAAACTATCCAGCGCTAGGAATCCCTTGGCTGCATTAGGAGATCAGCTGTATATAATGGATCACCCAGGATATACGACCATAAGAGCGGTGCTGGACACTCTATAAGGTGTAGTCCACATACAGGATCTTCAGAGAGAAGAGTGTCAGTCACTCTGGAAGTGAAATGCACGTATACATTATTTCTATGCAGCGGTAGATGGGGCGTGCATGCAGGCAATATTATGTGGCAACCCATGTTTCGCACTGTGACTTACCCTTCTTCAGGCCCGATTCTATCATGACGTCAGTACAAATTGTGCAATTGCCGCATCTAATTTCCTTTTGGTTTGGTATTTTCTGACCAGGTGGTTTTCCTATCACTAAAGCGGCTCCACACTGAAATATCTTTTTTTATTGTGATTGCGTTTCTAATTTAAAATCTGGATAATTATCAATTATATGAATTTTTTTTAATAAACGGCTGATTTTTTAGCTGCAGATAAAGGACTGTGTTTAAAAGAAAAGCAAACGGATTTTCTATTCTTCTTTCTTCATCTTTAGCATATGGCAGGTCACTGGAGCTTCGTATCTTCAGAGGTTCTGTGACTTCATTTTTTGGGTACCCTCTTTTTGTTAATTTTTCTTTTAATTCCGTCTCCTGTTCCGTGAAGTTTTCCATAATATTTGTACATCGTATACACAAGAATTGACTGTACGGATTGGATTTTTTACATGTGGAGGATGGGCACTTTCTTACTGCAAAGAAAGAGTAGTTTTCTGTAGTTTTTAGTGATGATTTCATTGTTAATTATAGAGACTGAAATATCTAAGAATTCTGTGATACATTAACCTTTCTAGTAAATTTCATATTAATTGTTTTAAGTTATAATTTTTATCCTTTTTGTCATATCCCTGTTTATTATCCTTATGTTGTCTGTGCGGACTTTTTTCCATCCGTATGGCTTCTGTGTTATTATTCAGCAGTAAATAAACTTTACAAGACCAATGTGTCCTTAAAAATTGGATGTAAAAAATACATATGATATACCGATTTTTTTGCACACCCATAGGCTTGAGTAGGTGAGACTCATCCGAAATACCGAAGAGAATGATGTTATCTGAACAGCTCCATAGAATAACATTGATCCGAGCGCTGTCCGTGTGAGGTCTGTTGAGGCCGGGGGAGCGCGGCTGATCGCGGCCGGGTGTCAGCTGATTCTCACAACTGACATCCAGTACTAAGTGCCAGGAGCGGTCACGGACCGCTTCCGGCACTTTATTCCCCGGAACACTGCGATTAAACATGATCGCAGTGTTCCGGATCTGGCAGAGGGGCTTACAGCCCCACTGCCTTTGGATCGGCGACACCGCGGCATAACACTGGGTCCCGACTGCTGCCATGGAGACCCAATATCATCATGAGGACATCCGAGTCTCCAGGCCTGAGAGACTTCCTGTCATGCGCAGTGCATGTCAGGACGTCTCATAGGTCAGTGTACAGAAACTGCAGCGCTGACAGCTTCTATAGCATGCAGATCTACATGCTATAGAAGCGATCAGTCTGCACAAAATGAGTGTCCCATAGTGGGACAAAATGTAAAAGTAAGAATGAAATAAAAAAAATTTTTTAATAATTGCAAAAATATTTAAAACAAATAATAAAAAAATTAAATATTTATTCTATCATTAAATCAATTTTTTAATAAAGACGCCGGGAGCACGAGAGGCCGCTCACGTCTGCTCCACAGCTGGAGGTACACTGACAGGAGGCTGCCACCGGCCGGGGCAGGCCGTGTAACTCGTCTATACCCCAGTGTACAAACCCCCCCCTCTTTTTCCAAGCGCTGGAGCAAAAAGCGCTATTTTAACCTGCACCGCTTACTGGAGTGAGGACTTCGCATCGCATTATCTTTACAGGTACCGCTCTCTGACTTGTGCATTTACTATTGCGGCTACTCTGCACAGACGTTCACAGGCTGCAATTTGACTTTGACTTTTTTTTTTTTTCTATAACCACCCAATTTAGATTTCCCTCTTCTTTGAGTGTTCCAAGCGCACACTAATATTATTAGTTATTTTACCTTATTTCTTTGACACCCTTGTGACAGGTGTCTTAGTGTTTGCTGCTGGAATTACACTCATACACAAGTGCCACTGAATCTCCATTTGAAAATATAAAAAAGTTATAGCTCGCAGAATAAAGCGATGCAAAAATAATTATTTTTATATAAAATAGTTTTTATTGTATAAAAGCGCCAAAACATAACAAAAGATATAAATGCGTTATTGCTGTAATCGTACTGACCCAAATAATAAAAGTGCTTTAATCAATTTTACTACATGCGAAACGGTGTAAAGGCCCCCCCACAAAAGAAATTCTTGAATTGCTGGTTTTTGTTCATTCTGCCTCCCAAAAATCGGAATAAAATGTGATAAAAAAAAGTCATGTGCCCGAAAATGGTACCAATAAAAACGTCAACTTGTCCCGCAAACAACAAGACCTCACATGACTCTGTGGGCCAAAATATGGAAAAATGTATAGCTCTCAAAATGTAGTGGTGCAAAAACTATTTTTTGCAATAAAAAGCTTCTTTTAGTGTGTGACAGCTGCCAAACATAAAAGCCTTCTATAAATAGTAAATCAAACCCCCCCATTATCACCCCCTTAGGGAAAATAATAAAATAAAAACTGTATTTATTTCCATTTCTCAGGGTTGGGGTTAGGCTTAAGGTTAGGGTTGGGGCTAAAGTTAGGGTTAGGGCTAAAGTTAGGGTTAGGGTTGGGATTAGGGTTAGGGTTGGAATTAGGGTTAGGGGTGCGTTAGGGTTATGGTTAGGGTTGGAATTAGGGTTAAGGGTGTGTTGGAGTTAGGGTTGGAGTTAGAATTGGGGGGTTTCCACTGTTTAGGCACATCAGAGGCTCTCCAAATGCAAAATGCATTTGATCTCAATTTCAGCCAATTCTGTGTTGAAAAAGTCAAACAGCGCTCCTTCTCTTCCTATTTCTGCCATGCGCCCAAACAGGGTTTTACCCCACATATGGGGTATCGGCGTACTCAGGACAAATTGTACAACAACTTTTGGGGTTCAATCTCTCCTGTTACCCTTGGTCAAATAAAACAAATAGGATCTGAAGTAAATTTTTTGTGAAAAAAGTTAAATGTTCATTTTTTTAAACATTCCAAAAATTCCTGTGAAGCACTTGAAGGGTTAATAAGCTTCGTAAATGTGGTTTTGAGCACCTTGAGGGGTGAAGTTTTTAGAATGGTGTCACTTTTGGGTATTTTCTATCATATAGACCCCTCAAAGTGACTTCAAATGTGATGTGTTCCCTAAAAAAATGGTGGCGTAAAAATGAGAAATCGCTGTTTAACTTTTAACCCTTATGACTTCCTAACAAAAAAAAAAATTTGATTCTAAAATTGTGCTGATGTAAAGTAAACATGTGGGAAATGTTATTTATTAACTATTTTGTGTGACATATTTCTCTGTTTAAAGGGCATAAAAATTCAAATTTGGAAAATTGCTAAATTTTCAACTTTTCACCAAATTTCCATTTTTTTCACAAATAAATGCAAGTAATATCAAATAAATTTTACCACTATCATGAAGTACAATATGTCACGAGAAAACATTGTCAGAATTACCGGGATCCATGGAAGCGTTCCAGAGTTATTACCTCATAAAGGGACAGTGGTCAGAATTGTAAAAATTGGCCCGGACATTAACGTGCAAACCACCCTTGGGAGTAAAGGGGTTAATCTATATTCAGATTAGCTATCATTATTGAATCTGTATAACTCACAGAGTACCTATTGGGGATTGCATCTATATTTATATAAGCAAATTTTTTCCCTCATGATTTTTACATTTTTTTCATCTCGCATCTCTTATCTATATGTTTTCCCACATGTCTATTGGAAGGGACATCTAGGGAAGTAAGGGATAGTCCTTGTTGAGTGGAGGCACCAAAAAAATCGAGCTCTTAGGGTGCCAACCTCCACTGCTAGATAGGAGTCAAATAGCTACTGTAGGGTTCTGTAGATACTTGCTTTCAATTTGGTCTACGTTCACACTGATTTGCTTTTTTGACCAATTGTTTACACTGGGTAGGTGTCTTTTAATGCTATAATTAAAATAAAATTGTTTTTAAGGGATTATATGTTCATCACACGTAATTATTACTCACAAGTTTGTATATGATCTTGTTTGCATACTCCTAAGGTGTCTAAACAATAGAAATCATTCAAAGTCACCCTATGTTGGAAACTACACCTCTGAAGGATTTTATTCAGGGGTATAGTGAGCATTTTGAAACCACAGGTACTACACAGAATTAGATGACATTAAGTTGTCATATCGAAAAAGTTCATTTTTTGTACACAAATCTTGTTTTAACCCCAAATTTCTCACTTTTGCAAGTAAAACACCAAAAAGTGGACCTTAAAGTTTGTTACCCATGTTCTTTCGAGCTTGGCAATATCCCGCATGTAATCAAAAAATTCTGTTTAGACAAACAGCAGAGCTCGGAATGGAAGGAGCAATTTTTGAATTTTGGAAAACAAATTTGGCTGAAAGAGATGGCGAGCACCATTTCGTATTTGCAGGGCCCCTAAGGTGCCTAAAAAGCAGAAACTCCAAACAATTGACCCCATTTTGGAAACTACACCCCTCATGGATTTTATCCAGGTGTCTAGTGAGCAATTTGATCCCACAGCAACTACACAGAATTTGATGACAGTAGGTTGTCATATTAAGAATGTTCATTTTTTTCACATAAATCTTGATTTAGCCCCAAATTACTCACTTTAGCAAGAAATAATACCAAAAAGTGTACCCACAGTTTGCCACCCACATACTTCTGAGTATGTCAATACCTGTAACGAATGGAAGCGGAGGCAGAGATGGTGAAGTTCACATTCGTTTTTTACTTTTAAAGTGGAACCTCGGGACCACGGTCCGGGGGGCTCCGAAGGGGGCGTGACTAGTGAGCCCCGGGTACCCATAGTAAAGTCCCTCAGACAGGACCAGAATGGAATACCCAGAGGACACATGTGCTACCTCCATTTAGACCCTGGACACGTGGCAGCTGTCCCATCGTGACCAAAAGGGGTAACAGATACAATAGTAGAGTCTGTAGAGAAGTAGACACACAGGTGAGGCTGGTCCTGGTTCCGGGTAGTTGGTACCTAGCAGGCTCCCGTAACCTTGTCACAGTCCACGGACATGGATGGCTGTTGGCGGAGCGGGATGGCATTTGCAAAGATGTTTGCAGAGATTGCCAGGGTTAGCAGGATACAGATAATCTGCGGAGACAGCATGAGAGAATACACAGAGACTGCTAACGTAGCGCAGACAGCTCAGGAATAGAACCGGATGTAGCAATGATAGATACTCGTTGCTCCGGCACACTCCCTATGGAGGAGAGACCAGAAATAGTAGCCAGTGCACTGCCATTGGATAATTACCAAATTTGAAAAATGCACGCTGTCCCTTTAAGAAGCCAGGGGAGCGCGCACGCTTGCTCTAATAGCTTTGCCTGAAGACCTGCTGACAGGACGCCAGGAGATATGGGAGGGGGAGAGAGTAAGACGCCGAGGAGCAGCATGAGACAACAGGGAGCTCGCCTCTGCACAGGGACAGCGTGCAGCACAGGAGGTTAGTGGCCAGAACAGGGTGTAGCGGCAGACCGGGACGCAGAGCCAGCACAGGGACTGGGTGTAACAATACCCCACATGTAGACTAAAAGTTATGCTTGGACAAACGACAGGGCTCGGAACAGAAGAGGCACAATTTGAATTTTAGTTCTATTTGGAATCTATAATATAACGGTGGGAGCGTCACTCTGTCTGATGCCTTTATAGACTGCTCAAGCACTATGCGCCTTCGCAGTCTGGACAGAGTAACGCTCCCGGTGATGAGGAGGGTGGCCCAGGAGATGGCAGTATGCGTAAGCACTGAACGCATACCATGATCTCCGACACAACACCTTACCGATCCAGTGTTGCCGCGGGGTCTTACTGGGCTGTCAGGAGAGGGCGGGTTGTGGCGCCGGAATTGGTGCACACCCAGTCCGCACACTGCATAGTGTCTTCAAGAAAATGGTGCAAGAAAGTGAGGACTGCGCAGGCACCGATTTCGTCGGCATCGGCGCATGCCCAGTCCGCGCTTTCCGGTGCCATTTTGTGGAGTACACACTGCAGAGTGTCTTCAAGAAAATGGCAACAGAAAGCAATGACTGCGCAGGTGCCGAATTCGCCAGCACAATCCCGCCCTCTCCTGACATCACGGCACAACAACTTACCGATCCGCTATTGCCGCGGGTTCTCGCCTTGATGTCAGGAGAGGGCGGGTTTTGGTGCCGGAATCGGGCTCCGATGTCGGCGGCACAATCCCGCCCTCTCCTAACCTCACGGTGAGACCCCATGCCAATACCAGGATTGGGGAATGCATACCAGGAAAGGGGGTGGGGGGGACCATGCATACCAGTATTGGGGATGAGGGGACATGAATATCAGGAGAGGGGGGTGAGGGGACCATGCATTCCAGGATTGGGGGGTGAGGGGACCATGCATACCAGGATTGGGGGGTGAGGGGACCATGGATACCAGGATAGGGGGGTGAGAGGACCATGCATACCAGGATAGGGATGTGAGAGGACCATGCATACCAGGATTGGTAATGAGAAGACCATGCACACCAGGATTGGGGGGTGATGGGACCATGCATACCAGGATTGGGGGGGTGAGGGGACCATGCATACAAGGATGGGAGGGTGAGGTGTTATGATTGGGTCACCGAGGAGAGCAAGCAAAGCTAAGCCACAGAAAACCAGAGAGGTTGGTAACTAAGTGGATTGCAGACCCCGATCCTATCCACACAACTAGCAGTAGCCGTGGAGCATACCTACGATGATCCTCGGCACAGCCGGAGAGCTAACTAAGCCTAAAGCAAGAAAGGGGAAATCTAAACTGCCCCAGAGCAGAACCCAAAGGAATAGATAGCCCCCAAACATATATTGTCGGTGAGACAAGATGAGAACACAAACGCAGGCAGGAAAATAGACTGAGCAAATGATGGGGCCCACACTGACTAGACAGGACAGGAAAGGAAAGACGCTGTCTGCAATCACGCAAAAAACCCTGCAAAAAGTCTAACATGTCTGATGCAAAAAACACTAAAGTCGCACGACTTTGCCCACTATATCAGCACTCTGGAATATTCTGAAAGCAGAGCAAAAAGAGGCCAATCTAATAAGGGACAAGCATTAACATATGGATGGTGATTCAACACAGCCCCAGCCGGAGCTGGCTGACCCACACAAAACTGAGATAGACAAACCAGATCAAATGCAAACAGAATAGCAAATGAACACTTAGCTGAACATGTAGGGACTGAGCTGGAAACATCAGACCTCAGGAGGCAAGACGAAAATCACCAGCAGGGATAGAGGGAGTCGGCTGTCTTAAATCCCAATCTAAAACCCCAGATCGCCAATCGTCGTCCTCATTATCAGGTGGCAAGCTTCTGTTAATCAGATCAGCTCCATTACCTCCAGTAACCACCAGAGGGAGCCTAGAAAGAGAACTCGCAACCCCTCTGTCAGTTTGACCAGCTCCACTACCTTCAGTAGTAACCAGAGGGAGGCCAGAAAGTGAATTCACAACAGTACCCCCCCCATGAGGAGGGGTCACCAAACCTTCATCCACACCACCAGGCTGATCAGGATGGGCCCGGTGAAAAGCACGAACCAATCTTTCGGCATGAATGTCAGAAGCAGAGACCCAAGAATTATCCTCCTGGCCATAACCCTTCCATTTGACCAAGTACTGGAGTCTCCATCTAACCAAACGAGAATGCAATATTTTCTCTACCTCATATTCCAAATTGCCTTTAACCAATACAGGGTCAGGAGGCGCCGCCATAGGTACTACTAGCTCCACAAACCTCTTTAACAAAGATTTATGAAACACGTTATGGATCTTAAACGTAACTGGAAGAGCCAATCGGAAAGAAATGGGATTAAGGATCTCCAAAATCTTATAAGGTCCAATGAATCTTGGCTTGAATTTTGGAGACGCAACCTTCATAGGAATATTCTTTGAAGACAACCAAACCATATCACCAACTTTAAACCGGGGACCAATGGTCCTATGCTGGTTGGAAAACCGTTGGGCTTTTTCCTGAGAGTGGGACAACTTATCCACCACTTGGTCCCAAAATCTGCTGCATTCTCTCTATCACAGTGTCCACACTTGGGCAGGTCGAAGATTCCACCTGCCCTGAAGAAAATTGAAGATGAAACCCAAAGTTCCAGAAAAATGGCGACATCAAAGTGGCAGAACTAGCTCTATTGTTTAGCGCGAATTCGGCCAAGGGCAAAAATGAGACCCAGTCATCCTGATCAGCAGATATGAAACATCTCAAATAGGACTCCAAAGTCTGGTTTGCTCTCTCAGTCTGCCCATTGGTCTGAGGATGAAATGCAGAGGAGAAAGATAACTGAATTTCCAGTTTGGAACAAAAAGCTCTCCAAAATCTGGAAATAAACTGAACTCCTCTGTCCGACACAATGTTCTCAGGAATCCCGTCCAACCGAACCACCTGTTGTAAAAACAAGGGCACCAAGTCAGAAGAAGATGGCGACTTTGGGAGTGGTACAAGGTGGATCATCTTAGAAAATCTATCACAACTCACCCAGATAACAGTCATTCTCTGAGAGACAGGAAGATCGGAAATAAAATCCATTGAGATATGGGTCCACAGCCTCCTGAGCACCGGCAGGGGCATCAACAACTCACTAGAACGAGAACAGAGCTTGGACTGAGAACAAGTCCCACAGGACTGCACAAAATTCCTGACATCACGAGATAAGGCAGGCCACCAAAAAGACCGACTCACCAAATCTCTGGTACCAAAAATACCTGGATGACCAGCCAAAGCGGAGCAATGAATTTCAGACATTACTCTCTTTCTCCACTGGTCAGGAACATACAATTTTCCCATAGGGCAACATTCAGGTTTGTCCTCCTGAAATTCCTCCAGGGCACGTCTCAAATCGGGTGAGATGGTGGAAAGAACTACACCCTCATTTAGAATGGTAGTAGGCTCGGTGACATTAAGAGAATCCGCAAAGAAACTCCTAGAAAGGGCATCCGCCTTAACATTCTTAGTGCCCGGAAGAAAAGAGACCACAAAATTAAAACGCGTGAAAAGCAAGGCCCACCTAGCCTGTCTAGGATTCAGGCGTTTGGCTGATTCAAGATAAATCAAATTCTTGTGGTCGGTGAGGACCACAACTTGATGTCTAGCTCCCTCCAACCAATGTCTCCACTCTTCAAATGCCCATTTCATGGCCAACAATTCCTGATTCCCCACGTCATAGTTACGTTCAGATGGGGAGAATTTTTGAGAAAAGGATGCACAGGGATTCATCTTAGAAGTCACCGGATCTTTTTGGGACAAAACGGCTCCTGCACCAATCTCAGAAGCATCTACCTCCACCTGAAATGGGAGTGAGACATCAGGTTGCCGTAGAACTGGAGCAGAAGTGAATCTCCGCTTAAGCTCCTGAAATGCCGAGACTGCCTCTGGAGACCAATTCACCACATCAGCGCCCTTTTTGGTCAGATCAGTCAGTGGTTTAACAATACCAGAAAATATACTTATAAATTTACGGTAGAAATTAGCAAAACTGAAAACCTTCTGGAGAGCCTTCAAAGAAGTGGGCTGAACCCAATCATATATTGCCTGTATCTTGGCTGGGTCCATTTCAATAGCAGACGGGGACAAAATGAATCCCAAAAATGAAATCTTCTGTACACCAAAGAGGCACTTCGATCCCTTAACATACAGAGAATTTTCCCTCAAAATCCGGAACACAGTCCGGACATGTGCCACATGAGAATCCCAATCACTGGAAAAGATCAAAATATCATCCAGATAAATGATCAAAAACTTATCCACAAAGTCCCGGAAAATATCATTCATAAAAGATTGGCAGACAGAAAGGGCATTAGTGAGCCCAAAAGGCATCACCAGGTACTCAAAATGTCCCTCTGGAGTATTAAACGCCGTCTTCCATTCATCCCCGTGCTTGATGCGAATAAGATTGATTATACGGCCCCCTGAGGTCAAGCTTGGTAAACCCACAGGCACTTTTAACTCTGGAAAATTAATCTGAAATCAGGGGTAATGGATACTGATATTCAACAGTGATTTTGCTAAGGGAATGATAGTTAATACATGACCTTAATGAACCATCTTTCTTGGCCACAAAAAAACCCCCAGCACCTAAAGGTGAAGAGGATGGTCTAATATGACCCTTCTTTAATGACTCCTTGAAATAAGATCGCATAGCATCATGTTCGGGTACCGATAAGTTGAAAAGCCGACCCTTGGGAAATTTACACCCAGGCATTAACTCAATTGCACAGTCATAACTCCTATGAGGAGGCAAAGATGCAGACTTACTCTCACTAAATACATCAGTAAAATCAGCTAAATAGTCAGGAATATCATGAGACTGGGGAGAGGTGGAGAAAACAGGAGTGTCACTAAGAACACATTGACAACCTCAACTCACCACAGACAGATTTCCAATCCAAAACAGGATTATGAGTCTGCAACCAAGGAAAACCCCGAACAATAGTATCATGCAAATTGTGCAACACCAAAAATTTACAATTTTCTTGGTGGTCTGGGGCGACCCGCAGTATCACCTGGGTCCAAAACTGGGGTTTATTCTCCGCCAAAGGAGTAGCATCAATACCCCTCAAAGGGATAGGAGTCCGCAGGGGTATCATAGGAAAACCACAACATTTAGCAAAGTCTAAATCCATCAGATTCAAAGCTGCTTCTGAATCTACAAAAGCCTTAGCGGAAAATGTAGACAAGGAGCAGATCAGGGTAATTGCCAAAAGGAACTTAGGCTGTACACTGCCCACAGCAAATGTGTGAGCAAAATGCTTTTCTCGTTTAGGGCAGAAAGAAATAGTATGAGAGGCGTCTCCACAGAAAAAACACAGCTTATTACGCCTTCTAAACTCCTGACATTGCGCCCTAGACACAACCCTATCACATTGAATGGGTTCAGATGGTCATTCGAAAGGCGGCAACACCTCTCATGTAGTTTTACGTTCACGTAAATGCCGATCAACTTGAATGGCCAATGACATAGAGTCGTCTAGACCAGAGGGAACAGGAAATCCCACCATAACATCTTTTACGGTTTCTGCCAAACCCTTCCGAAAGAGAGCTGCTAGGACATCATCATTCCATTTAGTAAGGACCGCCCACTTTCGGAATTTTTGACAATATAACTCTGCAGAATCCTGACCCTGGTTCAATGCCAATAAGGTTTTCTCAGCTTGATCAATAGCATTAGGTTCATCATACTACAACCCCATGGCCTGAAAAAATGCGTCCACATTAGTCAGAATAGGATCTCCGGGTGTCAAAGAGAAGGCCCAATCCTGGGGATCGCCGTGCAGCAGGGAGATGACAATTTTAACCTGCTGCACAGAGCTCCCCGATGAGTTAGGTTTCAAAGCAAAAAATAGTTTACAATTATTCTTAAAATTCAAAAATTTAGACCGATCTCCAAAAATCACATCAGGAGTAGGAATTTTTGGTTCAACAGCAGATGGTTGAGCAAGATAGGCAGAAATTCCCTGCACTTCAGCAGTGAGCTGCTCAACACGATCAGATAATTGCTTAGTCTCTATTTAGAAAAAGAAAAAAAAATCTCCTCCTGCAGCCCCAGAAAAAAAAAGAGGAAAAAATATACATGAAAAAAAAAAATTCAGACACTTTTTTTTTTTTTTTTTACATTTTTTCCTACTTTAGAGTACCCTAGAGTCTACAGTGGGCTGGTGATTCTGTTATGATTGGGTCGCCGAGGAGGAGAGCAAGCAAAGCTAAGCCACAGAAAACCAGAGAGGTTGGTAACTAAGCGGATTGCAGACTCCTGATCCTCTCCACACAACTAGCAGTAGCCGTTGCAGTAGTAGTAGTAGGCTCAGCTCTTCTGATCAGACTGCAGTGTAATATATGATCTCAACTAACAGTACAGGAGAACTGAACTTTACCACTTTAGAAACACATCTGCAGTTGTCTTCTCACAGTGCTGTCAGCTCAGTTGCAGAGCTGTGACTGACTGCAACTAAGGCTGGGGTCACATTGCGTTTAGACAGTCCGTTAGGCGGACTGCGTTACACCGCGGTATAACGTGGTGTAACGTCCGTTAACGCTGCCATTGACCCCCATCATGCGTTCGCGATGTGCCATCATTCACTGATGGAGCCTCGGATGCTGCAGCATCTGGGGCTCCGTCACCGCTAGCGCTGATGAATCATCAGCGCTAGCGGGTATAGCATAACGCGATCGCGTTATTCTATACCGATAACGCAGCCCGTCAACGCTATGCGTTGAACGGGCTGCATAACGCAATCTGAACCTAGCCTAATACTTCTTCAGTTTCTATCTTACAGGCAGTCAGTGTGGGGGGGAGGCAGTGCAGCAGTACTTTGTCTCATTACAAACATATCTGCAGCTGTTCTCTCATATTCCTACCAGTAGAACTGTGACTGATTATACCTAACACATTACTGAAGAGTTGAATTTTGTCTCATGAGTCATGACCAATACATTTGCATATGCAGCTTTCTTCTCACAGTGTTGTCAGTTCTGCTGTTCCCCTCACACTGGCTATGTGATGGAAGTTAAAGCACTACTGGAGAACAAGTGCTGCAGCAAAAGTGTTTGTAATGAGATAAAGTTCAGCTCTACTGTACTGTCAGTTATCACACACATCGGGGCCATAGATCTAAACGGCTCATTTACATATTAAGAAAAACATGGATTTCTGTGGAAGAAGCCATTGGATCGTAGATATTAAAGTACCATTTTATTCAACTTTTTATTATCTACATGCCTGTATAGACAGATTTGGAGGGTTGATCATTTTAAGAATATCTGGCACTTTCATACCCCCAATACTTTTGCTAGACATAAGAGTATTTGTTGAGATGTTGTAGGCCCAAATTATAAATGTAAAAATTTAAATATGAAAGACTATATAAACCTCAATTCCTTAGTTGGAATAAAGATTGGTAGAGAATCAAATAGATACAATAGCTTTGACAGGATTGTCATTTCTACTGCAGCTATCTTTCCACTACTGATAATGGGTGAGAAGAGTAAAGCCCCCCATACACATTAGAATAATGTAGGTTGAACCCGCTGATATTGACAAGTTTGCTAGACAGTCTAATGTGTATGAACAATAGTCGACAAGTTAAGGAACTGACATATCAGATTTTGGACTACCAATACTTTTGTCCTTCCGGAGATAAGCAGCCTTGAGACAAGTTTGGTGGTGGTTCTCTCAGAGCGAACACATGAGAGCTCAGCTGAACGAGAGCTCCTGTGTATGGGAGAAACAGCAAAGTAGGTAACTAACCCGTCAATCATCTAATTTATATTGCGAGGTTCACTCCTTGTTTAATAAGTTGCAATTCACTAAGTAATTTGAGAAAATTCTGGAAGTACAAGGAAGCGTAAGATGTTGGCAAATGCATCCCAACATATTTCAAGGAGGTATGATTCCATTTTTTTCCATATTTACATTTAAGCGGGTCTAACAATGATTGAGGAGTAATGCTAAAAGGAAACCTGTCATGTCTTTTTTAGCAAGTATACTGTCCCCAGTGCTTTGTTAGTGATACAATGTGCATCACTAACAGATGAGCGAACCTTTCAAGGTTCAGTTTGGATTTGGCAAACATATCTGAACCCCATTGAATTTAATGGGAGGCAAAACCAAACGCATTGAGAACACCTTCAGGTGGCAAAAAACTGTCAAAACACCTCAAACTAGGGGCAGAGACCAGGAAAAGTGGCATCAATTGACCCAGAGTACAAAATAGTATAATTGCGCAGCATGGATGCATGGGAAAGGGCTGGACCAGCATTTCTAGCTTAAAGATTGATCAGTAACAGGTGGATGAGTGACAGGTGTAGGCCTGCTGCTCTGAGAGGCTTGCCAAATTCAGGCAACACTTGAAGAAATGAGACCAACTAGACAGGGTCTGGCCCAGCATTTACAGCTTTGAAATTAATTTAAGGTTAAGAGGTAGATGAGGGACTGGTGTAGGCGTGCTGTGCTGGGAGCACTGCCAAATTCAGTCAACACACATGAAGTAGACCGAACTAGGAGTCCAAACACTTCCAAAAATTAGGGACAGATAAAAGGAAAAATAACATTAATTTACTCACAGTAGAAATATGATAATGGCAGAGTTGCAGTCAGCCATGCACCAAGCATGAGGTATCAGGGTCTGTACCAAAATTATTAGTTTTTAATTTATGTTTAAATTAAGACAATGTGGGTGAGGTAACAATGTAAGTCTGCTGTGCTGGGAGCCCTGATACCTCATGCAACAGCTCAAACTGCTTTTCTGCTCAGCCACACTCAGGTCGCACAAATATCAGCTTTGTCAACTACTATTGATAGAAATGGGTCGCCCTTCCAGGGCTGCGGGGTACTCGGTACCGGGCCGGTGTCAGGCGGGATGTGTCACAGCAGCGGCGACCCGGTCCGTGGCCCTGGGCGCCCAAGTAATGGGGGGGGGATTTGTATTGTAGTTACTTTGAATGAATAGTTTGTGATGCCACCTGTGGTGTTCGGCAAGTGAGGTGTTAAGCAGACGCTACTTGCAGATCCTCTGGGGCTGGTGGTGTGTGGCAGCCAAGATGGTGAAGCTCCCCACAGGTGGAGCTGTAGCCCCAGGGCAGTGTAGGTGTAATGGATGAGGAGAAGCGCAGGCAGTGTAGGAGCTGGTACCCAGATGTAGTGGTGCTGAGGATGTAGGCGTGATAATGAATGGAGGACACCGGGGCTTGTCGTTCCAAAGCTTTACTCACAGTCTGTAGTGCACACAGGTGCCTGCCTCCGGGCCATGTCCTCCGGTTCAGAGACTCAGTCAACCTCCAGGCAAGATGGTAGGCTCCCCTCCAACACTCCGCCAACATGTACCTTTCTGAACGTCTCCTCTATAGCGCCTTAAAGTGTGAAGATCTCCTAGTACTGAGTTACACTGGAGTTCCTCTCATCAGATGTTCCCAAGAACTCTCCTTGTACGGCAGACAGCTGTAGCCTGCTTCGGGGACTCCCTTCTCCTGAGTCCCGGCTCTCTATCCAAATGCTGTTGTGCCCCAAGTCTTAGATGGGAGTAGTGCATTTACAGCCAACTACTCCACCGGTGTCTGCTGCAGAACCATAAGTGTCCATACAACCTCGGAGACCGGGCTCCGGCCTTGCGCTTAGAACCTATAGGCAGGGTGCTTCCTTCCAACCCACGTCCTCTCTGTTTTATTCTCCTTCGTTCCGTACTATTCTCTCTTTCTTATGGATGCTTAGGTTACAGGTCAGTGTCCTTCTTCCTTCCTTCCTTTCCCGTGCCAGCTGGCTCAGGTCACTGAGGCAGCTGCAGCACTCCTTCCTCCATCCCTTCTTCCAGGGATCCCCACTCCTCTCCGAGTGGCTTCCTTCCTCTCTCACCTCCTGTCAGACTGACTGACCTCTAATTCTAAACCTTCCCAGTCTTTTATGTATTCTCAACTCCACCCACCTCCCAGCACGTCCAGTGTTCCAAGCAGGGAACCACCAAAGGTGCTCTGCTACTCTCCAAGCACTGAGCCGCAATGTGGTTGTGCAGAACTACCCTGGTGTGTGGGGTGTGAGTGTTGGAGCGTGGAAAGGAGTTCCCACCTTACCTGGATGGTGGGGCACTACACCTTAGGAGAAGGTGCAGTACCTCTGTGGCGACTGAGCCTCAGGGGCGCCACAGAAACATTTAAGGATAGTAATACAGGTAGCTGACAAAGTGCAGGCCTGTCGGTCTGGAAGCCCTACTTACAGGCAACACACATGAAGGAGACCCAATTTGGAGTACAAATATTTTGCAAAATGACTGCCACAAATCACTAAAGTGTTATCAGTTTCCCCAGAGTAGAAATAGTATAATTGTGCATTTTTTTAACACTTCTGTTGCTGTATGGTCTACTTGACTCCCTTTATTTGGCAGTCACACATTTATTTATTGTTATAGCGCCATTTATTCCATGTTGCTTTACATGTGAAAGGGCATTACCTAATAAAAGCAAGGACAATCATTTTAAACAATACAAGTCAACAACTGGTATTGGAGGAGAGAGGACCCTGCCCATGAGGGCTCACAGTCTACAAGGGATAGATGAAAATAGGTGAAGGAGGAACGGCTTGTGCAGTGGTATGGTGGAGCGATGGTTAGTGTAGGTTATAGCCTTGTCAGAAGAGTTGGTTCTTCAGTTCCTTTGAAGGTTCCCATGGTAGACAAGAGTATGTTGTGTTGGGGTACACAATTCCAGAGTAGAGGGGATCTACAGGAGAAATCTAGTATGCGATTGCGGGAAAAGGAGATAAAAGAGGAGCAGAGAAGATCTTGTGACAATTGGCGGTTGCATGCAGGTAAGTACCGGGAGACTAGGTAACAGATGTATGGAGTAGACAGGTTTTGGATGGCTTTGTAGGCCAAAATTATGGTTTTAAATAGGAGTCTCTGGGCAATGGAGAGCAAGTGCAGGGATTGACAGAGGGGAAAACCTGGGGAATACTGGGGTGACAGGTGGATTAGTCGGGTAGCAGAGTTTAGGATACATTGTATTGGTGCAAGAGCTTTAGAAGGAAGGCCACAAAGCAGGAGGTTGCACTAGGTGAGGCGGAAGATGATGAGGGCATGCACTAGATTTTAGCAGATTCATGGTTGAGGAATGTGCGGATCCGGGAGATATTTTTGAGTTGGAGTCACCAGGAAGTGGATAGGGCTTGGATCTCTGATTTGAAGGAGATATCAGAGTGAAGCTTGCAGAACTGGGGACAGTGGGCAGTCATTGACTTTGATGGATAAGTCAGTTGGGGGAGTTGAATGACATGGTGTAAAGATGATAAATTCTGTTTTATCCCATGTTAAGTTTTACAAATCTAGCAGAGAAGAATTATGAAATAGTGGACAGACATTGTGGGATTCTGGTTAGTAAGGAGATGATATCAGGTCCAGAGAGGTAGATCTGCGTGTCATCAGCATATAGTGATAGTGATAGGTGATAGTGAAAATCATGAGACTTCATGAGCTGTTCCAGGCCGAAGTTGTAGATGGAGAAGAGCAGGGGTCCTAGAAGTGAACTTTGGAGGACACAGACAGGAGGTCAAGATGAGGAGGTGGTCTGTGAGTGGGAGACACTGAATGTCCTGCCTGTTAGATATAAGATCAAAGATAGGGCCAAGTCTGGGATGCCAAGAGATGAGAGTCTGTAACAAGAGGGAATGGTCCACTGTGTTGAAGGCAGATGACAGGTCTTCCAGGAAGATGACAAAGTAGTGTTACTTGTTTTTGGCAGTTAGTAGGTCACTGTTGACTTTAGACAGTGTAGTTTCAGTGCAATGGTGCTGTCGCAAACCAGACTGTAAGCGTTCAAAGAGGAAGCAGGAGGAGAGGTGGGAGGGCAGTTCAAAATTGACATGCTGTTCCAGTAGTTTTGAGGCATAGGGGAAAAGTGCTGTGTGCCAATAGCTATACACAGAAGATGGGTCAAGAGAGGGCATTTTGAGCATGGGTGTGGCTGATGTATGTTTGAAGCATGAGGAGAAGACAACCGTTAGTGACAGGTTGAAGAGGTGGATTAGGGTTGGGATGAAGACTGTGGTAAGGTTTGGATTGAGGTGAGACATGATTTGGAGAGTAAATAAGAAAGTTGATTTTCCATGATGGTGGAGAAGTTGGTTTTGGAGGAAGAAAGTTGAGTATTTATAATGAGTGACTGTGGGGACGTTAGGCAAAAGCATTGCCTTATGTTGTCAATCTTCTGCTTGAAGAATCAAGCAAAGTCTTCAGCTGAGATGAATGGAGATCAAGCAATGTGTAGACTGACACAAGACAGTATGACAGTTGTTGGGTATGAAAGAGGCTTCCATCACTATTTATTTTTTTCCCAGCCCTCTTTCCCATAAACCCCTAAATAGTTGGCACAATTCCAAACACAACCCCTTCCCTTAACACCCACACATACAACAGCCTGCAGGGTAGAAACTCATTTGACACAGCCATTTCACAGTCACAGAGTGCACAGTGGTGTGGTGTTAAACATGCAGTGAGGCAGTCAGCTGAGTCTTACCACTACAGCCAAGATGACGCTCTCTCTGTCTCCATAGTGCTCTCCACTAGGCAGACTCTAATGATGACCACGCTCAGGCTGCTTAGCTCCTCTCTGATGTGCATGCAGTGTAGTGATCTAGAGAGATGTATGGACAGGGCAGCCGACACCAGGCCCCCTGAACCTCGAGCCCCATAGAAGTTGCATGGTCTGCCCCTATGGGTGGCACGCCACTGTACGGAGGGTAATAAACTAACAATATCACAAATTTATTTTACGCTCTTATATAGCACCTTTAACTCCACAGGGCTTTACAGCCATTATCGGCACTGTCCCCAATGGGGCTCACAATCTAGATTCCCTATCAGTATGTCTTTGTAGTGTGGGAGGAAACCGGAGAACCCAGAGGAAACCCATGCAAACACGGGGAGAACATATGTAGGGGAAGTGGATTGACATACGGACCTGTCTGCAGAAGAAGGGTTAATGTACATTGTGCTGGACATGGACTGCTATAACTGAAGGAGGGAGACAGCGAAACAGAGGAGGAGGATGTAATACAGTGTTTTGGCCACCAGGGGGAGACCAAAGACAGCAGAAGTGTAGGAAGGTGTAGTGCTGCAGTTTGGCCATGGGATGGGAGTAGGGAGCAGTGAGAGCAGGACTTGACATCAGCTTAGGGCTACGAAACCGCACAGTCATGGGGGGCGGGGTTACAGGAACTCTAGAGGGGATAAAAGGAAGGCAGAGAGTTCCAGAAGGTTCAGTCCAGCGAGAGGAGCTGAAGAGAGGAGAAGACTACAGAGAGAGGTGGACTGAAGGAAGAAGCTCCGGAAGGGACTGACAATAGAGACAGTCAGGGGGGTGGCCCTGACAAGAGAAACCACAGACAAAGAGAGCCTGGGGTACCACAAGACGGACGGACTCGGGCAGGCGAAGAGCTGCAGTAGATAGGCCTAGGGCAGCTGCAGTGAAAGAGCCGCGAGGGACATCATTCAGGAGGAAGAAGGTAGTGGAGGTACTCAGGCCTGTGTGCGGAGTCGAGCAGCTGCAGTGTGGTGCTTTGGGTTATCAAGAGGACGGCCAATAAAGAGGACCTGTTGGACGCATTTCAGTCTCTGTCTCAGTCTGTTCGCGGCGAAGAAAAGGGTCATCCTCGGTCGGCACACCTACCTACACATACAAACTTAACAATTATGAAGAGAAAACTCCAAAGAAACATTGTTATTCCATTACTGTAAGTACAGACATAGTGCCTCATAACGTCTCAGTCGATGGAGAAGACTCTCATTTAAACTAGAAAAAACAACAACTTAACAATTAGGCCAGTTGTAACTAGGACTCCAGTGAAAATTCTGTAATGTTGTGGTAAGTGCTTTAGTGTCTCTAATATAACCAGGTAGTTCATAAACTATGCATAAAAATAGTGGACAAAATCTTTAAATGTGTTACAGGGTGTTGCATAAAACTACATTTTTTCAAGGGTGGGAACCAGATCGAAAAAGAAAACCATATGTATATGTGCACACGTTGAGCATTTGCAGCCAATTATTCCGCAGCAAGAACCAGAGTGTTGGCTGGAAAAATACTGCATAAAATGCTGTCTAAGGCTATGTGCACACGGTGCGTATTCGGCTGTGAAATTTTCCGTGCAGATTTCACTAAATCCGCAGGTAAAATGAAATGCATTTTTCCTGCGGATTTAGTGCATTTTTTGTGCGGTTTTCCCCTGCAGTTTTCCACCTGCGGATTTCTAGAATGGAGCAGGTTGAAAACTGCATCAAAACCGCACAAAAGAAGTGACATGCTGCATTTTTCAATCCGCAGCAAATATGCGCGGAAAAAAACGCAGCATGTGCACTGCGGATTTTGATTTACATAGGCTATAATGGTACTGTACACCGCATGCAGTTCTGCTGCGAATCCGCAGGGCCAAATCCGCTGCGGATCCGCAGCAGAATCCGCACCGTGTGCACATAGCCATAGGGAAAATTAAAATTCATGATAAAAGATGAGAGAAAGAGCTTTCACAATGCAAGATGTCTTCAAATTTAACTATATGTAGCTGACCCCCTTCCTTTGGAATGAGGAAAGGAAAATCCTAATGAATAACAGATGTGAATCCTTGCATAAGGAATGAGAAGCAGATTTACGACCGAGATAAGACAGAAGAAATGTAAAGTTCTATTTGCTTAATGTGCAAATTGCCTCTTCAGAAAGAAAGAGGACTTTTACTCTACAGCGCCACCTATTGGTAGTAGCGATCCTACAAGTCACAATCAACCCTTTAACGAGTCTTGTAGTATGACTTAGGATACAAGCCAAATCAGAATCTCAATTTGCAGACACGGTGTTTCGAGCTGTTGGCTCTCGTCAGTGCAAAGTATGAGATCTGATTTGGCAAGGTGAGAGGCTCTGGACTAGGGTCTAAGAAGTAAGGTTTCTCCTTGCGGAGAGTGACATGCCAGCTGTGGCTTGTCAAGGTAAGGAGACTTATTCGCCGTGCAATGCTCCTCTGGGAAAATAATATGCAAATTGCCTCTTCAGAAAGAAAGAGGACTTTTACTCTACAGCGCCACCTATTGGTAGTAGCGATCCTACAAGTCACAATCAACCCTTTAACGAGTCTTGTAGTATGACTTAGGATACAAGCCAAATCAGAATCTCAATTTGCAGACACGGTGTTTCGAGCTGTTGGCTCTCGTCAGTGCAAAGTATGAGATCTGATTTGGCAAGGTGAGAGGCTCTGGACTAGGGTCTATTTGCTTAATGGAAATTAAGAAAGAGGATTTGTATGAACTGCGTCGATCTGAACAGAAAGTAATATTTTCGGAAATGTGATGAAGCGGCGAATGCAAAGCATGGTTTCATGTTGCTGGGCAATGCCCAGAATCCCTTCAATTGAATAACGGCATGATAGCTGATAACAGCCATGCCATGTTTCCTATGTATAAAAAGGTAAAATCACGATATAAAATATGGTGTAGACATTGAGCACCTGCGACCCCTGCAGCGAAAATATTGTAAAAGTAAGGAATCTCATAATTTTTTGAAATTGAAGCCACATCCCATGACCAGCCCTGTTAGAAGTCATCAAGGGGAGGTGTGTGGGTGTAACTTAAAATGCTAATAAAAGGCAAATGCCAAATTTTGGACCTCATCAGTCCTCGGAGATGCAGCTAACTGCGGTTCTGTCCATTTTCTTTCTGGAGTACATTCCTCCATATATATAAAAACGAGTGTGTGTGTGTGTGTGTGTGTGTGTGTGTGCATTCGTATCGACGATGATGTCATAATGGTTGCCATGGTGACGTGGTGACTATGATGTCATAATAGGTTGCCATAGCGACAATGATGTCATAATGGTTGCAATGGTGACGATGATGTCATAATAGGTTGCCATGGTGACGATGTCAGAATGGTTGCCATGGCAAATATGATGTCATAATGGGTATATGGGCATGGAACTATGGGATAGTGGATATGTATGATGGGTATATGGGCATGGGAATATCGGATGAAGGATATGTATGATGGGTATATGGGCACGGGACTATAGGATGAAGGATATGTATGATGAGTATATGGGCATGGGATTATGGGATGGAGGATACAGTATGTGATGGATATATGGGTACGGGACTATGGGATGGTGGATATGTATGATGGGTATATGGGCATGGGACTATGGAATTGAAGATGTGCATGATGGGTATATGGGCACGGGACTATGAGATGGACTATGTGTGATTGGTATATGGGCACGGCACTATGGGATGGAGGATATGTATGATGGGTATATGGGCACTGGACAATGGGATGGAGGATAATCATTATAATTTGTTATAACTAACCACAGTTATTTACTATGCCCGGGCCACGCCGGGCTCTTCAGCTAGTTACTCCATAAATCTGAAGTCATTGTAGTAACGTCAGGTTTACCAAGTCTTTTGTTCATCCTTTTATGTAGTAGTATATGCTGTATTGCTTTGTCCCCTTTGTAAAATCTTGTGGATTTTTTTATAAACACTGCCTATCTTTCTGGATTAAATATACAATTTAATAGTTCTGTTCCTTTTGTTCTGTAAACCACACTCCTGAAAGCCAGATGCTTCCTGGCAACTAATAATTTTACTTGTGTTATTATAGAGTTGGCAATGACCGTACCGGAGTTATATATATTCAAGGAGTTGGAATTGAAGGCATATATACCATACGCTCAGTATTAATTCTCCAATAACTGACCTATTAGTGGAAACAGCCTGCGGCCTCCTTCCTTAATTGTCGGTCAATTGTGTAATTGTCCTGACATTAGGGGGCAGCAGAGGGCTGTTCGTGACAAAAGGGTAACAACGTGGTGGGTTCAGCGTGACCCTGCTGGCTGTGATTTATGACAAGTACACTTTTTTTTTAACCCATTTTGATGCATTTTTTTCCCATTGAATTTGACTAGGTGAAACATGAAGCAAAAATGTTGAAAGAATTTACATGCTACAGATTTGAAAAAAAATGTTTAATGGTTCAAATCTGCAAGAAATAGCATGTTGCTGGCACTGTAAAACACAGCTTTTTTTCTGCAAAATCGCAAAGTATGAACAAGCCCTTGCTACTGTATGTTTTGTTACATTTTTTGTCTTCTATAAACTTGCAAAGTTTATTGACTAGTGTTGGGCCTATTTTTGACGCTATTCTGCATCAATTCTGAATGTGTAAAACATCAGAGGATGCTGGATTATTACAATATTACAACACAACATATATAGCATTTTTTTTTTACTAAAGGGCACGTTTTTTGCAAGTTAAAATCTTGAAATTTTTTTTTTGCTTTTATGCTCCACACTTCGAGGAACCAAGCAATGAAAGACCACCACCACTCCCCCATTGCTTCCATTATGATTGGCATGAGCATTCGTAAAGCACTTTACCTGATCATAGACAGAACTTTGTTCTTGAGAGTCGAAACCATCTAAAAAGATGGACACCTCCACAAAAGAGCACATAAACAGTTCATTTGAATGCAGTTGGTCCCATTGTAAAAAATTGCTCTTTCAGGGGTATATCTGAGTCCAATTATTCAGGGATTCGGATAGAGGCATTGCTCAATGAAGTGTGTATCAAGCTTAACATTGATGGAATGTCCATAGGATCAGCGAGGGTCCGACCTTACGCAAAGACTCTGTACTTTTCTTTTTTCTCTGTGTCTTTTACTGTGCTTTAATAAAGTGTGCTTTGTGCATTGTGCATTAATAAAGCACAATGTCAGGCAATTGAAAAAATATATATTATTTCCACATAAATAAAAAAAAACTAGAATTTAATAAAGTCATGTTTTTTATTTCCAGAAACTTTACAGCATAAAACATTTTTTTTTTTTTAACATGAATCAATAATTCAGTATAACAGTAATGACCAGGCTTTTTCAACATCCTCCATTATATTTAACTGTTGTGATAGTCTCTGAAGAATGTGCTTAGATGAAGATTTCCTTTCCTCAGTTGTGTTTTTCTCTGGATAGGTACTCCACTCTACACTTTTTGTTCATGTAGATCCATGCAAGTATCCAAAAGTATTCTGGCAACTGGTGTGCTATAAACATCTAAAATAAGGATTTCATGAGTGAAATTCATTTACTTTGTTATAGATAACGTCTACTGTATATAATGTTTTACTATACCTTATATCCTCATGTCCTACTTTAACCTTGTACACACACAGAAAAAACTCCAGCGATATCATTTAAAGCTCTTGAGTCCTAATGTCAAATTCATTAACTGGGCCCCAATTATAATACTGGTGACTTTCTTTGTGGCAGAGGAGAGTTTTGGCAGTCACAGAGCTCAGACACGACTGCACGACCAAAGCTAGATCCAGTGGTCCGCCAGCTTCAGAGCAGCCCAGGCAGGCTGTAAAGCATAGAGCATGTGGAGTACACTCCTTACTTACATAACCGGCCACTCAGACTGCAGGGAGGCAGGTAACAGGCACACAACTGTACACTATAAAATTACTCTGTTCTTGAGAAAGGAGAGGGTTTTAAGCTGTTTTAAATCTCTAACAGCGGCATTTAAAGCACCCTCCCTCTGCGATGAGAACACAGGGTGCCCATGATCTGCTATGATAGGTGGGAGTCTGCTGAAGACCCCCGTGCCTGCCATAATAGTACTCTTACAAGTCTGTGGATGGGGTTCATAGGAAACCAAGATTTTTACTACATATTGCAATAAATTTAATGAAAACAAAAATCCCAGTTGCATTCTAGATGCCAGGGTGGTACAACTGTTTGCGGCCCAAACCAAATAAGGGAAAATCAACTCCAAATAACATAGGAAAAATGGGAGTAAACAGGAGTATCAGATATTTATAGTAAAAAAATATATAAATTTTATTATAGTATTTTTGTAAAATGTATTTTTGTAAAAGAGAAGACCCTGAGCCGGATGGCAAAGACCCCAATGCACGTTTCGCGTGTTCCAGACCGCTTTCTCAAGGGGATACCTTGAGAAAGTGCTCTGGAACACACATAACGTGCGTTAGGATCTTTGCCATCTGGCTCAGGATCGTCTCTTTTCTACTGGTAAGCTCTGCCCGTGCCATATATCTATCACTATATTGACATTTCTCATTACCATGCTCTCCTCAGGCATTGGGGCAGTTTTTACTGGGGTATA
This sequence comes from Dendrobates tinctorius, assembly GCF_039654945.1. Taxonomy (NCBI): domain Eukaryota; kingdom Metazoa; phylum Chordata; class Amphibia; order Anura; family Dendrobatidae; genus Dendrobates; species Dendrobates tinctorius. Next base: position 3,168,900 of record NW_027361677.1, read on the forward strand.
TTCACTTGACATTGCTGTACTCTTTTTGCTACACCGTTTAAGCTTATGGGTAATGTCTTTGTACAAATTTTCTTATTATATATGACCCTGTTGCACGTGTCTGTTTTTGTATCTCGTCATTCTACCCGATTGTCATTTTATAAAAATACTTTAATAAAATGTGTATTTTTTGCAATAATTATCTGATACTCCTGTTTCCTCCTATTTTTCATATTGCAATAAAGTTGTATTGCAAGATACAGTACAGGCAATCAGATTAGCACAGGTTCAAGTTTCCTAAGGGGACTAAAAAGAGAAAATTTTAAAAAATACACACAAAAAAAAACACTTTAACAAACTGAAAAAACAAAACAAATCCAATCACCTCACTTTTCCTATTAAAAATAGATTTTATTTTGTTTTTAAAAAATACGCACATGTGGTATCGTTGAGTCCATAAAAGTCAGATCTATTATGTAAAATTAATCAACTTGATAAGCTAGCACAGTAAAGAGAAAAAATATCAAAACCCCCAAATTAGTCTTTCAGTTGCCACAACTCTTAAAAAATGCTTTAAGAAGTGATCAAAATGTTGTATCTACCCTAAAAAATATCAATAATATTGTTAATGAAAAGACCTCACACAACTCAATCGACAAACATGAAAACATTGATAATCTCAGAACACGGTTACAGAAGCAAAATGTTTTTGTTTGGGCTTTTCCAAATTCGTTTTGCAAATTTGGAAAAATTTGGAAATTTGTTTTAAATAAAAAAAACTCTATAAGCTTGGTATTGGCGTAATTGCACTGACAGGGTGAGTCATGATACCAGGTCAATTTTTCAAGACAACTGGCGCCGTAAAACAAAACCCCCAAACTATGTCAGAATTGCAATTTTACCTCACTTTTGGATATTTTTTTTAATTATCCCAGTACATTGTGTGTTAAAATTAAAGGTGACACTCAAAATTAGAACTCGTACTTTCACATCACTCTCCCCCCCCCCCCCAAAAAAAAAGGCTATGTTGGTGTAAATCTAATATATAAAGCTCAAGTGTGTGTATGTACAGTTGTGGCCAAAAGTATTGACACTCCTGCACTTCTGTCAGATAATACTCAGCTTCTTCCTGAAAATGATTGCAATCACAAATTCTTTGGTATTACTATCTTCATTTAATTTGTCATAAATGAAAAAACACAAAAGAGAAGGAAGCATAAAGCAAAACATTGATCATTTCACACAAAACTGCAAAAATGGGCCAGACAAAAGTATTGGCACCCTCAGTCTAATACTTGGTTGCACAACCTATAGCCAAAATAACTGCGACCAACCGCTTCCGGTAACCATCAATGAGTTTCTTACAATGCTCTGCTGGAATTTTAGACCATTCTTCTTTGGTAAACTGCTCCAGGTCCCTGATATTTGAAGGGTGCCTTCTCCAAACTGCCATTTTTAGATCTCTCCACAGGTGTTCTATGGGATTCAGGTCTGGACTCATTGCTGGCCACCTTAGAAGTCTCCAGTGCTTTCTCTCAAACCATTTTCTAGTGCTTTTTGAAGTGTGTTTTGGGTCATTGTCCTACTGGAAGACCCATGACCTTTGAGGGAGACCCAGCATTCTCACACTGGGCCCTACATTATGCTGCAAAATTTGTTGGTAGTCTTCCGACTTCATAAAGCCATGCACACGGTCAAGCAGTCCAGTGCCAGAGGCAGCAAAGCAACCCCAAAACATCAGGGAACCTCCGCCATGTTTGACTGTAGGGACCGTGTTTTTTTCTTTGAATGCCTCTTTTTTTCTTATGTAAACTCTATGTTGATGCCTTTGCCCAAAAAGCTCTACTTTTGCCTCATCTGATCAGAGAACATTCTTCCAAAACATTTTAGGCTTTTTCAGGTAAGTTTTGGCAAACTCCAGCCTGGCTTTTTTATGTCTCGGGGTAAGAAGTGGGGTCTTCCTGGGTCTCCTACCATACAGTCCCTTTTCATTCAGACGCCGACGGATAGTACGGGTTGACACTGTTGTACCCTCGGACTGCAGGGCAGCTTGAACTTGTTTGGATGTTAGTCGAGGTTCTTTATCCAACATCCGCACAATCTTGCATTGAAATCTCTTGTCAATTTTTCTTTTCCGTCCACATCTAGGGATGTTAGCCACAGTGCCATGGGCTTTACACTTCTTGATGACACTGCGCACGGTAGACACAGGAACATTCAGAAGATGGAGATGGACTTGTAGCCTTGAGATTGCTCATGCTTCCTCACAATTTGGCTTCTCAAGTCCTCAGACAGTTCTTTGGTCTTCTTTCTTTTCTCCATGCTCAATGTGGTACACACAAGGACACAGGACAGAGGTTGAGTCAACTTTAATCCATGTCAGCTGGCTGCAAGTGTGATTTAGTTATTGCCAACACCTGTTAGGTGCCACAGGTAAGTTACAGGTGCTGTTAATTACACAAATTAGAGAAGCATCACATGATTTTTCGAACAGTGCCAATACTTTTGTCCACCCTCTTTTTTATGTTTGGTGTGGAATTATATCCAATTTGGCTTTAGGACAATTCTTTTTATGTTTTTTCATTTAAGACAAATTAAATGAAGATAATAATACCAAAAAATTTGTCTTTGCAATCATTTTCAGGAAGAAACTGAGTATTATCTGACAGAATTGCAGGGGTGTCAATACTTTTGGCCACAACTGTATGTGTGTATGTATGTATGTGTGAGTATGTGTGTATGTCCGGGATAGGCATCCGCACCGTCGCAGCTACAGCCACACAATTTGGCACAGTCACACGTCTGGACCCCGAGAGTGTCCTAAGCTATGTTGTGAGGTGAAATTTTAACCCCGCCCGTTCCAATTCACCAAACAATTTTGCCCCTATCTACATAATGGGGAAAAAGTGTGTGTGTATCAAGCCCCGCCCCTCATTATGATGTCATAATGGTTGCCATGGCATGCTGATGTCATCATAGGTTGCAAGCCAAGCCGCTCATTATGATGTCATAATGGTTGACCATGGGATGGAGGATGTGTGATGGGTATATGGGCACTGGACTATGGGATGGAGGATATGTATGATGGGTATATGGGCACGGGACTATGGGATGGAGGATATGTATGGTGGGTATATGGGCATGGGACTATGAGATGAAGGATGTGTGATGGGTATATGGGCACTCGACTATGGGATGGCGAATATGTATGATGGGTATATGGGCATGGGACTATGGGATGGCGAATATGTATGATGGGTATATGGGCATGGGACTATGGGATGGAGAATATGTATGATGGGTATATGGGCACGGGACTATGGGATGGAGGATGTGTGATGAGTAGAGTTGAGCGATACCGTCCGATACTTCAAAGTATCGGATCGGAATGGATCGGCCGATCTTAAAAAAAAGTATCGGTATCGCCGATTCCGATACCGGAAATCCCATTCAAGTCTATGGGACTTCCGGTATCGGAATAAGAAAAATCCTGTTTTTCCCTTGTACAGCCTCTCTGGGGTCTGTACGGGCCTTTCGGGGGGCTGTGCCGGCCTGCCAGGGGGTCTGTGCAGGCTCCGGTGGTCTGTGCCGGCCTGCCGGGGGGCTGTGCCGGCCTGCCGGGGGGCTGTGCAGGCTCCGGGGGGCTGTGCCGGCCTGCCGGGGGGCTGTGCAGGCTTCGGGGGTCTGTGCAGGCATCGTCCGATGGGACTACAAGTCCCATCGGGCGATGCCTGCTACCATGACAGTGATTGACACATTAGCCAATGATGGGACAGTAGTAGTCCCATCATCCGGCTAATGTGTTGAATGTAAAAAAAAATAAATTACATGCTACATACATACAACATGCATACTACATACATGCTACATTCATACTACATACTACATACATGCTACATTCATACTACATATATACTACATGCAACATACATACTACATATATACTACATGCATGCAACATGCATACTACATATATACTACATGCAACATACATACTACATATATACTACATGCAACATACTACATATATACTACATGCATGCAACATGCATACTACATATATACTACATGCATGCAACATGCATACTACATATATACTACATGCTACATACATACTACATATATGCTACATACATACTACATATATACTACATGCATGCTACATACATACTGCATGCTACATACATACTACATGCTACATACATACTACATATATGCTACATACATACTACATATATACTACATGCATGCTACATACATACTGCATGCTACATACATACTACATGCTACATACATACCACATATATACTACATACATACTACATGCATGCTACATGCTACATACATACCACATACATACTACATACATACTACATACATACTACATGCTACATACATACTACATATATACTACATGCATGCTACATACATACTACATGCTACATACATACTACATATATACTACATGCATGCTACATACATACTGCATGCTACATGCATGCTACATACATACTACATACATACTACATGCTACATACATACCACATATATACTACATACATACTACATACAATACATTCATACAATACATACATAGACATACAGTACATATAACATAGAGTAACATACTTACCAATACTTGTCACATTTTTCCCAGTAGCCATTGTCTTTTACGGAATAAATATTAACATAACAAACCACAAAAATACTCACCCACGATCCGAAGCAGTCCACGAGTGTGTCCCACGACGATCTTGGGTAGAGAACTGCAGCATCAGCTGTTGCTGCCGTTCTCTACGGGCTGCAGGAATCCAATGACGGAAGGTAGGTATCCTTCCACACTGTATTCCTCCGCCACTTAAAAAAAAAAAAGTCCCTAGTCTCACTTTATGCCATTGCTGTGTGGGAAATTCCCACGCAGCAATGGCATAAAGTGAGACTAGGGACTTTTTTTTTTTTTTTAAGTGGCGGAGGAATACAGTGCGGAAGGATACCTACCTTCCGTCATTGGATTCCTGCAGCCCGTAGAGAACGGCAGCAACAGCTGATGCTGCAGTTCTATACCCAAGATCGTCGTGGGACACACTCATGGACTGCTTCGGATCGTGGGTGAGTATTTTTGTGGTTTGTTATGTTAATATTTATTCCGTAAAAGACAATGGCTTCGGGGAACAATGTGACAAGTATTGGTAAGTATGTTACTCTATGTTATATGTACTGTATGTCTATGTATGTATTGTATGAATGTATTGTATGTAGTATGTATGTAGTATATATGTGGTATGTATGTAGCATGTATGTAGCATGCATGTAGCATGCAGTATGTATGTAGCATGCATGTAGTATATATGTAGTATGTATGTAGCATGTAGTATGTATGTAGCATGCATGTAGTATATATGTAGTATGTATGTAGCATGTAGTATGTATGTAGTATCTTTGTAGTATGTATGTGGTATGTATGTAGCATGCATGTAGTATGTATGTAGTATATATGTGGTATGTATGTAGCATGTAGTATGTATGTAGCATGCAGTATGTATGTAGCATGCATGTAGTATATATGTAGTATGTATGTAGCATATATGTAGTATGTATGTAGCATGTAGTATGTATGTAGCATGCAGTATGTATGTAGCATGCATGTAGTATATATGTAGTATGTATGTAGCATGTAGTATGTATGTAGCATGCATGTAGTATATATGTAGTATGTATGTAGCATGTAGTATGTATGTAGTATGTATGTAGTATGTATGTGGTATGTATGTAGCATGTAGCATGCATGTAGTATGTATGTAGTATATATGTGGTATGTATGTAGCATGTAGTATGTATGTAGCATGCAGTATGTATGTAGCATGCATGTAGTATATATGTAGTATGTATGTAGCATATATGTAGTATGTATGTAGTATATATGTAGTATGTATGTAGAATGTAGTATGTATGTAGCATGCATGTAGTATATATGTAGTATGTATGTAGCATGTAGTATGTATGTAGCATGCATGTAGTATGTATGTAGTATGTATGTAGTATACAGTATATGTAGTATGTATGTAGCATGTAGTATGTATGTAGCATGCATGTAGTATATATGTAGTATGTATGTAGCATGTAGTATGTATGTAGTATGTATGTAGTATATATGTGTTATGTATGTAGTATGTATGTAGTATGTATGTAGTATATATGTGGTATGTATGTAGTATGTATGTAGTATGTATGTAGCATGTAGTATGTATGTAGCATGCATGTAGTATGTATGTAGTATTTTTTTTTTTTTTTTTTTTAACATTTAACACATTAGCCGGATGATGGGACTACTACTGTCCCATCATTGGCTAATGTGTCAATCACTGTCATGGTAGCAGGCATCGCCAGATGGGACTTGTAGTCCCATCGGACGATGCTTGCACAGACCCCCGGACATCAGCACAGCCCCCCGGCAGGCCGGCACAGCCCCCCGGCAGGCCGGCACAGACCCCCACAGGGTGCACAGACCACCGGCAGGCCGGCACAGCCCCCCGGCAGGCCGGTACAGACCCCCACAGGGTGCACAGACCACCGGCAGGCCGGCACAGCCCCCCGGCAGGCCGGTACAGACCCCCACAGGGTGCACAGACCACCGGCAGGCCGGCACAGCCCCCCGGCAGGCCGGTACAGACCCCGGGCAGTCCACACAGCCCCCCGGCAGGCCGGCACAGCCCCCCGGCAGGCCGGCAGAGACCCCCGGAAGGCCCGAAATGACGGCGCATCATGATGCGCACACACCGCGCATCATGATGACGTCAGGCTGTCAATCAACTTTGAACTTCCGATTCCGATGCCGACTTCCGATATTGAAAAAATATCGGAAGTCGGTATCGGAATTCCGATACAGCAAGTATCGGCCGATACCCGATACTTGCGGTATCGGAATGCTCAACACTAGTGATGAGTATATGGGCACTGGACTATGGGATGGAGGATATGTATGACGGATATATGGGCACGGGACTATGGGATGGAGGATATATATGGTGGGTATATGGGCATGGGACTATGAGATGAAGGATGTGTGATGGGTATATGGGCACGGGACTATGGGATGGAGGATGTGTATGATGGATATATGAGCATGGGACTATGGGATGGAGGATGTGTGATGGGTATATGGGCACTGGACTATGGGATGGAGGATATGTATGACGGGTATATGGGCACGGGACTATAGGATGGAGGATGTGTGATGGGTATATGGGCATGGGACTATGGGATGGAGGATATGTATGATGGGTATATGGGCATGGGACTGTGAGATGAAGGATGTGTGATGAGTATGGGATGGAGGATATGTATGACGGGTATATGGGCACAGGACTATGGGATGAAGGATATGTATGACGGTATATGGGCACGGGACTATGGGATGGCGGATATGTATGATGGGTATATGGGCATGGGACTATGAGATGAAGGATGTGTGATGGGTATATGGGCACTCGACTATGGGATGGCGAATATGTATGATGGGTATATGGGAATGGGACTATGGGATGGAGAATATGTATGATGGGTATATGGGCACTCGACTATGGGATGGAGGATATGTATGATGGGTATATGGGCACGGGACTATGGGATGGAGGATAATTATAATTTGTTATAACTAACCACAGTTAGTTACTATGCCCGGGCAGCGCCGGGCTCTTCAGCTAGTATTAAATATAAGTTATGGCTCTTGGAAAAAGGGGAGGAAAAAGAGACAAAAAAACAAAATTCACCAGGTCCTTTTAAAGAGAACTTGTCATGCAAAAACGCTATTTACCTGCAGTTATAGGGATAGACTCCAGGTAAATAGTGTTCATATGCTGCCTGACCACCTTACTCAAAGTGCAAATACCTTGAGAATCTGAACTGTTATCCTCTCGGAAACCAACAGTTCTCAGTCATGGGGACTTGCCCAGAGCAAAGCCACTAGTCATCACTCACTACTACTACTGTGAGTAGTGGCTGTAATTAGGGATGAGCGAGTATACTCGTTAGGATTCGGTACTCGGCGAGTAATATTCGGCACAGCACGCACAGTCCCCGCACAGCCCAGCACAGTCCCACACAGGCCAGCACAGTCCCCGCACACGCCAGCACAGTACCTGCACAGCCTGGCACAGTACCGCACAGCCCAGCACCGTACCCGCACAGTACCTGCACAGCCCAGAACAGTTCCACACAGTACCTGCACAGTCCCCGCACAGTACCTGCACAGCCAAGCACAGTTCCGCACAGCCCAACACAGTCCCCGCACAGCCCAGCACAGTCCCACACAGGCCAGCACAGTCCCCACACAGCCCAGCACAGGCCAGCACAGTACCTGCACAGCCCGGCACATTACCGCACAGCCCAGCACAGTCCCTGCACAGTACCTGCACAGCCCAGCACAGTCCCCGCACAGCCCAGCACAGTCCCCGCACAGCCCAGCACAGTCCGGAACAATACCTGCACAGCCCAGCACAGTCCCCGCACAGCCCAGCACAGTCCCTGCACAGCCCAGCACAGTCCCTGCACAGCGCAGCACAGTCCCGCACAGCCCAGCACAGTCCCACACAGCACCTGCACAGTCCCACACAGTCCCCGCACAGCCCAGCACAGCCCGGCACAGTCCCCGCACAGTACCTGCACAGCCCAGCACAGTCCCGCACAGCCCGGCACAGTCCTGCACAGCCCAGCACAGTCCTGCACAGCCCAGCACAGTCCCGCACAGCCCAGCAAGTCCCCGCATAGTACCTGCACAGTCCCCGCACAGCCCGGCACAGTCCCCGCACAGTACCTGCACAGCCCAGCACAGTCCCGCACAGCCCGGCAGAGTCCTGCACAGCCCAGCACAGTCCCTGCACAGCTCAGCATAGTCCCACACAGGCCAGCACAGTCCCCGCACAGCCCGGCACAGTCTGAGCACAGTCCCCGCCCATTAATCGCATTTCCCATTGGACTCGCTACTCGTTACGAGTACCCGAGTATTAGGAGGTACTCGTAACGAGTACAGTGAGTCCGAATACTTCATTACTCGCTCATCCCTAGCTGTAATCACTCCCCTGCACTCTGCAGTGTATCTATGCAGAGTGAGCTGTCAATGAATGTGACGGGAAAGCTTTCACAGCTGTCGTTCACATTAGTTATAATTTTAGGCCACATTCACACGTTGAGTATTTGGTCAGTATTTTACATAAGTATTTGTTATCCAAAATCAGGAGTAGGTGATAAATGTAGAAGTGGTGACTAGAGTTGAGTGAAACAGGTCAGTCAGATTCAAAAGTCGCCGACTTTTGCCAAAGTCGGGTTTCGCCGAGCGAAACTCGACCATAGCGTGAGGTCGGCCATGCGGTCAGCGACCCAAGCGCCAAAGTCGGATTTCACAGAATGCTTGCAAGTGACTTTTTTTTTCAGCCAATGAGCAAGGATGTACACTGTGGGCAACGAGATGACATGTGCAGCGTTCGGAGAGAGAGAGATTGATTTCGCGCACTTTAAAAAAGCGGTCCGGCATGTAGGTGTCCTCCGCTCCCTGCCGACTTTGCTTCCACATTGACATGCATTGGGTTTCGTGTTTCAGTCGGACCTCCGACTTTTCCCGATAGTCGGCTGATTTCGACTCGACTTTTGAGAAAGTTCGGTTCGATTCGACCCTAAAAAAGGCAAAGCCGCTCATCCTTAGTGGTGATGTGTTTTGATTATACCTTTCCTCTGATTGTTCCACTCCTGATTTTGGCTTCCAAATACTGATGCAAAATACTGACCAAATACTGAACTTGTGAGCATGGAATTAATGTTATTTACCTCTAGATTAACCCAATATCTGCAGGTAAATAGCATTGACAGGTTCCTTTTAAACCACCCTAAGAATAAAATATTAAGAGCTTATTTTAACCTCATAAAATTGGGAAAGGAAGCACTACGCTTGCTGTCCAAAGCGACAGTGACCCTTCAAAAACTATGGAATGTACAGAAACAGTGGAGCATGTATAGGTCTATGTTTGTGTAGGTGGGTGGAAGGGTCGATGAAGACGCCGTGGCAATAAGGGGTTACATGATGTTTGTTTTTATGATGTTTTTGTGTGTGATAAAAAGGTTTTATTCTATTCCTAAGGCCGTTGTTGTGTTCCAACTCCTCCTGGCTTTGCCTTAAGGCCGTCCCTGGGAATGCGGGAGGTCTGTCCACTAGGAGACCAATACTAGGTAAAGGAATATAGCTTGCATTAGACAGGGTATTAGGTAGCTAATAGTAATCTGATTAGCTCATATTTTGGGAGGGGTTAGATGGGTTTTTATAAGAAACAGTTTCCTGGTTATGGGAGTTCTGAGAGTGAGTTTGAGGAGTGGGGAGAGAAAGTCTAGTGAGGTGTTAGGGAGTAAAAGTAAGGATAGGCAAGACAGTTTTAGCAGTTGCTAGAAGAGGCAGATGCAGCATAGCACAACAGGTGCTATCAGTTCAATGTTTCCCACCACATGAGGACACATCTGAAGTTTTGTCGGGAAGCCTTGGCAGTCTTGGGCTTGAGGTTCGGAAGAGGTATTAAAATGTCATACCCCTGTCCCCTCTATGAGGAAGATGTCGACTGGGTTGCAGAGAAAGGGAAGGATGGTGGTCCTCAGGGAAGCTGTTGTGCCATAAGGAGGGTCCCTAGGGTCAGCAAGAACAGTTGGGCTATTGTCAAGTTGGGCAAAAAGGAGACGAAGAGTGACATGCCAAGAAACAAATGGAACAGAACTAAAATGGGACTCTGTCTTATTCTGTATGCTGCACTCTTGTCTAACTGAATTGCACAGTAAAGCTGAACCTGTTAACCTGGACCCAAGGTCTCCGGTCTTGTTTGAAGCTGCAACTGGACCCGATCCCATGGATGGGGAGGTAGAAAGTACTCCTGAACTACAAGTAAGGAACAAACTCCCCAACACCCCCACATATGTCAGACTCCATTTTATAAGAGGGGTTTCAGGGCATAGAGTACTCAGTTCTGGCAGCAAAACATCCCTTCATTTGTATACATGAGTGGGTCAGAAACGTGACTATTATACTGTAGTCATACCTCTATGTTCTGTGTTCCTATGACGAATTCATCATATTTACCTTGATGGAGTGAGACCAGTATCCAGTCGTCCTCAGTGACACTCCGATCGTTCTTACAGCGCTCCGTGCATACTCACTTGCCAGTGGTACAAACAAGGACTTCTTCCTAAGTATTTCAGCAAAGCCTGTCATCTTTGTGACCACAAAGCCAGGAGTCAGGCTCTGTATAAATATGCCCTGGGAGGAATATTCATAGTGCAAGGCTTGAGTGAAACTATCCATGAAAGCCTACAAGAAAACCACAAAAGTATAATTCATTCTATGAGTCTTTTGATAAATACGCTGTCCAATATTAAGATATTAATGACCTATCCTTACAAAAGGTAATCAAGGCACAGAAATCAAGTTGCAGACACATCTCAAAATGAACTATCCAGAGGAAGCTGTGAGAAGCCTGCCTATATGGTCGAATTGCTGCAAAGAAGCTAACACTGAGGATCACAAACAAGAAAAGGAGACTTGTCGGGTGGTTTCTACATGTGTGGTGCTCACTATGAAGCATGAAAGAGGAGGTGTAATGGCATTGGGGTGTTGTGCTGGTGACACTGGTGGTGATTTATTCCAAATTCAAGGCACACTTACCCAGCATGGCTACCACAGCATTCTGCAATGACATGCCATCCCATCTGGTTTGCACTTATTGATACCGTCATTTATGTTGCAGCTGTACAGCGACCCAAACAGCATCTACTGGCTGCAAGGCAGAGGGTTGGACACCGGTTTTATTATATCCAACCGAATGTGGGTTTCAAAAAGATGCCCACAGAGATGAGTTGATGACCTTGCCCTCTTTACAAATAAGGGTATGTTTCCATGGTCAGGATAGCATCAGGATTTGACGCAGGTAAAATCTGCACCTGAGGTCACTGGCAGGTCACATGCGTTTTTTAATGCGGATTTGTATGCGTTTTTTTGTAAGCTAAATAAAGATATATTATTTAACAAAAGAAAAAAAGATTTGTGATGTCATTTCTGGTCCAACCTCCTCTTTAACATGTGTCCAACCCACACTCCATTACACACATAGATAGATAAATCGATAGATAGATCGATAGAGCTATCTGTCTATCGATTTGTCTATAGATAGATCTGTCTATAGATACACAGATATATATATATATCTATAGATAGATACATAGATATATGTAAAGATAGATAGATGCATCTATATCTATGTATCTATAGATACTGTATATTTGGCTATTAAAATAGGGTGCCCCCCTAGAAAGGTCCACATCTTGGACTGAAACGTTGCACATGGGCCAATAAATCACACTTATTTTTTCTATTGAAGTGCTGCCTTCGTTCTTTTGGACTAGAGATATATCTGGCTATTAAAATAGGGTGCCCCCCCACAAAAAAAAAAAAAAATGACGTGTGCTCCCGCGCAATTTTCTGTGCTAGAGAGGGATAGCCGACGGCCGGGGGCCAATATTTGTAGCCTGGGAAGGGGGTAATACCAATGGACCCTCTCTAGGCTATGAATATCAGCCCACAGCTGTCTGCATAGCCTTTACTGGCTATCAAAATAGGGGGACCCAAAAAAAATGACATGGGGTCCCCCTATATATTATAGCCAGAAAGGCTATGTAGACAGCTGCAGGCTGATATTCATAGCCTAGAGAGGACCCCCCCTGGCTACAAACAGCAGCCGGCAGCCACCCCAGAAATGGTGCATTTGTAAGATAAGCCAATTCCGGTGCTTAGCCTCTCTCATCCCACTGCCGTGTAGCGGTGGCATATGGGGTAATAAGGGGTTAATGTCACATTTGATTGTAAGGTGACATTAAGCACGGTTAATAATGGAGAGGTGTCAATAAGACACCTCTCCATTATTAATCGTACAGTTAAAAGGTTAAAAAAAGACAGCCAGAAAAAAGTATTTTAATGAAATAAAACACCACAGTTTTCCATATTTTTATTATACGCCCAAATCCAAGCAAAGCCATCAATCTCCTGAAAAAAAAATAACAAACCAACCGTATACTCCCTGTCCAACGTAGTCCTAATAACGATTGTCCCACGACGAGTCCAGCTCTGCTACATCTGGATGCATGACATCCAGATATAGCAGAGCTTGTACCTACACTGTGTACGTGACCGGAGATAACCCCCGGTCACGTACACGGCAGTTCGTCCGATAACACAGCAGTGGACGCGGACTTCCGGCGGCAGGACAGATAAGAACTTTATGTAAATTACTAGAAATGCGTAGTAAGCTTCGTTTACGCAGTTACTACGCATGTAACTAATCATTAAATGCGGTTTTACCGCATCTAATGATAGTCTATGGGAAATTTACGGTGCGGCAATGGAGCGTCGCCGCATCGTTAACAGACATGCTGCGTTTTGAAAAGACGCGCCGCATGTCCGTTTACGCCAGTCTGCCGCCTGCGTCTTTTAGCGCATAGTGGAGGCGGGATTTCATGAAATCCCCTCCACTATGCTGCAACATCTGGACACAGCGTTTCCTGACCGTGGAAACATATCCTAAGACTAGAATTACGCATAGGGAAAAGAAGGCAATATCTCAGGAATGCAGGTAGAAAAGAAAAACTTTGCCGCCAGATTCAGGAGAACAGTGGCATTTACATCAGTTAAATATTTATGTATTTCTCCAAAATGAAAATGTACAATATTTTTATAGGAGACTAGTGGAATTACGAGCAACAAGCTTTTCCCTCCCTTTTAATGGTGCTTGACAGTTTTGTACTCGTTTGAGATGAGCGAATATGTTCAGAAAATGATCGCCAAACAAATTGGGCATGAATATAGCACATTTGAATTCATGATTGGAAATACAAGTAAATTTGTTAAAATCGTGAAAAATTGGTAAAAGTGCGGTAAAATATTTGAGTTGCTACTAAAGTATTTTTAGCACTTTGGCTAGGATAGTGGTGGTGCATGATCAGCAGGGGGCACATGTCTGATGGGGGAGGGGGTGGGGAGAGCTTAAAGAAGTGGTGTGCTTGTAAAATGTTTTGTTTTCTAACTATGTATGGACATTGCAGCTAGCCAATCAGAGCACAGGAAACACCCACGGTGGGAGTGCGGAAATGTTGTGGAAATTTCTACAGCATTTCTGCAACGTGGGTATGGGTCGCCCACCCAGGGCCGTGGGGTACTCGGTACCGGGCCGGTGTCAGCGGGATGTGTCACAGCAGTGGTGACCCGGTCCGTGGCCCTGGGCGCCCAGATCAATGGGGGAATGTGAATGGTGGAATGTAGTTAATGGAATAGTTTGTGACGCCACCTGTGGTGTTCGGCAAGGGAGGTGTTAAGCCGACGCTGCAGACAGATCCTCTGGGACAGATGGTGTGGTGCAGCAGTGATGGTATAGCCCTCCACAGGCAGGGCTGATGTCCCAGGGCAGTGTAGATGTGGGGACACTTGGATGGTGTAGTGTCTGGCGCAGGGGATGTAGCAGTGTCAGGCGGGCGGACGCAGGAAGGAATGGAGGACACCAGGGCATGTAGTGCCAAAGCTTTACTCACAGTCTGTAGTGCCCGCTTCCGTGCCGTGTCCTTCGGGTCAGGGACTCAGTAAACCTCCAGGCAAGATGAAAAGCTCCCTTCCAACACTCTGCCAACATGTACCTCTCTGAACGACTCCTCTATAGCGCCTTAAAGTGTGAAGATCTCCTAGTGCTGAGTTACACTGGAGTTCCTCCTGTCAGATGTTACCAAGAACTCTACTTGTATGGCAGACAGCTGTAGCCTGCTTCGGGGACACCCTTCTCCTGAGTCCTGGCTCTCTATCCAATTGCTGTTGTGCCCCAAGTCTTAGATGGGAGTAGTGCATTTACAGCCAACTACTCCACCGGTGTCTGCTGCAGAACCATAAGTGTCCATACAACCTCGGGGACCAGGCCCCGGCCTTGTGCTGAGAACCTATAGGCAGGGTTCCTCCTCTTACCCACGTCCTCTCTGTTCTCTCTACTCCTTCGGTCTGTACTTGTCTTTCTTTCTTATGGATGCTTAGATTTCAGTTCTACGTCTTTCTCCTTTTCCTTTCCCGTGCCAGCTGGCTCAGATCACTGAGGCAGCTGCAGCACTCCTTCCTCCATCCCTTCTTCCAGGGATCCTCACTCCTGTCTGAGTGACTTCCTACCCGACTGACCTTCTGTCAGACTGACCTGTCCTCCTACACTTTCCCATTCTTTTATGTATCTTAACTCCACCCACCTCCCAGCACATCCAGTGTTCCAAGCACGGAACCACCAAAGGTGCTCTGCTACCCTCTGAGCAAGGAGCTGCAATGTGATTATGCAGAACTACCCTGTTGTGTGGGGTGCGAGCGTTGGAGTGTGGAAAGGAGTTCCCACCTTACCCGGATGGTGGGGCACTACACCTTATCACAATAATGTCGGCACCATCTTTGGTGTGGCATTACTGTGTTTGGCTGGCCTTACAATGTCAGAGGATATTTAATCCCTGTCAGCGCAATCTTGCGCACATTACATCTGGAAACAGCATAGTGTGAGCGTAGGGAGAATGAAAGTAGTATATAGGGAGAGTTTGACACTGCAAAAATCTCTTTTAAGAGCTACCAAGAGTGAAGATTAGTTCTCTGTAGGTGGAAACAGTGTAGGGAGATATTTAATAAGAGGGGGAGGGAAATGGAGGCACCTGTGTGTAATCATTGCAAGTACATGCTGCAGATATCTGCTAGATTGCATTGTGTTGTATAGTGTAGGAACAGACTGTGGGATTAGGGAGAGGAAGGGTTTCATATTTTGTACCCTAATATACAAAACAGCTCTTTTTAGAGCCAAATAATATTACTCAGTACCAACATGTACTAAACTGCTTTTTTTTACAGCTTAATATTCCTCAGTGCCAGCATATACTAAACATCTTTTTTGAAAACCTAATTGCTAAATAACATTCTTCGCCTATTGCTGAAATAGCTAATATTTATCTAGCAGTTGTGCGACTGGCGCAAAACCTGCAGAGATACGCAAATACCACTATTTACCCATAATTGTCCTGAGTCTGCTGTTGGCATGTTACATAAAGGCGATATTAAAAAAAATAATTCTATTGGTTAAATAAATAGCGTATATTTATCTAGCAGTTGTGCAACTGGCGCGAAGCCCAAAATTCAAATGGCCATGTTTTAGCTGGCATTGTAAAGTGATGGGGAATATGTATTCCACTATCTAGCTAACAATTCTGAATGAGAGAGGGACCTCCCAAATGTAGGAGTGAGAGCCCTCACAAATATATGATACAGGCCCACCTGAGGACCCTTCCCAAACTCAGGATTTACGGCACCTGCCGGCCCTCTGAAAATGTCAAGAGAGGGCTGCATAATGACATTGCGATCGATATGGTGGTGGGCAAAGACCAAACTTCAAATAGGCAGGTTTTAGCTGGCATTGTAAAATTTGATGGGGAATATGTATTCCACTATCTAGTTAACAATTATGAATGATGGAGGGAACTGCCAAATGTGTTAGAGCCCTCACAAATATAAAAGGAAAAACTAAAGCCAAAATTCTGTGCAAAAATATGCTAAAGGGATGGTATAATTTAATGAATCATGCACACACAAGCGCTAGGAGTAACAGGTTTTAATGATATATCAATTTTATCTGTATTCTTATAGTCGTTATACTGTGTATTACATTGCTCATAACTTCTGTGGTTGTATTTGCTCCTTTTAATTATATGTTGTATGTCTATTAAATAGGCTGGAGAGTTCTGCTTCTCTTACATGGAGGTACCATTGGGAAAGGGGGAGGTCCTGAAACGGTGCCAGGTATATGGACCTCGTCATTTCCTTTCTCATTCAGTACCCGCAGAATCACATAATGCGCGAAACGGCCTTCGTCCATTGAGCTTTACATGGGACTCTCCTGCCTTGGAAGTTTTAAGCATTTTAAATAAAGTGAATTTTATGGGACGGTGAGTGCCACCCTCAAATAATTTTTTCACGGATTTTTAAAATGAAAAACTAAAGCCAAAACTCTCTGTGTGAACATATGTTAAAGGGGAAGTATAATATATTTTTTTAATTTTGCATTGTATACATGTAATTATGAAGGAAAAAATGTTTCTTAGCATTTTTCCCTTTTTTTAAAAAAAATATAGGTTTGGTTTGGCAGGTCTTATAAATCCGTAAAACCAGCACAATAGTCTGGCAACATTATTCTCAAATACCATATGTGAGTCAGAATTGCATGCAGGCATCTTCTCCATGCTGTTCCCATTTAGTATTAGCACTTTTTGATCCATTTCAGCTTTTTTCTCAGGCCCCCAGACCTGTTTGTTGGGTCTAGCAGAAAAATACTCAGCTTTCCCATTGACTTGCATTGGATTTGTTATTCCATATGAAGACACGGATATTAGAAATTATTTGTGCCGATTTTCCTGAATCAGAATATTTCACTATTCTCTCATCACTACTTGGTATCTAAGATCAGTCAAAAACAGCAGGCACATCCACTTCCTAACAGCTGACGAGCTCTCACTCACCCCGACTGTAGCGGGTAAACAAGTGGTGGTTCTACGGCCGTAGACCTGTATGACAACACTTGCCTTGGTGAGGGAGTAAGAATAAGCAGAATATGCGGTTGATGGGGTGGATGGTGGTTAGGGAGGCCCGCTAGTCTGCATCTTAGCGCAGTGAAATTCCCAGATTAATGCATGTTGATCGCGCATGTGCCAGTTCATGCATGTAATAATCAAATTATTGCAATTTTTTAAACTTTACTCTGTAGTTTTTAACAAAGTTGGTAAATTGTGTCATTTTTTGTGTCTGAAAAACAGACCCAGGCTAGGCAACTGCAGACCCACGAACGCTGCTGGCCACTGACATATTTGTGGCTGAGGATGCAGTGCTTGTCGTGGTTGCATCACTGTGTGTCAGTGCAGGAAGCCACAATGTAACCTCCTCAACTTCCTCTTCCTTCGCAAATTCTGCAGAGCTACTCAGCTGCATACCTCTGGGTTTACCAAGTAGGATCTACTACCTCATAGTCATCCTCTCTGTTCTCCCACTCCTCGCCTGAGGGTCAGCTTCCTCCTCTTCCTGCCATAACAGTACAGTACAGTCCACTCGCGCCTCAATTATCCGAGTCTCATCAGGATCACCTCCACCACCCAGAGTTAACATCTGTTGATGAGGGTTTGGATTCTGCTCTGGCCCTACTTCATCCGGCCCTGTATCAAACTGGAAAAAAAATTCACCATCGGTGCAGATGATTTCCTCCTCTTGACTCTGTAAATCTTTGGAGTACACTTCTGATGCCCATGGCATAGAATGTATGAACAGATCTGCAGACTAAACCATCTATGATTCTCTACAGTCAGTTGAGCAGTTGGAGAGCTGTGATGTGGGGGGAAAACAAAGGTAATTGGGGTGCCACCTCTGAGGACTGTACTGTATGTGATGTTAAGGTGGAGGAAGAGGAGCCGAGGCCACTTGATGCAGCGTTTGCACTCTACTGGATCACATGTTCTTTCTGGCCCTCATCTACAAAGTATACCGCTGTGCGGCTGCCAAAGAAAGGGAGCGGAGTAGCCCATCCAGTAACAAGTTGTAAAAATGCTGTGCTATTGCTCTGTGGCCCCCCCTGAGGGTTCAGTCGCCACAGAGGTACTGCACCTCCTCCTTAGGTGTGGTACCCCACCATTCAGGTAAGTTGGAGACTCCTGACCACGCTCCAACACCGACATCCCACACAACATAGTAGTTTAGCAAAGCACCCTTTGGTGGCTCCCTGCTTGGAACATGAAGCGTGCTGGGAGGCGAGTGGAGTTAGTTGGCACCAAAAGAGCGGGAAGAGTTTAGGATTTAGTCAGTCTGACAGAGTAAGAGGAAGAGTGACGATCCCCTGAGTGGGATGGATGAAGGAAGTGCTGCAGCCGACCTCAGTGACCTGGGTCCGCTGGCACAGGAAAGAGATATTGATGGAAAGCCTAACTCTCTCCATAAGAAAGAAGGATTAGTACGGAACGTAAGGAGAGGAGGTGTCACGATACTAGTGGAGACAACTGGACACCAGTGGCTAGGTCAAAGAGACTGCAGACACAATGGGTTGCGCAAGCAATATTGTATTAATAGTCTGAATGCAATATAGCATAAAAGTCCAGATAAATGTTCAGTCAATCTGATAAATGGTTATAGCAGAGTTGATACTCTGCGACACAGCATTCAAAGTCACTGAGCAATGCGGGCACAAGACACAGACTCTTGCAGAGTGGAGGAACACACTAGCTGGCTGGAGTTCTTACTTCACCGCAGGTGTAGTCAGGCAGAGGTTCCTGAAGTCAAGTGTTCAGCAATCACTCGGTCAGCAAGCAGGGATCCAGACGTGCAGGTTGACGGAGGACTCCGCCGTTAAGAGAGGACCAACAGGGATAGTAAGTCCAGGCTTGGGACTGCAAAGGCACAAAGTCCAAAACATAATACTCAAGCAATGAAACAGAACAGGTGCTTGCTTTATATACAGCTTTGGCAGGAAGCAAGATGGCCGACTTGTGAAACATCAAAATCCATGTTAACTAAGGGCAAGTCTAAGGGCAAGAAAAAACATATTCTAGGACTAGATACTGACATTACTCCCACCTCAAGGACGGCCTCCGGACGACTCTAAACCAGGCTTGCCAGGGTACCTTTGATGGAGCTGCTCAATCAGTCCGGAGGCGTTAATATTATCCACGGGTTCCCAGGAATTCTCCTCTGAGGAATAGCCTTGCCATTTAATCAAATACTGCAGTCAATTTCTGTGGATTCTTGAATCCAGAATCCTCTCAACGATGAACTGCTTTTGACCATCCACAAGAACGGGATCAGGAGGAGGAGATGAACGTCCTGGAAAAGGATTTGGTACTACAGTCTTTAGTAGAGAAGTATGAAAGACAGGATGTATCTTCAGTGTTCTTGGGAGTTTTAAGCGACATGCAACAGCACCTACCAGGCCACTGATCCTATAAGGACCGATGTACTTCCGTCCCAACTTAGGGGAAGGGATCTTCATCTTTAAATTCTTTGTAGATAACCAGACTAAATCTCCTACCTTAAATGTTGGTGTTGGTTTGCGAAATCTGTCAGCTGCATTCTTGTACCTCTCTTGTGCGGAACCCAAAGTCTCTTTCAGAAGTTCAAGGTTCTGTTGAAGTGAAGAGATCCTGTCGGCAACTGCTGGTAAAGATGTATCTACCGGTAATCTGGGGAGAATGCTAGGGTGAGATCCCAGGTTAGCGTAGAATGGAGACTGCTTGGTGGAGGCACCTTGGGAGTTGTTATAAGAAAATTCAGCCAATGGGAGTAGCCTTACCCAATCATCTTGCAAATGGCAAACGTAGCAGCGAAGATATTGCTTTAGTGTTTGGTTGGTACGTTCTGTCTGCCCGTTGGACTGAGGGTGGAAAGCAGAAGATAAGTTAACTTCTATGCCTAATGCTGAACAAAAGCTTCGCCAAAACTTTGAAGTAAATTGAACTCCACGGTCAGAAACAACTTAATCCGGAACCCCGTGCAGGCGAAAGATGTTCTGGATAATTAGGTCAGCAGTGTCCTTTGCAGAGGGTAAACCGGAACAAGGGATGAAATGGGCCGCCTTGGTCAGGCGATAGACCACCACGAAAATCGCACTCTTTCCCTCGGAAAGGGGCAGTTCTACAATAAAGTCCATAGAAATGGATCCCCACGGGCGAGACGGCACCGGCAAAGGCTGTAACAGACCAGTAGGGGAGGCACGTGGAACCTTGAATTTGGCACATACCTCACAAGATGAAACGTACTTTGGAACATCCTTCCGAAAATCTGGCCACCAGAAGAAGCGAGATAAGAATTCTTGAGTCTTCTGAATTCCTCTGTGCCCTGCAACCTTAGAATCATGAACCAATCTCAACACTCTTAACCTCACGGCTTCAGGAATGTAGAGGCGCCGTTCCCGGGTCCAAACTCCATTCCTAAAAAGAAGGCTTACCTCATCAGATGGCTGAGACAGGAAAAGATCAGAGTTGTAAGCTTCTTTGATGACCTGCAACAAATCTTGATTATGAATGACTCCTACAAAATTGCAATCAGAAAGTATGGTCTTAGGTGGAGCATCTGGAACAGCGTCAGTGGAGTACATCCGGGATAGAGCATCTGCTTTTCCATTGCGCGAACCTGGTCTATAAGAGATCGTAAAATTGAATTGATTAAGGAAAAGACTCCAGCGGGCCTGCCGTGGGGTCAGGCATCTTGCTGACCTGATGAACTCAAGGTTGCGGTGATCTGTGAGGACCACGATTGGCTGTGAAGTTCCTTGCAGAAGATGTCTCCACTCCTTGAAGGCGGCGATGATAGCCAGTAATTCTTTATTTCCTACATTGTAGTTCTTTTCGGCAGGAGACAGTCGCTTGGAAAGAAAAGCACAAGGATGAAGTAAATTCTTCTCACCTGTTCTTTGGGACAGTATAGCCCCGGTGGCCAGTTTGAGGCATGTACTTCAATAATGAAGGCGAGTTCCGGGTCAGGGTGGATCAGTACCGGTGCTGACGTGAAGTCGGTCTTGAGCCGAGAGAATGCTTCTTGGGCTTGAAGGGACCAAATAAATGCTGTCTTCTTCTGTGCCAACTGGGTGATGGGCGAGACGATGTCAGAGAAGTTCTTGATGAAACGTCTGTAGAAGTTAGCAAATCCGATGAAGCGTTGGACCTCTTTGACGTTCTTGGGGATTGGCCACTCCTGAATCGCCTTGATCTTGCTGTTATCCATACTCAGACCCTGTGGGGAAATTACATAACCTAAGAATTGGATCTCCGACTTGTGAAATTCGCATTTCCCCAGCTTGATGTACAGATGGTGTTCCCTCAACCGCTGCAAGACAGTCTTGACATGTTGCTGATGTTCCTCCATGGAGCTAGAAAAAAATCAGAATGTCATCCAAATAGATTACAACAAAAAGATCAAGAATGTCTCTGAAAAAAACATTTACTAGATGTTGGAAAGTTGCTGGGGCATTGCAAAGTCCAAATGGCATGACCAAATACTCAAAGTGTCCATATCGAGACCTAAATGCTGTTTTCCATTCGTCTCCAGGACTAGATTGTAAGCCCCGCGTAGGTCCAATTTTGAAAAGACCTTGGTCCGACGAACTCTCTCGAGAAGCTCCGGAATTAATGGCAGGGGGTAGTGGTTCTTGATGGTTACCTTGTTAATTTCCCGGTAATCAACACAGGCTCTGAGAGATCCATCCTTCTTTTTAACGAAAAAGATGGGTGCACCGGCTGGAGAGGATGAGGGGCGTATAAATCCCTTAGACAGGTTCTCGTTGATATATTCTTTGAGAGTCTTGAGCTCAGGACCGGACAATGGATAAATATTACCAAAAGGGATGGAAGCAGCAGGCAGAAGCTCGATTGGGCAGTCATAAGAGCGGTGTGGTGGTAATTTATCTGCATTCTTTTTATCGCACACATCCGAAAATTCTTTATAAACTGCCGGTAACCTTAGGTCCGATGATGGGTTGCCCGGAGATTGATCAATCGATTTCTCAGAAGTTACCTCTTTAGCTGGGAAGCGTAATCTCTTAGTCTCCCAGTCAATGATGGGATTTTGAGCCTGCAACCAAGGTAAACCCAAGATAATAGGGAAATGTGGAGAGGAAATCAGAAGGAAGGGCAATTTCTCCTGGTGATCATCTCCCATGAGGACCTTCAGTGGTTCAGTCTGCTGGTCTACGGGCCCTGAGGTCAAAGGGGACCCATCCACAGTCTCCATCAGAATTGACGATACTCTTCTCTGTGATCGGATTCCATATTCCTTAGCAAAAGAAGTGTCCATGAAGTTACCGCTAGCCCCAGAGTCTATCATGGCAGAACTGTTCACCCAACAGGAGTCAATCCAGATCTTGATAGGAAGGTAACAATGTGAATCTTTTTTCTTATTGCAAGGGTATGAAACTGCAGAAGATAGAATAACAGCATTAATGGGTAGTATCGTTTCAGATATAACAGAGTTCATATCTGAAAAGTCATAATCAGGAGCGGTTGCTGCAATTTCGGGTGGCCCGGATTCAGAAGTTATGGAGTATGATTCAGAGAAGTCGCGTTCTACCACGGCTGCGGTTGTCCTGCGAGAACGATTGGGGCAGTTGATAATAAAATGTCCTTACTTCCCACAGTAAAAACATAAATTCTTTTTGAAGCGAAATTCCTTCAGTTCGTCACTTACTCGATTTCGTAGGGAATTTACCTGCATCAGCTCAGGTGCGGACTCCTGAGGACTTGGGTCCGGATTCTCCTTAGGAAGGAAAGGAAGAAGCGATTTATTGCTGCGGTTCATCTCAGACCACCTTTCTAGTTTTCGTTCGGAGATGCGAGCATCTAGGCGAATACAGTGATTGATGAAATCACCTAGAGCAGTGGGAGCCTCCGCACGTGCAAGCTCGTCCTTGATAGAACTGGACAACCCCTTCTTAAATATTGAGTACTTTGCTGCACTATTCCAGGTGGTGTCCTGAGCCCACCTTCTAAAATCCATAGCATACTCAGTCACTGGGCGTTTACCTTGATGCAAATTCATCAGGGCCGTCTCAGCTGTAAGGCCACGGTTCGGATCGTCAAACATCTGCCCCATGGCGGCAATAAACATATTGAAGTCGTTCAGACATGCATCCTGTGATTCTATCAGAGGGTTTGCCCAGGCAAGAGCCTTATTAGTCAGCAACATGATGATAGTCAATACTTTGGAACGGTCCGTAGGAAACTGTGTGACATGTGCAGCAAAGTATAAACGACACTGGTTCAGAAACCCACGGTATTTGTCTCGGTCGCCACCAAACCTAAATGGTGGTAGTTTGGGGATGGCAGGAACAGAAGCCTGAGATTGTGCCTCCAGAGCCGCAACTCGGCCACGCAATTCCTGAAGGGTCTGACTGAGCACTTGCATATCATATTTAGTCTGCCCCTCTAGGCCTTCTATTCTGTTCTTCCATGTCTGCACTTCAGCGTGTACAGTGGCAGTGATATTATTTGGCTTCTTAACACGCACTTCTAAAGTCTCTGACCCAGCGGCATCCATTTTTTAAGGCTTGAGTATCCTGTCACGATACTAGTGGAGACAACTGGACACCAGTGGCTAGGTCAAAGAGACTGCAGACACAATGGGTTGCGCAAGAAATATTGTATTAATAGTCTGAATGCAATATAGCATAAAAGTCCAGATAAATGTTCAGTCAATCTGATAAATGGTTATAGCAGAGTTGATACTCTGCGACACAGCATTCAAAGTCACTGAGCAATGCGGGCACAAGACACAGACTCTTGCAGAGCGGAGGAACACACTAGCTGGCTGGAGTTCTTACTTCACCGCAGGTGTAGTCAGGCAGAGGTTCCTGAAGTCAAGTGTTCAGCAATCACTCGGTCAGCAAGCAGGGATCCAGACGTGCAGGTTGACGGAGGACTCTGCCGTTAAGAGAGGACCAACAGGGATAGTAAGTCCAGGCTTGGGACTGCAAAGGCACAAAGTTCAAAACATAATACTCAAGCAATGAAACAGAACAGGTGCTGGCTTTATATACAGCTTTGGCAGGAAGCAAGATGGCCGACTTGTGAAACATCAAGATCCATGTTAACTAAGGGCAAGTCTAGGGGCAAGAAAAAACAGATTCTAGGACTAGATACTGACAGGAGGACTAAGGATTAGGGTTAGAGCAGAACCCTTCCCAAGTTCACAGCGCAAGGCCAGGGTCCGGTCCCCAAGGTTGTATGGATACTAATGGTCCTGCAGCAGACACTGGAGAAATAGAAGTTGTCACCACTTTATTCCCACACAAGACTTGGGGGCACCACAGCAATGAGAGTGAGCCGGGACTTAGTAGCAAGGAGTCTCCGAAGCAGGCTACAGCTGTCTGCCATACAAGTAGAGTTCATAGGAACATCTGAAAGGGGGAACTCCAGTGTAACTCAGTACTGAGAGTACTTCACTATAGGCGCAAAAGGGAGACGTTCAGAAAAGGCACTTATGTTGGCAGAGCGTTGGAACGGAGTACTTCATCTTGCCTGGAGGTTGGCTGAGCTCCTGACCTGGAGGACACAGCATGGATGCGGGCACCTGTATGCACAACAGACTGTGAGTAAAGCTTTGGAAATACATGCCCTGGTGTCCTCCGCTTATTCCTGCTCCAACCCACGCAGCACTGCTACATCTATATGCTTAACACCACACCGCTCTCCTCTCCTCACGATCTCTTGATCTACACTGCCCTGGGACTACAGCCCTACCTGTGGAGGGCTACACCATCATTGCTGCACCACACCATCTGTCCCAGAGGATCTGTCTGCAGCGTCGGCTTAACATCTTCATTGCCGAACACCACAGGTGGCGTCACTAATTATTCACTAATAAACTTTAATCATCATCCGCACACTCAACATTTTCCCCCTTTTACAATGGACGCCCAGGGCCATGGACCGGGTCACAGCTACCATGACAACTCCTATTTAAATCCACCGAACTGGGCTCCAAGTACCCCACAGCCCTGGCACGGGGCGCTCCATTACTTGGCATCACAAACAGGATGACGAAACCCAGTGCCACTGGGTTCTGTGTGCCGAAGATTTATTGGACTTAAACATTTCTGAGAATGTGCAGAATAACCAAATTAATAGACTGTAAAATGGACTCTCAAAATGGCCGCCGGCACTGTGAAGAAGGGCGTGACAACATGGGTGGTCCTAAGAAAAGAGCGCGAACTGTCCTGGGCCTCCCCTGCCTAAACTTCTATGCTACAGCAACATTGCCCACCCCCAGAGGGGTTCGTATACTGGCCTGGTATGGAGGAGTAGGAAGAAGACGCCGCCCCCAGAAGGAGGAGCGAGAGACGGTGGCGGGAAAAGAGCCCGGGAAGAAGGAGGAAGAAAGCCAGAACGTCATGATGGAAGGAGGACAGAGGCCGGGAGAACGCAATGGAGAGAAACCACTTACTCCTAAGCAACCCCTGCGGGGCATACGGCCGCTGCAATACCATTTACAACGTCCACCTCCAAGTCGATACTGCCACTGGATGCGGCCTGCCAGGAGGAGGTATATGAGAGTCCCGGAGCCGACTGAGGGGCAGAGACCGGGTTCAAACCCGGACCGAGCGCGGCTGCGCAGGATCTTACCAGCATGCCCCAATCCTGTACGGGGAGGGACCTCACTGCCTCTCACTTATCAGGCAGCTCCGGAGGTTGCTGCTACCATTGCTCCCCAGATGGCATCTGTGCAAGACTTGGAACTTCCACGGGAAATACCAGGTAGGATCACAACCCCTACCATGATCCTGGTGTTGGGGACTGCTCCCCTCGACAGGAATGGACCCATGATTTCCAGGATACCGAGTGGCGGCACTGTAACTGCGCCATACCCGCAGCAACAGGCAGCGGCAGTGCTAACTGTGGTACCACCTGAAACAGGGAAACAACATCTATTGGTACCTGCTACAACCCCTGAGGAATCATTGGCAGCAGAGCTACCACCAGCAGCTGAAATGCTACCCTCACAGACAGCAGTTACTCCGGTTGCCATTCTATCTACTCCGGCAGCCATCAACTTAACCCCTTGGGAGCAGGAATACCTACAATTTGTGGACAATCAACAAGAAAAGGATGCCCTTCAGTTCTCCCCTGGAAGCAGCCAAAGAAACCAGCTTCCGAGGAGACCCCTAATAAAGAAACACTCCAGTAACTGACTAGTTGTTACCCAGGAGGGTATTTGCACCGTTGTGCCTTCTTCTTTGTTATCATGTTTTCTTTAGTTTTACAAGTTTTTGCCTAGTTACGTTGGCAGCATATTTTTTTATTGCACTGCAGAGATCATGGACAATGAATGATCCACAAACTGTGTTGTAAATAGTTGCACCTCTCAAGGTGCCCTCTTTTGGTTTTACATAGATCTTTTATGAATAAGAACTACCTCATCATGGAGCATAGCTCCAACCCAAGGACACTACAAGAAATCCCGGCTGGGAGCGGAGTCCAGCATGTGCAAGAATTATTGATGTCTTAATGTGAAGCATTGTATGATGTGTCTTATAAAAATGTTGACAGATTTTATAGAGAGCTTACTGATAGTAGTATTTAGGTATTTGATTAGGAATGGATATTTTACAGAATTTGATAATGTTGAATAAAGATTTGAATGCAGGTGACGAACCAAGCATCAGCGGTTGTCACCTGTCTATCAGAGACAGTAAAAGAAAATGTGAAAGATAAAGAAAAGAAAAACGTGTTGATGATAGTACTTGAACTGGTAGTGAGTTTACTTCCATAGCACTTTAAAATTGAGTAATATATTAAGTATAGATAGTCTGTTAAAATTGTTTGCAACGTTCAAGAGTGAGTGCTTCCCAAATTGGGAAGTTTAGATAAGAATTGTTTATCAGCATTCAAAAATTTTGCATGTTCCCTTGTTTGTCTAACTTTGTTTCCCTTGCAGCCCGCAGACGTGCTGTGTTTAACGGGGGGGTATGTGGCGCCCCTGAGGGTTCAGTCGCCACAGAGGTACTGCACCTCCTCCTGAGGTGTGGTACCCCACCATCCAGGTAAGGTGGAGACTCCTGACCACGCTCCAACACCTGCATCCCACACAACATAGTAGTGTAGCAAAGCACCCTTTGGTGGCTCCCTGCTTGGAACACGAAGCGTGCTGGGAGGCGGGTGGCATTAGTTGGCACCAAAAGAGCAGGCAGAGTTTAGGATTTAGTCAGTCTGACAGAGTCAGAGGAAGTGTGAAGATCCCCTGAGTGGGATGATGAAGGAAGTGCTACAGTCGACCTCAGAGACCTGGGTCCGCTGGCACAGGAAAGAGATATTGATGGAAAGCCTAACTCTCTCAATAAGAAAGAAGGATTAGTATGGAACGTAAGGAGAGGAGGACTAAGGATTATGGTTAGAGCAGAACCCTTCCCAAGTTCACAGCGCAAGGCCGTGGTCCGGTCCTCAAGGTTGTATGGATACTAATGGTCCTGCAGCAGACACTGGAGGAATAGAAGTTGTCACCACTTTATTCCCACACAAGACTTGGGGGCACAACAGCAACGAGAGTGAGCCGGGACTTAGTAGCAAGGAGTCTCCGAAGCAGGCTACAGCTGTCTGCCGTACAAGTAGAGTTCATAGGAACATCTGAAAGGAGGAACTCCAGTGTAACTCAGTACTGAGAGTACTTCACTATAGGCGCAAAAGGGAGACATTCAGAAAAGGCACTTATGTTGGCGGAGTGTTGGAACGGAGTACTTCATCTTGCCTGGAGGTTGGCTGAGCCCCTGACCTGGAGGACACAGCATGGATACGGGCACCTGTATGCACAACAGACTGTGAGTAAAGCTTTGGAACTACATGCCCTGGTGTCCTCCGCTTATTCCTGCGCCAACCCACTCAGCACTGCTATATCTATATGCTTAACACCACACCGCTCTCCTCTCCTCATGATCTCTCGATCTACACTGCCCTGGGACTACAGCCCTACCTGTGGAGGGCTACACCATCATTGCTGCACCACACCATCTGTCCCAGAGGATCTGTCTGCAGCGTCGGCTTAACATCTTCATTGCCGAACACCACAGGTGGCGTCACGAATCATTCGCTAATAAACTTTAATCATCATCCGCACACTCAACATTTTCCCCCTTTTACAATGGACGCCAAGGGCCACAGACCGGGTCACAGCTACCGTGACAACTTCCATTGAAATCCACAGGACCCGGCTCGGAGTGCCCCACAGCCCTGGCACGGGGCGCTCCAGCTCACTGCAAAAAACAAAACTACTACTCATCTCTCATATCATACCTGCCTGACAACCCTAAACAGCTATTCAGTACTTTCAATTCTCTCCTCCATTTACCAGCTCTCCCTCCCTCTCCTCTCAGCTAATAACTGCCTCATTCTTCAAGCAGAAGATTGACAACATAAGGCAAAGCTTTTGCTTAAAGTCCCAACAGCCACTCCTCCTAATTTCTCAACTCTCTTCCTCCAAAATCAACTTCACCATTACGGAACATCAACTTTCCTCTTTACTCTCCAAATCATGTCCTACCACCTGTGAACTTGACCCAATACTGTCCCACCTCATTTCAAACCTTACCACAGTCTTCATCCCAAGCCTTACCCACCTCTTAAACCTGTCACGAACAACTGGTGTCTTCCCCTCATGATTAAAACATACCTCGATCACAGCCATCTTCAAAAACCCTCCCTTGATCCATGCTCTGTGTCTAGCTATTGCCCCAACTCACTTCTCCCCTATTCCTCCAAACTACTGGAAAAAACACATTAATTTTGAACTGTTGCATCTGCTATTTCTCATCTGTCTAAAACCCTGTCCAGCCCGCACCTGTCAGAGCCCATCTGTTCAACACCTTGTCCAGCCTGCACCTGCCAGTGTTCCTCTATCTAAAATCTAGTCCAGACTGCACCTGACAGGGCCCATCTGTTCAACACCCAGTCCAGCCTGCCCCTCCCAGTTCCTATCTGTTCAACACACGGTCCAGTCTGCACCTGACGGTTCTCCTCTAACACCCGGTCAAGCCCACACCTGCCAGGGCCCATCTGTTCAACACCCGGTCCAGCCCGCAGCTTCCAGTGCCCATCTGTTCATAACTCGGTCCAGCATGCACCTGCCAGTGCCCATCTGTCTAACACCTGGTTCAGCCCTAACCTGCCAGGGCCCATCTGTTGAACACCCTGTCCAGCCCGCCCCTCCCAGTTCCTATTTGTTCAACCCACGGTCCAGCCTGTAGCTGACAGTTCTCATCTGTCTAAAACCTGTTCCAGCCCCCATGTGCCACAGACAATCTATTCAACACCTGGTCCAGCCCTCACCTGTCAGTTCTCATCTGTCTAAAACCTGTTCCAGCCCCCATGTGCCACTGCCCATCTGCTCAACACCCGGTCCAGCCCGCACTTGCCAGTGCCCATCTGTCTATCAGTTGGTTCAGCCTGCACCTGCCATTGCTCATCTAACAGCCGGTCCAACCTGCACCTGCCAGTGACAACCTGTTCAGAACTTGGTCCAGCCTGCACCTGTCAGTTCTCCTCTGGCTAAAATCCAGACCGCACCTGACAGGGCCCATCTGTTCAAAACCCTGTCCAGCCCACACCTGCCAGTGCCTGTCTAAAACTTGGTCCAGTCTGCACCTGTCAGTGCCCATCTGTTCAACACTCGGTTCAGCCCGTACCTGCCAGTGCCCATCTGTTCAACACCCAGTCCAGCCTGCACCTGCCAATGCTCCTATATCTAAGACACGGTCCAGCCTGCACCTGCCTATGCCTATCTATTCAACACCTGGTCCAGCCCGCCCCAGATGAGCACATCAGCCTTGTCGCTGGCATTTTTTTTAAAAATGATGTATACATACAATGGTACAAGGCTTCCAAGCGGAAACCGCTTGAAAAATGCCCAAGTCACTTCTCATAAGTGCACTGAGTATCTACAAATGTGAGGCGGTTGAAAGAAGCTCAAAAGACTGAACATATTTGACTTTACACTGCATATGTTCATCCTGTTTAGGATTCTTTAAGCTCTTTTTCAGGTGGGTTTCGATGCAGACCCACCTGAAAAAGCCCTTAGGTAAGAGTCTTGACAGCAGTATGATTTTATTCTATTTTACAAAGCTACAGAATATTTACAGATAACGCACTGCTGAAATCAGCAAATTTTCCAGATGCTCTCACAAACAGCAGAGTAAACGTGGTGATACACTACTTAACAAAATTTATTTTTGTTTTAGATGCAGCATTAAATATACCTTGGAGGCAGCATATACCGTCGTCAGAGGAACGGGTTTCCAAGATGTTATCGAGGAGACGTTGATTATTGCTCCCCTCTTCCGCTGTAGCATACCAGGCAGCACCGCATACACCATCATTACAGCCGCCACAATGTTGACGTTGATAATCTCAAGACTTTTTTCTTCTGGAACTTCAATGAGGCAGGCTGGATAATCAAAAAACACTCCGGCATTGTTCACCAGAATCCCAACATCAACATCTACCAGAGCCTCCTTAATGGATGGGAAGACCTCAGGGCCCTTGTTGAAATCGGCAACTATGATACGAGTTTTCACCCCGTAGGTTGCTGCTATGGCCTCAGATACATTTTGAAGCTTTTGGATGCTGCGGCCTAACAAGATTATATTCACTCCATGTCTGGCCAAATCCTCAGCATAGGCTTTGCCAATACCATCTGAGCTTCCTGTGGTGAACAAAATCAAACAAACAACAGATCCAACCATATTATTTTTATATTGAACAAAAAGTACAACATGTGAAATGAATATGCAAAAATAAATGTGTACTATGGCATTAATACTAGAAAAGGAAGCAGTGCCTTTTAGAAACACCATGTAGAACAAAACATTTGGTGGGCTCCATACACATTGCTTTGTGAAATACATAAGGCTACTTTCAGACTTGCGTTATGAGGCGCAGCGCAGGGCCGCCGCTAAGCTCCGCCCCGCCTCCTCCTATGGGCGCATGACGCTGCATGCGACCGGTGTACCCTATATTTAGTGTTGGGTATGCTGGCCGTGCGCTGGTATGCTTTTGGCGCTGTGCCGAGCGCATAAAAATGCAACACGGTGCGTTTGGCGCACGCCGGCGCAGCGCCAAAAGGGCACATGCCCTGGCACACCAGCGCACAGCCAGGGTACCCAACGCTAAATATATGGTACCCCGGTCGCATGCAGCATCATGCGTCCATAGGAGCTGACCGGAGGCGCTGCCGGGGGCGGAGGTTAGCGGCGGCCCTGCGCTGGGCCTCATAACGCAAGTCTGAAAGTAGCCTAAGGCCTTCAGCAATTTCAGTAAAACGTTTATATTGTTTAACTCTTTATGCATATTTTTGGAGAATTATTTTGTAAAAGCCGTAACTTTAAAATGTTTACATCAAAGTAGGGGCTTGGTTTTTGTGAGATGAGGAGTTGTATTTCCTAATGGTATCAGTTTGGGATACATTAAAGAAATTGAAAAACATTTTATGGAAGGGGGGAATAGAAATAAAACAATGTACTTCTGCAATTGGTTTATTTCTTAAGTAAAAAATGTGCAGTAGAAGCTGCAGCAATTAAAGTGCGAGGCTGCTGTGTGTTTAGCCTCATGCTTTCCAGAGGATAGGTCATCAATTGTTTAGTGAGGTACAGCCTCTTTAACCCCTTAACCCCCTGAGCTTTTTTCGGTTTTGCAATTTTGTTTTTCGCTCTTCTTCGCAGAGCCATAACTTTTATTTTTCCATGAACATGGCCATGTGAGGGCTTGTTTTTTGCAGGACGAGTTGTACTTTTGAACAACACTGTTGGTTTTACCATGCTGTGTATTAGAAAACGGGAAAATAATTCCAAGTGCGGTGAAATAGCAAAAAAGTGCAATCCCACACTTGTTTTTTGTTTGACTTTTTTGCTAGGTTCACTAAATGCGAATACTGACCTGCCATTATTATTCTCCAGGTCATTACAAGTTCATAGACACTAAACATGTCTAGGTTCTTTTTTATCTAAGTGGTGAAAAAAAATTCCAAACTTTGCTTAAAAAAAAAAGAAAAAAAATGTGCCATTTTCCGATACCTGTAGCGTCTCAATTTTTCGTGATCTCGGGTTGGGCGAGGGCTTATTTGTTTGCTGCCGAGTGACCCGGATTGAGATGGGGTCCCTTCATACCAGGATAGGGAAGATGGCACCACGCATACCTGAATGGAGATGGTGGCCAATCATACCAGGATAAGGATGGAGCCATGCCTACCAGAATGGGGATGAGGGGGACCATTCCTACCAGGATGGGGATGAGGGGGCCATGCACAGCAGGATGGGGATGAGGGGGCCATGCACACCAGGATGGGGATGAGGGGGCCATGCACACCAGGATGGGGATGAGGGGGCCATGCACACCAGGATGGGGATGAGGGGGCCATGCATACCAGAATGGGGATGAGGGGGCCATGCACACCAGGATGGGGATGAGGGGGCCATGCACACCAGAATGGGGATGAGGGGGCCATGCACACCAGGATGGGGATGAGGGGGCCATGCACACCAGGATGGGGATGAGGGGGCCATGCACACCAGGATGGGGATGAGGGGGCCATGCACACCAGGATGGGGATGAGGGGGCCATGCGCACCAAGATGGGGAAGAGGGGGCCATGCATACCAGGGTAGGTATGAGGGGGCCATGAATACCAGGATGGGGAATATTAAGTATAGAATTGACTACATTTTTAGCTTCAATTTTGTTTTCTTATTTCCTCCTTTAAAACCTGTGTGTCTTATAGTCCGAAAAATACGGTATGTGTTTTTTTGTTGTCTGGGAAATAAATAATTTGCAGGAACCATCTTGTTGCCAATTCTGGACCCCAAAATATAATTTTTCTGGACTAGTGTGCGTTTTTAGTAGTATGGGAAACAACTGATTGGCATCTGTCAGGATTCTTGTTGTCCATCTACAGTTTTACCAATAGTGGCTGCTATTGTTCACATTAACTGTGCTGCAATCCCACTTTTTACCACTGGAGGTTGCACTTGTGTTCTGAAAATGCTCTTTAGATGGCAGATTCTGAACCTGTGGCTATCATCTTGTTTCCTGTTTGGGCCTAAGCCACATGGATCTCTCACTCATTGCTTGAATATTTTGTCTAGCTGTTATTTTGTTTTTTTACAGTCTCCATCTCCTGAACGTTCTTACCCAGACTGTTCTCATTTATTTCCGGATTGTTTCCTACAACCCTTATCCATCTTTAAGACCATTTATTACTGCTATTATTATTATTATTATTATTTATTGTTTTAGCGCCGTTTATTCCATGGCGCTTTACATGTAAGGAGGGGTATACATAATAAAAACAAGTACAATAATGTTAAACAATACAAGTCATAACTGGTACAGGAGGAGAGAGGACCCTGCCCGCGAAGGCTCAGAATCTACAAGGGATGGGTGAGAATACAGTAGGTGAGGGTAGAGCTGGTAATGCAGCGGTTTGGTCGATCGGTGGTTACTGCAGGTTATAGGCTTGTCGGAAGAGGTGGGTCTTCAGGCTCTTTTTGAAGATTTCGATGGTAGGTGAGAGTCTGATATGTTGTGGTAGAGAGTTCCAGAGTAGGGGTGATGCGCGAGAGAAATCTTGTATGCGATTGTGGGAAGAGGAGATAAGAGGGGAGTAGAGAAGATCTTGTGAGGATCGGAGGTTGCGTGCAGGAAAGTACCGGGAGACGAGGTCACAGATGTATGAAGGAGACAGGTTGTGGATGGCTTTGTATGTCATGGTTAGGGTTTTGTACTGGAGTCTCTGGGCAATGGGGAGCCAGTGAAGGGACTGACAGAGGGGAGAAGCTGGGGAATAGTGGGGGGACAGGTGGGTTAGTCGGGCAGCAGAGTTTAGAATAGATTGGAGGGGTGCGAGAGTGTTCGAGGGGAGGCTACAGAGCAGGAGATTGCAGTAGTCAAGGCGAGAGATGATGAGGGCAAGGACTAGGGTTTTTGCACAATTTTGGTTGAGGAATGAACGAATTCGTGAAATATTTTTGAGTTGAAGTCGGCAGGAAGTGGAAAGGGCTTGGCTATATGGTTTGAAGGAGAGATCAGCGTCAAGGATTACCCCGAGGCAGCGAGCTTGTGGGATTGGGGAGAGTGGGCAGCCATTTACTGTAATGGATAGGTTCGTTGGGGGGGGTCACGTGAGATGGGGGAAAGATGATGAACTCTGTTTTGTTCATGTTAAGTTTCAGAAATCTAGCGGAGAAGAAGGATGAAATAGTGGACAGACATTGAGGGATTCTGGTTAGTAGGGAGGTGATATCTGGTCCAGAGATGTAGATCTGTGTGTCATCAGCATAGAGATGATACTGAAAGCCATGAGATTCTATGAGCTGTCCCAGGCCAAAGGTGTAAATGGAGAAGAGCAGGGGTCCTAGGACTGAACCTTGTGGGACTCCGACAGATAGGGGGCGAGGTGAGGAGGTGGTGTGTGAGTGGGAGACGCTGAATGTCCGGTCTGTTAGTTATGATGAGATCCAGGATAGGGCCAAGTCTGTGATGCCAAGGGATGAGAGGGTCTGTAATAATAGGGAATGGTCCACTGTGTCAAAGGCAGCCGACAGGTCCAGGAGGAGGAGGACAGAGTAGTGTCGCTTGCTCTTGGCGGTTAATAGGTCATTGGTGACCTTAGTAAGGGCAGTTTCAGTGGAGTGGTGTGACCGGAAGCCAGATTGTAAGCGGTCGAAGAGGGAGCAAGAAGAGAGATGGGAGGACAGTTCAAGGTAGATGTGTTGTTCCCGTAGCTTGGAGGCATAGGGGAGAAGTGATATAGGGCGATAGCTAGATACAGAGGATGGGTCAAGAGATGGCTTTTTGAGGATAGGTGTGATGGAGGCATGTTTAAAGCTTGAGGGGAAAACACCAGTTGTTAGTGATAGGTTGAAGAGATGGGTTAGGGTTGGGATGAAGACTGTGGTGAGGTTTGGGATGAAGTAGGATGGGATCGGGTCAAGTGCACAGGTGGTGAGATGTGATCTTGAGAGTAGAGTGGAGAGTCGATCTTCTGTAATGGTGGAGAAGTTGGTTTTGGAGGTGGAGGGCTGGGAAGTCGGGAGGAGGGGCTCTGGGGGTTGTTGACCAAAACTGTCTCTGATGTTATCAATCTTCTGCTTGAAAAATGAGGCAAAGTCTTCAGATGAGATGAGTGGGGAGGGAGGAGGTGCTGGGGACGGAGGAGAGAATTCAAGGTGTTGAATAACTGTTTAGGGTTGTCAGACAGGGAGGATATGAGAGATGAGAAGTAGGTTTGTTTAGCTGTGGCGAGTGTGGTCTTGAAAGTAGTGAGGGACTGTTTGAATGCGATGAAGTGCTCGTTGGAGTGGGATCTTTTCCATCTGCGCTAAGCAGCCCTGGAAGCCACTGTTCCCGATTGTGCTCCTTTGGCCATTGGTTTCCAGCAGTGCTACTCCAGCATCATTAAAGAATCAGCCGTTTTCTAGTCTAGTAGTTTTGCAAATAAATATATCGCTTCAGCTGTCTGGTTGCGATTTCTAGGTTCAACAAATTATTTTTCTGGGAAATAACTAATTGGCATCAACAGTCTGTGGCCATTGCTAGGCCCAAAATACATTTTTCCTGGACTAGTGTATGTGTTTTTCAGTAGTTTGAGAAATATTTGGCATCAGCTGTCTAGTTGCCATTTCTAGGCCAAATAAATATTTTTTTTTTTAGGACCAATGTGTGTTTTCTAGTACTGTTGCAAATAAATCTACTCTTCCGCCATCTCTTTGCGAGTAGTGTTTAGAAAAAAAAACTTTTAAAAATGAGAGCAGAGGGGAGACGTGGATGTGTAGGTGGTGGTGCTGATGTAGCTGCTGATGGTTGTGTAGCTCAGTGTTCCCCAACTCAAGTCCTCAAGGCCCACCAACAGGTCATGTTTTCAGGATTTCCTTAGTATTGCACAGGTGATGCAATTATCACCTTGGCAATACTAAGGGAATCCTGAAAATATGACCTGTTGGTGGGCCTTGAGGACTGGAGTTGGGGGGTCACTGGTGTAGCTGATGCAGGGAAATTATGTGGTCATTCTGTACCTGCTACATGCCCAAATACAACACCATCCCCTGGTGTACGCAAGTGACAGGATGTTGTGCATCCTTTCATAGGCCTGAATATTGTTGAACGAATGGTGAGACCATAAGATGTTGAAAAGGTATTAGATTGGATGGCTGAGAGTGCCTCCATTTAATTCACATTGTCTTCTACCCAGTACAGTGGTGAAAGTGCACAGTGGGCACAAGAAGACCATGGTCATCCGGCTTCCACTTCAACACTTTGCAAGTCAGCCAAACAGTCTGAGCCTTAAGTTATGCACCAGTCGCTTCTGCTTTTTGATGACTCCGCTGGATGTGGTTACATGCCTCATCCACCCACCCCTTCCCTCACCAAATATTGCAATATTCCCCTAAATTTCTAGAGTCCAGAATTTTATCCACAATGTACTCTTCTTCACCATGGACTCTCTGGTGGATTTAATGGTTGAGTTCTTCCTGGAAATGGGTTTTCATTGAATAGTTTGAGCAAGGAAAACAGGATTTAATTTTAGGCAATTAGAAACTAACTGGGTTAATTTATGCAGAAATTTTAACAGGTTCTATGAATTTTTGACCCAATTTAGAAGACGGTACGTTTATTTTCAGATTTTTTGTTGAAAACCAAACCTTGTCATGAACCTGAAGGTTAGGAAGACCTTTGCAATGTTTATCCGCTATTTCTTTGTAATCTTCTTGGAGCTTTTGTCGCATCTCATTTAGTTCTTTCTGAGCTTTTCACAACTTTGTAAGTCTGTCAGTAACAGCAGGAACTAAAGTATTAAATGGAAGATTAGAAATAAATACCAGATGCAAGCCATAGTTAGCAAAAAATGGGCTTTGGGATGTAGAAATGTGCTTTGAGTTATTATAGGCAAATTCTGTTGTTGGTAAATAGTCTGCCTAGTCATCCTGTAGGTACGAAATAAAATAGCGCAGGAATTTTTCAAAAGTTTGGTTAAACTTTGTCTGGCCATTGGCTTGTGGGTGGAAGGAAGTAGACAAATTGACAGTAACTCCTAAAGCTGTACAGAAGCATCTTCAAAATGTTGATGTAAATTGAAAACCTCTATCAGAAATAATATTGTCAGGAATTCCATGCAGCCTAAATATGAGACTAATGGGACTGCCCTGACCAAACTTACTAACAACTTATTTACAGCCAAAGCTATCAGACAATTCTCTATACTCCTACTTCTTGACCTGTCCTCTGCCTTCGACACAGTTGACCACTGCCTCCTACTACAGATCCTCTCTTCCTTTGGTGTCAAAGACCTTTGCCCTATCCTGGATCTCCTCATACCTTACCAACTGCACATTTAGCATTTCCTACTCCCACACTACCTCCCTCATCTCACCCTCTCTCTCTTGGTATTCCTCAAGGCTCTGTCCTAGGACCTCTTCTCTTCTCAATCTATAACCCTTGGCCTGTGACAACTCGAAGTCCTATGGCTTCCAGTATCATCTATATACTGACAACACTCAGATCTACCTCTCTGGCCCAGATGTCACCTATCTGCTGTCCAGAATCCCAGTGTCTATCAGGCATTTCCTCCTCCTCTCACTTCCTTAAGCTCAATGTGGACAAATTTGAACCAATTATCTTTCCTACATCTCGAATATCTTCCCTACCTGAACTATCTACAGTATAACAATAAATGAAATCACACTTTCCCCTGTCCCGGAAATCCACCGCTTCGGAGTAACCCTCGACTCTGCCCTGTGCTTCAAACCGCACATCCAAGCTTTAGCCAGCTCCTGTTGCCTCCAGCTCAAAAATATTTCCAGGATCTGTCCTTTCCTCAACCCTCACGCTACCAAAATGTTTGTGCATGCCCTAATCATCTCCCGCCTGCAACATCCTCCTCTGTGGCCTACCTTCTAACACTCTCGCACCCCTCCAGTCAGTCCTTACCGCTGCTGCCCGACTAATTAATCACTCTCCTCGCTACACTCCTGCTTCCCCTCTCTGCAAATCCCTTCACTGGCTCCCAATTTCCCAGTGTATCCAGTTTAAACTACTAACACTGACCTACAAAGCCACCCATAACCTTTCTTCTCCATATACAGTATTTCCGAACTAATCTCCCAATATCTTCTCTCATGTAATCTCCGGTCCTCCCAAGACCTCCTTCTCTCCTCCATGCTTATTTGCTCCTCTTTCAATCACCTCCAAGATTTCTCCCAAATATCCCTCTGGAATTCTGTGCCCCAACACATCCGTTACCCACCACATTTGGATCCTTCAGACAGAGCCTGAAAACCTCTCTCTTCAAAAAGGCTTAACCTACAATGACCTTGCAGCCAACTCAACACCATCGGCGCTACTGCAAGCCCCGACCTACTGTCTCCTTCCCCATAATCCTGTGGAATGTAAGCCCGCAAGTGCAGGGTCCTCTTCCCTCTGTACCAGTCTGTCATTGTTAGTTTTTTTACTGTAAGTGATATTTGTATTTTGATGTAAACCCTTCTCATGTACAGCACCATGGAATCAATGGTGCTATATAAATAAATGATAATGATCTGTTTGACCACTAATTCTGTAGTTTGTTTAGCGGTAGGAATCCCTTTAGTTGGAATACCCTTTACTTTTTTGAAAACCCCCTCCCACCTTTATTTACTTAATTTTATCCCATTTTCAATACTCTTACATGATGTTCCACTTACTCTCTGGTTCATGTATTTTTTTTTATTTAATCCTTAATAAAATTTTTCACATTTTATACTCTTTTGAGTGGTGTTTTTCTGGGTATTTTGTAACCTGAGTTTGGTTGTATACGTTAGCAGGACCCACCAGTTACTGATCTTTATATGATGGGAAAACCCCTATAACTATGTTTATAGGTCTTTTGGATATTTTATGGTCATATTTGGTATCAGAAGCTGGTATATAAAAGATATCATTGTGGAACTGGGGGAGACCAACCCAAAACGCCTTGCACATGAGAGCCAAAGATCCCTCGTAAACTGCAAAGGGTCCAACAAAGTAAATGG
The DNA here is from genome assembly GCF_039654945.1 of Dendrobates tinctorius. Taxonomy (NCBI): domain Eukaryota; kingdom Metazoa; phylum Chordata; class Amphibia; order Anura; family Dendrobatidae; genus Dendrobates; species Dendrobates tinctorius. The sequence continues at coordinate 3,208,513 of NW_027361677.1, forward strand.
TATCTTAATAGGCTTAGTCGACCATAAAAGAGTTTGGGTGGATCAGAGTCGACCATATCCTTTCTATTTCAGTCCAAATATTGTAAGCCCATAACAAAGGTCATGAGGGAATCCTCCTCAGATGTGCTGCCCAATACAGACAAACACCATTGTGATCTATGAGATGTTAGAACACTTTTGGATATTTTATAGCGTCTTTCATTCCATATCAACTTGATTACAGCAGCTTGGAGAGACCTAAAATCCCCAAGGGGAACTTTAATAGGGAGAGTCTCAAATAAAAAAATAGCTTATGCAGGAGAGCCATCTTAACTGAAGCTATCTGGCCAATAAGTGAGAGCAAAAGTGGCATCCACTTAGTTAATAGCCTCCTTAACTCTCCAAAAAGAGACCGATAGGTACAATTATATAAATTGTTATAGGAAGAGGACAGATTAACCCCCAGGTATTTAATAGCCTTGGTTTTCCATCTAAATTTAAAATTAGCCTTTAAATAGTCAAGGATATTAGGGGGACTGTTCAAGGGTAAGGCCTCAGTATTAGAGGTATTTAATTTATATCTCGACAACTGTCCATACTCAAAGTGACTATGAGGTTAGGAAGTGTTATATGAAATTTAGTGAGGGTCAGTAAAACGTCATGAGCAAATAATGAAATCTAAGATATCTTATTCTTGACTTTCATCCTTGAAATATTATGATTTTGACATATCATTGCCGCTAGATGCTCTATACACATTACATATATCAGGGGGAAAAGGGCATCCCTGCCTCGTGCCATTGAAGACAATAAAAGAGGGGGAGACCCAAAAGGGCAATTTAATCGTTGCTGATGTGGATCCATACAATCTTGGTTGTTTTGATTTACATTAAAAAATACAAAAAAAAAAAACAAAACACAAAAATATACAAAATAGATAAATAAAATGCTACATTACTCTTCCCTTGCCTTTTCCACCCATACCAACACGTCCACCTCTTCCTCCACTTGGACCTACGCCTTGTGGTTCTAGATAGCTAGTTTAGTTTTGTAAATTGTAGGTTGTTTTAAGTAGAGATGAGCGAACCTTTGAAGGCTCGGTTCAGCGAACGTCTCGATGTTCATACTGTGTTTGTACGAGTAATGTGAATAAAAAATAATTTTACTCTAACTTTGTGACCAGGCTTAATGCTAATTAAAGGATTTAACTACTCATTCCAATTACAGTGCCTCTAAACTGTCATGGATGGTCAGTTTGTTTTGCAATATACACTGCTGACTCAGTTGAGAAGTGTTTAATTTGCTTGACTACTGCCGTTCTTGGACGTGGTACGCGTTTATCAGGCTTCCTCTCCGTAATAGAAATTTGATTCTGTTAGGAGTGGCGGAAGACACTAAATAAAAAAAATAAATAAAGTGCCTTCGCCACCCGGGTTCCACCGTGCCGTGGATGGAAAAACCGCTGCTAGAGAGGCAGAGCACAAGGCGGTAATGTGCACAAGGGTTAGACAGCACCCAGTGCACAAAAGCAAGCTCTGTTATACTCACAGAGCTGCAGGCAAATAAGCTCAAATTAAACGCTGAGTCTGTTCAGAGTCACAGACACACCGCGGTACAGTCGCGGTATTCGCGGTCACAGGAGTAGCCTTAAACAGCAGGACTACTCCGTCTAGACCTATCGTCAAATAAGGTGAGAAGCGTCGCATCCGCGGACGCAGAGAAAGCTGTAACTGCAGCGCGGCAAAAACTGAGCCGCTGGCAAGGCCCTGCAATAACGCTGGCGCAATGCAGACGCTAAGCTGCTGAGCAAGATGGAGCATATGCGCGCTGGCGCTAGCGCTGCTACTGGCTGAACCCAAACACTCACACAATCGTATTATCAGAGGGAAGGGGTTTCTTAATAAGTCAGTCACCAGTCCAAGCATCCATCACCAAACATACAGCAGCAAGTATGAAATACTAGCGCATGACGGAACAGCCACGCGTGCTTTTTATACCAAACGGGACCTTCCGGAAGTCTCCAAGGCTCCAGGAGGAGCCAATAGGATTAGACACAGGACCTGAGCATGTGACTCCCGAACTCCAATGGGAGCTCGTCCCATGAGCATGCTCAGTGGAGGGAACAGAGGACTTAGCCTCTGGAGAGAGTTGCCGCAAGGCACTCTCCTCTGCAATCTCCTCTACCGCAGATGAAACGCAGGAGACTGCAGCATGTAAGGGTCTAGATTTCATTATAGGGAAGGAAGAAAGACTCCTAACAGATTCTCCATTACTCGTATGTACTTTGCAAACACGCCTGTGGGCGGTTTGAGATTGGATGGCTGAAAGTGCCTCCAGTTCCTTCACTTTGTGTTCCACCAGGTCCCGTCTTAATCATGGCCCCAGTTCGAACAAACAAGAAAATAGAAACAGAGTACAATTCCATTAACCCTAGCTGAAGTATTCAGCTGTGCTTCCCCCTTCTTTGAATAGTAACTTTTTCAAAGTAAACGCTTTGAGATTTGGGACCTACTATGTTTTCCTCAGATGTATTTTAAGTACACACTGTACTGTAGTATAAATTTTTGAACATTTGGGGTACCATGCCCCATGCTCTGTGGCTGAAATTTAGTGTAATCTTATGTGGTGTGTTCCCCATGCTCTGAGGCTAACATTTTTAAACTTTTTATAAGGGAGAATTGCTCCCCATACACTGAGTGAAATTTGAATCAGCTTCACATCAGCTTCATTCCCAGACTTTATGGTCTTGGGCTGAAGTTTGTAAGCTGCTTCTGTGGGGATACTCTTCCCAATGCTCTATGGGTGAAATTTTTAACAAGACTGGTGGTAGCAAGCCTCATCTGCAAATTATATTAGCTTACCTTCAGTTTCCTTATCTAGATCATTTATAAAAAAAAAATGAACACCACTGGGGCCAGAACAGAGCCTTGTGGTACCCAACTTGAAACACTTTTCCCATTTTAGTGTGCAACCATTTATTACCACTCTGAGTACGATCACTGAGCCATTTGTGAATCCACCTAACTATAGCCTTGTGAATCCCATACTTTGTTATTTTTTCAATAAGGATATTTATGAGATACTTTATGAAATTTTTTGCTCAATTCGAGATATACTATATCTACAACATTTTTCTGATCCACCCAGTCAGTGATTCCATCATAGAAGGAAATTAGATTAGTCTTGCATGACTTATTTTCTACAAACACATGCTGGTTCTGGTTAATTAATATATTCTTATCCAAGTACTTACATAGATGCTGTTTAATAATTTCTTCAAAGATTTTTCCTGGTGTAGAAGTAAGGCTTACTATCTTGTAAAGTCCTGACTCCATCTTCTTTCCTTTTTGAAGATAGGGACAACATTTGCCCTTCTCCAATCTTCTGGGACTTCTCCTTTTCTTCATGATTTTTCACAGATTCTGGCTAGTGGTTCTGCAGTTTCGTCTGCTACTCTGCTATCTCTTTCAGTACCCTAGGATGTAATTCATCTTGACCAGGAGATTTAAATTAATTTAAATTAGGGAAGTGTCCTTAGATAGCACAATGAAGATCAGTTGATGTTACATTTGCTTTCATAGAGAATACAGATGAAAAATAGGATTTTAAAAGTCTAGCCTTCTCAACATCATTTTTGACCACTTCATCCTTTTCATCCTGTAAAAATCCTATAATCTTTGACTGTCCTTTTGCTTTTGACATACCTCCAAAATCTTTTTTTTATTGCTTTTGGTCTGTCTTGCAAGCCTCACTTCATTACTGACTTTAGCCCTTTAAATAATTGCCCTGCATTTCATGCAGACAGCATTACATTATTCTTTAGATATGCCCTCCTCTTTTTATTTGATATACAGTTCTCTCCTGACTCCCCCATGCATATGACCACTCCGCTCAGCCAAGTGTACTTTTCTCCAGGGAATACAAAATAGGACCAGCCCCTGTAATTCAGCAGGCTGGATGATTCTCTTCCCCGGCATCATTTGTCCAGGAGGAGTCAGGAAGAGTCAGGAAGCTCCACATTAGAGTTTTGCCCAATTCTCGCCGATATCAGTGGGTTTGACTGACTCTATTCTGATGTGAATGGGAGGTCTTTAGTAAGGAGGGGGTATAAAGGGTACCATTAACCTGTCTATTAGATAGTTCTTTACATTTTATGCAGCATTTTATTGCATAGAGACATTTAAATTTAAAGATATATTGTATTTTCCAGACCTTTTTCACTTACCAGTGACTACTGCCCACTCTCCGTATTTCAGTATTGTACTGGTGTTACTAAAAATTAGAGGAAAGACTTGATGCTTTATCAAGCTACAACACCCACTCAGTAAATGAAGACCTTTCCGCACTGTGTAGCAGGCTCCAACTATGGCCAGAATATCCAAATTATTGCGGTAAGATTGTGCAACCTCTTTGGCTAGTGAGATAATGGTGCCTTGCACAATGTTTCCCAGCTTTGCAATATTAACGTTGTATGCAGACATCTAAAAAACAATAGAAAGGAGAATTACATTCTTTACATACTACTTAGTACTACACATTATTAATTGTTTATTTTACATAGCTCTAAATGTGTGCTTAAGGTTCAATGCCAGATGCCTCTTTTCCCTCTTGACTTGTAATGGAGCCCATCAAGTTCATTATTTTCACTGATAAAGGCTGTGGACATGTACTTACACACAAATACCCGCAGCTATATCTGGATATTAAAGATTCAGAACAGCATTCACAAAGTTGGATTCAGACCGTTCCCGATTTAGTCTCGAGCTTCCATTTGAACCCACCCCCCAAAAATAGATTTGGACGTACTTTTGTCAGAGTCATACATTTTGGTTGGGCAGATAGGTTCCAAAATATGCACTTTTCATGTCTGTTTGTCCTATTAGAAGTAGCTCTGGATGAATATCCTAACAGATGCTGTGTATTATGGAAGAGATTACACCAATTCATAGTGGTTTAAATGGAAATATCTATCTTATGAGATCCCTAAGCAGAACCAAAACACCTGACTCTGGTTATAAGTGGATATTGAATCTGTAAATACTTACATTTTGAGTGGTCTAACTCTATATTTATTCTGAGATAAGATTGAAGACTGTTCCTCAGAGAAAGAAAATGTAGACGGCCTCAAGTTTGATATACTGCAAGATGTACTGCAATGGGAATGGGACATAAAAAGTGCAATGTGCAACAATGCAATCAACTTGCAGACAAAGCGCTGTAATATATAGAAAAATCAAAACATACCAAAGTGCTAAAAAAGGGCTGTCAGCCCAGAGAAAACATATCCTCCTGGATCTTCTACGCGCGTTTCATTTTTTTACAACCACCACTTCATCATGGGGAAGTGTTCTGTGGATCACCCAGCAGGACATTTTGTTGCCGTGGCAACAGGTCACATGGAATAGAGAATGGCCAGTGGAAGATTATATAAGCAGCACATGCGCACCCAAGCGCCCACGTCATGAATCAATCCCAGCTGGCGTCACAGGCAGTGCAATTATTCTGCCGACCTGCTCCCCGGATTCTCAACTCCTTGGAGACGTATCTTCTCGGATACTGAATTGAAGATAGATTCCGGAGAGGGCATCTTCAATTCTCAAATGATCGGCTGACAAGTATGTCAAGATGGATGCTTTTGCCAGGTCTTTTCTACCCACCGAATGAAGTGAGGAAACCCAGTTTATCTTTGAATTTTCCAAGGTGGTGACTGTAGCTTCGGTAAACTTGTCTCAGATTTCTCCAGAGAAGACTTTAGTGTCGGAATCAGAAGGAGGTAAGTTCTGTTGTGGGGGTACTCTTCAAATGTTGCTGGTCATACTAAGCAGAGATGGACTTTACAATTCAAGTATGCTGGTACTATGCTCGCTGCTGCCTGCAATGTGGATATCTTGGTGGTGAGAAGCATTCTAGCTGTGAAGAAGGTGAGATAAAACAGTCTAGTGGACTGGCTAGGTCCCGAAGAGACATTGTGTGAGTCCATGGATGATATTCATGCCCTATTTCTGCTGCAGATTCCTTGCGGACTTGAAGAACAAAGGGCTTAAGGGGGTTCTGTAAAGCCAATGCCTTTGTCCCAGCATGGTCCCCCTTCCTCCTCTCAGCAGGGATGCTGACATACTCACCACCAAGGCTGCTCTACTGTGTGTTCTTCCACTGTCACGGCTTCCTGTTCCCCTGGGCCTGCGCACATCGCGCAGGTCTCCTGGTGGCTCACTTAGTGCACGCACCACGCTTCTTAAAAAGGGCAGCTCGCGCTCTCTGGAAATGCCCCTAGTCAATAGCTGGCAGACACCTGTTATATAAGGAACCCTCCCTCAACAGTTCGGAGGTGCATGAGCAGTGATTTCCATTTAATTTGTGTTTCTGCAACTAGCCCGTTGCCAGGTCCTTTTCCCTGAACCTGTTCTGGGAACCTGTGTTGGATCCTAAACCTGTTCCTGAAACACGTGTTTGCTGAAATTGTTCCTGAAACCCTTGTTACCTGAACCCGCTCCAGAGGTACCTGAACCTGAAACCGCTCCGGCGTTTTCTGAGCCTGAAACCACTTTTATGGTAACTGAGCCTTAAACCGCTCCAGTGGTACCCGAGCCTGAAACTGCTCCGGCAGTAGCTGAGCCTGAAACCACTTTGGCGGTACCCAAGCCTGAAACTGCTCTGGTGGTACCTGTACCTGAAGGCACTCCAGTGGCATCCGACCATGAAACCGCATTGTCTGAATCAGAACCAGTGTCAGTCCTGTCCTGTGATTCAGAATCTGTGTTGTCTGTACTGGCTTTGATATCTGTTCTACCAGTTATCCGAACCCTGTCCTGTCGGTGACTCCAAGTCTGCAATCTGTACCCTTGGGGTCAGCTCCTGCGGTATCCGCGGACTTCCCAGAAGTGGTACCTGGTGGCGACCTGCTGCTCAAGCCTAACTCCACCATCAGGAGCTCTATCAAAAACTAGGTTGACACTTACCCACACCCCTCCTGGGTAAGCCCAGCCCGTAGCACAGTGGGTCCATGATCCACCAGTGTGACATCCATCATGCAATACCAAAGGTGAGGAGTTTGATTGGCCCCAAACTAATTCTGTGGGTCAAAGACCCTAAGTATAAAACCAATATCACTAGAGCGTTTCTTCAGTTTGAAGAACAAGGAGTCCTTAAAGTGGTGATATGGCCCCACAGGGCCCTAATCCCAACATCATTGAGTCTTTCTAAGATTATATGAAGATACAGAAGGATTTACACAAGCGACATTCACAGAAGATCTACGGTTAATTCTCCAAGATATTTGGAGCAATCTCGCTGTTCAACTCCTTAAAAAACTATAAAAGAATTGATGAAAGCAAAGGGCAGTCACCAAATATTGATGTGATTTAGGTTTCTCTTTTGTTCACTCGCTTTTAAATTGACAAAAATTAACTATTAACACTAGAGTTGAGCGAAACGGGTCAAAAAAATTCAAAAGTCGCCGACTTTTGGCAAAGTCGGGTTTCATGAAACGAAACCCGACCCTAGGATGAGGTCGGCCACGAGGTCGGCGACTTACGCGCCAAAGTCGCGTTTCAAAAGTTTGTTTTGCGCTCTTTTTCAGCCAATCAGGATCCACGGACACTGTGGGCAACGTGATGACCTAGGCATGGGTCACCACCATCTTTCAGAAGGGCATGCAAGTGATTGGCTTGCTTTGGTGGGCGTCACAGGGGGTATAGAAGGCCGTGCACGCCGACCGCCATCTTACTTCTGCCGATCTTAGTATAGGGAGAGGTTGCTGCTGATTCTGTAGGGAGAGCGTTAGGCAGGGAAGAAGACAAAAGAACTGCTTCTGCTGCTAGCGATTTGGCCTGCACAACACACAAGTCACTGTGTGTGCAGTGCAAGGGGAGGCTATATTGTGGTGTATCAGTGGTGTTGGTTGTTGGGCTGCCTTCTAAGGCTTCCTGACACGCTGGCATTGCTGTTTACCCACTGCTCCGCAAACTGCTTTTTTAAAAGCAATCCAATCTCCCTTATCCTCTAGTCACTTTGGTCACAGCTGTGCCATCGATCGTGTCACATAGCGCTCAGATATCAGTGGGCCTCACACAATCCACAAGTGTCCAAAAGTGTACGCAGAGATTCAAAATCTCCATTATCCTCTCGTCACTTTGGTCACAGGCAGCTGTGCCATCGAGACTGTCACATAGCGCTCAGATATCAGTGGGCCTCACACAATCCACAAGTGTCCAGTGTCCAAAAGTGTACGCAGAGATTCAAAATCTCCATTATCCTCTCGTCACTTTGGTCACAGGCAGCTGTGCCATCGAGCCTGTCACATAGCGCTCAGATATCAGTGGGCCTCACACAATCCACAAGTGTCCAGTGTCCAAAAGTGTACGCAGAGATTCAAAATCTCCATTATCCTCTCGTCACTTTGGTCACAGGCAGCTGTGCCATCGAGCCTGTCACATAGCGCTCAGAAATCAGTGGGCCTCACACAATCCACAAGTGTCCAGTGTCCAAAAGTGTACGCAGAGATTCAAAATCTCCATTATCCTCTCGTCACTTTGGTCACAGGCAGCTGTGCCATCGAGACTGTCACATAGCGCTCAGATATCAGTGGGCCTCACACAATCCACAAGTGTCCAGTGTCCAAAAGTGTACGCAGAGATTCAAAATCTCCATTATCCTCTCGTCACTTTGGTCACAGGCAGCTGTGCCATCGAGACTGTCACATAGCGCTCAGATATCAGTGGGCCTCACACAATCCACAAGTGTCCAGTGTCCAAAAGTGTACGCAGAGATTCAAAATCTCCATTATCCTCTCGTCACTTTGGTCACAGGCAGCTGTGCCATCGAGACTGTCACATAGCGCTCAGATATCAGTGGGCCTCACACAATCCACAAGTGTCCAGTGTCCAAAAGTGTACGCAGAGATTCAAAATCTCCATTATCCTCTCGTCACTTTGGTCACAGGCAGCTGTGCCATCGAGCCTGTCACATAGCGCTCAGATATCAGTGGGCCTCACACAATCCACAAGTGTCCAGTGTCCAAAAGTGTACGCAGAGATTCAAAATCTCCATTATCCTCTCGTCACTTTGGTCACAGGCAGCTGTGCCATCGAGACTGTCACATAGCGCTCAGATATCAGTGGGCCTCACACAATCCACAAGTGTCCAGTGTCCAAAAGTGTACGCAGAGATTCAAAATCTCCATTATCCTCTCGTCACTTTGGTCACAGGCAGCTGTGCCATCGAGCCTGTCACATAGCGCTCAGATATCAGTGGGCCTCACACAATCCACAAGTGTCCAGTGTCCAAAAGTGTACGCAGAGATTCAAAATCTCCATTATCCTCTCGTCACTTTGGTCACAGGCAGCTGTGCCATCGAGACTGTCACATAGCGCTCAGATATCAGTGGGCCTCACACAATCCACAAGTGTCCAGTGTCCAAAAGTGTACGCAGAGATTCAAAATCTCCATTATCCTCTCGTCACTTTGGTCACAGGCAGCTATGCCATCGAGCCTGTCACATAGCGCTCAGATATCAGTGGGCCTCACACAATCCACAAGTGTCCAGTGTCCAAAAGTGTACGCAGAGATTCAAAATCTCCATTATCCTCTCGTCACTTTGGTCACAGGCAGCTGTGCCATCGAGACTGTCACATAGCGCTCAGATATCAGTGGGCCTCACACAATCCACAAGTGTCCAGTGTCCAAAAGTGTACGCAGAGATTCAAAATCTCCATTATCCTCTCGTCACTTTGGTCACAGGCAGCTGTGCCATCGAGACTGTCACATAGCGCTCAGATATCAGTGGGCCTCACACAATCCACAAGTGTCCAGTGTCCAAAAGTGTACGCAGAGATTCAAAATCTCCATTATCCTCTCGTCACTTTGGTCACAGGCAGCTGTGCCATCGAGCCTGTCACATAGCGCTCAGATATCAGTGGGCCTCACACAATCCACAAGTGTCCAGTGTCCAAAAGTGTACGCAGAGATTCAAAATCTCCATTATCCTCTCGTCACTTTGGTCACAGGCAGCTGTGCCATCGAGCCTGTCACATAGCGCTCAGATATCAGTGGGCCTCACACAATCCACAAGTGTCCAGTGTCCAAAAGTGTACGCAGAGATTCAAAATCTCCATTATCCTCTCGTCACTTTGGTCACAGGCAGCTGTGCCATCGAGACTGTCACATAGCGCTCAGATATCAGTGGGCCTCACACAATCCACATGTGTCCAGTGTCCAAAAGTGTACGCAGAGATTCAAAATCTCCATTATCCTCTCGTCACTTTGGTCACAGGCAGCTGTGCCATCGAGACTGTCACATAGCGCTCAGATATCAGTGGGCCTCACACAATCCACAAGTGTCCAGTGTCCAAAAGTGTACGCAGAGATTCAAAATCTCCATTATCCTCTCGTCACTTTGGTCACAGGCAGCTGTGCCATCGAGACTGTCACATAGCGCTCAGATATCAGTGGGCCTCACACAATCCACAAGTGTCCAGTGTCCAAAAGTGTACGCAGAGATTCAAAATCTCCATTATCCTCTCGTCACTTTGGTCACAGGCAGCTGTGCCATCGAGACTGTCACATAGCGCTCAGATATCAGTGGGCCTCACACAATCCACAAGTGTCCAGTGTCCAAAAGTGTACGCAGAGATTCAAAATCTCCATTATCCTCTCGTCACTTTGGTCACAGGCAGCTGTGCCATCGAGACTGTCACATAGCGCTCAGATATCAGTGGGCCTCACACAATCCACAAGTGTCCAGTGTCCAAAAGTGTACGCAGAGATTCAAAATCTCCATTATCCTCTCGTCACTTTGGTCACAGGCAGCTGTGCCATCGAGCCTGTCACATAGCGCTCAGATATCAGTGGGCCTCACACAATCCAAAAGTGTCCACTGTCCACAAGTGTGTGCAGAAATTCTAAATCTCCCCTGTCCTATAGACACCTTTTACCTTGTTTTACATTACTATATAGTTTGTTGGATTTTGTCTACATTTCTACCAAAAATGAGGAAGGCTGGTGGAAGAGGCCGTGGAATTGGGCGGGGGTTGGCAGCTGGTAATGATGGTGTTGGTGGTGGATCTGATGGTAGTGGCAAGAGCAAAATAGGACCGAATGCAGGAGGTGCTGACCCTGTGTCATCGTCTGGCTACATAAGGCCTCGAACGCTTAGTTTTCTAGGAGTTGGCAAACCGCTTTTAAAGGCAGAGCATCAGGAAAAAGTTTTGTCTTACATTGCTGACTCAGCCTCCAGCTCTATCGCCTCCTCTTCTTCAGTTGTAAAAAGTAAAAGCACTGAGTCGTCATTGGAGGCTCATGTTCATGAACCACACCTTTCCTTGTGTCCTTCACCCCAACCAAGATTGAAGGATGACGCAGGCCATACTACTAATTACTCCATGGAGCTGTTTTCACATACCATGCCTGGATTATCAAGTCAAATGGTGAATTATCCAGGCCAAGATGAATCTGACATGGAGTGCACTGATGCACAGCCGCTGATGGATGATTCTGCTGGTACATTCACTCAGAGCACTACATTGTCCTCGCAGTGTACAGAGCCAGATTTTGACCCTGATGAGACTCAGGTGCCCCTTCCCGCACACTATACCACCATACACGGTGACACAGAGAAAGGTGCACATGACACTGATCACAACGAAGGTAGTCAGCAACGCTACATTGTTTCCCCCACTGTAAGCCCACCGGTTAGCACAGCAGCAAATGTTGAGGTGTCGTTGCAAGGCCACAGCAGTCAGGGAATCCCACTGTTATATCAACGAAAGACTGATTCTAGGCCATCAGAAAGAACACCAACTCCATCACCATCATCAACCCTCTCTCAGTCCGCCCTATCCACCGCTACTTCCACCATATGCAGCTCTCAAGTCCAGCTCACCCTCCCAGACACTATGAGTAGGTCAAGAAAGTACTCAGTCTCTCATCCGCGTACACTGGGTTTGAAGCCCACATTGCCAAACTAATCTCGTTTGAGATGATGCCCTTTCGGTTGGTGGAAAGCACAGCTTTCCGCGAACTCATGGCCTATGCAGTACCACGCTATGACCTACCCAGTCGCCACTTCTTCTCTCGCAAAGCCATCCCAGCCCTCCACCATCTTGTGAAAGACCGCATTGTCCATGCACTCAAGCAGTCAGTGAGCGGAAAGGTGCACCTCACAACTGATGCATGGTCCAGTCGGCATGGCCAGGGCCGTTACGTGTCCATCACTGCGCACTGGGTTAATGTGGTGGATGCAGGGTCCACAGGGGACAGCGGTGGTGGGACAGTGCTGCCTAGCCCACGGTATAGGAAACAGTTGGCTGTAGGCGTTCGACCCTCCTCCTCCTCCTCCTCCTCCAGAAGCGAAAGCTCGTCCACAGAGCGCAGTCGTACGAGCACTCCATCTGCAGCTGTCACTGTTGCACACGATGTGTCCCCCTATCGAGCAGCTAGTGGAAAGCGTCAGCAGGCTGTGTTGCAGATGATGTGTTTGGGCGACAGACACACCGCCGAGGTGCTGGCCGAGTACTTGAAGCGACAAACTGAGTCATGGCTGGGCAGTGTACATCTTGAGGCAGGCAAGGTAGTTAGTGATAACGGCTGTAATTTTGTGGCAGCCATAGCCCTTTCAAAACTCAGCCACATACCTTGCTTGGCTCACACCTTGAACCTGGTGGTGCAGTGCTTCCTCAAAAATTATCCGGAGTTAACAGCCCTGCTCCAGAAGGTGCGAAGACTGTGCGCGCACATCCGCCGGTCGCCTGTACACTCCGTTCGTATGCAGAAGCTGCAGCGATTGCTCCACCTTCCCAACCACCGCCTCATTATCGACATTGCAACAAGGTGGAACTCCACCCTGCACATGGTGGAGCGGCTGTGCGAGCAGAGGCAGGCCATAATGCATTTGTGGGAGGATACACGGCCAGGCACTTTGAGAGCAGACATGGAGTTGACAGGCGTGCAGTGGTCGAAGCTGAAAGACCTTTGTAAAGTCCTTCAGTGTTTTGAGGAATGCACACGGCTGGTAAGCGCAGACGACGCCATCCTAAGCATGAGCATCCCACTTATGCGTCTGCTCATGCAAACTTTGACGCACCTTAAGGAGCAGGCGTCTGCAGCCAATGTTGATGAGGAGGAAGAGGAGGAGGGAATCCTTGATGACATTCAGCCATTGTCTGCTCAGGGACCTCTCCTGGACGAGGTGGAGGAAGAAGAGGAGGAGGAGGAGGAGGATGATGGGGATGATTACTTAGGGGAGGAGGATGCATCTCGTGGGGCAAGTGAAAATGTTGGCGTGGCAAGGTCTGGTACAGGGTTTGTGCGTGACTGGAGGGATGTGGATTTGCCAGAAAGTGCTCCTCCACCCAGCACTCGCAGTGCATCATTGACACCGGGAACATTGGCCCACATGTCAGATTATGCCTTGCGGATCCTAAAAAGGGACCCCCGCATTGCCAAAATGATGAACAATGACGACTACTGGTTGGCCAGCATCCTGGATCCACGCTATAAAGGCAAATTACAAAACATCATGCCACAGGAGAACCTTGACCTAATATTGGCTAATAAACAAGCAACTCTGGTAAATCGGTTGCTTGAGGCATTCCCAGCACACAGCAGCGGTGATGGTTCTCACACGAGCCGTACGGGCCGGGGGCAGCTTGGCAGAGGTGTTCGTGGTGCACACAGCAGAAGTGGCGTTGGAGACAGGGGTTTCATGACAATGTTGTGGACTGATTTTTCAAATACCGCTCACACAACTGGTAATACTGCATCGATGGAAAGTGACAGGAGACAGCAGTTGTCAACTATGGTTACAAACTACTTTTCCTCCCATATCGATGTTCTCCCACACAGGTCATTCCCCTTTGACTATTGGGCCGCTAAACTGGACACCTGGCCTGAATTGGCCCAATATGCCTTACAGGAGCTCGCTTGCCCAGCTGCAAGTGTGCTATCGGAAAGAGTCTTCAGTGCAGCTGGATCAATCCTGACAGAAAAAAGGACCCGTCAGTCAACCCAAAATGTGGATGATCTAACCTTCATTAAAATGAACCACGCATGGGTTTCCAAGGATTTTGTCCCACCTTCCCCTGATGACACATAGGGTGACAGAAAAATGGCTTGCTTTGGTCCACCTCTTCCTGGTACTTCACCTATTTCACCTTTTGCATCAGTTGAATGTCCAACATCAACATATGCCACTTTCTAAAACTCCCTAACTGTGCTGCCTCCCCCCCCATGGCCGGGGTCACCACCCAGCGCACGACACCGTGCGAGTGCCGTTGCCCTGGACAGGTGGGTAGGCCGACTCTTGGGCGCGGGCACTGGCACAGGGTCCCTCATAGTGCAATCAAGTGTCTCTGACGGTGGTGGTGCACACCCGCCGTCAGACACACCGCTGTACTATGAGGGGCCCAGTGCCAGTACCGACGCCCACGAGTGGGCCCCCCTTGCTTGGCCAGGGCCCCAGCATTTGCAATCTTTACCTCTCCCTGCTCCTCCGCTGTGTAATCTGGGCCGTCAAATCCATACTGTGCCTGACACCGTCTGAGCCTGCCTCCTGAGACATATATTTTGAATGTGTACGCTATCCATACATGTTATCCGGGGATACGGTACCCCTTCTAGCCTTTGTGCAATGACGTGCAATCCATACTGGGCCTAACACCGTCTGAGCCTGCCTCATGCTGTATAGACATATATTTTGAATGTGTACGCTATCCATACATGTTATCCGGGGATACGGTACCCCTTCTAACCTTTGTGCAATGACGTGCAATCCATACTGGGCCTAACACCGTCTGAGCCTGCCTCATGCTGTATAGGCATATATTTTGAATGTGTACGCTATCCATACATGTTATCCGGGGATACGGTACCCCTTCTAACCTTTGTGCAATGACGTGCAATCCATACTGGGCCTAACACCGTCTGAGCCTGCCTCATGCTGTATAGACATATATTTTGAATGTGTACGCTATCCATACATGTTATCCGGGGATACGGTACCCCTTCTAACCTTTGTGCAATGACGTGCAATCCATACTGGGCCTAACACCGTCTGAGCCTGCCTCATGCTGTATAGACATATATTTTGAATGTGTACGCTATCCATACATGTTATCCGGGGATACGGTACCCCTTCTAACCTTTGTGCAATGATGTGCAATCCATACTGGGCCTAACACCGTCTGAGCCTGCCTCATGCTGTATAGACATATATTTTGAATGTGTACGCTATCCATACATGTTATCCGGGGATACGGTACCCCTTCTAACCTTTGTGCAATGACGTGCAATCCATACTGGGCCTAACACCGTCTGAGCCTGCCTCATGCTGTATAGACATATATTTTGAATGTGTACGCTATCCATACATGTTATCCGGGGATACGGTACCCCTTCTAACCTTTGTGCAATGACATGCAATCCATACTGGGCCTAACACCGTCTGAGCCTGCCTCATGCTGTATAGACATATATTTTGAATGTGTACGCTATCCATACATGTTATCCAGGGATACGGTACCCCTTCTAACCTTTGTGCAATCACGTGCAATCCATACTGGGCCTAACACCGTCTGAGCCTGCCTCATGCTGTATAGACATATATTTTGAATGTGTACGCTATCCATACATGTTATCCAGGGATACGGTACCCTTTCTAACCTTTGTGCAATCACGTGCAATCCATACTGGGCGTGAGAACGGCTGGCGAGCTGTTAAGCAAGCTACAGCACCTGTCCAGACAAGTACAGGGATTCCCTAGCGAGGAGACTTATTTGATTGTTTTCTATGTTGGGACAGCAATTTTTGGGGAGCACTATACTCTGGAGAATGATAGATGGGGCCCACCATACACTGGAACATTCCAAAGGTGGACATCAGACACTGGAGCAGCATTTACAGGGCCCATCATACACTAGAGCAGTAGAAATGGGGCCCATTATGTTTGGAGCATTATTTGGGCCCATAAGACAGTGGAGCTTCATCCATGGGGACCAACATATACTGTAGCATTATGTGGTGCTCATCATATACTGTTTCAAACATTATATGGGACCAATGATTTTGTATGGAGAAATAGATGGGCCTCGTCATGAGATGTAAAAAGTGAGGTATTTTTCATTGTACTATACCGCTATTTCTCTGCCGTATCGGAGCGTGATGAGTTGTGGTATGTGTTAAAGGGGCGCTCTTTCGCCCAGGGCACATGAAAACCTGCAGCCAGCCCTCCCCCCCACAAATTTAGCCAAATAACCCCCATTTTTCAGTGCGTAACTTGTATTATGAAGTTAATTAAGGTTGACAAGCTTAAGTAAGAAGAATTGATGCTTTTGGCATTCAAATGGGCACTGTAGGTGTGTTTCCTGTCCTCCTCTCACTGCCGACTTTTATCCCCCATTGACTTACATTGGGTTTCGTGTTTCGGGACGACCCCGACTTTTCCCTATAATCGGACGATCTTGCTCGACCCGACTTTTGGAAAAGTCGGGTTTCACGAAACGAAACGCGACCCTAAAAAACCAAAAGTCGCTCAACTCTAATTAACACTATACAATACACCATAGCTACAGTTTCTCATACTATAAATGTTATTATAATAGGAATCCTACATATTAACAGCTCACATCAGTTTTTCTACGAACATTCCACCTGCAGCAAATAGTGTCACACAAATTTATTTTTGTTCAATAATTGAACCAATCATCCGTATACTAGAAATGCTATAATTTTACAGTACTGTTTAAAAAGAACTTGTCAGGTACCTCAGTTCTCCAAAACAGTCACCATTTTGATATAAAGGCCTATTCCTGCATTCTCACAAAATACTTTCAAACATTCATACTTGTGCAAAAAAAAAATATATATTCACACATCACTCGTCATATGCTAATGTTACACTAGGAATAATTTTTGACATTTCCCCCCCCAGACTGACATTTTCCTCACTGTGAAGCGGTGTGCTGACAATTTTTTTGTTCCCTACCATTTTTAAGCAGTTCTTAAAAATGCCTGAAAAATCGCTTAACCCCTTAATGCTTCATGACGTACTATTACGCAATGGAACATAGTGAGATCGGATGCCCAAATATTACAAAGCAATCATCTGCTTTAAACAGCAGTGAGCAGCGTTACCGCCAATCGCTGTAGGTAACCTCTAAAAAAGTCACTGTCCATTGGTGGACCTATCCTGACGTTTATCTGCATAACTTCACAATTGCAAAAAGACTGACTCATAATGTGGGTGCATATAAACGAAAGGAAGGGCAGCATCCAATCCGGGTGAAAAAAAAATTGACCAAAATTTATTCTGCCAATATCAATTACAACGTTTCAGCCATATTGTTGCCATTTTCAAGTACAACATGTAGCACAAATGGCGACCTTATATGGCGTGGCACAGCCAATCACCACTCAGGCAACGCCCATCATACATAAATACATATAATACAAAATTACATCCATCAGATATATGCAAATTCCACAAGACAATATATTACAAAAATCCCACTTAACATGTCACCAATATTATATAAATCCTTTTATACATACAAAAATAAACAATAATCCCCATGTGTACCCACCAATCACCATGTAGCATATTAGTATCCCTGGTGATAGTATGCCAATCATAAACAGTTATACATATAAAACTCTACACTCCTGTCCACCAGTGAGTACCCCTGTAGGTCATGGCGCCAACCCCGGTAGCCTATCATAAATACCTTCTTATCTGACAGATGACCTGGAAACCTTACTCGTCCCTTGTTATTCCCATAACTCCTCAGCACTAAACAAACGTTCTGAGCAAGTGAAGGGCTGCACACAGACCGCAATCAAGTGATGCGCCTGTCACAGTCCCAACGCATGTGCAGATCCGTCAAAGCTGATGCCCATAACCCATAGACACCACATAGCAGGCGCAAAAGCCGAAGGTGCGGTGAGATCTCGCGATACCCACCCACCTCTGCTGAAGCGCACACCCCTTTACACACCAAGGGATCAAATTTTCCAGGGGAGCCCACTGTCCAGCAACTGTTGGGGCGCATGCGCTGGCAGGGGAAGCAGCCACATGACTGTCACTTGAATGCCACCCCAACCAATACAAAACTGTGCACAAGCAACTTTCCCACAGTGCACAGGCAAAGATGTATACATATTTGCCATATCCATGGTGACAAAGCAAGCCCTCTATCTAAACTGGACAGCCATCCCCAACCATAAACCCACAAAGGAATAGAGCAAACTAATTGGTACAGACAATATAATGATCATCATAGTAACATGAAGTCAATCAACCACAGAAATACACTTCATAAAGAATATCAAATGGCAGACACGGAAACAAAAGGAGGGCACGGGGAATGACAGACAACAAAATAAAACATAGCATCATTATAGTTCAGGACTGTTCAGTCCCCATGTCCTCCAGTTGCTCCAGATCGCCATTCCTAAAAAGCAAACAAAAAAGAATACACAATTAAAAACAAGAACAAGACCACCATTAAAAACCACATCTATTCCCAGAACGTTTGTTTTGTGTTGAGGACTTACGGGAATAAGCAGGAACGAGTAAGGTTTCCGGGTCATCTATCAGATAAGAAGGTATTTATGATAGGCTACCGGGGTTGGCGCCATGACCTACAGGGGTACTCATTGGTGGACAGGAGTATACAGAGGTTTATATGTATAACCGTTTATGATTGGTATACTATCACCATGGTTACTAAGATGCTACGTGGTGATTGGTGGGTCCACATGGGGATTATTGTTTATTTTTGCATGTATAAAAGGATTTATATAATATTGGTGACATATTGGTGAATATTGGGATTTTTGCAATATATTGTCTTGTGGAATTTGCATATATCTGATTGATGTAATTTTGTATTATATGTATTTATGTATGATGGGTGATAGTGAGTGGCTGTGCCACGCCATATAAAGTTGCCATTTGTGCTACATGTTGTACTTGAAAAAGGCCACAAAATGGCCGAAACATTGTATTTGATATTGGCAGAATAAATTTTGGTCACTTTTTTCAGCCGGATTGGAAGCTGCCCTTCCTTTCGTTTATATGGATTTTTCTGTTCATCTGGGTCCCTGAACTTGCAGCGTGCATCCCTGCTGTGCTGTCGGCTGTCTTTTCATAGCTCATAATGTGGGTGCAGTCACAGATTCAGAAATGGCACTCCCATGTCCTAGAACTGAGGCATCAACAAGAAGGACAAGTTGTGAAATTATGGAAATCACAGGATGAATAGACATGTTAGAGCTACGCAAATTATATCAAATTGAAACATGTTCAAAACATCTCAATATATTCAGTATCGAGTTTGAGCACCAAGGGCAGAAATCCCTGCACTTACAACCTTGGCTGCTGTTAGTGAGGTTATTAACCCCTTAACGATCAAGCCATTTTGTAGGTTAAAGACTGGGCCTTAATTTTGAAATCAGACGACTGTCACTTTATGTGCTTATAACTCTGGAACGCTTCAACGGATTCCGCTGATTCTGAGACTGTTTTTTCGTGACATATTGTACTTCATGATAGTGGTAAAATTTCTTTGATATGACTTGCGCTTATTTATGAAAAAAACATAAATATGGCAAAACATTTTAAAATTTAGCAATTTTCAAACTTTTAATTTTTATGCCCTTAACCCCTTCACGACCTGTGACAGCGTATGAGTCATGAAAGTCGGTGCCAATCCGACCCATGACGCATACCCTGTGTCATGACTTCAAAGCCCCCCTGCGGGTCGGGTGACCGGGGTCAATGAAAGGTCACCTGACCCACAGATACAGGGGGATTTGTTCTTCACCACATGGGGCGTGGCTTCACCCCCACGTGGCTACGATTGCTCTGATTGGCTGTTAAAAGTGAAACAGCCAACCAGAGCGATAGTAATATTTCATCAATGAAAATTGATGAAATATTACAATCCAGCCATGGCCGATGCTGAAATAGCATCGGACATGGCTGGAGACACTAAGTTAACCCCCCCCACCTGCTGACCTCAGTTTTTTCATTTTCACATGGGCAACAGGATAAAATGGATCCTAAAATTTGTTGGGCAATTTCTCCTGAGTGCACCGATACCTCATATGTGGTCATAAACCACTGTTTGTGCGCACGGCAGGGCTCAGAAGCGAAGGAGCGCCATTTGACTTTTTGAATGGAAAATATGCTGGAATATTTAGCGGTTGCCATGTCGCGTTTGGAGAGCCCCTGTGTGCCTAAACATTGGAGCTCCCCCACAAATGACCCCATTTTGGAAACTAGACCCTCCAAGGAACTTATCTAGATGCATAATGATCAATTTGAACCCCCAGGTGCTTCACAAATTGATCTGTAAAAAAAAAAAAAGGACTTTTTTTCACAAAAATGTTCTTTTAGCCTCAGTTTTTTCATTTTCACATGGGCAATGGGATAAAATGGATCCTAAAATTTGTTGGTCAATTTCGCGTGAGTACACCGATACCTCATATGTGGTCATAAACCACTGTTTGCGCGCACGGCAGGGCCCGGAAGGGAAGGAGCGCCATTTGACTTTTTCAATGGAAAATTAGCTCCAATCGTTAGCGGACACCATGTCGTGTTTGGAGAGCCCCTGTGTGCCTAAACTTTGGAGCTTCCCCACAAATGACCCCATTTTGGAAACTAGACCCCCTAAGGAGCTTATCTAGATGTGTGGTGAGCACTCTGAACCCCCAAGTGCTTCATAGAAGTTTATAACACAGAACTGTGAAAATAAAAAATATTTTTTTTCCCTCAGGAAATGATTTTTAACCCACTATTTTTTATTTTCACAAGGGTAATAAGATAAATTGGACCCCAAAAGCTGTTTTCCAGTTTGTCCTGAGTACGCTGGTACCCCATAAGTGGGGGGGACCACTGTTTGGGCACACGTTGGGGCTCGGAAGAGAAGTAGTGATGTTTTGAAATGTCGACTTGATGGAATGGTCTGCCGGTGTCATGTTACGTTTGCAGAGCCCCTGATTTCCCGAAACAGTGGAAACCCCCCACAAATGACCCCATTTTGGAAACTAGACCTCTCAAGGAACAAATCTAGCTGTGTCGTGAGCACGTTGAACCCCCAAGTGCTTCACAGAAGTGTATAACGCAGAGCCGTGAAAATAAAAAAAAAAATTTTCTCCACAAAAATTTTTTTTTTAGCCCCCAATTTTTAATTTTCCCAAGGGTAACAGGAGAAGAAATTAGACCCCCAAAGTTCTTGTGCAATTTTTCCTGAGTACACTGGTAGCCCATATGTGGGGGTAAACCACTGTTTGGGCACACGTCGGGGCTCGGAATGGAGGCAGCACTGTTCGACTTTTTGAACGCAAAATTGGCTGGAATAAATGGTGGCGCCATGTCGTGTTCAGAGCCCCCTGATGTGCCTAAACAGTGGAAACCACTCAATTCTATCTCCAACCCTAACCCCAACACACTGCTAACCCTAATCATAACCCCAACACACCCCTAACCCTAGCCCTAACCCTATTTATAACCCTAACCCTATTTCTAAACCTAATTGAAAAATAAAAATATTTTATTATTTGTCCCTATGGGGGGTGATAAGGGGGGCGGTGATTGACTTTTTTTTTATTTTGATCACTGTGAGAGTTTATCACAGTGATCAAAATAAAAAAATTGAATCTGCCGCCGGGAAATGCCGGCGGGCGCACTGCGCATGCACCCGCCATTTTCCAAGATGGCGGCGCCCATGGATTGGGACCGCCGGATGACGGGACACCGGGACGGCCAGAGGGGGTTAGTGAGTATTGTGGGAGGGATCGGAAGGTGGGGGGGATCAGAGGGAAGGGGTAGGGGGGAAGATTGTGACAGAAGTTTATTAACCCTTTAGGTACTTCAAAAGAATTGAAGCAATGTGGAAGGAAAAAATGAACATTTAACTTTTCTGCCCAAAATTTATCTTTGGACACAATTTTTTTTATTTTGTCAAGCGTTTCAGGAGAAAATGAACCACAATATTTGTTGTGCAATTTCTCCTGAGTACACTGATACCCCATGCGTGGAGGAAGACCAATCTTTAAGCGCACGGCAGTGCTCAGAAGGGAAGGAGCATCATTTGAGATTTTGAATGTCAGATTGGCTGGAATCGAGAGCGGACGCCATGTTGTGTTTGAAGAGCCCCTGATGTACCTAAACAGTGGAAACTCCACATAAGTGACCCCATTTTGGAAACTAGACCCCCCAAGGAACTTATCTATATGTGTGGTGAGCACTTTGAACCCCCAAGGGCTTCACAGAAGGTTATAACGTAGAGCCGTAAAAATAAAAAAATAATTTTTCCACAAAAATGATCTTTTCACCCCCAATTTTTCTTTTCCCAAAGGTAAAAGGACCCAAAAGTTGTTGTGCAATTTGTCCCGAGTACGCTGATACCCCATACAGTGGGGCAAAAAGTATTTAGTCAGTCAGCAATAGTGCAAGTTCCACCACTTAAAAAGATGAGAGGCGTCTGTAATTTACATCATAGGTAGACCTCAACTATGGGAGACAAACTGAGAAAAAAAAATCCAGAAAATCACATTGTCTGTTTTTTTTTCATTTTATTTGCATATTATGGTGGAAAATAAGTATTTGGTCAGAAACAAAATTTAATCTCAATACTTTGTGATATATCCTTTGTTAGCAATGACAGAGGTCAAACGTTTTCTGTAAGTCTTCACAAGGTTGCCACACACTGTTGTTGGTATGTTGGCCCATTCCTCCATGCAGATCTCCTCTAGAGCAGTGATGTTTTTGGCTTTTCGCTTGGCAACACGGACTTTCAACTCCCTCCAAAGTTTTTCTATAGGGTTGAGATCTGGAGACTGGCTAGACCACTCCAGGACCTTGAAATGCTTCTTACGAAGCCACTCCTTCGTTGCCCTGGCGGTGTGCTTTGGATCATTGTCATGTTGAAAGACCCAGCCACGTTTCATCTTCAATGCCCTTGCTGATGGAAGGAGGTTTGCACTCAAAATCTCACGATACATGGCCCCATTCATTCTTTCATGTACCCGGATCAGTCGTCCTGGCCCCTTTGCAGAGAAACAGCCCCAAAGCATGATGTTTCCACCACCATGCTTTACAGTAGGTATGGTGTTTGATGGATGCAACTCAGTATTCTTTTTCCTCCAAACACGACAAGTTGTGTTTCTACCAAACAGTTCCAGTTTGGTTTCATCAGACCATAGGACATTCTCCCAAAACTCCTCTGGATCATCCAAATGCTCTCTAGCAAACTTCAGACGGGCCCGGACATGTACAGGCTTAAGCAGTGGGACACGTCTGGCACTGCAGGATCTGAGTCCATGGTGGCGTAGTGTGTTACTTATGGTAGGCCTTGTTACATTGGTCCCAGCTCTCTGCAGTTCATTCACTAGGTCCCCCCACGTGGTTCTGGGATTTTTGCTCACCGTTCTTGTGATCATTCTGACCCCACGGGGTGGGATTTTGCGTGGAGCACCAGATCGAGGGAGATTATCAGTGGTCTTGTATGTCTTCCATTTTCTAATTATTGCTCCCACAGTTGATTTCTTCACTCCAAGCTGGTTGGCTATTGCAGATTCAGTCTTCCCAGCCTGGTGCAGGGCTACAATTTTGTTTCTGGTGTCCTTTGACAGCTCTTTGGTCTTCACCATAGTGGAGTTTGGAGTCAGACTGTTTGAGGGTGTGCACAGGTGTCTTTTTATACTGATAACAAGTTTAAACAGGTGCCATTACTACAGGTAATGAGTGGAGGAAAGAGGAGACTCTTAAAGAAGAAGTTACAGGTCTCTGAGAGCCAGAAATCTTAATTGCTTGTTTCTGACCAAATACTTATTTTCCACCATAATATGCAAATAAAATGAAAAAAAAACAGACAATGTGATTTTCTGGATTTTTTTTTCTCAGATTGTCTCCCATAGTTGAGGTCTACCTATGATGTAAATTACAGACGCCTCTCATCTTTTTAAGTGGTGGAACTTGCACTATTGATGACTGACTAAATACTTTTTTGCCCCACTGTATGTGGGGGTAAACCACTATTTGGGCACATGGCAGAGCTCAGAAGGGAAGCAGTGCTATTTGACTTTTTTGGCTGGAATGGAGATCGGATGCCATGTCGTATTTGGAGAGCCCCTGATGTGCCTAAACAGTGGAAACCCTCCACAAGTGACCCCATTTCGGAAACTAGACCCCCCAAGGAACTTATCTAGATGTGTGGTGAGAGCTCTGAACCCTCAAGGGCTTCACAGAAGTTTATAACATAGAGCTGTAAAATTAAAAAAATCATTTTTTCCACAAAAATGATCTTTTCATCCCCAATTTTTATATTCCCAAGGGTAAAAGGACCCAAAAGTTGTTGTGCAATTTGTCCTGAGTACGCAGATACCCCATATGTGGGGGTAAACCACTGTGTGGGTGCATAGCAGAGCTCAGAAGGGATGGAGCGCCGTTTTGGAATGCAGACTTTGATGGAATGGCCTGCGGGCGTCATGTTGCGTTTGCAGAGCCCCTGATGTGCCTAAACTGTGGAAACCCCCCACAAGTGACACCATTTTGGAAACTAGACCCCCCAAGGAGCTTATCTAGATGTGTGGTGAACAATTTGAACCCCCAAGTGCTTCACAGAAGTTTATAACGTAGAGCCGTGAAAATAAACAAATCATATTTTTTTCCACAAAAATGGTCTTTTTGCCCCCAAATTTTTATTTTCACAAGGGTAACAGGAGAAATTAGACTCCAAAAGTCATTGGGCAATTTGTCCCGAGTACGCTGATACCCCATATGTGGGGTGGAACCACTGATTGCCTTACTGCGGATCCTTGGGAGGCAGAATGCACAAAGCCTCAAAAGGTGAAGAATTGGTTTTATTTTTTTACGCCGTTCCTCGTGCGGTATTAGTGATTAGGCTGCAGGTTGGTGCGATTACAGTGATGCCAGATTTATATCCTTTTTTCATGTTTAGCTTCTGTCACACACTAAAAGACGCTTTTTTTGGAAGAATTTTTTGGAAGAAATTTTTGCATTGCCGCATTTTGAGAGCTATAATTTTTCCATATTCCGGCCGACAGTCATGTGCGGGCTTGTTTTTTGCGGGACGACCTGACGTTTTTATTGCTATCATTTTCGTGCACATAACGTTTTTTGATCGCTTTCTATTCTGATTTTTGTGGAGGCAGAATGAACAAAAACTAGCAATTCAGGAATTGATTTTTTTTTTTCTCCATAGTTCCGCATGTGGTAAAATTAGTATGGCAGCTTTATTTTTGGGTCAGTACAATTACAGCGATATCTCATTTATATCATTTTTTTATGTTTTGGTGTTTTTTACACAATAAAAACTTATAGAAAAAATAATTAATTTTGCATCACTTTATTCTGCGAGCTATAACTTTTTTATTTTTCCGCTGATGATGCTGTATAGCAGCTTGTTTTTTGCGGGACAAGATGATGTTTTCAGCGGTACCATGTTTACTTATATCAGTCTTTTTGATCGCGTGTTATTGCACTTTTTCCAAGCGGTAAAACTTGCTAGTTTTTGGGGGTTTTTGGGTTGTTGTTTTTTTACGGCGTTCACTGAGGGGGTTAACTAGGGTGACTCTTTTATAGATGGGATTTTTAAAGACGCAGCAATACGAAACATGTGTATTTTTTGTTTATTTTATTTTTTTACATAAAAATGTGTATTTTTAGGAGAATTTTTAGGGTTTTTTTAAAATTATTTTTCATTATTTTTTAATATTTGTTTTACATATTTTTTTAAAAAATGTTTTGTTTTTTTACCTTGTCCCTTTATGGAACTTTCACTTTCGGTATAATGCTCCAGCATTGTAATGTATTATGCCTATGCTTTTAGCATGGTCTCTGCAGCTTTCCATATGTAAATGACCCGGAGAATGTCATGACACCTCTGGGTCATCATGGCACAGGTCGGGTCCCGCGATTACTTCGCGGGGACGCCGACCTTTGGCAGAGGGAGCCCTCTACCCTCTGCCTCCCCCTCTGAACGCTGTGATCACGCTTGATCGCAGCACTCAGGGGGTTAACAGCGGGGGGTGGCGGGCACGCCGCACCCAACTGTCAGTGCAGAAGCTCAGCCACTGCAGCGCTGAGCTCCTGAACTGAGATCGGGCAGGAGACGCTGAAATTTCAGCCTCTCCTGCCCGATCGTTGCTGTGTTTGGTCAGTCAGATTGACTGAAGAGTCACAGCTATTGGGGTGCAGGGACCGACTGCAAGGGTCCCTGCACCCCTTGCTGTGCTTCTCAGCTGTCAGACAGCTGTCAGCACTGAACTGTCACTGCGTGCTGCTGGCAGCTCCCTTTGGAATGATCGAACAATGATATCCTAGATACGCTCAATGGGAGACAAGTCTGGAGACGCTGTAAGCCATGGTAGCTTGGTTAGGCCACTCAGGCTGCTTACAGTAGCACAAGCAATAGACAGCCTGACATTGTGTTGAACAACGGCTCTTGGGACACTTTGGAGAAATTGCGGTACCACTGATTCCAACAGCAAATCAATGTCAGTAAAGCACTGTGGAATCAATGGCGCTATATAAGTGAGTAAAGTAAATAAATAAATGTAACTCCAAGCTGTTATTATACTTGGAATGAAAACAAGGGGGTTCTGGCTGATGTACATAATGCTATCTCACATCTCATAATACCAAGAATAGGACTAATGTAAAATTCCCTCAAGAAAGCCTCTTTATGACATTGCCCACATACACTCCAGAACTATCTCCAGCTAAGCCAAAAGTTGGGACTCATCACTGACAAGGATAAACCTCCATTTCAGCCTCCATTGCTGTCTTGCTTTGCGACCAGTAGTGTGAGGTCATGCTTGCCCAAGTGCATTCAGCGTGGCAGAACTTTCCTCAGACAGCCATTAATAATTTCACCAATAGCAGCCAAGACATGTACCGTATATACTCGTGTATAAACCGACCCGAGTATAAGCCGACCCCCCTAATTTTGCCACAAAAAAAGGGAAAACTTATCGACTTGCGTATAAGCCTAGGGTGGAAAATGCAGCAGCCACTGGTACATTTCAAAAATAAAAATAGATATCAATAAAAGTAAAATTAATTGAGACATCAGTAGGTTAAATGTTTTTGAATATCCATATTGAATCAGGAGCCCCATATAATGCTTCATACAGTTCATGATGGCCCCATAAGATGCTCCATACAAAATACACCCCATATAATGCTGCACAAAGGTTAATAATGGCCCCATAAGATGCTCCATAGAATAATATGCCCCATATGCTGCTCCATAAAGGTTATGGCCCAATAAGATGTTCCATAGATTATGCCCCATAAGATGTTCCATAGATTATGCCCCATAAGATGCTCCATAGATTATGCCCCATAAAATGCTCCATAGATTATGCCCCATAAGATGCTCCATAGATTATGCCCCATATGCTGCTCCATAGATTATGCCCCATATGCTGCACCATAGATTATGCCCTATATGCTGCACCATAGATTATGCCCTATATGCTGCCCCATAAAATGCTCTGTAGATTATGCCCCATAGATTATGCCCCATATGCTGCCCCAAAAAATGCTCAATAGATTATGCCCAATAAAATGCTCCATAGAATAGGCCCCATATGCTGCTGCTGCAAATAATAAAAAAAAAATAAGACACTCACCTCTCGTCGCTGGGGGCCAGGTGTCGGTGTCCTGAGCAGGTGGGGACACCGGTGCGCTATGGGGGACAGGTCCCGGTGTCACCGCTGGCTCAGGACCTCAGCACCTGCAATATTCACCTGTCCCCGGTCCACCGCTGCAGGCCGCTGTCTTCCAGGTCCTCTGTCAGTGACTGTTCAGGCAGAGGGTGCTGTGCGCACTAACTACGTCATCTCGTCCTCTGACCTGAACATCACAGCCAGAGGATGCAGAGGACAGAGCGGCGCGCAGCAGTGACTGCTGAAGAAAGGAGCCTGAGACCGAGGGAGAAGCGGGGGGCTGCAGAGACGCGCCAGGGGGGGAAAGTATGATCTGACACCCCCGCTCCCCTGCCGACCATATATGACTCGCGTATAAGCCGAAGGGGGACTTTCAGCCCCAAAAAATGGGCTGAAAATCATCTCGGCTTATACACGTGTATATAAAGTGTTTGCATTTCTGCCTATGGTGCTCATACTCGATAATGAATTAATCAAAATGTTTTGAAAGTGTTTCAATTTTTTATCATTTGCATATAATTAGCATGTCTATCCTGTGATTTCCATAATTCCACATCCATGACTTGTCCTTCTTGGTTTTGCAATTTCAATGTTGAAAAATGTATTAATGCCTCTTCATACTACAGGAGGAAATACAAAATATCAACTAATACTTCTTGTATTTTTTTTTAACAACAGGATACAGTTAAGCCCTGTAATGATGAGAGAATATTGTCTTTTGGCACTAGTAGGGTGTACTTACATACAAGCTGTACATCCTGTTCAATCTAACAGTATGTTCAGCTGTTAGCTAGCCTAGTTTGCTTGCCTTTTTCATACTATAGACCCCCGTCGCCATCATTTTCTACTCCTATGAAGCGTAGTAAGTTTTGGAGCTTCATAGGATATCATGAATGTCATTATATACTGAAATACTGCAGTATTGCTATATATAGCACAAGTGATCAAACTGCAGTTTTATGTCACCTAGAACAAAAAAAAAATCGAAAAAATTATATACTTTTCCCAAAACTAAAAATACAGTTAAAAAAAAAAATCAACATATTTGGTATTACTACATGCTGCAATAGTCCAATTTATGAAATTCTAAAGTTATTTAACCTATAAGGTAATCACTGTCAAACAAATAATAATCAAAATGTCAGAATTGCTATTTTTCAATTGTAGCAACTACCAAAATATACAGTAAAGAGCAAATCAAAACCCTGAATGTACCCCCAAAAAGATTAAACAAAATAAAAAGATGAATCGGCTCACCATTCCAAGGAGTGTAGCAAGAGTCCACAGGTGATACGTTGCACAGAGTAAGCTCTATGTTCGTTCTTGGGAACGTGTAGTCTCAGAAAAGGTAGAAATCCAGTAAACAGGTTAATTACACAGTTGTTGATATTGAACCTCTGCCCAGATGTTAACTACTTGCTACACAAATCAGCACGTAGGTTTATACAGAAAGTATAGAAAAAAATCCAATGAAAACAAACCTGATAGACAAAAAAAAAAATCAAGCTCAAAAAGCTCACACAGTCCCATCAATAACGTAAAGAGGTTGTCCAGTACTATAACTTTTTTTTATTTTTTTTCATAAATCTTGCTATTATGTCCCACTCAAAACATCCACTGTGTTTATTTTAGCAATATTACCTTTTATCATGCTCTAGCACCACATCCTCAGTGCTGGCTCCAGCTCTCATGGGGTTAACCGACAACTTCCTTTCTCCTGACTTACCGTGCTCTAATACTACAAGTTCCAAGATGTATTGCACTGGCCTGTAAGCCAGCACCTAGCACACCCACTCCAAAACAAACCCAAACCCCTCCCTCCTCTATCTTCCATCTGAAGCATCTTATTGTAATACATTGCAAGCATCATAAGCACACACACACGAGCATGCACAAACACAGACATTTATAAAAAAAAAATAATTAATATGTACTGTGGTGTCGTGACCACTGTGTCCGCTAGGGGGAGCTGTGTGGGTGTCCCAGGACGAACGGATAGCCTTGTCCAGAGTGGTAACAGGAGCAGGGTGCTAAAGGATCGTTATGTGTCTCAAGGTGGGTGGCCTTGGGATGGAGGCTTGCTTATGTGCTGATCAGCAGAGCTGATCTTTTGCTCCAATGTGTCAGGGAGAAGTCTCCAGGTAGCTGGTGAGACGGGCATGACCAGTTGCCTACAAACCCACCCAGGGGGCGTGTTTAAGAACACTTGTAAAGTGTGTATAAGTGGTTGAAGGACCTGTGATGAGGTCACAGCCATGTGACCTGGTGGGCGTGGCTACGGACCATATAAGGTGGCCAGGGTAGATCACATGGAGTGAATGCTTGGACCTGGTTGGTCCGTTTTGGAAGGTCACGTCTGAGAGAGATGGGGCTGTCTTCCTGACAGCAAGTGAACGCTGCGCTTAATGGCTGCACGTGCCTGATAGTTTCCTGGAGGGAATGGACGTCTGCAGCGTGGTGAAGCAGCCATGAGGTAAACCCAGAGAGGGGATATAACTGTGAGGCTAAGAGAGCCTGTGTGCTGGACACGGCACAACCTGTGTGACCACAGGGATAACAGAGTGAAGCTCTGTCATGGACGCTATGCTGTTAATATGAACTTTATGTTGCTGGTCAAGGTTTATGATGCCTAAATAAACCGCTTGGACTGTGATTGTTTTATGGAAAACCTGTGCTGGATGTGATTTATTGGCTACCAAGCGAGTATCCCCTACCCGAATGACAGCGTTACCTTACAGTACCCATGTGCATACCTTTATAGTGCTGAAAGCTATAAGGGTATGTGAACACGTTGCGGTTTCCAGTGCGGATTCTTCCGCACAGAATCCGCATTTCTTGGCAGAAAACGCAGATGCGTTTTTCATGCGTATTTTCATGCGTTTTTTTATATGCGGATTTGTATGCGTTTTTTGTAAGCTAAATAAAGATATGTTAATTAACAAAAAAAAAAAAGATTTGTCATGTAATTTCTTGCTCAACCTCCTCGTTTACATTTTTCCAACCCACACTCCATTACACACACAGATTATGGGATAGATAGATATGGGCTAGATAGATATGGGATAGATAGATATGGGATAGATAGATAGATATGGGATAGGTAGATAGATATGGGATAGGTAGATAGATATGGGATAGGTAGATAGATAGATAGATATGGGATAGGTAGATAGATAGATATGGAATAGATAGATAGATAGACAGACAGATAGATAGATAGATAGATAGATAGATAGATAGATAGGTGGATAGATATGAGAGAGATAGATAGATATGGGGTAGATAGATAGAGATATGGGATAGGTAGATAGATAGATAATAGATAGATATGAGGTAGATAGATAGATAGATAGATAGATAGATAGAAAATCAAAAAAGATAGAGGCAGCACACCATATGGAATTAGAAAAAAGTGCTTTTTAATAGCCCATGTGGCGACGTTTCGGTCTCAAGTGCAGACCTTGCGGGGCTGTGATGCGTGGCTCACGGCTGTCTGCCAGCTTGGTGCATTAGCCTCAGCTGTAGCAAAAAGCTATTAAGTGCAGCTCTCTAGATGGTGACTTTTGTGAGTAGCCTTGCACAGAACAGCAGATCGATCTGAATGGGGGTGCAACAATTAATCTGATGGAATCTGATTGCGTGGGATACAACAAATCTTTAGGCCAAAGTGGAGACAAATAAGTGTCTTTAACAAAGCAAGCAGTGAAACAAAAACTAACAGATTTTCCTGCAATTGTAACGAAGTACACAGCACAAAACAAAAATGTTCAGCAAACTTAATAGCGGGGCGCAACTGCTAATACGCACAAGTCCAGCAGTAATATGAAGCGAGAGTACGCACGGCACTTAACGTAGAAGTCCAGCAATTATATGAAACAAAAGTGCACATGGCTCTTAAACTTAGAAGTCCAGCAATAATATGATCAAGAGAGCACACAGCACTTAACGTAGAAGTCCAGCAATACACAGGTGGAGCATTAACAGGAGGAGGTTACTAAATGTACCTTTTGGGCTGAAAAGTCACACTCAAGTCCAGCACCGAAGCCCACACAGACACAATCCAAGTGATAACGATATCAGAATCTCTTACCACAGCAGTTCCAGAGATGAGTAGCTCCACACTAGAAGTCCGGACAATAAGAAAGGCCAGTTTCACATTAGCGTTTTTGTGCGCAGCGCATCGTGTGCATCCATCTGCATGCCTCATGCGTACCTATGTTTAACATGGCGTACGCATGGTCTTGCGTTTGCATGCGTCCGTCTGCGTTTCGTACGCATGCATTATTCCAGGTGTACGTCTAGATGCGCCGGACGCAACATGTTGCATTTTTTGGGTCCGCCCAAAGGCGTAAAAAAAACGCATGTAATAATAATAATAATAATCTTTATTTTTATATAGTGCTAACATATTCCGCAGCACTTTACAGTTTGCACACATTATCATCACTGTCCCGGATGGGGCTCACAATCTAAATTCCCTATTAGTACGGCTGACGTTTTGGCCTGATAACGGCCTTTATCACCATAGTCGTCCTTTAAGTGGAGCATCAGTAATCACCAGGTAAATAATGTCACTGCTAGGCAATATTTCAAAAGGCGCTGTCTGTCCAGTGTGGCTGGTAATCCAGGTTCCTAAGGAGCCGCTGTCTTGGTGGTATGCCAAAGGATCATTGGTGGTGCAGTGTGGGATGCAGGCACCGCCGTGCCAGCATTGGTGCCTGCATCCTACACTGTGCCACCATGATCCTCTGGCATACCACCAAGACAATGGCTCCATAGGAACCTGGATTACAAGCCACACTGGACAGACTGCGCCTTTTGAAATATTGCCTAGCAGTGACATTATTTACCCAGTGATTACTGATACTCCACTTAAAGGGCGACTATGTGATAAAGGCCGTTATCAGGCCGAAACGTCACCCATTGCTTTACCTATCACTGTCAAAAAACATTCACTTTAAGTATATTCTACGTGTGCAGTGATTCTATACTGAACTCATTTGAAGGCATGGCTTTCAGACAGTCGTCAACATACAAGTCTTTTTCTATGAATTGTCTGACATCTGATCCGTATTCTGTTTCTCCTTCTTGAGCCGACCATTTGAGTCCATAAATGGTGACTGTAGGTGAAGGACTATTGCCAAAGATGTGCACTCTCATGCGGTACTTTGTGACCTCTTTAGTAGGATCACTGTCTCTGTACCAGAAAAATCTTAGGAAGTTCCTGTCTCTCTCTCACACAGAAACAATGGAACATTTGCTGGATGTCAGCGATGAAGGCAATGGAATCCTTACGGAAGCACATAAGTACTCCCAACAGTTTGTTACTGAGGTCTGGTCCTGTCAGTAGAACATCATTCAGGGAGACATCATCAAACTTAGCACTGGAGTCAAACACCACTCTAATATGGTCCGGTTTCTTAAGGTGGTATACTCCAAACTGGGTAAGAACCAGCATTCTTCAGTGTCTTTGAGAGTGGGAGCTAGTTCTGCATGACAGTTCTCAAAAATCTTTGACATGAAGGAGAAAAAGTGATCTTTCATCTCCGGTTTTTATTGCAGATTATGTTTAAGAGAGGAGAAACGTTTTAATGCCTGACTTCTGTAGATGTGGTCTGTGGGTTCTGAAGGGAAGAGGTGC
Organism: Dendrobates tinctorius; assembly: GCF_039654945.1. Taxonomy (NCBI): domain Eukaryota; kingdom Metazoa; phylum Chordata; class Amphibia; order Anura; family Dendrobatidae; genus Dendrobates; species Dendrobates tinctorius. The sequence goes on from NW_027361677.1 coordinate 3,241,823, forward strand.
TACCCAGCTGTTGGTCTCATCTTTTACAAGTCCCCTGTCTATTACCGCTAAGAACAATTTGTCCTCTACCGACATTGCCACTTGGTTGTCTTGCTTAGTTCACTGGAAGACTGTGCACCCCAACTGATCCTCATAGCCTCCTGACACCATACTGCTGTCATGAGGAAAGTCTATTAAATGATTGGGTAGTTGGATGCTGTGTGGTAGTTCCTTGACATGGAACTCGTTGTTGCAAGGTTGAAACAGAGATGGGCGTCGTTTCTCCAATGTATTTGTTAGCATACTTGTCACAGAAGATGGGGCGTGCATGTGTCCCAAGCATACGTTTCCTATTATGACCCATCCTAGGTCTAGATTTTGGGCATAGGGAGCATTGTGGAGTCCATTAATATGACATCTCACTTTATGGACCTGTAGGATATCTCTTCCCAACAGCAGTATTATTTGAGCCTGATGGCCGAGTTCCGGTATAAGGTGTGCTATGAGTTTTAAGTGAGCGTGATGGATTGCCACATCCGGTGTAGGTATTTCAGATCTGTTGTCTGGGATCTGATTACACTCTATGATTGTAGGTAGTGGTAGGCAGAATTGTCCGTCTTAGGCTACTTTCACACTAGCGTTTTTTTGCGCTGCGCTACGTGCGCAGTCCAAATACATACAAAAAACGCATCAAGCGTTTTGCATGCGTTTGCTTATTTTATGCGCATGTGTTTAAACCAGTTTGTAGCCATATTGACTCTTAAAACGCATGCGATTTCAAACGCTGACGTGCGCATGGAAATGCGCACGCCAGCGTTCCCATAGACGGTAATGTGATTTTTTGCGCATTCCGTGCGCTTTTATGAGCATGCGTTTTTTTTTTACACAGGTTGGGCACACAAAAAATGCAACAGGGTGCGTCCGGTGCGCATAGGCACACACTGCAAAAAAACGCATGCGAACGAAAACGCTTACAAACGCTAGACCATACGCACCCATGTTAAACATAGGGGCGCATGCACATGTATGCGTACGCAGCGCAAAAAAACGCTAGTGTGAAACCAGCCTAAGGACTCAATTTGGTAGTCAGTGGCTTTGCTACCTGCTGTTGTCACAGTACCTGCACATGTCTTTGATGAGTAGGGAGTGCTTGGTCCTTTGATGTTGAATAGGTGAAAGAATGTTGATCTAGCCAAGGATTGTCTAATGTCCCTTTACAGACTTCAGTACATTGTGAAGTGATCTCTGGCGTAGCTGCATCAGTGTTCCTTTCCTCCCCGCCATGCTCACTGTAAGCTGGCGTGTTTTGTGCACTCCATGGAGCTGGGCCAGGGTGTAGAGCAGTGTTATGGTCTGTGGTACCACATTCTGTGCATTTTACACTGACCTTACAATCCTTGGCGAGGTGAGTTGTGGATAAGCAGCACTTGTAGCAGATACCGTTCTCTTTCAGGAAGCTTCTGCGATCTGGCATAGATTTTCCCCTGAAGGCTCTGCATTTCAGGAGAGGATGAAGTTTCTGATGGAGCCGGCACTGCTTGTCAGGTTCTTGCACCTTTGTCTCTGATTGGGAGCAGCCAGCAGACCTGTAATTGGAACTTGGAGAAGAAACATAAGTCTTGTGCACTGCCACAGATGTTCTGTGTGGATTTGCAGCTGGTGACAGCGTGGCATATGACATTGCAAAGTCAAAGCTGGGATTGTTTCTAAATGTCGCTTGTTCGTGTATAAAGTCTACAAAAACGGAGAAGGGAGTGAATGGAACACTGTGTTTGTATTTGTACGTGGAACCATGTGCGAGCCACCTCTCTTCTAGATTGTAGGGCAACTTTTGGACTATAGGGTTAACACTAGAGTTGAGCGAAACCCGACCCTAGGATGACGTCGGCCACGAGGTCGGCGACTTACGCGCCAAAGTCGCGTTTCAAAAGTTTGTTTTGCGCTCTTTTTCAGCCAATCAGGATCCACGGACACTGTGGGCAACGTGATGACCTAGGCACGGGTCACCACCATCTTTCAGAAGGGCATGCAAGTGATTGGCTTGCTTTGGTGGGCGTCACAGGGGGTATAAAAGGGCGTGCACGCCGACCGCCATCTTACTTCTGCCGATCTTAGTATAGGGAGAGGTTGCTGCTGATTCTGTAGGGAGAGCGTTAGGCAGGGAAGAAGACAAAAAAACTGCTTCTGCTGCTAGCGATTTGGCCTGCACAACACACAAGTCACTGTGTGTTCAGTGCAAGGGGAGGCTATATAGTGGTGTATCAGTGGTGTTGGTTGTTGGGCTGCCTTTTAAGGCTACCTGACACGCTGGCATTGCTGTTTACCCACTGCTCCGCAAACTGCTTTTTTAAAAGCAATCCAATCTCCCTTATCCTCTAGTCACTTTTGTCACAGCTGTGCCATTGAGCCTGTCACATAGCGCTCAGATATCAGTGGGCCTCACACAATCCACAAGTGTCCAGTGTCCAAAAGTGTGCGCAGAGATTCAAAATCTCCATTATCCTCTCGTCACTTTTGTCACAGGCAGCTGTGCCATTGTGCCTGTCACATAGCGCTCAGATATCAGTGGGCCTCACACAATCCACAAGTGTCCAGTGTCCAAAAGTGTGCGCAGAGATTCAAAATCTCCCTTATCCTCTCGTCACTTTGGTCACAGCTGTGCCATCGAGCCTGTCACATAGCGCTCAGATATCAGTGGGCCTCACACAATCCAAAAGTGTCCACTGTCCACAAGTGTGTGCACAAATTCTAAATCTCCCCTGTCCTATAGACACCTTGTACCTTGTTTTACATTACTATATAGTTTGTTGGATTTTGTCTACATTTCTACCAAAAATGAGGAAGGCTGGTGGAAGAGGCCGTGGAATTGGGTGGGGGTTGGCAGCTGGTAATGATGGTGTTGGTGGTGGATCTGATGGTAGTGGCAAGAGCAAAATAGGACCGAATGCAGGAGGTGCTGACCCTGCGTCATCGTCTGGCTACATAAGGCCTCGAACGCTTAGTTTTCTAGGAGTTGGCAAACCGCTTTTAAAGCCAGAGCATCAGGAAAAAGTTTTGTCTTACATTGCTGACTCAGCCTCCAGCTCTATCGCCTCCTCTTCTTCAGTTGTAAAAAGTAAAAGCACTGAGTCGTCATTGGAGGCTCATGTTCATGAACCACACCTTTCCTTGTGTCCTTCACCCCAACCAAGATTGAAGGATGACGCAGGCCATACTACTGATTACTCCATGGAGCTGTTTTCACATACCATGCCTGGATTATCAAATGAAATGGTGAATTACCCAGGCCAAGATGAATCTGACATGGAGTGCACTGATGCACAGCCGCTGATGGATGATTCTGCTGGTACATTCACTCAGAGCACTACATTGTCCTCGCAGTGTACAGAGCCAGATTCTGACCCTGATGAGACTCAGGTGCCCCTTCCCGCACACTATACCACCATACACGGTGACACAGAGGAAGGTGCACATGACATAGAAGAGGAGGTGATGGATGACCCAGTTGTTGACCCAGATTGGCATCCATTGGGGGAAGAGGGTGCTGCTTCCAATAGCTCAGATGAGGAGCATCCACAGCAGACATCGACATCGCAACAGCTGTTATCTGGCAGGCCCGGAGCACTCCAAAGACAGGTTCCAAACATCAAAAGAGTTGCTGGACAGCTTGTCCAGAGGGTCAAAAGATCACAGCGTGCTAGGCCGCAAAATGTCTGCCAAAGTAGGAAGAGTGCAGTGTGGCACTTTTTTGAACAAAATCCTCATGATCAGGCCAAGGTTATCTGTAAGAAGTGCGCAAAGACCTTTAGCCGAGGGAAAAATCTGAAAAATTTGAATACCAGTTGCATGCTTAGACATTTAACCAGCATGCACTTGCAAGCGTGGACACAACACCAAACCTCAAGTGCCACATGTGCAACTGATCACAACGAAGGTAGTCAGCAACGCTACATTGTTTCCCCCACTGTAAGCCCACCGGTTAGCACAGCAGCAAATGTTGAGGTGTCGTTGCAAGACCACAGCAGTCAGGGAATCCCACTGTTATATCAACGAAAGACTGATTCTAGGCCATCAGAAAGAACACCAACTCCATCACCATCATCAACCCTCTCTCAGTCCGCCCTGTCCACCGCTACTTCCACCATATGCAGCTCTCAAGTCCAGCTCACCCTCCCAGACACTATGAGTAGGTCAAGAAAGTACTCAGTCTCTCATCCGCGTACACTGGGTTTGAACGCCCACATTGCCAAACTAATCTCGTTTGAGATGATGCCCTTTCGGTTGGTGGAAAGCACAGCTTTCCGCGAACTCATGGCCTATGCAGTACCACGCTATGACCTACCCAGTCGCCACTTCTTCTCTCGCAAAGCCATCCCAGCCCTCCACCATCATGTGAAAGACCGCATTGTCCATGCACTCAAGCAGTCAGTGAGCGGAAAGGTGCACCTCACAACTGATGCATGGTCCAGTCGGCATGGCCAGGGCCGTTACGTGTCCATCACTGCGCACTGGGTTAATGTGGTGGATGCAGGGTCCACAGGGGACAGCGGTGGTGGGACAGTGCTGCCTAGTCCACGGTATAGGAAACAGTTGGCTGTAGGCGTTCGACCCTCCTCCTCCTCCTCCTCCTCCTCCAGAAGCGAAAGCTCGTCCACAGAGCGCAGTCGTACGAGCACTCCATCTGCAGCTGCCACTGTTGCACACGATGTGTCCCCCTATCGAGCAGCTAGTGGAAAGCGTCAGCAGGCTGTGTTGCAGATGATGTGTTTGGGCGACAGACACACCGCCGAGGTGCTGGCCGAGTACTTGAAGCGACAAACTGAGTCATGGCTGGGCAGTGTACATCTTGAGGCAGGCAAGGTAGTTAGTGATAACGGCCGTAATTTTGTGGCAGCCATAGCCCTTTCAAAACTCAGCCACATACCTTGCTTGGCTCACACCTTGAACCTGGTGGTGCAGTGCTTCCTCAAAAATTATCCGGAGTTAACAGCCCTGCTCCAGAAGGTGCGAAGACTGTGCGCGCACATCCGCCGGTCGCCTGTACACTCCGTTCGTATGCAGAAGCTGCAGCGATTGCTCCACCTTCCCAACCACCGCCTCATTATCGACATTGCAACAAGGTGGAACTCCACCCTGCACATGGTGGAGCGGCTGTGCGAGCAGAGGCAGGCCATAATGCATTTGTGGGAGTATACACGGCCAGGCACTTTGAGAGCAGACATGGAGTTGACAGGCGTGCAGTGGTCGAAGCTGAAAGACATTTGTAAAGTCCATCAGTGTTTTGAGGAATGCACACGGCTGGTAAGCGCAGACGACGCCATCCTAAGCATGAGCATCCCACTTATGCGTCTGCTCATGCAAACTTTGACGCACCTTAAGGAGCAGGCGTCTGCAGCCAATGTTGATGAGGAGGAAGAGGAGGAGGGAATCCTTGATGACATTCAGCCATTGTCTGCTCAGGGACCTCTCCTGGACGAGGTGGAGGAAGAAGAGGAGGAGGAGGAGGATGATGGGGATGATTACTTAGGGGAGGAGGATGCATCTCGTGGGGCAACACAGGGGTCACCACCATCTTTAAGAAGGGCATGCAAGTGATTGGCTTGCTTTGGGGGGCGTCACAGGGGGTATAAAAGGGCGCGCACGCCGACCGCCATGTTACTCATGCTGATCTCAGAATAGGGAGAGCTGCTGCTGCTGATGATTCTGTAGGGAGAGCGTTAGGCAGGGAAGAAGACACCAAAAACTGCTTCTGCTGCTACCGATTTTGCCTGTAGAACACACCAGTCACTGTGTGTGCAGTGCAAGTGGAGGCTATATTTTGCTGGATCAGCTGTGTTGGTTGTTAGGCTGCCTTATAAGGCTTCCTGATAGCTGCATTGCTGTTTTCCCACTGCTCTGCAAACTGCTTTTTTAAAAGCAATCCACATTTTTTTTTTTTGTCCTGGTGAGGTACTGAGCGTGCATTTTTTCACACCATACAGCGGTGTACGCTCCTCACACAGTACCGTGTAACGGCTGTTATCACAGCCACAGTGAAGCTATCTGTGTGTGACTCTGTAAGAATAAGTCGAGGACATGTTCCGTTCTTACAGACCTCCACCTTCTAGTTTTGTCTGCTTTTCAAACAGTTAAGTATATTTGCTGTTTTATCACATTCAAAACTATAGAGAGACAGCATGTGTCAGTCCGTATACTTAAAAAACACGGAGCTTGACAATTTTACGGACACCGGACAGCGGTGTACGACGTGCACCCTCCTCTCTCAGTACCGTGTAACGGCTGTTATCACAGCCACAGTGAAGCTATCTGTGTGTCACTCTGTAAGGATAAGTCGAGGACATGTTCCGTTCTTACAGACCTACACTCTAGGGAGATTCCTATTCTGCCCAATTCTATATACACCTTGTAGTTTGTCATACACTAGCCATTTTCTGCCTGTGACATAGCGGTGTGATATTCACTGCGCCTCACACAATCCAACAGTGTCCACAAGTGTGTTCAGAAACTCTACATCTCACCTGTCCTATAGTGACATTTTTCACACCTGCGACATTGAGCCTGTGACATAGTGGTGTTATATTAACTGGGCCTCACACAACAGTGTCCACAAGTGTGTTCAGAAATTCTACATCTCCCCTGTCCTATAGTGACATTTTTCACACCTACGACATTGAGCCTGTGACATAGCGGTGTGATAATAACTGGGCCTCACACAATCCAACACTGTCCACAAGTGTGTTCAGAAATTCTAAATCTCCCCTGTCCTATAGTGACATTTTTCACACCTGCGACATTGAGCCTGTGACATAGCAGTGTGATATTAACTGGGCCTCACACAATCCAACAGTGTCCACAAGTGTGTTCAGAAATTCTACATCTCCCCTGTCCTATGGTGACATTGAGCCTGTGACATAGCGGTGTGATATTAACTGGGCCTTACACAATCCAACAGTGTCCAAAAGTGTGTTCAGAAATTCTACGTCTCCCCTGTCCTATATACACTTTGTACCTTGTTTTACATTACTATATAGTTTGTGGGATTTTGTGTACATTTTTACCAAAAATGAGGAAGGCTGGTGGAAGAGGCCGTGGAATTGGGCGGGGGTTGGCAGCTGGTAATGATGGTGTTGGTGGTGGATCTGATGGTAGTGGCAAAAGCAAAATAGGACCGAATGCAGGAGGTGTTGAGCCTGCGTCATCGTCGGGCTCCACATGGCCTCGAAGGCTTAGTTTTCTAGGAGTTGGCAAACCGCTTTTAAAGCCAGAGCTTCAGGAAAAAGTTTTGGCCTACATTGCTGACTCAGCCTCCAGCTCTATCGCCTCCTCTTCTTCAGTTGTAAAAAATAAAAGCACTGAGTCGTCATTGGGGGGTCATGTTCATGAACCACACCTTTCCTGGTGTCCTTCACCCCAACCAAGATTGAAGGATGACGCAGGCCATACAACTGATTACTCCATGGAGCTGTTTTCACATACCATGCCTGGGTTATCAAGTGAAATGGTGAATTACCCAGGCCAAGATGAATCTGACATGGAGTGCACTGATAGATGATTCTGCTGGTAGATTCACTCAGAGCACCACATTGTCCTCGCAGTGTACAGAGCCAGATTCTGACCCTGATGAGACTCAGGTGCCCCTTCCCGCATACTATACCACCATACATGGTGACACAGAGGAAGGTGCACATGACATTGAAGAGGAGGTGATGGATGACCCAGTTGACCCAGATTGGCATCCATTGGGGGAAGAGGGTGCTGTTTCCAATAGCTCAGATGAGGAGGAGGAGCATCCACAGCAGACATCGACATCGCAACAGCTGTTATCTGGCAGGCCCGGAGCACTCCAAAGAGAGGTTCCAAAAATCAAAAGAGTTGCTGGACAGCTTGTCCAGATAGTCAAAATAGCACAGGGTGCTAGGCCGCAAAATGTCTTCCAAACTAGGAAGAGTGCAGTGTGGCACTTTTTTGAACAAAATCCTCATGATCAGGCCAAGGTTATCTGTAAGAAGTGCGCAAAGACCTTTAGCCGAGGGAAAAATCTGAAAAATTTGAATAACAGTTGCTTGCTTAGACATTTAACCAGCATGCACTTGCAAGCGTGGACACAACACCAAACCTCAAGTACCACATGTGCAACTGATCACAAAGAAGGTAGTCAGCAACGCTACATTGTTTCCCCCATTGTAAGCCCACCGGTTAGCACAGCAGCAAATGTTGAGGTGTCGTTGCAAGGCCAAAGCAGTCAGGGAATCCCACTGTTATATCAACAAAACACTGAATCTAGGCCATCAGAAAGAACACCAACTCCATCACCATCATCAACCCTCTCTCAGTCCGCCCTGTCCACCGCTAGTTCCACCATATGCAGCTCTCAAGTCCAGCTCACCCTCCCAGAGACTGAGTAGGTCAAGAAAGTACTCAGTCTCTCATCCGCGTACACTGGGTTTGAACAACCACATTGCCAAACTAATCTCGTTTGAGATGATGCCCTATCGGTTGGTGGAAAGCGCAGCTTTCTGCGAACTCATGGCCTATGCAGTAGCCCGCTATGACCTACCCAGTCGCCACTTCTCTCGCAAAGCCATCCCAGCCCTCCACCATCATGTGAAAGACCGCATTGTCCATGCACTCAAGCAGTCAGTGAGTGGAAATGTGCACCTCACAACAGATGCATGGTCCAGTCGGCATGGCCAGGGCCGTTACGTGTCCATCACTGCGCACTGGGTAAATGTGGATGCAGGGTCCACAGGGGACAGCGGTGGTGGGACAGTGCTGCCTAGCCCACGGTATAGGAAATAGTTGGCTGTAGGCGTTCGACCCTCCTCCAGAAGTGAAAGCTCGTCCACAGAGCGCAGTCGTACGAGCACTCCATCTGCAGCTGCCACTGTTGCACACGAGGTGTCCCCCTATCGAGCAGCTAGTGGAAAGCGTCAGCAGGCTGTGTTGCAGATGATGTGTTTGGGCGACAGACACACCGCGGAGGTGCTGGCTGAGTACTTTCAGCGACAAACTGAGTCATGGCTGGGCTTTGTACATCTTGAGGCAGGCAAGGTTGTTAGTGATAACGGCCGTAATTTTGTGGCAGCCATAGCCCTTTCAAAACTCAGCCACATACCTTGCTTGGCTCACACCTTGAACCTGGTGGTGCAGTGCTTCCTCAACAATTATCCGGAGTTAACAGCCCTGCTCCAGAAGGTGCGAAGAGTGTGCGCGCACATCCGCCGGTCGCCTGTACACTCCATTCGTATGCAGAAGCTGCAGCGATTGCTCTACCTTCCCAACCACCGCCTCATTATCGACATTGCAACAAGGTGGAACTCCACCCTGCACATGGTTGAGCGGCTGTGCGAACAGAGGCAGGCCATAATGCATTTGTGGGAGGATACACGGCCAGGCACTTTGAAAGCAGACATGGAGTAGACAGGTGTGCAGTGGTCGAAGCTGAAAGACCTCTGTAAAGTCCTTCAGTGTTTTGAGGAATGCACACGGCTGGTAAGCGCAGATGACGCCATCCTAAGCATGAGCATCCCACTTATGCGTCTGCTCATGCAAACTTTGATGCACCTTACGGAGCAGGCGTCTGCAGCCAATATTGATGAGGAGGAAGAGGAGGAGGGAATCCTTGATGACATTCAGCCATTGTCTGCTCAGGGACCTCTCCTGGACGAGGTGGAGGAAGAAGAGGAGGATGATGATGGGGATGATTACTTAGGGGAGGAAGATGCATCTCGTGGGGCAAGTGAAAATGTTGGCGTGGCAAGGTCTGGTACAGGGTTTGTGCGTGACTGGAGGGATGTGGATTTGCCAGAAAGTGCTCCTCCAACCAGCACTCGCAGTGCATCATTGACACCGGGAACATTGGCCCACATGTCAGATTATGCCTTGCAGATCCTAAAAAGGGACCCCCACATTGCCAAAATGATGAACGATGACGACAACTGGTTGGCCAGCATCCTGGATCCACGCTATAAAGGCAAATTACAAAACATCATGCCACACGAGAACCTTGACCTAATATTGGCTAATAAGCAACTCTGGTAAACCGGTTGGTTGAGGCATTCCCAGCACACAGCAGCGGTGATGGTTCTCACACGAGCCGTACGGGCCGGGGGCAGCTTGGCAGAAGTGGCGTTGGAGACAGGGGTTTCATGACAATGTTGTGGACTGATTTTTCAAGTACCGCTCACACAACTGGTAATACTGCATCGATGGAAAGTGACAGGAGACAGCAGTTGTCAACTATGGTTACAAACTACTTTTCCTCCCATATCGATGTTCTCCCGCACAGGTCATTCCCCTTTGACTATTGGGCCGCTAAACTGGACACCTGGCCTGAATTGGCACAATATGCCTCACAGGAGCTCGCTTGCCCAGCTGCAAGTGTGCTATCGGAAAGAGTCTTCAGTGCAGCTGGATCAATCCTGACAGAAAAAAGGATCCGTCTGTCAACCCAAAATGTGGATGATCTAACCTTCATTAAAATGAACCATGCATGGGTTTCCAAGGATTTTGTCCCACCTTCCCCTGATGACACATAGGGTGACAGAAAAATGGCTTGCTTTGGTCCTCCTCTTCCTGGGACTTGAACAATTTTGCCTTTTGAATCAGCTGAATGTCCAGCATCAACATATGCCACTTTCTAAAACTCCCAAACTGTGCTGCCCCCCGCCCATGGCCGGGGTCACCACCTAGCGCATGAAACCGTGCAAGTGCCGTTGCCCTGGAAAGGTGGGTAGGCCGACGCTTGGGCGCGGGCACTGGCACAGGGTCCTTCATAGTGCAATCAAGTGTCTCTGACGGTGGTGGTGCACACCCACTGTCAGACACACTGCCGTACTATGAGGGGCCCAGTGCCAGTACCGACGCCCATGAGTGGGCCCCCCTTGCTTGGGCAGGGCCCCAGCATTTGCAATCTTTACCTCTCCCTGTTCCTCCGCTGTGTAGTCTGGGTCGTCAAATCCATACTGGGCCTGACACAGTCTGAGCCTGCCTCCTGATCTACAGACATATATTTTGAATGTGTACACTATGCTATCCATACATGTTATCTAGGGATACTGTACCCTTTCTCACCTTTCTGCAATCATGTGTAATCCATACTGGGCCTGACACCGTCTGAGCCTGCCTCCTGATCTATAGACATATATTTTGAATGTTCTCACTATGCTATCCATACATGTTATCCGGGGATACGATACCCTTTCTCACCTTTGTGCAATCACGTGTAATCCATACTGGGCCTGACACCGTTTGAGCCTGCCTCCTGATCTATAGACATATATTTTGAATGTGAACACTATGCTATCCATACATGTTATCCGGTGATACGGTACCCTTTCTCACCTTTGTGCAATCACGTGTAATCCATACTGGGCCTGACACCGTTTGAGCCTGCCTTCTGATCTATAGACATATATTTTGAATGTGTACACTATGCTATCCATACATGTTATCTGGGGATACGGTACCCTTTCACACCTTTGTGCAATCACGTGTAATCCATACTGGGCCTGAGAACGGCTGGCGAGCTGTTAAGAAAGCTACAGCACCTGTGGTTTGCACACGTAAGTTTTTCATTTTTTCAGGAATGACGGTTAGGCCCAATTCCGGAACTGCGGTTGACCTGCACTTACTGGGAAATCATTGTTCGCGGGTAATAATTGTAATCCCAGATCCCCATCACTAACGTTCAGCGGGTTATCTGCACCTGTAAGCGACAAACGCTGGCCTTTTCAGTGTAGCGCACATGCAGCCACGGACATGTAAGGGCATGACACACCAGTTATTGGCCAATCTCACGTGCCAGAGCCTCGCGTGTCCCTTTAGTAAGCCGGACTCGGACCGCGGGGCATGACGGAGTCTCGTTCGTTAACGGAATTAAGCTTGCAATGTGTGCATCTTTTTTGTTGCTGGATGGTTGAGGTTGCCCGTGTTGAGTCAAATTACGCCGTAGGCTCCACTCCTGGTGGTGCCCTTCTGGACATTCCTTTAAGGTTCAGCTTTGCAACCATACTGCCCACGTAAAACAAACACTTTGCCTTCATGAATGCTGTTTGGAGGGTCGTGACTCGTGGGAATAACGCCGCCCAATAAGTTAACCTGCTAGAGAGATCCTTCGTTGCTCCCAAGCATGACATCACACTCGCTAGGAGGAAGGTAATGCCACTGTGGCGACCGTACTCCTGGGGGCGACACAAGTGCACTGATGCCCAGCCACTGCTCGATGAATCTGTTGGTACATTGACCCAGACCACTACATTCCCCTCGCACGCTACACGGCCTGAATCTGACCCTGATGAAACTCAGGTTACCCTTCCCATATACAGTTCCATCTTACACGGTGACAAAGAGGAAGCTGCAGATGAAAGTGCAGGTTCGGCCCACCCACCGTCAGACACACCACCGTACTATCAGGGGCCCTGTGCCAGTGCCGTCGCCAACGAGTGGGCCCCCCCTTCTTGCTCAGGATCACAGCACTTGCAAGGTTGAAATACTGTGCAGTCAGATGGAAGATGGGGATGACGAGGAGTCCAGACTAGTACAGGGATTCCCTAGCGAGGAGACTTATTTCATTGTTTTCAATGTTGGGACAGCAATTTTTGGGGAGCACTATACTCTGGAGAATGATAGATGGGGCCCACAGATGGGGCCCACCATACACTGGAACATTCCAAAGGTGGACATCAGACACTGGAGCAGCATTTACAGGGCCCATTATACACTAGAGCATTAGAAATGGGGCCCATTATGTTTGGAGCATTATTTTGGCCCATAAGACAGTGGAGCTTCATCCATGGGGACCAACATATACTGTAGCATTATGTGGAGCTCATCATATACTGTTTCAAACATATGGGACCAATGATTCCGTATGGAGAAATAGATGGGCCTCGTCATGAGATGTAAAAAGTGAAGTATTTTTCATTGTACTATACCGCTATTTCTCTGCCGTGAAAGGAGCATCATGAGTTGTGGTATGTGCTAAAGGGGCGCTCTTTCGCCCGGGGCACATGAAAACCTGGAGCCAGCCCAACACACCCAGAGTTCTCTCTGCAGATTTGCCTCTTCATCTTCAGCAGCACATCCCAGCACGGTGCCCTTAGAAATAAATGATCTCCCATGCTGTGCTACTGAATAAATATTTGCCCCTCACTGTTTCCTGATCAAAATACCCCCTCACAATGCTCCTCTCCAATGTATCCCTTCATACTACCCTTCTCCATAATGTGTGCAAACTCACTGTCCTCCATAATGTCCCCCCCACACTACCCTCTCTGTAATGTCCCCTCCACACAGCCCTTCTTCATAATATTCCCCACATTGCTCCTCTCTATATGATCTTCTGCACAGTCTCTCTTCATAATATTCCCTACACACAGCCGCTCTTCATAATATCCCCCACACACAGACCTTCTCCATATTATCCCCCATACATAACTTTCTCCATAAAGTTTCCTCAAACTACCCTTCTCCATAATGTCTCTCCCAAAACACTGTCCCTCTCCATGTCTCGCCCAAATTGCACCTCTCCCCGCCCTAATGGAAGACAAGAAACACAAGAGAGGTTAAATAACCTTCCCCTTCCTCCTACCTCCTGTGTTTTCCCTGTCCCCCAGTGGGGCATGAAGAGGTTCGTTACAGGTGCTGCTGCGGCCGGCGAGCGGAGCTCCTAGGAAACCTTACCACGCCGGGCAGCCGAGGTCAGGGGGTTCACCTCTCCTCCATGTGGCTGCTCCCGTCTCCATGGTCAATGTAACTCGGGACCCCCTCCCGCACCTCTTCGGGGGTAAAGAGGCGTGGTGATATGCGACTGGGGTCCTCCTGTAGCTCCCCGGTATCACAATGCTGCCGGGTGCCGGAGTCCGTGCGCACCGGAAGTGATGTTGCGGCGCGCTTCTGGTTCGCGTCCTATGCGTTCCACGCTGGAATGTACGCGCTGCCGGGCTTGAGTCGCAGCCAGGGTCGTTCCTTAGATTCCTCCCTGTGGACCGAGAGGGAGGAGGGGCACACAATTAACGCTGGAGGACTCCTTCATATCTGGGTCAGGAGCTCCAAGTAAGGCGCAGTGTGTCTGTCTGTGTGACTGGTGAGCTGACTGTGGATGGCGACAAACCCTCGACAGCTGCGTCTCGAGCCCAGCGTTCCCCCTCCTACTATGAGTAGCAGGGCCGGTCCCTCACTGTCCAGGCATTGGTGGCTATGGGTCATTTAGTATACCTGCTCTCTTTTTTCTTTTTTTTTTTTTTAGGGAGAAAAGGTCTCTGCCCCAAAGAGTAAACCCAGCCGCAAGTGAGGTGTGTTTGGTTCCAGTCTTCCCTCTGTCTATAAGAAGAAGCTGTGCCAACCTTGTATGCTGGACATATTACGTACCGAGCAGCCCTCCCTCCTGGACAGTATCAAAACACTCATTAAGCAGGAGGTGCAGACCTCCATAGCAGCCCTTTCCCAGACCCCGGTGCCGCATCCCCCTCTCCCCAAAAATAGGAAAATTGCACCTGTGGAAACAGACTCAGACTCGGGTGAAATTCGTACCTCAGGGTCTGAGGATATTTGGGAGAATGAGGGCTCCACATTCACCCCTAAACCCGATAGGAAAAAATACTACTCTTCTGAGGATATGGAAGAGCTGGTTTCCATGGTGAGAAACACCATGGGGGTTGAGGAGGAGGAGAAGTTCTCAGTTCAGGATGAGATGTTTGGGGGGCTGAAACCCAGAGGCAGGAAAGGGTTTCAGATTCATGAAAATGTCCAAAATTTTATTTTCCAGGAGTGGTCCCCCCCCGAGAAGGGACTTAGCATACCCTCCTGAGTTAAAGAATCGCTTTTCCCTCGACGGTGACAATTCTATTTGGGAGATCCCTAAGATAGACGTCCAGGTCTCTAAAGTGACCAAGAAGACGTCCCTCCCTTTCGAGGATTCTTCCCAATTGACAGATACTATGGATCAGAAGATAGAGAGCCACCTGAAAAAGTTCTGGGAAGCCTCTGCTAACTTTCTCAAAGCAAACGTAGCTTCTACATGCGTCGCCAGGGCCCTATTTCTCTGGCTTCGCACATTGGAAGAACACTTCTCTCAGGGGACCTCCAGGGAAGAGATCCTAGACTCCCTTCCCCTTCTCCAAAAGGCAATGGGCTTTTTAGCCAATGCCTCAGGAGAAACTTCGGGTGGCAGCAAGATCCTTAGCACTTCTTAATTCAGCTAGAAGAGCCCTTTGGCTGAAATCGTGGGGGGTGACATCACATCTAAAACAAAGCTCTGTACCATCCCCTTTCAAGGACACCACGTATTCGGGCCAGTCTTGGATGATATCTTCGAAAAAGCTTCGGATAAGAAGAAATCGCTTTCCGAACAGAAAATTACTAGGAAGTGTTTTTTTCGTCCCCCCATGTGAGCAGCCCTCCCAGAAGGAGTTCAGGGGAAAGGGCAAGACTGGACGGTGGAGCTGCCCAAAGGGTGGCAGAGGCAAGAACAGCAGACCCCGGACAAACTAACTCTCCGGTGGGGGGGTCGACTCACGTGCTTCCTCGCCCGATGGCAGTGCATATCCACAGACCAGTGGATTCTCGACACCATACAGTTCAGGCTGAAGTTGGAATTCGAAAGTCTCCCCCCCCCCCCCAGTGTCTGAGAATTACCCCGTCACAGTCTCCAGATCTCCAAAATTCCTTACTTCAATTACAAGATCTCTTGAGAAGTAATCTCATATGTACCCCAGCAAGAGATAGGCAGAGGCCATTATTCTCCCTATTCCTCATAAAGATGCCCTCCGAAAAACAAAGGGCTATCATAAATTTTGAAACCCCTGAATCAATATATCAAATACCGGAGTTTCAAGATGGAGTCGGTCAAATCGGCAATCCCTCTTATTGGGCAGGGCTGGGTGATGGCTACGATAGACCTGAGGGATGCTTACTATCATGTACCGATCCATCCGGATCACAGGAAGTTCCTCAGGTTTGCAGTCTCCCATGACCGGGGGATCAGCCATCTCCAGTTCAAATCTCCCGTTCGGCGTGTCCTCAGCACTGAGGGTGTTCACAAAGGTCATGAGGGAAGCAGTCATTTTCGTCCGTCTTCAAGGAATATGTATTGTTCCATATTTAGATGACCTGCTCATCATCGCTCCATCAATATCTCGACTGAACCTGGACGTGCCCAAAACTCTGGAGATCCTCGAATCCCTAGGCTGGATCCCGAATCTTCAGAAGTCGGACCTCCACGCTTCCCCAAGGAAGAAATTCCTGGGGACTCGGAAAAGAGGACATCCTTCCTTCCCGAGGATCGTCAGCGCGACCTTCGCCAGAGAATCTCCAGATTCAGACAACAAAGGTCACCGACCTTAAGAGACTCCATGTCCATTCTGGGGTCCCTGACGTCATGTGTTCAGGCAGTGTCCTGGGCTCAGGCACATACGCGAATCCTTCATTCATAAGTCCTTCTAAACTCATGGAAGTATCAGAACGTTCTATCCAGAAGAATTCCACTTCCTGGACACGTGAAGTCGGCCCTCTCATGATGGCTGAATTGCCAAAACCTGAGGCGGGGGTGAGCAGGGATCAGCTCCCCCTGAAAGTACTTTGTACCGATGCCAGCCTGGGAGGTTGGGGATCTGTGGTGGAGGAATCATACTTCCAAGGACAATGGTCCCAGGACATAAGATCCAGATCTTCCAATCTGAGAGAATTGAAGGCAGTGGAAGAAGCACTGAAAGCCACTTCGTCCCTCATCCAAAGCCATCATGTTCAGATCTACTCTGATAACGTAACTGCGGTGGCCTACCTCCGACACCAAGGGGGCACAAAATATGCCAGCTTAAAATTGATTGAGGCAAGAATATTTCTCTGGGCGGAGAAACACCTATTGTCCATCTCAGCGGTACATCTAAAAGGATCAGACAACATCCAGGCGGACTTCCTCAGCAGGAAGGACGTCCATCCGGGAGAATGGTGCCTGAACCAAGCAGTCTGCCTATCCCTGACCTCGAGATGGGGGGACCCAGAGGTCGATTTATTTGCGAATGCTCAAAATGCAAAAACAAGAACATTTTTCTCCCTCAGTCCCACGTACAGAGTCCGGGGGATAGACTCTTTCTCCCATCCATGGGTTTTCAACCTGGCTTACGCCTTCCCACCAATCCCTATGCTGGCGAAGACTCTGCAGAAGATTCGGTTGGACCAGGTCACGACAATCCTAATTGCTCCAATGTGGCTAGGGCGAAGCTGGTACAGCGCTTTGATGGACATGGCCCAGGAAGGTCCTTTATGCCTACCCTAAAAAACCAACCTCCTTCATCAGGGTCCCCTACTATACCCAAACCTCAACAGACTGAACCTTGCGGCTTGGTTACTGAAGCCAATATCCTGAAAGCCAGGGGTCTCTCGGATAGGGTAATCCAGACTCTCCAACAAAGCAGAAAACAGGTAACCAATGCCATCTATGGCAAAGTATGGAAGAAGTTCTCTTCCTGGTGTCTTCCTTGCATCCCTGATCCCTTCCATCCCAACATTGCTCAGGTCCTAGATTTCCTCCAGAAGGGTTTAGAACTAGGGCTTACCCCAAGCACATTGAGGGTACAGGTTTCGTCTCTTAGTTCCTTCTTTGACCAAGACCTGGCCAGACACCGTTGGATCAAACGGTTTATGACCGCTGCAATCAGAATACGGCCTACGCTTCCTAGTCGGATTCCCCCTGGGATCTTAATTTAGTTCTCAATAGTCTAACACAGGTCCCATTCGAGCCCCTACCTTCAATTCCACTGAAAATCTTGACACTTAAGACAGTCTTTCTTGTGGCAATCACCACAGCTAAGCGCATAGGGCCTGCAATTCTCCTATCTGTACAAGAACCCTATCTCTTAACTTGGATAGCATAGTGCTGTGTTTGGACCCCTCCTTTATGCCCAAAGTTGTCTCAGACTTTCATAGGGGTCAGGATATCGTGTTGCCCTCATTTTGCCCAAATCCTTCCAATCTGAAAGAAGAAAGATTCCACACATTGGATGTCCACTTAGTGGTGCTCCATTACCTTGAGCTAACCAAGGATTGGAGAATTGACCAAAACCTTTTTATCCAATATTCAGGACAGAATGAAGGAAAGAAAGCAGCAAAAAGCACAATTGAAAACTGGATCAAACAGGCCATCTGCTTGGCATATTCGGCAAAAGATCTCTCTCCCGAGTCTCTAAAGGCTCACTCCACTCTATCAGTCGTTACATCATGGGCAGCAAGAGGGAACGCATCATCGGAGCAGATATGCAGAGCTACCATCTGTTCATACTTTCACCAGACACTATAGATTAAATTTTGACAGGGATCTAATATTTGGCAGACGAGCTCTGCAAGACGTGGTCCCTCCCTAAAAAAAATTAGTATTGGTATGACTCCAAGGTGACTGTCGTGGAAGGTGACTGGAGAAAATAGAATTAGATTTACTGGTAATTCTGTTTCTAGGATCCTTCCACGACAGCACTAATTTCCCTCCCTATCTGATACTTTTATTGGATGATTCCTGCACTTTGGCAGTAACTATTCATGCTAGTATGTCCAGAAAAAACACTGGAGGTAGCAGGAAGGGGAGGGTTATTTAACCTCTTTTGTGTTTCCTGTCCCCCATTAGGGCAGGGAGACATTCTCCACGGAGACTGTCGCGGAAGGTTCCTAGAAACCGAATTACCAGTAATTCTAATTCTATTTTCCATAATATCTCCTCAACCCTGCATCTTTGCATAATCTCCCCCCCCCCCAAACTGTACACTAAGCTATGCCCCTTTCACAATCTCCCCCTAATGTCCGGTAAAATGTAATCCCACAAGAGTAGGGCCCTCTCCCCACTGTACCAGTCTGTCATTGTTAGTTTGTTGACTGTAATTTGTATTTGTGTATGTAACCCTCTCATGTACAGAACCATGGAATCAGTGGTGCACTAAAATAAATACTGTCCAAAATTGCCCCATAATGTCACCTATTGCTTTATACTGTCCCCCCATGGTGCTCCCATTGTCTTGTAATGCTTCCCATTGCCCCATAGTCTCCCCCATTGACCCATAATGACTTCCATAGTGTCTCCCATTGCAACAAAATGTTCGCCATTGTCCCATAATGGCTCCCATAATAGCCCCTATCGTTTCCCCCATTGCTCCATAATGTCCCCTGGAAAGTTACACCAAACAAAAAACAGACACACTTTATCTTCGGGTCCTTCTGGAGCGCTTACTGGTGCCCACCACATCCTCGTCACCCCTGCGCCTTGTACCATCAGCAGTGTGAGTACATCAACAGCGTGCTGACCTAATCACGCCGATGCACGTCGGGCCGGGCTGACAAGTGCTGCGCTGCTTCTGTCCCGGCGTCGCAGTGTTCAAATAAATTTGTGTCTGAAAGACGTGAATACATTTGAAGTTAGGAATGTGGGAGCAGTGAGCCACATGCTGCCTGCGGGCAGCGTCTTGTGCAGGCCTGCTCTAAACCATCTCTCTTCTGCAGTGACTTCTCTCTGAACAGATACATGAAAGTGTAGCAAATGAGCATCAATCCTCACGATGGGGGGGTTCATGGCATGGTAATTGAGGGGGTGGAATGATGCACTGAACCTCTTTTCTGTGGTGCACCCAGAACCCTCATTTGCAAAAGAAAACAATTTTTCTGAAAAACTAAGCTCATAAAAATTACATTATAGGCAGTGTTGAGCATTCCGATACTGCAATATCGGGTATCGGCCGATATTCGCTGTATCGGAGTTCCGATACTGAGTTCCGATACTTTTAGAATATTGAATACCGGAATCGGAAGTTCCCATAATGCAATGAGCCAGTTTGATTTTATTCAGCCAATGAGGAATACTAAGAAGGGTGGGCACATCCTGTTATGCATGTTAGACATGTTAACTAATGGCATGGCTGTGATTGGCTACTGAAATGATGTCATGATCGACTATAAAAGGCGCCGCCGCCATTTTGGGTTCACTCTGCTGTGAATTTACGTAGGGACAGGACGCTGCTGTTCTGACTCTGAGGGACAGTTTGAGCTAGCAATTTGCTTTATTGTGTTTTACCCAGGCTACTTTAGCAACTGCTGTGTGATAAGCTTTCTTTTGCCTTGCAGCACTGTTCACGGCTGTCTGCAAGGTCTCTGTGTGTGAGTGCAGCTCACGCTGTAGTGTTCTGCAGCCACCTCCGGTTGTAGTCCACTCAGTGTGCGTCACTGCCTCATACATTGTCCTTTTTTGCATTAGTGCTGCTCATTTTTCCAGATTTCTCCTATTAGTGTGGTTCCATCTGTATCCAGCTAGAATATTTACAAACACTATATAGGAGTAGATAGAGGAGCCTTTCTGCTGGCTTGTGCCCTGCAGCCCCAGCCAGATTAGTATTAGCCTATTTTTTGGAGCCTTATCTATTGCATTGTAGGTTACCTTGCACAGATCCAGTCAGTCCCACCATTCAACATAATCGCGTAACCATCTGCTCACTCTTTCTATCCTCCTCCTAGTCACAGGAGACATTGCTCCCAACCCTGGTCCCCCATGTTATAGAAAGTCAAACCCCCCCAACTGCTAAACTCAGAAGGTCCTCTAATTTTATTAATATTCCCTGCATGCCATCTGTCTTTCTTAATTGTGCACTTTGGAATTCTCGCTCAGTCTGTAACAAACTCTCCTTCACTCATGACTTTTTCCTTTCTAATTCTCTTAACCTCCTGGCTCTTACTGAAACCTGGATCCAGCAGTCAGACACTACCGCTGCTGCTGCTCTTTCATACGGGGGACTACATTTCTCTCATACCTCAAGATCAGACAATAGAGCAGGTGGAGGCGTTGGTCTGTTCCTATCACCAAAATGTACCTTTCAGGTTATTCCTCAACTACCCTCACTCGTCTTCCCTTTTGAGGTCCATGCCATCAGACTCTACACCCCCTTCTCCATGTGAGTGGCGGTGGTGTATCGTCCTCCTGGCCCCTCCCATCAGTTCCTGGATCATTTTGCCACTTGGCTTCCACATTTTCTCCTGTGACATCTCTACCCTTATCATGGGAGATTTCAATATCCCCATTGCTCTTACCCTCTCCCCATCTGCTACTCACCTTTTATCTCTAACCTCCTCGTTTGGCCTTTCGCAGTTTACTAATTCTCCAACGCATGAAGACGGAAACTCCCTCGACTTGGTTTTCTCTCGGTTTTGTACAGTGGATGATTTTGCAAACTCCCCTCTCCCGCTCTCTGACCACAATCTTCTTTCATTCTCTATCAAGAACTGCCAGGCTGCTCAGGTCACCCCCACTGCCCATATTTATGGAAACATACAGGCCATTAACTCCCAGAAACTTAAGAAGAACTTGCAGTCTTCATTGGCCCCTATCTCCTCCCTCTCATGTCCTGATTCCGCATTGAAGCATTACAATGAAACACTTCAAAGTGCCCTGGATGAATTTGCACCCCCTATAAATAGAACACCATAACACAGACGGCGACAACCCTGGCACACCCTGCAAACACGTTTCCTGCAGTGGTGCTCCAGGTGTGCCGAACGTCTGTGGAGAAAATCCAATCTACACGAAGATTTCATCCATTATAAGTTTATGCTTAGAACATACAACACTACCCTTCACCTCTCCAAACAAACCTATTTCAACACCCTCATCACCTCACTGTCCAATAACCCGAAACGTCTCTTTCACACTTTTCATTCTCTACTCACCCCAAGAGTACAGGCCCCAACTACGGAGCTCTGAGCTGACGATCTGGCCAATTACTTCAAAGAAAAAATTGACCTGATCCGACAGGAAATTATCTCCCAATCACCTCATACCATGCACTGTCCTCCCTCCCCCACTGCATCTAGCTCACTCTCTGATTTTGAACCAGTCACAGAAGAAGAAGTAAGCAGGCTCCTTGCATCTTCTCGCCCAACCACTTGCACCAATGACCCAATTCCGTGACATCTCCAGTCCCTTTCTCCTGCTGTCACCCCTCACCTAACTAAAATATTTAACCTCTCTCTCTTCTGGTATCTTTCCCTCCTCATTTAAGCATGCCATCATACATTCACTACTTAAAAAACCATCTCTCTACCAAAACTGTGGCGCTAACTATAGACCTGTCTCTAATCTTCCCTTCATCGCTAAACTCCTGGAATGCCTGGTCCACTCCCGTCTTATCCGCTATCTCTTTGATAACTCTCTTCTCGACCCTCTCCAATCCGGTTTCTGCTCTTTACACTCTGCTGAAACTACCCTCACTAAATTGTCTAATGATCTACTAACAGCTAAATCAAATGGTCATTACTCCATGCCAATTCTCTTGGATCTCTCTGCAGCATTCGATACTGTGGATCATCAGCTCCTCCTCACTATGCTCTGTTCCATTGGCCTCAAGGACACCGTTCTCTCCTGGTTCTCCTCCTATCTCTCTGACCGCTCCTTTACTGTATCTTTTGCCGGTTCCTCCTCCTCTCACCTTCCCCTTACTGTTGGGGTTCCTCAAGGATCTGTTCTAGGCCCCCTGATCTTCTACCTTGTACACTGCCCCTATTGGTCAAACAATCAGTAAATTTGGTTTCCAGTACCAGCTCTATGCTGATGACACCCAATTATACGCTTCTTCTCCTGACATCACGCCAGCCTTTCTAGAAAACACCGGCGAATGTCTAAACAGCTACCATCATGTCCTCACTATATCTGAAACTGAACCTGTCAAAGACTGAACTCCTTGTGTTTCCTCCCTCTACAAATGTACCTATACCCGACATTGCCATTTCTGTGTGTGGTTCCACTATTACTCCCCAGCAACACGCCCGCTGTCTTGGGGTCCTACTTGACTCCGAGCTTTCCTTTGCCCCCCACATTCGATCACTGGCTCGCTCTTGTCATCTGCACCTTAAAAACATTTCTAGAATTCGACCTTTTCTTACTTTTGACTCTGCAAAAACTCTTACTGTTTCTCTTATTCATTCTCATCTCGACTATTGTAACTCTCTTCTAATCGGTCTGACTCTTACCAAACTCTCCCCTCTCCAATCTGTCTTGAATGCTGCAGCCAGGATCATATTCCTCACCAATCGTTACACCGATGCCTCTTCCTTGTGCCAGTCATTACACTGGCTACCCATCCACTCCAGAATCCATTACAAACTTATTACCCTCACCCACAAAGCCCTCCATGGCTTCGCACCACCCTACATCTCCCTTGTTTCAGTATACCACCCTACCCGCGCCCTCCGTTCTGCTGATGACCTGAGGTTAGCATCTTCAATAATCAGAACCTCCCACTCCCGTCTCCAAGACTTTACACGTGCTGTGCCAATTCTTTGGAATGCACTTCCCAGGTCAATACGATTGGTCCCCAATCCCCACAATTTAAGCGTGCCCTGAAAATGCATTTATTCAGACTGGCCTATTGCCTCAACACATTAACCTAATCTATTCGTGTGGCACAGCCAAAAGTTTTACCATAACCAGGTTCCCCGCATCATGTTCCCACATGCTTTATGCATCCATTAGCCCTCTGTGTCTGTACTGTTACACACTTAACATTATGGCTGGTCCATACAATCAGGGCAACCATTACCACCCACCTTTCGTGTCTATCTCTTTCCTCATAGACTGTAAGCTTGCGAGCAGGGCCCTCATTCATCTTGGTATTTGTTATAATCTATGTGATTGTTGTTATGCTGTAATGTCTATTGTCTGTACAAATCCCCTCTGAAATGTAAAGTGCTGTGGAATATGTCGGCGCTGTAGAAATAAAATTTATTATTATGTTATTATTACCTTCCTGCATTGTAATAGCTACAAACAGTTTGTGATACTATCGGTTTTACATCTTTGGGCACATCCAGTGTCTTTTTGTGAGAAAAAAAGTTAATAAAGTTCACCAAACACTCCACTTTACAGTTGTGTAGGCCACATTAGCTCATATTAAAGTCTAGTCCACACTTTATAAAATTAGTGTTTCTCATACCTGTTAGCAGCTGTTCAGGAATAAGCACACTAAGCCCTTAGTACTTTTCTGCCTATCTTTATCAGTCTACCAAGATGAAGAAGGCAGGGAGCAAGGCACGTGGTTGTGGACGTGGAGTTTCTGCAGGGAGAGGACGTGGGGATTCTGTGCCTGCTGTGGGCACCAGTGACTCAGCATCCCCCAGTTTTACCAGGGAACAGTCCTTTATGCGCAGCTTTGTAGGAGCTCGCCGTACCCCACTGCTGCGGGATGAACAAATTGAAGCCGTTGTCGGATGGATGGCAGCTGACGCATCGACTTCAATTAGTTCCAGATCCTCTCAGGTCCAGAGCACTGAAGAGCACCCATCTGTCTCTTCACCACCTGCCAAATTGCCCAGGCAGAGAGCCCTGGACAGGAGCCATCTCTACTTCTGTTCTCTGAATCTGTTGGCTTGGAAAGAGGGGGGTCAGCCAAGCAGCATTCGAGAATTTGAAGAAGAGGTAGTATGCAGTGATGTGCAACAGCTTTGTCTCTTTGAATCTGAGGCGGGTGGGCCAGTGCCTATGGTCAGCACACCTCAGTACGCATCTGATGATGAGACTCAGGTGCCACTTTCTGGTGCGCACTGTGCTGTCGAGACAGCCCAGGAGAAGCAGTCGTTTGAAGAGGGTAGTGTAGAAGATGAGGTCCTTGACCCATCATGGTGTGAGGTACAGGAAGGTGGTGGGAGCAGCTCTGAGGAAGAGATTCCCCAAACGGCCAAAAAAGGAGGGAGAGGGAGGGGGCAGACTCGGTTGCCTGTAGCCTCCACTTCGGCACAAAATTAGGAGCATGCCTCTTCCAAAATGGGCGCTCCCAAGACTTGCAGTGCCTGGTCCTTTTTTGACACAGTTGCAGATGACATTTGCTTTGTCAAATGCAAGCTGTGTAATCAAAGTGAAAAGAGGGAAAAGTGTCAGCAACCTCAATACCACAAATATGTGGAAACATGTGCGGACCAAGCACGTGGTGGAGTTACAAAGACACACTGAAGACCTAGGCCAACCTACAGCGCCACTTACCACCTCTTCAGCTCGTGTTGTAGCCTCTTCCTCCAGCTCACACACAGCTGGTTCGGCTTCCTCACAGGATCGCCATGGAAGAACCTCTGGCACTGTTGTACAGAGACACCGTGTCATTCCACCCACAGCACCATGTTCCCTGTCATCCTCACACTCCCAGGCCAGTCTACAGCCTTCGGTAGCACAGGCATGGGAGAAAAGGCACCCATACTCGGCAAACCACCCCCGAGCACAGGCTCTGAATGCTGGCATTGCAAAACTACTGTCCCTTGAAATGCTCTCATTCAGGCTGGTGGAGACTGACACCTTCCGTAACTTTATGGCATTGGCAGTCCCACAATACAACGTGCCCAGCCGCTTTTATTTCAGCAGGCAAGCCGTCCCTGCCCTGCAAAAACATGTGGAGGGAAAAATTAAACATGCGCTACTAAACGCCGTCAGTAGCAAGGTCCACCTGACCACCGATGCGTGGACCAGTAACCATGGACAGGGACGATACCTTTCCCTCACTGCCCATTGGGTAAATGTTGTGGAGCCGGGTACAGATCGAGAGTGGCGCTGTACGTGTTCTGCCAACTCCAAGGATTGCAGGAATCCAGTCTGTATACATTGCCTCCTCCTCATACTCCAGTTCCTCTGAATCAGCGCTGCAGGAGCCGTCAGTCTACCTCCACATGGACCCGTGAACGCTTACCTGTTACGACCGATATGAGCACAGCCATGGCCAAACGTCAACAGGCCGTATTGAAATTAATTTCTTTGGGGAATCGAAGCCACACAGTGCAGGAGCTCTGGAATGCCATCAAGCAGGAGAGCGACGTGTGGTTTGTGCCAGCGAATCTCCAGCTAGGTATGGTAGTGTGTGACAATGGCCGAAATCTGGTGGCAGCTCTGGGCCTAGGCAACCTCATTCACATCCCATGTGGCACATGTGCTCAATTTGGTCGTGCAGAGTTTTTTGAGGGACTATCCGGATCTTGATGCACTGCTGCACAAGGTCCGCATAGAGTGTGTTCACTTGCGGCGTTCCAGCATGGCAAGATCAGGCATTGCAGCTCTGCAGCGCCGATTCCGCCTTCTGGAACATCGCATCATATGTGACCTACCCACCAGGTGGAATTCAACGTTACATATGTTGGAGAGGTTGTGTGAGCAGCAGGCAGCAGTAATGGAGTACCAGCTGCATCAGGTGCAAACAAGTCGCACTGCGCGCCGTTCACACTTCACCTCCACTGAGTGGGCCTCTATGAAGGACATCTGCCACGTTTTGAGTGCCTTCGATGATTCCACGTGGATAGCGAGTGCAGATGATGCACTAGTCAGCATGACTATCCCTCTTATCTGCCTGCTTGAAAAAACACTGCATGCACTAAGGGAGGAGGTTGTGGAAGAGGTGGAGGATGAGGAGTCACAAATGCCATCTGCTTCTGGACAGTCCTTACAAAGGCCTAGGCAGGGGACACTTTGTGAGGAGGATGAGGAGGAGTCAATGGAGGAGGAAGACATCTGTCCAGAGGAGGTAGGTACACAATGCTCTAGTAGTCAGTATGTAGAGCGAGGGTGGGGTGATGCAGAGCAGGCAGAGATGACGCCTCAAGCAGGGGACTTCGTTTCTTGGCCAGTTGGCAGTCTGCAGCACATGGTTGATTTCATGCTGCATTGCCTGAGAAACGACCGCCGCATCACCCACATTCTCAACATGGCTGATTATTGGGTGTACACCCTCCTAGATCCTCACTACCGGGACAACTTACAAAGCCTCATAACACCGTTGAACCGGGAGCGTAAAATGCGGGAGTACCAAGACACACTGGTGCATTCCATCATGTTCTCCATTCCACCCGAGAGCAGTGCTGCTAGTTAGAGTTGAGCGACTTTTGTTTTTTTAGGGTCGCGTTTCGTTTCGTGAAACCCGACTTTTCCAAAAGTTGGGTCGAGCAAGATCGTCCGATTATAGGGAAAAGTCGGGGTCGTCCCGAAACACGAAACCCAATGTAAGTCAATGGGGAATAAAAGTCGGCAGTGAGAGGAGGACAGGAAACACACCAACAGTGCCCATTTGAATGCCAAAAGCATCAATTCTTCTTACTTAAGCTTGTGAACCTTAATTAACTTCATAATACTAGTTACGCACTGAAAAATGGGGGTTATTTGGCTACTGTTGTGGGGGGGGGAGGGCTGGCTCCAGGTTTTCATGTGCCCTGGGCGAAAGAGCGCCCCTTTAACACCACAACTCATCATGCTCCGATACGGCAGAGAAATAGCGGTGTAGTACAATGAAAAATACTTCACTTTTTACATCTCATGACGAGGCCCATCTATTTCTCCATACGGAATCATTGGTCCCATATAATGTTTGAAACAGTATATGATGAGCTCCACATAATGCTACAGTATATGTTGGTCCCCATGGATGAAGCTCCACTGTCTTATGGGCCCAAATAATGCTCCAAACATAATGGGCCCCATTTCTAATGCTCTAGTGTATAATGGGCCCTGTAAATGCTGCTCCAGTGTCTGATGTCCACCTTTGGAATGTTCCAGTGTATGGTGGGCCCCATCTATCATTCTCCAGAGTATAGTGCTCCCCAAAAATTGCTGTCCCAACATTGAAAACAATCAAATAAGTCTCCTCGCTAGGGAATCCCTGTACTTGTCTGGACTCCTCGTCGTCCCCATCTTCCATCTCACTGAACAGTATTTCAACTTTGCAAGTGCTGTGATCCTGAGCAAGCAGGGGGGGCCCACTCGTTGGCGACGGCACTGGCACAGGGCCCCTGATAGTACGGTGGTGTGTCTGATGGCGGGTGGGCCGAACCTGCACTTTCATCTGCAGCTTCCTCTTTGTCACCGTGTAAGATGGAACTGTATATGGGAAGGGTAACCTGAGTTTCATCAGGGTCAGATTCAGGCCGTGTAGCGTGCGAGGGGAATGTAGTGGTCTGGGTCAATGTACCAGCAGATTCATCGAGCAGTGGCTGGGCATCAGTGCACTTGTGTCGCCCCCAGGAGTACGGTCGCCACAGTGGCATTACCTTCTTCCTAGGGAGTGTGATGTCATGCCGCCTCATTATCGACATTGCAACAAGGTGGAACTCCACCCTGCACATGGTTGAGCGGCTGTGCGAACAGAGGCAGGCCATAATGCATTTGTGGGAGGATACACGGCCAGGCACTTTGAAAGCAGACATGGAGTTGACAGGTGTGCAGTGGTCGAAGCTGAAAGACCTCTGTAAAGTCCTTCAGTGTTTTGAGGAATGCACACGGCTGGTAAGCGCAGACGACGCCATCCTAAGCATGAGCATCCCACTTATGCGTCTGCTCATGCAAACTTTGACGCACCTTAAGGAGCAGGCGTCTGCAGCCAATGTTGATGAGGAGGAAGAGGAGGAGGGAATCCTTGATGACATTCAGCCATTGTCTGCTCAGGGACCTCTCCTGGACGAGGTGGAGGAAGAAGAGGAGGATGATGATGGGGATGATTACTTAGGGGAGGAAGATGCATCTCGTGGGGCAAGTGAAAATGTTGGCGTGGCAAGGTCTGGTACAGGGTTTGTGCGTGACTGGAGGGATGTGGATTTGCCAGAAAGTGCTCCTCCAACCAGCACTCGCAGTGCATCATTGACACCGGGAACATTGGCCCACATGTCAGATTATGCCTTGCAGATCCTAAAAAGGGACCCCCACATTGCCAAAATGATGAACGATGACGACTACTGGTTTGCCAGCATCCTGGATCCACGCTATAAAGGCAAATTACAAAACATCATGCCACACGAGAACCTTGACCTAATATTGGCTAATAAGCAACTCTGGTAAACCGGTTGGTTGAGGCATTCCCAGCACACAGCAGCGGTGATGGTTCTCACACGAGCCGTACGGGCCAGGGGCAGCTTGGCAGAAGTGGCGTTGGAGACAGGGGTTTCATGACAATGTTGTGGACTGATTTTTCAAGTACCGCTCACACAACTGGTAATACTGCATCGATGGAAAGTGACAGGAGACAGCAGTTGTCAACTATGGTTACAAACTACTTTTCCTCCCATATCGATGTTCTCCCGCACAGGTCATTCCCCTTTGACTATTGGGCCGCTAAACTGGACACCTGGCCTGAATTGGC
The DNA here is from genome assembly GCF_039654945.1 of Dendrobates tinctorius. Lineage (NCBI taxonomy): Eukaryota > Metazoa > Chordata > Amphibia > Anura > Dendrobatidae > Dendrobates > Dendrobates tinctorius. Next base: position 3,270,919 of record NW_027361677.1, read on the forward strand.
ACAATATGCCTTACAGGAGCTCGCTTGCCCAGCTGCAAGTGTGCTATCGGAAAGAGTCTTCAGTGCAGCTGGATCAATCCTGACAGAAAAAAGGATCCGTCTGTCAACCCAAAATGTGGATGATCTAACCTTCATTAAAATGAACCATGCATGGGTTTCCAAGGATTTTGTCCCACCTTCCCCTGATGACACATAGGGTGACAGAAAAATGGCTTGCTTTGGTCCTCCTCTTCCTGGGACTTGAACAATTTTGCCTTTTGCATCAGCTGAATGTCCAGCATCAACATATGCCACTTTCGAAAACTCCCAAACTGTGCTGCCCCCCGCCCATGGCCGGGGTCACCACCTAGCGCATGAAACCGTGCAAGTGCCGTTGCCCTGGAAAGGTGGGTAGGCCGACGCTTGGGCGCGGGCACTGGCACAGGGTCCTTCATAGTGCAATCAAGTGTCTCTGACGGTGGTGGTGCACACCCGCTGTCAGACACACTGCCGTACTATGAGGGGCCCAGTGTTAGGGTCGGCGGAACGCACCAGATATAAATAATGGAAGGCGCGTTCGCCGCCCGGGGTCCACCGTGCGGTAGATGACAAGACCGCTGCTGGACAATGGCAGATACGCTAGAAGTGCGATACAGCGCTCGGGTTAACGTCACCCGAGAGCCTGAGAGCGGACTCTGTTTAGTCACAGAGACGCCAAAGTATGAACTAGACGTAAAGGCTGAACCTGTTAGCTGCACAGGTCAGCCGGCGTGTGGCGTCGCAGCCGCGAACACCAAAAGCTGCTACTACTGCAGCGCGGTCGTAACTGAAGCCGCTAAGCGACGATGCCGGAGGAGCCGGGCACCGACGGACGCTAGTGTAGGTGAGGAAGGCTCAGTGGCGTGTAGCCTGCCACAATCTGGAGCTGACTAACCCAACATACTGTCACCATTCGTAATATCCGAGGGAAGGGGTTTCATAATAAGTCAGACACCAGTCCATGCATCCATCACCATACACACAGCATAATATGCTACACTAGCGCATGGCCGAGCCGCAATGCAGGCTTTTTATAGCCATGCGCTTCCGGGACCTTCCAGTACTATAGGAAGGACCAATCAGATCCGACATAGGACCTTCACATGTGACCCCTGCTCTCCACTGAGAGGACAAGTTGCGGGCATGCCCAGTCGCACGGCGCGAGGACTTAGCCTCTAGAGCAGTTCCCTGCAAAGCAGGTTGCGTTATCATTGCTGCACCAGAGGTGGCAGCAACATCCAGGCTCACAGAACGAGTCTGCGGGGAATGCCTGGTTCGCCGAGATTGCTGAGCAGGAGTCCGAGCGGTCAAAGGAGAATGGGAGACCGCAGGATGTCTGGCTCTGGATTCCCGCTGTGCAGTGCCAGGAATCCGACGCCTAACATTACCCCCCCTCTCTGAGCCTCACTGCGCTCAAAGGCCGCGATCAGGAGCGGTGCGTGAATATTTTCCACCGGCTCCCAGGTCCGAGCCTCGGGCCCATGACCCTTCCAGTCCACCAAATAAAATTTTTTGCCACGGACAAACCTGCGCCCCACTATGGCGTTAACCTCAAACTCATCAGACGATAAGTCTGATGACCCGGCAGATGACTCAGAAAACCAGACCATGTGAACTGGTTTGAGGAGGGACACATGGAACACGTCCGAAATGGCCAAATGTGGAGGTAGAGCCAGGCGGTAGACCACCGAGCTAAGTCGCTCGAGGACCTTGAATGGTCCAATGTATCGCAGTGCGAACTTGGGAGACTCAACCCGCAGTTTAATGTTTCGGGTGGAGAGCCATACCATGTCGCCAGGGGAGAAGCTTGGCGCAGGCCGCCGATGCATGTCGGCGGACGCCCTCATCCTTTCTTTAGATGCCCGGATAGCATCCTGAGTGCGATCCCAAATGTCCCGGGCCTCCACTGCCCAGTCTGCCACCCTGGAGTCAGTGGAGTACACTGGCATCGGGACAGGGACACGTGGATGTTGGCCATAGTTTAGGAGAAAGGGCGTCTGACCAGTGGAATCAGCCACCGCATTGTTTAGGGCAAATTCTGCCCAAGGTAGCAAGGATGCCCAGTCATCCTGCCTGGCAGAGACAAAATGTCGTAAATAGGTGACCAAGGTCTGATTGGCTCTCTCGACCAAGCCATTCGTCTCGGGATGGTAAGCGGAGGATAGATTTAGGCCGGTTTCACATTAGCGCATTTTCAGCGCGCGCACGGCCGGGGGTAGCTCCGCCCCCGATCCGGCTCTCTGCCCGGCGTGCCCGCCCCTTGCTTGTAGCGCCGCCTACTAGCGGACAGCGGCGCCTGCGATCGGCGCACCCTATCTTTAGCATAGGGTGCGCAGATCGTGCGCAGGCCGTGCGCTAGTTGCGCTTTGACCTGCGCTGCGCACTTTTGACGGTGCGCCGTGCGCGCCAAAATCAAACTTTTCGGATTTTCGCGCGCACGGCGCACCGTCAAAAGTGCGCAGCGCAGGTCAAAGCGCAACTAGCGCACGGCCTGCGCACGATCTGCGCACCCTATGCTAAAGATAGGGTGCGCCGATCGCAGGCGCCGCTGTCCGCTAGGAGGCGGCGCTACAAGCAAGGGGCGGGCACGCCGGGCAGAGAGCCGGATCGGGGGCGGAGCTACCCCCGGCCGTGCGCGCGCTGAAAATGCGCTAATATGAAACCGGCCTTAGCTCGATGCTGAGTAAACTGCAGAGCTCCCTCCAAAACCGAGACGCAAACTGGGGACCACGGTCACTCACGATTTTGTCCGGCATGCCATGTAGACGGAATACGTGTTTAATGAACAAGGTGGCCAGACCTCGAGCGGAAGGCAGGCGTGCGAGTGGCACCAGATGCACCATTTTGGAAAAATGGTCGGTGACCACCCAGATGACCGTACTGCCACCAGACTTGGGCAGGCCAACTATGAAGTCCATGCCAACCATCTCCCATGGTCTATCCGCCACTGGCAGGGGAAACAACAGCCCCGCCGGCCTCTGTCTAGAGGGTCTGTTCCGAGCACACGAAACACATGCCTGCACGTACTCCTTGACATCTCGAGCCATATGTGGCCACCAATATGACCTTGCCAGGAGTTCGGCGGTCCGTTTTTTACCAAAATGGCCACCCACTCTGGAGGCATGTGCCCAGGCGAGGACCTCCGGCCGTAGCTGAGGAGGCACCAAGGTCTTGCCCGGTGGTACCGACTCGAGCGCAACTGGAGCCACGGTCGTAAAACTCTCCGGCGGGAGAATTAACCGAGGCTCAGCTTCTCCTTCCTCCGCTGAGACCACTGAACGTGAGAGAGCATCCGCACGGACGTTCTTCTCTCCAGAGAGGTAGTGGAGGGTGAAGCGGAATCGTGAGAAGAAGAGCGACCACCTGGCCTGACGGGAATTCAGGCGTTGGGCCGTCTGTAGATAGACCAGGTTTTTATGGTCCGTATATACCAGAAAGGGAAACCGGGCTCCCTCCAGGAGATGTCTCCATTCAGAAAAAGCCAACTTCATGGCTAGCAGCTCCCTGTCGCCGATGGAGTAATTTTTCTCCGCCGGTGAGAAGGTCTTGGAATAGAAGAAGCAAGGGTGCTTCCGACCTTGAGCATCCTTTTGATAAAGGACTGCTCCTGCACCGACGGAAGAAGCGTCTACCTCAAGGATAAACGGCTTATCCACATCGGGACGATGTAATATGGGAGCGCCAGCAAAATGTGATTTTATAGCCGAGAAGGCCTTGGAGACATGTTCTGACCAAGCATTGGGGTTAGCTCCTTTCTTGGTGAGAGCAACCAAAGGAGCCACCAGTGTGGAAAAGTGTGGTATGAACTGGCGGTAGTAATTCACGAACCCCAAAAAGCGCTGCACCGCTTTGAGGGAATGGGGTTCCTGCCAGTCCATTACCGCTTGTAGTTTGGCCGGATCCATGGCCAGCCCCTGGGCCGAGATGATATAGCCCAGGAACGGCAAGGACTCCTGCTCAAACTGGCACTTCTCCAGCTTGGCAAATAACGAGTTCGCCCGCAGACGGTCAAAGACCCTGCAGACGTCTCTCCGGTGGGTGGTCAAATCTGGCGAAAAGATGAGTATGTCATCCAGATAGACCACCACCGAGGTAGAGAGCATGTCGCGGAAGACGTCGTTGACAAAATCTTGGAAGACAGCTGGGGCATTACAAAGGCCAAAGGGCATAACCAGGTATTCGTAATGGCCATCCCTGGTATTAAAAGCTGTCTTCCATTCGTCTCCTTCGCGAATGCGGATCAGGTTGTATGCACCCCGCAGATCTAGTTTAGTAAAGATCCGGGCCCCCCGCAACCTGTCAAATAACTCCGAGATCAACAGTAGGGGGTATTTGTTTTTAACCGTGATAGCATTGAGACCTCGGTAGTCGATGCAGGGGCGTAGCTCTCCGTTCTTCTTCTGTACGAAGAAGAACCCGGCACCAGCCGGTGACACCGATTTTCTGATGAAACCCCTAGCCAGGTTCTCCCGGATATACTGGGACATAGCCTCCGTCTCAGGGAGTGATAAAGGGTAAACACAGCCTCGGGGAGGCTCTGTGCCTGGCAGGAGATCAATCGGGAAATCATAGGAACGGTGCGGTGGGAGCGTCTCCGCAGACTTCTTAGAGAAGACGTCCACGTAATGGTGGTAGGGTTTGGGGAGCGAGGAGAGATCCGCAGGTACTTCTGTGGAAGCCACCTGAACGCTGCCCCTCAGGCACCTTCCCTCACAGTCCTTGCCCCAGCCCAGTATCCTCCCTGAAGCCCAGTCAATATGCGGGGAGTGGCAACGAAGCCAGGGAACTCCGAGGAGCACCTGATCGATGCCATTGGGCATAATTAGCAGGGACAGAGTCTCCCGATGTGAGGGTGAAATAGAGAGTCCGAGTGGGGCTGTCTGATGGGTCACCTGAGATGGTAACGGTGCCCCATTTACCACCCTGATGGTCAGAGGTTGGGGGAGTATCACCAGAGGGATAGCGTGTCTCTGGGCAAAAGTCGAGGACATAAAGTTCCCCTCGGCCCCGGAATCCAGGGTGACCTCTGCCTCCCAGGAGGAGGACCCACTATCTAATGTACCCTGGAACACCGGTTTGGGTGAAAAGGGTCCCACCTTGGATTGACCACCACCTACGGCCACTGAACGTGGTCGTCTTTTCGGCCGCTGAGGGCATGTGCCAGCCGAGTGGCCCAACTGTCGGCACTGATAACAGCGCACAGAGGTTCGCATCGGACGCAACTTAGTGCCGGTGCGAGACACCTCCATAGGCTCAGAGGAGAGGTGCTCCTGTGCGGGAAATTTCAGCGGCTCAGTAAAGGTGGGGGCCAAATTAACCCTACGTTTGGATTGCGCTCGTTCCAACCCGCGCTCCGTGTAGCAGAGATCAATGCGGGTGGAAACGGCGATCAACTCCTCCAAACTGGTGGGAATCTCCCTAGTAGCTAGAGCATCTTTTACGTGCTCAGCCAGGCCTCTCCAAAACACCGGGACCAACACTTTGTCCGGCCACTCTAACTCGGAAGCCAGTGTCCGAAACTGGACAGCATGATGGCTAACCGAAAGTGACCCTTGTGTTAAAGATAACAGTTGGAGAGCCGTATCGTGGGTGACCCGTGGTCCCAAGAAGACTTGCTTCAGAGCCGCGAGGAACTGAGCAGCCCCCTGTACCACGGGATCACCACGTTCCCACAATGGCGTGGCCCACTGTAATGCCCGGCCAGACAACAGAGAGACAATAAATCCCACCTTAGCCCGCTCCGTAGGGAACGGTGCAGCCAGCAACTCCAGCTGGATGGAGCACTGACTAACGAATCCCCTACAGGAGACACTATCACCCGAAAACTTATCGGGGAGCGGGAGGCGAGACATTGTTGGCAGGGGCAAAAGTGTGGGCGCACGTGAGACAGCCTCAGCGACTGTCTGAGCAGCAGCTAGCGCAGCATTCGCAGCTGAGTTGGTGCTCTCAATAGCCGCCAACCTGCTCTCCAGCTGCCGAATGTAGCGCTGCAGCTGCTGCACGTCTGCCATTGCCAGCCAGACCCTGGCGCTAGTGTAATGTTAGGGTCGGCGGAACGCACCAGATATAAATAATGGAAGGCGCGTTCGCCGCCCGGGGTCCACCGGGCGGTAGATGACAAGACCGCTGCTGGACAATGGCAGATACGCTAGAAGTGCGATACAGCGCTCGGGTTAACGTCACCCGAGAGCCTGAGAGCGGACTCTGTTTAGTCACAGAGACGCCAAAGTATGAACTAGACGTAAAGGCTGAACCTGTTAGCTGCACAGGTCAGCCAGCGTGTGGCGTCGCAGCCGCGAACACCAAAAGCTGCTACTACTGCAGCGCGGCCGTAACTGAAGCCGCTAAGCGACGATGCCAGAGGAGCCGGGCACCGACGGACGCTAGTGTAGGTGAGGAAGGCTCAGTGGCGTGTAGCCTGCCACAATCTGGAGCTGACTAACCCAACATACTGTCACCATTCGTAATATCCGAGGGAAGGGGTTTCATAATAAGTCAGACACCAGTCCATGCATCCATCACCATACACACAGCATAATATGCTACACTAGCGCATGGCCGAGCCGCCATGCAGGCTTTTTATAGCCATGCGCTTCCGGGACCTTCCAGTACTATAGGAAGGACCAATCAGATCCGACATAGGACCTTCACATGTGACCCCTGCTCTCCACTGAGAGGACAAGTTGCGGGCATGCCCAGTCGCACGGCGCGAGGACTTAGCCTCTAGAGCAGTTCCCTGCAAAGCAGGTTGCGTTATCATTGCTGCACCAGAGGTGGCAGCAACATCCAGGCTCACAGAAGGAGTCTGCGGGGAATTCCTGGTTCGCCGAGATTGCTGAGCAGGAGTCCGAGCGGTCGGAGGAGAATGGGAGACCGCAGGATGTCTGGCTCTGGATTCCCGCTGTGCAGTGCCAGGAATCCGACGCCTAACACCCAGTGCCAGTACCGACGCCCACGAGTGGGCCCCCCTTGCTTGGGCAGGGCCCCAGCATTTGCAATCTTTACCTCTCCCTGTTCCTCCGCTGTGTAGTCTGGGTCGTCAAATCCATACTGGGCCTGACACAGTCTGAGCCTGATCTACAGACATATATTTTGAATGTGTACACTATGCTATCCATACATGTTATCCAGGGATACTGTACCCTTTCTCACCTTTGTGCAATCACGTGTAATCCATACTGGGCCTGACACCGTCTGAGCCTGCCTCCTGATCTATAGACATATATTTTGAATGTTTTCACTATGCTATCCATACATGTTATCCGGGGATACGGTACCCTTTCTCACCTTTGTGCAATCACGTGTAATCCATACTGGGCCTGACACCGTTTGAGCCTGCCTCCTGATCTATAGACATATATTTTGAATGTGAACACTATGCTATCCATACATGTTATCCGGTGATACGGTACCCTTTCTCACCTTTGTGCAATCACGTGTAATCCATACTGGGCCTGACACCGTTTGAGCCTGCCTTCTGATCTATAGACATATATTTTGAATGTGTACACTATGCTATCCATACATGTTATCTGGGGATACGGTACCCTTTCACACCTTTGTGCAATCACGTGTAATCCATACTGGGCCTGAGAATGGCTGGCGAGCTGTTAGGAAAGCTACAGCACCTGTGGTTTGCACACGTAAGTTTTTCATTTTTTCAGAAATGACGGTTAGGCCCAATTCCGGAACTGCGGTTGACCTGCACTTACTGGGAAATCATCGTTCGCGGGTAATAATTGTAATCCCAGATCCCCATCACTAACGTTCAGCGGGTTATCTGCACCTGTAAGCGACAAACGCTGGCCTTTTCAGTGTAGCGCACATGCAGCCACGGACCTGTAAGGGCATGACACACCAGTTATTGGCCAATCTCACGTGCCAGAGCCTCGCGTGTCCCTTTAGTAAGCCGGACTCGGACCGCGGGGCATGACGGAGTCTCGTTCGTTAACGGAATTAAGCTTGCAATGTGTGCATCTTTTTTGTTGCTGGATGGTTGAGGTTGCCCGTGTTGAGTCAAATTACGCCGTAGGCTCCACTCCTGGTGGTGCCCTTCTGGACATTCCTTTAAGGTTCAGCTTTGCAACCATACTGCCCACGTAAAACAAACACTTTGCCTTCATGAATGCTGTTTGGAGGGTCGTGACTCGTGGGAATAACGCCGCCCAATAAGTTAACCTGCTAGAGAGATCCTTCGTTGCTCCCAAGCATGACATCACACTCGCTAGGAGGAAGGTAATGCCACTGTGGCGACCGTACTCCTGGGGGCGACACAAGTGCACTGATGCCCAGCCACTGCTCGATGAATCTGCTGGTACATTGACCCAGACCACTACATTCCCCTCGCACGCTACACGGCCTGAATCTGACCCTGATGAAACTCAGGTTACCCTTCCCATATACAGTTCCATCTTACACGGTGACAAAGAGGAAGCTGCAGATGAAAGTGCAGGTTCGGCCCACCCACCGTCAGACACACCACCGTACTATCAGGGGCCCTGTGCCAGTGCCGTCGCCAACGAGTGGGCCCCCCCTTCTTGCTCAGGATCACAGCACTTGCAAGATTGAAATACTGTGCAGTCAGATGGAAGATGGGGACGACGAGGAGTCCAGACTAGTACAGGGATTCCCTAGCGAGGAGACTTATTTGATTGTTTTCAATGTTGGGACAGTAATTTTTGGGGAGCACTATACTCTGGAGAATGATAGATGGGGCCCACCATACACTGGAACATTCCAAAGGTGGACATCAGACACTGGAGCAGCATTTACAGGGCCCATTATACACTAGAGCATTAGAAATGGGGCCCATTATGTTTGGAGCATTATTTGGGCCCATAAGACAGTGGAGCTTCATCCATGGGGACCAACATATACTGTAGCATTATGTGGAGCTCATCATATACTGTTTCAAACATATGGGACCAATGATTCCGTATGGAGAAATAGATGGGCCTCGTCATGAGATGTAAAAAGTGAAGTATTTTTCATTGTACTATACCGCTATTTCTCTGCCATGAAAGGAGCATCATGAGTTGTGGTATGTGTTAAAGGGGCGCTCTTTCGCCCAGGGCACATGAAAACCTGGAGCCAGCCCAACACACCCAGAGTTCTCTCTGCAGATTTGCCTCTTCTTCATCTTCAGCAGCACATCCCAGCACGGTGCCCTTACAAATAAATGATCTCCCATGCTGTGCTACTGAATAATATTTGCCCCTCACTGTTTCCTGATCAAAATACCCCCTCACAATGCTCCTCTCCATTGTATCCCTTCATACTACCCTTCTCCATAATGTGTGCAAACTCACTGTCCTCCATAATGTCCCCCCCACACTACCCTCTCTGTAATGTCCCCTCCACACAGCCCTTCTTCATAATATTCCCCACACTGCTCCTCTCTATAAGATCTTCTGCACAGTCTCTCTTCATAATATTCCCTACACACAGCCGCTCTTCATAATATCCCCCACACACAGACCTTCTCCATATTATCCCCCATACATAACTTTCTCCATAAAGTTTCCTCAAACTACCCTTCTCCATAATGTCTCTCCCAAAACACTGTCCCTCTCCATGTCTCGCCCAAATTGCACCTCTCCCCGCCCTAATGGAAGACAAGAAACACAAGAGAGGTTAAATAACCTTCCCCTTCCTCCTACCTCCTGTGTTTTCCCTGTACCCCAGTGGGGCATGAAGAGGTTCGTCACAGGTGCTGCTGCGGCCGGCGAGCGGAGCTCCTAGGAAACCTTACCACGCCGGGCAGCCGAGGTCAGGGGGTTCATCTCTCCCCCATGTGGCTGCTCCCGTCTCCATGGTCAATGTAACTCGGGACCCCCTCCCGCACCTCTTCGGGGGTAAAGCGGCGTGGTGATATGCGACTGGGGTCCTCCTGTAGCTCCCCGGTATCCTCACAATGCTGCCGGGTGCCGGAGTCCGTGCGCACCGAAAGTGATGTTGCGGCGCGCTTCTGGTTCGCGTCCTATGCATTCCACGCTGGAATGTACGCGCCGCCGGGCTTGAGTCGCAGCCAGGGTCATTCCTTAGATTCCTCCCTGTGGACCGAGAGGGAGGAGGGGCACACAATTAACGCTGGAGGACTCCATATCTGGGTCAGGAGCTCCAAGTAAGGCGCAGTGTGTCTGTCTGTGTGACTGGTGAGCTGACTGTGGATGGCGACAAACCCTCGACAGCTGCGTCTCGAGCCCAGCGTTCCCCCTCCTACTATGAGTAGCAGGGCCGGTCCCTCACTGTCCAGGCATTGGTGGCTATGGGTCATTTAGTATACCTGCTCTCTTTTTTCTTTTTTTTTTTTTTAGGGAGAAAAGGTCTCTGCCCCAAAGAGTAAACCCAGCCGCAAGTGAGGTGTGTTTGGTTCCAGGCTTCCCTCTGTCTATAAGAAGAAGCTGTGCCAACCTTGTATGCTGGACATATTACGTACCGAGCAGCCCTCCCTCCTGGACAGTATCAAAACACTCATTAAGCAGGAGGTGCAGGCCTCCATAGCAGCCCTTTCCCAGACCCCGGTGCCGCATCCCCCTCTCCCCAAAAATAGGAAAATTGCACCTGTGGAAACAGACTCAGACTCGGGTGAAATTCGTACCTCAGGGTCTGAGGATATTTGGGAGAATGAGGGCTCCACATTCACCCCTAAACCCGATAGGAAAAAATACTACTCTTCTGAGGATATGGAAGAGCTGGTTTCCATGGTGAGAAACACCATGGGGGTTGAGGAGGAGGAGAAGTTCTCAGTTCAGGATGAGATGTTTGGGGGGCTGAAACCCAGAGGCAGGAAAGGGTTTCAGATTCATGAAAATGTCCAAAATTTTATTTTCCAGGAGTGGTTCTCCCCCGAGAAGGGACTTAGCATACCCTCCTGAGTTAAAGAATCGCTTTTCCCTCGACGGTGACAATTCTATTTGGGAGATCCCTAAGATAGACGTCCAGGTCTCTAAAGTGACCAAGAAGACGTCCCTCCCTTTCGAGGATTCTTCCCAATTGAAAGATCCTATGGATCAGAAGATAGAGAGCCACCTGAAAAAGTTCTGGGAGGCCTCTACTAACTTTCTCAAAGCAAACGTAGCTTCTACATGCGTCGCCAGGGCCCTATTTCTCTGGCTTCGCACATTGGAAGAACACTTCTCTCAGGGGACCTCCAGGGAAGAGATCCTAGACTCCCTTCCCCTTCTCCAAAAGGCAATGGGCTTTTTAGCCAATGCCTCAGGAGAAACTTCGGGTGGCAGCAAGATCCTTAGCACTTCTTAATTCAGCTAGAAGAGCCCTTTGGCTGAAATCGTGGGGGGTGACATCACATCTAAAACAAAGCTCTGTACCATCCCCTTTCAAGGACACCACGTATTCGGGCCAGTCTTGGATGATATCTTCGAAAAAGCTTCGGATAAGAAGAAATCGCTTCCCGAACAGAAAATTACTAGGAAGTGCTTTTTTCATCCCCCCATGTGAGCAGCCCTCCCAGAAGGAGTTCAGGGGAAAGGGCAAGACTGGACGGTGGAGCTGCCCAAAGGGTGGCAGAGGCAAGAACAGCAGACCCCGGACAAACTAATTCTCCGGTGGGGGGTCGACTCACGTGCTTCCTCGCCCGATGGCAGTGCATATCCACAGACCAGTGGATTCTCGACACCATACAGTTCAGGCTGAAGTTGGAATTCGAAAGTCTTCCCCCCCCCCAGTGTCTGAGAATTACCCCGTCACAGTCTCCAGATCTTCAAAATTCCTTACTTCAATTACAAGATATCTTGAGAAGTAATCTCATATGTACCCCAGCAAGAGATAGGCAGAGGCCATTATTCTCCCTATTCCTCATAAAGATGCCCTCCGAAAAACAAAGGGCTATCATAAATTTTGAAACCCCTGAATCAATATATCAAATACCGGAGTTTCAAGATGGAGTCGGTCAAATCGGCAATCCCTCTTATTGGGCAGGGCTGGGTGATGGCTACGATAGACCTGAGGGATGCTTACTATCATGTACCGATCCATCCGGATCACAGGAAGTTCCTCAGGTTTGCAGTCTCCCATGACCGGGGGATCAGCCATCTCCAGTTCAAATCTCTCCCGTTCGGCGTGTCCTCAGCACTGAGGGTGTTCACAAAGGCCATGAGGGAAGCAGTCATTTTCGTCCGTCTTCAAGGAATATGTATTGTTCCATATTTAGATGACCTGCTCATCATCGCTCCATCAATATCTCGACTGAACCTGGACGTGCCCAAAACTCTGGAGATCCTCTAATCCCTAGGCTGGATCCCGAATCTTCAGAAGTCGGACCTCCACGCTTCCCCAAGGAAGAAATTCCTGGGGACTCGGAAAAGAGGACATCCTTCCTTGCCGAGGATCGTCAGCGCGACCTTCGCCAGAGAATCTCCAGATTCAGACAACAAAGGTCACCGACCTTAAGAGACTCCATATCCATTCTGGGGTCCCTGACGTCATGTGTTCAGGCAGTGTCCTGGGCTCAGGCACATACGCGAATCCTTCATTCATAAGTCCTTCTAAACTCATGGAAGTATCAGAACGTTCTATCCAGAAGAATTCCACTTCCTGGACACGTGAAGTCGGCCCTCTCATGATGGCTGAATTGCCAAAACCTGAGGCGGGGGTGAGCTGGGATCAGCTCCCCCTGAAAGTACTTGTGCAGGCCTGCTCTAAACCATCTCTCTTCTGCAGTGACTTCTCTCTGAACAGATACATGAAAGTGTAGCAAATGAGCATCAATCCTCACGATGGGGGGTTCATGGCATGGTAATTGAGGGGGTGGAATGATGCACTGAACCTCTTTTCTGTGGTGCACCCAGAACCCTCATTTGCAAAAGAAAAACAGCCAGATTAGTATTAGCCTATTTTTTGGAGCCTTATCTATTGCATTGTAGGTTACCTTGCACAGATCCAGTCAGTCCCACCATTCAACATAATCGCGTAACCATCTGCTCACTCTTTCTATCCTCCTCCTAGTCACAGGAGACATTGCTCCCAACCCTGGTCCCCCATGTTATAGAAAGTCAAACCCCCCCAACTGCTAAACTCAGAAGGTCCTCTAATTTTATTAATATTCCCTGCATGCCATCTGTCTTTCTTAATTGTGCACTTTGGAATTCTCGCTCAGTCTGTAACAAACTCTCCTTCACTCATGACTTTTTCCTTTCTAATTCTCTTAACCTCCTGGCTCTTACTGAAACCTGGATCCAGCAGTCAGACACTACCGCTGCTGCTGCTCTTTCATACGGGGGACTACATTTCTCTCATACCTCAAGATCAGACAATAGAGCAGGTGGAGGCGTTGGTCTGTTCCTATCACCAAAATGTACCTTTCAGGTTATTCCTCAACTACCCTCACTCGTCTTCCCTTTTGAGGTCCATGCCATCAGACTCTACACCCCCTTCTCCATGTGAGTGGCGGTGGTGTATCGTCCTCCTGGCCCCTCCCATCAGTTCCTGGATCATTTTGCCACTTGGCTTCCACATTTTCTCCTGTGACATCTCTACCCTTATCATGGGAGATTTCAATATCCCCATTGCTCTTCCCCTCTCCCCATCTGCTACTCACCTTTTATCTCTAACCTCCTCGTTTGGCCTTTCGCAGTTTACTAATTCTCCAACGCATGAAGACGGAAACTCCCTCAACTTGGTTTTCTCTCGGTTTTGTACAGTGGATGATTTTGCAAACTCCCCTCTCCCGCTCTCTGACCACAATCTTCTTTCATTCTCTATCAAGAACTGCCAGGCTGCTCAGGTCACCCCCACTGCCCATATTTATGGAAACATACAGGCCATTAACTCCCAGAAACTTAAGAAGAACTTGCAGTCTTCATTGGCCCCTATCTCCTCCCTCTCATGTCCTGATTCCGCATTGAAGCATTACAATGAAACACTTCAAAGTGCCCTGGATGAATTTGCACCCCCTATAAATAGAACACCACAACACAGATGGCGACAACCCTGGCACACCCTGCAAACACGTTTCCTGCAGTGGTGCTCCAGGTGTGCCGAACGTCTGTGGAGAAAATCCAATCTACATGAAGATTTCATCCATTATAAGTTTATGCTTAGAACATACAACACTACCCTTCACCTCTCCAAACAAACCTATTTCAACACCCTCATCACCTCACTGTCCAATAACCCGAAACGTGTCTTTCACACTTTTCATTCTCTACTCACCCCAAGAGTACAGGCCCCAACTACGGAGCTCCGAGCTGACGATCTGGCCAATTACTTCAAAGAAAAAATTGACCTGATCCGACAGGAAATTATCTCCCAATCGCCTCATACCATGCACTGTCCTCCCTCCCCCACTGCATCTAGCTCACTCTCTGATTTTGAACCAGTCACAGAAGAAGAAGTAAGCAGGCTCCTTGCATCTTCTCGCCCAACCACTTGCACCAATGACCCAATTCCGTGACATCTCCAGTCCCTTTCCCCTGCTGTCACCCCTCACCTAACTAAAATATTTAACCTCTCTCTCTTCTGGTATCTTTCCCTCCTCATTTAAGCATGCCATCATACATTCACTACTTAAAAAACCATCTCTCTACCAAAACTGTGGCGCTAACTATAGACCTGTCTCTAATCTTCCCTTCATCACTAAACTCCTGGAATGCCTGGTCCACTCCCGTCTTATCCGCTATCTCTTTGATAACTCTCTTCTCGACCCTCTCCAATCCGGTTTCTGCTCTTTACACTCTGCTGAAACTACCCTCACTAAATTCTCTAATGATCTACTAACAGCTAAATCAAATGTTCATTACTCCATGCCAATTCTCTTGGATCTCTCTGCAGCATTCGATACTGTGGATCATCAGCTCCTCCTCACTATGCTCTGTTCCATTGGCCTCAAGGACACCGTTCTCTCCTGGTTCTCCTCCTATCTCTCTGACCGCTCCTTTACTGTATCTTTTGCCGGTTCCTCCTCCTCTCACCTTCCCCTTACTGTTGGGGTTCCTCAAGGATCTGTTCTAGGCCCCCTGATTTTCTACCTTGTACACTGCCCCTATTGGTCAAACAATCAGTAAATTTGGTATCCAGTACCAGCTCTATGCTGATAACACCCAATTATACGCTTCTTCTCCTGACATCACGCCAGCCTTTCTAGAAAACACCGGCGAATGTCTAAACACTGTGTCTACCATCATGTCCTCACTATATCTGAAACTGAACCTGTCAAAGACTGAACTACTTGTGTTTCCTCCCTCTACAAATGTACCTATACCCGACATTGCCATTTCTGTGTGTGGTTCCACTATTACTCCCCAGCAACACGCCTGCTGTCTTGGGGTCATACTTGACTCCGAGCTTTCCTTTGCCCCCCACATTCGATCACTGGCTCGCTCTTGTCATCTGCACCTTAAAAACATTTCTAGAATTCGACCTTTTCTTACTTTTGACTCTGCAAAAACTCTTACTGTTTCTCTTATTCATTCTCATCTCGACTATTGTAACTCTCTTCTAATCGGTCTGACTCTTACCAAACTCTCCCCTCTCCAATCTGTCTTGAATGCTGCAGCCAGGATCATATTCCTCACCAATCGTTACACCGATGCCTCTTCCTTGTGCCAGTCATTACACTGGCTACCCATCCACTCCAGAATCCATTACAAACTTATTACCCTCACCCACAAAGCCCTCCATGGCTTCGCACAACCCTACATCTCCCTTGTTTCAGTATACCACCCTACCCGCGCCCTCCGTTCTGCTGATGACCTGAGGTTAGCATCCTCAATAATCAGAACCTCCCACTCCCGTCTCCAAGACTTTACACGTGCTGTGACAATTCTTTGGAATGCACTTCCCAGGTCAATACGATTAGTCCCCAATCCCCACAATTTAAGCGTGCCCTGAAAATGCATTTATTCAGACTGGCCTATTGCCTCAACACATTAACCTAATCTATTCGTGTGGCACAGCCAAAAGTTTTACCATAACCAGGTTCCCCGCATCATGTTCCCACATGCTTTATGCATCCATTAGCCCTCTGTGTCTGTACTGTTACACACTTAACATTATGGCTGGTCCATACAATCAGGGCAACCATTACCACCCACCTTTCGTGTCTATCTCTTTCCTCATAGACTGTAAGCTTGCGAGCAGGGCCCTCATTCATCTTGGTATTTGTTATAATCTATGTGATTGTTGTTATGCTGTAATGTCTATTGTCTGTACAAATCCCCTCTGAAATGTAAAGTGCTGTGGAATATGTCGGCGCTGTAGAAATAAAATTTATTATTATGTTATTATTACCTTCCTGCATTGTAATAGCTACAAAAAGTTTGTGATACTATTGGTTTTACATCTTTGGGCACATCCAGTGTCTTTTTGTGAGAAAAAAAGTTAATAAAGTTCACCAAACACTCCACTTTACAGTTGTGTAGGCCACATTAGCTCATATTAAAGTCTAGTCCACACTTTATAAAATTAGTGTTTCTCATACCTGTTAGCAGCTGTTCAGGAATAAGCACACTAAGCCCTTAGTACTTTTCTGCCTATCTTTATCAGTCTACCAAGATGAAGAAGGCAGGGAGCAAGGCACGTGGTCGTGGACGTGGAGTTTCTGCAGGGAGAGGACGTGGGGATTCTGTGCCTGCTGTGGGCACCAGTGACTCAGCATCCCCCAGTTTTACCAGGGAACAGTCCTTTATGCGCAGCTTTGTAGGAGCTCGCCGTACCCCACTGCTGCGGGACGAACAAATTGAAGCCGTTGTCGGATGGATGGCAGCTAACGCATCGACTTCAATTAGTTCCAGATCCTCTCAGGTCCAGAGCACTGAAGAGCACCCATCTGTCTCTTCACCACCTGCCAAATTGCCCAGGCAGAGAGCCCTGGACAGGAGCCATCTCTACTTCTGTTCTCTGAATCTGTTGGCTTGGAAAGAGGGGGGTCAGCCAAGCAGCATTCGAGAATTTGAAGAAGAGGTAGTATGCAGTGATGTGCAACAGCTTTGTCTCTCTGAATCTGAGGCGGGTGGGCCAGTGCCTATGGTCAGCACACCTCAGTACGCATCTGATGATGAGACTCAGGTGCCACTTTCTGGTGTGCACTGTGCTGTCGAGACAGCCCAGGAGAAGCAGTCGTTTGAAGAGGGTAGTGTAGAAGATAAGGTCCTTGACCCATCATGATGTGAGGTACAGGAAGGTGGTGGGAGCAGCTCTGAGGAAGAGATTCCCCAAACGGCCAAAAAAGGAGGGAGAGGGAGGGGGCAGACTCAGTTGCCTGTAGCCTCCACTTCGGCACAAAATTAGGAGCATGCCTCTTCCAAAATGGGCGCTCCCAAGACTTGCAGTGCCTGGTCGTTTTCTGACACAGTTGCAGATGACATTTGCTTTGTCAAATGCAAGCTGTGTAATCAAAGTGAAAAGAGGGAAAAGTGTCAGCAACCTCAATACCACAAATATGTGGAAACATGTGCGGACCAAGCACGTGGTGGAGTTACAAAGACACACTGAAGACCTAGGCCAACCTACAGCGCCACTTACCACCTCTTCAGCTCGTGTTGTAGCCTCTTCCTCCAGCTCACACACAGCTGGTTCGGCTTCCTCACAGGATCGCCATGGAAGAACCTCTGGCACTGTTGTACAGAGACACCGTGTCATTCCACCCACAGCACCACGTTCCCTGTCATCCTCACACTCCCAGGCCAGTCTACAGCCTTCGGTAGCACAGGCATGGGAGAAAAGGCACCCATACTCGGCAAACCACCCCCGAGCACAGGCTCTGAATGCTGGCATTGCAAAACTACTGTCCCTTGAAATGCTCTCATTCAGGCTGGTGGAGACTGACACCTTCCGTAACTTTATGGCATTGGCAGTCCCACAATACAACGTGCCCAGCCGCTTTTATTTCAGCAGGCAAGCCGTCCCTGCCCTGCAAAAACATGTGGAGGGAAAAATTAAACATGCGCTACTAAATGCCGTCAGTAGCAAGGTCCACCTGACCACCGATGCCTGGACCAGTAACCATGGACAGGGACGATACCTTTCCCTCACTGCCCATTGGGTAAATGTTGTGGAGCCGGGTACAGATCGAGAGTGGCGCTGTACGTGTTCTGCCAACTCCAAGGATTGCAGGAATCCAGTCTGTATACATTGCCTCCTCCTCATACTCCAGTTCCTCTGAATCAGCGCTGCAGGAGCCGTCAGTCTACCTCCACATGGACCCGTGAACGCTTACCTGTTACGACCGATATGAGCACAGCCATGGCCAAACGTCAACAGGCCGTATTGAAATTAATTTCTTTGGGGAATCGAAGCCACACAGTGCAGGAGCTCTGGAATGCCATCAAGCAGGAGAGCGACGTGTGGTTTGTGCCAGCGAATCTCCAGCTAGGTATGGTAGTGTGTGACAATGACCGAAATCTGGTGGCAGCTCTGGGCCTAGGCAACCTCATTCACATCCCATGTGGCACATGTGCTCAATTTGGTCGTGCAGAGTTTTTTGAGGGACTATCCGGATCTTGATGCACTGCTGCACAAGGTCCGCATAGAGTGTGTTCACTTGCGGCGTTCCAGCATGGCAAGATCAGGCATTGCAGCTCTGCAGCGCCGATTCCGCCTTCTGGAACATCGCATCATATGTGACCTACCCACCAGGTGGAATTCAACGTTACATATGTTGGAGAGGTTGTGTGAGCAGCAGGCAGCAGTAATGGAGTACCAGCTGCATCAGGTGCAAAAAAGTCGCACTGCGCGCCGTTCACACTGCACCTCCACTGAGTGGGCCTCTATGAAGGACATCTGCCACGTTTTGAGTGCCTTCGATGATTCCACGCGGATAGCGAGTGCAGATGATGCACTAGTCAGCATGACTATCCCTCTTATCTGCCTGCTTGAAAAAACACTGCATGCACTAAGGGAGGAGGTTGTGGAAGAGGTGGAGGATGAGGAGTCACAAATGCCATCTGCTTCTGGACAGTCCTTACAAAGGCCTAGGCAGGGGACACTTTGTGAGGAGGATGAGGAGGAGTCAATGGAGGAGGAAGACATCTGTCCAGAGGAGGTAGGTACACAATGCTCTAGTAGTCAGTATGTAGAGCGAGGGTGGGGTGATGCAGAGCAGGCAGAGATGACGCCTCAAGCAGGGGACTTCGTTTCTTGGCCAGTTGGCAGTCTGCAGCACATGGTTGATTTCATGCTGCAGTGCCTGAGAAACGACCGCCGCATCACCCACATTCTCAACATGGCTGATTATTGGGTGTACACCCTCCTAGATCCTCACTACCGGGACAACTTACAAAGCCTCATAACGCCGTTGAACCGGGAGCGTAAAATGCGGGAGTACCAAGACACACTGGGGCATTCCATCATGTTCTCCATTCCACCCGAGAGCAGTACTGCTAGTTAGAGTTGAGCGACTTTTGTTTTTTTAGGGTCGCGTTTCGTTTCGTGAAACCCGACTTTTCCAAAAGTTGGGTCGAGCAAGATCGTCCGATTATAGGGAAAAGTCGGGGTCGTCCCGAAACACGAAATCCAATGTAAGTCAATGGGGAATAAAAGTCGGCAGTGAGAGGAGGACAGGAAACACACCAACAGTGCCCATTTGAATGCCAAAAGCATCAATTCTTCTTACTTAAGCTTGTGAACCTTAATTAACTTCATAATACAAGTTACGCACTGAAAAATGGGGGTTATTTGGCTACAGTTGTGGGGGGGAGGGCTGGCTCCAGGTTTTCATGTGCCCTGGGCGAAAGAGCGCCCCTTTAACACATACCACAACTCATCATGCTCCGATACGGCAGAGAAATAGCGGTGTAGTACAATGAAAAATACTTCACTTTTTACATCTCATGACGAGGCCCATCTATTTCTCCATACGGAATCATTGGTCCCATATAATGTTTGAAACAGTATATGATGAGCTCCACATAATGCTACAGTATATGCTGGTCCCCATGGATGAAGCTCCACTGTCTTATGGGCCCAAATAATGCTCCAAACATAATGGGCCCCATTTCTAATGCTCTAGTGTATAATGGGCCCTGTAAATGCTGCTCCAGTGTCTGATGTCCACCTTTGGAATGTTCCAGTGTATGGTGGGCCCCATCTATCATTCTCCAGAGTATAGTGCTCCCCAAAAATTGTTGTCCCAACATTGAAAACAATCAAATAAGTCTCCTCGCTAGGGAATCCCTGTACTTGTCTGGACTCCTCGTCGTCCCCATCTTCCATCTCACTGCACAGTATTTCAACTTTGCAAGTGCTGTGATCCTGAGCAAGCAGGGGGGGCCCACTCGTTGGCGACGGCACTGGCACAGGGCCCCTGATAGTACGGTGGTGTGTATGATGGCGGGTGGGCCGAACCTGCAGTTTCATCTGCAGCTTCCTCTTTGTCACCGTGTAAGATGGAACTGTATATGGGAAGGGTAACCTGAGTTTCATCAGGGTCAGATTCAGGCCGTGTAGCGTGCGACGGGAATGTAGTGGTCTGGGTCAATGTACCAGCAGATTCATCGAGCAGTGGCTGGGCATCAGTGCACTTGTGTCGCCCCCAGGAGTACGGTCGCCACAGTGGCATTACCTTCTTCCTATGGAGTGTGATGTCATGCCGCCTCATTATCGACATTGCAACAAGGTGGAACTCCACCCTGCACATGGTTGAGCGGCTGTGCGAACAGAGGCAGGCCATAATGCATTTGTGGGAGGATACACAGCCAGGCACTTTGAAAGCAGACATGGTGTTGACAGGTGTGCAGTGGTTGAAGCTGAAAGACCTCTGTAAAGTCCTTCAGTGTTTTGAGGAATGCACACGGCTGGTAAGCGCAGACGACGCCATCCTAAGCATGAGCATCTCACTTATGCGTCTGCTCATGCAAACTTTGACGCACCTTAAGGAGCAGGCGTCTGCAGCCAATATTGAGGAGGAGGGAATCCTTGATGACATTCAGCCATTGTCTGCTCAGGGACCTCTCCTGGACGAGGTGGAGGAAGAAGAGGAGGAGGAGGATGATGATGGGGATGATTACTTAGGGGAGGAAGATGCATCTCGTGGGGCAAGTGAAAATGTTGGCGTGGCAAGGTCTGGTACAGGGTTTGTGCGTGACTGGAGGGATGTGGATTTGCCAGAAAGTGCTCCTCCAACCAGCACTCGCAGTGCATCATTGACACCGGGAACATTGGCCCACATGTCAGATTATGCCTTGCAGATCCTAAAAAGGGACCCCCACATTGCCAAAATGATGAACGATGACGACTACTGGTTGGCCAGCATCCTGGATCCACGCTATAAAGGCAAATTACAAAACATCATGCCACACGAGAACCTTGACCTAATATTGGCTAATAAGCAACTCTGGTAAACCGGTTGGTTGAGGCATTCCCAGCACACAGCAGCGGTGATGGTTCTCACATGAGCCGTACGGGCCAGGGGCAGCTTGGCAGAAGTGGCGTTGGAGACGGGTTTCATGACAATGTTGTGGACTGATTTTTCAAGTACCGCTCACACAACTGGTAATACTGCATCGATGGAAAGTGACAGGAGACAGCAGTTGTCAACTATGGTTACAAACTACTTTTCCTCCCATATCGATGTTCTCCCGCACAGGTCATTCCCCTTTGACTATTGGGCCGCTAAACTGGACACCTGGCCTGAATTGGCACAATATGCCTTACAGGAGCTCGCTTGCCCAGCTGCAAGTGTGCTATCGGAAAGAGTCTTCAGTGCAGCTGGATCAATCCTGACAGAAAAAAGGACCCGTCTGTCAACCCAAAATGTGGATGATCTAACCTTCATTAAAATGAACCATGCATGGGTTTCCAAGGATTTTGTCCCACCTTCCCCGATGACACATTGGGTGACAGAAAAATGGCTTGCTTTGGTCCTCCTCTTCCTGGGACTTGAACAATTTTGCCTTTTGCATCAGCTGAATGTCCAGCATCAACATATGCCACTTTCTAAAACTCCCAAACTGTGCTGCCCCCCCCATGGCCGGGGTCACCACTTAGCGCATGAAACCGTGCAAGTGCCGTTGCCCTGGACAGGTGGGTAGGCCGACGCTTGGGAGCGGGCACTGGCACAGGGTCCTTCATAGTGCAATCAAGTGTCTCTGACGGTGGTGGTGCACACCCGCTGTCAGACACACTGCCGTACTATGAGGGGCCCAGTGCCAGTACCGACGCCCACGAGTGTGCCCCCCTTGCTTGGGCAGGGCCCCAGCATTTGCAATCTTTACCTCTCCCTGTTCCTCCGCTGTGTAGTCTGGGCCGTCAAATCCATACTGGGCCTGACACAGTCTGAGCCTGCCTCCTGATCTACAGACATATATTTTGCATGTGTACACTATGCTATCCATACATGTTATCCGGGGATACTGTACCCTTTCTCACCTTTGTGCAATCACGTGTAATCCATACTGGGCCTGACACCGTCTGAACCTGCCTCCTGATCTATAGACATATATTTTGAATGTGTACACTATGCTATCCATACATGTTATCCGGGGATACAGTACCCTTTCTCACCTTTGTGCAATCACGTGTAATCCATACTGGGCCTGACACCGTTTGAGCCTGCCTCCTGATCTATAGACATATATTTTGAATGTGAACACTATGCTATCCATACATGTTATCCGGTGATACGGTACCCTTTCTCACCTTTGTGCAATCACGTGTAATCCATACTGGGCCTGACACCGTTTGAGCCTGCCTCCTGATCTATAGACATATATTTTGAATGTGTACACTATGCTATCCATACATGTTATCCGGGGATACAGTACCCTTTCTCACCTTTGTGCAATCACGTGTAATCCATACTGGGCCTGAGAACGGCTGGCGAGCTGTTAAGCAAGCTACAGCACCTGTGGTTTGCACACGTAAGTTTTTCATTTTTTCAGGAATGACGGTTAGGCCCAATTCCGGAACTGCGGTTGACCTGCACTTACTGGGAAATCATCGTTCGCGGGTAATAATTGTAATCCCAGATCCCCATCACTAACGTTCAGCGGGTTATCTGCACCTGTAAGCGACAAACGCTGGCCTTTTCAGTGTGCGCACATGCAGCCACGGACATGTAAGGGCAAGACACACCAGTTATTGGCCAATCTCACGTGCCAGAGCCACGCGTGTCCCTTTAGTAAGCCGGACTCGGACCGCGGGGCATGACGGAGTCTCGTTCGTTAACGGAATTAAGCTTGCAATGTGTGCATCTTTTTTGTTGCTGGATGGTTGAGGTTGCCCGTGTTGAGTCAAATTACGCCGTAGGCTCCACTCCTGGTGGTGCCCTTCTGGACATTCCTTTAAGGTTCAGCTTTGCAACCATACTGCCCACGTAAAACAAACACTTTGCCTTCATGAATGCTGTTTGGAGGGTCGTGACTCGTGGGAATAACGCCGCCCAATAAGTTAACCTGCTAGAGAGATCCTTCGTTGCTCCCAAGCATGACATCACACTCGCTAGGAGGAAGGTAATGCCACTGTGGCGACCGTACTCCTGGGGGCGACACAAGTGCACTGATGCCCAGCCACTGCTCGATGAATCTGCTGGTACATTGACCCAGACCACTACATTCCCCTCGCACGCTACACGGCCTGAATCTGACCCTGATGAAACTCAGGTTACCCTTCCCATATACAGTTCCATCTTACACGGTGACAAAGAGGAAGCTGCAGATGAAAGTGCAGGTTCGGCCCACCCACCGTCAGACACACCACCGTACTATCAGGGGCCCTGTGCCAGTGCCGTCGCCAACGAGTGGGCCCCCCTTCTTGCTCAGGATCACAGCACTTGCAAGGTTGAAATACTGTGCAGTCAGATGGAAGATGGGGACGACGAGGAGTCCAGACTAGTACAGGGATTCCCTAGCGAGGAGATTTATTTAATTGTTTTCAATGTTGGGACAGCAATTTTTGGGGAGCACTATACTCTGGAGAATGATAGATGGGGCCCACCATACACTGGAACATTCCAAAGGTGGACATCAGACACTGGAGCAGCATTTACAGGGCCCATTATACACTAGAGCATTAGAAATGGGGCCCATTATGTTTGGAGCATTATTTGGGCCCATAAGACAGTGGAGCTTCATCCATAGGGACCAACATATACTGTAGCATTATGTGGAGCTCATCATATACTGTTTCAAACATATGGGACCAATGATTCCGTATGGAGAAATAGATGGGCCTCGTCATGAGATGTAAAAAGTGAAGTATTTTTCATCGTACTATACCGCTATTTCTCTGCCGTGAAAGGAGCATCATTAGTTGTGGTATGTGTTAAAGGGGCGCTCTTTCGCCCAGGGCACATGAAAACCTGGAGCCAGCCCAACACATCCAGAGTTCTCTCTGCAGATTTGCCTCTTCTTCATCTTCAGCAGCACATCCCAGCACGGTGCCCTTACAAATAAATGATCTCCCATGCTGTGCTACTGAATAAATATTTGCCCCTCACTGTTTCCTGATCAAAATACCCCCTCACAATGCTCCTCTCCATTGTATCCCTTCATACTACCCTTCTCCATAATGTGTGCAAACTCACTGTCCTCCATAATGTCCCCCCCACACTACCCTCTCTGTAATGTCCCCTCCACACAGCCCTTCTTCATAATATTCCCCACACTGCTCCTCTCTATAAGATCTTCTGCACAGTCTCTCTTCATAATATTCCCTACACACAGCCGCTCTTCATATATCCCCCACACACAGACCTTCTCCATATTATCCCCCATACATAACTTTCTCCATAAAGTTTCCTCAAACTACCCTTCTCCATAATGTCTCTCCCAAAACACTGTCCCTCTCCATGTCTCGCCCAAATTGCACCTCTCCCCGCCCTAATGGAAGACAAGAAACACAAGAGAGGTTAAATAACCTTCCCCTTCCTCCTACCTCCTGTGTTTTCCCTGTCCCCCAGTGGGGCATGAAGAGGTTCGTTACAGGTGCTGCTGCGGTCGGCGAGCGGAGCTCCTAGGAAACCTTACCACGCCGGGCAGCCGAGGTCAGGGGGTTCACCTCTCCTCCATGTGGCTGCTCCCGTCTCCATGGTCAATGTGACTCGGGACCCCCTCCCGCACCTCTTTGGGGGTAAAGCGGCGTGGTGATATGCGACTGGGGTCCTCCTGTAGCTCCCCGGCATCCTCACAATGCTGCCGGGTGCCGGAGTCCGTGCGCACCGGAAGTGATGTTGCGGCGCACTTCTGGTTCGCGTCCTATGCGTTCCACGCTGGAATGTACGCGCCGCCGGGCTTGAGTCGCAGCCGGGGTCGTTCCTTAGATTCCTCCCTGTGGACCGAGAGGGAGGAGGGGCACACAATTAACGCTGGAGGACTCCTTCATATCTGGGTCAGGAGCTCCAAGTAAGGCGCAGTGTGTCTGTCTGTGTGACTGGTGAGCTGACTGTGGATGGCGACAAACCCTCAACAGCTGCGTCTCTGGAGCCCAGCGTTCCCCCCCCTACTATGAGTAGCAGGGCCGGTCCCTCACTGTCCAGGCATTGGTGGCTATGGGTCATTTAGTATACCTGCTCTCTTTTTTCTTTTTTTTTTTTTTTTTAGGGAGAAAAGGTCTCTGCCCCAAAGAGTAAACCCAGCCGCAAGTGAGGTGTGTTTGGTTCCAGGCTTCCCTCTGTCTATAAGAAGAAGCTGTGCCAACCTTGTATGCTGGACATATTACGTACCGAGCAGCCCTCCCTCCTGGACAGTATCAAAACACTCATTAAGCAGGAGGTGCAGACCTCCATAGCAGCCCTTTCCCAGACCCCGGTGCCGCATCCCCCTTTCCCCAAAAATAGGAAAATTGCACCTGTGGAAACAGACTCAGACTCGGGTGAAATTCGTACCACAGGGTCTGAGGATATTTGGGAGAATGAGGGCTCCACATTCACCCCTAAACCCGATAGGAAAAAATACTACTCTTCTGAGGATATGGAAGAGCTGGTTTCCATGGTGAGAAACACCATGGGGGTTGAGGAGGAGGAGAAGTTCTCAGTTCAGGATGAGATGTTGGGGGGGCTGAAACCCAGAGGCAGGAAAGGGTTTCAGATTCATGAAAATGTCCAAAATTTTATTTTCTAGGAGTGGTCCTCCCCCGAGAAGGGACTTCGCATACCCTCCTGAGTTAAAGAATCGTTTTTCCCTCGACGGTGACAATTCTATTTGGGAGATCCCTAAGATAGACGTCCAGGTCTCTAAAGTGACCAAGAAGACGTCCCTCCCTTTCGAGGATTCTTCCCAATTGAAAGATCCTATGGATCAGAAGATAGAGAGCCACCTGAAAAAGTTCTGGGAAACCTCTTCTAACTTTCTCAAAGCAAACGTAGCTTCTACATGCGTCGCCAGGGCCCTATTTCTCTGGCTTCGCACATTGGAAGAACACTTCTCTCAGGGGACCTCCAGGGAAGAGATCCTAGACTCCCTTCCCCTTCTCCAAAAGGCAATGGGCTTTTTAGCCAATGCCTCAGGAGAAACTTCGGGTGGCAGCAAATCCTTAGCACTCCTTAATTCAGCTAGAAGAGCCCTTTGGCTGAAATCGTGGGGGGTGACATCACATCTAAAACAAAGCTCTGTACCATCCCCTTTCAAGGACACCACGTATTCGGGCCAGTCTTGGATGATATCTTCGAAAAAGCTTCGGATAAGAAGAAATCGCTTCCCGAACAGAAAATTACTAGGAAGCATTTTTTTCGTCCCCCCATGTGAGCAGCCCTCCCAGAAGGAGTTCAGGGGAAAGGGCAAGACTGGACGGTGGAGCTGCCCAAAGGGTGGCAGAGGCAAGAACAGCAGACCCCGGACAAACTAACTCTCCAGTGGGGGGTCGACTCACGTGCTTCCTCGCCCGATGGCAGTGCATATCCACAGACCAGTGGATTCTCGACACCATACAGTTCAGGCTGAAGTTGGAATTCGAAAGTCTTCCCCCCCCCCCCAGTGTCTGAGAATTACCCCGTCACAGTCTCCAGATCTCCAAAATTCCTTACTTCAATTACAAGATCTCTTGAGAAGTAATCTCATATGTACCCCAGCAAGAGATAGGCAGAGGCCATTATTCTCCCTATTCCTCATAAAGATGCCCTCCGAAAAACACAGGGTTATCATAAATTTTGAAACCCCTGAATCAATATATCAAATACCGGAGTTTCAAGATGGAGTCGGTCAAATCGGCAATCCCTCTTATTGGGCAGGGCTGGGTGATGGCTACGATAGACCTGAGGGATGCTTACTATCATGTACCGATCCATCCGGATCACAGGAAGTTCCTCAGGTTTGCAGTCTCCCATGACCGGGGGATCAGCCATCTCCAGTTCAAATCTCTCCCGTTCGGCGTGTCCTCAGCACTGAGGGTGTTCACAAAGGTCATGAGGGAAGCAGTCATTTTCGTCCGTCTTCAAGGAATATGTATTGTTCCATATTTAGATGACCTGCTCATCATCGCTCCATCAATATCTCGACTGAACCTGGACGTGCCCAAAACTCTGGAGATCCTCGAATCCCTAGGCTGGATCCCGAATCTTCAGAAGTCGGACCTCCACGCTTCCCCAAGGAAGAAATTCCTGGGGACTCGGAAAAGAGGACATCCTTCCTTCCCGAGGATCGTCAGCGCGACCTTCGCCAGAGTATCTCCAGATTCAGACAACAAAGGTCACCGACCTTAAGAGACTCCATGTCCATTCTGGGGTCCCTGATGTCATGTGCTCAGGCAGTGTCCTGGGCTCAGGCACATACGCGAATCCTTCATTCATAAGTCCTTCTAAACTCATGGAAGTATCAGAACGTTCTATCCAGAAGAATTCCACTTCCTGGACACGTGAAGTTGGCCCTCTCATGATGGCTGAATTGCCAAAACCTGAGGCGGGGGTGAGCAGAGATCAGCTCCCCCTGAAAGTACTTTGTACCGATGCCAGCCTGGGAGGTTGGGGATCTGTGGTGGAGGAATCATATTTCCAAGGACAATGGTCCCAGGACATAAGATCCAGATCTTCCAATCTGAGAGAATTGAAGGCAGTGGAAGAAGCACTGAAAGCTACTTCGTCCCTCATCCAAAGCCATCATGTTCAGATCTACTCTGATAACGTAACTGCGGTGGCCTACCTCCGACACCAAGGGGGCACGAAATATGCCAGCTTAAAATTGATTGAGGCAAGAATATTTCTCTGGGCGGAGAAACACCTATTGTCCATCTCAGCGGTACATCTAAAAGGATCAGACAACATCCAGGCGGACTTCCTCAGCAGGAAGGACGTCCATCCGGGAGAATGGTGCCTGAACCAAGCAGTCTGCCTATCCCTGACCTCGAGATGGGAGGACCCAGAGGTCGATTTATTTGCGAATGCTCAAAATGCAAAAACAAGAACATTTTTCTCCCTCAGTCCCACGTACAGAGTTCGGGGGATAGACGCTTTCTCCCATCCATGGGTTTTCAAACTGGCTTACGCCTTCCCACCAATCCCTATGCTGGCGAAGACTCTGCAGAAGATTCGGTTGGACCAGGTCACGACAATCCTAATTGCTCCAATGTGGCTAGGGCGAAGCTGGTACAGCGCTTTGATGGACATGGCCCAGGAAGGTCTTTTACGCCTACCCTAAAAAACCGACCTCCTTCATCAGGGTCCCCTACTATACCCAAACTTCAACAGACTGAACCTTGCGGCTTGGTTACTGAAGCCAATATCCTGAAAGCCAGGGGTCTCTCGGATAGGGTAATCCAGACTCTCCAACAAAGCAGAAAACAGGTAACCAATGCCATCTATGGCAAAGTATGGAAGAAGTTCTCTTCCTGGTGTCTTCCTTGCATCCCTGATCCCTTCCATCCCAACATTGCTCAGGTCCTAGATTTCCTCCTGAAGGGTTTAGAACTAGGGCTTACCCCAAGCACATTGAGGGTACAGGTTTCGTCTCTTAGTTCCTTCTTTGACCAAGACCTGGCCAGACACCGTTGGATCAAACGGTTTATGACCGCTGCAATCAGAATACGGCCTACGCTTCCTAGTCGGATTCCCCCTGGGATCTTAATTTAGTTCTCAATAGTCTAACACAGGTCCCATTCTAGCCCCTACCTTCAATTCCACTGAAAATCTTGACACTTAAGACAGTCTTTCTTGTGGCAATCACCACAGCTAAGCGCATAGGGCCTGCAATTCTCCTATCTGTACAAGAACCCTATCTCTTAACTTGGATAGCATAGTGCTGTGTTTGGACCCCTCCTTTATGCCCAAAGTTGTCTCAGACTTTCATAGGGGTCAGGATATCGTGTTGCCCTCATTTTGCCCAAATCCTTCCAATCTGAAGGAAGAAAGATTCCACACACTGGATGTCCACTTAGTGGTGCTCCATTACCTTGAGCTAACCAAGGATTGGAGAATTGACCAAAACCTTTTTATCCAATATTCAGGACAGAATAAAGGAAAGAAAGCAGCAAAAAGCACAATTGAAAACTGGATCAAACAGGCCATCTGCTTGGCATATTCGGCAAAAGATCTCTCTCCCGAGTCTCTAAAGGCTCACTCCACTCTATCAGTCGTTACATCATGGGCAGCAAGAGGGAACGCATCATCGGAGCAGATATGCAGAGCTACCATCTGTTCATACTTTCACCAGACACTATAGATTAAATTTTGACAGGGATCTAATATTTGGCAGACGAGCTCTGCAAGACGTGGTCCCTCCCTAAAAAAAATTAGTATTGGTATGACTCCAAGGTGACTGTCGTGGAAGGTGACTGGAGAAAATAGAATTAGATTTACTGGTAATTCTGTTTCTAGGATCCTTCCACGACAGCACTAATTTCCCTCCCTATCTGATACTTTTATTGGATGATTCCTGCACTTTGGCAGTAACTATTCATGCTAGTATGTCCAGAAAAAACACTGGAGGTAGCAGGAAGGGGAGGGTTATTTAACCTCTTTTGTGTTTCCTGTCCCCCATTAGGGCAGGGAGACATTCTCCACGGTGACTGTCGCGGAAGGTTCCTAGAAACCGAATTACCAGTAATTCTATTTTCCATAATATCTCCCCAACCCTGCATCTTTGCATAAACTCCCCCCCCCCCAAAACTGTACACTAAGCTATGCCCCTTTCACAATCTCCCCCTAATGTCCGGTAAAATGTAATCCCACAAGAGTAGGGCCCTCTCCCCACTGTACCAGTCTGTCATTGTTAGTTTGTTGACTGTAATTTGTATTTGTGTATGTAATCCTCTTATGTACAGAACCATGGAATCAGTGGTGCACTAAAATAAATACTGTCCCAAATTGCCCCATAATGTCACCCGTTGCTTTATACTGTCCCCCCATAGTGCTCCCATTGTCTTGTAATGCTTCCCATTGCCCCATAGTCTCCCCCATTGACCCATAATGACTTCCATAGTGTCTCCCATTGCAACAAAATGTTCGCCATTGTCCCATAATGGCTCCCATAATAGCCCCTATCGTTTCCCCCATTGCTCCATAATGTCCCCTGGAAAGTTACACCAAACAAAAAACAGACACACTTTATCTTTGGGTCCTTCTGGAGCGCTTACTCGTGCCCACCACATCCTCGTCACCCCAGCGCCTTGTACCATCAGCAGTGTGAGTACATCAACAGCGTGCTGACCTAATCACGCCGATGCACGTCGGGTCGGGCTGACAAGTGCTGCGCTGCTTCTGTCCCGGCGTCTCAGTGTTCAAATAAATTTGTGTCTGAAAGACGTGAATACATTTGAAGTTAGGAATGTGGGTGCAGTGAGCCACATGCTGCCTGCGGGCAGCGTCTTGTGCAGGCCTGCTCTAAACCATCTCTCTTCTGCAGTGACTTCTCTCTGAACAGATACATGAAAGTGTAGCAAATGAGCATCAATCCTCACGATGGGGGGGTTCATGGCATGGTAATTGAGGGGGTGGAATGATGCACTGAACCTCTTTTCTGTGGTGCACCCAGAACCCTCATTTGCAAAAGAAAACAATTTTTCTGAAAAACTAAGCTCATAAAAATTACATTATAGGCAGTGTTGAGCATTCCGATACTGCAATATCGGGTATCGGCCGATATTCGCTGTATCGGAGTTCCGATACTGAGTTCCGATACTTTTAGAATATTGAATACCGGAATCGGAAGTTCCCATAATGCAATGAGCCAGTTTGATTTTATTCAGCCAATGAGGAATACTAAGAAGGGTGGGCACATCCTGTTATGCATGTTAGACATGTTAACTAATGGCATGGCTGTGATTGGCTACTGAAATGATGTCATGATCGACTATAAAAGGCGCCGCCGCCATTTTGGGTTCACTCTGCTGTGAATTTACGTAGGGACAGGACGCTGCTGTTCTGACTCTGAGGGACAGTTTGAGCTAGCAATTTGCTTTATTGTGTTTTACCCAGGCTACTTTAGCAACTGCTGTGTGAGAAGCTTTCTTTTGCCTTGCAGCACTGTTCACGGCTGTGTTCTGCAGCCACCTCCGGTTGTAGTCCACTCAGCGTGCGTCACTGCCTCATACATTGTCCTTTTTTGCATTAGTGCTGCTCATTTTTCCAGATTTCTCCTATTAGTGTGGTTCCATCCGTATCCAGCTAGAATATTTACAAACACTATATAGTAGTAGATAGAGGAGCCTTTCTGCTGGTTTGTGTCCTGCAGCCCCAGCCAGATTAGTATTAGCCTATTTTTTGGAGCCTTATCTATTGCATTGTAGGTTACCTTGCACAGATCCAGTCAGTCCCACCATTCAACATAAGAGACGCTCTCACAAATCGCTTAACCATCTGCTCACTCTTTCTATCCTCCTCCTAGTCACAGGAGACATTGCTCCCAACCCTGGTCCCCCATGTTATAGAAAGTCAAACCCCCCCAACTGCTAAACTCAGAAACTCCTCTAATTTTATTAATATTCCCTGCATGCCATCTGTCTTTCTTAATTGTGCACTTTGGAATTCTCGCTCAGTCTGTAACAAACTCTCCTTCACTCATGACTTTTTCCTTTCTAATTCTCTTAACCTCCTGGCTCTTACTGAAACCTGGATCCAGCAGTCAGACACTACCGCTGCTGCTGCTCTTTCATACGGGGGACTACATTTCTCTCATACTTCAAGATCAGACAATAGAGCAGGTGGAGGCGTTGGTCTGTTCCTATCACCAAAATGTACCTTTGAATTTGAAATGAATTTGCACCCCCTATAAATAGAACACCACAACACAGACGGCGACAACCCTGGCACACCCTGCAAACACGTTTCCTGCAGCGGTGCTCCAGGTGTGCCGAACGTCTGTGGAGAAAATCCAATCTACACGAAGATTTCATCCATTATAAGTTTATGCTTAGAACATACAACACTACCCTTCACCTCTCCAAACAAACCTATTTCAACACCCTCATCACCTCACTGTCCAATAACCCGAAACGTGTCTTTCACACTTTTCATTCTCTACTCACCCCAAGAGTACAGGCCCCAACTACGGTGCTCCGAGCTGACGATCTGGCCAATTACTTCAAAAAAAAAATTGACTTGATCCGACAGGAAATTATCTCCCAATCGCCTCATACCATGCACTGTCCTCCCTCCCCCACTGCATCTAGCTCACTCTCTGATTTTGAACCAGTCACAGAAGAAGAAGTAAGCAGGCTCCTTGCATCTTCTCGCCCAACCACTTGCACCAATGACCCAATTCCGTGACATCTCCAGTCCCTTTCCCCTGCTGTCACCCCTCACCTAACTAAAATATTTAACCTCTCTCTCTTCTGGTATCTTTCCCTCCTCATTTAAGCATGCCATCATACATTCACTACTTAAAAAACCATCTCTCTACCAAAACTGTGGCGCTAACTATAGACCTGTCTCTAATCTTCCCTTCATCGCTAAACTCCTGGAATGCCTGGTCCACTCCCGTCTTATCCGCTATCTCTTTGATAACTCTCTTCTCGACCCTCTCCAATCCGGTTTCTGCTCTTTACACTCTGCTGAAACTACCCTCACTAAATTGTCTAATGATCTACTAACAGCTAAATCAAATGGTCATTACTCCATGCCAATTCTCTTGGATCTCTCTGCAGCATTCGATACTGTGGATCATCAGCTCCTCCTCACTATGCTCTGTTCCATTGGCCTCAAGGACACCGTTCTCTCCTGGTTCTCCTCCTATCTCTCTGACCGCTCCTTTACTGTATCTTTTGCCGGTTCCTCCTCCTCTCACCTTCCCCTTACTGTTGGGGTTCCTCAAGGATCTGTTCTAGGCCCCCTGATCTTCTACCTTGTACACTGCCCCTATTGGTCAAACAATCAGTAGATTTGGTTTCCAGTACCAGCTCTATGCTGATGACACCCAATTATACGCTTCTTCTCCTGACATCACGCCAGCCTTTCTAGAAAACACCGACGAATGTCTAAACACTGTGTCTACCATCATGTCCTCACTATATCTGAAACTGAACCTGTCAAAGACTGAACTCCTTGTGTTTCCTCCCTCTACAAATGTACCTATACCCGACATTGCCATTTCTGTGTGTGGTTCCACTATTACTCCCCAGCAACACGCCCGCTGTCTTGGGGTCCTACTTGACTCCGAGCTTTCCTTTGCCCCCCACATTCGATCACTGGCTCGCTCTTGTCATCTGCACCTTAAAAACATTTCTAGAATTCGACCTTTTCTTACTTTTGACTCTGCAAAAACTCTTACTGTTTCTCTTATTCATTCTCATCTCGACTATTGTAACTCTCTTCTAATCGGTCTGACTCTTACCAAACTCTCCCCTCTCCAATCTGTCTTGAATGCTGCAGCCAGGATCATATTCCTCACCAATCGTTACACCGATGCCTCTTCCTTGTGCCAGTCATTACACTGGCTACCCATCCAATCCAGAATCCATTACAAACTTATTACCCTCACCCACAAAGCCCTCCATGGCTTCGCACCACCCTACATCTCCCTTGTTTCAGTATACCACCCTACCCGCGCCCTCCGTTCTGCTGATGACCTGAGGTTAGCATCCTCAATAATCAGAACCTCCCACTCCCGTCTCCAAGACTTTACACGTGCTGTGCCAATTCTTTGGAATGCACTTCCCAGGTCAATACGATTAGTCCCCAATCCCCACAATTTAAGCGTGCCCTGAAAATGCATTTATTCAGACTGGCCTATTGCCTCAACACATTAACCTAATCTATTCGTGTGGCACAGCCAAAAGTTTTACCATAACCAGGTTCCCTGCATCATGTTCCCACATGCTTTATGCATCCATTAGCCCTCTGTGTCTGTACTGTTACACACTTAACATTATGGCTGGTCCATACAATCAGGGCAACCATTACCACCCACCTTTCGTGTCTATCTCTTTCCTCATAGACTGTAAGCTTGCGAGCAGGGCCCTCATTCATCTTGGTATTTGTTATAATCTATGTGATTGTTGTTATGCTGTAATGTCTATTGTCTATACAAATCCCCTCTGAAATGTAAAGTGCTGTGGAATATGTCGGCGCTGTAGAAATAAAATTTATTATTATGTTATTATTACCTTCCTGCATTGTAATAGCTACAAACAGTTTGTGATACTATCAGTTTTACATCTTTGGGCACATCCAGTGTCTTTTTGTGAGAAAAAAAGTTAATAAAGTTCACCAAACACTCCACTTTACAGTTGTGTAGGCCACATTATCTCATATTAAAGTCTAGTCCACACTTTATAAAATTAGTGTTTCTTATACCTGTTAGCAGCTGTTCAGGAATAAGCACACTAAGCCCTTAGTACTTTTCTGCCTATCTTTATCAGTCTACCAAGATGAGGAAGGCAGGCAGCAAGGCACGTGGTCGTGGACGTGGAGTTTCTGCAGGGAGAGGACGTGGGGATTCTGTGCCTGCTGTGGGCACCAGTGACTCAGCATCCCCCAGTTTTACCAGGGAACAGTCCTTTATGCGCAGCTTTGTAGGAGCTCGCCGTACCCCACTGCTGCGGGACGAACAAATTGAAGCCGTTGTCGGATGGATGGCAGCTAATGCATCGACTTCAATTAGTTCCAGATCCTCTCAGGTCCAGAGCACTGAAGAGCACCCATCTGTCTCTTCACCACCTGCCAAATTGCCCAGGCAGAGAGCCCTGGACAGGAGCCATCTCTACTTCTGTTCTCTGAATCTGTTGGCTTGGAAAGAGGGGGGTCAGCCAAGCAGCATTCGAGAATTTGAAGAAGAGGTAGTATGCAGTGATGTGCAACAGCTTTGTCTCTCTGAATATGAGGTGGGTGGGCCAGTGCCTATGGTCAGCACACCTCAGTATGCATCTGATGATGAGATTCAGGTGCCACTTTCTGGTGCGCACTGTGCTGTCGAGACAGCCCAGGAGAAGCAGTCGTTTGAAGAGGGTAATGTAGAAGATGAGGTCCTTGCAGTGCTTGCATGCAGATGCAATGCATGCAGATGCAGTGCTTGCTTGCAGATGAGACTTGCAGTGCCTGGTACTTTTTTGACACAGTTGCAGATGACATTTGCTTTGTCAAATGCAAGCTGTGTAATCAAAGTGAAAAGAGGGAAAAGTGTCAGCAACCTCAATACCACAAATATGTGGAAACATGTGCGGACCAAGCACGTGGTGGAGTTACAAAGACACACTGAAGACCTAGGCCAACCTACAGCGCCACTTACCACCTCTTCAGCTCGTGTTGTAGCCTCTTCCTCCAGCTCACATACAACTGGTTTGGCTTCCTCACAGGATCGCCATGGAAGAACCTCTGGCACTGTTGTACAGAGACACCGTGTCATTCCACCCACAGCACCACGTTCCCTGTCATCCTCACACTCCCAGGCCAGTCTACAGCCTTCGGTAGCACAGGCATGGGAGAAAAGGCACCCATACTCGGCAAACCACCCCCGAGCACAGGCTCTGAATGCTGGCATTGCAAAACTACTGTGCCTTGAAATGCTCTCATTCAGGCTGGTGGAGACTGACACCTTCCGTAACTTTATGGCATTGGCAGTCCCACAATACAACGTGCCCAGCCGCTGTTATTTCAGCAGGCAAGCCGTCCCTGCCCTGCAAAAACATGTGGAGGGAAAAATTAAACATGCGCTACTAAATGCCGTCAGTAGCAAGGTCCACCTGACCACCGATGCGTGGACCAGTAACCATGGACAGGGACGATACCTTTCCCTCACTGCCCATTGGGTAAATGTTGTGGAGCCGGGTACAGATCGAGAGTGGCGCTGTACGTGTTCTGCCAACTCCAAGGATTGCAGGAATCCAGTCTGTATACATTGCCTCCTCCTCATACTCCAGTTCCTCTGAATCAGCGCTGCAGGAGCCGTCAGTCTACCTCCACATGGACCCGTGAACGCTTACCTGTTACGACCGATATGAGCACAGCCATGGCCAAACGTCAACAGGCCGTATTGAAATTAATTTCTTTGGGGAATCGAAGCCACACAGTGCAGGAGCTCTGGAATGCCATCAAGCAGGAGAGCGACGTGTGGTTTGTGCCAGCGAATCTCCAGCTAGGTATGGTAGTGTGTGACAATGACCGAAATCTGGTGGCAGCTCTGGGCCTAGGCAACCTCATTCACATCCCTTGTGGCACATGTGCTCAATTTGGTCGTGCAGAGTTTTTTGAGGGACTATCCGGATCTTGATGCACTGCTGCACAAGGTCCGCATAGAGTGCGTTCACTTGCGGCGTTCCAGCATGGCAAGATCAGGCATTGCAGCTCTGCAGCGCCGATTCCGCCTTCTGGAACATCGCATCATATGTGACCTACCCACCAGGTGGAATTCAACGTTACATATGTTGGAGAGGTTGTGTGAGCAGCAGGCAGCAGTAATGGAGTACCAGCTGCATCAGGTGCAAACAAGTCGCACTGCGCGCCGTTCACACTTCACCTCCACTGAGTGGGCCTCTATGAAGGACATCTGCCACGTTTTGAGTGCCTTGGATGATTCCACGCGGATAGCGAGTGCAGATGATGCACTAGTCAGCATGACTATCCCTCTTATCTGCCTGCTTGAAAACACACTGCATGCACTAAGGGAGGAGGTTGTGGAAGAGGTGGAGGATGAGGAGTAACAAATGCCATCTGCTTCTGGACAGTCCTTACAAAGGCCTAGGCAGGGGACACTTTGTGAGGAGGATGAGGAGGAGTCAATGGAGGAGGAAGACATCTGTCCAGAGGCGGTAGGTACACAATGCTCTAGTAGTCAGTATGTAGAGCGAGGGTGGGGTGATGCAGAGCAGGCAGAGATGACGCCTCAAGCAGGGGACTTCGTTTCTTGGCCAGTTGGCAGTCTGCAGCACATGGTTGATTTCATGCTGCAGTGCCTGAGAAACGACCGCCGCATCACCCACATTCTCAACATGGCTGATTATTGGGTGTACACCCTCCTAGATCCTCACTACCGGGACAACTTACAAAGCCTCATAACACCGTTGAACCGGGAGCGTAAAATGCGGGAGTACCAAGACACACTGGGGCATTCCATCATGTTCTCCATTCCACCCGAGAGCAGTGCTGCTAGTTAGAGTTGAG
Organism: Dendrobates tinctorius; assembly: GCF_039654945.1. Taxonomy (NCBI): domain Eukaryota; kingdom Metazoa; phylum Chordata; class Amphibia; order Anura; family Dendrobatidae; genus Dendrobates; species Dendrobates tinctorius. The sequence goes on from NW_027361677.1 coordinate 3,308,348, forward strand.
CGACTTTTGGTTTTTTAGGGTCGCGTTTCGTTTCGTGAAACCCGACTTTTCCAAAAGTTGGGTCGAGCAAGATCGTCCGATTATAGGGAAAAGTCGGGGTCGTCCCGAAACACGAAACCCAATGTAAGTCAATGGGGAATAAAAGTTGGCAGTGAGAGGAGGACAGGAAACACACCAACAGTGCCCATTTGAATGCCAAAAGCATCAATTCTTCTTACTTAAGCTTGTGAACCTTAATTAACTTCATAATACAAGTTACGCACTGAAAAATGGGGGTTATTTGGCTACAGTTGTGGGGGGGAGGGCTGGCTCCAGGTTTTCATGTGCCCTGGGCGAAAGAGCGCCCCTTTAACACATACCACAACTCATCATGCTCCGATACGGCAGAGAAATAGCGGTGTAGTACAATGAAAAATACTTCACTTTTTACATCTCATGACGAGGCCCATCTATTTCTCCATACAGAATCATTGGTCCCATATAATGTTTGAAACAGTATATGATGAGCTCCACATAATGCTACAGTATATGTTGGTCCCCATGGATGAAGCTCCACTGTCTTATGGGCCCAAATAATGCTCCAAACATAATGGGCCCCATTTCTAATGCTCTAGTGTATAATGGGCCCTGTAAATGCTGCTCCAGTGTCTGATGTCCACCTTTGGAATGTTCCAGTGTATGGTGGGCCCCATCTATCATTCTCCAGAGTATAGTGCTCCCCAAAAATTGCTGTCCCAACATTGAAAACAATCAAATAAGTATCCTCGCTAGGGAATCCCTGTACTTGTCTGGACTCCTCGTCGTCCCCATCTTCCATCTCACTGCACAGTATTTCAACTTTGCAAGTGCTGTGATCCTGAGCAAGCAGGGGGGGCCCACTCGTTGGCGACGGCACTGGCACAGGGCCACTGATAGTACGGTGGTGTGTCTGATGGCGGGTGGGCCGAACCTGCACTTTCATCTGCAGCTTCCTCTTTGTCACCGTGTAAGATGGAACTGTATATGGGAAGGGTAACCTGAGTTTCATCAGGGTCAGATTCAGGCCGTGTAGCGTGCGAGGGGAATGTAGTGGTCTGGGTCAATGTACCAGCAGATTCATCGAGCAGTGGCTGGGCATCAGTGCACTTGTGTCGCCCCCAGGAGTACGGTCGCCACAGTGGCATTACCTTCTTCCTAGGGAGTGTGATGTCATGCTTGGGAGCAACGAACGATCTCTCTAGCAGGTTAACTGATTGGGCGGCGTTATTCCCACGAGTCATGACCCTCCAAACAGCGTTCATGAAGGCAAAGTGTTTGTTTTACGTGGGCAGTATGGTTGCAAAGCTGAACCTTAAAGGAATGTCCAGAAAGGCACCACCAGGAGTGGAGCCTACGGTTAAATTCGACTCCACCTGGGAAACCTCAACCATGCCAGCTACAGAACAGATGCACACATTGCAAGCTTAATTCCGTTAACGAACGAGACTCCGTCATGCCCCGCGGTCCGAGTCCGGCTTACTAGAGGGACACGTGAGGCTCTGGCACATGAGATTGGCCAATAACTGGTGTGTCATGCCCTTACATGTCCGTGGCTGCATGTGCGCTACACTGAAAAGGCCAGCGTTTGTCGCTTACAGGTGCAGATAACCCGCTGAACAACGTTAGTGATGGGGATCACTGATTACAATTATTACCCGCGAACGATGATTTCCCAGTAAGTGCAGGTCAACCGCAGTTCCGGAATTAGGCCTAACCGTCATTCCTGAAAAAATGAAAAACTAAGGCTGGTTTCACATTTGCGTTTTTTAGCGCTGGAAAAAAACGCATACCTGCGCATGCGTTTTTTCCCCTATATTTAACATGGGTGCGCATACCTGCGCGCTGGTAAGCGCATGTATGCGATTTTCATGCGCTGCGTTTTTTTGGAAAAGCGCATGCGCACATATGCGCACGTTTTGCGCTAAAAATGGCCATTATAGCCTATGGATGCGCATATGTGCGCACTGGCATGCTCATGTATGCGTTTTTTTGCATATGCGTTTTTTTTTTTTAACCATGGAATTTAGGGGTTTGGGTTAGAGTTAGGGTTAGTTAAGGGGGTTTAGGGTTGGGGTTTGGGTCAGGGTTAGGGTTAAGTATGGTTTGGTTAAGGGTTAGGGTCAGGGTTAGGGTCAGGATTAGGGTTAAGTATGGTTTTGTTAAGGGTTAGGGTCAGGGTTAGGGTTAGGGTTAGGGTCAGGGTTAGGGTTAAGTATGGTTTTGTTAAGGATTAGGGTCAGGGTTAGGGTCAGGATTAGGGTTAAGTATGGTTTTGTTAAGGGTTAGGGTCAGGGTTAGGGTTAGGGTTAGGGTCAGGGTTAGGGTTAGGGTCAGGATTAGGGTTAAGTATGGTTTTGTTAAGGGTTAGGGTCAGGGTTAGGGTTAAGTATGGTTTTGTTAAGGGTTAGGGTCAGGGTTAGGGTCAGGGTTAGGGTTAAGTATGATTTGGTTAAGGGTTAGGGTCAGGGTTAGGGTTAGGGTCAGGGTTAGGGTTAGAAAAGTCATGGTTTGGGTAGTGTGAGGGGCCACCTAAAAATGTTGGAAAAAACGCAAACGCGGTAAAAACGCACTAAAAACGCATACAAACGCATAAAAACGCTGCGTTTTTTTCATGCATGCTCATAAAAATGCTTGAAAAAAACGCAGCAGTTGTATGCTTATGTATGCGTTTTTTCAATGCGTTTTTTTGCGGGAAAAACGCGCTGCAAAAAAAAGCAAGTGTGAAACTAGCCTTACGTGTGCAAACCACAGGTGCTGTAGCTTGCTTAACAGCTCGCCAGCCGTTCTCACGCCCAGTATGGATTACACGTGATTGCACAAAGGTGAGAAAGGGTACCGTATCCCCAGATAACATGTATGGATAGCGTACACATTCAAAATATATGTCTATACATCAGGAGGCAGGCTCAGACGGTGTTAGGCCCAGTATGGATTGCACGTGATTGCACAAAGGTTAGAAAGGGTACCGTATCCCCAGATAACATGTATGGATAGCGTACACATTCAAAATATATGTCTATACATCAGGAGGCAGGCTCAGACGGTGTTAGGCCCAGTATGGATTGCACGTGATTGCACAAATGTTAGAAAGGGTACCGTATCCCCAGATAACATGTATGGATAGCGTACACATTCAAAATATATGTCTATACATCAGGAGGCAGGCTCAGACGGTGTTAGGCCCAGTATGGATTGCACGTGATTGCACAAATGTTAGAAAGGGTACCGTATCCCCAGATAACATGTATGGATAGCGTACACATTCAAAATATATGTCTATACATCAGGAGGCAGGCTCAGACGGTGTTAGGCCCAGTATGGATTGCACGTGATTGCACAAAGGTTAGAAAGGGTACCGTATCCCCAGATAACATGTATGGATAGCGTACACATTCAAAATATATGTCTATACATCAGGAGGCAGGCTCAGACGGTGTTAGGCCCAGTATGGATTGCACGTGATTGCACAAAGGTTAGAAAGGGTACCGTATCCCCAGATAACAACATGTATGGATAGCGTACACATTAAAAATATATGTCTATACATCAGAAGTCAGGCTCAAACGGTGTCAGGCACAGTATGGATTTGACGGCCCAGACTACACAGCGGAGGAGCAGGGAGAGGTAAAGATTGCAAATGCTGGGGCCCTGCCCAAGCAAGGGGGGCCCACTCGTGGGCGTCGGTACTGGCACTGGGCCCCTCATAGTACGGCGGTGTGTCTGACGGCGGGTGTGCACCACCACCGTCAGAGACACTTGATTGCACTATGAGGGACCCTGTGCCAGTGCCCGCGCCCAAGAGTCGGCCTACCCACCTGTCCAGGGCAACAGCACTCGCACGGTGTCGTGCGCTAGGTGGTGACCCCGGCCATGGGGGGGGAGGCAGCACAGTTAGGGAGTTTTAGAAAGTGGCACATGTTGATGTTGGACATTCAGCTGATGCAAAAGGTGAAATAGGTCAAGTCCCAGGAAGAGGTGGACCAAAGCAAGCCATTTTTCTGTCACCCTATGTGTCATCAGGGGAAGGTGGGACAAAATCCTTGGAAACCCATGCGTGGTTCATTTTAATGAAGGTTAGATCATCCACATTTTGGGTTGACAGACGGGTCCTTTTTTCTGTCAGGATTGATCCAGCTGCACTGAAGACTCTTTCCGATAGCACACTTGCAGCTGGGCAAGCGAGCTCCTGTAAGGCATATTGTGCCAATTCAGGCCAGGTGTCCAGTTTAGCGGCCCAATAGTCAAAGGGGAATGACCTGTGTGGGAGAACATCGATATGGGAGGAAAAGTAGTTTGTAACCATAGTTGACAACTGCTGTCTCCTGTCACTTTCCATCGATGCAGTATTACCAGTTGTGTGAGCGGTACTTGAAAAATCAGTCCACAACATAGTCATGAAACCCGTCTCCAACGCCACTTCTGCCAAGCTGCCCCTGGCCCGTACGGCTCATGTGAGAACCATCACCGCTGCTGTGTGCTGGGAATGCCTCAAGCAACCGATTTACCAGAGTTGCTTGTTTATTAGCCAATATTAGGTCAAGGTTCTCCTGTGGCATGATGTTTTGTAATTTGCCTTTATAGCGTGGATCCAGGATGCTGGCCAACCAGTAGTCGTCATCGTTCATCATTTTGGCAATGCGGGGGTCCCTTTTTAGGATCTGCAAGGCATAATCTGACATGTGGGCCAATGTTCCCGGTGTCAATGATGCACTGCGAGTGCTGGTTGGAGGAGCACTTTCTGGCAAATCCACATCCCTCCAGTCACGCACAAACCCTGTACCAGACCTTGCCACGCCAACATTTTCACTTGCCCCACGAGATGCATCCTCCTCCCCTAAGTAATCATCCCCATCATCCTCCTCCTCCTCCTCTTCTTCCTCTACCTCGTCCAGGAGAGGTCCCTGAGCAGACAATGGCTGAATGTCATCAAGGATTCCCTCCTCCTCTTCCTCCTCATCAACATTGGCTGCAGACGCCTGCTCCTTAAGGTGCGTCAAAGTTTGCATGAGCAGACGCATAAGTGGGATGCTCATGCTTAGGATGGCGTCGTCTGCGCTTACCAGCCGTGTGCATTCCTCAAAACACTGAAGGACTTTACAGAGGTCTTTCAGCTTCGACCACTGCACACCTGTCAACTCCATGTCTGCTCTCAAAGTGCCTGGCCGTGTATCCTCCCACAAATGCATTATGGCCTGCCTCTGCTCGCACAGCCGCTCCACCATGTGCAGGGTGGAGTTCCACCTTGTTGCAATGTCGATAATGAGGCGGTGGTTGGGAAGGTGGAGCAATCGCTGCAGCTTCTGCATACAAACGGAGTGTACAGGCGACCGGCGGATGTGCGCGCACAGTCTTCGCACCTTCTGGAGCAGGGCTGTTAACTCCGGATAATTTTTGAGGAAGCACTGCACCACCAGGTTCAAGGTGTGAGCCAAGCAAGGTATGTGGCTGAGTTTTGAAAGGGCTATGGCTGCCACAAAATTACGGCCGTTATCACTAACTACCTTGCCTGCCTCAAGATGTACACTGCCCAGCCATGACTCAGTTTGTCGCTTCAAGTACTCGGCCAGCACCTCGGCGGTGTGTCTGTCGCCCAAACACATCATCTGCAACACAGCCTGCTGACGCTTTCCACTATCTGCTCGATAGGGGGACACCTCGTGTGCAACAGTGGCAGCTGCAGATGGAGTGCTCGTACGACTGCGCTCTGTGGACGAGCTTTCGCTTCTGGAGGAGGAGGAGGGTCGAACGCCTACAGCCAACAGTTTCCTATACCTTGGGCTAGGCAGCACTGTCCCACCACCGCTGTCCCCTGTGGACCCTGCATCCACCACATTAACTCAGTGCGCAGTGATGGACACGTAACGGCCCTGGCCATGCCGACTGGACCATGCATCAGTTGTGAGGTGCACCTTTCCGCTCACTGACTGCTTGAGTGCATGGACAATGCGGTCTTTCACATGATGGTGGAGGGCTGGGATGGCTTTGCGAGAGAAGAAGTGGCGACTGGGTAGGTCATAGCGTGGTACTGCATAGGCCATGAGTTTGCGGAAAGCTGCGCTTTCCACCAACCGAAAGGGCATCATCTCAAACGAGATTAGTTTGGCAATGTGGGCGTTCAAACCCAGTGTACGCGGATGAGAGACTGAGTACTTTCTTGACCTACTCATAGTGTCTGGGAGGGTGAGCTGGACTTGAGAGCTGCATATGGTGGAAGTAGCGGTGGATAGGGCGGACTGAGAGAGGGTTGATGATGGTGATGGAGTTGGTGTTCTTTCTGATGGCCTAGAATCAGTCTTTCGTTGATATAACAGTGGGATTCCCTGACTGCTGTGGCCTTGCAACGACACCTCAACATTTGCTGCTGTGCTAACCGGTGGGCTTACAGTGGGGGAAACAATGTAGCGTTGCTGACTACCTTCGTTGTGATCAGTTGCACATGTGGCACTTGAGGTTTGGTGTTGTGTCCACGCTTGCAAGTGCATGCTGGTTAAATGTCTAAGCATGCAACTGGTATTCAAATTTTTCAGATTTTTCCCTCGGCTAAAGGTCTTTGCGCACTTCTTACAGATAACCTTGGCCTGATCATGAGGATTTTGTTCAAAAAAGTGCCACACTGCACTCTTCCTACTTTGGCAGACATTTTGCGGCCTAGCACGCTGTGATGTTTTGACCCTCTGGACAAGCTGTCCAACAACTCTTTTGATTTTTGGAACATGTCTTTGGAGTGCTCCGGGCCTGCCAGAAAACAGCTGTTGCGATGTCGATGTCTGCTGTGGATGCTCCTCATCTGAGCTATTGGAAGCAGCACCCTCTTCCCCCAATGGATGCCAATCTGGGTCAACAACTGGGTCATCCATCACCTCCTCTTCAATGTCATGTGCACCTTCCTCTGTGTCACCGTGTATGGTGGTATAGTGTGCGGGAAGGGACACCTGAGTCTCATCAGGGTCAGAATCTGGCTCTGTACACTGCGAGGACAATGTAGTGCTCTGAGTGAATGTACCAGCAAAATCATCCATCAGCGGCTGTGCATCAGTGCACTCCATGTCAGATTCATCTTGGCCTGGGTAATTCACCATTTGACTTGATAATCCAGGCATGGTATGTGAAAACAGCTCCATGGAGTAATCAGTAGTATGGCCTGCGTCATCCTTCAATCTTGGTTGGGGTGAAGGACACAAGGAAAGGTGTGGTTCATGAACATGAGCCTCCAATGACGACTCAGTGCTTTTACTTTTTACAACTGAAGAAGAGGAGGCGATAGAGCTGGAGGCTGAGTCAGCAATGTAAGACAAAACTTTTTCCTGATGCTCTGGCTTTAAAAGCGGTTTGCCAACTCCTAGAAAACTAAGCCTTCGAAGCCTTATGGAGCCAGACGATGATGCAGGCTCAACACCTCCTGCATTCGGTCCTATTTTGCTCTTGCCACTACCATCAGATCCACCGCCAACACCATCATTACCAGCTGCCAACCCCCGCCCAATTCCACGGCCTCTTCCACCAGCCTTCCTCATTTTTGGTAGAAATGTAGACAAAATCCAACAAACTATATAGTAATGTAAAACAAGGTACAAGGTGTCTATAGGACAGGGGAGATTTTGAATTTCTGCTCACACTAGTGGACACTGGACACTTTTGGATTGTGTGAGGCCCACTGAATATCTGAGCACTATGTCACAGGCTCGATGGCACAGCTGTGACCAAAGTGACTAGAGGATAAGTGAGATTTTGAATTTCTGCAGACACTTGTGGACACTGGACACTTTTGGATTGTGTGAGGCCCACTGAATATCTGAGCGCTATGTCACAGGCTCGATGGCACAGCTGTGACCAAAGTGACTAGAGGATAAGTGAGATTTTGAATTTCTGCAGACACTTGTGGACACTGGACACTTTTGGATTGTTTGAGGCCCACTGAATATCTGAGCGCTATGTCACAGGCTCGATGGCACAGCTGTGACCAAAGTGACTAGAGGATAAGTGAGATTTTGAATTTCTGCTCACACTAGTGGACACTGGACACTTTTGGATTTTGTGAGGCCCACTGAATATCTGAGCGCTATGTCACAGGCTCGATGGCACAGCTGTGACCAAAGTGACTAGAGGATAAGTGAGATTTTGAATTTCTGCAGACACTTGTGGACACTGGACACTTTTGGATTGTGTGAGGCCCACTGAATATCTGAGCGCTATGTCACAGGCTCGATGGCACAGCTGTGACCAAAGTGACTAGAGGATAAGTGAGATTTTGAATTTCTGCAGACACTGGACACTTTTGGATTGTGTGAGGCCCACTGAATATCTGAGCGCTATGTCACAGGCTCGATGGCACAGCTGTGACCAAAGTGACTAGAGGATAAGGGAGATTTTGAATTTCTGCAGACACTTGTGGACACTGGACACTTTTGGATTGTTTGAGGCCCACTGAATATCTGAGCGCTATGTCACAGGCTCGATGGCACAGCTGTGACCAAAGTGACTAGAGGATAAGTGAGATTTTGAATTTCTGCTCACACTAGTGGACACTGGACACTTTTGGATTTTGTGAGGCCCACTGAATATCTGAGCGCTATGTCACAGGCTCGATGGCACAGCTGTGACCAAAGTGACTAGAGGATAAGTGAGATTTTGAATTTCTGCAGACACTTGTGGACACTGGACACTTTTGGATTGTGTGAGGCCCACTGAATATCACAGCGCTATGTCACAGGCAGAAATTGGCTAGTGTATCACAAACTACAAGGTGTATGTAGAATTGGGCAGAGTAGGAATCTCCCTAGAGTGCAGGTCTGTAAGAACGGAACATGTCCTCGACTTATTCTCACAGAGTGACACAGATAGCTTCACTGTGGCTGTGATAACAGCCGTTACACGGTACTGTGTGAGGAGCGTACACCGCTGTATGGTGTGAAAAAATGCACGCTCAGTACCTCAGCAGGACAAAAAAAAAAATTGGGATTGCTTTTAAAAAAGCAGTTTGCAGAGCAGTGGGTAAACAGCAATGCAGCTGTCAGGAAGCCTTAGAAGGCAGCCCAACAACCAACACCACTGATACACCACAATATAGCCTCCCCTTGCACTGCACACACAGTGACTGGTGTGTTGTACAGGCACAATCGCTAGCAGCAGAAGCAGTTTTTTTTCCTTCTTCCCTGCCTAACACTCTCCCTACAGAATCAGCAGCAACCTCTCCCTATGCTAAGATCGGCAGAAGTAAGATGGCGGTCGGCGTGCACGCCCTTTTATACCCCCTGTGACGCCCACCAAAGCAAGCCAATCACTTGCATGCCCTTCTGAAAGATGGTGGTGACCCGTGCCTATGTCATCACGTTGCCCACAGTGTCCGTGGATCCTGATTGGCTGAAAAAGAGCGCAAAACAAACTTTTGAAACGTGACTTTGGCGCGTAAGTCGCCGACCTCGTGGCCGACCTCATCCTAGGGTCGGGTTTCGTTTCATGAAACCCGACTTTGCTAAAAGTCGGCGACTTTTGAAATTTTTCGACCCGTTTTGCTCAACTCTACTGCTAGTGCTTTACAAAGCAGCTCAGTGCATCGAGGCAGTGGAGGAAGCTCTGCACAAAGAGGGAGCAGAAGCAGAGCCTCAGCACAAGGCAAGACCAGTATGGCCCAAATGTGGCAAAGTTTTGTGTCCCCGCCACAAATGTCTACACCATCACAGACGGCTCCAGTCAGCAGGAGGCAACGTTTCCGTCAAATGGTGACAGACTACATGTCTTGCCCTCTCAGTGTTCTCCCACACAGCTCTTCCCCCTTCAAATTTTGGGTTTCTAAGCTGGATACATGGCCAGAGCTTAGTCAGTATGCATTGGAGGTGCTGTCTTGCCCTGCTGCCAGTGTATTATCGGAACGCATCTTTAGTGCCGCAGGTGGTGTACTAACAGACCGTCGCATGCGACTATCCTCCGATAACGTTGACCGGCTTACTTTTCTGAAAATGAACAAGGCCTGGATCTCGCAGGAATTTGCCAGTCCTCTTCCAGATTAAATAATTGGTTGGCAACAGTATCCAGGTCTCCTGTTGTGTTCATGTTTCTACCACCTGAACTGTAATCCCTGGGCTCCAACACCGCCAGTTGCTGCTCAGAAGTGCCGTCTGCACAGTCAACACTTGCTCCTGTGTTATTGGGGTTCAGTAACGTCAGCTGATCCCCTGCTGTGTCCAGCAATTTCGCCTGCTCTGTCCACATTCACACTACTACAGATATTAAACTTGCTTCAATTAGGCCTCTGGCTACATTCTGTTTCTACTGTAATCTCTGGGCTCCAACACCGCCAGTTGCTGCTCAGAAGTGTCTTTGGCACGGGTACTCCCTCCTGCCCAGCCTGGTTCCAGCACGCCAGCTGTTTCCGGGTAGTGTCAGCGTCACTTTGCCTCCAATACGTTGTCCTGTCGTGTTGCGGTCGGGTTAGCAGACTCTATGGTGCCTGCAGTTTAGGTGCTTCCTATGTGGGCTGTGGGATCTGGCAATGAAGGCTGGTTCCGTAGTGTCAATAGGACAAGCTCCCCCTGTAGGACTGTGGGTTTTGGTAACTCCGGCCGGCTCGCGGCCTTGCAAATTTTTTTTTCATGTGTACCTTCTGCTGCCTATCTGAGTTCCAGTACCATTAGCTGGTTCTTTGGAAGTCAATCTTGAATATGTCCCCCTGGATTCCAGTATCGTCAGCTGGTTCCAGGCAGAGCCTTTGGCTTAGGTGTCTCCTTCTCGGTATCAGAGTTCCACCAACGTCTGCTGGTCCTTGGTAGTGGTTTCTGGCACAGGTACCTCCTGCTTAGTAACCGAGTTCCAGTACCATCAGCTGGTCCTCGGTAGTTCCATTGGCTCTTGTACCTTCGGCTACCCATCCAGGTTCCAGTACCGTCAGCTGGTTCTCAGCAGTTCCTCAGCCTTCTTGTACCTTCTGCTACATTTCCAAGTTCAAGCTTTTTGAAATGGTTTTTGGTAATCACTCTGGATCTCCCTGACGATGACCCTAAAGACGACGACCCTGAAGACCACCCCGAAGAACACGACGACCCCGAAAACGACGACCCTGAAGACCACCCCGAAGAATTAAAAATTTTTTTTAAAGAATTAATTCCTGCTATTCCATTTGATGGGGCTAAACCTCTATGCCTTTAATGTCTCCTCCACCTACCCCAATACATTCTACATTATTCTTAGTTGTTTTCCTTCAAGTAGAATTAACCTATGAGGAAAGTAAGGGGTTTTTTCATTCCGATATTTGTGTCCTATTGCCTTGCATTGGTTTCCGGTATCGTAATCGGCGATATCTGATATTTTTGGGATATCGGTCCGATCCAATCCGATATTTCCCGATATCGGAAGGTACCGCTCAACACTAATTATAGGGATGATTTTTATAGGGGATATTTCCCCTATATGACTGTTTAAGTAGTTTAAATCAAGTTTTGTGAGTGATAGACTCCATTTAAGTCTCTAGTGACTACAAATGAGGATGATTCCACTTTGTGATATGTATGACTTCTTTAAGGGATAGGAAAAGAAAATGTAAATGTAGGTGTATGAGGTACTCAGTGACCTCCAGTTTGCATTTGGTCTATTAGTTCAATGAGTCATTGTAACATTGATGCATGCTTATATATAGTAATTTGTATATTTTTTTCCTTTACATGATTATTATTCCCTTCCACTAATATTTCCAGTTATTGATATTTTTTCATCTGTTTTTTTTTTTTTTTATAATTTTTTTTTTCTTGCTCTTTTCAGATAAATTATATATAATGATATAATACTGGTTATACCAGCCATGATTACTAGAGGATACTAATGTCCCATTTTTTAAAAAAAATTTTTTATGTAATATTCTTACCTCGTTAAACCAGTTTTGAACATGCACAGTAGGCTCCTGAAACTTCAGTTTATCTCTGTACTACTACTACGGAGAGGTGATCATCTGTGAATTAAGTATGGCTATTGTTTTTGTCAACCTTCATCATATTTCTGTTACACCTGCAGATGTTCGGATATTACTGTATAAGGCCACTTTCACAGACAGGCTGCTTGTTTCCAGACTCTAAGTTGACAAGCTCAAGTTCGGGTCACGAGACCCATCGCCGGTCCTTGAATTAGTCTATAATCGCACTATGTCGCAGATGTGTGAATGCGACCTTAGGCTATGTGCACACAACAGAAAATTCTGATGCAACTCCTGATGTGTTGGCAGGGAAAAACGCCTTGTTGTTGCATATTTTTACCTACTCATTAGTATTATTGAACTCTGCTGCAAGAATTGGCATGCTGCAAATTTGAATCTGCTGAAAATCTGCAAGGAAGAAATAATCTTTTGCACATAGCCTAATAAAATGTATAGGTTTATGACATTTGTGCCTGTGCAGTGTGCCTGATGTGGGTTTTTTTTATGCACTAGCAATTATATGGTAGTGAACCACTGAGGCAAGTGATGTTTCTTTATGATGTATTAAATGTGATAAGTGATGTCATTAACTTATGTAAGTTATATAGCTACACTATCACATGGTTTACATACTTAAAACTGATTCCATGGTAGAATTAAAATACTGCTTTAACACTGGATGAATAAAACCTTAATTACTTTGAAATTTGCGAGAGTGCTACTTCATATTCTTATTTGTTTTTGTTTGGTTTTTTTTTAGGTTGGAGAGAAGAGTCCGTACTCTGAAAGCTTTGTACTCGTACTAAAGTTTTGATGCAGTCCCAACTGCAGTATGAAGCTAAAAGACTGGGAGAGGATACAGGCAGGAGAGAGTAGGAATGGCAAAGGTCTAGTAGGTGAGTATTCAATTTTATTTTGGGACCATAGGTTGTTTGCCCAAGTTCCACAAGTAAAAAGAACATTTGAAATGATATATATATGAGAGACAATCCATGGAAATCTTAGATGTTATCAGAGAAGAATGGGAATATTAGAGAGCGACTACTGAAGTTGATTTAGTTAAGGTAAACAGCGATAACACCAACAAAACCTAAGCATGTCAAAAGTTGTTGGCAAGGGCCCTATTACCGTAGGTTGCTAAACAAATGGCACCTATAGACTTCGAAATTGATGGCTAATTTCACATGTTTTTTTTTAAGACCGGCCATCTGACTTTGTCATAAAATAAATACTGGAGCTAAGGCCCCTATTAGAAAACAACCTTATAAAGTAAAGTATCCGAAAAATTAAATCACATGGCCAAACATTGTTTGGGAAATGCTTATGGGCATTTCAACCATCCGAAAGTTCTTGGTTTTTACTTGTAGTGAAGTTCAGGAAAATGGAGGAAGATTTTACATAGATTCTCATATATATTTTTGACACTTACCAATGCCTCACTTTGATATAAAGCTAAAGAAGAAAGAATAAGATGCATACACATAGGGCGACACGGTGGCTGGGTTGAAATCACACCAAGGACAAAAGCTGCAAGGAGTTTGCATGTTCTCCTCCCCCCCCCCGGGTTTGCGTGGGTTTCCTCCAGCTACTCCGGTTTCCTCCCACGTTCCAAAGACATACTGATAAGGTGATAAGGAATTTAGATTGTTAGCCCCATTGGGGACAGTGCCAATAATGTCTGTAAAGCGCTGTGGAATTAATGGCGCTATATAAATGAGTAAAATAAATAAAAAATATACAAAAACTATTACTCATGAACTTCAAAAACAAGCTTTTTTTTTATTGTCAAAGGACTTACATAGATAATCAGTACACTTAAAAGTTCAATAAATGCATAAAAACAGGCAATGAGTACGGTTTGAAGAAAAGCTAATAAAACCCAACCCCTTGTTGCGGATTAATACAAGTCCATGCATATGAATAAATACATGTGTGTTATCAAGAAAATGTAATGCTGGTGGATGTGGACCCACTGCACACGAGTCGGGCTTACCTTGGAAGGGCATAACTACTTGACTACCAGGCATTCGCTAAATCCTCTGATGGTGAGTATAGACTAGACTGCCGGTAATCAGCAGGTGTCACTTCAAGGCAGTCCCTAGGTCTACAGCAGCTGACTGGAAGGTGAGAGATGCCGAGTGGGATAAAGCGGGGAGAAACTGAGGCTTAGTCAGACAGTTCCCAAGGTCAGGACAGGCAGCACAGGAACAATAAACGTAGCCGAGGTCAGGAGTGGTCAGGCAAGACGAGAAACTAACTGGGTCGGCAATGGGAAGGGAATTACTAAGGAATGCTAAAACATATACCAGCAAGGCAGGAACCAACCTTTGGGCAGGGAATGGTAGGAGGAGCTGCCTAATAAAGGACCTACTAGCACAGGATAGGCTGGGGAAGCTAATCTCTGCAGGACATATCAATATAAAAATTCATAATTGCCAAAAGTGAAACACACAAAATACCACCATCAAAAAAAAGATGTAAGAGACACTAGATAGAGGAGCCTTGGGGAGTTCCTTCCTGTCATGTCCGCCATGTCTGTCCTGTCTGCCATGTCTGTTTTGTCTCAAGAACTCCTTCAGCGATGTGCATGCGCATATCTTGTCTGCTATCCTGCTTGTTCCCTAGAGCAGTGTGCACACTCACCTCATGTCTGCTGAGCTGCAAGATGCCTGCGTTTCTGCTTTGCCTTCTGTGATCTCGTCATGTCTGAAACCTTGATCATGTGACGTTTCGTAGGATCCTGCACTGTCTGGTTCTGCAATCATCTCGTCATGTCTGAAACCTTGATCATGTGACGTTTCCTAAGATCCTGCACTGTCTGGTTCTGCAATGATCTCGTCATGTCTGAAACTCTGATCATGTCACATTTCCTAGGATCCTGCACTGTCTGGTTCTGCGATCATCTTGTCATGTCTAGAATCCCTGATCGTGTGTCCTTCCTAGGATCCTGCACTGTCTGGTTCGGTGATCATCTCGTCATGTCTGAAACCCTGATCATGTGACTGTGCTCTGTGATCCTGGAGCATCTGAACTAGGAAGTTCTCCCCTGGTCCTGACCCGGAAGAGGAGGTGCTGTGGCCTATATCAGACCACCCCTTCCTTTGCTCAGGGCCTGAGTATTGTGTTGTGTCCCTGCATGGCTGCTTGGTCTGTGGGGCGCTCCCTCTATTCTGTGCCCTTGCACCTAGCTCCGTAGTGCGTCTCTGCACACGCTCTGTGCTCGTATTCCGTCTCTTGTCTTATGCCTTGTCTAGTGTTTGTCCTTCGTGCCATGTTTTGTCTTTGCCTTGCTTTGCCTTGTAGTCCTTGTTTGCTCTGATTCTGTTCCGTGTTTCTGTCCATGTTTCCTGTCTCGCTTTGCTTTGTGGCTTCAGGTACCCATCACCCAGGCCTCCGTCCCTGTACCCTGTCCCTGACGTGTCTCTCTACACGTGCAGGTCTCCGTTCTATCTCTGTCCTTGTTCCTGGCGTGTCTCCCTACACGTGCAGGTCTCCGCTCTGTACCCTGTCTAGTCCCAAGGTTCTCCCTTCGCCCGGCTCTGGGCTTTGGCCTACGCTCCGCTGCTAGACTCTGTCTCTGTCCCTATTCCTGGTGTGTCTCCTGACACGTGCAGGCCTCCGCTCTGTACCCTGTCTAGTCCCAAGGTCCTTCCTTGGCCCGGCTCTGGGCTTCGGCCTACGCTCCGCTGCTAGACTCTGTCCTTGTCCCTGGTGTGTCTCTACACGTGCAGGTCTGTCCCTGTCCCTGGAGTACCCCTTGGTACGCGCAGGCCTCGCCTCGTACCTGTCCCTGGCATGTCCTTTGCATGCGCAGGGTGCTGTCCTCTACTCTATACCTTGGCTCTGATGTTTCGTGCGCTCTTGCACTTTTCGTACTAGGCTTTGCCGTGCGGTATCGCACGCGTCTCTGTCCTGTACCTTTGCCTAGCCCTGCCTTGTGGCTCCGTGCCTCTGTGCACGTGCCGGGTCGCTTGTGCCTGTCTGGTGTGCCTCAGCCGTGCCGCCTCTAGCCGTGCTCGCCTGTGTGCCTCAGCCGTGCCCAGTCCAGTGCTATAGTGGTCTGGATGCGTGGCCCCGCAGCGGTGCCGCCTCTAGTCGTGCCCGCCTGCAAATGCCATCGTCGGTACCACCTGCCGGTGCCCCCAGCGGTGCTCCCTTGCACGCATGCTGGTTCTCGCACTGTGCCTTTTCGTACTACTCTTGCACAACTCTTTTGCTTACTTTGCTCTGCTCTGAACCCTGTCCTGCCTGCCAGATTCCGCAACCTGCCGACCGCTGCCAGAGGTCCGGACCTAGATGACTGCGACCTGATGTCCGGAGCTGATGTCCGCAGCCTGATTCCTGGATCCTGTCGGTCAATGCCTGCAACCGGATTCCGATGCCACCGTACCCTGTCTTTCCCTGGCGTGTCCTCTGCACGCGCAGGCCACCGTCCTTGTACCCGTCCCTGGCATGCCCCTTGGCATGCGCAGGACTGTCCTGTGAATCTGTCCCTGGCATGCCCCTTAGCATGCGCAGGCCTCCGTCCTGTGAACCCGAACCTGGCGTGTCAGTTGATACGCATCATGTCGTTAACCCTGCCTTGTTTCCTTGCATGGAACCCTGGCTGACTTTCGGATGTCCGGATCCTGATGATTGCCTACAGAGCTTCAGAACCTGATGTCCCGGTTGATCTTCGCTTGCTGTCCGGAGTCTGATGTCATCGTGCCTCCGCCTGCCATCTGCTCGTACCATGCTTGGACCTTGACGTGCCCTTGCATGCACCTTGCTATGTTGTCCCTGTTCTGGTTATGTTTGTACCTGATGTTATCCCTGAAGCCTTCCTTAAATGAAGTTTCTTTGAACGAACGTCTCGCCTTGTCTTGTTTCCCTGAGCCGGCCGTCTGGTCCAGCTGCCGTGGTGGCTCACCCCCTTGGTCTTGCCCCTGACACTCCCTGTATAGGGGGTGGTTCTCACTAGGTCAGCTCGCCCTAGGTGGGTGGGTGCCACGTCCCAGAGGGTTCACTCTTTTGAAGAAAAACGACTCAGCTAAAGCTGAAACTCGTCACACTTCCCCTGTTCTATTACTGTACAGCCCTACCTATCAGCAAAATTTGGCACCCTGTTCCTGTGCATATAGCACCCCCGCTCAACGTCGGCTCTCCCTTATAACCCTAAAAGACCCTGTTTGGGAGAAGAATTAGAAAACTTATGATTGGATGAAATGTTTGAGGTTGTGTCGCTGAGAAAGATTTAAATGTGATATAACTCTGGGGATTTCTTTTGTAAAGGAGCTTAATGTCAGTGAATCTAGTGGGGAGAAAGGAGAAATGACTGTTGATATAATAAAGGGAGGCAAAAATAAACTCTCCCTATGGTGCCAGCAGAGGTAGGCACTCTTATATGGAATGAAGTTGAAGCCCCCACTCCTCGACGGCTATCCCTAGTAGCCCTTGTGTAGTAATTATGTCAGGAACTATGTAGCCTATAAGGTGATAAGATACTTTGAGATATAACAGCAAAGAAAAACAATAAATTTCGGGCATACAGTATGTTGCTACAACAACTTCAGTAAAAACATATGATGACTTTAGGCGTCCTTCCCATAAGAGCTCATGTATTTGATGTGGAAAATAGAAATATATATAATATTTATATCAAAATAATAGGCTTACTTGATCCAAACAGTGGTACTGATGTTAGATATATATTTAAAAAACCTTTATGAATAGTTCAGGGATAACCATTCAGCATAACAATCACAATATTGGTATGATTAATGTGTTATTTTCAAAAGCCATATGTCCCAAGTTCCACAAAAGTCTAGTATCAACCACATTAGCAGATAAGTGAGCAGGGAAATGAGTATACAGCTAGTTCAATTTAAAAAAAGAAAAACAAAACAAACACTATTTATGTAATCTGTAGACTCAACGCGTTTCCCCTCCTCAGAAATTCAACAGGAGTAACCTGTTAGTGTGTATAGATGTTAGAAGGACTACTTAGCTGTCAATCATAATGATTAGCGATAAAGTCCTCAGCACACAAGAAGGATCTCCTCTTGATGTAGTGTTTGTTGTTATATCTCAAAGTATTTTATCACCTTATAGACTATATAGTTCCCAACATAATTACCACACTAGGACTACTAGGGATAGCCGTTGAGACGCGTGGGTGCCAACTTTGTTCGATATAAGGGTGCCAACCTCCGCTGGCAGGTAGGGGCACCATAGGGAGAGTTTATTTTTGCCTCCGTTTATTATATTAACAGTGATTTCTCCTTCCTCCCTACTTGACTGGCTGACATTTTGCTCCTTTACAAAAGAAATCCCCAGAGCTATATCACATTTAAATTTGTCAGCCACACAACCTCAAACATTTCATCCAATCATAAGTTTTCTCATTACTCTCCCAAACAGGGTCTTTTAGGGTTAGAAGGGAGAGTCGACGTTGAACGGGGGCACCATATGCGTAGGAACAGGGTGCCAACCTTCGCTGATAGGTAGGGCTGTACAGTAATAGAGCAGGGGAAGGCACTCCCAATGGCTCCTCTATCTATTGTCTCTTAGACCTTTTTTTGGTGGTGGTATTTTGTGTGTTTCACTTTTTGGTATTTGGTTTTTGGTGAATTTTTAGATTGGTAAATAAAAGTTATATTTTATTTGATAATTTTTTTTGGAGTCTCTTCTGTGAGCCTTTAAAGTCTAAACTCCAAGTGTAATTTTTCAAAACTGTTAATTAATCTCTGCAGGACACAGCAGGGTTAAATTCCTGCAAAGACCGGCCACGACCCCCCAAGGCTAAATGAATGCCATAGCAGAAGTAGGACAATAAAAAAGTAGTATGTGTACAATGGAAACCACCATAAATGACTTCATTTTTTTATATACATAAAAAACACAAACAATAATTAAAAACTTTTAAATAAGGAAAAAACCTTCGGCACTAGTGAATTCTTGCTGATAATAAATTTATTGAACCAGTCAACGTGAGACAGGATTCAAGCCCAACGTTTCGGCCCTCAGACCTTTATCAAGGTTATCTATACAAAACATAAAGCATAAAAGTTTTTTTATAGAACAAAAATAAAGACAATATTATGAATGTCTCATGACACAAGCAAACAGAACCATATATTTATGCAATTAAGTAACTGCAATATACTATAATAGACGCTGCGTCTTTTTTTAGAAGATTTGGATGACATGGAGGTTTTTCATTCCCAAGTAAACATTCTCTGCAAAATAAAAATAACTAGCAATATGTAATGTTGTTAAACAGTGTATGAAAGCTGAATTTAAATATGGCCAAGCCGACCTTGGGTATCAGAGGAAATATGACGTCAAAACTGAGGCATGATATATAAAGAGGAGGTCTATGGAGAAAAAAGTCTATTAGATTTTTTTTGTCAATAGAAGGAACATACGATACGACGCAGTGCTCGAAGTCATGTAAGACAGACAGGGTGAGTTTGACCTGTCATGAGTAATCGACTGTGAGTAATCTGTTAAGGTGTATATAGAAAGTGTTAGTGTGCAAAGTAGTCAAATCACTAACAAACGGTAGGCAAAAGAGACCGACGATTGATTTGCCTGTAAGGATGTTGCTCTAAGGGTACCGTTACACATAGCAACGCTCGAGCAATCCCGACAACGATACGGCCTGGTAAGGATTGCTGGTACGTCGCTACATGGTCGCTAGTAAGCTGTCAAACAGGCAGATCTACTCAACGACGCAGCAAAGATACGGCGATCCGTATAACGACCTCGACGGTCGTTGGGACCTTGTCACACAGCAGCTATTCTGACGACTCAGACCTCAATAGGCGTGCTTCAGAATTGCCTTTTCCACGCCCCTTTGCTCCGATTGGTGGCCACTACTGCGCTATCACTATGCGGTTTGCTTTAGCGTCCCTGTCTGAGACGCTAGTGCACTATTTATTCGCGGATGATCCACAGTCGGGGACACGCGATTATTATAACTGTACATGTTAAATGTTATGATTGCATATAATAGCTGACCTATAAAAGGAAATGCTACAAAGATCCTAATTTGAGACCACCAATCGGAGCTTACGGGGTGTTGAAAACGCAAAGCAAAACCACGCCTGCTTCCCTGAGTTCTGAGTTGCCAACGAGGTCGCTCGTCGTTCTTATGGCGTCAAACACAGCAATGCATGCTGGCCAGCGGGACTCCCCACGATCAAAAAATGGCCTAGGACATTCGAGCACGATCAGCGATATCGCAGCGGGGGGCCGGTCGCCGCTATGTGTCACACGTAGCGAGGTCGCTGTTGCATCACAAAACCTGTGACATTTCAGTGATCTCGCTAACGATCTCGCTATGTGTGAAGTACCCCTTAGTGTGAGGGAATGGTGTGAGATCTCACAGCGGCGTGTATCATGAGATAGTGTGGACTGGAAATAAATAAGAGAAGGGGGTGGAGATAATTATCCTGTATGCGGCTAAACAGCTGGGCAGCCTGATCGTGCTTTGGAATCAGTGCGCATGCGCAAATCTTTTGACAGCAGGAAAAGCTGAGGGAAGCGGTGCATGCATGGACTCGCTGGGCCCTTGGGCATGGGCAGGTTTATCTACGGCCAGAAAACGTTGAGGAAAGCAGGAATTGTACTGGAAACCGAAAAAGGCTATGAGGAACAAGAAGGTAAGGAGTCTATAGGAAAAGTAATGGGTAAATACAGAAGGCTGACAAAGAAATATAGGGTGAAGAATGGATACATGTAGTGGGATAACAATAATAATAGGATAATAATGTCTGTAAAGCTCTGTGGAATTAATGGCTCTTTATAAATGAGTAAAATAAATTAAAATAAAGGAATCACATAACAAAGCTTAAATGAGGTGGAGAAAAAAGGAAGACAAAGGGAAAGGGGACTACAAAGAAACAATAAAAATTGGGGTAGGAGGAAGAAAAGGAAAGAGAAATAAAAAGGGAAGAGGAAAAAAAGGAGAGTGAGAAAAGGGAAAAAGGAGACGGTAAGGAAATGGGTAAAAACGGGAAATTGATACCTAATGGAACGCTAAGTGACCTGAAAATGAAAAGAAATGGGACACAATAGAACAAGTATTGGCACTCGGTATCAACAGGCATAAGAAAAGCAAATATATGTTATTTAATACAAAATCTTGTATTCTCTGTTAAGCTCATGAGGTTCAAGTGTTTTTAGCCATATATCCAGAAGGCCTCTCTTTCTTTTTAAGGATTCTATTGCCACCCTTCCTGGCTAAAAGGTACTGATTCTAAAACCTGAAAGCGTAGCTGCGCCACATTGTGTCCCGCAGTGACAAAATGTGAAGGAATAGGCAGCATTGTTTATTAGCAAATAGGGGGGAAGCCAGCACTGCTTAAGGTTAGAACGCATAAATTGAAGTGCATATGCACATAATATCCAGCTGTATTCAAAAATGAGATATTTGGCAAAAAAATTGATCAATTCAATTGAGCCACCCCGCCGCGCCAAGGCAATCTCATGTGGGGGGTCCTACTCTACATTTATAATAAATACTGTGCCATTACGGCCTCCTAAGAGCATGACCACATCAAGTGCAATCTGTACCTGAACATTGCTGAATCGCTCCCATGAAGCCAGATGAAGCAAGTGCAGATGAAGGCCAACCAGGTCTGAACACAGACATATCAAGATTGACCTCCACACATTGCCCAACCAGGAAACATAGATGAAGGGCGATATTGGCCCGGACACAGGTGCACAATTAAATAAAGCTTGGGGCAGGGCGGGGCTGCCGTGTGTGTGCACAGCAGCCTAGATCCATCATAATGAACACAGAAAAATTTTATAGCGGACATAGCCAAGCATGCACGGCAGCAGTGGTGGTGAGCCACAAACCAACAACAAGAAAATAGGGGGGGAAGCCAGCACTGCTTAAGGTTAGAACGCATAAATTGAAGTGCATATGCACATAATATCCAGCTGTATTCAAAAATGAGATATTTGGCAAAAAAATTGATCTATTCAATTGAGCCACCCCGCCGCGCCAAGGCAATCTCATGTTCTAACCTTAAGCAGTGCTGGCTTCCCCCCCTATTTTCTTGTTGGTTTGTGGCTCACCACCACTGCTGCCGTGCACGCTTGGCTATGTCCGCTATAAATTTTTCTGTGTTCATTATGATGGATCTAGGCTGCTGTGCACACACACGGCAGCCCCGCCCTGCCCCAAGCTTTATTTAATTGTGCACCTGTGTCCGGGCCAATATCGCCCTTCATCTATGTTTCCTGGTTGGGCAATGTGTGGAGGTCAATCTTGATATGTCTGTGTTCAGACCTGGTTGGCCTTCATCTGCACTTGCTTCATCTGGCTTCATGGGAGCGATCCAGCAATGTTCAGGTACAGATTGCACTTGATGTGGTCATGCTCTTAGGAGGCCGTAATGGCACAGTATTTATTATAAATGTAGAGTAGCACCCCCCACATGAGATTGCCTTGGCGCGGCGGGGTGGCTCAATTGAATTGATCCATTTTTTTGCCAAATATCTCATTTTTGAATACAGCTGGATATTATGTTCATATGCACTTCAATTTATGCGTTCTAACCTTAAGCAGTGCTGGCTTCCCCCCCATTTTATTGTTTATTAGCATCTGATGGAATATCCAAGACCACGTGGACACTTAATAATTATTATTATTATTATTATGCATTTATATAGCGCCATTTATTCCATGGCGCTTTACATGTGAAAAGGGGAAATATAGACAAGAATAATAATAAACATGTGTAAGACAAGGGACACACAAGTACATAAGGAGAGGGGACCCTGCCCGCGAGGGCTCACGGTCTACAGGGATGAGTGAGGATACAGTACGAGAGGGTAGAGCAGGTCGTGCGGTGGTTCAGTAGACCGAGGATCATTGCAGGCTGTAGGCTTGTCAGAACAGGTGGGTCTTCAGGTTCTTCTTGAAGGTTTCCGTTGATGGTGAGAGTCTGATGTGTTGCGGCAGAGAGTTCGAGTATGGGGGAAGCACGGGAGAAGTCTTGTATGCAGTTGTGGGAAGAAGAGATAAGGGGGGAGTAGAGAAGGAGATCTTGAGATGATCGAAGGTTGCATGCAGGTAGGTACCTAGAGACCATGTCACAGATGTATGGAGGAGACAGCTTGTGGATGGTTTTTTATGTCATGTTTAGGGTTTTGAATTGGAGCCTCTGGGCAATAGGAAGCCAGTGAAGGGCCTGGCATAGGGGAGAGGCTGGGGAATAGCGGGGAGACAGGTGGATTAGTCGAGCAGCAGAGTGTAGAATGGACTGGAGCGCAGGCTAGAGTGCTAGAGGGGAGGCCAGAGAGTAGGAGGTTGCAGTAGTCGAGGCGGGAGATAAGAGCATGCGCTAGTGTTTTTGTGGTTTCATGGTTGAGGAATGAGTGGATCCGGGAAATATTTTTAAGTCTGAGGCGGCAGGAGAAGGCGAGGGCTTGGATATGTGGTTTGAAAGAGAGCGCAGAGTCGAGGATCACCCCAAGGCACCGAGTGTGCTGGACTGGGGAAAGAAAGCAGCCATTGACATTGATGGATTGGTCTGGTGGAGGGGTAGAGTGAGATGGGGGAAAGATGATGAATTCTGTTTTGTCCATGTTCAGTTTGAGAAAACGAGCAGAGAAGAAGGCTGAGATAGCAAACAGACATTGTGGGATTTCAGTCAGTAAGGAGACAAGGTTGGGTCCAGATAGGTAGAGCTGCGTGTCATCAGCATAGAGGTGATACTGCAAACTGTAGGATTCTATGAGCTGTCCCAAGCCAAAGGTGTAGATGGAGAATAGTAGGGGTCCTAGGACAGAGCCTTGAGGAACACCAACAGACGGGGCGAGCTGAGGAGGTGGTGTGTGAGAGGGAGACGCTAAATGTTCGGTCTGTTAGGTATGATGAGATCCAGGATAGAGCCAAGTCTGTGATGCCAAGAGATGAGTCTGTAGCAGGAGGGAATGGTCTACGGTGTCGAAGGCAGAGGACAGGTCCAGGAGAAGGAGGACAGAGTAGTGTCGCTTGCTCTTGGCGATTAGTAAGTTGCTAAATGACTTTAGTTAGGGTAGTTTTAGTTGAGTGATGCGGTCGGAAGCCAGATTGTAACCGGTCAAAGAGGGAATAGGAGGAGAGGTGGGAGGACAGTTCAAGATATACATGCTGTTCCAGTAGTTTTCAGGCGTAAGGGAGAAGAGATATCGGGCGATGGTTAGACACAGGATGGGTGTGATTGAGGCATGTTTGAAGAATGAGGGAAATACACCATTTGTAAGTGAAAGGTTGAAGAGGTGTGTTAGAGATGGGATGAAGACTGTGGCCAAGTTAGGGATGAGGTGAGACGGGAGTGGGTTGAGGGCACAAGTGGTGAGGTGTGATCTTGACAGAAGGGTGGAGAGCTGATCTTCTGTCATGGTGGAGAAGCTGGCTTTTGCAGAACAGGGCTTAGCGGCTAAGAGGGGCATTAGGGGCTGTGGGCCAAAGTTTTGTCTGATCTTGTCGATCTTCTGCTTAAAGGAGGCGGCAAAGTCTTCAGCAGAAATGAGAGGAGGGGGAGGAGGTGCTCTGGGACAGAGTAGATGTCACGCTTGCGCCTTGGCTGAATGGCGCGAGCCGGGGGGTTGTGGCCCAACTGTGCCACAAAACAGACTACCCTGGAAGGGGCGTGACTACGACAGCTACCTCGGTCTTCACTGGAGCCTCTGATGGTGAGGTCAGGCTTGTGCGGCAGCTGTCGAGTGCCACTCCAGGGTGGTGTCTGGCTGTGGCTGCTGGTCCCACTCGGGGACAAGTCACTTTGACAGAGACTATAGACAGGCAGGCAGGTAGACACGACAGGCACGGCTGAGACACAGGACAGGCGGGCACGGCTTGGAGACACAGGACAGGCGGGCACGGCTTGGAGACACAGGACAGGCGGGCACGGCTTGGAGACACAGGACAGGCGGGGACGGCTTGGAGACACAGGACAGGCGGGGACGGCTTGGAGACACAGGACAGGCGGGGACGGCTTGGAGACACAGGACAGGCGGGCACGGCTTGGAGACACAGGACAGGCGGGGACGGCTTGGAGACACAGGACAGGCGGGGACGGCTTGGAGACACAGGACAGGCGGGGACGGCTTGGAGACACAGGACAGGCGGGCACGGCTTGGAGACACAGGACAGGCGGGCGTGGTATGAGAAGGAGCAGGTAGGGACCTGTTCACACAGCAGGTGTAGGCAGGAGGAAGTGGTGTATGCTGGAACAGGATCTGGACCTGTTCACACAGGAGGTGCAGGTATGGATATAGGCAGGAAGGAGTGGAATATGAAGGGACAGGTTTGGACCTGTTCACACAGTAGGTGCAGGTAGGCAGAGCCGCAGGAGTGCGGAGCAGGCAGAGCCGCAGGAGTGCGGAGCAGGCAGAGCCGCAGGAGTGCGGAGCAGGCAGAGCCGCAGGAGTGCGGAGCAGGCAGAGCGGCTAGGGAGCCGTGCAGACAGAGCTGCGAGGGTGCAGATGCACAGATAAATCTGCGAGGGACACAAGGAAAGACACGGCAGAGAAGGAACCACAAACAAGGAGACTGACAGACAGAGGTAAGACTCAGTTCAGACAGAGACACCGGGACAAAGACACAAGGACCAGGATATTCTGCCTCCTGGCAAGCGGACAGAGAACAGACAAGGCACTGGGAACAAGACTCAAGGGCCAGGATATTCAGCCTCCTGGCAGGCAGACAAGGTACAAAGCAAGACTAGGAGTAAACCTCCAGAGAAGGAGATACACAGAACAGGACCTGGCTTCCTCAGCAGCAAGATACTAACTGAGATTAGGCAATGTTTCAGTGGGAGTGGCGAAACTAAATAGTCAAGGGCTCCAGGTGATTGGTCAGGGACAGATTACCCAGGTGCACCCAGACTGCATAAGAACCAGAGAGTTCAGGCGCTGCCCCCCTATACACAGTCAGGAAACATGGAGAGCAAGCAGGAAAACAAGAGGCATAGCACATGGAGCTCATGGCTGGCAACAGACAGATTTCACAGCATGGCTTGAAGCAGAAAGTAAGTTGGTGTGCGGGGGATGGGAGGCCATGAAGTGATGCCAGCAGGGTTGTTACAGTACCCCCCCTTTACGGCCCCTCTTCCTCAAGCCTGCCAGAATGACCTGAAGAAGGAGTATGGGACCACACACAGTCCAGGTTGACACGACATCCTTTAGGTAGGGTGGAGTATGTGTGCCATCAGGAATCCCATATTGCCCGGTTTCTTGGTGCCCAAGGGAGTCAGTTTCCAACACAGAGGGTACAAAGACTTCTTCCTCCTGATTGGCAGAGGGCAGGGACCTGGAAGCTTCAGACTTGACCCCTACATCAGCCGGCCAGCTAGAAACAGGAAACACCTTCACTGAGTCCGACTTCCGCCCGATGTGCCAGAAAAATTGGACCTCCTCCTCCTGGTTGGTGAGAAACGGAGATACGTAGATCACTGTTCCAACATCTTCACCTACCTGCCAAATGGAAGCTGGAGGCATACATACGGGGAGCCACTTCAGCCTGTTACCCTGAAAAAACTGGACCACATCCTCCTGGTTAGATGAGTGAAGCTCTGTCTTGGGACCTTCACCCCTAGGCCACAGGGGAGCTGAAGGCATACACTCAGGATCCATCTTCAGCCCTTTATCCTGGGGAAGACAATCAAGAGGCAGGGGTGCTCTTGGGAGCAGAACACTGGTATAGTCGCTGGGGATGTATGAGGAGACTGAGACCGCCTCCCCCTCTTCAGAGGCATCCTCACACCTTGACTCGACGACTAGCAAACCAGGCGAAGAAGACGACCTTGCTGACTGAATGCGACGCAAGGGAACCAGACACCTCTTTTCCCTTGGTTGTTTCAAGTGTGGTGCCTTGCTGGGTCTCCAAACATAAATGGGCATCAGGATCTCTGGTTCAGAATGACCCATGGGCATACCAGACAGCCAATGGAAGACGAACTTCGTATACAAAGCTCCGACCTGGAGCTGTAGTTGTCCTTGCAGGACTAGACTGTTTTCAAAGAGGGCTCGGCCACCTTTAGACGATGCCCACGCCGGGTTCTGGAGCTGAAGAATGGAGATCACACACTGACTCTGTATGGCTGGTGGCTCGAACACCCCAAAGCTCCCAGAAGGCAACGACACAGTCAAAGGCTTTAATGGAGAGGGAGGACTCTCACCAGGGGCAGCCTCTCCTACTGGCCCAGGGTTCTGGAGTACGGGCTTCACAGGGCAGAGACCAGATTCCGGCTGCAACTTGGCCCGCTTCTTCTTTTTAGACCTCTTGGATCTTGCACGGGCGGCCGCATCGGCAGACTGTGGAACAGGTGATGGCTGGACTGTCATAGGTGGTTGAGACGATTCACCCACAGGTTCCTCTTGTCTCTGGAAGCTTGGAGGAGAAGACTTTACAAGAACAGCTGGACGAGGCATGTCGAACACTTTACGGAAGGCCACCAGGAAGGCCCCCAGGCTCATGACGACAGGGTCTCCTGCTTCCCAAAGGGGACAGATCCAATTCAAGGCATCACCAGCTAGGTAGGACATGATATATGCCACCTTGACCCGGTCAGAGGGGAAACAAACTGCATTCTGCAGGATGTAGTGCAGGCACTTTTTCAGGAACCCTTGGCACTCTTTGGGGTCCCCATAGAACCTACGCGGATCTGCTGGGTTGTGCTCTTCGTAGGCCAGGAGCTGCTCATAGATGGCCTTGGAGACTATGGGTGGTTCAGAAGTCTCCAGAATTGGAACCACACAAGGCAGAACAAACTCTTCCGGTGGCTCACACTGGCAGGGAGAGAGTTCATGACGCTCTGCGAGCGGAAGGACATGGGACTCAGCGGGGACCATGGCCTGAGCAAACTGTCACGCTCGCGCCTTGGCTGAATGGCGCGAGCCGGGGGGTTGTGGCCCCACTGTGCCACAAACCAGACTACCCTGGAAGGGGCGTGACTACGACAGCTACCTCAGTCTTCACTGGAGCCTCTGATGGTGAGGTCAGGCTTGTGCGGCAGATAGCTGTCGGGTGCCACTCCAAGGTGGTGTCTGGCTGTGGCTGCTGGTCCCACTCGGGGACAAGTCACTTTGACAGAGACTATAGACAGGCAGGCAGGTAGACACGACAGGCACGGCTGAGACACAGGACAGGCGGGCACGGCTTGGAGACACAGGACAGGCGGGGACGGCTTGGAGACACAGGACAGGCGGGCACGGCTTGGAGACACAGGACAGGCGGGCACGGCTTGGAGACACAGGACAGGCGGGCACGGCTTGGAGACACAGGACAGGCGGGCACGGCTTGGAGACAGGACAGGCGGGCACGGCTTGGAGACACAGCACAGGCGGGCGTGGTATGAGAAGGAGCAGGTAGAGACCTGTTCACACAGCAGGTGTAGGCAGGAGGGAGTCGTGTATGCTGGAACAGGATCTGGACCTGTTCACACAGGAGGTGCAGGTATGGATATAGGCAGGAAGGAGTGGAATATGAAGGGACCGGTTTGGACCTGTTCACACAGGAGGTGCAGGGAGGCAGAGCCGCAGGAGTGCGGAGCAAGCAGAGCCGCAGGAGTGCGGAGCAGGCAGAGCCGCAGGAGTGTGGAGCAGGCAGAGTGGCTAGGGAGCCGTGCAGACAGAGCTGCGAGGGTGCAGATGCACAGATAAAGCTGCGAGGGTGCAGATGCACAGATAAAGCTGTGAGGGTGCAGATGCACAGATAAAGCTGCAAGGGTGCAGATGCACAGATAAAGCTGCAAGGGACACAAGGAAAGACACGGCAGAGAAGGAACCACAAACAAGGAGACTGACAGACAGAGGTAAGACTCAGTTCAGACAGAGACACCGGGACAAAGACACAAGGACCAGGATATTCTGCCTCCTGGCAAGCGGACAGAGAACAGACAAGGCACTGGGAACAAGACTCAAGGGCCAGGATATTCAGCCTCCTGGCAGGCAGACAAGGTACAAAGCAAGACTAGGAGTAAACCTCCAGAGAAGGAGATACACAGAACAGGGCCTGGCTTCCTCAGCAGCAAGATACTAACTGAGATTAGGCAATGTTTCAGTGGGAGTGGCGAAACTAAATAGTCAAGGGCTCCAGGTGATTGGTCAGGGACAGATTACCCAGGTGCACCCAGACTGCATAAGAACCAGAGAGTTCAGGCGCCGCCCCCCTATACACACAGTCAGGAAACATGGAGAGCAAGCAGGAAAACAAGAGGCATAGCACATGGAGCTCAGGGCTGGCAACAGACAGGTTTCACAGCATGGCTTGAAGCAGAAAGTAAGTTGGTGTGCGGGGGATGGGAGGCCATGAAGTGATGCCAGCAGGGTTGTTACAGTAGAGAATTGAAAGTGTTGAAGAGTTGTTTAGGGTTGTGAGACAGGGAGGATATGAGAGATGCGAAGTAAATTTGTTTAGCAGCAGAGAGCGTGGACTTAAAGATGGCAAGGGACTGCTTGTATGCGCTGAAGTTCTCAGTAGAATGGGTTCTCTTTCATCTCCGCTCAGCGGCCCTGGAAACCCTTCTCAGTTCTTTGGTCAGGCTGTTCAGCCAGGGCTGCCTGTTGTTTGTACGAGTTTTGCTCTGCGTGAGGGCGGCAGCTGAATCAAGTGTTGCTTTTATTGTGGTGTTATAAAAAGTGGCAGCAGCATTTGTGTCATGAAGGGAAGCTATGTCTGTGAGAGGGAGAAGGGACTCAGAGAGTGATTGTAAATTGAGGTGTTTGAGATTCCTACGAGGGTGAGCGAGTTTATGGAGCGGGGGTTGCGCAGTAGGAGAAGAGAGGGAAGAGAATGTCAGTAGGTTGTGGTCAGACAGGGGGAGGGGTGAGTTATTGAGATTAGTGAGGGAACAGAGACGGGTGAAGATAAGGTCCAGCGTGTGACCATCTTCGTGAGTTGCCGCAGAGGACCATTGAGTGAGGCCGAGGGAAGCCGTGAGTGATAGAAGTTTAGAGGCAGCCGGGGTGGAAGTGTCAATGGGGATGTTGAAGTCACCCATGATGATGGTGGGGATGTCAGGTGGTGAAGTGGTCGAGAAAGGTGGCGATGGCTAGTTCTGGGGTCGGTAGATGACAGCCAGTTGGAGGTTGGAGGGGGAATAGATGCGGACGGAGTGCACCTCGAACGAGGGAAGAGTAGCGGAGGGTGGCAAAGGAATTGGGGTAAAGGAGCAGGTATCGGAGAGGAGCAAGCCAACTCCTCCACCACTTATGTTGCTGGGGCGAGGGGTGTGAGAGAAATGGAATCTGTCATAGGAAAGCGCACCTGGAGAGGCTGTGTCAGAGGGAGTGAGCCAAGTTTCAGTGATGGCAAGGAAGGAGAGTTTGTTGGTGATAAAGAGGTCATGGATAAACGACAGCTTGTTGCAGACAGAGCATGCGTTTCATAGTGCTCCAGGTAGGGGGACCGGGGGAGTGGGGGCTGGATGAATAGGTATGAGGTGGTCATGGTTGCAAAAAAGTGTAGAGGATCGTGGCAGGATGTTAGAAATGAGTGTGGGGATGTGTTGAGGAGGGCCAGGATTAGGGGATACATCACCAGCAATGAGTAGTAGACAGAGCATTAGAAGGTGGGAACAGGATAGGACATGATGTGGCCTTGTGTCTGGAGAAAAAGGATTGTATGTGGAGGAACAGTTGTGACGAAGAGGTGAGATGGCTGGGAAGGATGGAGGGGGAAATGACTAGTTCTTTACTGGGTGGAGGGATTGCAGGAGTTAGGGAGAAATAGAGTAGTATGGGGGTGATAGTAAAAAGAAGGTGAAATGTTGTGGTGTTATAGTCCGTTACCTTACAGTCAATTCCAGTCCAATTCTAGTCTAATTCAGAGTACTTAGAAATATGTACTTTGAGATATGGATTTTGAGATAGATGGAGCCGACTACGTCGGGAGCAGACCCATGGAGCTGAATACTTAATCAGGTAGATTACATATGTTGAATCACAGGTAAAATATCCCTTAATGGGAAGATTCTTACCAGTTCTGGGGTGGGAAAAGAATATCCTTTCGTTATATATATTTGAACACTGTAGGCAGTGGAGACAGAAGAAAGTCCCCTAAAGTTGGTTGGAGTAAAAAGGTTTGTGCGTTTGTTGTCCTAGAGCCGATATCAGTCCTGACTAATAGGTTCTTAAGGTTCTGCATTTTATTGTGGCAAACCAATGGCGAAGCTTTAAATTCAGGTTTATTAGCTTAAGATTTACCTAACAGAGGCCAATGTTTGCAAATGGCTTAGTGGATAAACCGCATAGAGTGGTATGTGTTAGGGTTATCAATGCTTTGTGTGGACTTCAAAAGTGAGGAGGATGATTAGAGAGTCTCTGGATATTCTCTATCCCTAAATCTTTGTCTAATTTCACCAAGTCAAATATCTCAGGGGAGGTCACCTGAGACAATGCAACTGACCCTACAAAGTTAGGACCAGGGCAGTGATTTTTTTACATGAAGAGGGTGACAACTGGTGTAATATAGAAGGCTATTCCTAGTAGTAGGCTTAATGAATAGGTCAGTGGATAGGATGTTGATGTACAGTAAGTCATTTGGGATATGATGATTAATGGTAGCACAGAAACTGTCCAATGTGGTGGAATCTAATTGCCAAACCAAGAATACGTTGTCAATATATCTCTTCCAGAGTAACGCATGTTTCTGAAAGAGAATGTTGGTATATACAAAATTGAATTCAAATTGATCCTGATACCACCGAAGTAGAATAAATGTGACGAGAATAGAAATAGTATAATTGGGACCGACATGTCTTCCACTACAGCCAACCCAGCAGATGTAGACCAACCATGACTGTTCACATTTCCACAAATTTGTGTTAACATCAGCAGCAGGCACAGAAGCCACACTAAATATATCAGAGTGCAGTTAACGTGACATTAATGCAGCATACTAAAAAAATGCATTAATCGCCTAGGCTGTACAGCCTGCGATTGGGGTGCAAAAGTCCTTGGAAATCCATGACTTGTTCATCTTGATGAAAGTTAGGCGGACTACACTTTCAAGACCAGCTGGCTGTCCCCTGTCAGGATATCACCTGCAGCGCATAAGACACTCTCTCAGAGAATGCTGTCTGCCATGCACAATAAAACCCCCAAGACTTGTGAGGCAAGCTCAGGCCACTCATCCAGTGTAGAAGACGAAAATGTTATAGGGTCAAAACCTTCCCTCATAGTATTGATATTCAGTTCTAGATACTCCTTCACCATGCTCTCCATTTGTTCACGATGTGTAAGACTTGGACTCTGTTGTGCTGGTGCACGAGCTCGTCTACAAAAAGTGTCAAAGGACTTCCAGAAATTGCTTCTTCCAATTACACCACTGCTGTTGCTAATGTTTTGGTGTTGACTAATTGACATGCTGGAGGTTGGAAGTCTAGCGCTACGATGGTGAACTGTGTGGGTCCCTTTTCAGGGCGGGAAGCATCTGGCAAAATTTGGTATTATAACGTGGATCTAACAGAGTAGCAACCCAGTAGTCAGCAGTATTCCTTATCATAACTATATGGGGATCATGTTGCAGCAAGAAGGCACTCATATGTCAGGCTCTACCATGAGGTTCAAGCTCATGCTGTGTTGGTGGCTGGCTAACAATGATGCTTGTTTCCTCCATCCCCTCCAGCCAACCATGAACAACAGAGAGGGGAGGATTATCCTCTTCATCTGACAGTTGCTTGCCCATCAATTCTTCCTCCTCCATCTGTTCCTCGGATCTTGGACCTTCGATAACAGTTTGTCTGTTATCACCAGCCCCCCTTGATCTCAGTAATCCACCTTCACTTGGCACCTGCCTGTGTGACGATAGTCTGGAACTTCGAGACAGTGTTATTCCTGCTGCTTCGTCCTCTGCTTCCCCCTTTTCTTCTGGGACCACCATCTCCTCCCGCAGGCTATTCAAAGTCTGATCAAGCATATAGATGTCCGGAATAGTGATGTTGATGAAGGCGACGTCAGCGCTAACTATCTCAGTAGCTATTTTGAAACTGTGCAGAAGGGTGCACAGGTCCTTAATCTGTGCCTACTCCATAAACCTGATATGCACTATGTCAGTACTGCGTTGGCCCATGCTATAGGGCATGACATTCTTCATTGGGGCTCGTTGCTGCTGCCACAGTTGCTGAAACATGTGCAGAGTGGAATTCCACCTTGTCAGCACACCGCATATCAACCTTTTAACTGGCATGTACAAAGACCTCTGTATCGATGCAAGTCGATGACCTGAGGGGTGCGAACGGCGAAAATGAGCACACAAATTCCGTGCTTTCTGGAGCAGCTCACCCAGGCCAGGATAGTGGCGGAGAAAATACTGTACCACCAGATTGAGGATGTGAGCCTTGCAAGGCATGTGTGTGAGCTTGCCTCGCCATAGGGCCACTACCAGGTTCACACCATTATCGGACACGGCCTTCCCTGGATGCAGGTTCAGCGGAGTCAGCCATTGATCAAACTCAGCCTGGAGAGCTGTCCACAACTCTTCAGCTGTATGACTGCGATCTCCAAGGCATATCAATTTTACCACTGCCTGATTGCTTTGAGCCCTGGCTGCGAAGTACAGAGGTTTGCTCTGCACTGTTGGAACGCGTGTCTCATTAAGGCAGAGGTTGAGGGTGCAGGTGGAGGACCTAGAGGAGATGGAGGAGGAGGCAGAAGCAGTGGAGGAAGTGCTGAATGTAGAGGTTTGTCCTGCAAGCCTTGGAGATTCCAAGACTTGTGGAACAGCGCCTGTCCCCACAGCCACCAGAATCACCCAGGGCCCAGTCAGCGAGATGTAACGTCCTTGGCCATGCTTACTCGTCCAAGTGTCTGTGGTGAAATGCACCCTGGCAGACATAGATTTAGTCAAGGAACAGGTGGTGTTGTCTGCAATATGCTGGTGTAACGCAGGCATAGCTTTCTTAGAAAAGTAATGGCGACTGGCCTGGGCAATTGGTACGGGGGACTGCAACGGCCATCAGCTTTCGGAAATAGTCTGTATCTACAAGGCAGAAAGGCAGCATTTCCGTGGCCAACAGATTGAAGATGGTGGAGTTCAACCTATTAGCTTTGTTATTCGTAGGAGGAAACAATCTTTTATGCGACCACAACTGCGGTACCGTGGGCTGGCTGCAGTTCTGAGGGCAGAGTACGGTGAACCGAACAAACTGCTTGACCGTGAGAGAGGTGCATGCGGAGATGTTACGATTGTTCTGTCTCCAAAATCTAATTATAATCCCTGATTATCTGCTTGTTAATGTTTTCAGTGTTTCTGGCTCCCTCTGGTGACCAGAGTCATAACCGCAGTGTTATTGTGTTTTACTTTCACTTTGCTTGTACTTTTCCCTCCGTTGCAGTGCATTCTGGTAAGCTTTTGCAGTGCATTCTGGTAAGGTTGCAATGCATCCTGGTAGCCTTTGCAAAGGATTATGGTTAATTTGGCCTCCATTTCCCTCCAGTTCTCCATTTTCCTTCTGCCTGCATTCAGGAAGCATCTCATTTCTCTTCTCCCCTTGTGATAGCATCGCTGGTATGTGTTTATGGTTCCTGCATCTAATTCCTGTCCCATATTAGCCTGCTTAGTTAGTTCTCCCCTGGTTAGCTATTAGTGCAGATGTTGATTTATATTGTATTATGTATATAGGAATTTCTGATGTACCCTGTATTGACTGAGTGTGTGTATGTGTGTGTATATATATATATATATATATATATATATATATATAATGTGTGTGTTTTACTTGTAGTCTCACTGCGCCAATATACCATCACGTTCAATAAAGCACAGATTCAACTGCAGTCTCCTTATTGGACCCCAGTATAGAGGTTTAGCTGCCTATATAAGCTACATGAATTCTGCTTCATTTAGTGAGGACAGAACAGTGAAACAGCAGCCATCCAGCTAGTGGGCACTCTGAGAAAGGTCAGCCTTCCATCCTGCAGGGGCCAGTGAAACAGCAGTCATCCAGCTAGTGGGAACTCAGAGAAAGGACAGCCTTACATCCTGCAGGGGCCAGTGAAACAGTGGCCATCCAGCTAGTGGAGTTCAGGGGAAAGACAGCCTTCCATCCATCCTGCAGGAACTAGTGAAAACGCAGTCATCCACCTAGTGAGATTCAAGTCACCGAGACTTAATACAGCTACAGCAATCTCTGCACAGCCAAGCATTCCCCCAAGACACCATGTCCCACAAATCACACAGGACAAGGTCTGTTACTTCCATCTCCTCAAAGACTACGTCCATCAGCAGCGCGGTCGCCATTGCCCACGCAAATGCCGAAGCCGCCTAAATGCGAGCAAGCTTTGCTGTAGAAGAGATGGGACTTAAATTAGAGAAAGCTCGCTTAGAAGACCAAGAGAGAAAGTCTCGCATAGAATGAGAGAAGTCACGCAGAGAGAAACAGAAGTCATGCCGCCTTAGAGAGCCTAGCAGTAAAAAGAGAAACTGCCGCAGCTCTACCTGAAGCAGAATCGATAGAAGCCGTGCACAACCCTGAGCTGCATAGCTGAAGGAGTACATCAAGTCTGAAGTTGCCACTGCAAGATTCACCACAACGTACATCTCAGTATGTTAATGAACTCCCTGATCCAAACTATAACCAAGAGCACGACACCTCCAGTGAAGCGAGTGAGAGTCATCATAAGGCTCCAGGAAAACGTGGAGCAAAACAAATCCGCTAATGACTACCTTGCCCCACACCAGGTAACCAACATGAATCACCTTGCTGACACACGGCACGTCAGACCGAAGCAATATGACCTGCTGGCGCCACCGTGAGGATGCTAACAGTTATGAACGCACCTCACATCACTATCAGGGTGACTCATCACCAGTATACTCTGCTGACAACTGGTTCACAACAGAATTTGCCAAGTTCTTCACTCATGAAATTCACTGACCAAGCTGAAGGTTACATAGCTTGGAAAGCTTCCTTCCAAAATGTCACTAGAGACTTGGGGCTAAAACACAGGGAAGAGATAGACCTCTTAGTCAAATACCTAGGAGAAGAGTCAGTCAAACACGCATTAAGGATGAGAGACATTAATATAAATCACCCTGAGATCGGCCTCAAACAGATCTGGAAGAGGCTGGATGAGTGTTACGGCTCAGCAGAGGTAAGAGAGAGAGCCTTGTTCAAAAGAGTCGATGACTTTCCTAAAATATCTATCAAAGGTCTCCAGAAACTTTGAGAACTAAGTGACCTGCTAAATGAAGTTCTAGTTGCCAAATGTGAAGGTGACCTACAAGGACTTGCATTCCTTGACACAGCCAAAGGTGTTAACTAGAGTTGAGCGACTTTTGGTTTTTTAGGGTCGCGTTTCGTTTCGTGAAACCCGACTTTTCCAAAAGTCGGGTCGAGCAAGATCGTCCGATTATAGGGAAAAGTCGGGGTCATCCCGAAACACGAAACCCAATGTAAGTCAATGGGGAATAAAAGTCGGCAGTGAGAGGAGGACAGGAAACACACCTACAGTGCCCATTTGAATGCCAAAAGCATCAATTCTTCTTACTTAAGCTTGTCAACCTTAATTAACTTCATAATACAAGTTACACACTGAAAAATGGGGGTTATTTGGCTAAAGTTGTGGGGGGGGGGGAGGGCTGGCTGCAGGTTTTCATGTGCCCTGGGCGAAAGAGCGCCCCTTTAACACATACCACAACTCATCATGCTCCGATACGGTAGATAAATA
The DNA here is from genome assembly GCF_039654945.1 of Dendrobates tinctorius. Classification (NCBI taxonomy): domain Eukaryota; kingdom Metazoa; phylum Chordata; class Amphibia; order Anura; family Dendrobatidae; genus Dendrobates; species Dendrobates tinctorius. The sequence continues at coordinate 3,344,922 of NW_027361677.1, forward strand.
GCGGTATAGTACAATGAAAAATACCTCACTTTTTACATCTCATGACGAGGCCCATCTATTTCTCCATACAGAATCATTGGTCCCATATAATGTTTGAAACAGTATATGATGAGCTCCACATAATGCTACAGTATATGTTGGTCCACATGGATGAAGCTCCACTGTCTTATGGGCCCAAATAATGCTCCAAACATAATGGGCCCCATTTCTAATGCTCTAGTGTATAATGGGCCCTGTAAATGCTGCTCCAGTGTCTGATGTCCACCTTTATTTTCACTAAGTAACAGGAGAAACTGAACCCCAAAAATTGTTGTGCAATTTGTCCTGAGTACGCCGATACCCCATATGTGGAGGAAGTCTGTTTGGGAGCATGAAGAAGCACCAATGGACTAAAATCATTAGCGGACACCATGTCTCATTCAAAGAGCCCTACATGTAATCGGCAAATTCTTTTTACGCACAGTACAAAGCTCAGAAGGGACGAAGAACCATATTATATTACAGATTTCACTGTTGCCCAAGTTTCTCGCATGTGTGATCCCGGCATGAGTCTCGCATCTTAACACCCAGCACTGGGGAGCAGTGTGCGCGGCTGCATGGATTTCTATGCAGCCGCACGCTCTGCTCCCGAGTGCCGGTGGCAGTGCCGGGTATTAAGACGCGAGACTTGCCCGAATTTCTCTCATTTGTGATCCTGGTGCTGTGACCCTCTGGGAGAGCAACTCAAATGCCAGAACAGCAGAAACCTCCCATAAGGAACCCCATTTTACAAACTACATTTCTCAATAAATTCATCTAGGGGTGTAGTGATCATATTGACACCAGAGGTGTGTCACAGAATTTTATACCATTTGGCAGTGAAGAAAAAATACCGGTAATTGCATTTTTTACCCCCACAATGTTGTTTTAGCCCCAGATTTTACATTTTCACAAGGGGAAAAGGGGAAAAACTGCACCAAAATTTGTCCCACGATTTGTGCTGAATGTAGAAATACCCCTTATGTGGCTGTATTGTACTGTTAGCCATACCGCAAGACTTGGGAGGGACAGAGCTATTTACCTCATGGAGCGCACATTTTTTTAATAAAAGTTTGCAGACTCTATTTACAGTACCCCTAAGTGCTAGAAGAGAAGAATCCCCCCTCAAGTGACCCCATATTGGTAATTATACCCCTTTCGGAATTTATCCACAGGTGTAGTGGCGAGTTTGACGCCATCATTTTTTTCCAGAAAAAGAACAGCAGTGGGTGTTTGTGAGTGAAAATTGCACAGCTCCATTGTGTTCCCTGTATATTGTAGTGCCCAGAACGTTATGCCCAGCTTGTGCTTCTGCAGACATGCACCCGTAATTTAGGCGGGCTCTCATAGCTACAGAAACGCCAAACATGTGGATGTTAAGGTTGTGTGCACACGATGCGTTTTTGATGCATTTTTTTCCGTGCAGAATTGGCCCAAAAATGCTATGGAATCCTTATGTCAGCAAAGTCAATGAAAATCCTGAAGTGCTGTGCACATGATCAGTATTTTTCCTTTCAGGATTTTCTGTGCGTTTAAATCCGCAGAACTTAAATTCTTTTGTGCATTTCTGACCCGCTGAATGCCCAGGAAAAAAAAACTATTGTAAAAAACGCATGCAAAAACGCAGAATTTTCCGGAGCGTTTTTGCTGCCAAGAGATGCAGAAACATTGCAGAACTTTCTGCAAGAAATTACTCAATGTGCGCACACTCTAAATGTGGTTTAAGCACACTGTTGGGCTCAGAAGGGAGAGGGGCATATGGATTTGGGAGCACAGAATATGTTGAAATTCTTTTGTGGGGTGAGGTGCCATGTCGCTACCAGTAACATGGATGACGGACTTGCTTTTTTTTGTGGATTGAGTTGAAGCTTTTGTAGGGAAAATTTTACATAGCATTTGGAATCACATTTATCCTGCCCTCAACATTGAGCACTTACTTTGGGGTTTCAATCTAAATCTCTGAGTGACATGACCAAGATGAAACCCCCAAGGAATACATTCACTATAATAAGGCAACATAGTTACTCTGGACTCAGTCTAGCCTCTGCCTTTTTTTTTATTTTTTAAAAAGTGCACAAAACTATGGCAGCCCACGCTTTTATGCACACTTAAAAAGATGGACACCACTGGATCATAGGCCAGATGACGTCCATAGTGCCGCCATCTGCCTCATTATAGGGAATTTTCCGTCGGAGGTTCCATCTGAATCATGAATTTCATAGATTTACACGGAAGTCCTGGAATAAGCGCTCAGCGTAGAGCGCTGGATAAATGTTAGCTGAGCCTTACTGCGATCTTTGGGAGGAAAAATGGGGGGGAAAAAAAAAATCAACAGAAGGAGAATTAGTTTTGTTTTTTACACCGTTTCTCATGCGATGTACCGGTAATTGATTAGACAACTTTATTTTTCGGGTCGGTGCGATTACAGTGATACCAGATTTATAGGGTTTTAATGTTTGGCTGCTGTCACACATTAAGACTATGTGCACACGTTGCGGATTTTGATGCGGATCCGCAGCGTTTTTTCTGCGCGGATTTGCATCAAATCTGCAGTGTAGTGCACAGGCAATGTTAGTGTATGGTAAATGAAGAATTGATGTGCACATGCTGCGGAAAAATCCGCGCAGATTTTCAGCGTTTTTTTATCCTGCAGCACTTCAATTCTTTTTGCAGATCCGCAACTTCGTTTTCCATTTTGGCACAAAAACACTCTCTCTCAATCCGCACATCAAAAACGCATTAAAATTCGCATAAATTCCGCATGAAAACCACAAGCGTTTTAGCCTGCGGTTTCTGCCAAGAGATGCGGATTCTCTGCAGAAATTTCCACAGGCTAATCTGCAACGTGTGCACATACCCTTAACCCCTTCACTACCAAGGGTGGTTTGCACGTTAACTCCCAGGCCAATTTTTACAATTCTGACCACTGTCCCTTTATGAGGTAATAACTCTGAAACGCTTCCATGGAACCCGGAGATTCTGACTTTGTTTTCGCGTGACATATTGTACTTCATGTTAGTGATAAAATTTCATTCAAATAACTTGCGTTTATTTGTGAAAAAAACGGAAATTTGGTGAAAATTTTTAAAGTTTCGCAATTTTCCAACTTTGAATTTTTATGCCCTTAAATCACAGAGACACGGCACACAAAAACCTTAATAAGTAACATTTCCCACATGTTTACTTTACATCAGCACAATTTTGGAACCAAAATTTTTTTTTGTTAGGAAGTTATAAGGGTTAAAAGTTGACCAGCGATTTCTCATTTTTGCTACACCATTTTATTTTTATGGACCACATCACATTTGAAGCCACTTTGCAGGGTCTATATGATAGAAAAAACCCAAAAGTGACACCATTCTAAAAACTGCACCCCTTAAGGTGCTCAAAACCACATTCAAGAAGTTTATTAACCCTTCAGGTGCGTAACAGGAATTTTTTCGAATATTTAAAAAAAAAAATGAACATTTAACTTTGTTTCACAAAAAAATTACTTCAGGTCCAATTTCTTTTTATTTTACCAAGGGTAAAAGGAGAAATTGGACTGCAAAAGTAATTGTGCAGTTTGTCCTGAGTACGCTGTTACCTGATATGTGGGGGGGAACCGCTATTTCGGCGCATGGCAGAGCTCGGAAGGGAAGGAGCGCCGTTTGACTTTTTCAATGCAAAATTGGCTGGAATTCAGATCGGACGCCATGTCACGTTTGGAGAGCCCCTGATGTACCTAAACAGTGGAAACCCCCTACAAGTGACCCCATTTTGGAAACTAGACCCCTCAAAGAACTTATCTAGATGTGTGGTGAGAACTTTGAACCCATAAGGGCTTCACAGAAGTTTATAACGTACAGCGATACAATTAAAAAATCATATTTTTTCCACAAAAATGATCTTTTCACCCCCAATTTTTATTTTCCCAAGGGTAACAGGACCCTAAAAGTTATTGTACAATTTGTCCTGAGTACGCTGATACCCCATATGTGGGTGTAAACGACTATTTGGGCGCATGGCAGAGCTTAGAAGGGAAGCAGCGCCATTTGACTTTTTTGGCTGGAATTGAGATCGGACACCATGTCACAATTGGAAAACCCCTCATGAACCAAAACAGTGGAAACTCCCCACAAATGACACCATTTTGGAAACTAGACCCCCCCCCAAGGAACTTATCTAGATGTGTGGTGAGCACTCCCCCAGTGCTTCACAGAAGTTTATAACGCCCGGGCGTGAAAATAAAAAAAATCGTATTTTTTCCACAAACATGATCATTTAGTCCCCTTTTTTTTTTTATTTTCCCAAGGGTACCAGGAGAAAATGGACCCCAAAAGTTGTTGACCAATTTGTCCTGAGTACACTGATACCCCATATGTGGGAGAAAACTACTGTATGGGCACACGTCAGGGCTCGGAAGGGAAGTAGTGACATTTTGGAATGCAGACTTTGATGGAATGGTCTGCGGGTATCATGTTGCCTTTGGAGAGCCCCTGATGTACCTAAACAGTGGAAACCCCCACAAATGACACCATTTCGGAAAGTAGACCCCCTAAGGAACTTATCTAGATGTGTGGTGAGCACTTTGAACCCCCAAGGGCTTCACAGAAGTTTATAACGCCCGGGCGTGAAAATAAAATATTTTTGCCCCCAATTTTTTATTTTCCTAAGGGTAACAGGAGAAATAGTTGTTTTGCAATTTGTCCTGAGTAGGCTGATACCCCATATGTGGGGGTAAAACACTGTTTGGGCGCATGACAGAGCTTGGAAGGGAAGGAGCACCATTTGACTTTTTCAACGCAGAATTGGCTGGAATTGAGATCAGATGCCATGTTGTGTTTGGAGAGCACCTGATGTGCCCAAACAGTGGAAACCCCCCAATTCTAACTCCAACCCTAACCCCAACACACCCCTAACCCTAATCTCAGCCCTAACCCTAATGGGAAAATGGAAATAAATACATTTTTTTAATTTTATTATTTTTCCCTAACTAAGGGGGTGATAACGGGGGGGGGGGGGTTGATTTACTATTTATGGCGGTTTTTATTTTTGGCAGCTGTGACACGCTAAAAGACGCTTTTTATTGTAAAAATAGTTTTTGCATCACCACATATTGAGAGCTATAATTTTTCCGTATTTTGAGCCACTGAGTCATGTGAGGTCTTATTTTTTGCGGGACAAGTTGACGCTTTTATTGGTTCCATGTTCGGGCACGTGACATTTTTTGATCGGTTTTTATCCCGATTTTTGGGACGCAGAATGAACAAAAACCAGTGTTTCATGAATTTCTTTTGGGGGGTGCGTTTACACCGTTCCACGTGCGGTAAAATTGATAGTGCGGTTTTATTCTTTGGGTCAGTACGGTTACAGCGATACCTCATTTATGTCTTTCTATGTTTTGGCGCTTTTATGCAATAAAAAATTTTATATAAAAAATAATTATTTTTGCATCGCTTTATTCTGCGAGCTATAACTTTTATTTTATCTCTGATGATGCTGTGTGGCAGCTCGTTTTTTGCGGGACAAGATGACGTTTTCAGCGGTACCATGGATATTTATATGCGTCTTTTTGATCGCGCGTTATTGCACTTTTTGTTCGGCGCTATGATAATAAATCATTATTTTTTGCTTCGTTTTTTATTTTATTTTTTAAGGGTTTCGTTAAAGGAGTTAACTAATGGGACAGTTTTATAGGGCAGGTCGGTACGGACGCGGCGATACCAAATATGTGTACTTTTGTTTTTTATTATTTCCAAAAAATGAATTAGGGAATTTTTTTTTTTTGTTTTTAATTTATTTAGCGATTTTTTTAAAAATTATTTTTACATTTTTTTTTGTATTTAACTTTATTAGATTGTCCCAGGGGGACATCACTGTCCTGTGACAGATCACTGTGACAGATCAGCAATCTGTCACAGGCAGTGTGCAGGTTTCCTCCGTGCCTGCGCTTTGCAGGCACTGAGGAAGCCAGCTCCCTGCAGGCCCCCGAAGGTCTCCGTCGCCATCTTGGATCCGGGGACCTGCAGGGAAAGAGCCCCCCGCAGCAGCGCTGCACATTGCGCTGCTGTGGGGGGCTCAGGGAAGCACGGAGAGAGCCCCCTCCCTGCCAATGCTTCCCTTTAACCCCCGGTACACCGCGACCGTGTTTGATCGCGGTGTGCAAGGGATTAACGTGTCGGGGACGGTCCGTGACCGCCCCTGACACATAGTTCCGGGTGTCAGCTGTGATAATCAGCTGACACCCGGCCGCGATCAGCGGCGCTCACCACGTGGGTGCCGCTGATCGCGCTAGACGTACTATCCCGTCCATGGGCATAGGGGCCCGGGTCCCATGGACGGGATAGTACGTCTGATGTCAGAAAGGGGTTAAAATAATTTTACAATTTTTTTTTTTTACTTATACATTGGGTCACCATGGCAACAATCGGGCCTCCACGAAGGTGTCGTGGGGGCGCCAATTAGAGGGCACAGGGAGAGACCTCCCTCTGCCCGTCTTCTAAATGCTGCAATAGATATCATTCATTCTGCAGTGGTTTACAGCAGGACTGGTAGCATTAGCACCGGTCCCCGTTGTAAACTAGTTAACCCCTTGTGATGGATTGCAGCGGAGGACCTGACTGAACGGTGGAGAGGTATGTATATTGTTGTTTTCTTATATTTATTTATTTTATTTTTTTTTAACAGAACAAGGGCTTTTTTGGATTAGCAGAATAATAAATTTGGTCAAAAACATGGTGTCATTATTTAATTAGAATTTTTAAAGGGAATCTGTCACCCCATTTTTCAACCATCAGCTGCCGGCACCGCCATCAGGGGCTTATCTACAGCATTCTGTAATGCTGTAAGATAAGCCCCCGATGTAACCTGAAAGATAAGAAAAATGAGTTATATTATACCCACCCAGGGGCGGTCCGGGTCCAGTTTTGGTCCGATGGGTGTCACGGTTCGGTCCGGCACCTCCCATCTTCTAACGGTGACGTCCTCTTCTTTGCTTCCCGTCGCAGCTCCTGCGCAGGCGCACTGCTCTGCCCTGTTGAGGGCAGAGCAGAATACTGCAGTGCGCAGGCGAACAAAGCACTACAGCTTCTAGTCTCCCATGGAGACTATTGAAGTATGCAAAATATTAAAAAAAAAAAACATTTCAACAAAACATAAAAATATATAAAAGTTCAAATCGCCCCCCTTTCGACCCCTTCAAAATAAAACAGTAAAAAAAATTTAAAAAAAATAAAAACACACATTTGGTATCGCCGCATTCAGAATCGCCCGATCTATGAATATAAAAAAATTAACCCTAAAAGCTTTAACGAGAAAAAAAATTCAAAACGTCAGAATTATTTTTTTTGGTTGCCGCTACATTGCATTAACGGGCCATCAAAAGATCGTATCTACACCAAAATCGTATCAATGAAAAAGTCAGCTCGGCATGCAAAATAAGCCCTCACCCAACCCGAGATCACGAAAATTGGAGACGCTACGGGTATCGGAAAATAGCACCATTTTATTTTTTGTCTTTAAAACAAAATTTTGGATTTTTTTTTTCACCACTTAACTATAAAATAACCTAGACATGTTTGGTGTCTGTGAACTCGTAATGACATGGAGAATCAGAATGGCAGGGCAGTTTTAGCATTTAGTGTACCTATCAAAAAAGCCAAACAAAAACAAGTGTGGGATTGCACTTTTTTTGCAATTTCAATGCACTTGGATTTTTTCTCTCCCATTTTCCAGTACAGGATATGGCAAAACCAATGGTGTCTTTCAAAAGTACAACTCGTCCTGCAAAAAATAAGCCCTCACATGACCATATGGATGGAGAAAAATAAAAAAGCTATGGCTCTGGGAAGAAGGGGAGCAAAAAACAAAAATGGAAAAGACAATGGCCAGGGGGGCTAAGGGGTTAAATACACAACCACAAGACACAGGTACCATAATCTATACAGTTTTAAAAAATAGTTGAAAAAAAAAAACACAGAAAATTCCTGCATTTTCCACTCATTTTTAGGGGATAAAAACACAAAAACTTCGCTTCACAATTTTTTTTTTAAGTGTTTACTATACTAATCTATAGAAACAAGCATGGTTCAGACCTCAGGGGACATGAGGAGCCATGTTGAAAGCTGAATACCGCCACTTTCCCTCACAGAACCCTACATTACCTCAGCGAAGGCCGTGAGGAGAATGAGCGGGAAAACTTGGGAGTGACGTCACACATTATGGACGGACTCAGCCGGCGCTTTCTCCCGCGCAGGCGCCGTTGCCAAGGAAGTGGCTTTGGGCGAGCAGCGGCTGATGGGAACGGCTGACGCTAGTTGCCCTGGTAACGCTAGACGCGCGTCCCTTATTCTTTGCACAGCGATTTGCCGTTTTTAGGTGGACGGTCGGTTGAGTAAAATGCTGGCGAAAACAGAACAGTGTCCGGAAGCAGAGCAGCAAATGGAAGACGTGAGGAAGCAAGAAAGCAGCGAGAACAAGGAGAGTGTGGACAGCTGTAAGAGCCCACGAGTGACTGGTGCAGGAGACAAGAGGCTGCAGGGTAGGTGCCTACAGTGTTATCCACAGCAGCCAATCAGATCATTGCTTTCGTTTTCAAGAATGAAAGCTGGTTACTGATTGGTTGTTGCATCGACACGTTTGATTGGTCATCTTTCCATACATGATGGGTTTCAGGTTTGCGCTGAGTGACAAATGGTGGCAATTTTCGGGGTGAGGACGGAGGGTTTGTGGCGGCCGTGTTGGTCAATTGCAACTTTTTTTTCCTTTCAGGGAAGGTTCAGTGATTTTTAAGCAATATGGAGCCTCAGCCGTAATGTGCGGGACATTGTTTATGGCCTCCGCTGTACTAAGCCCAGGCTGTATCCCTGCCAGTCGAGGCCGGGCACGGCCAGAGCTCTGATAGCCAGCCACCTTCCTTTGGGCGTTCTCCAGGTGATTGCCAACACCACAGCATTGTCCCCTGCAGAAAGGGTGTCCCGGAATCACAGAGAGCGGGCTAAGAGGACTCAAAATAGTGGTGTCCCTATAACGGGTGCGTCAGAAGCCTAAACTGAGGCGGCAGCGGTGCTCAGATCATGAGACAGCACCGCGCAAAACAGAAACGTTCATCTGACTCGCTTAACCCTATTAAAGCGTTTGTCCACTTTCCTGGATCCTTTTATTTTCCTCTTATCTAATGGCGTGTTTTTTTGGCTAAAAAAAAACAACAAAAATCTTTTTTTTTTCTGCAATTCACTTTCATGAAACACTTTGTGCTATTTACTTTCTATAGCCTCTGAGGTGAACTTTTGGCTGCAGAATGAGTTAGCCTAGAGCTCATTCTGATGGTCTGACAGGAGAGACTGTAAGGCCCGGGGTCACACTTGTGAGTGCAATGTGAGAAACTCGACTCAATACCCGGCACTTGGGACCAGAGTGCATAGAAATACATGCAGCCGCACACTCCGGTCCCGAGTGCCGGGTATTGAGTCGAGTTTCTCGCATTGCACTCACAAGTGTGACCCCGGCCTTACTATTTTATCTGTCCTCTTGGCTGATTTATGACCACAGATGAAAGCCTGTAAAAGACATACAGTGCTACATTTTTAATGAAGTTGAAATGCAAAAAATTATTTTTATTCGTAATTACATGCATTTAAGTAAGAAAAAAATCCTACATCGAGGAACGGTATTCCTTTTTTATTGTGATAATTAAGAAGTTGTAATCTGGCCACCTGATAGGTGTTATTAAAGAGCACTAGTGGGCATCCGCTTATTATTGGCCCTAATGTACTCGCCATCCGGACTGGTACCGATCCTTTGCTGTCAATCCTGGGTCCACCGCAGGTTTCCAGACAAAAGCCCTTTCATGTGACCCATTCTGCCGGGATATGTTAATAGTGTCTCCTTTGTGCCTCCATTTACTAATCCGCGACAGTGTTTCTTCCTCTCAGGCCTAAATGTGAAGGCTGCAGACAGCAGCTGCTGATTGGCTGCAGTGGTCACGTGACAGGAGACCAGCGGGACACACAGGGCTGATTCAGCAAGTTAAGTATAGATTTTATTTATGCAGCACCCTTGGGCAATTATTAAAGAATTGTCTAGCAGTGGACTTCCTCTTTAAGGTGATGGGAGCTGCCTGATTATTGTAGTATTTGACTCATTGAGAGATCAGGTCAAGACAGGAACTAGGAAAGTTCCTGTTGTATGGACATGTGACCTCTGCAGCCAGTCACTGGCTGCAGCGGTGATGCGTTGCTCACCTCTGCAGCCAGTGAGTGACTGGATGCACAGAGATCAGAGGGGGAACCTGATTGTGAAGGAAGAGGAGCAGAAAGGTTAGCATACATTATTTTCTAGCATTCTTGTCCATTTAAAAGTCTGGGGTGGAAAACCCTTTTGTGTGTCAGCTATAACAGTCGCTTACGTGACGATATATATGCAAATTTTTCTTCCTCTAAAAGCGGTTAAATTTTTTTCCTCATAGTTGACTGTGCAGAAACTGGTGAACACAAGCAAGAGATAAGATCAGCAACTACAAAGGAAAAAGACAGTGGCTCCAGGTAATTATGTACACCCTGATATCAGGGGCATTATTAGACATCTATGGACCTCAGGCAACTTCCATCACCACCAGTCTGTAGCTCAAATGTTACACACGCACGCACACATCGTTTTAATATACAGATAGGTCCAGAAATATTTGGACAGTAACCCGAGTTTTTGCATTTTAGTTGTATAGGAAAACATATTCAAGATACAGTTATTTAATTAATATGGGTTTAAAATGCAGACACTCAGCTTTAATTTGAGGGTTTTCATAGTAACATAGTAACATAGTTATTAAGGTTGAAGGGAGACTTTAAGTCCATCTAGTTCAACCCATATCCTATTCTAACTTGCCCTAACATGTTGATCCAGAGGAAGGCAAAAAAAAACCCATGTTGCAAACAGTAAGCTTCACATTGGGGAAAAAAATTCCTTCCCGACTCCACATACGGCAATCAGACTAGTGACTTATATAAAGGTAAAATTATGTTCTCCTCATGAGCATCTATGCCTCTTTTAATGCATCCCATTATTTTATTTGCCTTTGCATCAGCTGCCTGACACTGGCCGCTAAATGTGAGTTTGTCGTCCACCCATACACCCAGGTCTTTTTCAGTGACTGTTTTGCCCAGTGTTTTACAATTAAGCACATAATTATACATCTTGTTCGTTCTACCCAAGTGCATGACCTTACATTTATCCCCATTAAAGCTCATTTGCCATTTATCAGCCCAAGCTTCTAGTTTACATAAATCCTCCTGTAATATAAAATTGTCCTCCTCTGTATTGATTACCCTGCAGAGTTTAGTGTCATCTGCAAATATTGAAATTCTTCTCTCTATGCCCCCTACAAGGTCATTAATAAATATGTTAAAAAGAAGCGGGCCCAAAACTGACCCCTGTGGTACCCCACTGCTAACCGTGACCCAGTCCGAGTGTGCTCCATTAATAACCACCCTTTGTTTCCTATCCCTGAGCCAGCTCTTAACCCACCTACACATATTTTCCCCTATCCCCATTGTTCTCATTTTATGTATCAACCTTTTGTGTGGCACCTTATCAAAAGCTTTTGAAAAGTCCATGTACACCACGTCCACTGCATTCCCTTGGTCCAGTCCAGAACTTACCTCTTCAGAAAAGATTATCAGATTAGTCTGACAGGAACGGTCCCTTGTAAACCCATGTTGATATTGGGTCATGAGGTTATTCTTCTCCAGATACTCCAGTATAGTATCTCTTAGAAAACCCTCCAGGATTTTACCCACAGTTGAGGTTAAACTTACTGGCCTATAATTTCCAAGTTCAGCTTTTGTCCCCTTTTTGAATATTGGCAACACATTTGCTATACGCCAGTCCTGTGGTACAGACCCTGTTATTATGGAATCTTTAAAGATTAAAAATAATGGTCTATCTATGACTGTGCATAATTCCTGCAGTACTCGGGGGTGTATCCCATCGGGCCCGGGGATTTGTCAATTTTAGTGATTTTTAGACGCCGCCGTACTTCCTGCTGGGTTAAGCAGGTGACATTTAACGGAGAATTTTTATCCCTGATCATGTTATCCGTCATGGGATTTTCTTGTGTAAATACTGTTGAAAAATAGTCATTTAGCATATTGGCTTTTTCCTCATCCTCCATTTCACCCAGACTATTTTTAAGGGGGCCAACACTATCATTTTTTAGTTTCTTACTATTTATGTAGTTAAAGAATATTTTGGGATTATTTTTACTTTCTCTGGCAATGAGTCTCTCTGTCTCAATCTTTGCTGTCTTGATTTGCTTTTTACAGAATTTATTTAATCTTCTGTATTTAGTTAATGCCTCATCACTACCTACTTGCTTTAATTCTCTAAATGCTTTATTTTTATCTCTTATTGCGCCCCTTACAGCTCTATTTAGCCATAGTGGTTTCCTCCTATTTCTAGCATGTTTATTCCCATATGGTATATATTGTGCACAGGTCCTATTCAGGATGCTAATAAACGTCTCCCATTTTCTTTGTGTATTTTTATGTCTCAGGATATCGTCCCAGTTAATTGCACCAAGATCATCTCTCATCTGTTGGAAATTTGCTTTCCTGAAGTTTAGTGTCCTTGTAAGGCTAAGTGCACACGTACCGGAACTCTCGCGGAAATTACCGCGAGAATTCCGGAATTCCAGTCCGCGGGAAAATCGCATTTTAAATTCCCGCGATTTTCCTGCGGAAAAACTAGCATTTTGCAAGCGTAATTAGCTTGCAAAATGCTAGCGTTCTCCAAGCGATCTGTAGCATCGCTTGGAGAACTGATTGACAGGTTGGTCACACTTGTCAAACATAGTGTTTGACGAGTGTGACCAACTTTTTACTACTGAGGCCGCCTATGCGGCATCAGTAGTAAAAGATAGAATGTAAAAAAAAAAAAAAAAAAACGGTGTTATTCTCACCCTCCGACGTCCCGCGCATCCGTTCCCAGTAATCCTTTGCGAAAATGCCCGCGATGACGTCCGTTCTCGCGGGATCGCGACGTCTCGCGAATGACCGCGAGACTTCGCGATCCCGCGAGAAGGGACGTCATCGCGAGCATTTTCGCAAAGGACTACTGGGAACAAGAGCGTGAAGAGAAGCGGACGTCGGAGGGTGAGAATAACAATATTTTTTATTTTAAATTCTATTTTTTACAGGGATATGGTACCCAAAGCCCAGAGGACAGTCTCCTCTCCTCCGGACCATGGGTACCATCCGCAAATGTTCTGCTTACTTTCCGCATGGTGTGCACAGCCACATGCGGGAAATAAGCGGAACAATGCATTCCTATGGGTGCGGGATCGCCGCGATTCCGCAAATTAATGAGCATGCTGCGGTTTTTACCGCGAAGCGATTCCGCCGCGGTAAAAACCGCAGCATTAGCACAGCATTGCGGAATCCCATAGGAATGCATGGGATGCTTATTTTTTGCGTTTTCGCGGCAAAATCGCGCGGTTAAAACCGCCGCGGAAACGCGAAAAAAACGCCACGTGTGAACTCAGCCTTACACCTCTGCTACACATCTTATTAAAGGATACATGAAAACGTATTAATTTGTGATCACTATTACCCAAGTAACCCCCAACCGTTACATTTGATATGCGGTCTGGTCTGTTGGTTAATATTAGGTCTAGCAGTGCCCCCCCTCTTGTTGGGTCCTGAACCAGTTGTGAAAGGTAATTGTCTCTCATAGTAGTCAAAAACCTATTACCTTTGCTGGAACTGCAGGTTTCGGTTCCCCAATGTATTTCAGGGTAGTTGAAGTCCCCCATAATAATGACTTCTCCTTGAGTCGCAGCTTCATCTATTTGCTTTATGAGGATATTCTCTGTTGCTTCCATTATTTTTGGAGACGTATAACAAACCCCTATCAGTAATTTATTATTTTTCCCCCTCCCCTTATCTCTACCCACAGGGACTCTACATTTTCATTAGATTCATATATATTATCACGAAGGATGGGTTTTAAGGATGATTTTACATATAAACACACGCCTCCCCCTCGCTTATTTGTTCGGTCACTTCTGAACAGACTATAGCCCTGTAAATTAACCGCCCAGTCGTTGCTCTCATCCAGCCATGTCTCAGATATCCCCACCATGTCATAATTATGTTCCAACAACATTAACTCCAATTCCTCCATTTTGTTGGCAAGGCTTCTGGCATTAGTATACATGCACTTTATGTATCTCTCTGTACCTCTATTCTTTCTTAAATTATTAACTGTTCTAACCCCACCCCCATGCCACCCTCACCCCCAATGTAATTATTTGTGCCCAGGTCTCTATCTGCACGGTTTTCCCCTCCTATAAAAGGAAAAACTTTCCCCCCTGTCCCTAGTTTAAACACTCCTCCAACCTTCTAGCCATTTTCTCCCCCAGCACAGCTGCACCCTCCCCATTGAGGTGCAGCCCGTCCCTAGCGTAGAACCTAGAACCTGTAGCCAACTGAGAAGTCGGCCCAGTTCTGCAGGAACCCAAACCCCTCCTTCCTACACCAATTCCTGAGCCACTTATTAACCTCCCTAATCTCCCGTTGCCTCTCTGACGTGGCACGTGGTACAGGAAGTATTTCCGAAAATACCACCTTGGAGGTCCTTGCTTTAAGCTTACAGCCTAATTCCCTGAAATCATCTTAAAGGACCTTCCACCTACCTCTAACTTTGTCATTTGTGCCACTGTGCACCATGACCGCTGGATCCTCACCAGCCCCTCCCAGTAATCTGTCAACCCGATCAGCGATGTGTCGGACTCGAGCGCCAGGTAGGCAGCACACCGTTCGACGATCCCTGTCTTTGTGACAGATTGCCCTATCTGTTCCCCTAATAATTGAGTCTCCCACTACCAGAACCTGTCTGGCCTGCCCTGCTCTCCTATTTCCCCCCTTACTGGAGCAGACACTCCTCCGGCTTTCAGAGGACATGCCTTGCTGCAGCAGTGCTACTCCTGCACTAACACTCCCCTCATCTGCCAACTTAGCAAACTTATTGGGGTGTGCCAGATCAGGACTAGCCTCCCTGGTGCTCTTCCCTCTACCCCGCCTTCTAACTGTCACCCAGCTAGCTGCTTCATTGTCCTGCAGCTCCAACCTAGCACCCCCCCCTCATCTATCCCATTGAGCGTCTGCTCAGTGAGCAGAAGACTCCTTTCCATATTGTCTATGGATCTCAGTGTTGCCAGCTGCACATTTAGATCCAGTATCTGGACTTCCAAATGCACAACGTGCTCACATCTTGCACAGCAGTATGCACCCTCGACCGGCTGTTCAAGGATTTCATACATGCGGCAAGACGTGCACTGGATGGCATTGGCAATAGTGGAGCACATCCTAATGGGGATTGCACCAGACAATAAGATAAGCAAAAATAAATTAAAAAAAAAAAAAATATTTGGACAGTAACCCGAGTTTTGGCATTTTAGTTGTTTAGGAAAACATATTCAAGATACAGTTATTTAATTAATATGGGTTTAAAATGCAGACACTCAGCTTTAATTTGAGGGTTTTCATATCCTAATTAAAGTAAGGGTTTAGGAAGTACAGTTTTATTATGTAGCTGCCTCTTTTTAAAGGAAGAAAAAGTTATTGGACTATTATCTCAAAAGCTCTTTAATAGACTGCATGGGCTAGTCCCTCATTAATACATCATCAATTAAACAGGTAAAAGGTCTGGAGCTGATTCCAGGTGTGGCATGTGCATTTGGAAGCTGTTGCTGTGAACCCTCAGCTTGCAGTGAAAGGATCTCTCAATGGAAGAGAAACATACCATTATTAGGCTGAAAAAAATAAGAAATCCATCAGAGAGATAGCAGCAATGTTAGGAGTGGCAACATCAGTAATTTGGTACAAAAAAGATCGCCCTGGTGAGGTTGGGAACTCAAAAAGGCCTGGACGTCCACGTAACACAACAGCAGTGGAGGATCGCAGAATCATTTCCATGGTGAAGAGAACCCCTTCACAATATCCGCCCAAATGAAGAACACTCTCCAGCAAGTAGGTTTTTAAGTATCTGACTCTACCATAAAGAGAAGACTTCATGAGAGCAAATACAGAGGGTTCGCCACAAGGTACAAACCATTAATCAGCCTTATAAAGAGAAAAGTAAGATTAGACTTTGCCAAAAGACATCTAAAGAAGCCAATCAGTTCTGGAAAAGCATTCTTTGGACAGATGAAACTAAGATCAACCTGCACCAGAATGATGAGATGAAGAAAGTATGGAGATGCCTTGGATCGGCTCATGATGTAAAGCACATAGTCATGCTCCTTGGATCGATCCCTTGAGTTTGTGTCCTGTGGTTGGATTCTCTTTTTACCGAGTCACAGGAGACACTCCTTTTTCTCTCAGTGTTTGGGTTCTGCTTTTCTGGCTCCAGTCTGCTTAGCTTTACACAGGTGTATATTTGTTAACAGTGCTTGCTTTAGTCTTTGTTTGGTATTTAATTATTTACTTTACTCACTCTGGAATCTTTCCTTTGCTCAGCACACTTCTTTTCTTGTAGGCAATTCACACTCTGCTCTGCCCTCCTGTTCCTTCGGGAGGAATGTGTAGCAACTCCCTTGCCTTTTAGGCAGTTTAGGCTAGAGTTGCCATCACATAGTCTGTGGTTAGGTCTCTGCAGCCCCAGGCACCACCATGGACTGCAGAGTCTGGATATCTAGTCTGTACAGGAGACGGTAGGGTCAGTTGCAGTTTTTAGTGTAAAACCTAGTTCCCGAATGAGTTGCTACACAGGAATATATTATGGCCGGCTAATCGAACGAAGATCTGCATATGCTGTCAGGCAAGAGTCGGTTCTAAGGGCCCCCGTCCAGTGGTCACAGATTACTGTCTGGATCTGGTCCTGTGAAATAATTTGCACCAGCTCTAGTGAACATACACTTTGGCTTCATTAGGAGGCTGTGTTGCAGATTGTATTTGTCATGATCTACTAGCAATTTGATTCATATCAGAGGCCTCCCAACGATACGATCTCTAAGCTAGTGGCTGTAGCTTGTTTTTCTCTCCCTATCGAAATAAAGCTGCTCCCTCTGCTGATCTGTTTATGAAGGCGGTAAAGATACGATTGCCACTGAGAGTGAGTGATCGTCGGACAGCAATGATATGTGCGGCTTTAGTTCTACAGACTTGTTTTTTTTATTTTCTCATCCTTTTTTCTTTTTTTAGGTTAACCAAAAAGTACCTGAGAGAACTGTGCAAGCAACATAAACTGTATACAACCCCTTATCTCAATGACACGTTGTACTTACACTATAAAGGTGGGTAAAACAACAAGAACATTTCCAAATTCATTCACATTCATAATTGGTTCTTATGGCTTGTTCAGACAAGTGTATAAATCGGACATATGTTCTGTATTCAGTTGGGCAGCACACTGACCCTTGTCAGTCAATAATTCTGTTCGAATGACTTATTTTCTTCACCCTGAAATAAAAAAAAACATGAAGCGCTCCCTGTGTAACACTGTGGGCAACAGATGAAGGTGAGTTGGAGGGTTGGTCTCTCACCTGATCAGGCTGTGGATGGCCTGAGGAAGGAGTAGGTTCTCTGAAACGCATTGCAATAAATTGGAATTTTTCAATACTTACCGCTTGCAGTAACCTTTGTCAGTGGCTGCGCCCGGAGTCTGATATTCGGATGAGCACACAGAGCTGCACTTGGAACCAATCACGTCCGCAATTTTTGTCCCACATTTTTGCAGGGTCGTCTGTCCATGGCCTGTGGCTTATTTCTTGGAACCTAAGCTCTAATCCTTTTTTTTTAAAGTCTAGATATAAAACAGTGGGCTTATTACCACTCATATGGTCTCACAAGACTAACCATTGAACTGAAAGTACAATCTCAGTCTTTGTGTACTGTGAGAATCATGTGGGAATAGTGGATGAGGGCAGGTATATCTCGCCCAGATACCTTTCCTATGTGGCCTAGTCTGGTCAGTATCTCACCTGGTTACTAATGAATAATGGGAGGCGGATATAAAAGGATGCCAGGTGGTTGTGTGAGTGTCTCAGCCTGGGAACACAGAGAGCCTGTCTGTGTGAGAGACACACATGAGTGGAAGCAGTGCCCACTGCAACTGTGATTTGACTGGACGGGAGAAGCCCGCCAGTTGGTAGTTAGGTTGTACCTTGTTTAGTTAGTGCCGGACAGGCAAAGATTTGTTTTATGTTTTTTTTCTTTATGCATTGCTTTCACCTTTAATAAACCTGACCCAGTGTCAGTTATACCCGGATCCCGGCTGTGCGCCTGAGTTTCATGCTGAACGCACGTGACCTTTGACCCCAGAAAAGGCGATCCCGGAGTGTTTTATCACATTGTGGTGGAGAACGCGGGCATCACGTTGGAAGCATGAGCATGGAGGACATGGGGAAAGCGCTGGTACAGTCCACCGCCGTCCAGCAAGAAGCTAATCGGGTGATGATGGCCCAGCTGAAGGAGTTGGTGGACATGACAGCTACCGATCGTTCGCTTCTCCAGCAGGTGGCGCAGCGCCTGGCAAGCTTGCCTGAGGTTAACCTGGAAGCCGAGTCGAGAGTGATTCACGTGAGTCGGTACTGGCAGAAGATGACAACCGAAGATGACGTCGAGGCATACCTGACCACGTTTGAACGGACAGCGGTGCGAGAAAAATGGCCGAAGGCACAATGGGCCGGCCTGATTGCCCCGTTTCTTTCCGGTGAGGCCCAAAAGGCTTATTATGACTTAGAACCTGAAGCCGCGCAGGACTTTGACAAACTGAAAGCCGAGATCTTGGCCCGGCTGGGAGTGACGGCCGCTGTCCGTGCACAGAGAGTGCATCAATGGAGTTATCAGCCGGATAAACCACCGCGGTCACAGATGTTCGACCTGATTCACGTGACGAAGAAGTGGCTACAACCCGAGGTGCTGACAGCGCCAGAGATAATCCAGAGAGTCGTCATGGACAAGTACCTGAGAGCTCTACCGCCAGCCCTGAGGAAGTGGGTAAGCCAGGGAAATCCTACGACGGCAGATCAACTGGTGGATATGGTTGAACGTTACTCCGTGGCGGAAGGACTCCGAGACGATGCTACCCCTCCTCGTTCTTCATCATCTCCACGTGGAACCGGTAAGACTGTTCCAGGGAGTAGGGGAGAAGGAAAAATCCGTAAGACAGGGGAGGAAAACGGGACTGCCCGCACAGCGAGGCTGAGAGTAACGAACTATGGTCTAAGCAAGGGGCCCGTTAGGTGTTTCCGCTGCCAAGAGATGGGCCATATTGCTGCGAACTGTCCGGTCACTACTGAACCCATGCAGTGCGACGTCACAGACTCTAAAAACCGCATGTCTATGGTTGCACGGGTAGTGAGTGTGAATGCCGGTCAAAAGGATGTGGAAAAACACTTGTGTGATTTAACGGTTGATGGCAAAAATGTGGTGGCATTGTTAGACTTGGGAAGTGTGATGACTCTGGTGAAGGCCAGTCTGGTGTCAGCCCCGACTGGACCATCAGACAAATTTTCTGTAACGTGTGTGCATGGAGACACCTGTTCGTACCTCACCACGGTCATATGCATTACTACTTCCTATGGGTCTGTGCAACATAAAGTGGGACTCGTCCCTGCATTACTGCATGAAGTTATCTTGGGCCGGGACTTTCCCCACTTCTGGCAATTGTGTGAGAATCAGTTGATGCCCCAGGGTAATAGTGTACATGGTTCTTCTCCCAGGGCGCGTGTGGGTCCCGAACCCCTGGATGAGGTCCCCCCTGCAGTTCCCGTTTTCAGTCATGGCGGGTGATACGGAGGAGACCAGGGAAGAGGAGGAGGCCGACAGCCGTCCACCTCCCCGTTTGCCGGATTTGGAAGTTCAGAAAGATTACTTCCAAAGCGAGCAAATAAAGGATCCTACCCTTTCTCAGGCTAGGACAAATGTAAAAGTGATAAATGGGGTACCCGTAGAACCTGGCTCTAGGCTGGCATATGCTTACATGGTCCTGGAGAATGATTTACTATATCAGATAGAGAAAAAGGGGGAAGACACGGTGCAACTATTAGTCGTGCCAAAACCCTACCGGCGGCAGGTGCTGGACCTGGCCCACGGACATGTGATGGGAGGTCACCTGGGTGTCCAGAAAACCACCGAAAGGATATTACACTGTTTTCTTTGGCCAGGCATGCATCACAATATTCGTGTATATTGTGAGTCTTGTCCTGACTGCCAAGCCTCTGCGCCTAAGCCCCGGTTCTGTAGCTCCTTGGTACCCCTACCTATTATTGAGGTCCCGTTTGAGAGGATTGGGATGGATTTAGTTGGGCCCCTTCCACGGTCCGCACGTGGACACCAACATATCCTGTTCATCTTGGATTATGCCACTCGTTACCCGGAGGCCATCCCTTTGCATAACACGGCCACCAAGACGATTGCCAAGGAACTGGTGCATGTGTTTAGTCGGGTCGGTATACCAAAACAGATACTCACCGACCAGGGGACTCCCTTTATGTCCAGGGTAATGAAGGAGCTCTGCCAGTTGTTACAAATCGAACCGTTACGCACATCCGTGTATCACCCTCAAACAGACGGGTTGGTCGAACGGTTCAATAAAACTCTGAAGCAGATGCTGAGAAAGGCGATAGAAAAGGATGGGAAGAACTAGGGCTATTTACTTCCGTATTTGCTTTTTGCCATCAGGGAAGTGCCCCAGTCTTCCCGGGGTTCTCGCCTTTCGAGTTATTGTACGCCCGACGTCCTCGCGGACTGTTAGGCGTCGCCAAAGAATCCTGGGAGGGTCAGGTCACTCCGTTTAAAGCGGTGATAGATCACGTATCCCAAATGCAGGACCGTATTGCGGCTGTTATGCCTATCGTCAAAGAACACATGATGCAGGTTCAGGGAGCTCAAAAAAGAATCTATGATAGCGGCGCCAAGATCCGTACGTTTGCACCCGGAGATAGGGTGTTGATCCTGGTCCCCACAGTGGACAGTAAGTTCCTAGCAAAGTGGCAGGGCCCCTTTGAGATTAAGGAAAGAGTTGGTGAAGTAAGCTACAAAGTATACCAGGCAGGTAAACGGAAACCTGAACAGGTTTATCATGTAAATCTGATAAAACCCTGGAAAGATCGGTCTGCCTTGTCAACGGAGCTGGCCCGTCCCGTCTGCTCGAATACTGCACCGGAGGTACGGGTTGCAGAGACTCTCTCGGAGCGGCAAAAGACTGAGGTCAGGCAGTTTCTACTTCACAACCAAAAGTTTTTCTCAGAAAAACCCGGGCAGACTACGCTAATGAAACATGATATCGTAACGGAACCTAGTGTCACAGTTCACGTGAAACCCTACAGAATTCCGGAAGCGCGCCGTGAAGCCGTTTCCCGAGAAGTGAAGGCAATGTTAGAGTTAGGTGTCATTGAGGAATCGCACAGTGCTTGGTCCAGCCCGATTGTGTTAATTCCTAAATCGGACGGCACCATCCGATTCTGCAATGACTTCAGGAAACTGAGTGCGGTCTCCAAATTTGATGCCTACCCAATGTCCCGGGTCGACGAGTTAATAGATCGGTTAGGAAAAGCCCGGTATATTATGACCCTAGATCTAACAAAGGGGTATTGGCAGATCCCTCTGGCGGAGGCTGCCAGAGAAAAGACGGCATTTGCTACGCCGGAAGGTCTATTTCAGTATGTGTATATGCCGTTTGGACTGCACGGAGCACCGGCAACCTTCCAGAGACTGTTGGATCGAGTCCTGAGGCCACATAGGCAGTACGCTTCGGCCTATTTGGATGACATTGTCATTTACAGCTTGGACTGGGAGACTCCTCTCCAGAAAGTACAAGCTGTGATTGACGACCTGTGGGAGGCAGGTCTAACCGCAAACCCCAAGAAATGTCACATCGGGCTAGAAGAAGCCCGGTATTTGGGGTATGTAATTGGGATGGGTGTTGTTAAACCCCAGGTTGATAAGATTCAAGCGGTTCAGGATTGGCCGCAACCTGTCAACAAGAAGCAGGTGCAAGCCTTCCTGGGGATCGCCGGCTATTATCGCCGGTTCATACCCAATTTTGCAGCCATCGCTACCCCCCTGACGGATCTTACCAAAGGGAAAGACTCCGTCATGATTAAATGGAGTTTAGCGGCTGAAGAAGCCTTCCATAGCCTAAAACGGGCACTTTGCTCTCAACCCGTACTGGTGACTCTGGACTTCCGCAGCGAGTTTGTGGTACAAACGGATGCCTCTGATACCGATATCGGGGCCGTGCTGTCACAAGTGAGGGACGGAGTGGAACACCCAGTCCTCTATCTCAGCAGGAAGCTGAATAAACATGAGCAAAAGTATGCGGTAGTAGAAAAAGAGTGCCTAGCCATTAAGTGGGCTCTAGAGGCCCTCAAATATTACCTGGTGGGCAGAAAGTTCACGCTGATCACTGACCATGCCCCTCTCAAGTGGATGCACCTGCACAAGGAACGGAATAGCCGGGTGACCCGGTGGTTCCTTGCCCTGCAGGCCTACACTTTTACGGTGGAGCACCGCCCAGGGATACAGATGGGGAATGCAGATGCCCTGTCCCGAGTGCACTGTTTGGCGGGTGTCATTGCTCGACCGGAGTGGTCTGAGCAGAGGGGGGGATATGTGAGAATCATGTGGGAATAGTGGATGAGGGCAGGTATATCTCGCCCAGATACCTTTCCTATGTGGCCTAGTCTGGTCAGTATCTCACCTGGTTACTAATGAATAATGGGAGGCGGATATAAAAGGAAGCCAGGTGGTTGTGTGAGTGTCTCAGCCTGGGAACACAGAGAGTCTGTCTGTGTGTGAGACACACGTGAGTGGAAGCAGTGCCCACTGCAACTGTGGTTTGGCTGGACGGGAGAAGCCCGCCAGTTGGTAGTTAGGTTGTACCTTGTTTAGTTAGTGCCGGACAGGCAAGGATTTGTTTTATGTTTTTTTTTCTTTATGCATTGCTTTCACCGTTAATAAACCTGACCCAGTGTCAGTTATACCCGGATCCTGGCTGTGTGCCTGAGTTTCATGCTGAACGCACGTGACCTTTGACCCCAGCAAAGGCGATCCCGGAGTGTTTTATCACATTACCTGCAGGCGAGCGTATAAGCCGTTTGTGTCTATCTTATTTTTAATCGAATAGCACACTCCTTTCGTCTTACGTTCGGATGTGACTCAAGTGCAATGCCAGACTCTGAATATTTAATTTCCCAGATGAACATACATGGCTTGTAAGCCTCCTCATTCTGACATGCCAGGCTTGTCTTGTCACTCTCCACAAGGAGAAACTTTACCCATTACACCCCAAACTCACCTAGCCAAATCAGATCTCATACTTTGCACTGATGAGGGGCGGCACCCCAAAACATTGTGTCTGAAAATTGAGATTCTCGTTTGTTTTTTATCCTAAGTCATACTGCAAGGCTCGATAAAGGGCTGACATTGACTTCTAGGTTCGCTGCTTTCAATAAGTGGCACTATAGAGTTCTAGACCTTTTCCTCTCTGACTAGTCAATTTGTATATTTAATTTTCCCAGAGGAGCATGCATGGCTCATAAGTCTCTTCCCTCTGGCATGCCAGGCTTGGCTTATCACTCTCCACAATGAGAAATGTTACCCAGTAGACCTTTGTGCGAGGAAAAAATGGGATCACACATGGACCATCAGAGTGGCATCCGATTTTTACAGATGAATTTCTATTATAAACTGTATGTTATCATTTACAGGTGTTAATGTTCTTGTATAAAAACGGACTGCATATGGATGTCACACAGACAAAACGGACACATAAATTAAAATCTGCTGAAAATTAGAAAAAAAAATCGTCCTAGTTCTCAGGATTAATTTCGGACGATTTTTCATACACTTGTCTGAAGGCACCCTTAATTGTTTGCAGTGGCCCCACATTGTCCCCCAAAGCAGAAGGCAGTTTTTGCCACGGCCCCACACTCAGGCTTTATGGAGGGTTCCCACTATCAGGTGTATGGTCTTTAATAAAGTGTCACCCTTTGTGAAATGTACATCTTTTTTGCTGCCTGCTACAAGAAAAAACTGTTCTTCACATCAGTTTATCAGTTTTGTTCTCCTCACTTAGGATTTACACGTTTGGAAAATCTGGAGGAATACACGGGCCTGAAATGTCTTTGGCTTGAATGTAATGGTCTGCAGAGGATTGAGAATCTGGAGGCACAGACAGAACTGCGTTGTCTCTTTTTACATCAAAACATAATCAGCAAAATCGAGAATCTCGAACACCTTCAAAAACTGGACTCCATTAACCTCTCCAACAATTACATCAAGACTATAGAAAATCTATGTGAGTGCCAAGATTAACTTTCATGTGATGTTAGTACTAATTTTATAGGTCTCCCATATACTCTGATGTGAAAGAACTAGAAAAATGAACAAGTAGATGGCAGTTAGTTAAGGAGATAATTCTCATCTCAGACACTTACGACTGGGGTGCACAACATTTTTTGGTCCAAGGACCACATTGCCATACTGAACCAATCCCAAGGGCCGCAAAAATTTTTAAAGGGGTACTTACATGAATACATCATTAGGACCACTATCAGTACATTAATACATCCATAGAACCAAGTTTTCAGTATTTGAAGAGGATTTGGAGACTTTCTGCTTTAAAAAAAAAAATCAGGATGAGTACATACTAACTTAACTGAGTTTTTGCAGCAGGAACTCGCCAAATCCGCCTCATAATTTCAAATTTCTAAGTTTTGAGGATTTTTCATTTTAAAATAGCCATGAAGCACAATATGGATAGCTATGTGTACAAGATCAGAATCACTGTCAGCACATGTATATGGCACCAGAACCACCATTAGTACATTAATGCAGAACAACCATCAGTACATGAATACGGCGCCAGAACCATCATCAGTGATTGTATACAGTGCCAAGCTTAGGCTGGTTTCACATTAGCGTATTTTACATGCAGCACACGGCGCCGCTAAGCCCCGCCCCATCCGGTCATCGCCTTCTACTATCGCACACGGCTGCATGCGATCTGCGCACCCTATCTTTAGCATAAAGCTATGTTTGGATTTTTAGTTGCTTTAACCCCATGGTGTCTGTTTTATTTTCCCTTGTGTGTTATTTGGTGCAGTTCACTTTATTCCCTGTCTCTCCTTCTGGGGAGGGGGTTGTGGGTTTAGCTCAGGGCTAAACAGGAGATAGGGACAGGTCGGGGACTTGGGCCTCACTACCATCAAGTGTAACTCCAAGTTAAGGAAAGTCAGGGCACCTCCTTAGTTTGAGGGGCAGTTCAGGGGCCCTGTTTCCTTGCCCCCTTTTTACCTGCTACTGCTCCGTGACATTCTCTGCATGAAGTCCCTGCCACCGTCCACTATTCTATGACACCATTCACAGCTTCTCAATTGCCCCATAATATTTCCTATAGCTAAACAATGTCCCCCATTGCCCCATAATTTTCACCATTGCCCCATAGTCAAGGCTGGTTTTAGAGAAAGTGGGCCCTGGGCATTAGTTTAAAGTGGGGCCCCAAATGCTCACATATTCCACATCACACAAACATTTCGGCTGTATTTACAGGTGCAGAGTTCAGGCCATTAAACGAGCGTGATGGACGGCATTGAAGTTGTTCGACGCTTGTTCCCAAGTTTCTTTACACCTGCTGAGGAAGAATGATGGGGACAGATAGTCCTCAATACAGTATAATGCAGGTCCTATACAGTATTATGCACTCCCCATTGTCCTTTATAGAGTATAATGCAGCCCCCCTCAGGGAATACTGCAACCCCCCTCAGAGCATACTGCAGCCCCCCCTCAGAGCATACTGCAGCCGCCCCTCAGAGCATACTGCAGCCGCCCCTCAGAGCATACTGCAGCCGCCCCTCAGAGCATACTGCAGCCGCCCCTCAGAGCATACTGCAGCCGCCCCTCAGAGCATACTGCAGCCCCCCCTCAGAGCATACTGCAGCCGCCCCTCAGAGCATACTACAGCCCCCCCTCAGAGCATACTACAGCCCCCCCTCAGAGCATACTACAGTCCCCCCCTCAGAGCATACTACAGTCCCCCCCTCAGAGCATACTACAGTCCCCCCCTCAGAGCATACTACAGTCCCCCCCTCAGAGCATACTACAGTCCCCCCCTCAGAGCATACTACAGCCCCCCCCTCAGAGCATACTGCAGCCCCCCTCAGAGCATACTGCAGGCCCCCTCAGAGCATACTGCAGCCCCGCGCAGAGCTCCATTTTCCCATATTGTTCCCCATTGCGCCATAATAGCCTCTGGATAGTAACACTTAGCACAAAACAAACATTTCATCTTTGGCTCCTGGAGTGCTGTCCGGTGCCCACCGCGTCCTCTGCACCTCTGCGGCTGGGCGCCAGCAGCAGTATGATGACATCAGTAGCATGCTATCCTCATCACGCTGCATGTCATGGCCGGGACAGACGTGCCCTGTTCTGCCCCAGTCCTGACGCCACAGTCTTCAAATATATTCGCTTCTAAAGGAAGTATTCACTTCAGTGGGGTTCAAAAAATAGTTTTGAATTTAAAAAGAAGTTATTGGAACAAAAAAACACCTGAGTGTCAGCCTTTTGACAGACTTTCGCACAAGATGCGGCCATGTTCTCAAGACAGATGAAGGTTCCAACTCTGGTACTTTTCAGGTATTTTTGAAGTGCATGAGATGGTAACTCTCTTTTAAGCTTACGATTTTGTATGGATCAGCTACCTATGTATTGCACATGATGTGTGTGTAACCTCCCCATACAGCAGAAATTGGAGGGTGGAGGGGAGAAGGATCAAGCATGTTGGATTTTAACATGCCCGACCCTTAGACTGCTGCTTAATCTGTGTAGCATCAGTTTATTTACCACTAAATTTAGGGAATTTTTACCCCTTTTAGTGTTGCCAAATATAATGGGATATTTCGACCATATGTAAAAATGTATGGCATAGAAGATGTCATAATTTTCTTAAAGGTGGATAGTCATTCATCTAAGACCACAATCTTTAAAGATACTTGAATGGCAAAACAAAATAGTAGACAACAGTCAAAAAAGAAAAGTGAAAAGTAGATCAAGCGTGTGCGCTGTCCTCTCCTTAACAGTCGACAGTTATGACCGAGCTGGTATGTTACATAGTATTCAATGTTTCTTTTCAGGAGGCTCAGTATCATAAAAGTCAGGAGCCCAAGTCTTGATACTATTTTGTTCTCACTGTCTTTGCTTTCCAGCCGGTCTGCCAGTACTGAACACTCTACAGCTTGCTCACAACCAGTTACAGACAGTGGGAGATGTCCATCACCTACAGGAATGTCACAGTATTAGCATCCTTGATTTGTCTCACAATAAGCTGGATGATCCTGCAGTCATCGATGTCCTCGAGAAGATGCCAAACTTGGTACGTTGGCCTAGAGGCAGGCAGCTTGTACAACGTGTGGTGTGATACATATGACACTCTAGTACAATATATCTCCATTTCTCGTGACGCTGATTTCTTCCAATACCGGAGATATGTGTGATGCTTCTGTCCATGGTTTGTATTTAAGGCTAGGCTTACATTACCGTTGGATCCACCATTATGTGGCTCAGTCACAGGTCCAATCATTTTCACCAGAAGTGTAAGCACCACTTGCTTTGCAAAGGCCCACCAGTAACAGCGATTTTTGGGGCCCACTGTTCAGCTGCATGCAAAATCAACCTGACCCTAGTAAACAAATGTACTTTTGTGTCTATGTAATGTTAATTTTGCTCGTTTACTTACTGATTGATAAGTTGATACTTTTTTCTGCACTACTCATTAACATTTCTTCACAGCGGCCTACCAGAGGATTCGCCTGTTCTCCGGTGGGCCAGTCCACGCCTGCCTACAGTCCGTAGTTTTACCTTGCTATTGTTTTTTTCTCCTATAGCATGTTTTAAATCTGATGGGAAATGAATTCATTAAGAAGATTCCTAATTACAGAAAGACAGTTACAGTGCAGTTGAAGGGGTTAACATATCTGGACGACAGACCGATTTTTCCGAAAGACAGGTAAGAATGATATATAGCCTGATGTAAGGGTCCTACTTTGTCGGAAGCAAAAGTAAAAACTTTGTGACTCTCTATGATTGCCTTCCTCCAACAGAGCATGTGCCGAAGCCTGGGCCAGAGGAGGACGAAAGGCTGAAATGGAGGAGCGAGAGCGATGGGAGACCAAAGAAAGGAAGAAAATCCAAGATAGTATCGATGCCTTATCGGAAGTCCGGAGGCGAGCAGAGGAGAGAAAGCGCAGGAAGGACATGGAAGAAGAAGGTACTGTATATTTATGCATTTCCCAAGTCGCAGCCCCAGCAGGGAAAATGCCTGGCCAGGCGTTGCCTGGATTGGGATCTGATCAATCAGCTGGCCACCCCTGGGCTATATTCTGAAATTAAACAGTCAGGTATCTGATATTTGTAGG
Source organism: Dendrobates tinctorius (assembly GCF_039654945.1). Lineage (NCBI taxonomy): Eukaryota > Metazoa > Chordata > Amphibia > Anura > Dendrobatidae > Dendrobates > Dendrobates tinctorius. The sequence goes on from NW_027361677.1 coordinate 3,373,333, forward strand.
GATTATACAGTAGATTTATTTATTTCTCTTGCGCAGAGATTTCTACACTATGTTATCGGCTGCTGCATTTTCTTCCTGATTATTCACCATTTATGAGACTACATTCACACATTTGTGTGATACATGAGTGCTGTCACTATTTTTTCTTAGACCGCACATAGATAGATACAGTTCTATTGATCCAAACACACATCCATTTCTCCTTCGTCTCATTGAGGGACACAGGATTGTGGGTGTATGCTACTGCCGCCAGGAGGCTGACACTAAGTGAATGGAAAAAAAAAAAAAAGGTTAGTTCCTCCTCTGCAGTATACAGCCTCACCTCGGTTGCAGGCGAAACCAGTTCATGCTTAGTGTCCTAGGAGGCACACACATCTGGTATTTTTCCAGACTCTTTTCATTTTTTTCCATGAAGATGAGACAGGGGCGACGGACCCTGTTGTGAACACTTTTGACCTGGCTTCTGAATTTGGGCTCCCTCTGGTGGTTGCTGCGGGTAATGGAGCTGGTCTGGTTGACAAAAGTCAATCACCTGAAGAGGATGATTGGAGGTCAGGTGTTACAGACTGGGAAGATTTAAGTGAGCAACCTTCCCTCAGTTGTTGCTGGTGATTTGGTTTTCTTCCTGGCATTTTGGAAGTCTGATTGCCCCCTGCTTGGTCCTGCATCATTCAGATAAGTTATTTGTTTGCTTGAATCTTTTTGCATTTGATCCAGTTTTTGCCTTTCTCTGATTTCTGCTTTGCTGGTGTGGGTTCAGCCTTGTTTCCCTGCTGGGACCTGTGCTGGACCCCGTTCCATATGCCACAGCTCATGTCAGTCTGTTCAGTATTGCTAATCCCCTGTTATATCAGTATCTTTTGTTTTGCTTCCAGTTCACACCAGAATTCTGATCTAGTGGGGGAGAGGTCGTGTGGCCTTAGTATTTTTGCATATCAGACGTGTTGGAGTTTTCTTAGGGTTTTTTGCGTGATTGCAGGCAGTATCTTTCCTGTCCTATCTAGACAGTTTGGGCCCCATCATTTGCCTACTCTATTTTCTGTCTGTGTTTTGTGCCTCATTTTGTCTCACCGGCAATATATGTTTGGGGGCTATTTATTCCTTTGGGGTTCTACTCCGGGGCAGTTTAGCTTTCCCCTTTCTTGCTGAGGCGCGGAAGGAGGTGGGCTGGGAGGGCTCCTGTAGACCCCCGGAGTCGGCATAGCTAGTGGCCCCATTTTTCTGGCCACATCCCTGGGCTTCCGCACGGGTACGGGCGCCAGCATGCGCCCCCACTGCTGTGGCGGTTGGCAGCGCCGTTTCCTGCCCAGGCCCCTGCTTCTGGCTGTCCCGCCCTCGTGTCCGGGTGGGCGCCGAAAATTTAGTCCCCGGCTTCTGCCGGCACTAGGCCGTGGGCAGAAGTCCCACCCCCCGCAATGCAGCTACTTCCGGCGGACCCGCCCCCGGTGCCTCAGGCGGGCGTCAAAAATTTAGCCCCCGGCTTTAGCTGGCGCTAGGCCGCGGGCAGAAGCTCCGCCCCCATGTTGCTGCTGGTGGTCGCCTCTTCTTCTGGCGGGCCCGCCCACACACCGAGGCACACTTTTTGAAAAAGGAGCAGCTGTTCGGCAAGCTGGTCGCCTAATGGGATGCAGGACTGGGGACACAGGACTGGGGTAAGTGCTACCCCCAAAGGAGGAAGGCCACCCTCTCTTTTTGCCAGAGACTAAGCGTTTTTGCACCCCCCCCCCCCCCTTGCAGGCATATCACCTAGCAGGGCCACCATGTCCAGAAAGGAAAGTCGCACACGTTTCTGTACGCTGTGTGCACCTCCTGTCGGTCCGCCTTCCCACATGCACAAAGTAAGCAAATTTGTGAAGCCTGCGATTCCGAACGTGCCCAGGAGCCCTCCCCTGCAACCGAGCCCAGTGTACCTAGCCCCCCGGAATGGGCTCTGTCTCTGTCGCAGTCCATGGCTTAGCTTACAAGAGCAATCGAGTCCCTTCGAGCCCCAGATAGGGGCAGGGATAGCGGCTCGCCTGTCTTAGAGGGGTCCTCCACCTCACAGGAGCCTCCGGCCTGCAGGGGCCGCTCTCACACTAGGCAGACACAAGGGAAACGAACCCACACAGCGTCTCCCGGTCCATCTGGTGCCTCGGCATCCATGATCTCTGCCTCTCGCTCGCCCTCGCCAGTAGACGATAACGAGCAAAGCTCAGATTACGACTCGGATGAGCCCCTTGACTTAGTTACTCCAGGTTACCAGGAAACAGTGGACAGCCTTATCGAGGCCATAAACCAGACCCTGGGGATTGACAATGAATCCACCCTGGCCTCAGGGCACAAGGTGTCATTTAAGCAGGTCAAGCGGCCTCATAAAGTATTTGCTACTCACCTAGAGTTTGACCACATAGTACAACGACACAGGGAACGGCCAGACAAGCGTTTCTCAGGCCAGAAAGCGCTCGAGGCAAGATACCCATTTGCCCTTGATCTTCGTAAAAACTGGGCGGAATCCCCAACGGTAGATCCACCCGTGTCACGCTTGGCCTCTAAGACCCTGTTGTCCATACCTAATGGTTCCTCTATCAAGGATCCCGCTGACTGTCTCCTAGAGAGCCTGGCTCGTTCAGTATTTGAGGCATCAGGTTCAGCACTCTCTCCCTCGTTCGCAGCAACTTGGGTAGCCAAGGCCATGGTTTCTTGGTCAGAATCATTGAACAGAGCCTTACAGGGTATGGACCTGCCTGTGGAGGTAGCAGAGATTACTAATCAGATTGCGTTGGCCACAGACTATTTGATTAATGCATCTTTGGATGCGGCTAGCTGCGCAGCACTCGCTGCCGCAAATGCAATTTCTATTAGGAGGGCTCTGTGGTTGAGGACTTGGCATGCAGATTCATCCTCCAAGAAGTCCTTAACTTCTCTACCTTATCAGAGCGGCCGCCTATTCGGTGAGAAGTTAGGGTACCGTTACACCTAGCGATGCACCAGCGATCCCGACCAGCGATTTGACGCGGTCAGGATCGCTGGTGCATCGCTAGGTGGTCGCTAGTGAGCTGCCACACAGGCAGATCTCACCAGCGACATCGCTGGGGACGGGGATCGCTACTTACCTGTCAGACGCGGCGATCCTGCATCCTCCCGCCCGTGTCCACGCGTCGCTCGTCGGCGCCACAGGAAGTGGCCGATGAGAAATGGTCCAGGAGCTTCTCGCGCGATCAGCGATAACCAGCGGGGGAGCCGGTCGGAGGTAAGTATCATATGCAGCGATATCGCTAGCAATATCGCTGCAACGTCACAAAATCGGTGACTTTACAGGGATATTGCTAGCGATATCGCAGTGTGTAACGGGGGCTTTAGACCAGCTTATCTCTGACTCCACAGGGGGCAAGAACAGTTTTCTCCCTCAGCAAAGGGTTAAACAGCCTTTTCGTCACCAGCTTCAGACACGGTTTTCGGTCCTTTCGCAACCCCGGGTGGGCTGCAGCAACCAACCCTGCCGTTTCAGGTCGCCCCAACCAGGAGAGGGATCGTCAAGTCTCATATAGAGCCAACCCATTGGGGAGAATGCGATCCCAACAGCCCAGATCGAGGGGACAGATCTTCAGCCAAATGACTCGAGGAAAGTTCTGGGCGACACCAGCAGAGTAGGTGGTCGCCTACTCTGGTTTCGCCATGTCTGGCTCTCCGTCGTACACGACACATGGGTAAAAGAGCTGATATCCTCGGGGTACAAGTTAGACTTTGTCAAACACCCCCCAAGATGATTTTTTCTTTCTTGTCCCCCCAAAATAGAAACCCGGGCACAGGCCTTGTTCAAGGCCATCGAATTGCTCTGGCAAAATGGTGGTGTTATTCCCGTACCGGAAAACGAAAGGTTTCAGGGTTTCTATTCCAACCTGTTCACTGTCCCCAAAAAGGACAGGGCTGTCAGGCCCATTCTGGACCTAAAGCTTCTGAACAGATTTGTCAGGGTCAGACATTTCCGGATGGAGTCTCTCCGCTCGGTCATATCTGCCATAGGATGGGGAGAATATTTGGCCTCTATCGACATCCAATACGCGTACCTGCACATCCCCGTTTTCCCTGAACATCAGAGATTTTTACGGTTCGCTATCAACGGCCTACACTTTCAGTTCGCAGCCCTCCCCTTCGGGCTAGCTACTGCCCCCAGAGTGTTCACAAAGGTCATGGCGGTCGTCATGGCCATGCTGCACTCCAGGGGCACAGTCGTCTTGCCTTACTTAGATGACCTCTTGGTCAAAGGCCCTTATTATCACGCATTCGAGGAGAGCGTCAACATCACACTAGATACTCTTTCCCGCTTAGGGTGGTTGGTCAACCTGAAGAAATCATCCTCTGTTCCAGCTCAGAGGATTTCCTTTTTAGGGATGATCTTTGACACCTCCCGTATTTCTCCCTCAGGACAAGGTCCTAGCTCTCCGGCAGGAAGTCCAGGTACTTCGCCAGCCAGTCCCTCATACCATTCATTTTTGCATGAGGGTCTTAGGGAAAATGGTGGCAGCAATGGAAGCAATTCCGTTTGCCCAACTCCATCTTCGCCCCCTGTAGCACGCCCTCTTGGCATCTTGGGACAAGAACCCATTTACTCTCGACCACCGGTGCCGGTTGTCCGCGCAGGTCAGACAGGCACTCGGGTGGTGGACAACCTTTTCCCCCAGACCATTGGTTAGAGATACGAGTGATCCGGCTGGCTCTGCAACATTTTCATCATCTTTAGCAGGCCACCCCGTCCGGATTCAATCGGACAACGCCACGGCCGTGGCTTACATAAATCATCAGGGGTGCACCCCCAGCAGGGCAGCCATGCACGAGGTGGGGCACGCCCTTCACTGGGCCGAGAGAAACTACTCGGTAATATCGGCAGTCCACATCCCGGGCGTAGAGAACTGGCGGCAGACTTCCTCAGCCGGCAGGGTCTTGCGTCCGGGGATTTGCCAACGTTGGGGAACACTGGATGTGGACCTGATGGCCTCCAGGGTGAACGCCAAAGTTCCCGCATTTGTCGCTCGGTCCCGGGACCCGCAGGCAATCGCCGTGGATGCGTTGGTTCTGTGATGGAACCAGTTTCACCTCCCATACGTATTTCCCCCCCCTGCCGCTACTTCCGAGGGTCATCAGGAAGGTGAAGGCAGAGGGGGTTCCAGTGATTCTGCTGGCCCAGATTGGCCTCGTCGGGCGTGGTACGCAGACCTAGTGCAGCTACTCGCCAACGTCCCCTGGCGGCTGCCAGAGCGCCCAGACCTACTTTCCCAGGGCCCGATCTACCACCCGAACTCAGGGGCCCTGTGTTTGACAGCTTGGCCGTTGAATCTTGGATTCTGACCCAGGCTGGGTTCGGACGCAAGGTGGTTGCGACAATGGTTAGCGCCCGGAAGCCCGCCTCAGCGTGTATTTACCACCACACTTGGAAGGTTTTCTTTACATGGTATCGGGACCAGGGTTGTTCTCCACTGAGATTCTCTATTCCCAACATTTTAGCCTTTCTCCAGTTTGGCCTAGACTTAGGTTTAGCTCCAAGTTCCCTCAGGAGACAAATATCGGCCTTATACGTCCTGTTCCAGTGCAGGATTTCTACCAATCTGCAGGTGAAGACCTTCATCATCCAGGGGTTCTCACACTTGGTACCTCCCTATAGGTCCCCTCTGGATTCTTGGGACCTTAACCTGGTCCTAGGTTTTCTCCAGGAAGCTCCATTTGAACCACAACAGTATGTCTCTTTGACATACCTTTTCTGGAAGGTGGTGTTCCTCGTGGCAATAACATCAATCATGCGGGTCTCGGAGCTGGCAGCTCTATCTTGCCGAGCTCAGTTCCTGATATTTCACAAGGATAAGGTGGTTCTCATGCCAGCTCCCCCTTTTCTGCCGAAGGTCGTTTCCTCATTTCACATTAATGAGGACATTGTCTTGCCCTCCTTTTGCCCGGCACCGGTACACCGTGTGGAAAATGCTCTTCATACGTTGGATCTGGTGAGAGCTCTCAAGAGGTACGTGTCACGGACGGCTTCCTTTCGTCAGACAGACACGCTGTTTGTTCTCCCCGAGGGTTGCAGGAAGGAACTTGCTGCCTCAAGATCGACCATAGCCAGGTGGATTCGGCTGACTATTCAGGAATCCTACTGCATCAGAGGCGCAGCTGTCCCAGCAGGGATCAGAGCGCACTCAACTCGAGCAGTGGGCGCCTCTTGGAGTCTTCTTCTTTAGAGAGGAGGTGCGTGTAGCTTCAACCGGTGAGTCGACTTCCCACCCAGGGACTGCTTTAGGATGTCCCACAGTCCTGTGTCCCCCAATGAGGCGAAGGAGAAAAATGGATTTTTGTGATACTCACCGTAAAATCCTTTTCTCCGAGACGCTCGTTGGGGAACACAGCACCCACCCCGTTAGCCAGTTGGCTCTTTTTGTTTTTTAGTAATATGTATTTATGATACCAGGTGGATTTTCTAGACATGTTGTTACCTGCATTAAGGTTGATTTTGTCTTTTTGTGATCTCCTACTGCTTTTGCACCCAACTGGTTTCGCTTGCAACCGAGACAAAGGGTGTATATTGCGGAGGAGGAGTGAAACTTTTTTTTTTCATTCACTTAGTGTCAGCCTCCTGGCGGCAGTAACATACACCCACAGCCCTGTGTCCCCCAATGAGCGTCTCGGAGAAAAGGATTGTACGGTAAGTAGCACAAAAATCCATGTGTCCGTTCCGTGAGACTCGGAGCAGGTCCTATTCTTATCCAATTTTTTTTGGATCAGACTCAGTCATTAAGGGGATTCTATCAGCGTTTTTTTCTGCCTCATTTGAGAACAGCATTGTGTATGCAAAGAGACCCTGAACCCACCAATGTATTACTTTACTGGGTGCAGCCTTTCTGCCACAGAGTTCTTAGCTATAAAACTGTAGCAGAGCTGAGGAAACTGTCCCCACCTACACCACAGCTTTCAATGTATACAGTCTATAGACAGTAAGCTGCTTATCACATTAGAGGGCAGAGTCTGACTAGTATGCATGCACTGCTATACTCCAGACAATGATAATCATCAGGTGATAAAATCTTCTCTGTAAGTAAACAACAGCACACAGCCTGACTTGTGACACATCTTTGAGGTCTGTGTTTTAACCCCTACCTGATGCTGCTCTCAGATTACATAGCAAAAAACTGCTGACAGATTACCCGTAAAGTCTATGGGGATCCATGTAAAACAGATGGAACATGGAAGACAGACTTTTATTTTAGAGTTCCATCCGAGTTTCATCCGTTTTCAGCTGATCCATTTCTACGTATTAAAAAAAAAAAAAAAAAAAGATAAAAAAAAAGGAAGCAACTCGAATGACACATAAGATAAAAACGGTTAATTTTACATGGGTGTAAAAAAAAGGAGACTGATGCAGATCCCACCCGGACCGAAAAAACGCTCTTCTGCACCTGCCTTAAAAGGAAGGGACACAAATTACTGTTCACCCTAATAAAATAGAAATCCCTTCAATGAAATCTCCTAATTAAGAGCCCAATGGGGGGGTGCCTGACATCCTTGCATAATAGCGAGCAGTGGGGGTTCCTAGTTATGAACCCCACCGGTGCTACCATGCTATTATCATCTGTCTATATAGATACAACTTGAAGCCCTGTATTTGTCATAAAGGTTTAAACCTTTCCATCTAATATATAAAGCTCAAGTGTGTATATGTATGTATGTCCTGGATTGGCATCCCCACCGTCGCAGCTACAGCCACAAAATTTGGCACAGTCACACGTCTGGACCCCGAGAGTGTCCTAGGCTATGTTGTGAGGCGAAATTTTAACCCCGCGCGTTGCAATTTACCAAACAATTTTGCCCCTTACATAATGGGGAAAAAGTGTGTGTGTATCAAGCCCCGCCCCTCATTATGATGTCATAATGGTTGCCATGGCGACACTGATGTCATCATAGGTTGCAAGCCCCGCCGCTCCTTATGATGTCATAATGGTTGACTATGGGATGGAGGATGTGTGATGGGTATATGGGCACTGGACTATGGGATGGAGGATATGTATGATGGATATATGGGCATGGGACTATGGGATGGAGGATGTGTGATGGGTATATGGGCACTAGACTATGGGATGGTGAATATGTATGATGGGTATATGGGCACGGGACTATGGGATGGAGGATGTGTGATGGGTATATGGGCATGGGACTATGGGATGGAGGATGTGTGATGGGTATATGGGCATGGGACTATGGGATGGAGGATATGTATGATGGGTATATGGGCACGGGCCTATGGGATCGTGGATATGTATGATGGGTATATGGGCACGGGACTATGGGATGGAGGATAATTATAATTTGCTATAACTAACCACAGTTAGTTACTATGCCTGGGCAGCGCCGGGCTCTTCAGCTAGTATAAAAAACGGATTAAAAACACATGTGACATGCACAAATGTGAACAAGTCGGTCGGACAGTGTTCACACCACCCACTGACTGAAACACAAAAAGAAAACACAAAATGACTAATGTGCAAAAATACCCTGCAGTAAAAAATATGACAGTAATCAGCAAGTGCTGGTAAAAAGATGACAACAAATACAGGGTATTTAGTCGATACTTTTTTTGCAAAAAAAGTGTGCACCAAGCCACTCCACCTCGTCAAGGTAACCCTTATTGGAGCAGTCCCTATCTAATTTATTTAAAACCTGAACATATGAACAGTGTCTAAATGAACAGGATTCAGACAGGCGCTTCCTAGTATGGGCACGCGGTGTAAGACGGCTCTTTATGTGCATGTGCATGTCACACGAGAGGGGTGGGGTCTCTCAAACCATGCATAAGCAAGGAAAAAATGGATTAAAAACACATGTGACATGCACAAATGTGAATAAGTCGGTCGGACAGTGTTCACACCACCCACTGACTGAAACACAAAAAGAAAACACAGAATGACTAATGTGCAAAAAATACCCTGCAGTAAAAAATATGACAGTAATCAGTAAGTGCTGGTAAAAAGATGACAACAAATACAGGGTATTTAGTCGATACTTTTTTTGCAAAAAAGTGTATACCAAGCCACTCCACCTCGTCAAGGTAACCCATTTAGACACTGTTCATATGTTCAGGTTTTAAATACATTAGATAGGGACTGCTCCAATAAGGGTTACCTTGACGAGGTGGAGTGGCTTGCTATACACTTTTTTGCAAAAAAAAGTATCGACTAAATACCCTGTATTTGTTGTCATTTTACCAGCACTTGCTGATTACTGTCATATTTTTTACTGCAGGGTATTTTTTGCACATTAGTCATTCTGTGTTTTCTTCAGCTAGTATGGAATAAAGGATCATCTTCCAATATGGCCACTCATGTCCCTTCATATGTTATATGTTTAGGAAATCAGCAGGAAGAAAAACACTGCAGAAATGAAGAATCTCAAGAGAATATACAGAGATTTGTTGAAGAAACTTTTGAGGCCTGTGAGGAGTTGACCACTAATATAAGCCATGACCCTACAATAGGTCCTCCCATCCAGAATCTGAAGGCTGAGATGCCTCCTGACATGGATCCTTATCAGCACACAGCTACAGAAAGAGGAAGCAATGTTGGAAATAACGGCAAATTGTTGGGTATGGATGCAGGATCTGGCTGTGTCACACATGGTAAGGACTACACAATGGATGAGCAATGACTGCAGGGCATCATCCCTTCTGGTGACAATATGACGATAAGAATTCTGGCTGATTTAAAGGGGTTGTCCAGTAAAAAGAAGTTAGCACCTATCCAAAGGAAAGCTGATAGCTTATTGATCGGTGAGGGTCTTCATGCTGGGACCCACATTGATAAGCAGAATGAGGGACTTCAATCCCCTTTATGATAGATAGGCAGTCCACGTGCTAGACTGCCACTTCATTCCCTAGGGGCTGCCAAGCTCTGCATTCAGCTTTTTTCCGACAGCCCCACAGAGAATGAATGTTGCAGGATTAAGGCACCCGACCTGACGCTTCATTTTGTAACGGGGATAATAATTAAACCGTTCTGCTAATCCCAGTGGTTGAATGCCCATCGATTAGCAAGTTATCACTTATCCTGTAGATAAGTGATCACTTGTTTTTACTGGACAACCTCTTTAACTTGCCCTAAATTTTAGAGCCCCAAAAGAACCTTTCCAACACACAAAAGTAGATTTATAAAGTACTGTATATACTCGAGTATAAGCCGACCCGAGTATAAGCCGACCCCCCTAATTTTGCCACAAAAAACTGGGCAAACTTATTGACTCGAGTATAAGCCTAGGGTGGGAAATGCTCCATAGATTATCTCCCCATATGGTGTCCCCAGAAGAAGCCCCATAGATTATTCCCCCATATGCTGACCCCATAACAAGCACCTTAGATTATTCCCCATATGCTGACCCCATAAGAAGCTCCTTAGATTATTCCCCCATATGCTGACCCCATAAGAAGCTCCTTAGATTATTCCCCCATGTGCTGCCGCCGCTGCTGCTGTATGTAAAAATAAAAAAAATGACATACTCACCTCTCCGTCGCTGGGTGTCAGATACTCACCTGTCCTGCGTCCATGGCTGCTCACCGCTATCTGCCACGTCATCGGTCAGTGACGTTCAGACTGCCGGGGGCGTGGCGCGCACAAATCACGTCACCGCGCCCTCTGCTGTCTGAAGTCACTGACCGATGACAGACAGCAGCAAGCAGCCATGGACGCAGGACAGGTGAGTATCGCTATACTTACCCGTCCTGAAGCTGTCTCTTGAGCCCCCAGCTTCTCCGCGCTCTCTCTTCCTGCGTTCAGCGGTCATGTGATACCGCTCATTAAAACTCATGAATATGCGCATATTTAGGGAGTTTTAATGAGCGGTACCATGTGACCGCTGAAGGCAGGAAGAGAGAGCACGGAGAAGCTGGGGGCTCAAGAGACAGCGTCAGGACGGGTAAGTATGACCTGACACCCCCTCCGACCCCCCCCCCCCCCCCCCCGGTGTATATGACTCGAATATAAGCCGAGAGGGGGACTTTCAGCCCAAAAAAATGGAAAATCTCGGCTTATATTCAAGTTTATACGGTAGCTAAAACGAAGAACAAAAGCCCACCTTTCCTAAGGGTATACGCACACGCTGCGGATTACTCTGCAGATTTTTTCACGCGGATTTGGCTAAATCCGCAGGTAAATCCAAAGGTCAAATGACCTGCGTTTTACCTGCAGATTTTGTGCAGTTTTCCCCTGCGTTTTTACACCTGCGTTTTCCTATAGTGGAGCAGGTGTAAAAACGTTGCGGATCCACAAAAAGAATTGACATGCTGCGGATTTGAACCCGCAGCTAATCCGCAGCATGTGCACTACTTTTTTGAAAATAGGTAGACTTGAATGGTACTGTAAATGCAGCAGAATCTGCTGCGGACCCACAGGGCCAAATCCACTGTGGATCCGCAGCAGAATTCGCAACGTGTGCACATACCCTAAAGCTAAATTGCTCATAAAAAGTGCTCGCCACTCATTTCCTTTTATTACTTGTCCCCATGCAGTTTCCATTAAAACCGACAGGCAGATTATAAACAAATTATTGTTCAGTCACTGTGCGTGTTTAATAATTTGATGATTTTCCACTTTGGCAGGTGACGATATTTTACTACAGATTTGTAACCTTTTGGATGCTGTTTATTTTAAAACCGGACTAAATTTTTGGGTAAACGTGAGCAAAAAGGTGTAAACTTTAACCCCTTACAGACATATAGCATACTGGTGCATTATATGCCGGCTCTCTGACTTTGATGCGGGTTCATTTGCCAAGCCTGCAGCTGATGGCTGCGTTATTCAGCCATCATGTGCCTCTAACATCTGCGGGTGGAGTGGACCATCACCCGCATCTCTTAACATGTTAAATGCCGCTGTCAATTTGACAGCGGCATTTAACTCTTGCCAACAGGGGGGCACACCATTCTATGCACCCGTTGGCGCTTCCAGTGACGTGATCATGCAGATGGGCTGCCATGACAGCCAAGGGTCTGCTGAAGACCCCCGTGCCTGTCGTTACGATCCTCCTGTGAAAGCCAGAGTTTACCTTGCATTCAAAGGAGATCATGATTTCTACTATGCATAGCAGTGCTGATGGAGCACACACACTGACTATAGCAGATAGTCTATATCTTCGTTCAATAATTTGCTTAATAGTAGATATAGGGGTGTGTTATGAATGAGTCACTGTAGGAGGCAAAAACAGAAATGCTAGCTAAGTCCAGAAAACCAGAGAAGTTGGCAGCTATCGGATTGCAGACCCCTGAACCTATCAACAACAACTAGCAGTAGCCTTGGGGGGTTCCTACGATGCCCTAGACCCCTCGATCACAGCCGGAGAACTGCCTAGCCTAAAGACAGAAAGGGAAATCTAAACTGCCCCAGAGCAGACCCCAAAGCAATAGGCAGCCCCCAACATATAATGACGGTGAAGCAAGAAGGAAAAAACACTAACACAGATAGAAAGATAGACTGAGCAAATGATGGGGCCCAAGCTAACTAGATAGGACAGGATAGGAAAGCTGCTGTCTGCAATCCGCGAAAAACCCTATGAAAATAAGAGCCAACAGACTGACATAGAAAAAGGCCCTGAAGACGCTAGGCTTCAAAAAGACTGTGTCAGTACTCAGGTATTTTCTGAAGACAGAGCAACCGACAAAAAAGGAATTCAGCTCACCCCAGCAGGGAATGGCAGAATCCAGAAAAGCAAGGCAAACTAAAACCAAAACACAAATGCAAAAAGGCAAAGCAGAAAACTTAGTGTCATGATCCCAGTGCAGGTTTTTGAGCTGCACACCGGGGGTTAATGTCTGGAGCTCTGTGCTGTGTCTCTGACATTATAACTGGCCTACAATTTTTTTTTTTTTCCTCCTCACTTCTGCAGCATGGACCCAATGTGTGCTTTATCTGAGCAGGTGAAAAGCTTGACTCAGTCACTGCAGAAGCTTAGTTTGGAACACCAAGCTCTGGCCCAGTCCCAACGGCGGGTTGAGGACTCAGTTCAGGGGGTACTTTCCGCAGGCTTCCAGCAGGTGGGGAATAGAGATGTCATTTTAGTCCCACCTGAAACCCCGCTTAAATTGCCAGATATATTTTCTGGTAACAAGGATGATTTCAGGGCATTTAAGGAGGGCTGTAAGCTTTTTTTTTTCTTTGAGACCCCGCTCCTCTGGGGATGAGAAACAGAGGGTGGGGGTGGTGATGTCCCTGCTTAGGGGGTCCCCACAAGCCTGGGCATTCTCGCTTTCCTCTTCTGCCCCTGAGAGAATGTCTGTGGATGCATTTTTTGAAGCCTTAGGGCTTATTTATGATGAGCCTGATAGAGTGCGGTTGGCTGAGGACAAAATGAGGAGTGTCTGTCAGGGGGAGCACTCGGCCGAATGGTTCTGTACTGAATTCAGACGTTGGGCAGCGGAGATTTCCTGGAGTGATGCCGCCCTTCGGGGGCTGTTCCACAGAGGCCTGTGTGATTGTCTGAAGGATGCTTTGGCACTCCATCCTCCGCCTGACTCCCTGAAGGATGCCATGGTCCAAGCGGTTCGCATGGATTGCGGGCTAGAGGCATTATGCAACGGGAAACGCCCTTATTCTTCAGTGGAGATGAGACCCAGACTCTTCCTATGGCTATGGAGGTGAGCGCTGTCACCTGTGAGGGAAAGGAAAGAAGACGCCGCCGGGAAAAGCAGTTGTGCTTCTATTGTGGGAAATCTGGACATTGGAAGAAGGACTGCCCCTCCTGTCCGTCATCCTCCAAGATGGCGGGAAACGACTAGGTCTGGGTAGTAATCGAGGAGGCTACCCAGACCTTCAGGTACAATTTTCCTCATGTGCAAAAATGGTGCTGCAGGTGGAACTGGAACTTGGTTATGGTCCTGTTCAGACTACTGCTTTTATTGACTGCGGTTCGGCTGTGAACCTGATTGATACCAAGGTTATGACTCTTAATAAGATAGGGACAGTCAGGCTTCACGATCCTGTTAAACTTGTGGCAATTGACTCATCTCCTCTTGCCCAAGACTGTATCTGTTGCAGGTCTGCTTTTTTCTCTAAAAGTGGGTTCCACTCATGTGGAGAAACTAAGTTGTCTGGTGCTGGATAACTTGCCTGCAGGACTGGTACTGGGGATGCCTTGGCTTCAACGCCATAATCCTACCATTGATTGGGTTACAGGGGAAATCACTCAATGGGGATGCAATAATAAATGTGGTAACCGGGGACATCTTGTTAACGCTGTTAAATCCGTGTCTGTGTCGTCTGTCGATCTGGAAGGTATTCCGGAGTACCTGAAAGATTTCGAAGACGTTTTTTCCAAAAGTGAGGCTGAGGCGCTGCCACCACATAGACCCTATGATTGTGCCATTGATTTAGTTCCCGGAGCCAAGTTACCTAAGGCTCGATTGTTCAATTTGTCTGGGCCTGAGCGCCAAGCCATGAAGGAGTACATAGCTGAGAGTCTCCGCAAAGGGCATATCATGCCTTCTGTATCACCTGTGGCAGCAGGGTTCTTCTTTGTGAAGAAAAAAGATGGTGGTTTGCGGCCGTGCCTCGACTTTCGGGAACTGAACAAGATAACGGTTAGGAACTCTTACCCGCTTCCCCTCATCCCAGACTTATGTAACCAGTTAGCTGGGGCCCAATGGTTCTCCAAGTTAGATCTGCGGGGGGCCTACAATCTGATAAGGGTTCGGGAAGGGGACGAGTGGAAAACGGCATTCCTCACATCAGAAGGACTCTTTGAGAACCTGGTAATGCCATTTGGGTTAACTAATGCACCCGCTATTTTCCAAAATTTCATCAATGTTGTGTTTTCTGATCTGATAGGCCGTTTTGTTATTATTTACTTGGATGATATTTTGGTGTATTCCCCGGACAGTCAATCTCACTTGCAACATCTAAAGACAGTTCTCCAGAGACTCAGGGAGAACCAATTGTTCGCCAAATTGGAAAAATGTTCGTTTTTTGTACAGGAGCTGTCTTTTTTGGGGTTGATTGTGTCCTGTGAGGGGTTTCGTATGGATCCTAAGAAGGTGCTGGCGATTGCTGACTGGGTTCAGCCTCGAGATCTCAAGGGGCTCCAGCGCTTCTTAGGATTTGCGAACTATTACCGGAGATTCATTAAAGGTTTCTCACAAGTGGTGAAACCACTCACGGATCTTACCCAGAAGGGAGCTGATGTAAAAAATTGGTCTGTACTCGCTAAGGAATCCTTCTCAGCGATTAAGAAATGTTTTATGTCTGCCCCGGTGTTGGTGCAACCTGACCCGTCCAAACCATTCATTGTGGAGGTGGATGCTTCTGAAGTGGGGGTGGGGGCTGTGCTGTCCCAGGGTCCAGCCACCCTTACCAATCTCAAACCCTGTGCCTTCTCCAAGAAGTTCCCTTCAGCTGAGAAAAACTATGATGTAGGCAATAGAGAACTTCTTGCGGTCAAGCTGGCGTTTGAGGAATGGAGGCACTTTTTGGAAGGGGCGGCTCACCCTATCACGGTTGTCACGGATCACAAAAATTTGGCATACCTTGAATCTGCTAAGAGGCTTACTCCCAGACAGACCCGTTGATCACTTTTTTTTTCACGATTTCAGTTCTCAATTACTTTTCGACCGGGGTCCAAAAATGTTAAAGCGGATGCCCTGTCCAGAAGTTTTGATCCAGTGTCTCCCCCTGAGCCGCCGTCCTCCATTCTTCCCCCAGGGGTGGTAGTGGCGGGGGTCTCAACTGAGTTGGAACAAGAAATCCTTAGGGGTTTTTGGTGGCCTTCATTAAGGTCCGATGTCAAGGAATTTGTTTCTGCTTGTGGCATATGTGCCCGTTCCAAAAGCTCGCATAACCAGCCGGCTGGGGAACTCATACCTTTACCTGTTCCTGATAGGCCATGGACTCATCATTCCATGGATTTTATTACCGGCCTTCCACCTTCCAGGGGCAATACCGTGATCTGGGTGGTGGTGGATAGGTTTTCTAAACAGGCCCATTTCATTCCCTTGGCAGCATTACCTTCAGCAGAAACATTGTCAAGGTTGTTTGTGCAGCATGTGGTCCAATTGCATGGGGTACCCCTGAATGTTGTGTCTGACAGAGGTGTGCAGTTTGTGGCCAAATTTTGGAGGGCGTTCTGTATGAAATTGGGCATCTCACTCTCCTTCTCGTCGGCATATCACCCGGAGAGCAATGGTCAGACAGAACGCACCAATCAATCCCTGGAACAAATTCTCAGGTGTCTGACCTCCGCCAGACAGGAGGATTGGTGCGATGCGTTACCGTTGGCTGAATTCGCTTTTAACAACCGGGTGAGTCAGTCCACCAACATGTCCCCATTCCTGATTAACTATGGCTTAAATCCGCATTTTGGGGAGTTTTCTCGGGTGGATTCCGGTTGTCCAGGAGCAGAGGGGTCCGTTCAACGGTTAAAAAACCTCTGGGCTGAAGTCCAGCGTAATATCTCTCGCGCCCAGGGGAGATACAAATATTTTGCGGACAAAAAGAGAGCCTCGGGAGACATGTTTCAGGTGGGAGAGAAGGTTTGGCTCTCCACGCGTAACATCAACTTAAAGGTACCATCAGTTAAGTTGGGACCAAAGTTCATTGGTCCGTACGAGATTATGGAGATAGTCAACCCTGTGGCATATAGGTTGCGTCTCCCCGCCTCCTTAAAAATATCTAATGTGTTCCATAAGTCTCTGTTGAAACCAGCAGGATCTGTCAAAGAGAACTCTGAGACTGTTGTTCCTCCAGTGCTGGTGGAGGGTCAATTGAAGTATGAGGTCGGACATATTGTGGACTCTCGGCGGGTGTGCCGCTCTTTACAGTACCTGGTCCACTGGAAGGGATATGGACCAGAAGAGCGCTCATGGGTCCCTGCTCGCTCGGTACATGCAGATCGCCTGGTTCAGGCGTTCCATGCCAAGTACCCGGGGAAGCCTGGGGGTCCAGAGGCCCCCCGTTGAGAGGGGGGTACTGTCATGATCCCAGTGCAGGTTTTTGAGCTGCACACCGGGGGTTAATGTCTGGAGCTCTGTGCAGGTTTTGACCTGCACACTTGGGGTTAATGATTGTGGCCTCTTTCTGGTTCTGGGAGAGCTTCATAAACCCCTGGGTAGCTTCAATCCCTGCCAGTTATACTTTTGCCTTGGGCCTAGTGTGCTGACCCCCGTGTGCCTGTTTGTTGCTATAGCTTGTTTATATGGTTCTAACCCGGCTCTGTTTCCCGTTGTGAGTTTGCCTGTTGATTTTGTACTGCGTTATTATCTGTGTATGACTCATTGCCTGTGACCTGACTACACTCTGCTCGCCCCTCTTGTACCTTGCAGCTATCTGTGTATGACTCATTGCCTGTGACCTGACTACTCTCTGCTCGCCCCTCTGGTACCTTGCAGCTATCTCTGTGTGTGACTCATTGGCTACGTCCTGACTATTCTCCCTGTCTATGCCCCTTGGTAACTTTGTCTCGCAGTTACTCTGCTAGGAATTGTCTTGCAGCTCCTATCTCTGTGGAGTTTAGGCCACGCCTCTAGCAGTCACGTGCTTCAGGTCCTGCGGCTCTGAAGTATGCATCTATTCGATTGCTGCCCGCTCCACAGGTAGCTTTGAGCACGCTTTCGCTTTACTCAGGACACGCACACTGGCTCAGTGAGCAAGCTCAGTGCGGTGTCTCTGACACTTAGCTTTTGAGGAGCAGGAATCAGACTGGTCTCCTAGAATTCCACAGAGAAATCACTAGCGAGAAGGAAGGGCGTCGGCTGCCTTATATCCAGTCAGAGATCCCCGTCGCCCAGTCATCCTCTCCCAGCTCAGGTGCTTGGTAATCAGCCTCACTACCTTCCTTCACCAGAAGAGGGAGTTCATCAGACCTCAATGGTGAAGGGGGAAATGAACTCATAACAGGGGTGTATGGTGCTATATACTGTACATCTGCTGATGGATGTGTAAATTGCTGACCATTTGGGTCAAAATAGTGAAGGAAGCGAGGAAAAGCACCGAATAAATGGTACAAGGAAGTACAGAAACATAGCTTTGGAAAAGGAAAATGGTTTTATTGGACAAGAAGGTTAAAAATGGCACTAGACGAAAAAGAGTGCCCGCAATAATATACAAAAAAAATCAACAAACGCTACTTGTATCAAATGTACATGGAGGGCTAGAAAGAATGCCAACAGTGCAAACTGCATATATTCTGGGTGTGCACCGCTCTTTCATCCAGGACCACCCAGGTAACCTTATATGCAGTTTGCCCTGTTATCATTCCTTCTAGCCCTCCATGTTCTTTCTTGTGCATGGCTGTTTGGAGTATAACCCCTTTTGATCTATTAAATTAATATGCTCATACTCGTACACTTTGTGAATTACTCTACTGTGTGACTCTAGAATTATACCTTAACATAGATTGATCTATTTACATCAGATTTATTGGCAACTGTCCTTACAGGGTATTAGTATCTATGATTTTATTCTTATTTGTTGGTTGTAGGCATCTTTCCCAACCGTAGGCAACTCTCTTTTTGGATTATATGCCTTTTCTCTCGTCTAGGGATACATTATTTTTATGTAGTAAGTATATGTGCCTTTGATTGAGGGGAACTCTGGTATACCACAGGTGGTATTTATTATATAATATATGATGTACCTTGCAAAAAACAATTCTTAAAATAAATTAAAACACTATTAAAACAAGTGCAAACAGAGTATCACTACCAAAGCAGGAATGAATTAGGGATCCATAGAGTGCAAGACTTGAGGTATAATAAAAGTGCATATAGTGGGCTAGTACCTACTAATACTGTTTCGTAAGAGGATCCCGGCCTGCTGCCCCTATGCGCGTTTCACCTTGTCTTCGTCAGGAGTCACTCTATGCACTTTACGCTGCTGGGCCACATGTACCTTATTACGCTCTGACATGTACTCACTCACATGAGGATATTACCCTCTACTAGGCTCATGCACAAGTACCTTATTATGCTCTGACATCTACTTCCTCACATGAGGATATTAGCCTGTACTAGGCTAATGGAGTGGCTGGTCAGATACAATCATGTGTCTTGGTTGGCTTTATTCTTTTTGATATTGCGTATACACCTATTGATTAATCAATTCCTTTTGCGATATATTAGCTGAAGAGCCCGGCGTTGCCTGGGCATAGTAACCAACTGTGGTTAGTTATAACAAATTATAATGATTATATTGCACATAAAAACACTTCACATCATATATTCAACACTACAGATTTGCAACACAAATTGACTAAACGATTACCCAAGTATTGATAATATTTTATTTTCAACGAGCCTTTTGATAAACAACGTTTTTGGTTTTTCCTTTCGGTGCAAAGATGAACAGATTTTTGGCAGTTCCAACTCTTGAACAGATCACGTAAAGTTGACCATGAGAAAAGCATGGAGATTGCAAATCGATCCTTACTACTTTCAAGGACTGTCCCTGAGCATTGTTAATGGACATTGCAAATAGCAGTTGAACTGGAAACTGGAGGCGTTTAAAATAAAAAAATAAATCAGACGGAATGAGTGTAATTCTTGGAATGAAAATGTCCTCTCCTTTGGCACATCCTGTTTCTGAGCTGTGTATCTAACCCTATCCTGTGTGATAATGTCTACTGAGCTGTGTACCTAATCCTCTCCTGTGTGATGCTGTCTGCTGAGCTGTGTATCTAATCCTATCATGTTTTACTGACTGCTCAGCCGTGCATCTAATCCTATCCTGTGTGATACTGACTGCTGAGCCGTGTATCTAACCCTATCCTGTGTGATACTGTCTGCTGAGCAGTGTATCTAATACTATTGTGTGATACTGTGTGCTGAGCTGTGTATCTAATCCTATCCTGTATGATACTGTCTGCTGAGCCTTGTATTTATTCCTATCCTGTGTGATACTGACTGCTGAGCTGTGTATCTAATCCTCTCCTGTGTGATACTGACTGCTGAGCCGTGTATCTAATCCTATCCTGTGTGATACTGACTGCTGAGCCGTGTATCTAATCCTATCCTGTGTGATACTGTCTGCTGAGCTGTGTCTCTAATCCTCTCCTGTGTGATACTGCCTGCTGAGCCGTGTATCTAATCCTATCATGTGTGATACTGACTGCTGAGCCGTGTATCTAATCCTATCCTGTGTGATACTGGGCTCCCCCTGCAGTCTGTGTCAGAGGGTGATCTGTGTTGGCACGGTAATAAATTGTGTTATTTCCAGCTTTACAGAAGGACGATAACACCATAGAAATGATAAGAATAATAGGCCTCAGTTACCACAACTGTCTACAAAGAAAACTGTTGCTGATAGCAACCAATCACAGCTCATTTTTCATCTTTTAAACAGCTCTGGGACAGCGTGGCGAGTTTTGAGTGGCGACGTTTGTGTTTCGACTTTTATGTGGTGAGGTTGGTGTATGTGTGGTGAAATGTGTGCTGAGGGTGGTATATGTGTTGAAGCACGTGGTAGTGTGTGGCGCATTTTGTGTGTGTGTTCATATCCCCGTGTGTGGTGAGAATCCCATGTCAGGGCCCCACCTTAGCAACTGTACGGTATATACTCTTTGGCGCCATCGCTCTCATTCTTTAAGTCCCCCTTGTTCACATCTGGCAGCTGTCAATTTGCCTCCAACACTTTTCCTTTCACTTTTTCCCCATTATGTAAATAGGGGCAAAATTGTTTGGTGAATTGGAACGCGCGGGGTTAAAATTTCGCCTCACAACATAGCCTATGACTCTCTCGGGGTCCAGACGTGTGACTGTGCAAAATTTTGTGGCTGTAGCTGCGACGGTGCAAATGCCAATCCCGGACATACATACATACATACACACCCACATTGAGCTTTATATATTAGATATATATACTGTATATGTTCTTTAGCTGTACATTCTTTACTATGGAACCCAAATTAATTCCTGCTTTGGTAGTGATACTCTTTTTGAACTTGTTTTTATAATGTGTTAATTTATGTTAATAAAATGTGCATGTTTAAATATACTCTATGATCCCCTTTTGCTGTAATCAGCCTGTTGGGGCCTTTTTATATTGCTTGTTGAGTTTTTTGACCTTCTACTAAACCCATTGAAATAGGGAAAGCTTGGTGTCTTACAATATGTATGATGTGCCTATCTTTCTGCTGGCATAATAGATTACATACCTTGCCTTATCCATTTACACCATCTATGTTCAATGATATATATTAGTTGAGTTTGCCTACCTATTATTAACATAACCAGTATTACCTTTGTGTGGTCCTTTAGGTATTACTATATTTTATACAGTGTTTAAATCAGGATATGCACCCTTCAGTATTTTAAAGACGCAAAGTAGCCAGATGCGAGCATGAACGAATATTCATCAAAAAATTAATCCTTTATTATATCATAATGACCAAATTAAACACACTGACAATAATAAAACCAAATGCCTCTTGTGTGAGGAACGCTTTGGGGTACAGTCCTTGGTATGTACTAATTATTATGCCGAATGCAATTATGCATACAGACCAAAAGTTTGTAATGTACCAAAAAATCCTTTTCAGTGCAATGGAGTTGATTTATGTTATCACCTATACAATTGTATTTCCAGCCGGACAGAATGATGTCTAGCACTAACATGTGACAAACTCTGTATGTACTGTAAGTAAGTCATCACCTGTAAGAAACAGCCATAGGATATTCTAAAGTGCCAGTGCATAGAGGGTTAAATCCATATAGTGAAACCAAAATCTAACTATAGGAATGTGATATTAAATGGGAGGAATAATCAATAAGGTTACAATATTATGATGGCAACCACAAAAAGGGTATATATTTATATCAGGGCATCTCCTCAGATAAATGTATACTGTCATAAGGTTAGTATGATGAACAGTTTAAGGTACATATTTATGTAAAGACATCCCCTAGGTAAACCTCTGCTATTATGAAGCGAAGAGCAGAAAGCCCCAGGCGCTATATGCTCAACTTGTGCAGTACAAAAGTGCAGTGAAACTCCACAAAAAAGGGGGGTCGAGACAGATTACTGTCCGTGCTATGTAACTTACGGTTAGCAAAGAAGGGTCTGTCCCACATCCTCAGCCCCGACGTGCGTTTCGACCACACTTCATAAAGAGGCATTTATTTTTTTTTTAGTATAGCTAGTGTGTTTAATTTGTTTACTATGATATTTTAAAAGATTTATTTTTGATGAACATTCGTTTGTGCTCACGTCTGGCTACTTTGCGTCTTTAAAATTTTGAAGGATTCATAGTGGCACAGCCTGATTTTAAAATTGCCTTGGTAACACAATACCGTGACATGGATCACAGGTTTTTTTTTTATTTAATTACATTTGATACAAGTAACATTTGTTGACTTTTTTATTATTTTTTTTTTTATATGAATGCGGGCACTCTTTTGCGTGTAGTGCCATTTTTTACCTTGTTTGTCCAATAATTTTTTTTTTACTTTTCGAAAGCTACCGTATGTTTCCATACTTTGTTGGATCATGTATTCGGTGAATTTTCTCCCTTCATAGCAGTACTGAAGCTTTTACTGTGTGCACAAGTGATCGTAAGATCGCAGCTTCAAGTCCAATGAGGGGACTATTAAATACAGTGAAAAGGTAAAAAAAAAAAAAAAAGTTTTAAAAAATATTTACATTTTTTTAAAAAAAAAGTTTGCGTATCCCCCCTAAAAGTAAAATAATATAAAAAACATATATTTGTATCGCTGTGTTCTTAAAAGTCCAGATAAAATAAATTAATCTGATCAGTAAATGAGAGCAAAACAAACTGAAACGCCACAATTACTTTTTTTGCCCGTCACAACATTACAATAAATGCAATTAGAGGCAATCGAAACAACGTATCTCCTGTGGTGTAATTACTACTGTGTCCGCTAGGGGGCGCTGTGTGGATGTCCCAAGAGAGAGGATGAGTGGCAGAATACTGAGTGGCCGTTGTGTATCTCAAAGTGGGTGGCTTTGAGATGAAGGCTTGGTTATGTGCTGATCAGCAGAGCTGATCTTTCGTGCCTATGTGTTAGGGAGAAGCCTTCAGGCAGCTGGAGAGATGGGCGGGTTCTAGCTGCCTACAAATCCACCCAGGGGTGTGCCTGATAACACCTATAGTAAAAGGCTATGTGAGTATGTGAAGGACCTGTGATGAGGTCATAGCCATGTGACCCGGTGGGCATGGCTACGGACCATATATGGTGGCTAGGGTAGGTCACATGTAGTGAATGCTGGGACCTGATTGGTCCAGTTTGGAAGGTCTCGTGAGGAGAAGGATCTCCTCGCTAACAGCCTGTGGAGCGGCTGTGCGTGTGCAATGGCGATGTGTGCCTGAGAGCTCCCTGGAGGGAACTAACTAACGTATGCGATGGTGAAGCCGCATAAGGAACCCTGACGGGTGAGATAACGCTGAGGCTGATTAGCCTATACAGTGGATGCTATGCTGATATGAACTGTATGTTGTATATTGCTGCCGTAGTTTATGACGGTGAATAAACCTCACGGACTGATATGGTTTTATGGAAAACCCGTACCAGATGTGATTTATTTGCTGCCAAGCGAGTGTCCCCCAACCATGAGTGACAGCGCTACCTCACATTCCCTAAAAATGGTGTGAATAAAAATGTCCGCTCAGTGCGCAGAAGATTAGTCTGCATCTTTGGTATCTGCGCACTTGTACTGTTCTAGAGAATCATATTGCCAGGTCAGTTTTATCGTGCAATGAATCTAATATATAATTACCTCGTCATGTCTTCACATCCTGTTCCATCTAGATGTGTCCGGATCCCAGAATTCCAACCGGCGGAAGTTCACCGACCGCCATATTGGGACACCCAAGTGATGGGTGTCTCAATATGGAAACTGCTGGTGGTACCAGCCGACAATACTGACATTACAGCAGGGGATCACAGAGGATTCAGTTTGTGAGGTAAAATATTTCAATGATTGTTTTTAAACAATATTTTACCTCACAAAATATATCCTCTGCGATCTCCTGCTGTAATGTCAGTATTTTCTTTTTCTCCCCTGCCCAGGAGCTGTGGTATGTTCTGTACACGGTCAGACACAGGGGTGAGAGAGACAGAGCACTGGGGGGGGGGGGGGGAGACAGCTCAAATGGGACAGCACATGAGGGGAGAACACAGCACAGGAAGGAGAGAGACAGCAGACAAGGGGGTAGACAGGTCAAAGAAGAGAGCACAGATTGGAGAAGTCAGCACATGGGGAAAGAGAGAGTGGATAGGTGGGTGAGCACATGGGGGAGAGATTCTCAATGCTGCAAAGTCTGCCCCCATCGTGACATTACCACCTTGCCGATGCGACAGCATTGGGCCTCCATATAGTATGGTAAATAAATAGAAAAATCAACTGTGGAATGGCACTTTTTTTGCAATTTCAACAACCTTGGATTTTTTTTTCCTGCTTTCAATTGTTGTATCACATGAAAAAATGAATGGAGTCATTCAAAAATGCAATTTATACCAAAAAACAAACTCTCATACAGCTATGTAGATGGAAAAAATACAAAAGTTTTGGCCTTTGGAAGAAGGGGAGGAAAAAAACAAAAATTGAAAATAGCCCCATGGTTAAAGGAATTAAGGTGAAGGTTTTTTTCAGCTTCTCTCTGGTGTGTAGGTTACCTCATATTCTTCATCTTTGACTACAATTGCCACACAACTGATCCCATTATATTTTTTAGAGTCACAGGCGGAGATGAACAAGGAAGGTTCCCTGACCACTGGACTGGCTGATGACGAAGAGATAGAGGTTGTCCCTCTGAAGGCCACAGAGAGGCTGTACATTGATGTATGTGAGACTGACCTCGCAGGTCATCAGTTACCTAAATCACTGCCAAAAATATGTCTCATGAATCGTATTGTGAAATTACTTCTCCGAATAGATTACACTTGTGCTGATGACAAGAAAAATAATGACAATTTCACCACTCAACATATTTAAGATACACTTTGCCCACAAACCATTAAAATCTGCATTTGTCTGAGTAAAAGCCCTTTAATGCCTCTTTCACACATCCGGTTTGTGCCGTCAGGCACAATCCGGCATGTGTGTAAAAAAAGGATCCGTTTTTTTTTTTTTTAACGCCGGATGCGTTTTTTTGTCATTGAGAAGCACATGTGCCGGATTGCGCCGCATGTGCTTCCGTTTGTTCCGGTTTTTACCGGATCCAGCAGAATTCTCCCGTCCGGCGGCCGGACAGGGCGCATGCTGCAGCGTTTTTTTGTCTGGCGCAAAAAGCCGGATGCGGCCCTCCTGGCTCTGTGGGACAATGTTATTCTATGGCACATTCCGGCCGCCGGATCAGGTTTACACCTGATCCGGCCGCCGCATGCACCATTTGACCCTGTGCGCATGCGCAGAGCGCTCTCTCTCTCCTTCCTCTCGCTCTCCTCTCTCTCTCTCCTCACCAGCCTCGCTTTTCTTCCCCGACTTCTTTACAGCTAATCCGGCGCTGTAAGTTGCGCCGCATACCCTGCGTTCCCAGCCGCATCCGGCTCTCCATCTTTTCGCCGCACCACGCCGGATTTCCAACACCGGATGTGTGAAAGAGGCCTTACATGGACCGATAATATCCATACGAGCGTACATTAGAGTACACATTCCGTTTATCGGCCCATGTGCACAAACTGCCAATCACTTGATTAATGAGCAAAGTGGATAGTTTATGCCGGTATAATGGTCATCGTTATCTACAGCACATTGTCTTGTGTAAGTGGGATGTGCTGCTGATCAGTGGCGTACCTAGAGTCCGATGGCCCCCAGTGTAAGATTTGGACCCATAAGGACATACATGTTGCACCTCCTCCCCCATTAAGTAGTAATGTCCCTCATCTTGGGCTCATTAATGGAATAAATGCCCCCCCATCCTGGGCCCATCCTAGTATATATGTCGCCCATTCTGATATATATATGTACGCACATACATATATACATACTGTGTGTGTGTATATATATATATATATATATATATATATATATATATATATATATATATATATATATATAATCATGTCTCCTGGTATATTTGTCCCTTGTCCTAGGCTCCACCCTGGTATATATGTCCCTTATCCTTGGTCCCATGCTGGTGTAAGTATCCACCATCCTGGCATATTTACCCCCCCCCCGCATCCTGGTATATATGTCCCCCATTCTGCCTCTGTTCTTTAACCCCTTAATGACAGCCAATACGTCTTTTTACTGACCTGAGTTATAAGAGAATAGCATCCCCATACCGGTGACAATCCAGCAGCTGTCGGCTGTACACTATAGCTGACAACTTGCTGCATCAGCCACGGTCAGTGTTGTCACCGTCCATATCTGTTTATCCCCTTAGATATTGCTGTCAATAGTGACTACATCCTATAAATGGTTAACGGAGTGTGGGAGCTCCCTCATTAACTCCATTGGCACCCTGAGATCATGATTTTGTCGTCCTGATGATTGCCATGGCAATTCACAGCGAAATAGCGGCCTTAGAGTCTGCCGGCTATAGTGGCCTGTTCAAACGTTAGCGACATTTAGATGATAAAAATACATTTTTTCATTCCTGTTATGCCACTTTGCATTCATTTCTTAACAACACCTGAAGGGTTAATAAAATACCTGACAGCAGTTTTCGATATGTCGAGGGGTGCTGTTTACTTTGGAGGTTCTCCAATATCTAGGACCCCAAAAGTCACTTCAAACCTGAATAGGTCCTTGAAAAAATAAGTTTTGTAAATTTCCTCGAAAAAATGAAAAATTACTGCTACATTTTTAAACCTCCTAAAAAGCTAACAACATAAAATAATATTTTAGAAATGGTGCTGATATAAAGCAGACATAAGGGAAATGTTATTTATCAATGTTTTACTGTGGTATGACTATCTGGATTAAAGGGATAATCATTCAAAGTTTGAAAACTGCAAAATTTTTTTACATTTGTCAAATTTCTGATATTTTTTATAAATAAACACAAAACATTTAGAAATAAATTTATCATTATCATAAAGTACAACATGTCACAAAAAAAAAAACAATCTCAAAATCATTGGGATCTGTTGAAGCATTCCAGAGTTATTACCACATAAAGGGACACTGGTCAGATTTCAAAAATTTGGCCCAGTCACTAAGGGGTTAACCCCTTTATGACATGCGCCATGTATATATATGGCGCTGCGAGAGCTGCGTTCCTGCAAAGCCCAGTATATGTGACTCGCCCCGGAGGCCGTTGGGTACTCTGTGCCGGGCCCGTTGATGTCAATTGGAGATGTCACAGTGGCAATGACCCGGTCCATGGCCTCAGGCAGTCAATGTAAAAGGGGAGGATTGATGGGGATAAAGTTATTGTAGTGATTCGTGACGCCACCTGTGGTTTGTGGTCTGTTTGACCAGCGCTGCAGTGTTGCTTCTCTGGAACAGATGTTGTGATGCAGCTGAGATGTAGAAGCTCCCCACAGGTAGAGCTGTAGTCCTAGGGCAGTATAGATGAGTGGGTAGATGGTGAGGTAGTGTAGAGAGGAAGATGTAACAGTGCGGGAAGCGTGGCGCAGAAAGAAGGCGGAGGACACAGTGGCATGTAATTCCAAGGCTTTACTCAGTCTGGTGCACACAGATGCCTGCTTCAGTGCCGTGTCCTCCAGGTCAGGGGCTCAGCCAACTCCCAGGCAAAGTGAAGTACACCCTTCCAGCACTCCTCCAACATGTGCCTTCTCTGAACTTCTCCTCACTAGCGCTTAATAATAATAAATTTTATTTCTATAGCGCCGACATATTCCGCAGCACTTTACATTTCAGAGAGGATTTGTACAGACAATAGACATTACAGCATAACAATCACATAGATTATAACAAATACCAAGAGAAATGAGGGCCCTGCTCGCAAGTTTACAGTCTATGAGGAAAAAGGTAGACACGAAAGGTGGGTGGTAACAATTGCCCTGATTGTTTGGACCAGCAATAATGTTAAGTGTGTAACAGTACAGACACAGAGGGCTAATGGATGCATAAAGCATGTGGGAACATGATGCGGGGAACGTAGTGTGGTGTAGTAACCACTGAGTCCGCTAGGGAGCGCTGTGTGGATGACCCAGGAGAAAGGATGAATGGCAGAATACTGAATGGCCGTTATGTATCTCAAAGTGGGTGGCTTTGGGATGGAGACTTATGTGTTGATCAGCAGTGATACTGCTGAGGTGTTGTTTCAATGTGTAAGGGAGAAGTCTCCAGCTAACTAGAGAGATGGGCGAGCCAGGTTACCTACAAACCCACCCAGGGGGTGTGTTTAAAGCACTGTTGTAAAGAGTGTGTAAAGGCTTGAAGGACCTGTGATGAGGTCAGAGGCATGTGACCCGGTGGGCGTGGCTATGGACCATATAATGTGGCCAGGATCGGTCTCATGGGGTGAATGCTTGGACCCGGTTGGTCCAGAGTGGAAGGTCCCACTGAGATGGGGCTTCCTGCCTGACAGCACGTGTGGACGCTGTGAGTAATGGCTGCAAGTGCCTGAGAGTTCCCTGGAGGGAATGAATGTCTGCAGTATGGAGAAGCAGCCATGAGAAAACCCTGACAGGGTGAGATATAACTGTGAGGCTGAAAAGCCTGCATATTGGACATTGCTAACAGAGAGAAGCTCTGTCATGGACGCTATGCCGTTTATATATTGCTGGTCATGGTTTATGATGTTTAATAAACCGCATGGACTATACTGGTTTATGGAAAAACTGTGCCTGATCGGATTTTGTGGCTGCCAAGCGAGTGATCCCCTACTTAAATGACAGCGCTACCTCACATGTGGTGGAGAATTGCAAAGGGCAATATTGTAGCCTTGTTGCTAGGGGCAACGGAAAAGGACTGCAAAGTTTCGGTTGCTAAGGGCAACGGTTTCCGAAGGCATATGTTACAGTGCTGGCAAGGCTGAACCAGGAGGGCTGACAGTTGGGGAAGCCACTGCCCGGCTGTGGTTCTGGAACCGTGGGGCGGCCTAGTGAGTAAGGCACTGTCCGAATCGGTGAGCCCGTTTCCCCAGGAGAAAGAGACTTATAGGATACCTCTGCGGTAGAGGGGTCCGAGAACCTGCGCGGCCAGCAGGTGACGGTCGTGAAAACCATGTTGTACTGACCGGGGTCAGTGAGAAAGAGACTGGTGATTGATAGGGTGCCTCTGTGGAGAAGAGGTATCCGAGGACATGTGTGGCCGACACAGGTAACGGACAGGTGTTCGTGTTGTACTGACCTGGGTGAGTGAGTAAGACTGTGTACCTGGAGGGTCAGTGTTGGGAGATTCTAGGAGAAGAATCGACTCCCTGGAGCATGAGGTATGACCTTGGACCTGGTGAGGCGTGAGTGTTGGGCAGTCTCAGGCAGGAGATTGAAGTCCTGAAGAGCACCCGCTGAGCCCCTGGACCTGGTGAGGCCGGTGTGTTGGGAAACCCTGGGAGGAGGGCCGCTCCCTGAATAGCACCCGGTGCGCCCTGTGTGTTGGACGGTCTCAGGTGGAGACAGTACGTCCTGAATAGCACACAGACAGGACACGTGAGTTTTTGTGTTTTTTTTTTTTTTCTTCTTTTCTCAACTCAGCCTGCAGTGGCTCAGTGGGAGTCAAGAAGGTGACAAGTGGCTTCCGGTAACTCGGCAGGGTTACGAAGGGGACAAGCGGCTTCCGGTGGATCGGCGGGTCCACAAAGATGGCGCAGCAGGAGCTGTGGCAGCGCCAGAAGGAACTGGTGTGGTGTCGGTGATCGGTGACAGCAGGAGCTGTGGTGGTGCCAACAAAGACTTGTGTGGTATCGTAAAAGAGACAAACTGTTGTGTGAACTGTGGTCTAAGGAGACCGGTATAATGGACATGGGGAAATCCCGAAAGGGGGCGGTGGCCCAAATCGGGGTGGTGGCTCAAAAGGGGGTGGAGTCCCAGAAGGGGGCGGTGACCCAAATCAGGGTGGTAGCCCAAAAGGGGGTGAAGTCCCAGAGAGGGGCGGTGACCCAAATTAGGGTGGTAATCCAAAAAGGGGTGGAGTCCCGGGAGGGGGCGGTGACCCATATTGGGGTGGTTCAGGAAATGGCAGCACTGGTTGCCTCAGTGGGTATGTCTGGGGAACCGCAGTGTGTCTGTATGAGTTTTGAGGAGTGCGGCATGTATTTTCAGGATAATGACGGGCCACAGGTGTGTACCGTGATGCTGCACCGGGAAGGAGTCTCTGGTAGACTGGACGCAGAGAATCATGTAACTCTGACAGGAACTCCGCTCGTTTTATCTCTACCGAGAAAAACGCCAGGGTTCGCAGTAAACATGGGGTCACGGTGAACTATGCAGTAGAACGAGTATTGTTTGAGGGGACCAAAGGTGGTGTGTGCCAAGGGGGCGGGATCCCACGGGACTTAGTCTATGCCTTGGAGAGGGGCCGGGACTTTGTTTTGTTCGATGACGTATGGTCGGACGATGGAGATGTTTCGACTGTGGGGCCAGCAGACACTGAGACAGTGACGGCTCCTGACGTGGACAGGTCAGAGGTAGAGCTGACCGGGAAAAGAAGTACATCTGCCCAACTGACGGACCTGACGTCTCGTGACAAGACAGATGGTGGGCTGGGAGATGAGGTGACTGGAGTGGACACACGGTCAGAGGGTAACTGGAGGGTTGACTCGGATGATCGGCGTGACTCACTCTAGGGGTGACTGTGGCTCTGAGAGAGAAAGGGAGTGCAGACTAGGTGACCTAGAGAAAGAAGTCTTCGAGCTCAAAGGTCACCTGGCATCGTGGCAAGTCTGAATAAGTCCCTCAGAGAAGAGGTAGGAGTACTAACAAACTGTAAGAGGTCTTCTGCGGGAGAAGAAGTGGGACAAAGACTTAACAGCGGCCAGGCCTGAGTGAGGAATCGTGTGAAGACAAAAAGAAACTGAAAAGTATGGAAGCAGAGGTGATTCGTTTGCAGATGGAGCTTGCTGCTGCAGAGTGTGCTAAAAGACAAGCACAGCAGGAAAAAGATGAACTGGCTGATGTGATTGCCAACAACAGAGGTGAAAGTGCTCTGGCTTTGGAAGAAAAGAGGTGGTTAGAGTCTCGCATTGTTCAGCTTGAAGAAGTGGAGGAAGAACACTGCAACGTTGAATTAGCCAATGACAAGCTGAGAAAGGCCACACTTCAGGTTGACCAGATGGATGCTGATCTGAAGACAGAACGTAGTAAGGCTCAGAAGAATGAGAATGCCCGTCAGCAATTAGTTCGCCATAATAAGGACTTAGAAGCAAAGGTTGCACTACTGGAGGAACAGCTTGATGCCGAAATTAAAGTGCGACAATCTGCTAGCAAACAAGTACGTCGTACGGAGAAAAAAAATGAAGGTTGTACTAAGGCAAATGGATGATGAAAGGCGTAATTCTGTGCAGTACCAAGACCTGGCGGTGGGAAATGATGTGCGTCTGAAACAGTTGAAACGCCAGGTGGAAGATTACACCGTAGATTACAGTGTGAACTGGAGGTTGCTACAGAGACAGCAGATGCAAAGAACTGTGAGGTTAATTCACTGAAAAGTAAACTTAGATGTGGTGGGGTACCATTTGTTACAAGATGCGTAGATAGAGAAAGGATGGTGACTAACCAGTGTCTGACGATGCAGACAGACCGTGACTGGAGGGTCAAAGCCAATGACCGATATTCTGACTGCTGGAGGCGGGGGAGGTCTAACGTAGGAATGAGGCCGTATGACAGATGGAGACGGTTCTCTCGACCTGTGGGGCAAGGTGTAGTGAGTGCCCGGTCGCGAGACCCTGGTGTAATGTGTGTTCAACCCCACAAGTTTGAACAGAGGGGGAAGGTATGTGGTGTAGTAACCACTGAGTCCGCTAGGGGGCGCTGTGTGGATGTCCCAGGAGAAAGGATGAATGGCAGAATACTGAATGGCCGTTATGTATCTCAAAGTGGGTGGCTTTGGGATGGAGAGTTATGTGTTGATCAGCAGTGATACTGCTGAGGTGTTGTTTCAATGTGTAAGGGAGAAGTCTCCAGGTAACTAGGGAGATGGGCTAGCCAGGTTACCTACAAACCCACCCAGGGGGTGTGTTTAAAGCACTATTGTAAAGAGTGTGTAAAGGCTTGAAGGACCTGTGATGAGGTCAGAGGCATGTGACCCGGTGGGCGTGGCTATCAACCATATAATGTGGCCAGGGTAGGTCACATGGGGGTGAATGCTTGGACCCGGTTGGTCCAGTGTGGAAGGTCCCGCTGAGATGGGGCTTCCTGCCTGATAGCACGTGTGGACGCTGTGAGTAATGGCTGCAAGTGCCTGAGAGTTCCCTGGAGGGAATGAATGTCTGCAGTATGGAGAAGCAGCCATGAGAGAACCCTGACGGGGTGAGATATAACTGTGAGGCTGAAAAGCCTGCATATTGGACATTGCTAACAGAGAGAAGCTCTGTCATGGACGCTATGCCATTGATTGCTGGTCATGGTTTATGATGTTTAATAAGCCGCATGGACTATACTGGTTTATGGAAAACCTGTGCCGGATCTGATTTTGTGGCTGCCAAGCGAGTGATCCCCTACTTAAATGACAGCGCTACCTCACAGTGGTTATGGTAAAACTTTTGACTGTGCCACCCAGGGATAGATTAGGTTAATGTGTTGAGGCGGTAGGCCAGTCTGAATAAATGCGTTTTCACGGAATGCTTAAAATTGTGGGGATTGGGGACTAATCGTATTGGCCTGGGAAGTGCATTCCAAAGAACTGGCGCAGCACGTGTAAAGTCTTGGAGATGGGAGTGAGAGGTTCTGATTATTGAGAATGCTAACCTCAGGTCATCAGCAGAACGGAGGGCACGGGTAGGGTGGTATACTGAAACAAGGGAGGAGATGTAGCCATGGAGTGCTTTGTGGGTGAGGGTAATAAGTTTGTACTGGATTCTGGAGTGGATGGGTAGCCAGTGTAATGACTGGCAGAAGGTAGAGGCATCGGTGTAACGATTGGTAAGTCAAATGATCCTGGCTGCAGCATTCAAGACAGATTGGAGAGGGGAGAGTTTGGTAAGAGGGAGACCGATTAGAAGAGAGTTACAATAGTCGAGACGAGAATGAATAAGAGAAACAGTAGGAGTTTTTGCAGAGTCAAAAGAAAGAAAAGGTTGAATTCTAGAAATGTTTTTGAGGTGCAGATAACAAGAGTGAGCCAGTGATCGGATGTGGGGGGCAAAGGAAAGCTCGGAGTCAAGTATGACCCCAAGACAACGGGCATGTTGCTGGGGAGTAATAGTGGAACCACACACGGAAATGGCAATGTCGGGTATAGGTACATTAGTAGAGGGAGGAAACACAAGGAGTTCAGTGTGTGACAGGTTCATTTTCAGATATAGTGAGGACATGATATTAGACACAGCGTTTAGACAATCGTTGGTGTCTGGAAAGGCTGGCGTGATGTCAGGAGAAGAAGCGTATAATTGGGTGTCATCAGCATAGAGATGGTACTGGAAACCAAATCTACTGATTGTTTGACCAATAGCGGCAGTGTACAAGGAGAAGAGGAGGGGGCCTAGAACCGATCCTTGAGGAACCCCTACTGTAAGGGGAAGGTGAGAGGAGGAGGAACCAGCAAAAGATACAGTAAAGGAGCGGTCAGAGAGATAGGAGGAGAACCAGGAGAGAACGGTGTCCTTGAGGCCAATGGAACGGAGCATAGTGAGGAGGAGCTGATGATCCACAGTGTCGAATGCTGCAGAGAGATCCAAGAGAATTAGCATGGAGTAGTGACCATTATATTTAGCTGTTAGTAGATCATTAGAGACTTTAGTGAGGGCAGTTTCAGTGGAGTGTAAAGAGCGGAAACCGGATTGGAGAGGGTCGAGAACAGAGTTTTCTGAGAGATAGCGGATAAGACGGGAGTGGACCAGGCGTTACAGGACTCTAGAGATGAAGGGAAGATTAGATACAGGTCTATAGTTAGCGGCACAGTTTTGGTCGAGGGATGGTTTTTTAAGTAGTGGATGTATGATGACATGCTTAAATGAGGAGGGAAAGATACCAGAAGAGAGAGAGGTTAAATATTTTAGTTAGGTGAGGGGTGACAGCAGGGGAAAGGGACTGGAGGAGATGTGACGGAAATGGGTCACTGGTGCAAGTGGTTGGGCGAGAAAATGCAAGGAGCCTGCTTACTTTTTCTGTGACTGGTTCAAAATCAGAGAGTGAGCTAGATGTAGTGGGGGAGGGAGGACAGTGCATGGTATGAGGTGATTGGGAGATAATTTCCTGTCGGATCAGGTCAATTTTTTCTTTGAAGTAATTGGCCAGATCTTCAGCTTGGAGCTCCGTGGTTGGGGCCTGTACTCTTGGGTTGAGTAGAGAATGAAAAGTATCAAAGAGACGTTTAGGATTATTGGACAGTGAGGTAATGAGGGTGTTGAAATAGGTTTGTTTGGAGAGGTGAAGGGCAGTGTTGTATGTTCTAAGCATAAACTTATAATGGATGAAATCTTCGTGTAGATTGGTTTTTCTCCACAGACGTTCGGCACACCTGGAGCACCGCTGCAGGAAACGAGTTTGCAGGGTGTGCCAGGGTTGTCGCTGTCTGTGTTGTGGTGTTCTATTTATAGGGGGTGCAAATTCATCCAGGGCACTTTGAAGTGTTTCACTGTAATGCTTCAATGCAGAATCAGGACATGAGAGGAAGGAGATAGGGGCCAATGAAGACTGCAAGTTCTTCAAAAGTTTCTGGGTGTTAATGGCCTGTATCTTTCTATAAGTATGGACAGTGGGGGTGACCTGAGCAGCCTGGCAGTTCTTGATAGAGAATGAGAGAAGATTGTGGTCAGAGAGCGGGAGAGGGGAGTTTGAAAAATCATCCACTGCACAAAGCCGAGAGAAGACCAAGTCGAGGGAGTTTCCGTCTTCATGCGTTGGAGAATTAGTAAGCTGTGAAAGGCCAAACGAGGAGGTTAGAGATAAAAGGTGAGTAGCAGATGGGGAGAGGGGAAGAGCAATGGGGATGTTGAAATCTCCCATGATGAGGGTAGGGATGTCACAGGAGAGAAAATGTGGAAGCCAAGTGGCAAAATGATCAAGGAACTGTTGACAAGGGTATGGAGAAGGGGGTGTAGAGTCTGATGGCATGAACCTCAAAAGAAGGGAAGACTAGTGAGGGTAGTTGAGGGATAACCTGAAAGGTACATTTTGGTGATAGGAGGAGACCAATGCCTCCACCTGCTCTATTGTCTGATCTTGGGGTATGAGAGAAGTGTAGTCCCCCATATGAAAGAGCAGCAGCAGAAGTGGTATTGTCTGACTGCTGGATCCAGGTTTCAGTAATAGCCAGAAGGTTAAGAGAATTAGAAAGGAAAAAGTCATGAATGAAGGAGAGTTTGTTACACACTGAGCGAGAATTCCAAAGTGCACAATTAAGAGAGACAGATGGCATGCAGGGATTATTAAGAAGATTAGAGGGGTTTCTGAGTGTAGCAGTTCGGGGGTTTGACTTTCTGTAACATGGGGGACCAGGGTTGGGAGCAATGTCTCCTGCGACTAGGAGAAGGAGAGTAAAAAGAGTGAGCAGATGGTTAAGTGATTTATGGGAGCGTCTCTTATGTTGAATGGTGGGACTGACTGGATCTGTGCAATTTAACAATGTGAAAAGAGCGTGAGTGCTATGCATAGGACAGGAAAGGAGTTAGGGGCCTATATGGATGGAGTGTAGAGTTAATGCCAGGGCGGTGGATGTGTGTGAATGCAGCTGCCAGGATATAAATTACACAAATGAATATGGTATATATTTGTTGTAATTCAAAGGTACAGGGAGTAGATGTATATAAATGTCTTACCTGTCTCCTGCCCTGTCTAACTGCCATGTTATACCTGCCTCGTACTTTGATACATGTACTTCGATTACATGTGCATAAATGCTCCCCCAAGCTATGTCTGAATATATAGGAGGCTAAGGCTTAGATTTTTTTTTTTTTTTTGTTCTCACGCTTCTCGTTAATCAATCAAACTAAATTGAGACAGCAAGACCCAATAAATGTTGTGGTCAGATAAACAGATGTCCAGCACTACATGGATCTTAAAGCACTTTGAAAAGTTTCTTGACCTCACAACATAAGGGGACAAGCAGAGTAAGTTGAAATAACTATATACCAGATATAAGCTTGCATAGTTGAAAACACATATATAGCATTCAGGATTAACTGCTTGCTGACATTGAATGGAGTGGAGAAACACAGGAGTTGATTCAGAGCAGAGATCGAAAGAGCTTAATCTGAAGTACTTGTAGTTGTGAATTAAACTCAAGTTCCTCCTTCTTGATGTTACTTAGAACTCCACTCGTACGGCAGACAGCTGTAGCCCGCTTCGGGGACTTCCTACTACCATGTCCCGACTCACACACGTTGCTATTGTACCCCCTAGTCTTAAATGGGAATAAAGTGATGACAACTCCTATTCCTCCTGTTTCTGTTGCAGGAACATCAGTTTCCATACAGCCTCGGATACCGGTCTCCGGACCATGCGCTTTAATTTAAGGAAGGGCTCTGCTCTCACACTTGTCCTCAGTTCTCTTCTCCCCACGTTCCTTACCAATCTATCTACCTTCTGAAGAATCAGGCGTTCTCTTGCTCTTTCCCGTGCCCACAGCTCCAACTCACAACAGTCGGCTGAAGCACTTGCTTTCACTCCATCCCTCTCTGGGGGTCATCTCTCACTAACTGACCACTTCCTAACATTCTCCCGCTCTCTTGTGCAGTCTAAGCTCCACCCACCTCCCAGCACTCCTCGTGTTCCAAGCAGTGAGCCACAAAGGGTGCTCTGCTACACTACTGGTGTGTGGGATGTGAGTGTTGGAGTGTGGACAGGTGTCTCCACCTTACCTGGATAGTGGGGTACCACACCTCAGGAGGAGATGCAGTACCTCTGTAGCAACTGAACCCTCAGGGGCGCCACATATGTACGGCACCGCTATTTCTGGTCACCGCACTGGATCACACGATAACCAAGTTAAGATGCACGTACTGCCCCCCCCCCCCGCGACAGCGATTGCTGTGATGGGCTGATCGATTCTAACTAGCCAATCACAGCAATGTGACAAAGCTGTAAAAAAAACGTGTGACTATCGGTGGATACCGCGTCCTCTCTCCACACCATTTCCCTGATTGATATAGCTATATCATCACTACTCAAGTCCTCCACCTTTGTTTAGGGGACACTTTGCCCTGTTGTCCCACCTTACATTTTTGAAGGTCGCTGTGACCGAAACGTCTACTGTATGTACATTTTTCCACTGCATCCACATTGTGTGTGCCAAGTTTATATATAACTTTATATGGATTTGGATCCTACTTGAGCACCATGGACATAGTTGTGCTAACAGTCATGTTCATAGGAATCCAGTTTGACACCACTGGCCTCACTGAAATTGAGTGTTTCTAATTGTTTTTCAACGAGGATGTAATAAATCTTATGGTGGCCTAGACAAACTTGTATGCCCAACAATTTGTCACCCAAAGTCCCACGTCATCATACGCCAGATGGGCCCCTGTAAATGCAGCAGAAATTATGAGATTTTGGGGGAATTGTGCTGCATAAGGCTAAAGTTAGAAAAACAGAGCTTCGGCAATTCTGGAGAACTGATATACTCTACAGGACACCGGTATTCCGTATGGCCATGACAATGCCTCGATTTGACACGATCCAAAAATGTTTGCATTATAGTGATGATGGGCAGCGTCCTCCCCGAGGGGATCTTAACTTTAATCGTCTATATAAAATTCGGCTAGTAGTTAAACACTTCAGCAGAAAATTTTCTGAGGCAAACACACCGCCAAAGGGACAAAATTGGGTAACTTGTGGCGGATTTCCACTGTTTAGGCACATCAGGGATTCTCTAAACACAACATGGGGCCCGCAGACCATGCCATCAACATCTGCATTCCAAAATGTCACTCCTTCCAAACCCTGTCGTACTGAGTACGTCGGGGTATCGGCGTACTTAGCGGAAGTTGTACAACAATTTTTGGAGTCCATATTCTCCTGTTACCCTTGTGAAAATTAAAAAAATGGGGCTAAAATAACATTTTTGTGGAAGAAATGTGTGTGTTTTTTTTTTGTTTTCACGGCTCAATGTTATAAATTTCTGCTCACCACACACCTAAATAAGTTTTGTGAGGTGGGGTGTAGTTTCCAAAATGGGATACTTGGAGGGGGGCGTTTCCACTGTTTAGGCACATCAGGGGCTCTCCAAAGGCGACATGGCATCTTCTCTAGATTCCAAACAATTTTGCGTTCAAAAAGTCAAACTGTGGTCCATCCCTTCCGAGCCCTGCCGTGCACCCAAATAGTTGTTTTTCCCCACATATGGGGTATTGGTGTACTCAATAGAAATTGCATTTTTTTTTTTTTTTGTTGGATCCATTTTCTCCTGTTACCCTTGTGAAATTAAAAAAAATTGGGGCTAAAAGATGATTTTTGTGGAAAAAAATGTGTTTTTTTTCCTCTTAATTTTTATTTTCACGAAATTTTGACAATTTTTAAACTTTAACAAAAAAATAAGTGATTCTACTCATCTTCTCTCTGCTCCCCCCCCACGCAGCTTCCTCTTCTGAAGCCGACAGCTCACGTCAGCGTGCAAACAATGGGAGTTCATGATGTCACTGCCAACTGCATCCCCAACTCCGCATATATTATACCATAGATTGTGGCAGATTTTCAGCTCACAATTCACTCTCAAAATCTGCAGCAATTCAACAGCATGTGAATTCACCTTCTGCTGTATTGCTACTGATTTTCAGTGTGGCTTATGCACTGAAAATCTGCTGCAAGTTACAGTACAACATGTTTGGCGTTGTGGCATGCTGGTTGGTGGTGGGTACTCTTTAAGGCCTCATTCACACTTCAAGTTTCATCAGTGATTTTCAGCAGAATTTTATCACACTTTGTTCCAATTTTCATCAGTTTTTTCATATGTAAAAAAAAAAAAATCCCTTATTTCATAATCAATTGCACTCGGGTAATGTCCTAGTGTGTCCAAATTTTTTCACAGATCCATAAACTTGCATTGGTGATTTTCAGCTGACGCTTGCATCAAGATCCCTCATGTTGTCTCGATTTTGTGCCAGCCACAAAATCACGGAAAGTCAATGGCCCGTAGACTTTCACAGGTACGAGAGTAATCCATGAAAAACCCGGATAGCACTCATACGAGAAACAGTAACTTGTGAACGAGGTCGAAACTTGAATGTGCTGATAATTTGCCTGTACAGTGTAAAATAATGTTACCTTCTGATTGTCTATTATATAGGATTTGCCAGATTTGGAAGATGGGGACATTAGTGAGCTGCCCCCAAACATGCTGGAGAACATTACTACTAACCAGGTATGTACTAGGGCATGTGCCCATGGAGCAAACATGCTGCCGATTTTCTCCCGCGTAAAATATATATATATATATATATATATATATATATATATATATATATATATATATATATATATATATACTGTATATACTCTTGTATAAGCCAAGATTTTCAGACCATTTTTTTGGGCTACAAGTCCCCCTCTCGGCTTATACACAAGTCATATACCTGGGGGTCGACAGGGGAGGGGGAGCGGGGGTGTCAGAGATCATACTGACCCCCCTGACGCATCTCTGCAGCCCCCCACCGCTTCTCCTACGGTCTCCCTTGCTTCCTTAAGCAGTGACGTGGTACCGCTCATTAAACTCATGAATATGTGCATATTTATGAGTTTAATGAGCGGTACCACTTGACCGCTGAAGGAAGGAAGGGAGACCGTAGGAGGAGCCGGGCTGCAGAGACCGCGCCAGGAGGGGGTAAGTATATTCGATATTCACCTGTCCCCGTTCCCACGCTGCTCACCGATGTCTGCTGTATCCTGTGTCAGTGACGTTTAGCCAGCAGAGGGCGCGATGACGTGGTTAGTGTGCACTGCGCCCTCTCCTTGCTGAACAGTCACTGACACAGGACACAGCAGACAGCGGTGAGCAGCGATGGACCCAGGACAGGTGAATATCTCAGGTGCTGGGTCCTGAGCGAGGGGCGACACTGGCACTTGGCCCCCAGCGAGGAGAGGGTAGTATGGCATTTTTTTTTTTTTTTTTGCAGCAGCATATGAGGGCATAATATATGGATCATCTTATGGGGCAGCATATGGGGGCATATTCTATGGGGCAGCATATGGGGGCATATTCTATGGGGCAGTATATGGGGGCATAGTCTATGGGGCAGCATATGGGGGCATAGTCTATGGGGCAGCATCTGGGGGCATATTCTATGGAGCAGCATCTGGGGGCATATTCTATGGAGCAGCATCTGGGGGCATATTCTATGGGGCAGCATATGGGGGCATATTCTATGGGGCAGCATATGGGGGCATATTCTATGGGGAAGCATATGGGGGCATATTCTATGGGGAAGCATATGGGGGCATATTCTATGGGGAAGCATATGGGGGCATATTCTATGGGGAAGCATATGGGGGCAGCATCTGGGGGCATATTCTATGGGGCAGCATATTGGGGCATATTCTATGGGGCAGCATATGGGGGCATATTCTATGGGGCAGCATATGGGGGCATATTCTATGGGGCAGCATATGGGGGCATATACTATGGGGCAGCATATGGGGGCATAGTCTATGGAGCAGCGTATGGGGGCATATTCTATGCGGCAGCGTATGGAGGCATATTCTATGGAGCAACATATGGGGGCATATTATATGGGGGCATATTCTATGGAGCAGCATATGGGGGCATATTCTATGGGGAAGCATATGGGGGCATATTCTATGGGGAAGCATATGGGGGCATATTCTATGGAGCAGCATATGGGGGCATAGTCTATGGAGCAGCATATGGGGGCATATTCTACACTGTGTTCCAAATTATTATGCAAATTGGATTTAAGTGTCATAAAAATGTTATTTTTTGTTTTTCAAATAAACTCATAGATGGTATTGTGTATCAGGGCTCTTTGGATCACTGAAATCAATCTCAAATGCCTGTGATAATTAGTTTACCAGGTGAGCTCAATTAAAGGAAAACTACTTAAGAATGATGTTCCACATTATTAAGTAGGGCACAGGTTTCAAGGAATTTAGGAAATAAAAAGGATCTCTCTGCTGCTTAAAAGCATCAAATAGTGCAATGCCTTGGTCAAGAGAAGAAAACATTAGATATTTCCCAAAAATTTAAACGTGATCATTGTACTGTTAAGAGATTTTTGGTTGATTCTGAGCACAGACATGTTTGTGCTGATAAAGGCAGAATGAGGAAGGTTTCTGCAAAGGCAAGTTCATTGGATTAAGAGAGTGGCTGCTAAAAAGCCATTACAAACCAGCAAACAGATATTCAAAGCTGCTGGTGCCTCTGGAGTCCCTCGAACCTCAAGGTGTAGGATCCTTCAAAGGCTTGC
The DNA here is from genome assembly GCF_039654945.1 of Dendrobates tinctorius. Classification (NCBI taxonomy): domain Eukaryota; kingdom Metazoa; phylum Chordata; class Amphibia; order Anura; family Dendrobatidae; genus Dendrobates; species Dendrobates tinctorius. The sequence continues at coordinate 3,414,703 of NW_027361677.1, forward strand.
TGTGGTGCGTAAATCTACTATTCGGCCACCCCTAAACAGTGTTCACAAGCAGAAATGGTTGCAGTGGGCCCACACATACATGAAGACTAATTTTCAAACAGTCTTGTTTACTGATGAGTGTCGAGCAACCCTGGATGGTCCAGATGGATGGAGTAGTGGATGGTTGGGGGATGGCCACTATGTCCCAAGAAGGCTGCGACGTCAACAAGGAGGTGGAGGAGTCATGTTTTGAGCCGGAATCATGGGGAAACAGCTGGTAGGGCTCTTTAAGGTTCCTGAAGGTGTGAAAATGACCTCTGCAAAGTATATAGAGTTTCTGACTGACAGCTGTCTTCCATGGTATAAAAAGCAGAAACATGCCTTCAGGAGCAAAATCATCTTCATGCATGACAATGCACCATCTCATGCTGCAAAGAATACCTCTGAGTCATTGACTGCTATAGGCATAAAAGGAGATAAACTCATGGTGTGGCCACCATCTTCCCCTGACATCTACCCTATAGAGAACCTTTGGAGTATCATCAAGCAAAAGATCTATGAGGGTGGGAGGCAGTTCACCTCAAAACAGCAGCTCTGGGAGGCTATTCTGACTTCATGCAAAGAAAAAAAAAGCAGAAGCTCTCCAAAAACTCACAATTTCAATGGATGCAAGAATTGTGAAGGTGATATCAAAGAAGGGTTCCTATGTTAACATGTAACTTGGCCTGTTAAGCTATTTAACTCCAAAATATCCTTTTTGTTCAGTGAATGTGACCTCCTAATGCTGCAAATTCCACAAATGAGCATTTTCAGTTCTTTAAAACATATCAAAAGTTTAGAAATTCTACTGTGCCTAATAATTTGGAACAGTGCAATTTGAGTTTTTATTCATTTTGGAGATTATACTGTTATCATTGGGAGGTTTCTTCAATAAAATTTGATGTATACTCTAACCGGTGATGACTTTTATTAGACTGACTGACATTTGTACCGACTATTTAGGAAAATCAGAGAAAAATATCATTTGCATAATAATTTGGAACACCGTGTATAGAGCAGCATATGGGGGCATATTCTATGGGAACGCATATGGGGGCATATTCTATGGGGAAGCATATTGGGGCATATTCTATGGAGCAGCATATAGGGGCATAGTCTATGCGGCAGCATATAGGGGCATATTCTATGGGGTAGCATATGGGGGCATATTCTATGGCGCAGCATATGGGGGCATAATCTATGGAGCATTTTATGGAGGAATAATCTATGGAGCATCTTATTGGGGCATATTCTATGGAGCATTTTATGGGGCCATAACCTTTATGGAGCATTATGTGGGGCATATTATTCTATGGAGCATCTTATGGGGCCCATCATTAACCTTTGTGCAGCATTATATGGGGCGTATTTTGTATGGGGCATCTTATGGGGCCATCATGAACTGTACGAAGCATTATATGGGGCTCCTGATTCAATATGGATATTCAAAAACATTTAACCACTGATGTCTCAATTAATTTTACTTTTATTGGTATCTCTTTTTATTTTTGAAATCTAGCAGTAGCTGCTGCATTTTCCACCCTAGGCTTATACACAAGTCAATAAGTTTTCCCAGTTTTTTGTGGCAAAATTAGGGGGGTTGGCTTAGGCTACTTTCACATTAGCATTTTTTAGGGCTGCGCTTTGTGCACAATAGAAATGCATGCAAAAAAACGCATCATGCGTTTTGCATGCTTTTTCGTTTTTTAGGCGCATGCGTTTTTAACCAGTTTCTAGCCATGTTAACTCAACGCATGCGATTTTAAACACAGGCGTGCGCATATCCATGCGCACGCCAGCGTTCCCATAGACTGTAATGCGTCATTTAGTCGCATTCTGTGCTCAAGCGTGCGCATGCGTTTTTTTTTACGCCTTTGGACGGACCTAAAAATGCAACAGCTTGCGTTGGGCGCGCCTAGGCACACACTACAAAAAGCGCATGCGCACGAAAACGCATACGAGCAAGAGCAAAGCTAGACCATGCGCCCGCCATGTTAACCATAGGGCGCATGACGCATTCGCATAGACGCGCACGATGCGCTGCGCTAAAAACGCTAATGTGAAACCAGCCTTATACATGAGTATATACGGTATTTATGTGTGTGTGTTATTTATTTATATATATATATATATATATATATATATATATATTATAACGTTCCACCATGTGAGTGGTCGGGGATTACCCACTGAGGCAGGTCTTGGCGGTAGACACTGGCACATTCAGGGTTAAAACGAGTCCTTTCGGTATATTTGCTCCATAAACCTCACAGTAACAAGACACGGTTTCCAGCCTTCACAGCAGTCAAAAGCAACATAAACAGTCCTTAGCTGGGCTGTGTTCCCTCAGACCCTGTTCACACACAGGCCAGGGCAATGTCCATAGCAGAGCTCTATCTGCAGCCAGACACAGGAATAGCCTTTAGCTCAGGCGAAAGCAAGCATAACAATGTCCTTTATTTCAGGCTCAGTCCTGGAGCCTCAGAAAAACACAGGAGGCTTATCCCTCCTCACATACAGCCAGTATACATAGGCCTCACCGGGTCAGCAGCCTCAGCACGTGGTCTTCAGGAAGGTAGCCCACCTTCCTCTACCTAGGCCTGCCAGGACCTTCCACATGGCCCTATCAGATCCATGCGCTCTCTCATGTGACCAGACCCCAGGTACCTTATATGGTCCATAACCACAGCCACAGGTGATCACATGACTATGACCTCACTAAAGGTCCTACAACCACTCACACTCTTTACCATAGTGTTCTTTAAACACACCCCCTGGGTGGGTTTGTAGGTAACCAGGTCCCCGCCAATTTCTCTAGTTACCTGGAGACTTCTCCCTTATACATTGAAGCAACACCTCAGCAGTATCACTGCTGATCAACACAAGTCTCCATCCCAATGCCACCCACTTTGAGATACATAATGGCAATTCAGTATTCTGCTATTCATACTTTCTCCTGGGACATCCACACAGCGCCCCCTAGTGGACTCAGTGGTTACTACACCACTATATATATATAATTTTTTATTTATTTTTTTAAATTAAAGTTAATTGTTTAAAGGGAAATTGTCACCAGGTTTTTTCCATTTGAGGTAAGGCCTGTACCTTTCAGCCCTGATATACAGCATTCTAATATGCTAATTCCGTGTGTCAATATAGTACATACCACATATAAGTATTTTGGTTGGGAAGAGATAATATATGATAAAATTCAGTTACCAGTATAGTATATAATAGAAATCTGTATATTATTAATTGTATATCACTAATACAGTAAACATTAGGGGTCAAACATATGTAGATAATCAGCGTCACATAACTTGTGTATCAGTAATAAAAATGCACCATATGGACACATCAATGAGATAATTCTTTATAACTGCGCCAGAAAACCATAGCCATGAAGATCCCTAGAATGCTTTGTGTGGATGACACATCCCATGTCATCCACACAGTGTCCCTGGCATTGCGCTCCTGCGCATGCTTACTTCTCTGGGCAGAGTAAAGTACTTCAGTGTGCAAGCACCTAGGTTCTTCGGCCTTTTTCTGTGCATGCGCACTGTAGTACTTTGCTGTGCGCTCGACAGGGAGCACAATGCCAGGGAAACTGGATGACATCAGATGCGTCATCCACACAAAGCAAAATGGAGGTCTTCATCGCAAGAGAGGAGACACCGGACGAAGACAGCGACGCCCATCGGACTCGACGGCCCCATTGGTGAATATAATAGAAGGTATTTTTCTTGTCTTGTAGGTCATATTTGTCTTTTATGATTTTTCTTTACCTGTCCTGTAACAGGTATATCGTCCAAAGATTGAAGTGATATCTGCAGACAGCGATGAGAGTGATAGTGAGTGGGAGAAAGAAGACGTGACCACCGTCAGTGGGGACGACAACAAGCAGCTGACACACCATCTAGATATATTTACTACAAGTGCCATTGATGTGTCAGTGTCTGTGAATATTCATCCAGATGCTGCCATGTCCAAGCCTAAAAGTCCTCTTATCCAAGAAATAAGTAAAGAATGCTTGGATGAAAGAGGCAACGAAGAAAGTCAAAACAGGAAGCACGATCTGGACTCCATGGAGGCACTGACATCGGGTAATTAACTCATATTTCTTCTAGAATCTAGTTGGAGAACAATGTCAGGTCTCATGCGCATGACAAAATGCAAATATGAAGCCCTGCAATGGGGTGCGCAGAATAGTGATGAGCTGAGGTTTCCCCCGAAAGCACTGAAAACATTGCATCTAGAGGTAATTAAGACTGATGGATGACATTATACAGATCAAGCTGCTATTTTCAGAATAATTTTTATTTGTATATTGTTAACATATTCCGCAGCGCTGTACAATTCAGACAGTGCACGGACAAACAGTATCAGACATTAGAGAGTAACACATACCTCCCCAATTCAGACAAGAGGAGTGAGGGCGCAGTAGTGACGCCCCATCGACAGAGCAGAGCAGAAGAGACGGAACTGCTCTGTCGATGTCACTTCACAAGAAGCAGGTATAGTCTATGACCAGGAGAGAGCGTTCCGAACTGGGATAGATTGTTGCAAGGCAGCACAGGCTGGTAGTTAGCTTAGACCCATAGGGGGGAAAAAAAAGTCCAGGATAACCACTTGTAAGGTTCGCTCACACCAACCTGTACATTGGATGAATGCTATCCAATTTTTATCAGATAATCGCTCTCGGACCAACGTTTAGGCTGGTTTCACATTTGCGTTTTTTAGCGCTGGAAAAAAACGCATACCTGCGCATGCGTTTTTCCCCTATATTTAACATGGGTGCGCATACCTGCGCGCTTGTAAGCGCATGTATGCGATTTTCATGCGCTGCGTTTTTTTGGGGTGTGCGTTGGTATTTTCCAGACGCAGCATGTTGCATTTTTTGGCCCTGCAAAAAAGCGCATGCGCACATATGCGCACGTTTTGCGCTAAAAATGGCCATTATAGCCTATGGATGCGCATATGTGCGCACTGGCATGCTCATGTATGCGTTTTTTTGCATATGCGTTTTTTTTTTTAACCATGGAATTTAGGGGTTTGGGTTAGAGTTAGGGTTAGTTAAGGGGGTTTAGGGTTAGGGTCAGGGTTAGGGTTGGGGTTTGGGTCAGGGTTAGGGTTAAGTATGGTTTGGTTAAGGGTTAGGGTCAGGGTTAGGGTCAGGATTAGGGTTAAGTATGGTTTTGTTAAGGGTTAGGGTCAGGGTTGGGGTCAGGGTTAGGGTCAGGGTTAGGGTTAAGTATGGTTTTGTTAAGGATTAGGGTCAGGGTTAGGGTCAGGATTAGGGTTAAGTATGGTTTTGTTAAGGGTTAGGGTCAGGGTTAGGGTTGGGGTCAGGGTTAGGGTCAGGGTTAGGGTTAAGTATGGTTTTGTTAAGGGTTAGGGTCAGGGTTAGGGTCAGGATTAGGGTTAAGTATGGTTTTGTTAAGGGTTAGGGTCAGGGTTAGGGTCAGGGTTAGGGTTAAGTATGGTTTTGTTAAGGATTAGGGTCAGGGTTAGGGTCAGGATTAGGGTTAAGTATGGTTTTGTTAAGGGTTAGGGTTGGGGTCAGGGTTAGGGTCAGGGTTAGGGTTAAGTATGGTTTTGTTAAGGGTTAGGGTCAGGGTTAGGGTCAGGATTAGGGTTAAGTATGGTTTTGTTAAGGGTTAGGGTCAGGGTTAGGGTCAGGGTCAGGGTTAGGGTTAAGTATGGTTTTGTTAAGGGTTAGGGTCAGGGTTAGGGTCAGGATTAGGGTTAAGTATGGTTTTGTTAAGGGTTAGGGTCAGGGTTAGGGTTGGGGTCAGGGTTAGGGTCAGGGTTAGGGTTAAGTATGGTTTTGTTAAGGGTTAGGGTCAGGGTTAGGGTCAGGATTAGGGTTAAGTATGGTTTTGTTAAGGGTTAGGGTCAGGGTCAGGGTTAGGGTCAGGGTTAGGGTTAAGTATGGTTTTGTTAAGGATTAGGGTTAAGTATGGTTTTGTTAAGGGTTAGGGTCAGGGTTAGGGTCAGGGTTAGGGTTAAGTATGGTTTTGTTAAGGATTAGGGTCAGGGTTAGGGTCAGGATTAGGGTTAAGTATGGTTTTGTTAAGGGTTAGGGTCAGGGTTAGGGTTAGGGTCAGGGTTAGGGTTAAGTATGGTTTTGTTAAGGGTCAGGGTTAGGGTCAGGGTTAGGGTTAGTTAGGGTTTAGGGTTTGGGTTAGGGTTAAGTATGATTTGGTTAAGGGTTAGGGTCAGGGTCAGGGTTAGGGTTAGTAAAGTCATGGTTTGGGTAGTGTGAGGGGCCACCTAAAAATGTTGGAAAAAAACGCAAACGCGGTAAAAACGCATACAAACGCATAAAAACGCTGCGTTTTTTTCATGCATGCTCATAAAAATGCTTGAAAAAACGCAGCAGTTGTATGCTTATGTATGCGTTTTTTCAATGCGTTTTTTTGCGGGAAAAACGCGCTGCAAAAAAAAGCAAGTGTGAAACTAGCCTTAGTCAATGGGGCAGTGCTGATGCACATTTTCTTTCACTAAGGGTATGTGCAGACGATCAGTAAACGCTGCAAGTTGGACACTGCGTACTTCTGCAGCGCCCAACCCACAGCGTCCAGATGTTGCAGCATAGCGGATAGCATTTCAAGAAATCCCATGTCCACTGTGCGTCTAGAGACGCCCGCGGATCACCTGCAGAGACGGACATGCGGTACTTCTTTCCAGACCGCAGCATGCCTATTTATCTGGTTAGTCTCCACAAGAGAAATTTAACCCGTACAATGTATTGGACGCGGTGAATCCGCATGGTTCAGGGAACACATGTAGACTCACCTGCGTTGGATAGCCGGCAGCGCTTTGAATGCCATTCAAAGTGCTGCCAATTCCTGATCGTGTGCACATACCCCAACAGATTCTTTTACTCGCCATAAGTGAGTTTGAGCGAGTATCACATGCTTGAAGCAAAGTTATTTACCCACAATTTTGGGAAGGTGCCAACAGTTTTGTCAGGCCCATTTTTGGGATTTTGTGTGAAGTTATTTCTAATTTTCCTATTTTATTCTAACACACAAAGGAAGTGAACATTTGTATAGCAAAACATGTAATTGCAATAATTTTCTGGGAGAAATACTTGATTTTCTTGAACAATTGTAAGGGTGCCAACACTTTCAGCCATGACTGTATCTTCAAATTCTCAGTGGTTCTTGCACCATTTACAAGTACAGTATATAGCACATATTTAGTAAATGTGTCGGCCTATCTGAAGATCATCAGAAACTAGGCCGAATGAAATATCTTGCACAAGTATGTAGGGGCCCACTATGAAAATCAAAACAAGGTGATTTTAATGGTTTAGTTGCCATTAATGCACCGCTATGCCCCCTCAATTTGTATACTGAACACTTTGTCATATCTTGATTGACAGCACTCAAGCTAGTGCTGCCTGACCTCAATTAGAGGCTCTGCACAGACACTGCAGCCATGCTCGCATTGTGTCATTGCCGCCGGCTATCATCGCCGGCTCCTGGCTGCAGTACAGTAGTGAGCGGCAGCCAGAGACAGGAGCCAGCAATAATAGCCTCCAATGGCTGCAGTGTCAATGCAAATTGAGGTCAGGCATCACTTAAGTGCTGTTAATCAATATATTAATAGTTGTAAATATTTTTCTCTCAGTGATTTAGTATTCAGTTCTTCAAAACTTTTTATTCATTCGCAGAGAATTGCAAGAGCAAGGGCGAGACAGCGGAGGACTACTTAACTCCTGGGAAGGAGACTGGAGAAGTTTATACATATGATTTGGATTAAAAAGCAGAAAATGAGGAAGGGGGGTTGATAAGGTTATAATTATGTTCTGTTTTATGGTGAAGAATGTTCTTTGTTTCTTTGTGGAAATACATAATATGAAGACCTGTTTTTTTTTCATCCTTTTAACCCACTCACGACATATGCCGTGTATATGTGTATATATATATATATATATATATATATATATATATACACACGCATGCCCACTACTGCTTTTTGGCTTTGCCTACAGTTGGGCAAAGCATACTGCACACGCACGAGAACCCATTTGAATGCGCAGACGCGAAATCTCTACGCGATCTTCGATATTCATGGCAAGGAATGCGTACATCAAGCCAAGGAGGGGTGGAGTGAGGGAACAGAAGCGACGCCCATCGGTCCGGACCGAACTCATTACCATACAACGCGGGAGCAATAAAAAAGGTTTTTATGGGTGATACATGGGGAGTCAAGGGGTTTCAGTAGAATGCATAGCTGACAATTAACTGATATTTTTAGCTGATAGGCCAAAAAAGAGGTGACAGGTTCCCTTTAAAGAAGAAGTTACATGTCTGTGAGAGCTAGAAATCTTGCATGTATTTAGGTGACCAAATACTTACTTTCCATGGGGGTGCGTCTTACAAAGCGTACATGCCTTACCATAGGCCGTGATCAGGGGGTGTCCGGCGGTTGCTGGCCCGTGCTGCGGGTGTCTCCGGTGCCCAGCAGTGCTGCGTGTCTGTCCGGCGCTGCCCGGGGCACTGCCGACATTGTGCGACAGGCCAGAGCCCCGGTTCCCCTGTGTGTGCGGTGGTTCTGGTAAAAAATGGCCCCAGCGCTTGCGTAGATGGGATCTCGGGACCCAGCTTTCGAGAGACTAGATCTGAAATCTCATATATATATACATATATACATATATATCACACACACTACCGTTCAAAAGCTTAGGGTCACTTAGACTTTTTTTTATTTTTGAAAGAAAAGCACAGTTTTTTCCAATGAAGCTAACATTAAATGACTCAGAAATACAGTGGGGCAAAAAAGTATTTAGTCAGTCAGCAATAGTGCAAGTTCCACCACTTAAAAAGATGAGAGGCGTCTGTAATTTACATCATAGGTAGACCTCAACTATGGGAGACAAACTGAGAAAAAAAAATCCAGAAAATCACATTGTCTGTTTTTTTTTCCTTTTATTTGCATATTATGGTGGAAAATAAGTATTTGGTCAGAAACAAGCAATCAAGATTTCTGGCTCTCACAGACCTGTAACTTCTTCTTTAAGAGTCTCCTCTTTCCTCCACTCATTACCTGTAGTAATGGCACCTGTTTAAACTTGTTATCAGTATAAAAAGACACCTGTGCACACCCTCAAACAGTCTGACTCCAAGCTCCACTATGGTGAAGACCAAAGAGCTGTCAAAGGACACCAGAAATAAAATTGTAGCCCTGCACCAGGCTGGGAAGACTGAATCTGCAATAGCCAACCAGCTTGGAGTGAAGAAATCAACTGTGGGAGCAATAATTAGAAAATGGAAGACATACAAGACCACTGATAATCTCCCTCGATCTGGTGCTCCACGCAAAATCCCACCCCGTGGGGTCAGAATGATCACAAGAACGGTGAGCAAAAATCCCAGAACCACGCGGGGGGACCTAGTGAATGAACTGCAGAGAGCTGGGACCAATGTAACAAGGCCTACCATAAGTAACACACTACGCCACCATGGACTCAGATCCTGCAGTGCCAGACGTGTCCCACTGCTTAAGCCTGTACATGTCCGGGCCCGTCTGAAGTTTGCTAGAGAGCATTTGGATGATCCAGAGGAGTTTTGGGAGAATGTCCTATGGTCTGATGAAACCAAACTGGAACTGTTTGGTAGAAACACAACTTGTCGTGTTTGGAGGAAAAAGAATACTGAGTTGCATCCATCAAACACCATACCTACTGTAAAGCATGGTGGTGGAAACATCATGCTTTGGGGCTGTTTCTCTGCAAAGGGGCCAGGACGACTGATCCGGGTACATGAAAGAATGAATGGGGCCATGTATCGTGAGATTTTGAGTGTAAACCTCCTTCCATCAGCAAGGGCACTGATGATGAAACGTGGCTGGGTCTTTCAACATGACAATGATCCAAAGCACACCGCCAGGGCAACGAAGGAGTGGCTTCGTAAGAAGCATTTCAAGGTCCTGGAGTGGCCTAGCCAGTCTCCAGATCTCAACCCTATAGAAAACCTTTGGAGGGAGTTGAAAGTCCGTGTTGCCAAGCGAAAAGCCAAAAACATCACTGCTCTAGAGGAGATCTGCATGGAGGAATGGGCCAACATACCAACAACAGTGTGTGGCAACCTTGTGAAGACTTACAGAAAACGTTTGACCTCTGTCATTGCCAACAAAGGATATATCACAAAGTATTGAGATGAAATTTTGTTTCTGACCAAATACTTATTTTCTACCATAATATGCAAATAAAAGGAAAAAAAAACAGACATGTGATTTTCTGGATTTTTTTTTCTCAGTTTGTCTCCCATAGTTGAGGTCTACCTATGATGTAAATTACAGACGCCTCTCATCTTTTTAAGTGGTGGAACTTGCACTATTGCTGACTGACTAAATACTTTTTTGCCCCACTGTACATTCTATACATTGTTAATGTGGTAAATGACTATTCTAGCTGCAAATGTCTGATTTGTAATGCAATATCTTCATAGGCGTATAGAGGCCCATTTCCAACAACCATCACTCCAGTGTTCTTATGGTACTTTGTGTTTGCTAACTGTGTAAGAAGGCTAATGGATAGTTAGAATACCCTTGAAAACCCTTGTGCAAGTTTGTCAGCACAGCTGAAAACAGTTTGGCTGATTAGAGAAGCTATAAACTTGACCTTCCTTTGAGTTAGTTGAGAATCTGGAGCATTACATTTGTTGGTTCCATTAAATTCTCAAAATGGCCAGAAAGAAAGAACTTTCATGTGAAACTCGACAGTCTATTCTTGTTCTTAGAAATGAAAGCTATTCCATGCGAGAAATTGCAAAGAAACTGAAGATTTGGTACAACGGTGTGTACTACTCCCTTCAGAGGAGAGCACAAACAGGCGCTAACCAGAGTAGAAAGAGAACTGAGCAACAGCACAAGTACATTAGAGTCTGTATTTTGAGAAATCGATGCCTCACAGGTCCTCAACTGGCAGCTTCATTAAATAGTACATGCAAAATGCCAGTGTCAACGTCTACAGTGAAGAGGCAACTCTGGGATGCTGGCCTTCTGGATAGAGTGGCAAAGAATATGCCATATCTGAGACTGGCTAATAAAAGGAAAATATATGGACAAAAGAACACAGACATTGGACAGAAGAAGATTGGTAAAAAGTGTTATGTACAGACGAATCCAAATTTGAGGTGTTTGGATCACACAGAAGAACATTTGTGAGACACAGAACAACTGAAAAGATGCTGAAAGAGTGCCTGACGCCATCTGTCAAGCATGGTGGAGGTAATGTAATGTGATGGGCTGGGGTTGCTTTGGTGCTGGTAAAGTGGGAGATTTGTACAAGGTAAAAGGGATTTTGAATAAGGAAGGGCATCACTCCATTTTGCAACGCCATGCCATACCCTGTGGACAGCGCTTCATTGGAGCCAATTTCATCCTACAACAGGACAATGACCCAAAGCATATCTCCAAATTAAGCAAGAACTATTTATGGAAGAAGCAGGCAACTGGTATTCTATCTGTAATGGAGTGGGCAGCGCAGTCACCAGATTTCAACCCCATTGAGCCGTTGCGTGAGCAGGTTGACCGTATGGTACGCAAAAAGTGCCCATCAAGCCAAACAAACTTGTAGGAGGGGCTTCTGGAAGCAAGGGGTGAAATTTCTCCAGATTACCTCAGCAAATTAACTGCTAGAATGCCAAAAGTCTGCAATGCTGTAATTGCTGCAAAGGGAGCATTCCATTCTTTGACGAAAACAAAGTTTGAAGGATAAAATTATTATTTCAAATAAAAATCTTTTTTTTGAACCTTGTCAATGTCTGGACTAGATTTTAAATTAATTTGAGAACTCATTTTATTAATAAAAGCATGAGTTTTCATGGAAAACAAAAAATTGTCCTGGTGACTTCCTTTTGAATGGTAGTGTGTGTGTGTGTGTGTGTGTGTATGTATGTGTGTATGTGTGTGTGTATATATATATATATATATATATATATATATATACATACAGTTGTGGCCAAAAGTATTGACACCCCTGCAATTCTGTCAGATAATACTCAGTTTCTTCCTGAAAATGATTGCAAACAAATTGTTTGGTATTATTATCTTCATTTAATTTGTCTTTAATGAAAAAACACAAAAAGAATTGTCCTAAAGCCAAATTGGATATAATTCCACACCAAACATAAAAAAGAGGGTGGACAAAAGTATTGGCACTGTTCGAAAAATCATGTGATGCTTCTCTAATTTGTGTAATTAACATCACCTGTAACTTACCTGTGGCACCTAACAGGTGCTGGCAATAACTAAATCACACTTGCAGCCAGTTGACATGGATTAAAGTTGACTCAACCTCTGTCCTGTGTCCTTGTGTGTACCACATTGAGCATGGAGAAAAGAAAGAAGACCAAAGAACTGTCTCTGAGGACTTGAGAAACCAAATTTTGAGGAAGCATGAGCAATCTAAAGGCTACAAGTCCATCTCCAAAGACCTGAATGTTTCTGTGTCTACCGTGCGCAGTGTCATCAAGAAGTTTAAAGCCCATGGCACTGTGGCTAACCTCCTTAGATGTGGACGGAAAAGAAAAATTGACAAGAGATTTCAACGCAAGATTGTGCGGATGTTGGATAAAGAACCTCGACTAACATCCAAACAAGTTCAAGCTGCCCTGCAATCCAAGGGTACAACAGTCTCAACCCGTACTGTCCATCGGTGTCTGAATGAAAAGGGACTGTATGGTAGGAGACCCAGGAAGACCCCATTTCTTACCCCGAGACAAAAAAGCCAAGCTGGAGTTTGACAAAACTTACCTGAAAAAGCCTAAAACGTTTTGGAAGAATGTTCTCTGGTCAGATGAGACAAAAGTAGAGCTCTTTGGGCAAAGGCATCAACATAGAGTTTACAGGAGAAAAAAAGAGGCATTCAAAGAAAAGAACACGGTCCCTACAGTTAAACATGGCGGAGGTTCCCTGGTGTTTTGGGGTTGCTTTACTGCCTCTGGCACTGGACTGCTTGACCGTGTGCATGGCATTATGAAGTCTGAAGACTACCAACAAATTTTGCAGCATAATGTAGGGCCCAGTGTGAGAAAGCTGGGTCTCCCTCAGAGGTCATGGGTCTTACAGCAGGACAATGACCCAAAACACACTTCAAAAAGCACTAGAAAATGGTTTGAGAGAAAGCACTGGAGACTTCTAAGGTGGCCAGCAATGAGTCCAGACCTGAATCCCATAGAACACCTGTGGAGAGATCTAAAAATGGCAGTTTGGAGAAGGCACCCTTCAAATATCAGGGACCTGGAGCAGTTTGCCAAAGAAGAATGGTCTAAAATTCCAGCAGAGCATTGTAAGAAACTCATTTATGGTTACCGGAAGCGGTTGGTCGCAGTTATTTTGGCTAAAGGTTGTGCAACCAAGTATTAGGCTGAGGGTGCCAATACTTTTGTCTGGCCCATTTTTTCGAGTTTTGTGTGAAATGATCAATGTTTTGCTTTTTGCTTCATTCTCTTTTGTGTTTTTTCATTTAAGACAAATAAAATGAAGATAATAATACCAAAGAATTTGTGTTTGCAATCATTTTCAGGAAGAAACTGAGTATTATCTGACAGAATTGCAGGGGTGTCAATACTTTTGGCCACAACTGTGTGTATATATATATATATATATATATATATATATATATATATATATATATATATACTACCTAAAGAGCCCGGCGCTGCCCGGGCATAGTAACTAACTACGGTTAGTTGAAACAAATTATAATGAGAATATATATATATATATATATATATATATATATATATATATATTCTCATTATAATTTGTGCATAGAGCCCCGCCCACTCCGCATAGCCACATTCACTATAATATCCCACATCATTCCGTCAGCCAGAGCTACCTGACTGCTACCCCTAATATCCCACATCATCCCGTCAAAGCCACCTGACTTCTACCCCTAATATCCCACATCATCCCGTCAGCCAGAGCCACCGGACAACTACCGCTAATATCCCACATCATCTCGTCACAGCCGCCGGACTACTACCCCTATTATCCCACATCATCCCGTCAGCCAGAGCCATCGGATTACTACCCCTAATATCGCACATCATCCCATCAGCCAGAGTCACCGGACTACTACCCCTAATATCCCACATCATCCCGTCAGCCAGAGCCATCGGATTACTACCCCTAATATCGCACATCATCCCATCAGCCAGAGTCACCGGACTACTACCCCTAATATCCCACATCATCCCGTCAGCCAGAGCCATCGGACTACAACCCTGTTGTGAGTTCGCTTTCTGGCCTAGTGGAGCTGGTCATATTGACAGAGGGGTTGTGAGTTCTCTTTCTGGGCTCCCTCTGGTGGTTACTGGAGGTAATGGAGCTGATCTTATTAACAGAGTCTTGCCACCTGATAATGAGGACGATTGGAGATCTGGGGTTTCAGACTGGATTTAAGACAGCCGACTCCATCTATCCCTGCTGGTGATTTTTTCCTGCCTCCTGAGGTCTTAGTTTCCAGCTCAGTCCCTGCATGCTCAGCTAAGTGTTCTTTTGCTATTGTTCACATTTGATCTGGTTTTGTCTATTTCAGTTTTGTGTGGATCAGCCAGCTTCGGCCGGGGCTGTGCTGAATCACCATCCATATGTTACTGCTTGTGCCAGTTTGTTTTTGTCCCTTATTAGATTGGTCTCTTTTTGCTCTGCTTTCAGAATAAACGAACGAGTGCTGATATAGTGGGCGAAGTCGTGCGACTTCAGTATTTTTTTTCAGACGTGTTGGACTTTTTTGCAGGTTTTTTTGCGTGATTGCAGACAGTGTCTTTCCTTTCCTGTCCTGTCTAGTCAGTGTGGGCCCCATCGTTTGCTCAGTCTATTTTCCTACCTGCGCTTGTGTTTTCATCTTGTCTCACCGACAATATACTGTATGTTTGGGGGCTATCTATTCCTTTGGGGTCTGCTCTGGGGCAGTTTAGATTTCCCTTTTCTTGCTTTAGGCTTATTTAGCTCTCCGGCTGTGCCGAGGCATCTGGGATCATCGTAGGCACGCTCCACGGCTACTGCTAGTTGTGTGGATAGGATCTGGGGTCTGCAATCCGCTTAGTTACCAGCCTCTCTGGTTTTCTGTGGCTTTCTTGGTCTTGCTCTCCTCCTCGGTGACCCATTCATAACACTACCCCTATTATCGCACATCATCCCATCAGCCAGAGCCACCGGACTACTACCCCCTAATATCTCGCATCATCCCATCAGCAAGAGCCACTGGACTACTCCCCCTAATATCCCGCATCATCTCGTTAGCCAGAGCCACCGGACTACTTCCCCTAATATCCTGCATCATCCTGTCAGCCAGAGCCACCGGACTACTACCCCTAATATCCCACATCATCCCGTCATCCTGGGGTCAGAACCAGAGCACTGAGTGGAACAGTCCTAACTTCTATACTGGGGATCCCTTTAAGAGAGGCCTGGCGTCAGAACCAGAGCGCTGAGTGGATTTGCTCTGACTTTCATACCAATGATCCCTTTTATAGAAGTCTGGGGTGAGAATCAGAGCGCTGGGGGATTTACCCTAACTTCCATCAGAGCGCTGAGGGATTTACCCAAACTTCAATACCGGAGATCCCTTTAAGAAAGCCTGGGATCAGAACCAAAGCACTGAGTGGATTTGCCCTGACTTGCATATCAATGATACCTTTAATAGAACCCTGGGGTCAGAATCAGAGCACTGAGGGATTTGCCCTAACTTCCGTACAGGAGATCCATTTAAGAGAGCCTGGGGTCAGTACCAGAGCATTTGAAGGCAATTGCCCTGACTTCCATACCGGGGATCCCTTTAAGAGAGGCATGGGGTCAGTACCAAAGTGCAGAGTGGGTTTACCCTAACCTCCATACCGAGGATCCCTCTAAGAAAGCCTGGGATCAGAACCAGAGTGCTGGATGGATTTGCCCTGACTTGCATACCAATGATCCCTTTAATAGAACCCTGGGGTCAGAATCCGCGCTGAGGGTTTTGTCCTATCTTCCGTACAGGAGATCCCTTTAAGAGAGCCTGGGGTCACTACCAGAGCATTTGAAGGCAATTGTCCTGACTTCCATACCGGGGATCCCTTTAAGAGAGGCATGGGGTCAGAACCAAAGCACTGGATGGATTTGCCCTGCTTCCATACCGGAGATCCCTTTAAGAAAGGCCTGGGGTCAGTACCAAAACGCTGAGCGGATTTGCCCTAACTTGCATACTAATGATCCCTTTAAGTGACCCTGGGATCAGAACCACAGAGCCGAGTGGAACGGTTCTAACTTCTATACCGGGGATCCCTTTAAGAGAGGCCTGGGGTCAAAACCAAAGCGCTCTATGGATTTGCCCTGACTTCCATACCGGAGATCCCTTTAAGATGGAAGATGTGCCTATGGGATGGAGGATGTGTGATGTGTATATTGGCACGGGAGGGGGGGATTCATTTCTGTCATGTGCTCTCTGCTCCTTTCTGGGGGGCAGACAATGGCTGGGAGCTTATGTTCCCGGGGATGCTAGATTTCTCCCACCATGTCAGTGTCTGCTGAGGTGTTGTCAAGTGGGAAAACTTGCTCTTAGCAACCAATCACAGCTCAGCTTCTTTTAACCAGTTCTGGTGAAATGAGAGATGCTTAGTGATTGGTTGCAAGGAAAACTGTTGGTCATAGCAACCAATCACAGCTCAGCTTCTTTTGAACAGCTCTGGTGAAATGAAAGATGCTTCGTTATTGGTTGGTGATACACACACACACATACATACATTTGTTTTTTTATATATATACTGTATGTACAGTATGTGTGTGTATGTGTGTGTGTGTATATATATATATATATATATATATATATATATAAATATGTGCACACACACACACACACTAGCTGAAGAGCCCGGCGTTGCCCGGGCATAGTACTTAACTGTGGGTCCCACTGTCTTCCTTAACAGCCCCGCTTCTCCACCCGCCATCACGCTCTCTCCTTCCGCAGCCCCGCTCTCCACCCGCCGTCCCTTTCTATCCGCAGCATCGCTCTACATCCGTGTCCCTCCACAGCCCTGCTCTCTTCTTCCACAGCCCTGCTGTCCCGCTCTCTCCCTCCACAGCCCCGGTCTCTTCGTCCACAGCCCTGCTCTCCCGCTCTCTCCCTCCACAGCCCTGCTCTCCCCATCCACAGCCCCGTTCTCTTCCTTCACAGCCCTGCTCTCCCGCTCTCTCCCTCTACAGCCCTGCTGTCTGCCTTCCTCCACATCCCCGCTCTCCATGCACCACACGTGACGCCGGGACCAGGAGAGAGAGGTGCGCAGATTGTTAGTTTGGGCGGAGCTGGGCAGAGCTAGAACGGAGCTGCAGCGCATGTGATTGGGCGGCCTGCGGGGGGTCGTGGCCTAGCGCGGGTGGCCAGAGTGGGTGGAGCTTGACGGAGTGGGCGGAGCTGCAGCGTGTGTGATTGGGTGGCCTGCGGGGGGCGTGGCCTAGCGCTGTAGTAGGCTGCAGTAGAAGCCGGGGACTAAATTTAGGCCGGGAAGCTGCAGGGGAGAGGGGGGATAGCGCAGTTGGCGACGGGGAGCGCCGACTGAGCCGGGACAGGGTTGGGAGGGTGCCGGCAATATTCGGCCCCTGTCCTGAAAACTGTCTTCCGCCACAGCCCCGCTCTCCATGCACTGTCCTGCTGTATCCGTCCTCAGCCCTGCTGCTTCGTGATTGATTGGTGTCCCACTCTTCTGCTTCGTGATTGGTTGGTGATACACACACACACACATTCAGATTTATATATAGAGATAATAATGTCATTGCAGGAGCTGCATTCCTTGAAACTGCATTATAATATACGGTGTGATGATCATGCTGAGTGCCTCCGCAATTAGATGCAGGTGTCCCCTCTTTAGCTGACACCCTGCAGCAGTGCCCAGTGTCATCAGGGAGAATCGCAGAGGGAGGGAGCTCCCTCTCTGCGACCATCGGCACAACATGATTGCGAACTCGTTTTGCCGATGGTTTACATGGTGACACCGATCCAAAAGATGGCCACGGAGTCACCCAGGGATAGTGGCCTGTAAGGTCCTTCTCAGAGCAGGAGTTGACACGCCTCATCCCTGTGTGAGAGATGCTGATCTAATGCCCTGCACTGCAAAAGCATTGCAGAGTATTAGATCAGCGATCAGGACAGAGATAGTTGATGTCTCATCCTAAGACAATGTAAAAAAAAAAGTAAAACAATAAATATTGTAAAAATATTTTTTTTAAAAATCACAAACAAAGAAAAATAGTATTCAAATCAATACATTTGTAATCTCTGAAAAAAGAGATTAGCACTAGTGCTGCCAGCTACCTCCTTTAAAGCAACATACTCACAAGCACCCTTTGCCTTGGTGCACACTGTGCTAAGTCCAATTAAATAAAGAATGAAAATAGGTTTGAGATGCGCTAAAAAATAGTGTCTTGTTGAATACTCAAAATGTAAAGGAGGATAGCTAAAACATCTCTTTTTACCTGTTCATGATGTGTAATGATGACTATCCGTTTTGGGTACCGTACTAGTTTAATGATGGATGCAGAAAGTCCTGTTACCGCGCTGTACTTGCAAAGAATCCTGTGTCCTGGAATCCTATTATCATAGGGAATCCTGTGTCCTAAACCTATGTCATCAATACAGAGCTCACCGGCACAAAAAGAGGATTTAGAAATCCAAAAAAATTTTCAAAAAACACCAGAAAAAAGGCAGAGATGCTTACCTTCCCAGGCCTCCAAACAAATGCACACCTTTTTTTTTTTTGTTTTTTAACTAATCCTATGTTATGTTTGCAAACGAACGGTGTTAGTAGGGTGCTCATTTTCACAAAAGATCGAAGAAATTTTACGACTATCATGAAGTACAGTATGTCACGAGTAAGCAATCTCAGAATCCGTAGGATTTGTTAAAGTGCTCCAGAGTAATGACATGAAAAGACCCTTTTTTATGCATTTTTGGTTACAGTAACATTTGTGAGTGACCATTTAATGCAGCACTGTAGGTGCTGAATTCTTTCCATACAGTAAATACAAAGTTTTTGTAAAATGGGGGATAAATCAGTTCAGACACAGGGCAATAGAAATTTGATAGTTTATTATGCTTAAAGTAGTTTTTCGTGTCGGTGGTGCTAGTACCTGTTGCAATAGCAGCAATCAATGCTATCTTTGATCACTGCTGTTCAACCATTTATATGCCACTGTTAGTCTCTGACAGTGCCATTTTAATGGTGCAGTTGCCTGGTGCATTTGATCTGCCACCTATTGGACCAATTGTGACACAACTGCAGGAAGGCAAAGATTTACTATTGAGACCAAGGACCTATTAGGCTATGTGCAAACGCTGCGGATCGGTCTGCGGATTTTTCTGCGCAGATTTTGCTAAATCCGCAGGTCAAAAGACCTACGGTTTATATGCGGGTTTGCCCTGCGGTTTATCACCTCTACAATGGAGGAGATGGCAAACCGCAGCGGAATCCGCAGAAAAGAATGACATGTCAATTCTTTCTGCGGATTAGAAACCGCAGCAAAAACCGCGCAGAAAATTCCGCACCGTCTGCACTGCGGTTTCCCTTTTCCATAGGATATAATGGTACTGTTCAATGCAGCAAATTCTGCTGCAGATCCGCAGGGCCAAATCCGCTGCGGATCCACAGCAGAATCCACAGCGTGTGCACATACCCTTAAAGGCTCCCGTCAGCGCTGTTTTGGTGCTCAGAAATCTGTATTTTCTCAAGTCACCCTCCACGACAGCACCATAAGAGTATGACTTCTTGCCCAAATAGGGAAAGGAAACACACCTTAGCGTTTTATCTGTCCTGTTAGACATGACGAAAGGAGGTGACCTCATCGTGACTGCGCTCTCTGCCGACATTACTTCCAGTTGCATTCCACACGAGTATGCGATGGAACGCATGCTGGTTTTCAGGATAGTGCCTTCCCTGGGAATGCCAGGGGAGCCATTACGGGGGGCTTTTCACTGTCAAATACCTAGCTGACGGGGAGAGAGCACAGTCACTGAAATGGTTCTCCAAGAAGAAATTCTTAGTGTGCTTCATGTGTACTACCACTACAATGGCACCAGATAGAAGCAACTTGACTGAAGAATCAGGGAAGGAGTTACATCCAGTTGGATGATTGCACTGGGTCTCAATCGCTTACCTATAAGTAACTCTGGCTGAAGTCACCTGATTGAGGTAGGACATGAACTTTGCATATACTAAAATCACGTCTGAAATTGAGGGTACGTCTTCCTCCCACTCTGCTTCAGCAGAGCCCAGCGCAAACCCAGACCCAGTAAGTATATCGTGGTAAGGGTAGCTCTCTGTGGTCTTTGATTATTGTATAGATATCTTCCCTTCTCTCTTAGGTAGACAAAACTCTGGCATCTAAAACTAAAGAGAAACAGGAAATGGTCTGTCTGCATAAAAAGGTGTGAATTTTGCATAAAAATAACAATTCTGTTAATCTTGTACTGAGAAAATAGTAAAAAAACAGCCTTCCCTAATGGATGAGTTAAAAGTTGTGGTCTGTCAGGAAATCCAGACTTTGCTGTCCTCCTACTCTAGAATTTTTTTTCTAGCGCAACCCGAAGCAAAAAAGAGGAAGATAATATGGGATGAAGACTCAGAATTGGAAGAAGCCCAGTTATTTATCTCAGAAGATATAATAGAGGAAGGAGATTTAACCTTTCAGGAAATTCTGGGAGTCATTGTGGCATTATTACATACAAATATACTGTCCATCTTTGTTGCAATGTCCATGTTCTGGTGGCTGAACCAACTTGAGGATTATTGGAGGGTAGGCACGTCTTTACCTATTCTTCAAAAAGCCTCAGGATTTTTGGTTAATGTTAATGCCTCAGTGGAATTTGTCAGAATAGCAGCAAGATCATCAGTTCTGTCTAAAACTACAAGATGAGCTCTGTAGATAAAGATGTGGAAGGGTGATGTGACCTCCAAATCAAAGCTGTGTGCTATTCCCTGACAGTGAAAGTATATGTTTGGTCCAGCCTTGGATAATTTATAGAAAAAAGCATCAGAAAAGAAAAAATCATTGCCTGAGCCAAAGTGTTTTAAACGTGTTTACACTCACACCAGGAAACACCGCAACTGCACCCAACTAGTTCATGTACAGACGAGAAGGAACCCAGCTGTATATTATAAGAGACCACCTCAGACCTGGCTCCCCAAGGGGCCATTCAGGGGTTTCTCGTACCTTCTGAGACTGTGGAGACCTGTGTGTTGTAACCAGTGCCTTCCCCTCTCCCTCCAATCCCGTAATGAAAACACAGACAATCCTAGGTGGGTTGAACAGGTCAGTCTAGTCACAGTTTATTAATTACATAAGCAGAGAAAGGCAATTACACTTTGCAACGGGCTGCTCGCGCCGAGAACCTGTCCACGATCAACAGGCGAGTTGACCCAATGAGCGGTTACAAACCTTTGCCCTTCTCCGCTTCTTCCGCTGTGACTTAGTAAAGGTAACAATGGTCAGTTATATATACACATATATACATTTATGGCCATTTACCTCCAATAACCCTTTTAAGGGAGAGACGGTGGGTCAATAGCTTCCAGGTGTCTGCGGGGGGAAAAGGGGAAGTTAATGGCACGGATACCTGGCTTAACCCCTGTAGGTGTGGCCATTGGACCCTTCCCCTTTAAGAACCATTGGGCGGCATGGGCATCCCAATTAGTGCATCACCAAGAAGATTGGTGTGAGGGGGGGACTGGGCACTGGCAATATTTTATTGTTGTTTTATTACACGGGCTGGCAGGCGCTCCTTATGCAGTACCACGCCTGCCAGACTGTGGAGACCTGTGTGTCGTAACCAGTGCCTTCCACCCTCCCTCCAATCCCGTAATGAAAACACAGACAATCCTAGGTGGGTTGAACAGGTCAGTCACAGTTTATTACATAAGCAGAGAAAGGCAATTACACTTCGTAACGGGCGACTCGCGCCGAGAACCTGTCCACGATCAACAGGCGAGTGGGTCCAACGAGCGTTTACGAACCTTTACCCTCCACTGCTTCTTCCGCCACTGAGGATCCTGTGTATAACCTACACGGGACTCCGACCCCCATCTATCAGCGTTAGGGCCTGTTCAACCCCATCCTGTAAATCAGACAGACAAATATCGAGGCCAATGTCCGTCAAGTGAACTCCGTCCGGTCTTAATAGTCTCGTGTTATCCCCTTGCAGCTGGTAGTGACGGATAACGATAGAGCCTTTTCCTGTCACAAATTTTCCCATCTGGGCGATGAATTTCCTCCTTGTGTGCTCTATGGCATTTTTTTATCTCTTGCGCCTCGCCAGACGGCCCGTGGTATCATCTCTGACCACACCAGTATCATATTTGTGAATAAACAGTTGAACCGTTCCATATCTGTTGTCATCCATTTATACAGATCCGCCACCTTTTGCTTGCCTAGATCATTGCCACCCGCGTGTAACACCATTACCACCGGGCGCTTTGCCCTCCTTGAAATGTCAACCATCTCTTTGAACACCTGTTTCCACTGGAGGCCTCTGATACCCCTCCAGTTAACCTCTAGGCCCGGGAGGCCAAGATTCCTTCCTCCTGGACGCAGTTTGGCCCTTTTTTCCGCCCAAAAGACATAGGAATGTCCTACAAGCCAAACTTCAACTCCTGTAAGAGATAACATATGATAATTCAGCAAATCAGGTCTTATGTGTCTGGCGAAGCATGCGAATTTCCAACTACCCATTCTCTGCACCTCGGCCTCTGACACTCCTGCCCTAGCTGCTTCTGTGGCTGCCCCGATTCAGAACAAATGTGTCCAGTACTCTTTTGGATTTGCGCCATTTTTTTCCAAGCATAGCTTGAAAACTGCTTGGAATTGTTACTTGGTCAGAGGGGACCCGTCTGTATGAGTGAAGAAAAATCTACTTGCGTGTTTTATTACGGCATATCTTTCTATGATCTTTAGCGGGCAAACTGGGTCATTTGATGCGTTAACCAGAACCCATGAGCCCCTACCAGTGGGATCACACTTGGATTTCCTCATCCGAATGCGCAGAACGTCACTGCATATAACTATGTCCTCGTTAATTAGTCCACCTTCCGATGCGTTTTTTGACCGTGGTAGTAATTCGCTAATGCGCAGTGCTCCGAAAAAGGCGATCGCAAAAGCTGCAGATATGAGGACCGCTTCGTATTATGATGTGCAGACTGATGGGGATATCGAAATAATGTCATGCAATAATCTCAGTGAAATGGGGCGGCGGCATTCTTGGCTTGGTTGAAGCCTTTTCCATCCTTTAATGGCTTGCTTAATGAAAAGAACTTTGTTACGTCTGCCCATCCCATTAGTTGAAAGAAAAAGGCTAACCCCGATAATTTCCGTTGCGCCGACGTCCCCGGCGACCCGCTTTCCTTCAGCCGTTCTAGAAATTCCCGCCGTCACTGAGCCTCGTGTTTGATCGCATTTATCGACTGGTCTACCCTGAATTAATGAGCACCACTCCTCCCAAACATTACCATAGACCTGCCAGGCAGCCGGCGACACGGAGGCACGGATTAGTGGCATCAGTGATTGTCCACTGTGTCCCAAAGGGATTGTGGACACCGAATACCCTGTGGTTGCGCGTTGGGATGCTGGATTCTGAAAGCCTGCCAATTGGAAAATAACAATGCGTTAATAATATTGTCGTCTACTTCCGCCATGACGGTGGCTCTGCACCAAATATTATTTTGCAGGCATAGCAGCCCTAGCCGACGTAATAGAGCAAGTATGGGCAGGGATGAAGATAACGTGGTTTAGACACCTTGCTGTTTTCGTATTTTTTGCTTGGAAACAAATGTTGCTATTTTTCAGCTGATTAGCCCATATCGCCACAGCCACCACTATTGCAAACATCTCCCATAGGGCTGGGTCATAACCCCAGCTCGATGTGGTCCATAGCTCCGACCAGTCGTTTTTGCACCATTGGTGTTTGTAATTTGCCGCAAAACCCACTTTTTTG
The DNA here is from genome assembly GCF_039654945.1 of Dendrobates tinctorius. NCBI lineage: Eukaryota > Metazoa > Chordata > Amphibia > Anura > Dendrobatidae > Dendrobates > Dendrobates tinctorius. Next base: position 3,438,695 of record NW_027361677.1, read on the forward strand.
CTCCACTCTATTGCCAGCCCCAAGTCCTTGCTTGCAGTCTCTCTAGCCATGACGCATGTGTGACCATTGTACGATTGCAGGAACGTCTACCATACTAGTAAATCTGCTTTTAACGCGCGAGTGAACCTAATTCTATGGCCGGGCTGAGAAGCGCCTTTAGTTTCCAATGATAGTCTGCGCGAGAAAGCCCTGCCGACCGGCATTACGCGACCGGCGAACGTCAGTAGACCCAGTAATGCCTGCATTTGCTGGAGTGTTACTTTGTTAACTTTGCAGAAACCTTCCAACATCTGCTGTGTTTTTTGTATTTTGTTCACCGGTAAGCGGAAAACCATCGAATTGGTGTCTATCTTGATGCCTTAAGAAAGGCAAAATATTGCATGGTCCCTCTGTTTTTTCGGGTGACAATGGTACACCAAATTGCCGTGAGATAGTTTTGAATTTCTCTAGTAGGTAGGAGCAGAGTTTTGAATTTCTGGGGCCGACGAACAAAAAATCGTCGAGGTAGTTAATTAGGGATTTGCTGCCTGTTTCGTACCGAACTACCCAATCCAAGAAGGTACTAAATAACTCGAAATAGTGACATGAGATGGAACATCCCATTGGTAAGCACATATTAAAATGATAGTGCTGGTCCACTTTGCAGCCCAGTAGGTGAAAACATTCGGGGTGCACTGGTAGTAAACGGAATGACAATTCTATGTCGGATTTAGCCAGCAGGGCACCGGGTCGGCTGCCCCGGACTAGTTCTACTGCCTTATCGAAGGACACATACAGTTGTGGCCAGAAGTATTGACACCCCTGCAACTTTGTCAGATAATACTCAGTTTCTTCCTGAAAATGATTGCAAACACAAATTCTTTGGTATTATTATCTTCATTTAATTTGTCTTACATGAAAAAACACAAAAAGAAATAATTCCACACCAAACATAAAAAAGAGGGTGGACAAAAGTATTGGCACTGTTCGAAAAATCATGTGATGCTTCTCTAATTTGTGTAATTAACAGCACCTGTAACTTACCTGTGGCACCTAACAGGTGTTGGCAATAAATAAATCACACTTGCAGCCAGTTGACATGGATTAAAGTTGACTCAACCTCTGTCCTGTGTCCTTGTGTGTACCACATTGAGCATGGAGAAAAGAAAGAAGACCAAAGAACTGTCTGAGGACTTGAGAAACCAAATTGTGAGGAAGCATGAGCAATCTCAAGGCTACAAGTCCATCTCCAAAGACCTGAATGTTCCTGTGTCTACCGTGCGCAGTGTCATCAAGAAGGTTAAAGCCCATGGAACTGTGGCTAACCTCCCTAGATGTGGACAGAAAAGAAAAACTGACGAGATTTCAACGCAAGATTGTGCGGATGTTGGATAAAGAACCTCGACTAACATCCAAACAAGTTCAAGCTGCTCTGCAGTCCGAGGGTACAACAGTGTCAACCCGTACTATCCGTCCGCGTCTGAATGAAAAGGGACTGTATGGTAGGAGACCCAGGAAGACCCCACTTCTTACCCCAGGCTGGAGTTTGACAAAACTTACCTGAAAAAGCCTAAAATGTTTTGGAAGAATGTTCTCTGGTTAGATGAGACAAAAGTAGAGCTTTTTGGGCAAAGGCATCAACATAGAGTTTACAGAAGGAAAAAAAGAGGCATTCAAAGAAAAGAACACTGTCCCTACAGTCAAACATGGTGGAGGTTCCCTGATGTTTTGGGGTTGCTTTGCTGCCTCTGGCACTGGACTGCTTGACCGTGTGCTTGGCATTATGAAGTCTGAAGACTACCAACAAATTTTGCAGCATAATGTAGGGCCCAGTGTGAGAAAGCTGGGTCTCCCTCAGAGGTCATGGGTCTTCCAGCAGGACAATGACCCAAAACACACTTCAAAAAGCACTAGAAAATGGTTTGAGAGAAAGCACTGGAGACTTCTAAGGTGGCCAGCAATGAGTCCAGACCTGAATCCCATAGAACACCTGTGGAGAGATCTAAAAATGGCAGTTTGGAGAAGGCACCCTTCTAATATCAGGGACCTGGAGCAGTTTGTCAAAGATGAATGGTCTAAAATTCCAGCAGAGCATTGTAAGAAACTCATTGATGGTTACCGGAAGCGGTTGGTCGCAGTTATTTTGGGTAAAGGTTGTGCAACCAAGTATTAGGCTGAGGGTGCCAATACTTTTGTCTGGCCCATTTTTGGAGTTTTGTGTGAAATGATCAATGTTTTGCTTTTTGCTTCATTCTCTTTTGTGTTTTTTCATTTAAGACAAATTAAATGAAGATAATAATACCAAAGAATTTGTGTTTGCAATCATTTTCAGGAAGAAACTGAGTATTATCTGACAGAATTGCAGGGGTGTCAATACTTTTGGCCACAACTGTATGTGACAGACGCTTCTTCTGGGGAGATAGCGTCGTTAACAGATTCGCCCTTTGGATGAGAGAAATGATGGATTAGGCGATATGTACCGGGTTCCTTTTTGGGATAATACCTAATGGCGATATTTTTATATTTTTGAATGGCAGTGACTGAAAGGGACCTGCTATTCTACCTAATTCCACCTCCTTTTGTATTTTTTGTCATAGGATTTTGGGGAATTCGCAAGCAGATTGTAGGTTCTCGGATAGGGTTGGCGTTCTTGTAAATTTGAAAGGGATAAAAAAGCCGTCCGTAAAACCTGATAGCAGTTGCTGTGCCGCCTTTTTTATTGGGGTAGAGATCTAGCCAGGGGGCCATCGAGTTTACGCTCACTGGGGTTGTGCCTTGCAGGCGCTTTGTATGGCTGCCGAGTGCACCTTGCTGCTGGGTGTCCCCCCTCCAAAGCCCCCCCCCCCGCAAGCTGAGCGATCATGTCTGAATTTGCATAGCGTGTGGAAATGGCAGTTTCCCTTGTTAAATAGCCAGCAGGCCCCGGGTTTTCGTACGACCACTGAGTCTTGACCTGCGGCTGCGGAGTAATTAGTGGTCGTAGCTGAGAAGGGGGGCTGCTTCTGCGACAGCATCAGACGCAGCCACACTTCTGTCGCTTTAACTCCCCAGCCTAGATCGGGTTGTAGGGCCAGCCGCCTGCGGAACTCCTCGTCATACCGCCACCAGGCAGAACTGCCATGCGATTTGTATGATCTATATATCGTGTCTTGATATATAAATAATTCGGAGCAGCGTTACGGATGCTTCTGGCCCATAATACAGCCCAATACTGTGAAGGCCTGAAGCCAATTATTTATAGTTAGTTATATTTTTGATCTATTCCTATCATATCCCCGTTTGTTGGTCAGCTGATAACAGCGACCATATGTCAACATAATCATTGTTCCAGATTTTTTGCCTAGTCTCCTGATCTATGTGAGCGCCTAGCGGGCTGATCCCACAGAAGAAGGTGTCTTTGTGTAGACTCGCTGACTGTGTTGTAGCGTTCCCCACTGTACCGCTCGGATGCTATAGGTGTAGAATTAGGTCCTTTATCGCCGAGGTTAGCTCCCTTTCTTTTAGGTTACCCCCGTAGTGTAATAGTTCCCCGCTAGTTTTTGAACACTCTGCTGTGTGACTCTGGAGGAGTGTTCACAGATCCTGGAGGAACCCCAGCTCCCGCTGATGTTGACGGGGTGATGTCACAGGATGGGGAAACTCTGGCTCCCGCTATCGCGATGGACTGGCCGATGTGTTGACTGGAAACCAGGGAAGCTTGAGAAGCGTATTCCTAGTTGTTAGCCAACGATGGAGCGCATGATGGACTGTTGTGTGCTCGAGCCTGAGTACAACCATGTGATAGCGGAATTACGGCTCTGTCTTGTGCGACTGCATTGCAGCTGGTGTGGCTGGAAGCCTTGGGGGATGGTTCTCCCCGGCTGATAGCCCTGGATTGTGCGCGCAACTTAGTGCGTTTGCAGCGTACCTGATATCGGCCCTCTGGACTCTGGGATGTGTCGGACCCTTCAGATGTGGCTGAAGAAAGCCATCCTGAGGCCAACGATCTGTGGCAGCTCCTATGCGAGCTGCGTCTGCATCGGTAACGGGAGGGGCGTTTAGAGGGTTAGCGAGAATGGTGACGTGAGTTGCTGAAGGTAGATTGGGAGGATGTGTGGCAGCTACGCCTGCGTCCGCCGGTACTACGTTGTGTCTCGGGGGGCTATATCAGTTGCAGGCGGGGGGTTACTGGCCGTAGTGGGTCCCGTCCTGCTGCCTAGTAATGGGGGCGGTTATGTAATTAATGTACTCAGTCCCATTGCAGGGATATGGCAAGGCAGGGGTTAATGGGACGTCTTTATTAGGTACTTGGGCTGTGGGGGAGGTGTAAATGTAAGTGTGTTTGGTGCCATTAATGATATGTTACAATAATCTGCATTTTGCAGCTGTGGAGCGCTCTGATCGGTCTGGTCGGACCGAACAGGGCGCTTACCAGCTGCAGTTTTGTGTGTCCTGCAGGTCCCTCGGTACCCCTGTGCAGGCGTAGGGGCTGCGCCTGCCGGGGGTAGCGTGGAGACCTGGCCAGGACTTCTCCGACACTGCCTCTCCGGGGACCGGAAGTGACGTAATGGAGTGGGCAGGGCTTGGATGTGTGACGCTGGGCACAGGGTGGAGCCAACAGGGACCCGGTGCTGGCGTTTTCCAGCCTGCTTCCGGGGAGCTTGCGGCGTGAAGGCCGCATCCCCGACCTGTAGGCACTCTGGATGCCGGGGGTGCCGCCCAGACCGGCGGCTTCCCGGTGCTGGGGTAGAACTACCCCACACCATAGTCCGCACCGGAGGGTCGGCGCCATGTGGAGACAGGAACAGCTCGGGAGAGGGCCTGAATCGGAAAGCCTGGGTGAGTGGACGCAACGGGAGTGGAGGTGCGAGGGACAGGGACCCGAGCAGGGGAACACCTGGCTGGGGCTACATGCAAGGCTGCCAGTAAGCCCAGGGGGAATACTGCGGCGCCGCCGTGGCAGGAGCAGGCGCCGGAAAAGGGACAGCAGAGGGCCCAGGGAGGTGAGCGCTAAGGCAGCTAATCAAAGCTCAGGTCCAGTGCTCACCTTCCTGTGCTGCTCTCTGCCGCAGGGCCTTGATCCAATCGTCAGACATGCTGAACTACAATAGCTTCCAGGTGTCCGCTGGGGGGAAAAGAGGAAGTTAATGGCATGTACACCTGGCTTTAAACCCTGTAGGTGTGGCCGTAGGAACCTTCCCCTTTAAGAACCGTTGGCCAGCAGGGGCATCCCAATTAGTGCATCACCTAGGGGATTGGTGTGAGGGGGGGACTGGGCACTGGCAATATTTTATTGTTGTTTTATTACATGGGCTCCACAGTCAGAGGCGCCGTCCTTATGCAGGACCACGCCTGTCAGGAACCAGAGGGAAGGGTGCAAAACATTCCCAAAAAGGGTAAAGGAAAGTGTAAGGAGAGATATGAGAACCCAAGGTGGTAAACTAAGACATTCAAATTAGGTGAATAAGTGAAGGTTAAGGATCCCAAATATATAAGGAACAAGAAAGACCTCCAAAACCTAACTGTGGAAAAAGGAAAAGGTGCTCTGAGTGAAAGCCAACCAACTTACTGCAAGATAAACCTCTTAGATAAAGAACTGGAACTCCTAAATATCTATCCACCAGGAAATATAGCAAGCAAGGAAGTGCAGAGAAGGGATACTATATAAAGACCCACTCAAAATTTGATAGGGCAAACTCAAATGGGAAAATGGAGCAAACCAAGAAGGGGGAATGTCACGTCGGCCGTGGTAGCCGCCGCCGTCCCAGCAGCGGCGGGGCCCGCCGCCGCCTGTACTCACCGGCGCTCGCCACGCCGCGCTCGCCCTCCTCCACGTTCTCGTCATTCCGGCGCGTGCCTGTCTCATGCGGGCGCCTTAGGCCGTGGGCACGCGCTCTGCAGGTCTCTTAACCCTGCAGCGCCCGCCCAGAAGCCCGAGCGCCCAATCAGCCAGCAGCATGGGGTGTATCAGGCGTCTCCAGCATGGTGGAGACGCCTGATTATCATGTGCCTTTCCGTGCGGTATACTGGCCTAGTGTTAAGGGGTTTCCCCTTCACACTCTCTCTCCATTCTGTACTCCGCTCTCTGTGCCCCGTCCTGTACTCCGTGTCTCTGTCCTGTACCCCGCTCTGTGCCAAGTCCTATACTCCGTGTCTCCGTCCTGTATCCCATTCTCTGTGCCCAGTCCTGTACTCCGTGTCTCCGTCCTGTATCACGCTCTCTGTGTCCAGTCCTGTACTCCTTGTCTCCTTACTGTACTCCGCTCTCTGCCCAGTCCTGTACTCCGCGTCCCTGTCTTGTGCTCCGTTCTGTACTTCCTACTCTGTTCTGTATTCCATTCTCAGTCCTGTACCCCTCACTCCGTCCTTTGAGCCGCCCCTCTTGGTTCTAGCAGTCGCGGCATCTGTCTTCCGAGGGTCTGCCCCTAACGGCCCCTGTATAGGGGTCGGCACCACCTGGCGCGCTCACCCCCGTGAGCTCCAGTGCCGCGATCCTGAGGATCCACTCTCGGACGTAACCTTCCGGGCCGTCACAGGGAATAAGGACAAAGGAACAATTGGCATTTGGACAGGGAAGGAAAAGAGCCATAGCTCAACAAGCAGAAAGAACCGACCACGAAGCAACCGGTCACTGGATCAAATCCCCAAAGCGTTCCATGTCACAAAGATCTTTAGGAAGAAAACCAGTATAGGGGAAGAAAAGATGGGACATTGTAGCTATCCAAAAGGAGGCAAAGGTAGAAGCATTCTACTCAGAACATCCACAATTACACCTAGAAGGTAGGAGGCAGAATTTCACAGTATCCCCAATGCCAGAAAATTTCCTCAAACAAGTGAATCCTGGAAACAATGAGAGAAGTGCTAAAAGTCGTATAGTCCTCCTTCAACCATTTACAGAGGCTAAACATAACATCTCTTTCCTCTTCAAGATTACCCTGATGCCGTCTCCAGAATCTGCAATCCTTGAGGGTGGTCTCTTTGGTCCCAGAGGTCATTATTCACATTTGTTGTTCATAAGAAAACCAAAAGAGGCGTACAGGATAATAAACATGAAACTCTTGAACTGACACATCACCTTACAAGAAGCTCAAGATGTAATACATAAAATCCACCGTTCCCCCAATAGCAAAAAACCTTGTTATGGCATCTGTCAATTTATGGGACACTTATTACCACATCTATCCAGACTACTGAAAGTTTCTAATATTTGCTGTCCAGACTACTGAAAGTTTCTAATATTTGCTGTCTCAAGACGGTCAGATTCAACATTTTCTATTCAACCATTTAGAATCTCATTAGTACCACGTATTTTTACACAGATCACATCAAAGGTAGTAGTATTTAAAAGACAACAGGGCATCTGCATAATTCCTTATCTAGACAATTTTCTGGTCATGGATCCGTCAGTTCAACATTTCATACAGCACTTGCAAAGGACACACCAGATCTTAACATCTTTAGGATGGCTGATGAATCACCAAAAATCAGATTTGATTACTTCCACCTGAAAGACCTTCCTGGGCATTCCAGTAACAGACGTCTTTTCTGCTAAAGGTAAAACAGGCCCAGTTAAGATTACAAATTTTTTTCTTAATAAAATGAAGGTTTGTGTCATTAAGATTCGCAATATCTCTTCTGGAATCCAAGACTTCATGTATCCAGGCAATAGCCTAGTCTCAAGCGTATACTAGAGTCCTAGGCATTTATGTCATTTTGTGTTGGGACAGATCTCAAGACTCACTGGATAAGAAGATTCTGTTAAGTCTTGCCTCCTCTGGTGGCTTAGTCCAAAATATTTGGAGACCACTGTAGCCTGGAACCAGTTGCCTTTAATAACTGTAACAAAGGATGCCAGCAGAATAGGATGTGTAGCCATAGTTTCGCAGACTTCCTTCCAGGAGACCTGGTATCTATCAGGAAATCAGTAGAGATGAGTGAGCACTAAAATGCTTGGGTGCTCCTTACTTGAACCGAGCAATTATTAATACTCGAATGCTCGTTTTTAGTAACGAGTATAAAAGGAGTCAAAGGGAAAGCCAAGCTTTTTTCCAACAGACCGTACAAAAAAGTCTTGGGGGCAGTGAAAATGTTCAAATGGGTGGTAAAAGTGCTGAATGGAAGGAGGACAGCATGGGGAAGACCCCTGGAAGCATCTCTGACTTCTAGATCACTGCTGAGAACAATGGTTTCACACTTTTACTTCACTTTAAGGAGTGGCAATAAAACATTCCAAACAGACGAAAAATTGCATATTGCAGGAAAAAAATGTTAAGAATAATTCGTTCTTGTATAATGACTTTATATGGCCAAATTTTAAAATAATATATAAAAAAAGCATAATTTAATTAAACCAAAATATTTTTTCATAGAAAAATAGGAAATTTCAGTTTTATTTATGAAGGAAGCAAGAACTGCCAAAAATTAGGGACTCAGATACACCCTATATTGAACATAAAGGAGGGCCTCATACACATTCTGTTCAAATTGTCATGTATTGGTACTCCTAGACACATAAAGGCTATACACTTTTGAGGATTATATACCGCCGAAATATACTCCAGCCCACGGAATAGTCTATGGGTGAGCAATATAATACTGATACATTTTTGAACAATTTTTTGAGCCTTTTATAGCAGCAAAATGTACCCAAGAAGATGAAATATCCTATAGATGAGCAATATAATACCGATACATTTTTCAACCTATTTTTGAGGGTTATATACCAAGGAAATGTATTCCAGAACATGGACTAGTGTATGGGTGAGCAATATAATATCAATACATTTTTAACAAATGTTTTGATGCTTATATTCCACCTAAGTCTACCCAAGACTGGGTACGAAACCACACCCCTTTACGTTCAAAAATTCATCCGGGGCAAAACCACCCCACCTTACGTTAAAATGCACCCGGGATGAATCCACCCCCCTTACGTCCAAAAATGCAATCGGGACAAAACCAACCCCCCTTATGTAAATATGCACCCTGGATGAAACCACCCCCCCTTAAGTGAAAATGCACCCGGGACAAAACCACCCACCCTTACGTCCAAAAATGCATCCGAGATGAAACCACTCCCCCTTACGTAAAAATGCACCCGGGACGAAACCACCCTCCTTACGTTAAAATGTATCTGGGTTCGAAACCACACCCCCTTACGTCCAAAAATTCATCCGGTACAAAACCACCCCCCCCCCGTACTTAAAAATGCACCCGGGATGAAATCATCCCCCTTACGTCCAAAAATGCATTTGGGATGAAACCACCCCCTTACGTAAAAATGCACCCGGGAAGAAACCACCCCCACTTACATCCAAAAATGCAACCGGGACGAAACCACCCCCCTTACATAAAAATGCAACCATGATCAAACCACCCCTCCTTACATCCAAGAATGCATCCGGCACGAAACCACCCCTCCTTACGTGAAAATGCACCCGGGACATTACCACCCCACCTTACGTCCAAAAATGCATCCGAGACGAAACCACCCCCCCTGACGAAAAAATGCACCCAAGAAGAAACCACCACCATTTATGTCCAAAAATGCACCAGAGACGAAACCACCCCCCTACGTTAAAATGCACCCGGGACGAAACCACCCCACCTTATGTCCAAAAATGCACCTGGGACGAAACCACCCCCTTTGTAAAAGTACACCCGAGACAAAACCACCCCCCTTATGTAAAAATGCACCCGTGACGAAACCACCCCCCCACGTTCAAAAATGCATACGAGATGAAACCACCCCCCTTACGTTTAAATGCACCCGGAGACAAAATCACCCCCATTACGTAAAAATGCACCTGGTAGGAAACCACCCCCACTTACGTCCAAAAATGCACCCTGGATGAAACCACCCCCCCTTGCGTCCAAAAAGGCATCCGGGATAAAACCAACCCTATTTATGTCCAAAAAGGTATCCAGAAAGAAACCACCCCCTTACATTAAAATGCACCCGAGGTGAAACCACCCCCCCTTACATCCAAAAAGGTATCGGTAACAAAACCACCCCCTTACGTTAAAATGCACCAGGGAAGAAACCACCCCCACTTACGTCCAAAAATGCAATCGGGACGAAACCACCCCCCTTACATAAAAATGCACACGGGACGAAATCACCCCCCCTTACGTCCAAAAATGCATCCAAGATGAAAACACCCCCCCCTTACGTAAAAATGCACCCGGGATGAAACCACCCTTACTTTAAAATGTACCCAGTACGAAACCACCCCCCTTACATCCAAATATGCACCTGGGATGAAACCACCCACCTTACTTTAAAATGCACCCAGGACGAAGCCTCCCCACTTACGTTAAAATGCACCCGGGAAGAGACCACACACCCTTATGTCCCAAAATGCACCTTGGATGAAACCACCGTCCTTACGTTAAAATGCATCTGGGTTCGATAAAACACCTCCTTACGTCCAAAAATTCATCCAGGACAAAACCACCCCCCTTAGTTAAAAATGCACCCGGAATGAAATCACCCCCACTTATGTCAAAAAATGCATCCTGGACAAAACCACCCCCTCTTAGATCCAAAATGCATCCGGGACGAAACCAACCCCCTTACGTAAAAATGCACCCGGGACAAAACCACCCCCCCTTACATTAAAATGTACCCAGTACGAAACCACCAACCCTTAAATCCAAAAATGAACCTGGGATGAAACCACCCCCCCTTACGTTAAAATGCAACCGTTACGAAACCACCCCCCTTACGTCCAAAAATGCATCCGGGACGAAACCATCCCCCTTACTTCCAAAAATGCATCCGGGATGAAATCACCCCCCTTACGTAAAAATGCACACTGGACGAAACCATCCCACCTTACATCCAAAAATGCATCCGGGACGAAACCACCCCCCTTATGTAAAAATACACCCGGGATAAAACCAACCCCCCCTTACATCCAAAAATGCATCCAAAAATGCATCCAGGACGAAACCACCCTCCCTTACGTAAAAATGCACCCGGGACGAAATTACAGCCCCCTTACATCCAAAAATGCATCCAGGAAAAAACCTCCCCCCTTACGTAAAAATGGACCTGGGACAAAACCACCCCCACTTACGTCCAAAAATGCATCCTGGACGAAACCACCCCCCTTACGGAAAAATATGCTCAGGACGAAACCACCCCCCCTTACGTCCAAAAATGCATCAAGGACGAAATCACCCCCCTTACGTAAAAATGCACCCTGGACGAAATTACCCCCCGTTTCGTCCAAAAATGCATCCAGGACGAAACCACCCCCTTACGTAAAAATGCGCTCGGGATGAAACTACCCCCCCTTACGTCCAAAAATGCATCCGGGACAAAACGACCCCCTCTTAGGTCCAAAATGCACCCGGGACGAAACCACCCCCATTACGTCCAAAAATGCATCCAGAACGAAACCACCCCCTTACGTAAAAATGCACCAGGGATAAAACCACCCCCCCTTACATCCAAAATTGCATCCAAGATGAAGCTACCTCCCTCATGCAAAAATGCATGCGGGACGCAACCAGCCCCCCTTACGTAAAAATGCATCCGTGACTAAACCACCACCACTTACGTCAAAAAATGCACCTGGGACGAAACCACCTCCACTTATGTCAAAAGAAGCATCCAGGACGAAACCACCCCCTTACGTAAAAATGCATCCAGGATGAAACCACCCCCCCTTACGCAAAAATGTACGCGGGATTAAACCACACCCCCTTACGTCCAAAAAATGCATCCGGGACAAAACCACCCCCCCTTACGTAAAAATCCATGTGGGACGAAACCACCCCCACTTACGTCCAAAAATGCATCCGGGACAAAACCACTCCCTTATGTCCAAAAATGAATCCAGGACGAAACCACCCCCCCTTACGTAAAAATGCACCCGGGGCGAAATTACCCCCCCGTTACGTCCAACGATGCATCCAGGAAGAAACCACCCCCCTTGCGCAAAAATGCACTCGGGATGAAACCCTTACGTCCAAAAATGCATCCGGGACGAAACATCCCTCTTACTTCCAAAATGCATCCGGGACAAAACCACCCCCTCTTAGGTCCAAAATGCATGCGGGACGATACCAACCCCCCTTACGTAAAAATGCACCCGGGACGAAAAACCCCCCCCTTACGTCCAAAAATGCACCTGGGACGAAACCACCTCCCCTTACGTCCAAAAATGCATCCAGGACGAAACCACCCCTCCTTATGCAAAAAATGCACACTGGACGAAATCACCCCCCCTACTTCCAAAAATGCATCTGGGACGAAACCACCCCCTTACGTAAAAATGCACCCGGGACGAAACCACCCCCCTTATGCAATAATTCACGTGGGACGAAACCACCCCCCCATACGTCCAAAAATGCATCCAGGATGAAACCACCCCCCTTACGGAAAAATGCACCCGAGATGAAACCACCCCCTTACGTAAAAATGCATCCGGGACGAAACCACCCCCCCTTACGTAAAAATGCACCCGAGATAAAACCACCCCCCTTACATCCAAAATTGCCTCCAGGACGAAACCACCTCCCTTACGCAAAAAATGCACGCGGGACGAAACCACCCCCCTTATGTAAAAATGCACCCGGGATAAAACCAACCCCCCTTACATCCAAAAATGCATCCAGGACGAAACCACCCTCCCTTACGTAAAAATGCATCCAGGATGAAATTACCCCCCCTTACGTAAAAATGCACCCGGGATGAAATTACCCCCCATTACGTCCAAAGATGCATCCAGGACGAAACCACCCTCCTTACGTAAAAATGCGCTTGGGATAAAACCCTTACGTTCAAAAATGCATCCGGGACGAAATCATCCCTCTTACTTCCAAAAATGCATCCGGAACAAAACCACCCCCTCTTAGGTCCAAAATTCATCCGGGACGAAACCAACCCCCCTTGCGTAAAAATGCACCCGGGACGAACCCCCCCCTTACGTCCAAAAATGCACCCGGGATAAAACCACTCCCCCTTAATCCAAAATTGCATCCAGGACGAAACCACCCCCCTTACGCAAAAATGCACGCGGGACGAAAGCACCCCCTTTTACGTCCAAAAAGGCATCCGGGACGAAACCACCCCCCCTTACATAAAAATGCACCTGGGAAAAACCCAACCCCCCTTACGTCCAAAAATGCATCCGGAACGAAATCACCCCCGTTACGTTAAAATGCTCTCGGGACGAAACCACCCCCCTTTAGTCCAAAAATGCAATTGGGACGAAACCACCCCGTCTTACGTAAAAATGCACTTGGGACGAAACCACCCCCCCTTTACATCCAAAAAATGCATCTGGGACAAAACCACCCCCCTTACGTAAAAATGCATCAGTGACGAAACCACCCCCACTTACGTCCAAAAATGCACCTGGGACGAAACCACCCCCCTTATGGAAAAATGCGCTCAGGACGAAACCACCCCCCTTACGTCCAAAAATGCATCAAGGACGAAACCACCCCCTTACGTAAAAATGCACCCGGGACGAAATTACCCCCCGTTACGTCCAAAAATGCATCCAGGACAAAACCACCCCTCCTTAAGTGAAAATGCACCTGGGACGAAACCACCCCCACTTACGTCCAAAAATGCATCCAGGACAAAACCATCCCCCCTTACGTAAAAATGCACCTGGGACGAAACCACCCCCACTTACGTCCAAAAATGCATCCAGGACGAAACCACCCCCTTACGGAAAAATGCGCTCAGGACGAAACCACCCCCCTTACGACCAAAAATGCATCAAGGATGAAACCACCCCCCTTACGCAAAAATGCACGAGGGACGAAACCACCCCCTTTTACATCCAAAAATGCATCCGTGACGAAACCAACCCCCCCTTACGTAAAAATGCACCTGGGAAAAAAACCAACCCCCCCTTACGTCCAAAAATGCATCCGCGACGAAATCACCCCCGTTACGTTAAAATGCTCTCTGGAGGAAACCAGCCCCCCTTTATTCCAAAAATGCATCCAGGACGAAACCATCCCCCTTAAGTAAAAATGCACTCGGGATGAAACCACCCCCCCTTTACGTCCAAAAAATGCATCTGGGATGAAACCACCCCCCCTTACGTAAAAATGCATCCGTGACGAAACCACCCCCCTTACGTAAAAATGCATCCGTGACGAAACCACCCCCTTACGTAAAAATGCATCCGTGACGAAACCACCCCCACTTGCGTCCAAAAATGCACCTGGGACGAAACCACCCCCACTTACGTCCAAAAATACATCCAGGACGAAACCACCCCCCTTACGCAAAAATGCACCTGGGACGAAACCACCCCCACTTACGTCCAACAATGCATCCAGGACGAAACCTCCCCCTTGTGTAAAAATTCACCCAGGACAAAGTCACCCCCCCTTACGTCCAAAAATGCATCTGGTATGAAACCACCCCCCTTACATTAAAATGTACCCAATACGAAACCACCCCCCCTTAAGTCCAAAAATGCATCCTGGATGAAACCACCCCTCTTACATAAAAATGCACCCAGGATGAAACCACCCCCCTTACGTTAAAATGCTCTCGGGATGAAGCCACACCCCCTTATGTCCAAAAATGGATCCAAGACGAAACCACCTCCCCTTACATATAAACGCATCCAGGACCAAACCACCCCCCTTACGTAAAAATCCATGCGGGACGAAATCACCCCCCCTTTACGTCCAAAAATGCATCTGGGACGAAACCACCTTCCCTTATGTAAAAATGCACCTAGGACGAAACCAACCCTCCTTATGTCCAAAAATGCCCCCCCCATGTAAAAATGCACCAGGGACGTAACCATCCCCCTTATGTCCAAAAATGCACCTGGTTCCGAAACCACCTCCTTACATAAAAATTCACCCGGGACGAAACCAACCCCCTTACATCCAAAAATGCACCCAGGACGAAACCAACCCCCTTATGTAAAAATGCACCTGGTACGAAACCACCCCCCTTACGTCAAAATGCACCCGGGACGAAACGACCCCCCTTGCGTAAAAATGCACATGGGATTAAACCACCCCCCTTAAGTCCAAAACTGCATTCATGACGAAACCACCCCCCCTTGCATCCACAAATGCACAGGGACGAAACCAACCCACATTAGTTAAAATGCACCTGGGAAGAAACCACCCCCCATATGTCCAAAATTGCACCCGTGACAAAGCCACCCCCTTTACTTCCAAAAGTGACGAAACTACCCCCTTACTTAAAAATGCACCCAGGACGAAACCACCCCCCTTACATACAAAAATGCTCCCAGGATGAAACCACCCCCCTTACATAAAAATGCACCAGCGATGAAACCACCCCCCTTACGTCCAAAAATGCATCTGGGTCGAAACCACCCCCCCTTACGTAAAAATGCACCTGGGACCAAACCACCCCCACTTACGTCCAAAAATGCATCCGGGTCGAAACCACCCCCCTTACGTAAAAATGCACCCGTGATGAAACCACCCCCCTTATGTCCAAAAATGCACACCGGACGAAACCCCCCCCCCCTACGTAAAAATGCACCCGGGACGAAACCACCCCCCTTACGTCCAAAAATGCTCCCGAGACTAAACCACCCCCCTTACGTAGAAATGCACCCAGAACTAAACCACCACCCCCTTACGTCCAAAAATGCACCCGTGACTAAACCACCCCCTTACGTAAAAATGCACCCAGGACAAAACCACCCCCCCTTACGTAATAATGAACCGGGGAGGAAACCACCCCCTTACGTAAAAGTGCACCCGGGATGAAACAACCACCAAATGTACCCCAGAAATATGGCAGATTTCTAGAAATATTCACTTGAGGGACATAAAAAAACAGGGTTCAGTATTTTAGAGGCCATGAGAGGCAGTATTTAGCAGTTTGAGGTATGCACCCCAAAATATGTCTCCTCGAGTGTACCCCCCAAATGTGGTTTACAGCGAGTGATCTACTAGCTAGAGATAATATATTCAACAGCAAGCTAGACATATACTGGAAATTTAAAACTAATTTACTTTATTCAGAATTAGATTAAAAAGGACTTAGTCCATTCATAAAATATGCACATGTACAAAAACACACAAACACTTACAAATCCGAGGTACTCTACTCTAATTATATACTCCTTGAATTTCTCTTTTCAACAATCCCAATCGATCACCTAGGACAATGTACAGTACTTGACTTGGACCTGATACATCTACCTTCAGGAAGAAGCTTCTTGTCTTCTCTTTATCTCACTATACTTTATTTTGAAAGCTTTACTCCGCACTTTATAAGATGTATGTTATCTCTCGATCCTTAGAGAGAGTATAACCCCTTTGGTCTCCCTCCTGAGTAACCCCACTACCCTTTAACCCCTATACAGGGATCTGGTTTTACGTGGGGCACAATGGAGCTTGTCCTCTGGGCCCAATACTCAATCAAAAAAGAAAAAAACCTCTTATAAGTGGGAGGATAGACTATAAAAAAGCCGCAAAAGATAGTTGGTCGTTCAGGCCTGTTGGTTGGATTGTCTTCAACCAAAAAATCCATTTACACTCCTTCTGGAGGATCCCTTTATCCCAATCTCCTCCTCTATGGGGGTAGGGAACTTTCTCAATCCCCATAAATTGAATTTTGCTATAATCACCTTGATGTGTCCTATTGATGTGGTTCGCTATAGCTGTATCTCTTCGATTCACCACATCACCAATATGTTCGCGTATTCTCTTCCTGAACTCTCTTCTAGTTTTCCCTACATATTCCATCCCACATATACAGGTTGCCTTATAAATCACCCCAGTTGTACGACAATTAATAAATTGTCTAATGGTGTATGTTTTCTCGTTGTTCGTACTCCTAAAGGTTTTCCCTTGTGTCACTGACTGACATGCTATACAGTTACCGCACCTATAGCACCCTTTTACCTCCCTTTCTAACCAGGTAAGTGCTGGAGTCTCTCTAAAGTGACTATGCATAAGTCTGTCTTTTAAAGATTTATTCTTTTTATATGTCACTTGCGGTTTAGGGCCTAACGTTTTCTCGATATCTGTATCCATTTTAAGAACTGGCCAGTGTCGTTCTAGAATTTCTTTAAATTTTTCCGACCCATTCGAGAACTTAGTAATAAAGCGTGTGACCTCTTTATCTTCTTTTCTTTCTGCCTTCCTTAGTAGTTCTTTTCGATCTCTCTTTAAGGATTCCTCATAGGCGGCCTTCAAAACATGATCTGGATATCCTCTCTTCTGAAATCTCCCCCTCATATCATCAGCTTGTTCTTTGAATTTCTGAGGGTTTGAGCAGTTACGGCGTAACCTTAAATATTGTCCTTTTGGTATCCCTCTTTTTTGTGGAAGAGGATGACTACTCTCCCATCTTAGAAATGAGTTAGTGGCTGTTGGTTTCCTATAATTGCTAGTTTCTAAAGTTCCATCAGTTCCCTTTTTGACAAACACATCTAAAAATCTCATTTCTGATCTATGTACCTCATACGTGAATCTCAGGCCCAAATCACTACAATTAAGGTCATTTACAAAGGAAACAAACTCAGATTCTGTACTCTTCCAAATCACGAAAATATCATCAATATAGCGTAGCCATAGGGCTACGCTATCGTGTCGAGAATTCATGTCGTTGAACACAATTTTTTCCTCCCACCAGCCCAGGAGCAAATTTGCATAAGTGGGCGCACAGGGGCAACCCATTGCAGTGCCCCTGAGCTGGTGGAAGTACTTCTTCCCAAAGAGAAAGACATTATTCGTAAGGCAGAATTTCAAAGCCTTTAAAACGAAATCGTTATGTTTCATAAAGAAGCGTCCCTGAGACTTTAGATAATATTCCACGGCCATCAGGCCTTTTTCATGGGGTATCGAGGAGTACAAAGCCTCCACATCTATGCTCCCGAAAATAATGTCTTCCTCTAGGCATATACCATCTAGTCTGCATAGAAGATCACCTGTATCTCTGATATATGAACTCAAGTTCGTCACAAAAGGTCTTAATATCTTGTCTATATACATTCCTAGATTCTGAGTCACACTGTTAATACCTGCCACTATAGGTCGACCCTTTAAAGGGGTTAGACCTTTGTGGATTTTTGGGAGACAGTAAAATGTCGCCATAGTAGGATGCAAGGGAATCAAGAAGTCTTTTTCTTTTTTGTCAATGACTTCAGAGTCAAAACCTTCATTAACTAGCATCCTAAGAGAATCAGATAGACTCACTATGGGGTTTGATGGTAAGACCTCATAACTCAACCTGTCCTCTAATATAGAAAGGCACATGTTCTTATAGCTAGATGTATCCATGACAACAGTGTTCCCTCCTTTATCGGAGCTTTTAATGGTGACACTATTGTCATTCTCAAGTCTCTTAAGGCTTTCCATCTCCTCTTTCCCCAAATTATAGGACCTTGAATTCAAAAGATCTCCTGATTTTATCAAATCATTTGTAACAAGATTAACAAAGATATCGATTGAATTAACATCACCTGTGGGAGGGGGCATAACCGTACTTTTTTTCTTCAGATCTGTAAATGGACCCTCACCTTTGAGATTTGGGTTAACATCCCCCAGATGAAACAGAAACTGTACATCCTGTAATAAATCTTCGGAAATACCCAACTCTTGGGAAAACCTCTGATCTTGTTTAGAGAAATGCTTTTTCCACTTAAGTTTACGGGCAAACAAGTGTAGATCTTTAACGGTTTCAAAAATGTCTATGTCTGATGTTGGTACAAACGAAAGGCCTTTACTAAGCACACACATCTTAGTTTCAGTCAGGGGGCGTTGGGACAAGTTAATTACCTCTGGCCTCTCTTCGGTGACCTCTTGTGGGAGCCTCTATTAAAAAATATAATTTTAATAGAGGCTCCCACAAGAGGTCACCGAAGAGAGATTTTTTAGACCTAAGTTATCCACTAAGGAACCACTTAAATCCACACAGCGGACCAGAGGGCCAGAGGTAATTAACTTGTCCCAACGCCCCCTGACTGAAACTGAGATGTGTGTGCTTAGTAAAGGCCTTTCGTTTGTACCAACATCAGACATAGACATTTTTGAAACCGTGAAAGATCTACACTTGTTTGCCCGTAAACTTAAGTGGAAAAAGCATTTCTCTAAACAAGATCAGAGGTTTTCCCAAGAGTTGGGTATTTCCGAAGATTTATTACAGGATGTACGATTTCTGTTTCATCTGGGGGATGTTAACCCAAATCTCAAAGGTGAGGGCCCATTTACAGGTCTGAAGAAAAAAAGTACGGTTATGCCCCCTCCCACAGGTGATGTTAATTCAATCGATATCTTTGTTAATCTTGTTACAAATGATTTGATAAAATCAGGAGATCTTTTGAACTCAAGGTCCTATAATTTGGGGAAAGAGGAGATGGAAAGCTTTAAGAGACTTGAGAATGACAATAGTGTCACCATTAAAAGCTCCGATAAAGGAGGGAACACTGTTGTCATGGATACATCTAGCTATAAGAACATGTGCCTTTCTATATTAGAGGACAGGTTGAGTTATGAGGTCTTACCATCAAACCCCATAGTGAGTCTATCTGATTCTCTTAGGATGCTAGTTAATGAAGGTTTTGACTCTGAAGTCATTGACAAAAAAGAAAAAGACTTCTTGATTCCCTTGCATCCTACTATGGCGACATTTTACTGTCTCCCAAAAATCCACAAAGGTCTAACCCCTTTAAAGGGTCGACCTATAGTGGCAGGTATTAACAGTGTGACTCAGAATCTAGGAATGTATATAGACCAGATATTAAGACCTTTTGTGACGAACTTGAGTTCATATATCAGAGATACAGGTGATCTTCTATGTAGACTAGATGGTATATGCCTAGAGGAAGACATGATTTTCGGGAGCATAGATGTGGAGGCTTTGTATTCCTTGATACCCCATAAAAAAGGCCTGATGGCTGTGGAATATTATCTAAAGTCTCAGGGACGCTTCTTTATGAAACATAACGATTTTGTTTTAAAGGCTTTGAAATTCTGCCTTACGAATAATGTCTTTCTCTTTGGAAAGAAGTACTTCCACCAGCTCAGGGGCACTGCAATGGGTTGCCCCTGTGCGCCCACTTATGCAAATTTGCTCCTGGGCTGGTGGGAGGAAAAAATTGTGTTCAATGACATGAATTCTCGACACGATAGCGTAGCCCTATGGCTACGCTATATTGATGATATTTTCGGGATTTGGAAGAGTACAGAATCTGAGTTTGTTTCCTTTGTAAATGACCTTAATTGTAATGATTTGGGCCTGAGATTCACGTATGAGGTACATAGATCAGAAATGAGAGTTTTAGATGTGTTTGTCAAAAAGGGAACTGATGGAACTTTAGAAACTAGCAATTATAGGAAACCAACAGCCACTAACTCACTTCTAAGATGGGAGAGTAGTCATCCTCTTCCACAAAAAAGAGGGATACCAAAAGGACAATATTTAAGGTTACGCCGTAACTGCTCAAACCCTCAGAAATTCAAAGAACAAGCTGATGATATGAGGGGGAGATTTCAGGAGAGAGGATATCCAGATCATGTTTTGAAGGCCGCCTATGAGGAATCCTTAAAGAGAGATCGAAAAGAACTACTAAGGAAGGCAGAAAGAAAAGAAGATAAAGAGGTCACACGCTTTATTACTAAGTTCTCGAATGGGTCGGAAAAATTTAAAGAAATTCTAGAATGACACTGGCCAGTTCTTAAAATGGATACAGATATCGAGAAAACGTTAGGCCCTAAACCGCAAGTGACATATAAAAAGAATAAATCTTTAAAAGACAGACTTATGCATAGTCACTTTAGAGAGACTCCAGCACTTACCTGGTTAGAAAGGGAGGTAAAAGGGTGCTATAGGTGCGGTAACTGTATAGCATGTCAGTCAGTGACACAAGGGAAAACCTTTAGGAGTACGAACAACGAGAAAACATACACCATTAGACAATTTATTAATTGTCGTACAACTGGGGTGATTTATAAGGCAACCTGTATATGTGGGATGGAATATGTAGGGAAAACAAGAAGAGAGTTCAGGAAGAGAATACGCGAACATATTGGTGATGTGGTGAATCGAAGAGATACAGCTATAGCGAACCACATCAATAGGACACATCAAGGTGATTATAGCAAAATTCAATTTATGGGGATTGAGAAAGTTCCCTACCCCCAAAGAGGAGGAGATTGGGATAAAGTGATCCTCCAGAAGGAGTGTAAATGGATTTTTTGGTTGAAGACACTCCAACCAACAGGCCTGAACGACCAACTATCTTTTGCGGCTTTTTTATAGTCTATCCTCCCACTTATAAGAGGTTTTTTTCTTTTTTGATTGAGTATTGGGCCCAGAGGACAAGCTCCATTGTGCCCCACGTAAAACCAGATCCCTGTATAGGGGTTAAAGGGTAGTGGGGTTACTCAGGAGGGAGACCAAAGGGGTTATACTCTCTCTAAGGATCGAGAGATAACATACATCCTATAAAGTGCGGAGTAAAGCTTTCAAAATAAAGTATAGTGAGATAAAGAGAAGACAAGAAGCTTCTTCCTGAAGGTAGATGTATCAGGTCCAAGTCAAGTACTGTACATTGTCCTAGGTGATCGATTGGAATTGTTGAAAAGAGAAATTCAAGGAGTATATAATTAGAGTAGAGTACCTCGGATTTGTAAGTGTTTGTGTGTTTTTGTACATGTGCATATTTTATGAATGGACTAAGTCCTTTTTAATCTAATTCTGAATAAAGTAAATTAGTTTTAAATTTCCAGTATATGTCTAAATAGCCCCCAAATGTGTCAGATTTGTAGAAAAATCACTTGAAGGACATAAAAAACAGGATTCAGCACGTTAAGGGCTGTGGGAGGCAGTATTTATTAATTGAGGTGGCTGCACCCCAAAAAAAGTGTCTTCTCAAGTGGAACCCAAGATGTGAATGTAGCCCAGAAATGATCACTATAAATAGTGTAATAAGTATATAAAAAAAAAAAATTTCAGCCAGCCCCCCCAAAACTGGAGGGGGTCAAAATTTTTGTTCAAAGACAAGGAAAAGAAATATTAGTCATACAGAGATACCCAATTTACCTTCGGTGTCCTACTGTGACCATCAGAACTATCCACCTGCACGCTACTGTCTAGCACAGTCTGTGTCTAAACTCTTATTCAAACTTTTTTTTTCTTGTACACGAAAAAATAAAACAGGTGCTGAATCAAATTTTCATCCATTGATGGTCAGTGTGTCCGTTTTTACCATAAATTTTGGTAAATGTGTCTGTTTTTCTTATTTGCAGAAATAAAAATTCTCCTGCCCATCAAGCATTAAAAAAAATGGACGGCACATGGCTGTGATCTATGTGCTTTTACTTTTTTGATTTTTTTTTTACTCAGACTTATTAAATTGAATAGGCGTGTTTGATGTGACTTGGATCAGAAACAGGCAGGTCTCTTTTTTTTGGTGGGGGAAGATACTCTGTCCGCAGAAATTCGTGGCATTCCCATATGTTACAATGAGTATACGTTCTTTTTGTGAAAAACATGGATAAAACACATAACAAGACATCTGAATGAGGCCTTAGGCTAGTTTCACACGTCTGGAGTTTTTTCTTGCTTGCATAAATGGAAAAAAAAAATTGTCATCAGTGTTTGGTCAGTGTTCATTTTTACCATCAGTTTTGTCAGTTTTTCTTGTATGTAAAAATAAAATGGATGGAGGTTTTTCAGGCTTCTCCCATCAGTCTGTGAAAAATAGACAGCACACGGATGACCATATTTTTAACGGACCCAAAGACTTGCACTGATGAATTTGACACGTGTTTTTTATTTGGGGAAACTGGATTTGGAAAAAACATACATAGAAACAGCACCAAAGGCTGTGTGTGTTCTGTGAGTGGAAAAACACTCTGTAACTGTACAACAAAATCAGATGCATGAAAGGCAACTATTAACACACTATCCAGCTTTTCAGGCTCATACTGTTAGACACCAGGCTTCTCCCTCTGCACGGGGTAGATGCCAAGCCTTTTCTACCTCTACGGTCTCCCATTCTGCTTCAGCCGCAGCATAGGCTGCTCAGCCTCATGCGGTTTGTTTGGTTACTGCTGGCTCTCCAGCCAAAGATATAGTAACTAGCAATAGGCAGCCGCGAACAGACACTCCGGAGGCTAAGTCCAGATTTCACTCTACTGAGCATGCTCGTGAGGTGGCGACTTCTCATTGGTGGTCGGTCATCAGCTGCTCAGGTGACGTGGCCGTTCCGCATTGGTCAACGAGCAAGGTCCTGTCTGACTGGACTTGAACAAGAACGTGTAAAAGGTTCCCTGGAGCGCTCGCCGGTGCGCTAAGATCATATGTGTTTGTGGATACCCTACCACCCTGTGTGCAGGTGCTGCTTCTAGCACGGCGATTGTGTGTATAGGCAGGCAGTATAGGGTGGGAACTCCGGCTTGGCTCAGCATCTGACTCCGGGCGTCCTAAGTCGCCTGTGCAGTTGCACAGCCGAGTGTCAGAACGAGCACAACCACCAGCCTAGACTTCTTGGGGGGTAGCTATAGGTGTGACACCCCAGAGTCTGGTTGTCACAGTGACATCGCCTCCCTCTAAGAGGTGAAGTCATGCTTGGAGGCAGAAAGGGGCCCCCCATGCCAGGTAATAAATTTAATCACAATTTCTTGCTGCAGGTCAGAAAAGGGAGCTGCCTTATAAATTCAGGGCTGTACGCCCTGATAGCCGAATCTGATAGTACAGGGGATTGTAGATTCCTGTGCGACATTGCACACCTGAGGGCACGTCAGCGGATAAGGAGCCCGGGGCTGACGGTGAAGAGAATTGTACCTGTGGAATAGGCTCACGCTGACAGCCGTACAGGTTAGTGAAGCATTCACGAATAGAGGGTCGCAGCATAGTTATAATCAGCGGAGACCCACACACAAAGTGCAGAAAAGAAGGTCCTAAATCCCCACCTGGCAAGGTGGATCCCCTGAATGCCTCCAGGCGAGCCGGACTCATTCCATCACCTGTATGTGGTACTCCGGACTGCAACCTATTACCAGTAAAAGGTATAGAAACTGCACCTCTCTGTGTCGTCCTCTCATTTCTCTGCACCCCAACGTTTACAGCCACTTTTACTATTTATTTAACATCTTTGCCCTGGGACTACAGCCCTACCTGTGGAGGGCTACAACATCATAGCTGCGCCAAACATCCATCCCAGAGAAGCAACACCGCAGCGCTGGTCACCTCTGACTAGAATACCACAGGTGGCGTCACGTATTTCACCATCTAATAACTTTATTTTCATTTTCACCACTTAAATACCACACAACTTTCCCCTATTTTATTACTGGACGCCTCTGGGCCACGGACCGGGTCGCCGCCACCGTGACACCGTCCCCCATGGAAGTCGACGGGCCCGGTACTGAATACCCCCAGGCCCTGCGGGGTGCTCCATAGGGACCCCAACTAGCGTCATTACTGCTATACTCTTGTGATGTCTAATGGTATAGTCTCGAGTGCTTCCTTTTCTTATACCGCGCTGTGGAGTAACACAGTCAGGTACTTTGCACTCTGTTCACACTGAGTGACCTTTAACTCTGTGTGCTTACAGTGCTTACTCGCAGCTTTGCTCCGCCATTGTTCTATAGCTGCGGTTTTCCATCACTGCATGGTGGACCCCTGGTTGCGATCGCACTTTACCATCTTTTATATTCAGTGCGATCCGCAAACTCTAACACATACACTCAGATTTCTAGATTCATACACCCAGATTTCTAGGCTCATACACCCAGATTTCTAGGCTCATACACCCAGATTTCTAGATTCATACACCCAGATTTCTAGGCTCATACACCCAGATTTCTAGGCTCATACACCCAGCTTTGCAGGCTCATACTTCTAGCTTTCCAGGTTCAAATACCAAGATTTTCTTAGCTGCGCCCATGCAATCAACCATGCCTCTGGGTTTCTTTTGTTTTCTGGCTCTCCAGGGCAGCTAGTTGCTACACAAATTACCAAAACCAAAGACAATTTTTAAAATATTTTTTGCTTCCGTAATTTATTAAGTTAATTCAACATGTATCCCAAAGTGAACCAAGAACCTTGGTTCGATGCCTCTTTTGCCCACTAATTGTTATAAGTCCTGCCTGGCTTTACCTGCAAACATTACTCCATTGTCCTCTGTATGTCCCACTGTACCTGATGAAGGGTCTTTAAGCCTCGAAAGGTGTTACCATTTAAGACCAATACATTTTATATTAACCCCTTAATAACCAGAGGTATTTTTGGTTTTGCATATTCATTTTGTGCTCCCCTTCTTCCCAGAGCCATAACTTTTTTTATCTTTTGGTCAAAATGGCCATGTGAGGGCTTGTGTTTTGCAGGACGGGTTATACTTTTTGAAAAACACGATTGGCTTCACCATGTCGTGCACTCGAAAATGGGAAAAAAATTCCAA
Organism: Dendrobates tinctorius; assembly: GCF_039654945.1. Classification (NCBI taxonomy): domain Eukaryota; kingdom Metazoa; phylum Chordata; class Amphibia; order Anura; family Dendrobatidae; genus Dendrobates; species Dendrobates tinctorius. Next base: position 3,464,044 of record NW_027361677.1, read on the forward strand.
ATGCGGTGAAAATGCAAAAAAAAGTGCAATCCCACAGTTTTTTTTTTTTTACCATCTTCAGTAAATGCTAAAACTGACCTGCCCCTATGATTCTCCAGGTCATTACAAGTTCATAGACACCCAACATGCAAACATGTCTAGGTTTTTTTTTATATACTGTAAGTGGTGAAAATAAAATTCCAAAGTTTGTTAAAAAATAATTGCCCCATATTCCGCTACCTGTAGCGTCTCCGTTTTTCGTGATCTTGGGTTGGGTGAGAGCTTATTTTTGGCTTGCCGAGCTGACGTTTTTAATGACATCATTTTGGTACAGATACGATCTTTTGATTGCCTGTTATTGCATTTTTATGCAAAGTTGCGGTGACCAATAAAAGTAATTCTGACTCCGTTTAGCGATCGGGTTAATTATTTTTTTATATTGATAGATCATGTGATTCTGAAGGCGGTGATACCAAATATGTTTATGTTTGATTTTTTTATTGTTTTATTTTGAATGGGTCAAAAAGGGGGTGATTTGAACTTTTATATTTTTGAAAATATTTTTAAAAACATTTTTTTTTTTACTTTTGGCATGCTTCAATAGTCTCCAGGGGATACAAGAAGCTGCCATAATCTGATCAGCTGTGCTACTTACAGGCGATGATCAGATCGCCTCTTTATAGAAGAATTACTCACTTGTTATGAGTGCTGACCACCGGGCAGCGCTCATAGCAATCCGTCAGTGACAACCATAGAGGTCTGCTGGAGAACTCTGGTTGTCGTGCCAACTCATTGGTGACCCACGATCACGTGACTGGGTCACCAATGGGCAGGATTTCCGGCGTGCTTGCCGGAAGCGTGAGTTAAATACCACTGTCAGAGTTTGATAGTTTAACGAGTTACCAGCCGTGGGTGGATTGCGATTCTACCCACAGCTGTTAGAGGCACATGTCAGCTGACGTGCTGGAAAAGTTGTGGGCTCAGCGCCGGAGCCCACATCAAAGGGAGGGAGTCCGACATTGGCGTACATTTACACCCCATGTCGACAAGGTGTTAATTACTAACTCTGAATTTCGGATTCTGTTGGTAAAAGAAAGAGGGGGTGGCCTAGTTCAACATTTTTCCCTACATATTTTTCACGATCAGAGGGCTCTTGTATCCACCCAGTTAAGGTGCTAGAACGCTGAGTTCTTGCACTACATGCACAACTGGCTGCTGTATCTAATATAGTCTATTTCTAATACATGAAAATTCCACCAAGTTGTCATACTTTATTTTGCATACGTTATCCTACCTGGTACTCGGCCTGTTTTTTTTTCCATTACGTCTTTTATTTACGAGTAAGGTACGCCAAAGAAGACCATTCTGAAAATGAGCATGGGAGTTCCTTTACTGAGAGGTATTAATCATAGCTTGCCATGTCTTCATCACTGTGAGACACATCAGCCCTGGTTAATGCAGAAGAAAAAGAATCCTTCAATACTTGGTCTAATTTGCCCCAAAGTCATCATTACATCTTATTGAGGAGTAAAAGCTTTGACACTGGGACTGTCGGCGTCAGGTTACAACAATTCTGAAACAAGTTTATCCACTTTAATTAGAAAATGTTCAGTAGCATAAATTCCTTCTAGAAGTAAAATGATTAGTTACGGTTGCAGGTAGTCACAGTTTCTTCTCTCTTCTCACGATGTCTATACGCAGATTTTTGCTCCTTGCTTCCTTTTTGGGTGAGTAATTCTGATTTCTACTTTACATTTAATGAATATTTCATGGTAGTTCTGAGCTTAGACTTAAAATAATGTTTGAACCATTAGTGTCTCCACAAAAAAAAAAATTGACATGCTGCCAATCTGAAAAACGCGGTGCAAGTCAGTCTCCACGGGTGATCCGCCGGGGCACATAGACACACAGCGGACATGGAATTTCTAGAAATCCCATCCACTGTGCGGTAACAGCTGGCCGCTGCGTTTTTGACGCAGTGTCAAACCCGCAGCAAATCCTGAACGTGGAAATGTACCCTGTGAGATTGTATTGTTTTGACACTTGTTGTTTTGCACATGTCCAATAAAACTTGTTCCATTTTCACAGATGCGGAACTGTTGGCACATTGATCATATTTTTACATACCTCGTCATGGTAATTGAATAGTGATTTTATAGTTTTGAAAATTGTAGAAGTTTATGGATAGATTTAGTAGCACATCCCTATGATAGGTCAAAATTTTAAGGGCTCTATCACGTCCGAGTTTTTCGTTTGGCTATGTTCACACGTTGCGCTTTTTATGTTTTTTTAAGCAAATTTTATCTGCATTTTACAGCACCAGCAAAGTGTATGTGATTTCAGAAATCTCAGGCACACTTGTTTTTTGTTTTTTTTTGTCCACAGTATTTTGTGCAAAACCCAAGGTTTTGCAGACAGGACTAAGTCACTTCTTTCAGCGGCTTTTCCTCATTTTCCACCCATTGAAAGCAATGTGTGGTAGAAAAAATGCAGTTATCAGTTTTGTTGCGTTTTTTTGTGCCAAAACCTGATGAAGTAGAATCAGATTTTTTTTTTGCACTAAGCTTTAATCAGCATGCACAAAAGACAATGTACTCTGACAAAAAAATACTGCAAAAAACGCACCAAAAAACTAAGCATATCCTGCTTTTTTGAGGCAAGTTTCTTACTGCCAATAGAACAGGTTTTGCCTTAGGAAAAAAATGAATCAAAAATGCAATGTGTGAATGTAGAGTGAGCGAATATGTTCGGAATCGGTTGACGAATCTGAATTTGACATATTCGTGCCATATTAGTGCCCTATTTGTGCCGAATTTATGTTCATGATCGGTTCTGAATAGTGATGAGCGAGTATACTCGTTGCTTGGGTTTTCTGGAGCATGCTCGGGTGATCGCCGAGTATTTTGGCGTGCTCGGAGATTTAGTGTTTGTCTATGCAGCTGCATGATTTGCGGCTGCTAGACAGCCTGAATACATGTGGGGTTACCTGTTTGTTAGGAATTCCACACATGTATTCAGGCTGTCTAGCAGCCGCAAATCATGCAGCTGAGGCGACGAAAACCAAATTTCCGAGCACACCAAATACTCAAAGATCACCCGCGCAACGAGTATACTCGCTCATCACTAGTTTTGAACTTATTCGTTCATTTCTACTCCATTGACGTTTGTCTGTTTTGCAAAAACAATATTCGCCGCCGATCATAATCGAAACCGAATTTTGAAAAATTTGCTCATCTCTAGTTGTCACCTCGTATCTATGATATTCTAAGGGGCTGTGCACAAGTATGATTTCTTTTCCTCGGACCGAGAGCTCTACGGAAAATATCAAATAGATGTTCGATTTTGATACAAACGTCGGATCAAAATTGGCAATGCAATTCTATGGGTCTGCTAAAAAGTCAGACCGCACTCAGATGACATCTTAGTGCGGCTCGATTTTCATAGATTGTCAGAAGAGAGAAGGTGAGGAAACTTTTTTTTTTTTCTTCACATACGAATATAACTGATCACACTCAGACCACACTCTAATCAAACTCCAATCAAATCTGATCAGAATAACCAGTCCATTTTTCTCATACGTGGAAAATACTGAAATCTAAATATGGCTTAGGAATGGCTTTCCATTTAACCCCCTTAGCTCATAGTTTTGTTTTTTTATCTGCAGTTACCAAGACCCACAACTTTTTCTATTTTTCCATCCACTTAGTTGTATGAGAACCTTTTTTATGGTAAAAGTTGAAGTTTAATGTCACTATGTAATTCAGTTTCTAGTGTAGAGAGTGGGAGAAGAGGGTTGCATTGACAATCCAACACAATGGGCAGCACTTTGAACACATTTTATAAGTGGTCATAAACATGTAAATAACTCATGAAAGAGTAAAGTTACGTTAAAACCAAGCACACCATTGTTTTTCTTGTGAAATTCTCAATAAGTTTGATGTGTCACATGACCCTCTTCCCATTGGGAAAAAATAAAGTTCAAAATGGCCGGCATGGTCACCACCCATCTTTAAAAGTTTCCCCCCCATATACTAATGTGCCACAAACAGGAAGTTGATATCACCAACCATTCCTATTTTATTTAGGTGTATCCATATAAATGGTCCACCCTGTAGATCACTCTGTTTGTAATGACTCTATGTAATATATGAGATTCACTTTTTGTATTGAAGAACTGAAATAAATTAACTTTTTGATGATATTCTAATTTTGTGAGAAGCACCTGTATCTTAGTTCTGAACTGTCGTGCACAGCCGGGTGCCATTGGAGGGTGGATTACAGTGATTGAGGGGAGCTCCTGGTACCAGACAAGCTGTTAGTGAAGGTGCAGGAGCCAAGGAACAAATGGAGGAAGATGAGGAGGAAGAGGTGATGCGCGCGCAACACACCATGTACTTGGGCCTCATGGAAGCGCCTGTCATATCTTAGAGGTTTTGTCATGCCTGGCAGCCAGCGTTTTCTCATATCTTGTCTTCAGCACTAATAGTGGTGTCTTGATGGATAAGCGCATCTGGCTGTCCCCTGAAAGTGTAGACCACCTAATTTTCATTAAGATTAAGGTTGTGTGCCCACGTTGCATTTTTTTAGCATTTCCGCCACGTTTTTGCAGCCGTGGAAACGCTTAAAAAACGCATCCCCATGCAATCCTACGGGATTCTGCAGTTGCTGTGTCAATGCTGCAGATTTTACCGCTGCGGAATCGTATAGCGGTAAAATCCACAGCATGTCCATTATTTCTGCAGAATTGCGGCGGTTCCGCTGCCGTAAGATTGCATTGAAACGCTCACTTTATACATGTGGCTATGCTCACCATGCGTAAAGTGAGCGCTTCATGTGCGGTTGGTACCCAGGGTCTGGAGGAGAGGAGACTCTCCTCCATGACCTGGGTACCATATTCCTGTAAAAAATTGAATTAAAATAAAAAATAGGGATACACTTGCCCTTTGTCGGCCCTCGGAGTCCTCAGCGGTGCACGCAGTGCTGCCAGCAACTTCCGTTCCCAGGGATGCATTGCGCGAATGACCTCTGATGACATAGCGCTCTTGCGAGACCAATACGTCATCAGAGGTCATTGTCACAAGGCATCCCTTGGAAAGGAAGATGGCTGAGAGGCGGGAGGATTCCTGGAGCCGACAGAAGGTAAGTACGAGGTATATCCCTATTTTTTATTTTTTTTAATTTTTAACATTCTATCTTTTACTACTGATGCTGCATAGGCAGCATCAATAGTAAAAAAGTTGGTCACACTTGTCAAGCACTATGCTTGACAAGTGTGACCAACCTGTCAATCACTTTTCCAAGCGATGCTTCAAATCGCTTGGAAAAGCGCAAGCATTCTGCAAGCTAAAAATGCTTGCAAAACGCTTGTGTTTTGTGGGAAAACACATTCGAATTCCGCATGCGTTTTACCCGCGGCGGGGAGTTGAGGAAATGCTGCAGACATTTCCGCAGCATTTTTGCAACGTGGGCACTTAGCCTAACAAGTCATGGATCTCCAATGACTTTTACGCACCAATCGCAAGCCGAGCAGACTAGACGAGTGTCGTTTTTAGTGTGCTTCATTGATCTAGCGTTATTGCAGTCTCTGACACCTTTGTTGTGGCTTCTGTGCCTGATGTTGCTACTGCTGCTCATGTTACTAACAATTTTATGAAATGTGGAGACTCCAAGTTGGGTCTCCATTTGGTGGGCTGCATGTAGTGGAAGGGGTATCAGAGCCCCATTATACTATTTCTACTCAGGGGAAATTGATAATGTCTGTAAAACACTGGAATTAAAGGGGTTGTCCGGGCTTTTCACATAATCTCAGTGCATATCTGGGCTGCAGAATGTTGACAATAAGTAATTTACCTTTTGTGGCAAGTTTGCAGGGTTTCCAAGATATGATCTCTTGCTTGTAATAAAAACGTCCAGAGGGGATGTGCTCTGACATTGAAATGAGAACTGGTCGTTTCCTCACTAGTTTCACTTTCCATAGATCACTGTTCAGCGTGTGTCTGGGGGAGGAGCAGCTGGGTGGTCTGCTCTCTGCAGTGAGGCTGCTAAAGGGGGAGGATTTGTTACTGTGTGAGGAGGGATAGGCTTGTTCATGTGGTCGGGGAGGGCCTGTTGCTATGGAGGGTGGGGTTGTTGCTATAGAGGGCAGGTTTTTAGTAGAGTAGGAGGAAATGAACAGTTCTCATTTCAATGCCAGAACACTCCCCCCTGGACGTTTTTAGAGATCATATCTTGGAAACCCTGCAAACTGGCCACAGAAGGTAAATTACTTATTGTCAGCATTCTGCAGCCCAGATATGCACTGAGATTATGTGACAAGCCCGGACAACTCCTTTAATGTCGGTATATAAGCGAGTAAAATTAATTATTTAAATTGATGCCAATTTGATGGTGTCTGTCCCTAATTTTTGGAAATGTTTGGACTCCAAGTTGGGTCTCCTTCATGTGTGTTTCCTGAATTTGGCAGGGCTCTCCGACCACCCAGGCCTACACCTGTCATTCATCCACCTGTTTACTGATTAATATTTTAAGCTAGAAAAGGTGGTCCAAGCCCTGTCCAATGCTGAAATGTGGCCTGTTGGCTGGACCATGCAATTAGCTCAAATGATTTATATACTGAAATGTAGCCTGCTTTCTGAAGCACACTATTAGCACAAACAATTTAGATTCAGATATGTAGACTCCTGGCTGGAGCCAAACTAGTAGCACCAAATATTTATAAACTGAAATGTGGCCTGATTTGAAGACCACACTACTAGCACAAACAATTTGTATTTTCAAATGTGAACTGCTGCCTGGACAAAAATAATAGCAGCATAAAATATTTTTTCTGCCGAAATGTGGCAAGCTTTCTGGAGCGCACTATTAAAACAAACAAGTTAGATTCTGAAATTTAGACTCATGGATGGAGCAAAAATATGAGCACAAAATTATTATATACAGAAATGAGGCCTGCTTTCTGGAGCACGCTATTAGAACTAACAATTTAGATTCTCAAATGTGGACTTCTGGCTCAAGCACAATATTAGCAGCACAAAAGAGTTATATGCTGAATTGTGCCCTGTTGTCTCTAGCGAACACAATTAGCAAAAACAATTGATCGATTTCACAGCCACACAGGATTCTTTGTATCTGAACTAGCTGACTGACAATCAACCGCCTACCTATCTGACTATCCAGTAGCAGCAGCAGGAGCATCCTTTCTGCGCTGTTACACTGACAAAATGGCACCAAAAGAACATGGCTGCTCTTTATATGGAGAGGAAAATGTGACTTCAGCAGCCAATGACTCAAGCCCTTGTGTCTGGACATTGTGGATGGTTTTGGCGCCTTGATTGGCTTCCGGATTCTCCGCACATTAAGTTAAGAAGAAAAAAAATTAAGAATAAAAGTCTGCCGCTCCTCTAACCTCTCCCCACCCCTTCTCACATGCTCCCTACTCATCATAAAGCATCACTATCCTAGCCAAAGTCCTAACAAAAGCATTAGTGGAAGTGAAATCATGTAACGAACTTGGCTGAATTTTGCCAATTTTAGTAAAAATGCTCAGGTATCCGAACACGAATCCGAGTGCAATGTTCGTGCTGAATTTGAGATTGGAAAACATTTTCCAAACAAGTTCGCTCATCTCTACCACTTACATGCCAAAACAATAGAAACCCTACTGTTGACCCCATTTTGGAAACTACATCTCTCAAGGAATTCTCCTAGGGGTGTAATGAGTATTTTTAACCCTCAGGCGATTCACAGACTTGTATAACATTGGGCAGTGAAAATAAAACTAAAATATTGCTTTGCCCCCAAGTTTTCAAATTTCAAAACTGATAAGGGAAAATGGAAAGTAAAATTGGTTACACAATTTCTCATGAGTATGCCAATACCCTACGAGTGGACAAAAAATACTTTTGAGGCAAAATACAAAGCTCAGATGGGAAGGAGCGCCATAATGAAGCGAAGAGTTTGCTGGACTGGTTTATGGGTGTCAAGTTACATTCTCAGAGTCCCTGAGGTTCCAGAATAGCAGAACCCACCCCCCCATCCCCTTATGTATGACCCCATTTTGAAAACTGCACTCCTTAGTGAATTTATCTAGGGGAGCAGTGAGCATTTACACCATAGGTGTGTCATAAAATGTTATACTATGGGTGGTGAAAAGAAATATTTACACTTTTACTACTAAAATGTTGCTTTAGCCCCCGATTTCCAATTTCACAAGGTGCAATAGAATAAAATGACCCCATAATCCCTCTGGGAAGTAATCTATGGGTGTAGTTACAATGTTGTTTCTGGAAAACACCCATGTAGTCAAAGCCGGCAATTGCTGCTGAATGAAAATTGAAAATATGCCAATACAGTGTAGTGCCCATACATTGTGCCCAGCTTGTGCTTCTGGAAAAATGGACCATAAATTAAGCGAGAATGGCCTCTCTACAGTAAGGCCAAACGTGTGGAAGCTAGCTCCATTTTAAGAACACTGTTGGGCTCAGGGGGAAGGGGCATTTGAATTTGGGAGCACAGATTTTTCTGAATTTCTCTTTGGGGGGCGGGAGCCATGCTGATTCCCCAGATCCTTTGTGTTACCAATAATGTGGAAGCCCCTTATATTTCCATTACCAGATGACAGTTCTGAGTGGTAGGCTTGTTTTTTGTTTTTTGTGGGCTGACTTGAAACTTTTATTTGTAGCACTTTAGGGTACAGAACATTTTAAGGCTAGTTTCACACTTGCTTTTTTTTGCAGCGCGTTTTTCCTGCAAAAAAACGCATTGAAAAAACGCATACATAAGCATACAACTGCTGCGTTTTTTTCAAGCATTTTTATGAGCATGCATGAAAAAAACGCAGCGTTTTTATGCGTTTGTATGCGTTTTTAGTGCGTTTTTACCGCGTTTGCGTTTTTTTCCAACATTTTTAGGTGGCCCCTCACACTACCCAAACCATGACTTTACTAACCCTAACCCTGACCCTAACCCTAACCCTAACCCTGACCCTAACCCTAACCCTGACCCTAACCCTTAACCAAATCATACTTAACCCTAACCCAAACCCTAAACCCTAACTAACCCTAACCCTAACCCTAACCCTGACCCTAACCCTAACCCTGACCCTAACCCTAACCCTGACCCTAACCCTAACCCTGACCCTAACCCTTAACAAAACCATACTTAACCCTAACCCTGACCCTAACCCTGACCCTAACCCTGACCCTAACCCTTAACCAAATCATACTTAACCCTAACCCAAACCCTAAACCCTAACTAACCCTAACCCTAACCCTGACCCTAACCCTAACCCTGACCCTAACCCTAACCCTAACCCTGACCCTAACCCTTAACAAAACCATACTTAACCCTAACCCTGACCCTAACCCTAACCCTGACCCTAACCCTTAACCAAATCATACTTAACCCTAACCCAAACCCTAAACCCTAACTAACCCTAACCCTGACCCTAACCCTAACCCTAACCCTGACCCTAACCCTAACCCTGACCCTAACCCTTAACAAAACCATACTTAACCCTAACCCTGACCCTAACCCTAACCCTAACCCTGACCCTAACCCTTAACCAAACCATACTTAACCCTAACCCTAACCCTAACCCTGACCCTAACCCTTAACAAAACCATACTTAACCCTAATCCTGACCCTAACCCTGACCCTAATCCTTAACAAAACCATACTTAACCCTAACCCTGACCCTAACCCTGACCCTAACCCTAACCCTAACCCTGACCCTAACCCTAACCCTAACCCTAACCCTGACCCTAACCCTTAGCAAAACCATACTTAACCCTAATCCTGACCCTAACCCTGACCCTAACCCTTAACCAAACCATACTTAACCCTAACCCTGACCCAAACCCCAACCCTAACCCTGACCCTGACCATAACCCTAACCCTAAACCCCCTTAACTAACCCTAACTCTAACCCAAACCCCTAAATTCCATGGTTAAAAAAAAAAAAACGCATATGCAAAAAAACGCATACATGAGCATGCCAGTGCGCACATATGCGCATCCATAGGCTATAATGGCCATTTTTAGCGCAAAACGTGCGCATATGTGCGCATGCGCTTTTTTGCAGGGCCAAAAAATGCAACATGCTGCGTCTGGAAAATACCAACGCACACCCCCAAAAAACGCAGCGCATGAAAATCGCATACATGCGCTTACCAGCGCGCAGGTATGCGCACCCATGTTAAATATAGGGGAAAAAACGCATGCGCAGGTATGCGTTTTTTTCCAGCGCTAAAAAACGCAAATGTGAAACCAGCCTTAAATCAGTTCACATTTACCCTGCTCTCTAGGCTGAGAACGTACATCGGGGTTTCCATCTAAATTTACAAAATATGTGATTCAGATGAAAACCCCTTATGGATCCATTCACTAAAATGAGGGTTACTCTAGACTCCCCCTGGCCTCTGTTTTGCGGTGTCCGTCTTTTCAAAGGTGTACAAAACTGTGGTTGACTGTGCTTTTGTGAATGCTTTAAAAGACAGACACTGCCGTATCTCAGGCCAGGCAGTACTTCAAAGTGACTCCATCTGCCTCATGACAGTGAATTTTCTGTCAATGATTTTCATCTGAATCATATTTTTCAGAGATTTACAAGGAAACCCCGATGTAAGTTCTCAGCGTAGGATAAATGTGAGCCTTACTGCAATCTTTGGGAGGCAGAATGAACAAATCAATGGCAAGTAAATAATTGTTTTTGCTTTATTTATTTTTGATGCTGGTCATCGTATGGCAAAAGTGATAAGATGGCTTTTTTCTTCAGTTCGTACACTATTTGGCAAAAGCAATGGGGTCATTCAAAAGTACAGCTTGTCCTACAAAAAACAAGCTCTCACATGGCCATATTGACAGAAAATTAAAAAAGTTATGGCTCTGGGAATAAGGGGAGCATTAAAACAGAAACTCAAAAATGGAAAAACCCAAGGTCGCGATGGGGTTAACCAGTGGTGCAGCCATTTCTCCAAAGTTTCTCAGGAGCCATTTTTCAATATGACAACGCATGACCACGTTGCTCGTGCTACTGTGAGCAGCCTGCGTGGCCTAAATCTGCTATCATAGCCTGTAGCATCTCCAAACTTGTCTCCCATCAAGCACATCTAGATGTCACTGGTCAGCAAATACAAAGGTTGAGGATTCACCAAAGTACATTTCTCAGATGGCCATTAATGACCTCATTGATAGCAGCCAAGGCTGTAAGTGTGGGGATTTCTGCATGCAACACTCATACTCCATTCTGAATAAATTTAGATGTTTCGAAAATGTTTCCATTGTTGTCATCATTCACAGATCAGTAAAATGTCTATCCATCCTGTGATTTCTATGATTCTACAACTTCTTGGTGCTTTAATTTCAATGTTTTTTTTCAGTACACACTGAACAGGATAAGGTGTATTTAACCTTTTGCCATTCTTCTTGTATCAGTTGCTATTTGCTTGGGTCAGTTTATCATATCTGATATCACATTATATATATGATATATGCATTTTTGCTCATTTGTATCAAAATGTATTGTTCTGCCAGCCGTGATATTGTGTTTCAACACATAGTTCTATTTCTTACTTTAACAAATGACTATAGTTCATTTTTTCAATGCATCTATAATGAAGATTGAAACTTGGAGATTGTGTAAAATGGGTTGTATGGGACTTTTATATTGATCCTTACCCTTAAAGGGAATGTCCAGGTTTATCACAAAAGTCTGCAGTCACCCTACTTTATCGTACACTGTCAGGATCTCTGATGCCAGCGGCAAGACCTAGTGGTTATATGCATATTTCTGGCCACATTCTGACTAGACTTTGCTACTTTGCTCATTTCACTTATCTGGTTGGAATGTGGCCAGAACTATGCAAATTGCATAGTTGTGTTCACATGACCACCCAGTGTCGCCACCAGCACTGGAGAATCCTGACAGTGCTGATGTGAGTGCTGTGAGGATTCACATATTTGCAGTCACATATACTGGCTGTAGACTTTCATGAAAAACCTGGAAAACCCTTTTAATTAGGACATCTTAATTTGATGACAGTAGAGTTGAGCGACTTTTGCTTTTTTAGGGTCGCGTTTCGTTTCGTGAAACCCGACTTTTCCAAAAGTCGGGTCGAGCAAGATCGTCCGATTATAGGGAAAAGTCGGGGTCGTCCCGAAACACGAAACCCAATGTAAGTCAATGGGGAATAAAAGTCGGCAGTGAGAGGAGGACAGGAAACACACCTACAGTGCCCATTTGAATGCCAAAAGCATCAATTCTTCTTACTTAAGCTTGTCAACCTTAATTAACTTCATAATACAAGTTACGCACTGAAAAATGGGGGTTATTTGGCTAAATTTGTGGGGGGGGAGGGCTGGCTGCAGGTTTTCATGTGCCCTGGGCGAAAGAGCGCCCCTTTAACACATACCACAACTCATCATGCTCCGATACGGCAGAGAAATAGCGGTATAGTACAATGAAAAATACCTCACTTTTTACATCTCATGACGAGGCCCATCTATTTCTCCATACAAAATCATTGGTCCCATATAATGTTTGAAACAGTATATGATGAGCTCCACATAATGCTACAGTATATGTTGGTCCCCATGGATGAAGCTCCACTGTCTTATGGGCCCAAATAATGCTCCAAACATAATGGGCCCCATTTCTACTGCTCTAGTGTATAATGGGCCCTGTAAATGCTGCTCCAGTGTCTGATGTCCACCTTTGGAATGTTCCAGTGTATGGTGGGCCCCATCTATCATTCTCCAGAGTATAGTGCTCCCCAAAAATTGCTGTCCCAACATAGAAAACAATCAAATAAGTCTCCTCGCTAGGGAATCCCTGTACTTGTCTGGACAGGTGCTGTAGCTTGCTTAACAGCTCGCCAGCCGTTCTCACGCCCAGTATGGATTGCATGTGATTGCACAAAGGTTAGAAAGGTTACCGTATCCCTGGATAACATGTATGGATAGCGTACACATTCAAAATATATGTCTATACAGCATGAGGCAGGCTCAGACGGTGTTAGGCCCAGTATGGATTGCACGTCATTGCACAAAGGTTAGAAGGGGTACCGTATCCCCGGATAACATGTATGGATAGCGTACACATTGAAAATATATGTCTATACAGCATGAGGCAGGCTCAGACGGTGTTAGGCCCAGTATGGATTGCACGTCATTGCACAAAGGTTAGAAGGGGTACCGTATCCCCGGATAACATGTATGGATAGCATACACATTCAAAATATATGTCTATACAGCATGAGGCAGGCTCAGACGGTGTTAGGCCCAGTATGGATTGCACGTCATTGCACAAAGGTTAGAAGGGGTACCGTATCCCCGGATAACATGTATGGATAGCGTACACATTCAAAATATATGTCTATACAGCATGAGGCAGGCTCAGACGGTGTTAGGCCCAGTATGGATTGCACGTCATTGCACAAAGGTTAGAAGGGGTACCCGTATCCCCGGATAACATGTATGGATAGCGTACACATTCAAAATATATGTCTATACAGCATGAGGCAGGCTCAGACGGTGTTAGGCCCAGTATGGATTGCACGTCATTGCACAAAGGTTAGAAGGGGTACCGTATCCCCGGATAACATGTATGGATAGCGTACACATTCAAAATATATGTCTATACAGCATGAGGCAGGCTCAGACGGTGTTAGGCCCAGTATGGATTGCACGTCATTGCACAAAGGTTAGAAGGGGTACCGTATCCCCGGATAACATGTATGGATAGCGTACACATTCAAAATATATGTCTATACAGCATGAGGCAGGCTCAGACGGTGTTAGGCCCAGGATGGATTGCACGTCATTGCACAAAGGTTAGAAGGGGTACCGTATCCCCGGATAACATGTATGGATAGCGTACACATTCAAAATATATGTCTATACAGCATGAGGCAGGCTCAGACGGTGTTAGGCCCAGTATGGATTGCACGTCATTGCACAAAGGTTAGAAGGGGTACCGTATCCCTGGATAACATGTATGGATAGCGTACACATTCAAAATATATGTCTATACAGCATGAGGCAGGCTCAGACGGTGTTAGGCCCAGTATGGATTGCACATCATTGCACAAAGGTTAGAAGGGGTACCGTATCCCCGGATAACATGTATGGATAGCGTACACATTCAAAATATATGTCTATACAGCATGAGGCAGGCTCAGAGGGTGTTAGGCCCAGTATGGATTGCACGTCATTGCACAAAGGTTAGAAGGGGTACCGTATCCCCGGATAACATGTATGGATAGCGTACACATTCAAAATATATGTCTATACAGCATGAGGCAGGCTCAGACGGTGTTAGGCCCAGTATGGATTGCATGTCATTGCACAAAGGTTAGAAGGGGTACCGTATCCCCGGATAACATGTATGGATAGCATACACATTCAAAATATATGTCTATACAGCATGAGGCAGGCTCAGATGGTGTTAGGCCCAGTATGGATTGCACGTCATTGCACAAAGGTTAGAAGGGGTACCGTATCCCCGGATAACATGTATGGATAGCGTACACATTCAAAATATATGTCTATACAGCATGAGGCAGGCTCAGACGGTGTTAGGCCCAGTATGGATTGCACGTCATTGCACAAAGGTTAGAAGGGGTACCGTATCCCCGGATAACATGTATGGATAGCGTACACATTCAAAATATATGTCTATACAGCATGAGGCAGCCTCAGACGGTGTTAGGCCCAGTATGGATTGCACGTCATTGCACAAAGGTTAGAAGGGGTACCGTATCCCCGGATAACATGTATGGATAGCGTACACATTCAAAATATATGTCTATACAGCATGAGGCAGGCTCAGACGGTGTTAGGCCCAGTATGGATTGCACGTCATTGCACAAAGGTTAGAAGGGGTACCGTATCCCCGGATAACATGTATGGATAGCGTACACATTCAAAATATATGTCTATACAGCATGAGGCAGGCTCAGACGGTGTTAGGCCCAGGATGGATTGCACGTCATTGCACAAAGGTTAGAAGGGGTACCGTATCCCCGGATAACATGTATGGATAACGTACACATTCAAAATATATGTCTATACAGCATGAGGCAGGCTCAGACGGTGTTAGGCCCAGGATGGATTGCACGTCATTGCACAAAGGTTAGAAGGGGTACCGTATCCACGGATAACATGTATGGATAGCGTACACATTCAAAATATATGTCTCAGGAGGCAGGCTCAGACGGTGTCAGGCACAGTATGGATTTGACGGCCCAGATTACACAGCGGAGGAGCAGGGAGAGGTAAAGATTGCAAATGCTGGGGCCCTGGCCAAGCAAGGGGGGCCCACTCGTGGGCGTCGGTACTGGCACTGGGCCCCTCATAGTACAGCGGTGTGTCTGACGGCGGGTGTGCACCACCACCGTCAGAGACACTTGATTGCACTATGAGGGACCCTGTGCCAGTGCCCGCGCCCAAGAGTCGGCCTACCCACCTGTCCAGGGCAACGGCACTCGCACGGTGTCGTGCGCTAGGTGGTGACCCCGGCCATGGGGGGGGAGGCAGCACAGTTAGGGAGTTTTAGAAAGTGGCATATGTTGATGTTGGACATTCAACTGATGCAAAAGGCGAAATAGGTGAAGTACCAGGAAGAGGTGGACCAAAGCAAGCCATTTTTCTGTCACCCTATGTGTCATCAGGGGAAGGTGGGACAAAATCCTTGGAAACCCATGCGTGGTTCATTTTAATGAAGGTTAGATCATCCACATTTTGGGTTGACAGACGGGTCCTTTTTTCTGTCAGGATTGATCCAGCTGCACTGAAGACTCTTTCTGATAGCACACTTGCAGCTGGGCAAGCGAGCTCCTGTAAGGCATATTGGGCCAATTCAGGCCAGGTGTCCAGTTTAGCGGCCCAATAGTCAAAGGGGAATGACCTGTGTGGGAGAACATCGATATGGGAGGAAAAGTAGTTTGTAACCATAGTTGACAACTGCTGTCTCCTGTCACTTTCCATCGATGCAGTATTACCAGTTGTGTGAGCGGTATTTGAAAAATCAGTCCACAACATTGTCATGAAACCCCTGTCTCCAACGCCACTTCTGCTGTGTGCACCACGAATACCTCTGCCAAGCTGCCCCCGGCCCGTACGGCTCGTGTGAGAACCATCACCGCTGCTGTGTGCTGGGAATGCCTCAAGCAACCGATTTACCAGAGTTGCTTGTTTATTAGCCAATATTAGGTCAAGGTTCTCCTGTGGCATGATGTTTTGTAATTTGCCTTTATAGCGTGGATCCAGGATGCTGGCCAACCAGTAGTCGTCATCGTTCATCATTTTGGCAATGCGGGGGTCCCTTTTTAGGATCCGCAAGGCATAATCTGACATGTGGGCCAATGTTCCCGGTGTCAATGATGCACTGCGAGTGCTGGGTGGAGGAGCACTTTCTGGCAAATCCACATCCCTCCAGTCACGCACAAACCCTGTACCAGACCTTGCCACGCCAACATTTTCACTTGCCCCACGAGATGCATCCTCCTCCCCTAAGTAATCATCCCCATCATCCTCCTCCACCTCGTCCAGGAGAGGTCCCTGAGCAGACAATGGCTGAATGTCATCAAGGATTCCCTCCTCCTCTTCCTCCTCATCAACATTGGCTGCAGACGCCTGCTCCTTAAGGTGCGTCAAAGTTTGCATGAGCAGACGCATAAGTGGGATGCTCATGCTTAGGATGGCGTCGTCTGCGCTTACCAGCCGTGTGCATTCCTCAAAACACTGAAGGACTTTACAAAGGTCTTTCAGCTTCGACCACTGCACGCCTGTCAACTCCATGTCTGCTCTCAAAGTGCCTGGCCGTGTATCCTCCCACAAATGCATTATGGCCTGCCTCTGCTCGCACAGCCGCTCCACCATGTGCAGGGTGGAGTTCCACCTTGTTGCAATGTCGATAATGAGGCGGTGGTTGGGAAGGTGGAGCAATCGCTGCAGCTTCTGCATATGAACGGAGTGTACAGGCGACCGGCGGATGTGCGCGCACAGTCTTCGCACCTTCTGGAGCAGGGCTGTTAACTCCGGATAATTTTTGAGGAAGCACTGCACCACCAGGTTCAAGGTGTGAGCCAAGCAAGGTATGTGGCTGAGTTTTGAAAGGGCTGTGGCTGCCACAAAATTACGGCCGTTATCACTAACTACCTTGCCTGCCTCAAGATGTACACTGCCCAGCCATGACTCAGTTTGTCGCTTCAAGTACTCGACCAGCACCTCGGCGGTGTGTCTGTCGCCCAAACACATCATCTGCAACACAGCCTGCTGACGCTTTCCACTAGCTGCTCGATAGGGGGACACATCGTGTGCAACAGTGGCAGCTGCAGATGGAGTGCTCGTACGACTGCGCTCTGTGGACGAGCTGTCGCTTCTGGAGGAGGAGGAGGAGGGTCGAACGCCTACAGCCAACTGTTTCCTATACCGTGGGCTAGGCAGCACTGTCCCTCCACCGCTGTCATCCACCACATTAACCCAGTGCGCAGTGATGGACATGTAACGGCCCTGGCCATGCCGACTGGACCATGCATCAGTTGTGAGGTGCACCTTTCCGCTCACTGACTGCTTGAGTGCATGGACAATGCGGTCTTTCACATGATGGTGGAGGGCTGGGATGGCTTTGCGAGAGAAGAAGTGGCGACTGGGTAGGTCATAGCGTGGTACTGCATAGGCCATGAGTTCGCGGAAAGCTGTGCTTTCCACCAACCGAAAGGGCATCATCTCAAACGAGATTAGTTTGGCAATGTGGGCGTTCAAACCCAGTGTACGCGGATGAGAGACTGAGTACTTTCTTGACCTACTCATAGTGTCTGGGAGGGTGAGCTGGACTTGAGAGCTGCATATGGTGGAAGTAGCGGTGGACAGGGCGGACTGAGAGAGGGTTGATGATGGTGATGGAGTTGGTGTTCTTTCTGATGGCCTAGAATCAGTCTTTCGTTGATATAACAGTGGGATTCCCTGACTGCTGTGGCCTTGCAACGACACCTCAACATTTGCTGCTGTGCTAACCGGTGGGCTTACAGTGGGGGAAACAATGTAGCGTTGCTGACTACCTTCGTTGTGATCAGTTGCACATGTGGCACTTGAGGTTTGGTGTTGTGTCCACGCTTGCAAGTGCATGCTGGTTAAATGTCTAAGCATGCAACTGGTATTCAAATTTTTCAGATTTTTCCCTCGGCTAAAGGTCTTTGCGCACTTCTTACAGATAACCTTGGCCTGATCATGAGGATTTTGTTCAAAAAAGTGCCACACTGCACTCTTCCTACTTTGGCAGACATTTTGCGGCCTAGCACGCTGTGATCTTTTGACCCTCTGGACAAGCTGTCCAGCAACTCTTTTGATGTTTGGAACCTGTCTTTGGAGTGCTCCGGGCCTGCGTGCGGTCTCCCCTGAGACTCCTCACCTACTATCGTTCATTTTGGTAATAATTACCGATTTTATTGCTGCCTTTCATTTTGAGTATGGTAGCAATTGTCATCACATCATGGTTATAGAGGGTGAGGGTTTGAGAGATTTTTTCTCAAACGTTTTTTGTATCTCCCTATTAAGGCTTATCGGTATTATATAATATATGTAATGGTTATAATGAGGATGTTACACCACCATTTGGTGTTATATGTTGATAGTGATATCCTTTAGCCACTATTATAGCGGCCTTTTTGACAACATGTTCATGTTATACCATTGTCTTATTCAGCGTCTATGTATATACACATGTATATTTGTTTACATTTATTTATTGACTTTATATAGATATGTGTATATATTATGTTACTAGGACTGGTTGATTAATGAATCAGTTATAGGGAGTATAGTGTCCCTATGGTACATTTATTTTGATGAGGAGAGTTCTATGTCCTTGTTGGACTACATCATCTCTATGCTCTAGGGAGGTCTGCCGTGTTTTCCATGGTGCGTGGATTAATTCTGGGCACTTTAGCACTGTTTGTCTAGGATCTGTTTGTATGTCCCAATAAAGATATATAATTTTATATCGGATCTGTGGTCGTTTCTGAGTGGTTCTCCACTCCCCCCTTTTTTCTGCTAGATAACAGCTGTTGCGATGTCGATGTCTGCTGTGGATGCTCCTCATCTGAGCTATTGGAAGCAGCACCCTCTTCCCCCAATGGATGCCAATCTGGGTCAACAACTGGGTCATCCATCACCTCCTCTTCTATGTCATGTGCACCTTTCTCTGTGTCACCGTGTATGGTGGTATAGTGTGCGGGAAGGGGCACCTGAGTCTCATCAGGGTCAAAATCTGGCTCTGTACACTGCGAGGACAATGTAGTGCTCTGAGTGAATGTACCAGCAGAATCATCCATCAGCGACTGTGCATCAGTGCACTCCATGTCAGATTCATCTTGGCCTGGGTAATTCACCATTTGACTTGATAATCCAGGCATGGTATGTGAAAACAGCTCCATGGAGTAATCAGTAGTATGGCCTGCGTCATCCTTCAATCTTGGTTGGGGTGAAGGACACAAGGAAAGGTGTGGTTCATGAACATGAGCCTCCAATGACGACTCAGTGCTTTTACTTTTTACAACTGAAGAAGAGGAGGCGATAGAGCTGGAGGCTGAGTCAGCAATGTAAGACAAAACTTTTTCCTGATGCTCTGCCTTTAAAAGCGGTTTGCCAACTCCTAGAAAACTAAGCGTTCGAGTCCTTATGTAGCCAGACGATGACGCAGGGTCAGCACCTCCTGCATTCGGTCCTATTTTGCTCTTGCCACTACCATCAGATCCAACACCATCATTAACAGCTGCCAACCCCCGCCCAATTCCACGGCCTCTTCCACCAGCCTTCCTCATTTTTGGTAGAAATGTAGACAAAATCCAACAAACTATATAGTAATGTAAAACAAGGTACAAGGTGTCTATAGGACAGGGGAGTTTTAGAATTTCTGCACACACTTGTGGACAGTGGACACTTGTGGATTGTGTGCGGCCCACTGATATCTGAGCGCTATGTGACACGCTCGATGGCACAGCTGCCTATGACCAAAGTGACGAGAGGATAATGGAGATTTTGAATCTCTGCGTACACTTGTGGACAGTGAACACTTGTGGATTGTGTGCGGCCCACTGATATCTGAGCGCTATGTGACACGCTCGATGGCACAGCTGCCTGTGACCAAAGTGACGAGAGGATAATGGAGATTTTGAATCTCTGCGTACACTTTTGGACACTGGACACTTGTGGATTGTGTGCGGCCCACTGATATCTGAGCGCTATGTGACACGCTCGATGGCACAGCTGCCTGTGACCAAAGTGACGAGAGGATAATGGAGATTTTGAATCTCTGCGTACACTTTTGGACAGTGGACACTTGTGGATTGTGTGCGGCCCACTGATATCTGAGCGCTATGTGACACGCTCGATGGCACAGCTGCCTGTGACCAAAGTGACGAGAGGATAATGGAGATTTTGAATCTCTGCGTACACTTGTGGACAGTGGACACTTGTGGATTGTGTGCGGTCCACTGATATCTGAGCGCTATGTGACACGCTCGATGGCACAGCTGCCTGTGACCAAAGTGACGAGAGGATAATGGAGATTTTGAATCTCTGCGTACACTTTTGGACACTGGACACTTGTGGATTGTGTGCGGCCCACTGATATCTGAGCGCTATGTGACACGCTCGATGGCACAGCTGCCTGTGACCAAAGTGACGAGAGGATAATGGAGATTTTGAATCTCTGCGTACACTTTTGGACACTGGACACTTGTGGATTGTGCGCGGCCCACTGATATCTGAGCGCTATGTGACACGCTCGATGGCACAGCTGCCTGTGACCAAAGTGACGAGAGGATAATGGAGATTTTGAATCTCTGCGTACACTTGTGGACAGTGGACACTTGTGGATTGTGTGCGGCCCACTGATATCTGAGCGCTATGTGACACGCTCGACGGCACAGCTGCCTGTGACCAAAGTGACGAGAGGATAATGGAGATTTTGAATCTCTGCGTACACTTTTGGACACTGGACACTTGTGGATTGTGTGCGGCCCACTGATATCTGAGCGCTATGTGACACGCTCGATGGCACAGCTGCCTGTGACCAAAGTGACGAGAGGATAATGGAGATTTTGAATCTCTGCGTACACTTTTGGACACTGGACACTTGTGGATTGTGTGCGGCCCACTGATATCTGAGCGCTATGTGACACGCTCGATGGCACAGCTGCCTGTGACCAAAGTGACGAGAGGATAATGGAGATTTTGAATCTCTGCGTACACTTGTGGACAGTGGACACTTGTGGATTGTGTGCGGCCCACTGATATCTGAGCGCTATGTGACACGCTCGATGGCACAGCTGCCTGTGACCAAAGTGATGAGAGGATAATGGAGATTTTGAATCTCTGCGTACACTTTTGGACACTGGACACTTGTGGATTGTGTGCGGCCCACTGATATCTGAGCGCTATGTGACACGCTCGATGGCACAGCTGCCTGTGACCAAAGTGACGAGAGGATAATGGAGATTTTGAATCTCTGCGTACACTTTTGGACACTGGACACTTGTGGATTGTGTGCGGCCCACTGATATCTGAGCGCTATGTGACACGCTCGATGGCACAGCTGCCTGTGACCAAAGTGACGAGAGGATAATGGAGATTTTGAATCTCTGCGTACACTTTTGGACACTGGACACTTGTGGATTGTGTGCGGCCCACTGATATCTGAGCGCTATGTGACACGCTCGATGGCACAGCTGCCTGTGACCAAAGTGACGAGAGGATAAGGGAGATTGGATTGCTTTTAAAAAAGCAGTTTGCGGAGCAGTGGGTAAACAGCAATGCCAGCGTGTCAGGAAGCCTTAAAAGGCAGCCCAACAACCAACACCACTGATACACCACAATATAGCCTCCCCTTGCACTGCACACACAGTGACTTGTGTGTTGTGCAGGCCAAATCGCTTGCAGCAGAAGCAGTTTTTTTGTCTTCTTCCCTGCCTAACGCTCTCCCTACAGAATCAGCAGCAACCTCTCCCTATACTAAGATCGGCAGAAGTAAGATGGCGGTCGGCGTGCACGCCCTTTTATACCCCCTGTGACGCCCACCAAAGCAAGCCAATCATTTGCATGCCCTTCTGAAAGATGGTGGTGACCCGTGCCTATGTCATCACGTTGCCCACAGTGTCCGTGGATCCTGATTGGCTGAAAAAGAGCGCAAAACAAACTTTTGAAACGCGACTTTGGCACGTAAGTCGCCGACCTCGTGGCCGACCTCATCCTAGGGTCGGGTTTCGTTTCATGAAACCCGACTTTGCCAAAAGTCGGCGACTTTTGAATTTTTTCGACCCGTTTCGCTCAACTCTAGATGACAGATATGTATTTTACTTTTACATTAAATTGGAATAATTATTATTTGTCCTGCTCTTTTCTAAGGTTTATGTTACAGTCAAGATTGCAGCTATAACCATCTGGTGCAGTTCTTAAAACTCGACAGTCAGAGCAAAGATGTGCGGCCAGTTTTGAAATGGGAAGATACCACCAACGTGACTATAACAATGTATCTATACACAATTGTCAAACTGGTAAGTTCTTATGGGTCTGTACTTTAGCTTTTAACTTATTTTATTTATCTTTCTCACTTATATAACGCCATAAATTTTTACACCGCTTAAAAAAGTTTATTTTCGGTTTGTTATGATTCATGTTAGTTTACCTATTTGTAAGAAACTAAAACTGTAGAAGTATTGCCTAGTTTCATCTAAGAGTCGGCAGGGAAGATTAAAGTTATGAAGAATGTGTAACGGCACGAACTCCACTGTATCATGCCAGTCAAAGACACAGACAGAAGAGGGTCCCTGTGCAAGAACCACAGATGGACCCTTTGCAGACCAATAGCTCACCATGATGCAAAATTCCACCTGCTTAAGGGCTCGTTTACATATCAAATTTTCTCGTATGAGTCCCATCCGTGGCTTTCACAGATAACATTTTTGCCTATGATATTCTATAAGGCTGTGCATATTTCCGACTTTTTTCTTTTTGTTGGACCAAGTGCTCCTTGGAAAATATTGGAGACATGTTCAATTTTGATACAAGTGACGGATCAAAATCGGCAATACAAGTTTATGGTTCTGTAAAAAGAAAAATGGAGAAGACTTGGATGACATCCGAGTTCGGTCAAATTTTCATGGACTGTAAGAAAGAAGAAGGTGGAGAAACTTTTTTTTTTTTTTCTCTCCACGTACAACCACACTTTGATAAGAGTCTGATCAGAATAATCAAGTTTTTTTTCTTGTATGTGGAAAATACTGTAATTGCAATGAATCCTAAGAGATGGAAATGATCCTTGTTACCTCTTGGGCTCGTGTGTGGCTGCACTATTGGGGCCGCCCCTGATGCCAGTGTCATATCTTGTGGACCAGACATACTGTAAACAGGAACGTGGATGCAACAGCGCAAAGAATGAGGACTCAGTAGTAACTTAATCAAAACAAATATTTGAATAACATGGATGTATGTAGTGCCAATGGCACAATATCAAAGGGTATAGCAAAGAATGGAAATACAATAAATTATATGATGAGAATACAGCAATTCTGTTAGCACACTACTGTTCTGTTGTTACAAGTGAACGACTATTATCGTCAGGCATGTCTTTGACCTAATGCCTAGACCAAAAGGGCGTCACAATACTATTGGGCCCATCACCGTCGTCCCTCTGTCTCTCTCTTAGGCAGTACAAATTGTCATACAGGCCCTAACTGGAGTCTACGATATTCCGCAAGTCAGACAGTGTAGGACTGCCTCGATCAGGGTCACCTTGGCAATGGTGAGATGGCTTTTCATGCTTTTTTTAATCAAAAATTGTATTACTAAGAACCCTCTGCTATTTAAACACACTTTTGCTTTTTACTTATTTAGTTATAGCAGGGTTTTTGTTTACTTTGCTTCTTGTAGGTTTTTTCAATGGCCAAATTGAACGTGTGTTTATATGCTGCACGCATACCAACTTTAGCTAAGCTCAATTTTTGTGTGTTTTTTCTAGACCAAAAGGGCGTCACAATACTATTGTGCACATCACCGTCTCTCTCTTAGGCAATACAAATCATCATACAGGCCCTAACTGGAGTCTACGATATTCCACAAGTCCGTCATAAATCAATCACTTTGTACACCTGTTGTGCTGGCTGCAGTAGTCCCCTGAAGCACGTTCCTAGTCCCCTTTGTTCCATACATCTACACAGACAGTTATAGCTCACACAAACGTCCCTCTTCTGCGGCTTAATCATTTTTCTCTGCCCTGGCTCTCCGCATGGGTTCCCCAGCTCTGGTCTCTCGTCTCCAGTTCTGGTCACTCAGATCTGGCTACTAGATTCTTTACTCTGTTCTGGTCACTCAGTTCTGGTTACTTGATTCTTTGTCAGAACCGGTTAATATGTTTCTTGCTCAGATCTGGTTTCTAGGTTTTTTACTCAGATCTGGTTACTTGTAATGGTGCTTATAAGCTAACTCTGCTGCATTGCAGGTCCGTGCTGTCACAGGTCCAGGCGCCGATTCCTCCCCTTCTCTGCCCTCATGGGCCTTTTATAAATAATAACTGTGTCACAATTGTCACCTGACCTGGTGTTTCCTTTAATCTCTTTCCCTCAAAAACCATGTTCTACATCTTACCTTTCCTGCTGATGCAGTTCTTGCTACTTTTTCTTGTCCTGCAACATTTGACCAGCAGATTGTGGTGCTTGCTTGTCGACACTCTATTAGGCATCAAACTGTGGAAATTTCTCATTTGTTCATCTCTTTACAATAACTCCTCCAGATTTCTAACCTCATAAAGCCTCCACCCAAAAAGTACAAACATCTAATTAAATACAAAATGAGTTTATTGTCCACACAACTATTACATATAGATGCATTGGCCCATAAATATGCTCATAATGCACTGAGCTAGTCTAAATCACTTCTTAAATTGGCAAATTCGAGTGCCCAATGCTGCGAGTGCCAATTACCAGGCTACTGTTTTTTGTATACTGAATGCAATCACCTATCCCCATCTTTCTTGATCATTATTTTTGATCTTTTCTTGAGGGAATCGAACAAAATTATTTGTCAGTTAAAGCCATTGGTTGGTCATTGATATATGTCTATCTGGTGGGTAGGTAAGTCTCCAGCACATTTTAAACCTTGCCATAAAAGTTTCAAATACACATGGTATATGTAGTCTATCAAGGAAGTGTAAGTCAACCGTGGAGCATCTGGACTGTGATAACCACATTTTCAGCCCTACTGAAGGCTTTCTAAAGATTGTGCATCTGATGGCTCTTGCACTTTACTCCAAATACTGTAGATTAATGGGTGTGCTTCACAATCAATAACATGTTTTATGGAAAAGTAAGAATTTTTGTAGCGATAAAGACAAAATAGTTGAATAATTTATATCTTTAGGAGGTGTTAGAAGAGAGCAACTAAACTTGTTTAATTTAATCATTGATCAGCTTATGTAAATTTATGAATCTTTGTAATATACTTTATCACCTTAATCTGCTTTCTTCTATCTTTATCACCAAGCTGAAAGTGCTGTTTTGTCTGCCTAGTCCATTCTGTTGTAGTACTTGATTTAAATGGCAGGTCTAGCAAATATCTGTATTCCGAAAATCATGTTTTCTGCTTGCCTCCCCTTTGCTGACAGGGAATAGTATCTGAGGATAAGGGAAGGGAGAAGGGAATATCACGCTCTGTGCTAGACCTGCAGTTCAAATCAACTAAGTCAGAAAAGACTACGCAGACAAAACAGCACTTTCAGCCTGGTTTTAAAGATGGAAAGAACTGAAGTTTATTACAAAGATTCATAACTTTACAAATGCTGATCAATAGTAAAAATAGTAACGCTTTAATCATGTTATTACACTTTTGGGTTCGACCACTAGCATTACCATGAATCTCCTTTCAAAAGTGCTTTTCCGTTTGTTTAGCTTTGTGGTTCCTTTGAGGGTCCACTTGTTAGACCTCTGTTATTCAGTATGTTTACCGACCAGTCAAGGCGCAGCAGCAGCTATTTTCTGTCATGCCTACATAGGAGTTGTGCCTATCTCAACCCCATCAGGTGAACGGTAACTATCACTCTCTCCTACTCTCCCACCATAGGGTACCACCCAATTGTGCGCTTCGTTTCCCACTTCTAGGTTTACACATTCACTACGTTACAGCATGTGCTAGCAATATACTCTAATGGCTCATTTAGACAAGCTAATGATGTGTTTGTAGGATTGTCCACTCCTGACTAATGGCCCTTCTAAGCAGCCGAGGAAAAAGCAAAATGCTTGTTCAATGGGTGGGATGATTATTAAGCCGGCTTAAAAAAAGTCATGGTTATCGGCAGCTCATCGCCCTGTGTAAGCAGGAAATTTTACTGCCGATAACATGACATTTTATAGGCACCGAAAGATCGTCTTGAAAATCATTCATTGCACATATTATGTCTTTGGACTATATAGACATGCCAGTAAATGGTCACTGATCATCTTGAATATAGCCAATAATCAACTGTTTAACAGCCTTATTTGTCTTGTGTAAAAAGGCCATCACATATTTAGGTAAAATAGCCCCTTTGATGCATTAAAGGAGATGTCTGGTTTTGTAAACACCTGTTCAGAACCTTAATCTTTTTGCCGTATTAGGAAGTGATTACTTTGTTGGTACTCGCATTCCTCTACATTACACACACAGCTTGTTAATTTTAATGGACACCTGTAATGCTTAATTTTGCCTGTGGAGGAGCTGTCTAAGAATAGCTCACCTTCTGTTAGATACCCCACACGTTACAATTGATCACTAGCTATCACTCCCAGCAATAGGGCACCTTGTGATCACCTGAGACAACGCTTCTAATAAAATAAAATATGCAATTTGGACAAACTGTTTAAGATAGAAAAAGTTACTGTATATTATAGAAGATTTAATATTACTGTCAGTGTAAACCACCCTAGATTATTCTTACTTATTGTATTCTATTTTCAGGATAACCACATGCTTTCACAGATAACATTTTTGCCTATGATATTCTATAAGGCTGTGCATATTTCCGACTTTTTTCTTTTTGTTGGACCAAGTGCTCCTTGGAAAATATTGGAGACATGTTCAATTTTGATACAAGTGACGGATCAAAATCGGCAATACAAGTTTATGGTTCTGTAAAAAGAAAAATGGAGAAGACTTGGATGACATCCGAGTTCGGTCAAATTTTCATGGACTGTAAGAAAGAAGAAGGTGGAGAAACTTTTTTTTTTTTTTCTCTCCACGTACAACCACACTTTGATAAGAGTCTGATCAGAATAATCAAGTTTTTTTTCTTGTATGTGGAAAATACTGTCATTGCAATGAATCCTAAGAGATGGAAATGATCCTTGTTACCTCTTGGGCTCGTGTGTGGCTGCACTATTGGGGCCGCCCCTGATGCCAGTGTCATATCTTGTGGACCAGACATACTGTAAACAGGAACGTGGATGCAACAGCGCAAAGAATGAGGACTCGGTAGTAACTTAATCAAAACAAATATTTGAATAACATGGATGTATGTAGTGCCAATGGCACAATATCAAAGGGTATAGCAAAGAATGGAAATACAATAAATTATATGATGAGAATACAGCAATTCTGTTAGCACACTACTGTTCTGTTGTTACAAGTGAACGACTATTATCGTCAGGCATGTCTTTGACCTAATGCCTAGACCAAAAGGGCGTCACAATACTATTGGGCCCATCACCGTCGTCCCTCTGTCTCTCTCTTAGGCAGTACAAATTGTCATACAGGCCCTAACTGGAGTCTACGATATTCCGCAAGTCAGACAGTGTAGGACTGCCTCGATCAGGGTCACCTTGGCGATGGTGAGATGGCTTTTCATGCTTTTTTTAATCAAAAATTGTATTACTAAGAACCCTCTGCTATTTAAACACACTTTTGCTTTTTACTTATTTAGTTATAGCAGGGTTTTTGTTTACTTTGCTTCTTGTAGGTTTTTTCAATGGCCAAATTGAACGTGTGTTTATATGCTGCACGCATACCAACTTTAGCTAAGCTCAATTTTTGTGTGTTTTTTCTAGACCAAAAGGGCGTCACAATACTATTGTGCACATCACCGTCTCTCTCTTAGGCAATACAAATCGTCATACAGGCCCTAACTGGAGTCTACGATATTCCACAAGTCCGTCATAAATCAATCACTTTGTACACCTGTTGTGCTGGCTGCAGTAGTCCCCTGAAGCACGTTCCTAGTCCCCTTTGTTCCATACATCTACACAGACAGTTATAGCTCACACAAACGTCCCTCTTCTGCGGCTTAATCATTTTTCTCTGCCCTGGCTCTCCGCATGGGTTCCCCAGCTCTGGTCTCTCGTCTCCAGTTCTGGTCACTCAGATCTGGCTACTAGATTCTTTACTCTGTTCTGGTCACTCAGTTCTGGTTACTTGATTCTTTGTCAGAACCGGTTAATATGTTTCTTGCTCAGATCTGGTTTCTAGGTTTTTTACTCAGATCTGGTTACTTGTAATGGTGCTTATAAGCTAACTCTGCTGCATTGCAGGTCCGTGCTGTCACAGGTCCAGGCGCCGATTCCTCCCCTTCTCTGCCCTCATGGGCCTTTTATAAATAATAACTGTGTCACAATTGTCACCTGACCTGGTGTTTCCTTTAATCTCTTTCCCTCAAAAACCATGTTCTACATCTTACCTTTCCTGCTGATGCAGTTCTTGCTACTTTTTCTTGTCCTGCAACATTTGACCAGCAGATTGTGGTGCTTGCTTGTCGACACTCTATTAGGCATCAAACTGTGGAAATTTCTCATTTGTTCATCTCTTTACAATAACTCCTCCAGATTTCTAACCTCATAAAGCCTCCACCCAAAAAGTACAAACATCTAATTAAATACAAAATGAGTTTATTGTCCACACAACTATTACATATAGATGCATTGGCCCATAAATATGCTCATAATGCACTGAGCTAGTCTAAATCACTTCTTAAATTGGCAAATTCGAGTGCCCAATGCTGCGAGTGCCAATTACCAGGCTACTGTTTTTTGTATACTGAATGCAATCACCTATCCCCATCTTTCTTGATCATTATTTTTGATCTTTTCTTGAGGGAATCGAACAAAATTATTTGTCAGTTAAAGCCATTGGTTGGTCATTGATATATGTCTATCTGGTGGGTAGGTAAGTCTCCAGCACATTTTAAACCTTGCCATAAAAGTTTCAAATACACATGGTATATGTAGTCTATCAAGGAAGTGTAAGTCAACCGTGGAGCATCTGGACTGTGATAACCACATTTTCAGCCCTACTGAAGGCTTTCTAAAGATTGTGCATCTGATGGCTCTTGCACTTTACTCCAAATACTGTAGATTAATGGGTGTGCTTCACAATCAATAACATGTTTTATGGAAAAGTAAGAATTTTTGTAGCGATAAAGACAAAATAGTTGAATAATTTATATCTTTAGGAGGTGTTAGAAGAGAGCAACTAAACTTGTTTAATTTAATCATTGATCAGCTTATGTAAATTTATGAATCTTTGTAATATACTTTATCACCTTAATCTGCTTTCTTCTATCTTTATCACCAAGCTGAAAGTGCTGTTTTGTCTGCCTAGTCCATTCTGTTGTAGTACTTGATTTAAATGGCAGGTCTAGCAAATATCTGTATTCCGAAAATCATGTTTTCTGCTTGCCTCCCCTTTGCTGACAGGGAATAGTATCTGAGGATAAGGGAAGGGAGAAGGGAATATCACGCTCTGTGCTAGACCTGCAGTTCAAATCAACTAAGTCAGAAAAGACTACGCAGACAAAACAGCACTTTCAGCCTGGTTTTAAAGATGGAAAGAACTGAAGTTTATTACAAAGATTCATAACTTTACAAATGCTGATCAATAGTAAAAATAGTAACGCTTTAATCATGTTATTACACTTTTGGGTTCGACCACTAGCATTACCATGAATCTCCTTTCAAAAGTGCTTTTCCGTTTGTTTAGCTTTGTGGTTCCTTTGAGGGTCCACTTGTTAGACCTCTGTTATTCAGTATGTTTACCGACCAGTCAAGGCGCAGCAGCAGCTATTTTCTGTCATGCCTACATAGGAGTTGTGCCTATCTCAACCCCATCAGGTGAACGGTAACTATCACTCTCTCCTACTCTCCCACCATAGGGTACCACCCAATTGTGCGCTTCGTTTCCCACTTCTAGGTTTACACATTCACTACGTTACAGCATGTGCTAGCAATATACTCTAATGGCTCATTTAGACAAGCTAATGATGTGTTTGTAGGATTGTC
Source organism: Dendrobates tinctorius (assembly GCF_039654945.1). Classification (NCBI taxonomy): domain Eukaryota; kingdom Metazoa; phylum Chordata; class Amphibia; order Anura; family Dendrobatidae; genus Dendrobates; species Dendrobates tinctorius. Next base: position 3,494,316 of record NW_027361677.1, read on the forward strand.
CACTCCTGACTAATGGCCCTTCTAAGCAGCCGAGGAAAAAGCAAAATGCTTGTTCAATGGGTGGGATGATTATTAAGCCGGCTTAAAAAAAGTCATGGTTATCGGCAGCTCATCGCCCTGTGTAAGCAGGAAATTTTACTGCCGATAACATGACATTTTATAGGCACCGAAAGATCGTCTTGAAAATCATTCATTGCACATATTATGTCTTTGGACTATATAGACATGCCAGTAAATGGTCACTGATCATCTTGAATATAGCCAATAATCAACTGTTTAACAGCCTTATTTGTCTTGTGTAAAAAGGCCATCACATATTTAGGTAAAATAGCCCCTTTGATGCATTAAAGGAGATGTCTGGTTTTGTAAACACCTGTTCAGAACCTTAATCTTTTTGCCGTATTAGGAAGTGATTACTTTGTTGGTACTCGCATTCCTCTACATTACACACACAGCTTGTTAATTTTAATGGACACCTGTAATGCTTAATTTTGCCTGTGGAGGAGCTGTCTAAGAATAGCTCACCTTCTGTTAGATACCCCACACGTTACAATTGATCACTAGCTATCACTCCCAGCAATAGGGCACCTTGTGATCACCTGAGACAACGCTTCTAATAAAATAAAATATGCAATTTGGACAAACTGTTTAAGATAGAAAAAGTTACTGTATATTATAGAAGATTTAATATTACTGTCAGTGTAAACCACCCTAGATTATTCTTACTTATTGTATTCTATTTTCAGGATAACCACATGCAATTACTTACCTCATATGTATGGTTCTCCATGGTAAGTTACCAAACTCCCACGCTTGTATAAAATGGGTTAGAGCAGATAAGACACAATATTGCAAATAAACATTAATGGGAACTTGTTACCATTAAAAACCTTTTCAAGATTCTGGCATCGTGTTGTAGAGCAAATCAATGTAGCCGATTGATATACAGGATTTTTGGAAAAGATTCATTAAAACTTTTATTCTATTTATTGAAATCCCTAATGTTTATACAGTTGTGTGAAAGTGTTCGCCCCCTTCCTCATTTCCTATTCTTTTGCATGTTTGTCACACTTAAATGTTTCAGATCACTAAACAAATTTAAATATTACATAAAGATAACACAAGTAATCACAAAATGCACTTTTTAAATGGAGGTCTTTTTTATTCAGGGAAAAAGAAATCCAAACCTATAGGGCCCTGTGTGAAAAAGTGATTGCCCCCTAAACCTAATAACTGGGTGGGCCGCCCTTAGCAACAACAACTGCAATCAAGCGTTTGCAATAACGGGTCATGAGTCTTTTACAATGCTCTGGAGGCATTTTGGACCACTCTTCTTTGCAGAACTGTTGTAATCCAGCTGCATTGGAGGGTTTCCTAGCATGAACCACCTTTTTAATGTCATGCCACAGCATCTCAATTGGATTAAGGTCATGACTTTAACTAGGCCACTCCAAAGTCTTAATTTTATGTTTCTTAAGCCATTCAGAGGTGGTCTTACTGGTGTGTTTGTTTTTTGGATCATTGTCCTGCAGCATAACCCAAGTGCGCTTCATCTTGAGGTCACGAGCAGGTGGCCGGACATTCTCCTTCAGTATTTTTTGGTAGGCAGCAGAATTCATGGTTCCATTTACCACGGCAAGTCTTCCAGATCCTGAAGCAGCAAAACAATAAAAAATAAGGACCACCAGATTTGGGAGTGGGGCAGTAAGTAGCCACCAGGACCTGTCTCTTGGACTAGTCATATTAGAGCATGATCTCTGGCCAGCCCTTAAAGTATATTTTCTCTGAAATTCCTCAGCATTTTAGAGTGAAACAAACGTGGATAAAATAAAGGAGGCAATCTGTGGTTTCTTTTTAATAAAAATAACTTAACTTTATTTTTTTTAACTTGTATTTTCAAGGGAACCTGTTATCAGAATATTGCATCCCTAACTAATGGCATGAGTGTAAAGACGCTTTTAATGCTTATTATATCCCTATCTTGCTTGTAGAATACTGTTTGGAAGTTTTAGTTAAATTCGGCATTTAAGAATTAGTAGCAAGCAAGCACTGAATTTACAGCTCTCCTGCACTCTCTCTCTTTTCCCCACCTTCTGGTATTTGACTGGTCCCTCTTGTTGAAGTGACTTACCTCCCCTACGTGAGATTTTGTGCAGGTGGCGCCCCAGAGTCCGTGGGATAATCGGTACTGGGCCAGTCATCTTAAAGGGATGTGCCACAGTGGCAGTGACCCGGTCCGTGGCCCCAGGCGGTCATGTAAAAGGGGTAGAATTGAATGGGAATAAAGTTTATGTAGTGATTCGTGACGCCAGTTGGAGTGTTCAACTGTAGTATAGCTGGTACTGCTGATGATCCCTGGGGGAGTAGATGGTGATGGCAGTGCAGATGTTAAACCCTCTCCAACCAGAGAAGACCCCCAGAGATTGTGATGGAAGTAGAAGGCACGGAGTAATAAGGTAGGAGACAAGAAAAGTCACTTTATCATTTACTGTAGTTCAGATGCAGTTCAGAGGAGATATTACAACTCTCACCAGGTTACAGTCTGCTCTGGAGAATGGGAGTTATCCTTCGCTCTGCTGTGACTCAGTGTAAGCTTCCTGCTATTCTAATCCCTTCAGGGACCAAGGCTTCCCAGAGTTTGGAACTTCTAGTATAGCCACTACTCACTGTGTTTTCCTCTTCGGGCAACTTGTAGCTTGGATCCTGTGTGAAGTTCCTTCTTGCAAAATCCTTCACTTATCCTAGTTTGCTGCTGTATTCCCAGGGAAAACACTCCACTGTAGGTTGTATAAACTCACACAGTCTCTCAGCTTACCACCCTGCTCTGAAAGCATGGATGGCCTAGGGGCTGATTCCCTGATGCTTCTTTGCTTTGCTCCTAGAGGAAACACATGTCATCATGGCTGCCAGGAGCGCTCACTTCCTTCTTCTTCACTGAAACAACAACTCATGACTCCTCCCCCTCCCAGTTAGGGTGTGTCTGCAAAGCTCTAAGCTTCAGACAAGTGAGGGAGTGAGGTGAATTGTGTGTGTGTTGTTGTCTCTAGCAGAGAAAGCATAACTCCCATTGCTCACAAAACACATACAAAACAGTACATATTTAACCCTTTTGTGGTGGTAAAGACACAGGGCCCTACATTCCCCCCTAGTTAAAGGTAGCACGTCTCCTCAGGCAACACAAGGAACATAAGTATATAACAAAATGACACAACATTTAACCTGAGTATGGGTGAACAGTCCCAGTAACTGAGTTGAGTCGTGGATTACAGCACAAAACCACTTCTGATTGGTTGGATCATCCCTGAGTGCAGCTGCAGGGCACACAGACCATAATATGAAATTCACTGCACTGGCTGTTTTAGACAGCTTCCTGCCAAGGCATGATGAACAGATTTTTCTTCTCAAGTTTAAGAGTCTTTACAAGAGTTCTTGTAGTAGAAAAAGGCATAATAACTACTGAAATCTCACATTAGTCCATGTGGGCATAACTTATTTATCACTTTTAGTAACGTTACCTAAGGCAAATTTCAATGTAAGTACAACTGAAAACTAACTTATTAATCTTAGAATATTTTACAAATCATTTATATAGAGAGAAGGAGTTTGTCCTTGCATACTACGCTGTGATCTGTGCACGCTTCCTACGAATCTTTGAACCTACCATGGGTACAACAGGTTCACTGCTGACTGTGGGCAAGTTTTCTGATTCTTCCTCATGCACAGCGATAGTGGTTGGCATTATCGACTCATTGCTTCCAGAACAATTTGATATCTCTGGTAAAGACCGTTGTGGGAACACCATCACTGGAACTACCACTGCGTTGTTAACTTGTAGCCAAGAACTAGGGAATTCACCTAAAACAGTGCGAATCTTGGTATCAGTCTTTTCTTTTAGCTGAGAATCTTCCTTAGTCTCAACTCTTTCATGCAATTTTACTGGACATACTTTCAGATTGTCTCTGGATACGGTAGTGCACGTTTTTCCGCCATCTTTGAAGATAGTACACACTTTGCTGTTGTCATAGCTAGATGGTTGAATAGTGTAAGGCTGAGCCTCCCATTGGTCATCTAACTTGTGGTTTCTTCTCTTTTTCTTCAGCACCTGTTCACCTGTTGGTAAGGGGGTTGCCACAGCATGTCTATTAAAGTTCCTTTCCTGTTTTTGCCTAGCTTGAGCAAGACTTTCTGCTCCTCTGACATAGGGTAAATTTCAAATATGCTGCACAGCTTCCCTTTGAAGTCACTTAAGGTGTGCGATTCACCATTGTACTGTGGCAGCCATGTCGCACCCGGTATATAAGGCATGGTGAGAGGCAATATGGGAGCTGCAGCTGCTACACCCTGAGCGTCACCGGGATTAGACATCTTCCCCCCAGTTAACCCTTGCAGGGGTGCGACTCACCGCTTCAGTTGCTGCAGGTCGTTGCTCCTGTAGGACTTTAGGCACGCACGGTATCCTGTTCGAATCCTGTTCGTAGACGCCAAAAATGACGCGCCCCAGAGGCTGTGGGATACTCGGTTCCAGGCCGGTTGTCTTAAAGGGATGTGTCACAGTGGCAGTGCCCCGGTCCGTGGCCCCAGGCGGTCATGTAAAAGGGGTAGAATTGAATGGGAATAAAGTTTATGTAGTGATTCATGATGCCAGTTGGAGTGTTCGACTGTAGGATAGCCGGCACTGCAGATGATCCCTGGGGGAGTAGATGGTGATGGCAGTGCAGATGTTAAACCCTCTCCAACCAGGGAAGACCCCCAGAGATTGTGATGGAAGTAGAAGGCACAGAGTAATAAGGCAGGAGACAAGAAAAGTCACTTTATCATTTACTGTAGTTCAGATGCAGTTCAGAGGAGATATTACAGCTCTCACCAGGTTACAGTCTGCTCTGGAGAATGGGAGTTATCCTTCGCTCTGCTGTGACTCAGTGTAAGCTTCCTGCTATTCTAATCCCTTCAGGGACCAAGGCTTCCCAGAGTTTGGAACTTCTAGTATAGCCACTACTCACTGTGTTTTCCTCTTCGGGCAACTTGCAGCTTGGATCCTGTGTGAAGTTCTTTCTTGCAAAATCCTTCACTGATCCTAGTTTGCTGCTGTTTTCCCAGGGAAAACACTCCACTGTAGGTTGTATAAACTCACACAGTCTCTCAGCTTACCACCCTGCTCTGAAAGGATGGATGGCCTAGGGGCTGACTCCCTGATGCTTCTTTGCTTTGCTCCTAGAGGGACCACATGTCATCATGGCTGCCAGGAGCGCTCACTTCCTTCTTCACTGAAACAACAACTCACGACTCCCCCCCCCTCCCAGTTAGGGTGTGTCTGCAAAGCTCTAAGCTTCAGACAAGTGAGGGAGTGAGGTGAATTGTGTGTGTGTTGTGGTCTCTAGCAGAGACAGCATAACTCCCATTGCTCACAAAACACATACAAAACAGTACATATTTAACCCTTTTTTGGCGGTAAAGACGCAGGGCGCCACACCGTCTTTGTCAGGGGTCATCTTCTTAGAAGGGGCTGAGTATGCACAGTAAGATTCCGATATTACAAGAACTGGACTATCAATCTGCACATGCACTGCCACTTCTGACGAGGCAACACAGGGCAATGGTGGCACTTACGCAATCTTGTGCATGGGAGGCAGAGCAATATCGTCGCTTCCTTCCAAAGACTAATGAATTGTAGGGATTCACTTTCCCAGGAAGGTATTAGGTAGCATTCACACAGACAACACGGTTTACTCCAAACAAGTGCAGTTTATTGCCTTCATAAAACTCAAAGGGATTCAAAACCTAAAACAGCCTTGTCTGTGCACAAAAGTATCACAACAAATATACAGTTCATTTAGCAGGCCACTTACAGGTGCTTCTAGCAAAATTTAAATATCATCAAAAAGTTAATTTATTTCAGTTCTTTAATACCAAAAGTGAAACTCATATATTATACAGAGTGATTACAGACAGTGATGTATTTCAAGTGTTTATTTCTGTTAATGTTGATTATTATGGCTTACAGCCAATGAAAACCCAAAAGTCATTATCTCAATAAATTAGATTACTTTATAACACCAGCTTGAAAAATGATTTTAAAATCTGAACTGTTGGCCTACTGAAATGTATCTTCAGTAAAGCACTCAATACTTGGTCGGGGCTCCTTTTGCATCAGTTACTGCATCAATGCTTCGTGGCATGGAAGCGATCAGCCTGTGGCACTGCTGAGGTGTTATGGAAGACCAGGTTGCTTTGATAGCAGCCTTCAGCTTGTCTGCATTGTTGGGTCTGGTGTCTCTCATCTTCCTCTTGACAATACCTCTATGGGGTAAAGGTCAGACAAGTTTGCAGGCCAATCAAGCACAGTGATACAGTTGTTTTTAAACCAGGTATTGGTACTTTTGGAAGTGTGGACAGGGGCCAAGTCCTGCTGGAGAATGAAATGTCCATCTCTAAAAAGCTTGTCGGCAGAGGGAAGCATAAAGTGCTCTAAAATTTTCTGGTAGACAGCTGCGCTGACTTTGGTCTTGGTAAAACACAGTGGACCAACACCAGCAGATGACATGGCTTCCCAAACTATCACTGATTAAGGAAACTTCACACTAGACCTCAAGCAGCTTGGATTGTGGTCTCTCCACTCTTCCTCCAGACTCTGGGACCTTGATTTCCAAATGAAATGCAAAATATACTTTCATCTGAAAACAACACCTTGGACCACTGAGCAACAGTCCAGTTCTTTTTCTCCTTGGCCCAGGTAAGATGCTTCTGGCGTTGTCTATTGGTCATGAGTGGCTTGACACAAGGAGTGCAATACTTGTAGTCCATGTCCTGGATACGTCTGTGTGTGGTGGCTCTTGAAGCAATGACTCCAGCAGCAGTCCACTCCTTGTAAATCTCCCCCAAAATTTTGAATGGCCTTTTCTTAACAATCCTTTCAAGGCTGCAGTTATCCTGGTTGCTTGTGCACCTTTTTCTACCACACTTTTTCCTTCCACTCAACTTTCCATTAATATGCTTGGATACAGCACTCTGAACAGCCAGCTTCTTTAGCAATGACCTTTTGATGTTTGCCCTCCTTGTGGAGTGTGTCAATGACTGCCTTCTGGACATCTGACAAGTCAGTAGTCTTCCCCATGATTGTGGAGCCTACTGAAACAGACTAAGGGACCTTTTTTAAAAGCTTAGGAAGCCTTTGCAGGTGTTTTTTGTTAATTATTCTAATTTACTGAGATAATGACTTTTGGGTTTTCATTGGCTGTAAGCCATAATCATCAACATTACCATAAATAAACAGTTGACATAGATCACTCTGTTTTTAATGACTCTATATAATATGAGTTTCACTTTTTGTATTGAAGACCTGAAATAAATTAACTTTTTGATGATATTCTAATTTTGTGAGAAGCACCTGTATATTAGTGCAAACTCACCTGAAGAGATTACAGTCCTTTCTCCCAGAGAAAACTTCATACACAGAAGAAGCACAATCCCACCAGTTTCATTATCCTCTTCAGCTCAAGCTTCAGCAGCTTCCGGTGCTAAACAGAAATGCAACTCTGGGCACAGTTCACACTGAACCGAGTGCAGTTTCCACATAGTTCTCTGCAGCTCCAAAACACAGACTGCTCAGCACTCCTAGCTGACCCATGCAGTTTCCATTCAGAGAGTGAGGTCCTGGCATGTCTTACTCCCAGCTATAGCTAGCTCACATTTTGACTGGTCACTCCCTAACAGCACCCTCAAATTTGCTCAACATCCAGCAGACTTACCTGCCCCAAGTTGAAAATAGGTCTCGGTTCTTAGTTTAAGCTAGTCAGGTGCATCTAATCAAGACCTGCAGTAATTTAACCCAGTCCTACAGAAGATGCACAGTAATTGCTTGTTATGTCACTTGTTTGGCCTCTCAGACATCTATGGGTTCCATTGACTTCAGTAGAACCAACAGAGGTCTGAGAAGTTGAGCAAGTTCAGTAAAAGCCACTACTGTGCATGCTCTGAAAATCAGTTCCTGAATGTGTTTTATTCATTGAATTCCCTGTTTATTCTTGGCTCAAGGGTCCAGTGGCTGGTCCTAATCAGTGGTTGGCGATCTAATATGAGCAAGCATACCTAGCTAGCTGTCAAGCATTGAAAAATACCACTGAGTGGACATCTGAACCTAAAATAAGCAGCAATATCAATGACTTCTATGCGCAAGGATCTCAGACTTCTATCGGCTTCATTGACTTCTATAGAACCAATATCACAGTCCAATTCTTGGATCTGTGTCAGATTCTGGATTCCCTCATTTAAACCTCTTTTTTTTACCTTTCAGGCCGTTGGGGCCTTAATATGGGTTTTTGCCCCAGGTGGCCATAGGTGTTATTACATGTCTGATAGTTTTCTTTGCTTTACCTTTGGCCCCCGGTGGTCACTGGGGTTATTACATGTCTTTGGTTTCTCTGCTGATGGTGACCACTCCTCCTTTGCTATATAAGGTCACCTGGTGTATCAGCTGGTGTTGGTTATAGCAGGTCCTTTGTGGATTCCAACCACGGTGAAGTTAGCAGCTGGCTCTGATGTGTTTAACCACTGCTGAAAGCTGATCTGGTGCTGAACTCTGCTGCCCGGTGTTTGCAGCAGAGAAAGATGGTGAAGGTAGCAGCTGGCTCTTAGGTGTCGAGCCACTGCTGAAGGCTAACCCGGTGATGAACTCTGCTGCCTGGTGACTGCAGCAGAGAAAGATAAGTGTTTTGTTGTTTTTCCCTGTTAGTGTATTTTCCTTCGTGTGTATTAGTGCAGCGGTGGAACCAGTGTCCGCACTAGCCAGTTCCCTAGTAAGGGATAGGTGCAGGGCTAGTGAGGGATTCAGGTATCCTTGTCGGCGACAGGTGAAGAGTCTGTATAGGGAACGTTAGGAGTGTTCAGGGACACTGCCTCAGGAGAGTGCAGGAGGTCTCCACGTCCCCGTTCCCTATTGCAGGGCCCACCGTTGTAACTGTTTCCCCGGTATTCCCCTTTTGTCTTGTGTTTCAATTACCGACTTGCGGGTCATGTCACACAAGACAGGTACACGTGACAGTTTTGTTGTTTCAGTTACTGACCTGCGGGTCGTGTCACACAGGACAGGTACACGTGACAACTAGAGATGAGCGACTTTGCCTTTTTTAGGGTCGAGTCGAGTTTCATGAAACCCGACTTTCTCAAAAGTCGAGTCGAACGAAATCGGCCGACTATTGGGAAAAAGTCGAAGGTCCGACTGAAACACGAAACCCAATGCAAGTCAATGGGGAAGCAAAGTCGGCAGGGAGTGGAGGACAGTAAACACACCTACATGCCGGACCGCTTTTATAAAGTGCACGAAATCTCTCTCTCTCGTCATCTCATTGCCCACAGTGTACGTCCTTGCTCAGTGGCTGAAAAAAGTCACGTGCAAGCATTCTGGGAAATCCGACTTTGGCGCTCGTTTTGCCGACCGCATGGCCGACTTCACGCTGTGGTCGGGTTTCGGTCGGCGAAACCCAACTTTGCCATAAGTCGGCGACTTATGAATCTGGCCAACCTGTTTCGCTCAACTCTAGTGACAACCAATTGTCATTGAAAAGCTGAGCATGCACAGTAAAGCACTTGATGGGCATGCTTCAAAATCAGTTCCTTAATTTGTATTTCTCTAGGGGCCAAATGTATTTCTTTTTTTTCACCAGCAGTCATTTTAGCTGATGAGAAACCACTAAAATAATGACCCTCCAATCAAGTGTTAACGACTGTGGGATCTATTGTTTTCACACCACTGGAACCTAAGCTAACCATGCTCTGAAAATAACATGGCATTTCCTTATCCTGGGCCACCACTTACACCAAGATCCTCATTGTGCATAAATAATTATAACATAAGATAACATAACATTTTGACCTTAACTTTCTCACTTTAGGGATGGAAAAATGAATTCATAAATTGGGATCCAGAGGAGTTTTGTAATATTGAAGTTTTTTACTATTCTTCTGACAATCTTTGGACACCGGACAACTATATTTTGGAAATGTAAGTTTGTTTCATACCAAAATACTAACAGCTGAAGATGATGAGCTTATTGCGGTCTCTTTGGCTCATAGAAACATTGGGCTCTTTACAATGGACATCTCAAAAAGGAAATCTAACTCTTTGTAGTACCCTCATATTCCTAAAGTCATGGCATTGCAATTGCATGTACAATCAACAAGATTGATTATCGGGCTCTGTCAGGAATAACACTGAAGAGATCATGCAGATCCCATCACTGGCACTAATTTGTCAGGGGACGCTACTCCACTGCCTCTGCTGTCAGGTCAATTACGTAATTGTCTGGTGAGTGAACGGCTGTTTCAACTACTAGGACAATTATAGGGGAACGCATAGTGAGTGTATGGTATATACACCTCCGATTCCACTCATGGAATAAACTGTGTGTGTGTATATATACACACTCTCTCTGACCACAATCTTCTTTCATTCTCTATAAAGAACTGCCAGGCTGCTCAGGTCACCCCCACTGTCCAGACTTATAGAAACATACAGGCCATTAACACCCAGAAACTTATGAAGAACTTGCAGTCTTCATTGGCCCCTATCTCCTCCCTCTCATGTCCTGATTCTGCATTGAAGCATTACAATGAAACACTTCAAACTGCCCTGGATGAATTTCCACCCCCTATAAATAGAACACCACAACACAGACGGCGACAACCCTGGCACACGGTGCAAACACGTTTCCTGCAGCGGTGCTCCAGGTGCGCCGAACGTCTGTGGAGAAAATCCAATCTACACGAAGATTTCATCCATTTTAAGTTTATGCTTAGAACATACAACACTGCCCTTCACCTCTCCAAACAAACCTATTTCAACACCCTCATCACCTCACTGTCCAATAACCCGAAACGTCTCTTTGACACTTTTCATTCTCTACTCAATCCAAGAGTACAGGCCCCAACCACGGAGCTCCGAGCTGACGATCTGGCCAATTACTTCAAAGAAAAAATTGACCAGATCCGACAGGAAATTATCTCCAAATCCCCTCATACCATGCACCGTCCTCCCTCCCCCACTGCATCTAACTCACTCTCTGATTTTGAACCAGTCACAGAAGAAGTAAGCAGGCTCCTTGCATCTTCTTGCCCAACTACTTGCACCAGTGACCCATTTCTGTCACATCTCCTCCAGTCCCTTTCCCCTGCTGTCACCCCTCACCTAACTAAAATATTTAACCTCTCTCTCTCTACTGGTATATTTCCCTCCTCATTTAAGCATGCCATCATACATCCACTACTTAAAAAACCATCCCTCGACCAAAACTGTGCCGCTAACTATAGACCTGTCTCTAATCTTCCCTTCATCTCTAAACTCCTGGAACGCCTGGTCCACTCCCGTCTTATCCGCTATCTCTCAGAAAACTCTCTTCTCGACCCTCTCCAATCCGGTTTCCGCTCTTTACACTCCACTGAAACTGCCCTCACTAAAGTCTCTAATGATCTGCTAACAGCTAAATCAAATGGTCATTACTCCATGCTAATTCTCTTGGATCTCTCTGCAGCATTCGACACTGTGGATCATCAGCTCCTCCTCACTATGCTCCATTCCATTGGCCTCAAGGACACCGTTCTCTCCTGGTTCTCCTCCTATCTCTCTGACCGCTCCTTTACTGTATCTTTTGCCGGTTCCTCCTCCTCTCACCTTCCCCTTACTGTTGGGGTTCCTCAAGGATCGGTTCTAGGCCCCCTCCTCTTCTCCTTGTACACTGCCCCTATTGGTCAAACAATCAGTAGATTTGGTTTCCAGTACCATCTCTATGCTGATGACACCCAATTATACGCTTCTTCTCCTGACATCACGCCAGCCTTTCTAGAAAACACTGGCGATTGTCTAAACGCTGTGTCTAATATCATGTCCTCACTATATCTGAAACTGAACCTGTCAAAGACTGAACTCCTGGTGTTTCCTCCCGCTACTAATGCACCTATACCCGACATTGCTATTTCTGTGTGTGGTTCCACTATTACTCCCCAGCAACATGCCCGCTGTCTTGGGGTCATACTTGATTCCGAGCTTTCCTTTGCCCCCCACATTCGATCACTGGCTCGCTCTTGTCATCTGCACCTCAAAAACATTTCTAGAATTCGACCTTTTCTTACTTTTGACTCTGCAAAAACTCTTACTGTTTCTCTTATTCATTCTCGTCTCGACTATTGTAACTCTCTTCTAATCGGTCTCCCTCTTACCAAACTCTCCCCTCTCCAATCTGTCTTGAATGCTGCAGCCAGGATCATATTCCTCACCAATCGTTACACCGATGCCTCTACCTTGTGCCAGTCATTACACTGGCTACCCATCCACTCCAGAATTCAGTATAAACTTATTACCCTCACCCACAAAGCCCTCCATGGCTCAGCACCACCCTACATCTCCTCCCTTGTTTCAGTATACCACCCTACCCGCGCCCTCCGTTCTGCTGATGACCTGAGGTTAGTATCCTCAATAGTCAGAACCTCCCACTCCCGTCTCCAAGACTTTACACGTGCCGCGCCAATTCTTTGGAATGCACTTCCCAGGTCAATACGATTAGTCCCCAATCCCCACAATTTTAAGCGTGTCCTGAAAACGCATTTATTCAGACTGGCCTATCGCCTCAACACATTAACCTAACCTATCCCTGTGTGGCAGAGCCAAAAGTTTTACCATAACCAGGTTCCCAGCATCATGTTCCCACATGCTTTATGCATCCATTAGCCCTCTGTGTCTGTACTGTTACACACTTAACATTATGGCTGGTCCATACAATCAGAGCAACTGTTACCACCCACCTTTCGTGTCTACCTCTTTCCTCATAGACTGTAAGCTTGCGAGCAGGGCCCTCACTCCTCTTGTTATTTGTTATAATCTACTGTATGTGATTATTGTTATGCTGTAATGTCTATTGTCTGTACAAATCCCCTCTGAAATGTAAAGTGCTGCGGAATATGTCGGCGCTATAAAAATAAAATTTATTATTATTATTATTATTATTATTATTAATTATATATATATATATATATATATATATATATATGTGTGTGTACTCACCGATACGATCACTATCAGCTCCACAAAGATAACAAGAACTACTAGCTGCCACCACCAATCGTTTATACAGGCTGATTGGACACCCACTACAGGTAGAGTATGGCTTCAGGGGTGCAGTTTAGAGAGCAAGAGGAGTGGAGCTATTACATTTTATATATGAAATCCGGAAAGGTAGACAGTGTTTATGAAAAATATACAAAGATGTTACAAAATGGGAATAAAATGATACGGTGTATACAATCACATGTAATAAAAATAACTAAAGAAAAGTACTAAACCTGTTTCATGGAAATGGCTCTGAAATTGGTTTAGGGAGATGCTCATTTTAGGAAAATGGACAGCACCACAGCAAGCTGTACCTTTCAGGAATGACAAATGACAGAAACCCAAATGCTGATTTTTTTTTTTTTATTAGATCAAGGTTACGCCCACATACCTGTCCTTGGGAAGCTCATATGTAGGGCTAGTCGTGCAATGTGCTAGGTCTTTTAGAAGTTTATGAAATAGCCAACTTTCAGGATATCTTTGTCCCTGGGGTTCCCAGGCCAAAGATATTGTCAGGTTTCCTATCACAATTTTACCTTTCTGTAGAGATAAAGACGGCATGGCATTATCCATCTGTCGATATTAAGTTGGAGTTGTTTGGCCGGCCTTACGGTTATGTGAGTGAATGCGTTATGTTCAGCCCCTAGCTATTATGCCAAAAATATATCTCTCAGAAATATTGGATTTATACGAACCCCAATATTCATCATTGACCACTGGCTCCAGAGAGTCTGAGATGTCTTTTGAACAGAGGAAGCCCCTGTATTTCTCCACCTCTGAGTATACAAATCCTAGAATTGTTGGATGGATCCATGGGCGTACCCAGAATCAAAATTGGGGGGGGGGGGCAAGCCATGATCATTCAGGTTGTAAAATTTTAGAACGAAAAAGGTGAATGAAACTGCTCCATACAGTATAATGAGCCCCATACCTGTATATACAGTACATCATCACCAGCCCCAGCCCACTAAGCCCAGCACCTGTATATACATCATCACCAGCCCACAGAGACCAGCACCACCTATATACAGTATATTGCCAGCCCCAGCCCACTGAGCCCAGCACCTGTATATACATCATCAGCCCCAGCCCACTGAGCCCAGCACCTGTATGTACATCATCAGCCTCAGCCCACTAAGGCCAGCACCTGTATATACATCACCAGCCCACTGAGCCCAGCACCTGTATATACATCATCAGCCCCAGCCCACTGAGCCCAGCACCTATATATACATCACCAGCCCCAGCCCACTGAGCCCTGCACCACCTGTATATACATCATCACCAGATCCAGACCACTGAACCCAGCACCTCCTGTATATATATCATCACCAGGTTAAGCCCCAGCCCACTGAGCCCAGCACCACCTGTATATACATCATCACCAGGTCCAGCCCCAGCCCACTGAGCCCAGCACTACCTGTATATATATCATCACCAGGTCCAGCTCCAGCCCACTGAGCCCAGCACCACCTGTAAGTACATCATCACCAGGTCCAGCCCCAGCCCACTGAGCCCAGCGCCACCTGTATATACATCAGCCCAGCATCAGCCATCCCCCAGCCCCTGTATATACATCAGTCCAGCCAGCGCCCAGCCCCTGTATATACATCATCACCAGCCCCAGCCCACTAAGCCCAGCACCTGTATAGACATCATCACCAGCCCCAGCCCACTGAGCCCAGCATCTGTATATACATCATCACCAGCCCCAGCCCACTGAGTCCAGCACCTGTATATATCTCAGCCCAGCATCAGCAAGCCCCTGTATATATCAGCCACAGCCACCCCCTGTATACATCAGCCCAGCCAGCCCCTGTATACATCAGCCTAGCCAGCCCCTGTATACATCATCCCAACCAGCCAGCCCCTGTATACATCAGCCCAGCCAGCCCTTGTATACATCGACCCAGCCAGCCAGCCCCTGTATACATCAGCCAAACCAGCCAGTCCCTGTATACATCAGCCCATCCAGCCCCTGTATACATCAGCCCATCCAGCCCCTGTATACATCAGCCCATCCAGCCCTTGTATACATCAGCCCATCCAGCCCTTGTATACATCAGCCCATCCAGCCCTTGTATACATCAGCCCATCCAGCCCTTGTATACATCAGCCCAGCCAGCCCCTGTATACATCAGCCCAGCCAGCCCCTGTATACTTCATCTCAGACAGCCCTTGTATACATCAGCCCAGCCAGCCCCTGTATACTTCAGCCCAGCCAGCCCCTGCCCACGATCATGTCTCAGGTGCTCAGATGGGCATGTGGAATGATGTGTCTCCCTTCCAACGCATGTTAAATGCCACTGTCAGAGATTGACAGCAGCATTAAACAGGTTACAGCTGTGGGCAGAGCTCCACTCCATCCCCGGCTGTTTAAGACACATAATAGCTGATTAAATCAGCCATTATCTGCTGGGAAAGATGCAGGCTTTGTATGCTCGGTTGTCAAAATAAAGGACATGACCTTTGACGTACATGTACATCAAAGGTTGTGGAGGAGATAATGACCCAAAAATTATATACATTGTGTAAATGCATGTGTTTGTATGTATTTGTGTAACTTACATAAGCTTGTGTGCATGTTTGAACTATACATTTTGTAAAGTATTTGCAACTTGTTATTTTATATTTTTTTTATAATGAATATGCATGTAAATGTGTTATTATATATGTAAGTGGGGGTCTGATAGAGGAAATGGGCCCAGACAAAAGTCCTGTACAAGGTTCCTTTGATCTCAGTGTCTGCCCTTGTCACAAAATATCTTTGGATCGTGAGTTGATTGGAGACTCTGAAAAAATGGTTTATAGTTATGTCTAACTACATTTTGTAACAATTTATTTTTATACAGGACAGAAGCAGATAGTAAAAACCCTGTAACCCCTTTTTACCAAATTTCCTACGATGGATTCATCAGTGCGGGAAAGCCTATGCGAATAGTTAGTAGCTGCAGCCTAAATATCTTCTATTATCCGTTTGACACACAGACTTGCAATATAACCTTTGGACCTTATATTTCTGACGGTAGGTGTCCAAGCTTTAATCCTGAGCCTATTTTGCAGATTAAACAAATGAGCAAACAGTCAGTAATAGATTTACGCCATTAATAACCTACACAATGCTACATGCCAATTGATGGAGTAGGTACAGGTACAGAAATGGTCAAAAGTTTAGAGACTGACACAAAGTTTGGTTTTCGCACAGTTTGCGTCTCCAGTGTTTTTAGATAGAATGTTCCTCTGGTTACTAAAGTACAATTATAATCTTTTCAGAAGTATTTAAACTTTTATTGACAGAAACTTAAAGATTATGCAAAGATTGAATACTTCCAGCGTTGTCCTTTATTTTTCAAGAATTCTACCTTCACCCTGCCAGATGGGTATTAACTTCTGGGTGAAATCCTTACTGATGACCACTCATTCTGGTATAATCAGCGCTTGGAGTTTATCACAATTTCTGTGCTTTTGTTTGTTCTCACATTTTTTGAGGATTGACCATAGATTCCTAATGGAGTTAAGATCTGGGGAATTTCCTGATATCAGTCCACTAACGAGACCGGTTACTGTGGGCAACTGCATGGCTGTGTACGCTGTGGGTACCAGGCCCTGACCTGCCTTGGCTGCTTTGGCTCCGCTGGTCTTTGTTGCCTCACACAGATGGAGCACTGCAGAGCCAACTGCTCTGCCTTCTAGCACACACCAGACTGACACTCAACCAGACATACCCAAACCCTATATTGAGGGGTTTGTAACTAGCAACCTGTGGCCTTCAACCACATGGAAAATCCGGGCTGGGAATGAAACAGACTGCAACACTACCATCTTCAGTCTTTTTCAAAACACAAAAAAAACCAGAGCAGGTTTTCCCTAAATCTGTCTTGGACAACAAGCATGTCCAAGACCTATTCTCACTTTAGTCTGCATTGCAGCCACAGCTATGCCTGTGACTGCAATGCCCTCTCATGGCCTCAATATGCCTCCGTGCACATCCCTGGGGGAACATACAGTGACCCTCACATGTAACACCAGTCACTGCCTCATAGCTATTAATATCAGCCTGAAGCTGTCTGCCTAGCTCTTGCTGGTTAATAATTATTGGGGAATCCTACATCATTTTTGGGGGGGTCACCCATTTTAAAAACCTGTAAAGGCTAATTATACAGCTGTGAGCTGATATTAATAACCTGGGAAGCTCCATGAGTATTACGCTCTTCCCAGGCTATAAACATCTTCCCACAGCCGTCGGCTTTCCCTCTGCTGGTTAGAAAAATTACGAGGGTGCCGATGCTATTTTTGTTCACACACACACACACACACTTTATTAATTGTATATGTCACTGACATCTTTATATCTATCTATTCTATGTGTATATACTGTATGAAATCCATCTATTCTATCCTATCGGGTCCCGCTGTGATTTAATGCACTCGGCTGCTGAATTGCCTGCTTTTCAAAGGACATGGGTGTGTAAAAATCGGACACATGGTCCAATTGCCATGCGATTTTTTTATTTTTTTTATCACTCCCATTGATTTGCATTGGCGAGTCGTGTCCGACATGCGTGGCAAATCGCAGCATGCTGATGCTGCAATTTTTTTTCACAGTCCTATTTCAGCTGAGAAAAAAATTGCAGATGAGCAGTAACTTATAGATTAACATTGGTGAGAGTGCAATCTGATTTTTTATTAGATTGCACTCATCTGTTTTTCTTGCAGATGCGTACGAGCCCTAATTGTGAAAATTGCATATGTGCTTGGGAGGGGGGGCGCCAAACTGAATTTTTGCCTCGGATGCCAGAAAATCTAGATACACCCCAGCACCGGGCATCATGTGTCGTTTCACCTCATCACAGCCCCGAGCCTGCGAGTGCTGACACCACTGGAATGGTGCCTGCGCAGGAGCTGAGTACAGGTTTTTTTTATTTTCTTGGGGCCATATATTTAGTTTAAGAAGGGGTTGTCCTAGTAGTTGACAACCCCTTTAATATTCAACTTGCTTAACTGTTCCCAGTAACATTAATTTTGACCAGGGGTGCCCAAACATTTACATGCCACTGTAAAATCAAAAGTACTGTCCTCAGAAATGGAGCTAACAACTTTGTTTTATTTTGTAGATGTAAACTTCATCTCGGAAATGAACTCCTCTTATTTATATGAAGAAACACGGAAAGTTTTTTTCAGCATTGGAGAATGGAATCTCATAAACTTTACTGTATCAGATATTGAAAATCGAGCTCGATATCAGGTGAGTGATGGGTAAGCAGTTCATGAATTTAATCTGCTGTGTAGTTCGGGAAAGATATCATTTGGTATTCCTCCATCGCAGAGAATTTACAATAGGTGCCGGAGATAAAATTTCCCCCGGGGTGGATGCAGGTGCTGCAGTGCCCCTCTATTCTCCTCATCTGGGTCTGGTTTGCTCTGTTGTACCATATACTGTATTTCCAGCGGTTCTCTCTATAGGCTGAATGTTTCAGTATTTATTGTGCACACCTTCCATGCTTGTGACCAGCATATTACTGTGAATATTAGTATGGGCAATAGGTCTTTACTCTGAGTATTCTAAACTGATAACTGACTGCCAAATATAACCTATATGCTATATGCACTTTTTCTTCCCCACTCAAAGCCTGTTCCTTTTATTTGTAATATTTAATAAAGTATCTACATTTTTATACTTTATTGGACCGTTTGATCATTTTCCTTTCTTGCTCCTGACCATATGTGAGTATAATAAATATTGTTTTATGTGCCTTTAATAGGGAGTTGGGAACATAGTCAGTGGGTCGCCCCACGCGCGTCGCACACCCAGGGCAGCGGGGGTTACTCGGTACCGGGCCGGTGTCAGACGGGAATGTGTCACAGCAGTGGCGACCCGGTCCCTGGCCCTGGGCGCTCAATATCAATGGCGGTGATGTTAATGGAGTTAGAGTTTATATGAATAATTCGTGACGCCACCCGTGGTGTTTGGCAAGTAAGATGTTGAGCCAACGCTGCATGCAGATCCGCTGGGACTGATGTTGTGGTGCAGCAAAGATGGTGTAGCTCCCCACAGGTGGAGCTGTAGTCCCAGGGCAGTGTAGGTGCAATGGATGTGAAGAGGCGCAGAATGGTACGGATGCTGGTACCCAGATGTAGCGGTGCTGGAATAACTGGAGGACACCAGAGTATGCGGTTCTAAAGCTTTACTCACTGTTTGCAGTTCACACCACTTCCTGCCTCCGTACTGTGTTCTCTGGGTCAGGGCTCCAGCCAACCTCCAGGCAGGATAGGATTCTCCCTTCCACACTCCGTCAACATGTACCTTACTGAACGACTCCTCCAAAGCGCCTTTAGGTGCGACGCACTCCAGTACTTAGTTACCCTGGAATTCCTCTCTCTAGGTGTTCCTAGTCTTTACGTGTATGACAGACAGCTGTAGCCTCTATCGGGGACTCCTCTCAGAATCCTGGCTCACAAATCGGTTGCTGTTGTGTCCCAAATCTATGATGGGAGCAAGGCGTTAGTGGCTCACTACTCCTCCGGTGTCTGTTGCCGGACAAAAAGATCCAATCAACCTTGGGGACCGGGCCCTGGCCTTTGCGCTCTCTGGACTGGAAGGGTTCTCTCTCTTTCTCAACCTTCTTCCCACCGTCCTTCTATTCTCCTTCGTTCCGATCTGTTCTATCTCTCTTATGGAATCTGTAGTCTCCAGTCTACGTCTCTTTCTCCTTCTCTTCCTTCCCTGAGGAGCTCGTTCCACTAAGACCAGTCCTCAGCCTCTCCTGACTGACTGTCTTCCTCCGCCTTGAGCCCCTCTCAGGCTGACCTGCTGTCAGTCTGCTCTCTCTCTCAGTCCCTCGTCTGACTCCCTTCTCTGGGACTCACCCCAGACTGACTGACTTTCAGACTGACTTGAAATCCTACACTTTCCCTCTCTTTTGTATCATCACACTCCACCCGCCTCCCAGCACATCTCATGTTACGAAGCAGGGTTCCACGAGGGGTGCTCTGCTAACCCCCAGCTTGAAGCTGTTAGGTGGCCCCACTGAACTATCCTGTGTGTGGAATGCAGGTGTGGAGCATGGTCAGGAGTTCCCACCTTACCTGGATGGTGGGACACTACACCTTAGGAGAAGGTGCAGTACCTCTGTGGCGACAGAAGCCTCAGGGGCGCCACATCAGCATACTAGAATGCTTTTAAAAGAGAGTTTAAAGATGCTGACCCTACTTTTTATTGGGAAAACCTGGTGACAGGTTCTCTTTAATGTTAAATTAGATTTATTTAATTTTTCATTACATATTTATACACTTTTTATATATTCATATCTATTTTTTCCCCTTTTCTAGATCACCGTTAAAAGGAACTCCTCAGTTCAAGTCATTGCTTTTATTGTCCCAATTTGCTTCTTGGTTATCCTGGATATAATTGGCATGTTTATACATTTGCGAGATATGGAAAGACTTATGTTCAAAATCACAGTCGTGCTTGGTTTTGCTTTCCTCCTTGTCGTTCTGAATCAAATTCTCTCTACATCTGAGAGTCCTCCATTGTTGAGTATGTTATCTACCAGCACTTAGGCAAATACTTATTGTGCAATGACATATAGAGTTATAAAATCTAATCACATAGTCCCATATCAAATTACTCCTACTCCCTCTCAACGGTGTCTTAGTTTGAGAGGGAGTAGGAGTTGAGCTGCGGCAACTAAACATTTGACAGAGCTGTGCTGCTCAGCTCGGGAACTGTTTACATGTTTAAGGCTACTTTCACATCATGGTTTTTCTACACATCAGTGGCTCCACTAGTCCTGAAAAATGAGATTCAGGTGTGTCCACCAATGGGGCCATTTAATGTTTAATCTCTTTTTATTAAAGATTTTCAAAATATATAGATGGCATTGATACAGGGTATAATACAGAACACATCGTGAAACAAACCATATACATTCTTACGTAATGAAACAACACAACTGAGTTTAGAACTTATAGGACTGATATTACAGCTTGCAGCATACTCAATTTTTTCAGATTTGGTTTAATGCAAAATTTCTGCTTCAAATATAAGAAGAAAGGTTGGAAGGATGTGATCTTTATTTTAAGATATTAGGAAAGCAGGATAGATAGTTACCGTAAGTGGTGAGAAGAAAAAGAAAGGGGGAAAAATTAGATGGCGGCTTGTGTAACAGTAAATTGGAAATGGAATTCTGGGGATTACAGAAATAGGATTTATGGTCTCTACACTTTCAGAAACATATTTATTTGTGGTTGAATTTGGCGGTTAGGTCTTCCAATTTACAAAAAACGGGTTAAGTTAGAGATTAAAACAATTTACAGTATCGGAGAAAAAGTATATGAGCAGCTGTTAAACAAAATCTCAATAACCCCACTTTTTGACGTTTGACAGACCCTGGGAGAGTGGACAACAAAGTCACCTGAGAAGAATTGTCCACTCTTTTTCCACTGGTAAACTGAAAAAAAACCCAACAGATTCCCGAAATTATTTTAAGCTGTCACAACCCCATCATTTTTACAGTGAGGAAACTAATTTTTGATACACTGATGATTTTGCAAGTTTTCCCACCTTCAAAGAATGGAGAGCTCTGTAATTTTTATAATAGGTACACTTCAACTGTGAGAGACAGAATCTAAAAATAAAAAAAAACAGAAAACTACATTGTATGAATTTTAAAAACTGTATTTTTTGGATTATAAGACACTCGGGATTATAAGACTCTCCCCAAATTTTGAAGAGAAAAATAGGAAAAAAACTTTTTTTAATAAAATGGTGGTGCTTCTCATAATCCATGTGTCTTATTGCTTACTAGGGGTGGTGGCTGCGGTAATGCGAGGTCCCAGGGTCACTTCTGGAGGAGGCAAGAGTGGAGCATTGCTGCTGCTGTGGGTATCTGGTGCTGCCACTGCGCTCTGTTCTCGGTGCTGCTGCTACGCTCTGTCTGGTGCTGTGGGGGTCTCTGCCGACATTTTGTGAGAGGCCAGAGCCCCCGGCAGTTCCATGGTTTCCTTTGCGGTGAACTCCGGGAAAATGGCCGCCAGGGGGCGGCGCATGCGTAGATGGAGATCTCGAGACCAAGATCTCAGGAGATGAGATTTCAGCACTGAGATCTCATCTCCCGACATCTTGTTGCCGAGATCTCCATCTGCATATGCGCCGCCCCCGGTGGCCATTTTCCTGGAGTCCACTGCACAGGAAACCATGGAACTGCCTGGGGGCTCTGGCCTTTCACAAAATGTTGGCAGAGCCCCCCCGCAGCAACGGACAGAGCACAGCGGCAGCACTGGGGACAGAGAGTATCAGTAGCATCAGGGACAGAGCGCAGGTATATCCACATTATAAGATGCACCCCCATTTTCCCCCAAATTTTTGGGGAAAAAGTGCATCTTATAATCCGAAAAATACGGTAATTAAGTTACATTTTATTGCATGAAATAAGTATTTGATCACCTACCAACCAGCAATGGGTAAGTATAATGTAGTTTTTCTCTTACGCTGCACAAGCTATGGAGAGAGAATAGGTATGCCTTTTTCCATTAAGCTTCTGAGATGTCGACTCCCAATTATTTCATCTATTTCTTGGTATATTTTGGTCTATTTGTTTCACTACTTTTGCTCAGCAGAGCATATATAATGGACACGGTTTGTGGGTGTGATGAATTCATCAGAAAAAGCTTTTGGGTAGTAGTAGAAGAATAAATCTTTGATCTGCCCGATGAGGAGAGGATGGATTTTAATTGATAACTTTCCAACCACAAAGGGGAGCGTCTAACATCAGAGGTTGTTAGAGAGGTTAAAAGGGGTAATGTTGTGCCTTTAAGGAAATGACAAAAACAGGAATCTTTAACTGCTTTCCAGCAAAGAAAATGTTCTACATTCACATCCGATGGAAACTACAGATTGGAATAGATAGACGTGATTGGTCCGCTGCCCAGAGAGAACCTCTGTTGATCCCAAGACCTCAATGCAGCTTTCAACAGGTCAGCTTCAGAGCTAACTTGACCTCTATTTTTTGGACTGACCCATGAGTGTTTACAAAGTGATGTGATATAGCTGTCCTGTTCCATACCCACCTATTCCTTAGAAGAGCTCTAATATTGTCAATCAATCAGACAAATCAAAAAAGCTGCCCTGTATGTCACACTGGTAAGTAACTCATATGCCTTCTCACCTAAGGCCTACTCACTGCAGTTGCCGCTCTGCTCCTCTCCGTGTCAGGCTGTCTCGCTGAACTGATTGTTGCAGTAATCCCAGCACTGCTGCTTCCGCCTGCTCTTTCCACTTGCCAATAGGGAGGTGCGGCTATACTCTGCAGGAATTTAACCCTGCTGTGTTCTGCAGAGTTTTGCTTCCCTGACCTAACTCCTGCCTGCAGGGAGATATATTGGGCAGCTCCTCCCTCCACTCCTTGCCTGAACTTAGGTTCCTAGTTGCAGTCTGTCTCTAGAAATCTGTCACAGTGCATGTTTGTTACCAACCCAGCTTTTTCTCTTGTTTTGATTGATCGCTCTGCTCCTGACCCTGGCTTTGTATTTTAATCCTGTGCTGTCTGCCCCAACCTCAGACTTCCTGACCACATCTCTGTCTTTGCCTTCTGTGCCTTGTGTTCTGCCTCTGACCTTTCAATCAGCTGCTGCAGATCTGGGGACTGCCTTGGAGTGGCACCTGGTGGTTACACGAATGGTCCAAGCCTATTCTCACCATCAGAGGCTCTATTAAAAACCAGGTGGCCACTTAGTTATGTCCCTCCAGCGTAAGCCCAGCCAGTGGCGCAGTGGATCCATACTTCTCAAAAAATAAAGGGAACACATAAACAACACAATGCGTATCTCCAAGTCAATCACACTTCTATGAAATCAACCTGTCCAGTTATGAAGCAACACTAATTTGTGACTCAATTTCTCCTGCTGTTGTGCAAATGGAATAGAAAACAGGTAGAAATGATAGGCTATTAGCAAGACAATCCCTATAAAGGAGTGGTTCTGCAGAGGGTGACACAGACCATTTCTCTGTTCTCATCATTTTTGGCTGTTGTCTTTGGTTACTTTTGCATTTTGTCATTGCTCTCACCCCCAGAGTACAGTAGCATGAGGTGGTGTCTACAAACCACAGAAGTTGCTCAGGTATTGCAGCTCATCTAGGATGGCACATCAATGCGAGCTGTGACAAGAAGGGTACCTGTGTCTGTCAGCACAGTGTCCAGAGCTTGGAGTAGATACCAGGAGACTAGCCAGTACACCAGAAGATGTGGAGAGGGCCGTAGGAGGGCAACAACCCAATTACAGGACCGCTACCTCTTCCTTTGCCTTGAGGCATTTCCACTGAAGTTGGATCAGCCTGTAATTTAATTTTCCACTTTGATTTTGAGTATCATTCCAAATCCAGACCTCCATGGGATATTAACTTTGATTTACATTGATCATTTTTATGTTTTATTGTTCTCAATGCATTCCACTATATAATGAATATCCAAGAAGTATAATTTTTCCTTGCAAAGAATGACATGCTAAGCATGTCGAGATGAGGAGACTTAAAGCCACAATGCTCCTCTGGGAAATATGCTAATTATGCAAATTGTCTCTTCAGAGGATTAGAACTCTAGTGCCACCTATTGGAAGTAGCAATCCTAAAAGTCAATGTCGACCCTTTAACGAGACTTGTTACATGACTTAGGATAACAGACTATGTAATGAATAAAGATTTGCAATTTGAATATTTCATTCAGTGATATCTAGGGATACTATTGAAGAGAAATAGCGCAATAGTGCATTATCCAGTGTAGGTATATCAATTTGAAAATAATACACTCACCAGATGAAGCTTGTAATAAGCATGGAGGATTCACTGCTGCAGAAACCACAGATCCACGAGGGACCGACGTAGAAGATGCAGGATAGGAAAAAAGTGGTCAAACAATCCGCGCTGCAAATCACTTTGAACAATTATTATTACAGTGGTCTTTGTTCAACGCGTTTTGAAGTTTCACAGAACTCCTTCCTCAAGAAAAAACCACCTCCACCAGGTGTTTTTTTCCTGAGGAAGGAGTTCTGTGAAACTTCGAAACGCGTCGAATAAAGACCACTGTAATAATAATTGTTCATAGTGATTCGCAGCGTGGATTGTCTGACCTCTTTTTTCCTATCCTGCATATTCAGTGATATCTAGGATGTGGAATTTTACTGTTCCTTTTATTTTTTTGAGCAGTGTAGTTCAAAGTTAGGGAGACCAGCCCTTCCTGGGCTTTTAAGTCTGCAAAGTGCGTAGACCAATTTGGATCTACGGCACTACCACACAAATTTCAAAACAGTTGATCTAGAGAATCAAACAGAGCAGTATTATGGCTGCAGTCTTAAATAAATATAAAAAACAGGGTAGTATGTCCATCTTAAGAGTATTAATACATCCAAACCAGGAGAATCTTTGTTTATTGTAATTGTTTAAATGTTTTAAAGTCCTGTCTAGAAGAGACTGATAGTTGAGAAAATATATTTTGATAAGATCTTAAGAGACTGGCTCTCCTAAGTAATTTAAGTCTCTGTTCTTGTTAGACTCACCAGGTGAGATGGATCCCCCAAGCCCAAGTTCAGGATGGGCACACAGATCATGGGCAGCAGATAGGCGGGGCACACAAGACACCAAAGGACAGGAGATTGCAGGCAGGCGGAAGGCAACAGGAACCGGTAGGCAGGCGTAGTTCAGGAAACCACAGACAGTCCAAGGACATCAGAAAACCACAGGCAGGTAGAGGACATCAGGAGATCGCAGGCAGACGGAGGATGTCTGGAGACCGCAGACAGGCAGAGGACAGTAGACCAGAGGCAGTTTGAGGACATCAGGAAAGCACAGTTAGGTGAAGTGCAGGAAACCGCAGGCAGAAGATGTGAGGAGACCACAAACAGGTAGATAGAGTGTAGGAAACGGTGTTTAGCAAACCAAGGTCTATCAACACAGAAGTCTTTATGCAATACCAAGACAAAAGGGTGTGTCTCAGGGAGTCTTAAGGTACTGTCACACTTAGCGATGCACCAGCGATCCCAACAATGATATGGATTGCTGGTGCATCGCTAAGTGGTCGCTAGTGAGCTGCCACACAGGCAGATCTCACAAGCGACATAGCAGCGGTCGGGGGTCGCTACTTACCTGTCAGACAAGGCGATCCTGACGTCCTCCCGCCCGCGTCGCTTGTCGGCGCCACAGGAAGCCCAGCAGGAAGCTGACGACGAGAAACGGCCCAGGCCGTTCTCGCGCGATCAGTGATAATCAGCGGGGGAGCCGGTCGGAGGTAAGTATCACACATAGCGATATCGCTAGCAATATCGCTGCTGCATCACAAAACCAGTGACGTTACAGCGATATTGCTAGCGATATCGCTTAGTGTGACGGGGCCTTTATATAGGCCCTGGTGGATGCTCCCACAGGATCACGCCTTAACATCTATCTGCAAAGCCTGACGTAGAGCACAGTGGACCAGGGAGAGGGAAGTAAGACATGGATACAGGACAGGTGCGTAACAGTTCTGACATTTAAATTGGAAATTCTCTTTTTAATATTAGCTACTTCATTATTTGGCAAGGTGACATTAAGAGCCTCAGACTTTGAATAGCTTACCTTGAACTTACTTAAATGGCCAAAAGTCTCAAATTCTTTAATTATTGAGGGAAAGTAAATGCAAGGCCATTTAATGATGCAGACAGAGTCACTGTGTGATCTGTCTGACCTAATATGTGTCAATATTCTACTTTTTCACAAATATTTGGTTAACTGCATTTTTATGCCCACCGGAAAACGGCAGATATTGCTGAAAATGAGGTCAAACAGAGCTCAAAGTGGCTCTATATGTTTCATAAAAGTCAATTACACCATCGACGGATATACCTGAATCCAGTTTCTGAGGGCTGAAGACAGAATCTCCGATGGAGCCACTGACATGAAAAAACTGATGTGAACCCACCCTAAGACAGTCTCAGGCCAAATTCAGATGTCTGTAAAACACGGCCCGAGTACATGTGATGTCTGTACCGACTACATAGATGAGGCTGTTGAGTTTGTGTCAAGAGACCCGTGGCCCATACGAATACCACGGTCCACAGTCGGACCATGTCTTACAGATGTCTATATTCAGCCATAAAGGGACACTAATGTAACTGCAAATGGGCAATAACAACATTTTGGAATAAACCTAAACAGTTTTTTCAATGTGGGTCAGGGGCATGGAAAGCTTTTTAATACTTGTATAAATCATCTGATCTTTTATTATATTTATCTCATAGGCTTATTTTGCTGTATCTGTATGGCCATTATGGTGGCTAGCATTATTGGTTCCATCGCAACTTCCTACATGTTGAATTTTGCTGAAACAGACATAGAAGTCCCACGTTGGATGACATTTTTGGTCATAAAATGTCTTGCACGCATTCTCTGTTTCAAAGTACAACACTCTGAATGGAATGTGCCAATTGTGCCGGTAACAGAAAAGGGTAAGTGCTTTAAACAACTAATGTTCTGTGAACCAGACATGAACTGATGGATGTCTGATTATATAAAGTGGTTGGGTGAGGAATTGTAAAGTTTGATTCTATTGTTGTCCCTGTGAACATAACATTTTTCACTAATCCAGCAAAAATTTGTTTAAAGGGAGTATGGTAACACAAAATTACTTTTCAAATCAAGCACAGATACTTAGTGCACCCTTGGTGTGGTGAAACATTAAGTTCACCTTCTTATCTGGACCCAGTGCATCACTGGGTTACACTGGAGGAGCGTAACTTAAGGCCCCGTCACTCTAAGCGATCTCGCTAGCGAGATCGCTGATTTTGTGACACATCAGCGATCTCGCCAGCGAGATCGCTGTGTGTGACGGGGATCGGCGACCGGCCCCCCTGCCGGTTATCGCTGATCGTGCTCGAGCGGCCTGGGCCGTTTTTCGATCGCTGGTCTCCCGCTGCCCAGCGCGCATCGCTGCGTGTGGCAGCAAGAGACCAGCGATCAGCGACTGTGGTTGCTAATGTAAACATCGGGTATCCAGGAGCCACGGCTCCTGGATACCCGCTGTTTACCTTGGAAACCAGTGTACACGCTGGTTTCCAAGGTAAACAGCAGGTATCCAGGAGTCGCGCAGCTTCTAGATACCCGATGTTTACCTTGGAAACCAGCGTGTATGCCGGTTTCCAAGGTAAACAGCGGGTATCCAGGAGTCGCGCGGGTCCTGGATACCCGACGTTTACATTAGAAACCAGTGTCCAGCATCGCTGGTCCTGATCGCTGGGGCTGTTTAACGATGTCCCAGCGATCCCATCATGTCGGATCGTTGGTGGGATCGCTGGGACATCGTTTAGTGTGACGGGGCCTTAAGTGTGCACCTGGTCTTCACTAAAGCCTCTGATGGTGAGGACAGGCTTGGCCTTAGAGTAATGAACAGGTGCCACACCTGCAACAGTTGACCAAACAGTCAGAGATCCAGACACGAAGCATAATGGGAACACACAGACATGTGGTCAGGAAGTCCGAGGTCAGGGCAGGCAGCATGGGTTCAGAAAACATAGCCGGAGTTAGGCGCCGAGAGGGCAGACAAAACGAGAGAACAAGCCGGGACTACATCATAAAGGTCAGAACATTACAACTTCACAGATCGCGAGGGTGTATGGCAACTAGGAGGTAAGTTCAGGCAAGGTGTGAAGGAAGAAGCTGCATAATATACCACCTACTGGCAGGGGATAGGCAAGGGAAACAGAGTTCTGCAGAACACTGATAAATTCCTGCAAAGTCTGGTCTCGCCTCCCTATAGTCGGGTGGATACTCTCAGCAACAGGCGGGAATAGCAGTGGTGCTGTGTCTGCAAGAGGTAGCTCAGCGAGAAGGTCAGACCCTTGGAGGAGCAGAGCAAGAGAAGGTAGTAATAGATGGAAAACAAGGTGGAAATGTGAACTTAAAGTTTTGGCTATGCCAAGGGTGCATCGGGTGCTGGTACTTGGTTGAAACAATCAATTTGTGCTGACACAGTCAATTAAAGGTACTCTGTCAAGCACAGATTTAGAAAGCTGTTAATCTGCAGAATTACCCCATATCTGCAGGGCTTGGGAACATGACAGGTTCCCTTTACGCTGATCATAAACATTAGTTTAGTCAGACGATTGATGGTTCAGCTGACAGCTATCGCTCCCGAATCTCGCACTCTGGCACCCATAGACTTGCATTGCCAATTTTGATCCAGAGCTCAGAGACTTCCTGTGGATGCCATATAAGCGATCAAACCTGCACAAAATGAGTGTCCCATAGTGAGGCGAGGTGTAAAAGTTATAATGAAATTAAAAAAAAATTGTAAAAGTATAAAAAAAAATAAAAAAATCAATATTATTCCATCAATAAATCAATATTTGAATAAAAAAATCCAAACAATGAAAGTACACATTTTTAGTATTGCCGCGTTCATAATGTCCCATCCTATAAAACTGTCCCACTAGTTAACCACTTTAGTGAACACCATAAAAAAGGCAAAAAAACAATGCTTTATCATCATACCGCCAAACAAAAAGTGTAATAACACGCGATCAAAAAGACGGATATAAATAAACATGGTACCGCTGAAAACGTCATCTTGTCCCTCAAAAACAAGCCACCATATAGCTCCCTCACCGAAAAAATAAAAAGCTATAGCTCTCAGAATAAAGCGATGCAAAAATAATTACCATATTTTTTCTATAAGTTTTTATTGTAAAAAAGTGCCAAAACATAAAAAAATATATAAATGAGGTATCGCTGTCATTGTATTGACCCGAAGAATAAAAATGCTTTATCAATTTTACCACATGCGGAACGGTATAAAAGAAATTCATGAATTGCTGGTTTTTATTCGTTTTGCCTCCAAAAAATCGGAATAAAAAGCGATCAAAAAATGTCATGTGCCCGAAAATGGTACAAATAAAAACGACAACTTGTACCGCAAAAAAAAAAGACCTACATGACTCTGTGAGCCAAAATATGAAAAAATTATAGCTCTCAAAATGGGGTGATGCAAAAATTCTTTTTTGCAATAAAAGCCTATTTTAGTGTGTGAGAGCTGCCAAACATAAAAACCTAATATAAAAACATGCTATAAATAGTAAATCAAACCCCCTTTATCACTCGCTTACTTAGGGAAAAATAATAAAATAAAAAAATGTATTTCCATTTTCCCGTTAGGGTTAGGGCTAGGGTTAGGGTTGGGGCTATGGTTAGGGTTAGGGCTAAAGTTAGGGTTAGGGTTGGGGCTAAAGTTAGGTTTAGGGTCAGCGTCAGAATGGAGCACCTTGGGTCCACCAGAGAAATTCATTCTTGGGGCCCACTACATGGCATTAGCTACATAGAAATAAATACAAGATCACCAATTGTGTGGTAAAACATGCTAATATCAGGGTATAATATGTTAGTACACATCTTAATTATGTAGCAGAGGTTGGGGTAGCCTCATCATAGAATATAAAGTAGCCCCCTCGTAGGGTACAATATAGCCCCCCTCATAGTATATAAAGTAGCCCCCTCATAGAATATAATGCAGCCCGCTCTCATAGAATATAATGCAGCCCACCTCATAGAATATAATGCAGCACCCCACAAAATATAATGCAACCCCCTCATAAGGTATAATGCAGTCTCCCCATAGAATATAATGCAGAACCCTCATAGGGTATAAATCGGCCCCCCTCATATAGTATAATGCAGCCCCACCACAGAATATAATGTAGCCACCTCAGAGTATAATGCAGCCCCCCAAAGATTATACTGTAGCCCCCTCATAGGGCATAATTCTTCCCCCCTCATATAGTATGATATAGCACCCCCAGAATATAATGTAGTCCCCTGAGAGAATAATGCAGCCCCATACAGAATATAATGCAGTCCCCCCACAGAATATAATGTAGTCCCCTCATAAAGTATAATGCAGCACCCCTCATAGGGTATAATGCAGCCCCTCTCCACCTCCATCATTGTTCTCCCCCTCCATCCCCATAATTGTCCTCATCACCACCTTCATCATTGCCTTAACCCCCACCACCCCTATCACTGCCATTTCCACCACCTCCATCATTGCTTTCTCTCCCACAAACCCTATCATTGACCATTCCACCACCTCAATCATTGCCTCCTCCCTGTGGGCATTGTCTTTTCCACCGCTACCATCATTGTCCTTTCCACCACCTCAATCATTGCCTCCTCCCCGTGGGCATTGTCCCTTTCAGCACTACCATCATTGTCCTTTCTACCACAACCATCATTGACTTCTCCCCCACCACCCCATAATTGCCTATTCCACCACCTCCATCATTGCCTCCTTCCCCACCACCCCCATCGTTCTTTCCACCTTGCCCATCACTGTTCATCTCCAATACACACATCTCCTATACACGCACACACAGCAACACATCACTCTCACACACACAAAGCATCGCACCACCCTCACACAAACACACACAAAGCACTGCACCACATACACATATGCACATGCACACACAGGCAAACAGACACACAGCACCACTCACCTCTCCGCCACACATCCCGACAGAATCTTCCTCGCCGGCAGCTTTCTGTCTGAAGCAGCGCACTGAATGATGACGTCATCCATCCGCGCTGTGTCAATCAGGAAGCATCGGGCAGGAAGCAGGACTCTATCGGATCCCTGCAGCTCTGCTGCCAAGCTGTAGGGATAGCTCCCTGCCTGCCGATTGCCTCAGAGTGAGCTGCCCTGCAGGGGCCCACCTCCGGGACCCTGATTCAGCCGCATTAAAGTTAAATCGCATTCTGTTATGAATGAGTCACCGGAGGAGAAAACAAAAATACAAGCTAAGTCCAGAAAACCGGAGACGTTGGTAGCTATCGGATTGCAGACCCCTGATCCTATTCACCACAACTAACAGTAGCCGTGGGGGGTTCCTATGGTGCCCTAGACCCCTCGTCACAGCCGGAGAACTACATAAGCCTAAAGAAAGAAAGGGGAAATCTAAACTGCCCCAGAGCAGACCCCAAAGCAATAGACAGCCCCCAACATGTATTGTCAGTGAAAAATAGATAAAAACACAAACACAGACAGAAAGACAGGCTGAGCAAACGATGGGGCCCAACTAACTAGATAGGACAGGACAGAAAAGATGCTGGCTGCAATTCGCAAAAAACCCTACAAAAATGTCCCAACCGTCTGATAGGAAAAAAGGCTCTGAAGTCGCTAGACTTCAAAATCACTATATCAGCACTCAGGTATATTCTGAAAACAGCAAAGAGATCAACTGATCAGAGACAAAAATGGAATTCAGCCAGTCCCAACCAGGACTGGCTGAATACAAGCACTAAGGAAACCAGACAAAATCTCATGGAATAATAGCAGGGCAAAAACTTAGCTTTTAGTAGACAGGAACTAAAACTGGATGCCAGAGCTCAGAGCAGAAAGGATCACCAGCAAACCCTGCTGCCTTATATCCACTCAGAAATTCCAGATGTCCAATCACACTCCGCCTGTTCAGATGACAGGTTCTTCCCATCCCAATCAATTTCACTACCTCTCTTCACCAGCAGAGGGAGTTCAATAGACATCAAAGGTGAAGGGAAAAATGAACTCACAACAGCATTCACTCCTCTCCACGCCCATCGGGGCATGGGGAAGCGTGAATATTCATTTATCTTTAGCACTGGGGACTGGCTTCTGTCTCCAGCTGCTGCTCTGCAGGCACAGGGCAGGCCCCCTTGACCCAGGAGCCCCATAGCTGCTGGGTGTGCCACTCTTAGTGACATGGCATTAGCTGGGCGCCCCTGGAGCAGTGGGGGCCCTAGGCAGCTGCTGGCTCATATGCCAGCAGATGTCAGTGCCTGAGCCCACCAGAAAATCATCCGGTGGGCCAGTACAACCCTGGTTAGGGTTGGTGCTAAATTTAGGGTTAGGGTTGGGGCTAAAGTTAGGGCTAGGGTTGAGATTAGAGGTGTGTTAGGGTTAGGTTTGTGGTTAGGGTTATGGTTGGGATTAGGGTTAGGAGTGTGTTGGGGTTAGGGTTGGAGTTAGAATTGAGGGGTTTCCACTGTTTAGGCACATCAGAGGCTCTCCAAACGCGACATGCGTCTGATCTCAATTCCAGCCAATTCTGCGTTAAAAAAGTCAAACAGTGCTCCTTCCCTTCCGAGCTCTGCCATGCGCCCAAACAGTGGTTTACCCCCACATATGGGGCTTCAGCATACTCAGGACAAATTGCACAACAACTTTTGAGGTCCAATTTCTCCTGTTACCCTTGGCAAAATAAAACATTGGGGTGAAAAGATCATTTTTGTGAAAAAAAGATTTTTTTTTATTTTTACCGCTCTACATTGTAAAGTTCTGTGAAGCACTTGGGAGTTCAAAGCGCTCACCACTCATCTAAATAAGTTCCCTAGGGGGGTCTACTTTCCAAAATGGTGTCACTTGTGGGGGGTTTCCACTGTTTAGGCACATCAGGGGCTCTCCCAACACGACATGGCATCCGATCTCAACTCCAGCCAATTTTACATTGTAAAGTCAAACGGTGCTCCTTCCCTTCTGAGCTCTGCCGTGCACCCAAACAGAGGTTTACCTGCATATATGGGGTATCAGCATCCTCAGGACAAATTGTACAACTTTTCGGGTCCAATTTCTCAGGGTTACCGTTGGTAAAATAAAATAAATTGGATCTGAAGTAAATTTTTTGTGAAAAAAAGTTAAATGTTCATTTCTTTTAATCATTCAAAAAATTCCTGTGAAGTACCTGAAGGGTTAATAAACATCTTGAATGTGGTTTTGAGCACCTTGAGGGGTGCAGTTTTTAGAATTTTGTCACTTTTGGGTATTTTCTATCATATAGACCCTTCAAAGTGACTTCAAATGTGATGCAGTCCCTAAAAAAAAAAAAAAAAAAATGGTGTTGTAAAAATGAGAAATCGCTAGTCAACTTTTAACCCTTATAACTTCCTGATTAAAAAAAGTTTAGGTTCCAAAATTGTGCTGATGTAAAGTAGACATGTGGGAAATGTTTATTATCACAAAAAATGCCCAAATTATTTTATTTTACCCCAAAACGCGCGATACCCCACAGAACATTAATTATACTATTGCGGTAACAAGGATATATATCAAAAAAGGACTTAGTACCACACAATGGTGTATCAATTATTAAAATATCATACTTTATTGAAATTTATAAAAACAAAGTGCGCAAGAAAGATACAGGAAAATAAGGAGGGACTTCAAACCATGGAACCTCCCACTGCAACACAACAAAATATGTCTGATGCAATCCACATGACAATAATGATGATACTCAATTTACACATAACATAGGGCAAGAAAAACACCGCCAAGTATATTCCTAGATAAAACATGTGCCCACCACGGGTATACATGAAAAACTCTAGAGTAGTGTAATGTATAATGGGCTGACACTAGCCCTCTCAAAAAAGGCGTTACCCTAGCTAAAGTTAACAGAACATGTGAAAAATGATACGTGGTTACATACCAGTATATGCTGGTGGAGGAGTCCCGGCCGTCACCTATGCCCCGACGCGCGTTTCGCACAGCTTCCTTGGGAGGCGTATGATTTTTCACATGTTCTGTTCACTTTAGCTAGGGTAACGCCTTTTGTGAGGGCTAGTGTCAGCCCATTATACATTACACTACTCTAGAGTTTTTCATGTATACCCGTGGTGGGCACATGTTTTATCTAGGAATATACTTGACAGTGTTTTTCTTGCCCTATGTTATTTGTAAATTGGCTATCATCATTATTGTCATGTGGATTGCATCAGACATATTTTACTGTGTTATGGTGGGAGGTTCCATGGTTTGAAGTCCCTCCTTATTTTCCAGTATCTTTCTTGTGCACTTTGTTTTTATAAATTTCAATAAAGTATGATATTTTAATCATTGATACACCATTGTGTGGTACTAAGTCCTTTTTTGATATATATCCTTATTACCGCACTAGTATAATGTGGGAAATGTTATTTATTAACTATTTTGTGTGACATATTTTAAGGACATGAAAATTCAATTTTGGAAAATTGCTAAATTTTCAAAATTTTTGCCAAATTTCCATTTTTTTCACAAATAAACGCAGTCATATCAAAGAAGTTTTACCACTATCATGAAGTACAATATGTCACGTGTAAACATTGTGAGAATCACCGGGATCCATGGAAGCATTCCAGAGTTATTACTTCATAAAGGGACAGTGGTCAGAATTGTAAAAATTGGCCCAGTCATTAATGTGCAAACCACCCTTGGGGGTAAAGGGGTTAAGGGCGTGTGATTACTTTGAAAAAAATTTTTACAGCTGACATTCGGCAATGACACAAAACTATACGACAATGACAACCTAAATCTTGAAAGGTGTCTCCATCTTGTAGATGCTACCGGCTAAAATCTCACGACAGGTGTTTATTAGCTAAATTCTCAGCCATGCTCTACTTTGTTTTTGAAAATGATAAATCTGATGTTACCATACAAAATGACACACAATTTCTTGTTTTTGTCTTAGATAATAATGGCACTGCACAAATCAGTGTGAATATGAGTGGGACAAGGAATAATATATCGAAAGATGGTAAAAACACCTTGGAGATACAGTTATTGAAGACGCTACTGTCAGAAGTTGAGATTATTCACCAGAAGTTGATTCACTCTGACGGCGAAGATCATAACACAGACTGGCACACTGTTGCTCTGGTGGTTGATCGTCTCTTCTTAGTTTTGTACCTCATCGCTATATTCATTTTATTTGTTGTTGTGTTTACTCTTTGGAGCAGAAATTAAGATATTCCCGTGAAATAATCCAGAAAAATAAATCAATGGTCACCTTAGCGCAGTCTTCCCTGATGATTTCTGCCAGGACTGTTCTCCTGTCACCTGACTGCTGAGGTCAGTGATTGTCTGCAGCGGTAAGGTGCCTGGAATAGGAAATCACACTATGGGTGGGATGACATTCATGAGACATGACTATTCATCAGTCACCGCTGCAGACAAACACTGGTGACTACACAACAGGATGAGTGTAGGTTCATTTACTGTTGTTTAATTGTAAATATTTTTTTCAAAAATATAGATAGAATTCAAATATACAGGCATCGTTACCGTGAATAGGGGAAGGACAATAGTTTTAAGGCTTCCAGGTCTAAATGAAATCTGTCAGCAGGTTTTTCTGCTATCTGAGAGCAGCATGATGTAGGGTCAGAGACCCTGATTCCAGTGATATATCACTTACTGGGCTGTTTGCAGCATTTTTTTTTAATAAAACCAATGTTTCCTCTGCTGTCTATAATTTTATAAGATAGACAAGAGATGTGACAGAAACAAAGGGTTAGGGCTGCAAGTTACCTCAATCAATTCTATCAGACAAACCTCATCTTCAGCTTCATCACGGTTTCAGCAATGTCTCCCGAGGCATGTTTGGCATTATTATACCATGTGAGCACTGCAACCAATCAGTGGCTGCTTTTCTCACACCTGAAACATCTAACTAAACCGTGAGAACTGCAGCCCATTAGTGGCCATTGATTTGCTGCAGTGCTCATGTGGCATCATAATATCATGGAAACCTCAGGATTGATATATCTACAGTATGTATAGTCTGTCTGTCTATCTATCTATCTATCTATCTATCTATCCAGCGATATACATACGGTATATATATTCCACAAAATATTGATTTCTGAACTCTTCCTGAGTTAAAACATTAGTATTGTTGTTTCTAAATAATTATGAACTTGTTTTCTTAGCATTATTTGAGGTCTGCAAGCACTGCATTTTTTATTTTGACCATTTCTTATTTTCTGAAAAAAAATACAAAATTTAGTGCTTGGAAATTTGGAGACATGTTGTCAGTAGTTTATAGAATAAAAGAGCAATTTACATTTTACTCAAAAATATACCTATAAAGAGAAAAATCAGAGAAACTGAACATTTTGCAGTGGTCTCCTAATTTTTGCCAGAGCTGTGTATACAGTGAGTTTGGAAAGTATTCAGACCCCTTTAAATTTTTCACTCTTTGTTTCATTGCAGCCATTTGGTAAATTTAAAAAAGTTCATTTTTTCTCATTAATGTACCCTCTGCACCCCATCTTGACTGAAAAAAGCAGAAATATAGTAATTTTTGCAATTTTATTAAAAAGTAAAACTGAAATATCACATGGTCATAAGTATTCAGACCCTTTGCTCAGTACTGAGTAGAAGCACCCTTTTGAGCTGGTACAGCCATAAGTCTTCTTGGGAATGATGCAACAAGTTTTTCACACCTGGATTTGGGGACCCTCTGCCATTCCTCCTTGCAGATCCTCTCCAGTTCCGTCAGGTTGGATGGTGAACGTTGGTGGACAGCCATTTTCAGGTCTCTCCAGAGATGCTCAACTGGGTTTAGGTCAGGGCCAGTCAAGTATGGTCACAGAGTTGTTCTGAAGCCACTCCTTTGTTATTTTACCTGTGTGCTTAGAGTCATTGTCTTCTTGGAAGATGAACCTTCAGCCAAGTCTGAGGTCCAGAGCACACTGGAAGAGGTTTTCATCCAGGATACCTCTGTACTTGACCGCATTCATGTTTCCTTCAATTGCAACCAGTCATCCTGTCCCTGCAGCTGAAAAACACCCCCATAACATGATGCTGCCACCACCATGTTTCACTGTTGGGATTGTATTGGGCAGGTGATGAGCAATGCCTGGCTTTCTCCACACATACCGCTTAGAATTATCACCAAAAAGCTCTATCTTTGTCTCATCAGACCAGAGAATCTTATTTCTCATAGTCTGGGAGTCCTTCATGTGTTTTTTAGCAAACTCAAATGCATTTCCAAGAAGTGTCTTGAGACACATGAGAGGGATTTTCTGTTTATCTCTGAAGTAGGTAAAGAACCCGCAATATGTTCAGCCAGTCTAGATTTAAATCTACAACAGGTTGAGCCAACATATTGTAGCTTACAGCTGTCACCGGTTAAAACATAAACTACAAACTTGGTGTTAGAATTTAAAAATGCGAGGATGTAAAATCCTTTGGCTGAATGCAATGAAGAAAAGGCCCGTGATTTCATGACAAATTTGCAGGCATTACATCTAGGTAAGCCGTATTTATAGCAACCTGCAACTGGCTGAACATGTTGCGGGTTCTATACCTGCTACAGAAATCAAAAATAAAAAATCCCCCTCGGGTGTCTCAAGACACGTCTTGGAAATGCATCAAGGGGATACATCAGCATTGTCAGCATGTATTATGGAATGTGTAAAAAAAAAAAAAAAAACTATTGGGAAGGAGACAGAGTAGCGTTATTGCGGGCTTGGGAAATGTATTGGATAACAATACTTAATACAAGTTTCCCAGCAGCAAAAAATGTACTAGCAATAATCTTGATCAGATACCCATCTCAAATGGCGACTCAAAAACAACAATCTAAACAAGGAGGAACAATGAGTATATGTTGCTAACAATTGTATCCAAAAATATATTGTTTATTAACAAAATGTTTTACAAAATTCATGATCTAATACATATCACAATAATTTCATGGGTTTTTCTACCAATATCGTGACTAAATCCATAGGCATGAATGACCAATGGATACAAGGCGGGATAAAATTTGCTGGAATTGACAAATCTAGACAAATATTACCATTGAATATGAATTGCGTATATCTATCTATGTGAACTATAAGACAGACCTCCTATATTATTATTAGTCTATATGAATTACATTGACAAAGTTGCAGGAAATTTTTTATTTTTTTTTTTTCTCTACATCTGTGTATGAAAATTATTACTAGATAATACTGGGAATTTTGTGAAATGTCAAACTATTGATTTATTTTGTACTTATGCTCTCTCTTTCTGTTTCAGCGAGAGGGATGAGAATTATTGTGAATATACACACAGGAAGCTATTTTGTGTGCAATTTTTCTGATACTGTATCCATTTACCAGTTGCATAATTTTATACTGGATTGTATTTATGGAACCTTATATATATCTTTTTTGCTGTTGTACAATGTATATATATATATTCTATTAGTATATGATGTGGTTTTATACAGATATATGTGTTTGTGATAATTGTGTTAATTGTAGTCTCATCGTGATTGAGCATACCTCCTTCCTTTTTGCATAAATTTTGTCTATGTATGTTTTGTTCTTTGCTATGACTAAGGACCCTTTGTGGTCTCAAATGGCGTAAGCAAGATGTTTTTATGAAACTACAATAAAGGATAAAGGTTTTTAATATCATAGCCTAATTTTCCTCTGTCTAACACGTCATTTTGCTGGTGACTGGACTTCCTCCTTCTTTTTGCATGTGTTTCATTCACCTGGGAGTCAGGATCTCCATGTCCGTGCACCGCATTCTGCTAACTCCGGAGTGACCTGAATTGGATGAATCTTTGGTGAGCTGAAATACTTTTTTTCTGTTTTCTTGTATTTGAAGGAAAGATGAATGCAGCATGTTATCAGCAAATACTGGAGGTAAATTTTCACTCCTCAGCCCGGAAGCTGCACATGGGACCTACTTGAAGGTTCCAACATGACAACGATCCAAAACACAAGGCCAAGTTGACCTGTCATTGGCTACAGCAGAACAAAGTGAAGGTTCTGGAGTGGCCATCTCAGTCTCCTGACCTCAATACCATTGAGCCACTCTGGGGAGATCTCAAGCGCAGTTCATGCTAGACAGCCCAGGAATTTACAGGAACTGAAGGCTTTTTGACCAGAAGTGTGGGCAGCTTTACCATCTGAGAAAATAAAGAACCTCATCCACAACTACCACAAAAGACTTCAAGCTGTCATTGATGTTAGAGGGGGCAATACACGATATTAAGAAATTTAAGAAATGGGGTATGTAAACTTTTGATCAGGGTCATTTAGATGTTTTCGGTTTTCATTATGATTTAAAAAGAGAAAACACAATAGTTTGACAATAAATGGCTTCACCCAACCACTAATGATTGTCCTTGGTTAGATTTGAACCAATAACTCGAGCAATGGAAGCCTACAATGCTATCTTGTCAGAATAATGTTTATTATTGAATATATTACAACTACCATGTTCTACTGTTTATTGGTGCATGAGTCTCTGTCTCTAACAATAGTGTTATATTGTCAATAATACATTGTCTAAAAAAAAAAAAAGAGCCCCAGGACGTTCCCGCTCACTGTTCACACTGTGTGTAGCTGGAGCACATTCTGCTTTGACTTTACAAGCTGGCAGACGAGATGCTAAGATCCCGAGCTGTAAGAAATACCAGTTGTAAGCTGTGTTATCTTTGTTCATGAATAAATATATCTTCAATGTTGAACAGCTGGACTGTACACAGATTAATCCACGGCCAACATAACCACCCACCCACCATGCTGTCCAAGAGCTGTTTACTAGCTAAGTCATGAAAATGACTTCCAACACCTATGAGAAGGTTGTGAAAAGAGAAACTGGTTCCCATTGCAGCCACTCACTTCAATCAGTGTGCCTGAGAGATGGAATCTCAGCATGCTCTGTCCAAGTTGAACCCATGACTTCAGCAACATTACTAACCACTGAGCCACCATGCTGCCCAGGAGATTATTTATAAGTAGATTATCAATATAACTACCAGCAACATTGGCAAGATCATGAAAGAGAAAGCTAGATACCCAAGGCATCAAATCAGTTTATCGATTTTAATTTCTGAAGTGTACCTGAGAGGTGGAATCTTTATTGTTGGCCAGAGTGAACCAATCACTCCAGTGCTAACCATTAAGCCACTGTACTAGCTGGCAACAGCCACTGTGCTACACCATAAGCATCACCATGCCACCAACATGCATCACTGTAGGAATCAATAAACTCCCACTATGCTTCACTGTAGACATCCCAAAGCCCCCTGCCATGCTTCACTGTAGGCAGGTTGTTCCTTTCAGTGTATGCTTCAGTTTCCCTCCTCCAAAGTGTACATAATGACACTGACACTTGGGTTACAGCATAATGACACTAACACTTTGGGTACAGGGTAATGACACTGATACTTTGAATAGGGAGTAATGATGCTGACAATTATGGAGCAAAATAATTACACACTGATTCTTGGGATATATGATAATGACACTGATACTTGGGGTTCTCCACTTTCTGGCTGGATGTTCATCTAGTTCTCATCATCCATTAGTGACAATAACCCAGAGTGAAGAATGAAGCTACATTGTATCTCGTTGTTTGTACCTCCCCATACTGGTTTAAGCATGGTGAATCATCTGATTTTTCTTCTCTGAAGTTCATACTCATCCTGGAGCCGGTCATGCAGATGATGTGATCATCTCCTCTTTGCACAATGACACAATTATCAACAATCTAAATGTAGACAATTTTTTTTGAGATGTGATATTTATACAAGGTCGAGATCTATACTGTCCTGCAGTCCAGAAAATTATCTAATATATCAATATGTAGTATATAACCGCAGCTCACATGCAAAACCTGCACTGGAGAATAAAGATATGGGACTGGCAGGACACAGTGGTGAACCATCCACTGACCCAGTGCGAGGATAAGGCGGTGTCATGATCCATTTTTGGATTCATGGCAACTCTGGTTCCACTTTGATTTAAATGGAGCTTTTTTCCTTTCAGGACCAGTGGGGGTTAATGTCAGTTTCCATTGCTGGAACCCTGCTGCAACTGCAGAGTTGCTAGGTCAGCTGATGTGGGTGGTGACCACTCCCACCGTCCTTTATATTGTCACCTGATGCATCAGCTGACTGTCGGTGATAGAGCATTCTATATTGACCAAGCCTGGAGGAAGGAGCTCTCTGGCTGCCCTGGTGTTTCAGCTGGTTTTGTGGTCTGGGTGCCTTTCTTCTGTGCAGTGCTTTGCAGCAGAGAAAGCTATTAGGCTGTGTGCCCACGATGCGTTTTGTTAAGTGTTTCCGCAGCGTTTGAGCCGGCTCAGACGCTGCAGAAATGCTTAAAAGATGCATCAAATTAATTAGCATGCGTTTTTGGCTTCTTGTGCCAATGCATGCGTTTTTAACCGCTCAGGAATCGCTTAGCGGCTAAAAATGCAGCATGCTCATTAATTCCCGCATTGCTGAGCATTTTTAGCCATCCCCAATGATCCCAGAAATCGCATGTAAAAAAACGCGTCAAAAACGCGTCATAAATCGCGCAAAAAACACGTGGAAAAAGACGCGCGATTTCTGGGAAGGGGATCCTTTTCCTGAGCGTTTAAAAACGCTAGCGTGGGCACATAGCCTTAAAGTACTGTTAGGCTATGTGCCCACGTAGCAATTTTTAAGCGTTTTTGCTGCGATTTTCGGCGCGAAAACGCTGCGAAAACGCTTAAAAATCGTGTACAGAACGCCCCCCATGCATTCCTATGGGATTCCGCACATGCTGTGCTAATGCTGCGCTTTTTTCCGCGGCGGAATCGCATCGCGGAAAAAATCACAGCATGCTCATTCTTTTGTGCGGAATCGCAAAGAATTGCCGCGATTCCGCACCCATAGGAATGTATGAGAATCGCTTACTTCCCGCATGTGGCTATGCCCACCATGCGGGAAGTTAAGCGTCTCATGTGCGGTTGGTACCCACGATGTGGAGGAGAGGAGACTGTCCTTCAGGCCCTGGGTACCATACCCCTGCAAAAAAAAGAATAAAAAATAAAAAATCGGGGTATATTTACCTTCCGGCGTCCGGCGCTGCATTCCCGGCCTAAGCGTTCCCAGTAATGCCTTGCGGCACGGTCCAGTGATGACGTAGGTCTCGCGTGACTCTAGCGGTCTCGCAAGATCGCTATAGCAACGCGAGACTACCTCATCACAGGTCTCGCAAGGCATTACTGGGAACGCTGAGGCCCGGGAATGCAGCGCGGGATGCCGGAAGGTAAATATACACCGATTTTTTTATTTTTTTTTAGCATTTTAACATTCTATCTTTTACTATTGATGCCGTATAGGCGGCCTCAATAGTAAAAACCTGGTCACACTTGTCAAACACTATGTTTGACGAGTGTGACCAACCTGTCAATCACTTTCCAAGCGATGCTTCAAATCGCTTGGAAAGTGCTTGAATATCACAAGCGAAAATCGCGGCAAAATCGTGATCATAATCGCGGTGAA
The DNA here is from genome assembly GCF_039654945.1 of Dendrobates tinctorius. Taxonomy (NCBI): domain Eukaryota; kingdom Metazoa; phylum Chordata; class Amphibia; order Anura; family Dendrobatidae; genus Dendrobates; species Dendrobates tinctorius. Next base: position 3,537,481 of record NW_027361677.1, read on the forward strand.
ATCGCGCGGAAAAAAACGCGCGATTTCTGGGAAGGAGTCCGGTTTTTAGTGAGCGTTTTAAAACGCTACGTGGGCCCACAGCCTAAGTTTGGTGTTTTTGTCCTCGTCTGTCTCGTGTTTGTCACTGTCCTCTCTGTCGTTCCATCTGCAGTGATGATGCTAGAGCCCTTGCCAGGTAGTGCACTAACCAGAGCAGTGTTAGGTGACAGCGAGGGCCGAGGTTCCTGACACCGGTGGGGGGGGAGGCCCCGCTTAAGGCCTCTTTCACACTTCCGTTTTTGACAATCAGTCAAGATCCGCCAAATTTGAAAAAAACGGATCCGCCATTTTTCTTTGCGGATCCGTTTTTTTCACCATTGACTTTCATTATTGGCGGATCCTGACTGATTGCCGTCTGTTGCATCCATTTTTTTGAGGATCCGCCAGAATGTTAGTGTCCGTCAACATCCTCAAAGATTTCCAAACGGAGCTTGCAACGTTTTTTTTCCCGGGGGATCCTCCAGACACTGAATTAACCCCAAAATCTGTCTGGGTGGCGGACAAAAAAAAAAAAAAAAATCTCTCCCTCTCCCTCTCCTCAGCCAGCGGTTCCTTTAAATTTCCTTATTTTCAGGATCCGTCTAAAAACGGATCCTGTGCCATCCGTTCACATCAGTTAAGAACGGATCCGCTTCTATGCCTTTTTGGCGGATTGTAACTGATGCAAATAACTGAAGTGTGAAAGAGGCCTAAGGCGTTAGGGGAGTGCAGGGTCAGTCTCAGATTTGAGCAGGAGGTGTCCATCCCTCATTTCCCTATCAGTAGGGCCATCCTCTCCCCATTTCCATCCCGTTGTGTGTGTGTCATGCCGTCCGCTGTGACAGGTGGCCGCAGGGCGCAGCGCCTTGTATATGGCATCATACATATGCATTTGCAGTACTGGATTGCTTGACATAAATATGACAAAAATGATAAACTGGGAAGGAATACCCATTTAATCATTTAATTGTTGTGATATCAAAAGTTCTGTAGCTTTCTTATATATTATCTCTGCTTCAATCCTATCTATCCATAATGCTTCCATCACCCATTTACATCATCTATCAGCCATCTGTGTTACGGAGCACAGTGCGGCTGTAGAGGACCTGAATGTCGTCTCTCTGGGCCCGTTTCGTCCCTCTTTCTCCCACATACATTTATACCAGTTTCTCTTTGCTTCTCTTGGCACCGCTGGGCATGAACACGACTGATGGAGATGATATTGTTGAAGCTGCTTCACACCTCTTTCCTATTCATCCTATGGTGCCTACGCTGTACTATGTCTTCTTGGTTACCGTCGCCCATCCTCTGTCATGACGTCGGCGGCCAGAGATCCGGCCCCGCAGTCGCTTATGGTTTATTCACACTGCGGGGCAGGAATCTTGGGCATGTGCAGTAGTTATCTGCGCCCGAGATTCCCAGCCCCGCAGTGTGAATAAACCATAAGCGACTGCGGGGCCGGATCCTTGGCCGCCGACATAATGACAGAGGACGGGCTATGGTAACCAAGAAGACATAGTACAGCGTAGGCACCATGATTTGAAAATAAAGATTTGGAGGCGGAGACACAATGCAGGAATACATGAGTGATGGATGTGAGGCGTCTGTGTCAGATGGGGAAACACCTGCCCCCCTGACAAATATCAGGTATGTCTGACCAATTTTAAAAACGATTATTTCTGTGGTGCAAGGTACCCTAAATAAAAGAGCCACCTTGACAATATGCAGCATTAGTACTGCACAAGGTGGCTCTTTTACTTAAAAATGCCTGCGGGGGGGGGGTTGGGGTGACAGGTTCCCTTTAAATTTGTTGCAGTATGGGGGGGATTTCTTGCACAGGGGCCCTCTGCAGTCTGTGTCCGCCCCTGGGCATATTGATGATCTAGCCATCAGGTAATACTATGGTGGCTCAGTGATTAGCTCAATTACCTTTCAACGCTTTGGTCCTTAGTTCAATTCTGGCTAAGGTCAGAATAATTTTATGTCTCAGTTATACTTAAGAAATTGCAAATGGACCTGCTCTAGTTTTTCATAACCTGTCTGTGGGCACTGATAGACATATTGATGACCTAGCTATAAAGTAATACTCAGGCAGCACAGTGGCTCAGTGGTTAGCTTGATTACCGTTCAACGTTTGGGTCCTTAGTTCAATTCTGACAGAGGGTGGAGTAATTCTACCTCCCAGTTGTACTTAAGAAATTGCAAATGCACCTTGCCTAGTTTTTCATGACCTGTCAATGGGCACTGATAGTCATATTGATGACCTATCCATCAGTTAATCCTCAGGCAGCATGGTGGCTCAGTGCTTAGCTCCATTCTCTTTCAAAACTTTGGGTCCTTAGTTCAATTCTGACTGAGGTCTGAATAATTCCACCTCTCAGTTGTACTTTAGAAATTGTTAATGGACCTGATTTAGTTTTTCTTGACCTGTCGGTGGATTCTGATAGACATATTGATGACCTAGCCATCAGGTAATGCTATGGTGGTCCAGTGGTTAGCTCCATTCCATTTCAAGGCTTGGGTCTTTAGTTCAATTCTGACTGAAGTCTGAATAATTCTGTATTTCAGTTGTACTTGACAAATTGCAAATGGAGCTGCTCTAATTTTTCCTGATCTTCCCATTGGTGCTGGTAGTAATATCAATGACTTTGCCAAAACCATGCTTCTGTATAGCATGGTGGCTGAATGGAAAGCACTTATGCTTTGCAGCAGGGGAGTCCAGGGTTCTAATCCCATGGTGAATGATGTTTGCATTCTAGCTTTTCCTGATTTTCCCATAGGTGCTGGTAGCAATATCGATGACTTTACCAAGGGTTATCTCCCAAGCAGCACGGTAGCTCAGTGGAAAGCACTGGTGCTTAGCAGCATGGAAGTCCAGGGTTCAAATCCACCATGGATGACATCTGCAAGGAGTTTGTGTGTTCTCCCTGTGCTCAGGTGGTCTGCCACCCATGCTCTAAAGACATACAGGTAGGGGCAAATGATGACCTGTGCAGCATCCAGGAGGGCTGCTTGCCCCCTTCATTGGGCAAGTAGCCTCAGTCCTTATTGGGTGAATGTTCAGATGCAAGAACTCAGCTTGCTATATAGACAGCTCAGGTGCACCTGAGCTGTCAACACCTTTTCAAAATTAGTTTCTTAAAAGGGTGCTAACAGCTCAGGTGCACCTGAGCTGTCTATATAGCAAGCCAATTCTTGCTACTTGTATCTGAACATTCATCCAATAAGGACTCAGGCTACTTGCCCAATGAAGGGGCAAGCAGCCCTCCTGGATGCTGCACAGGTCATCATTTGTCACATCATTAGCCCCTACCTGTATGTCTTTAGAGCATGGGTGGCAGACCACCTGAGCACAGGGAGAACACACAAACTCCTTGCAGATGTCATCCAGGGTGGGATTTGAACCCTGGACTCCCATGATGCAAAGCATCAGTGCTTTCCACTGAGCTACCATGCCACTCAGAATATAATCTTTGGCAAAGTCATAGATATTACTACCAGCACCAATGGGAAGATCAGGAAAAACTAGAATACAAACTCATTACAAATGTCATTCATCACAGGATTTGAACACTGGACTTCCATGCTGCAAAGCACCAGTGCTTTCCACTGAGCCACCGTGCTGCTTGGTAGATAACCTTTGGCAAAGTCATTGATATTACTACCAGCACCAATTGGAAGATCTAGAATACAAACTCCTTGCAGATGTCATCCAGGGTGGGATTAGAACCCTGGACTCCCATGCTGCAAAGCATAAGTGCTTTCCACTGAGCTACTGTGCTGCTCAGAAGTTTTGCTTTGGTAAAGTATTTGATATTACTTCCAGCACCTATGGGGAAATCAAGAAAAACTAGAGCAGGTCCATTTGCAATTTCTAAAGTACAACTGAGAGGCAGAATTATTCAGACCTCAGTCAGAACTGAACTAAGGACCCAAGCATTGAAAGGGAATGGAGATAACCACTGGGCCAACATAGGCATATTGATGACATAGGATGATATAGGCATCAGGTAATGCTATCAGTACCCACCCACAGTTCATGAAAAGGAAGAGCAGGTTTTATTGGAGGTCTCTGATTTCATTTTCTAAGATGTGTTGGAGAAGAGAAATCTCACTGACCTCAGCCAGAGTTGAACTAAGGACCCAAGCGTAAGATGGCAAAGGATGTAACCACTGAGCCACTGCGCTGCCTGAGAGTTTATATCTTGCCAGATCATCAATAGGACAGAATTTATTGAAAGTTCAGAAAAAGTAGAACAGGTTACCATTACAATCTCTGACTACAATTTCTAAAACATTCCTGAGAGGAGGAATCTCAGTGTCCTCAGTCAGAGGTGAACCCAGAACACAAGCATTGGACAGCAGTAGTGCTAACAACTGCACCATCATGCTGCCTGAGTGCTAACCTCTGGGTAAGTCATCTATATGACTCCCGACACCTATGGGAGAGTCAGGAAAAGCTACAACAGGTCCCATTTGCAGTCACTGACTACAATTTCTAAAATACACCTGAGAGGAGGAATCTCATTGTCCTCAGTCAGAGTTGAACCCAGGGATCCAGCATTGGGCAGCAGCAGTGCAAACCACTGGGCCATCATGCTGCCTGAGTACTAGACTCTGGATAAGTCATCAATATGACTTCTGGCACCTAGGGGAAGGTCAGGAAAAATAGACATAGCTGCCAATGTGACACCCCCAGAGTCCGGTTGTCACAGTGACATTACCTCCCTCTAATGGGTAAAGTCATGCTTGGAGGCAGGAAAGGGACCCCCATGCCAGGCAGCATAGATTTAATCACAATTTCCTGCTGCAGGTCAGAAAAGGGAGCTGCCTTATAAATTCTGGCCAGCAGAAAAGGTTGGTGAGTCAGCTAGAAATCAGCTGAGGGGGTTGTCATGGAAACGAAGCAGCTGTGAGCTGTGAGGAAAAATGACGACAGTTAAACGTGAGGTAAAAGATCTTTCTGGAAGATCCTGTCAGTTCAAGACAGGCAGCTGATCTGACAAGAGGAAAAGGACACGAGCAGAGATAAGAGGCTCTGGGAAAGCTAAAATACTGCATATGGCACACCCCTGAGCGAAGCGCTAATAAGGAGAAAAGGGACGTCAGAGATATGGGTGGACAGGAGCTGTAAGTCCTGCCACCGAATCTGAAAGTGCAGGGGATTGTTAATTCCTGTGCACATTGAACACATGAGGGCACGTCAGCGGATAAGGAGCCCGGGGCTGATGGTGAAAAGGACGGTACCCGTGGAATAGGCTCACGCTGACAGCCGTACAGGTTAGTGAAACCATCACGAATAGAGGGTCGCAGCATAGTTATATACAGCGGAGACCCACACACATAGCGCAGAAAGGAAGGTCCTAAATCCCCACCTGTCAAGGTGGATCCCCTGAATGCCTCCAGGCGAGCCGGACTCATTCCATCACCTGTATGTGGTACTCTGGATTGCAACCTATTACCAGTAAAAGGTAAAGAAATTGCACCTCTCTGTGTCTTCCTCTCATTTATCTGTACCCCAACATTTAAAGCCACTTTTTCTATTTATTTAACATCTTTGCCCTGGGACTACAGCCCTACCTGTGGAGGGCTACAACATCATAGCTGCGCCAAACATCCATCCCAGAGAAGCAACACCGCAGCGCTGGTCACCTCTGACTAGAATACCACAGGTGGCGTCACGTATTTCACCATCTCATAACTTTATTTTCATTTTTACCACATAAATACCACACAACTTTCCCCTATATTATTACTGGACGCCTCTAGGCCACGGTCCGGGTCGCCGCCACCGTGACACCGTCCCCCATGGAAGTCGACGGGCCTGGTACCGAGTACCCCCTGGCCCTGCGGGGCGCTCCAACAACACATCTAACCAATCTGTTCATTGATTTCAATTTCTAAAGTGAGGTGGAAACCAGGGCCGTACTGGCAAATGCCTGAAGGGCCTGTCTGGTCATGGGCTGCCTTGTCTGCTATGTTGTTAACAGAATCGGTGTTCTCAAGATACCCATACTGTTTAGAATTGTGATGGAGAAGAAAGTTGCTGACTCCGTCACTTACCCCAGCAGGCCACGGGTATCATTAGAAATATTGGTCTTGTAGAAAATCTTCCTTTACTCCATCAAGGGTAATATTAGTAATATATCCCATCTGGTTCATGGGGACGGGGACAATATGGGCCTGTGTGATTTCAAATGCCAGGACTGAATTTCAGCCCCAGTCCGTACCTGCCACTACCCGTGAGTGAAAAAGTTTTGGAGTTATCATTCATATTCTCTGAAAAAAAGCAAAAATTCTGCTGGGCTAGGTAAACTTTTTAGCACAATTGTATGGTGAAAGTGTTGGCACCCTTGAAATGATTCCAGAAAATGATGTATTTCTCCCAGAAAATGATTGTAATTACACCTTTTGTTTTACACGTGCTTATTTCCTTTATCTGTAATGGAAAAACAAAAAAGCACAGAGAAATAAAGGCAAATTGAGCAAAATTTTGCACAAAACCCAAAAAATAGAGTTATTTTCAGGGGTGATGTTGACAAGCGGAGTGGAGGATGTAGCAGTGCTGAGTGTTGGATGTAAAAAGGAGACAAGGACTCAGTTGAATGCAGTTCAAAAGGGCTTTACTCACTGTCTGGTGCACACAGACGCCCACTTCGGTGCTGAGTCCTCCAGGTCAGGGGTCCAGTAAACTCCCGGGTAGATGAGTACACCCCTCCAACACTCCCTGTCAGTATATTCCTTCCTAGGCTGTCTCACTGTGCTAGTTTCCACTCTCCTACCCAGCACCTTCACAGTCAGTGTCCCAGGCTAGCTGCCGTGGATCCTGTCAGAGTTCGTCACTCAGGCGGCTTCTTGATCCTATATGACTGCCTTTCTGGGAAGGTAACTGTGGGATTCGCTGTGGCCCATACAGCAACCACAGCTGTCAGCTTGCTAGTTAAGTTCGTTGTTCACTTTGCTCGGCTAGGGGCTGAGACCCTTCTGCGACCTAATTTCTTACCCCACCTGATGGCTATCAGCGTGGGATTCTAGAAATCTCACTCCTTCCTTCAGGGAGCTTCCTTCAAAGCCAATCTATCTAGCAGCCCCTCCTGACAGGAGCTGCTCCAAGCGCATCCTTCCACCTGCTCTCCCCTGAGGGAACTCCCAACTACTCACTTCAAATCTCCCACTCTTTCTCTAAGCTCCGCCCACTCGCTGTCACTCATTGGCTGTTCTAAATCACTCCACTTTCTAAGCTCCTCCCCTTCTACCTACTTTCCCCACTAACCCCAACACCCTTTCCTAGCCAGTCTGGGATGAGGCCATCCTCCCGAAGGGTACACCCAGATGCCCTGACTTACTAGTGTGTGTGTTGGGTGCAGTGTTAGGAGCGTGGTAAAGTGCTCCCATCTTACTCGGTCATGAGATACCGCAGCTCTGGATGAGGTGCAGTACCTCTGTGGCTACTGGACCCGCAGGGGCGCCAGACAGTAAACCTTTTTTATTTCTCTATATCAGCAGTGGGGTCATCCTGGGTTTCCTGCCATAGTGTTTCATTTCATTCAAATGTCGACAGAACGTCCGCCTTGACACTAATGCCCCCTGAGACTGAAGGAAATCATGAATTTATTTGGAACTTGATTTAGTTATTGCCAACACCTGTTAGGTGCCACAGGTAAGTTACAGGTGCTGTTAATTACACAAATTAGAGAAGCATCACATGATTTTTCGAACAGTGCCAATACTTTTGTCCACCTTCTTTTTTATGTTTGGTGTGGAATTATATCCAATTTGGCTTTAGGACAATTCTTTTTGTGTTTTTTCATTTAAGACAAATTAAATGAAGATAATAATACCAAAGAATTTGTGTTTGCAATCATTTTCAGGAAGAAACTGAGTATTATCTGACAGAATTGCAGGGGTGTCAATACTTTTGGCCACAACTGTATGCTCAGCAGTTTATAACCTGTATGCCCATATTAATAGTTTAAATAGGTCAAATGTGACAACAGATTGCGTTTAAATTACTTGATAAAATATGGGTTAAGGTCCGGTCACACATAACGATGTCCCATCGATCCCACCAACGATCTGACATGGATGGGATCGCTGGGACATCATTAGGCTGATCGCTGGTGAGCTGTCACATAGACTGCCCCTCCAGCGATCAGGACCAGCGAGCAAGCTGGTTTCTAATGTAAACGTCGGGTATCCAGGAGCCGTGACTCCTGGATACCCAATGTTTACCTTGGAAACCGGCATACACGCGGGTTTCCAAGGTAAACATCGGGTATCTAAGAGCCGCACGGCTCCTGGATACCCGATGTTTACATTAGAAACCAGAGTCCAGCGTCACTGATCGTTGGTCTTTCGCTGCCACACGCAGTGATGTGTGCTGGCCAGCAGACCAGTGATCAAAAAATGGCCAGGCCGATCGAAAACGATCAACGATACCCGGCAGGGGGGCCGGTCGCTGATCCTCGTCACACACAGCGATCTCGCTGGCGAGATCGCTGTGGCGTCTCAAAATCAGCGATCTCGCTAGCGAGATTGCTGTGTGTGACGGGGCCTTTAGTTAAAAACAAAACCACAGTAGGTAATGACAACATTGCAGGGACAATAGTGAGTAATAGAATCATAGAATGTAAGAGTTGGAAGGGACCTCCAGGGTCATTGTGTCCGACTCCCTGCTCAATGCAGGAGTAACAAAACCATCTCAGATTTCTGTCCAGCCTCTGGTTGAAGACTTCCATTGAAGGAGAACTCACCATCTCCCGTGACAGCCTGTTCCACTCATTGATCACCCTCACTGTCAAAAAGTTTTTTCTAATATCTAATCTGTATCTTTTCCCTTTCGGTTTAAATCCATTGCTTCTCGTGTTTCCATGTGCAAATGAGAATAATTATGATCCTTCTACACTGTGACAGCCCTTCAGATATTTGTAGACAGCTTTTAAGTTAAGGCTGAGAGAACAGCCTTCTTTATTGCAAACTAAACATTCCCAGATCCTTTAACCGTTACGCGTAAAACAGTTTGCAGTCGGCTCACCTTTCTGGTAGCTATTCTCTCAACTTGCTCCAGTTTTTTGGTCTTTTTTAAAATATGGTGCCCTGAACTGGACACAGTATTCCAGATTTGGCATGACCAAGGAGGAGTAGAGGGGGAATGACTTCATTAAATTGTAATCTTGATTTCATAAATGGAAAACAAAAGGAGTAAACAATTATTTGAATTAGTTGAAAGATTTTGTCATGCGAAGACATACATACCCAGCATTAGCAAATATAAAAAACCATGTTGGCGCTGTCTTCTTCGGGGGACCCCTGCATCTCTTCTTTACGTCGCAATTCTGACCTCTTCACTTAAGGTTGTGACCAGGCCTTTGATGACCCTACTTATCGTAATATTGTGACATCACGACATGCACCGCTTCAGTAGGTCAAACAGGACGTCGAAGTCTTAATCCCACCCGGAAGTCCCGAATTACAGTGAAGAGGTCAGAGATGTCACACGCGACAATGACGAGAAAAGTTTTGGAGTACCAGGCAGCAGGGCCATCCGGAGGGGTGAGCTGTGAGGTGAGTGAGGATATTCTCTACTGCTGACCCTTCAGTTTTCCTCTCACACATTTCACACACCTTTCTAAACCCAGTAAGGAAACAACCCAACACTTGGACTGAATGAGGGCTAAAGACAAAACCAAGCCATGAAGTTAAAGACAGGCCCCGCTACCCAAACCTTCCTATGATTCCATTAGCATCCATTTCAGAAAACAGGAATTACCAAAGACCTAAGCAAACAGAATTTTGCTAGGGATAACTTGCTTTCCTGAATTCTTTATACCATACCTATTTTTTCCTACCATTCCACTTAAAGTGGAAGGCTTAGTCACCATTTTAAATTAAGAATTCCCCCATATAAAATAATTTTAAAAAACTCACCTCCCAAACCCATGTCGTTTTAGCGATGTCATTGTTATGTAATGCGAGCCCTACAGCGAATTGACGGTCTCTTTTGAGCTGCAGAGCTTCTAGAATGTCTAACAAGAGGAAGAAGTGAGGAGTGCAGCAGTCCAATAGTGGCCGCTGATTAGCGTCATGACTTGAGTGGCAAGAACTAAACAGTACTGGGGCAGGAACAGGGTACATGTTTTTTTTTTAAAATTTTAGGACTACTTCATGTAAAAAAGGGTTGTCCAGGTAGTGGATAACCCCTTTAGTTATCTAATAGTTTTTCTTTAACCACCTCCAGCTCTCTTATATTCTTTTCATATTATATACCCTAAAAATTAATTTGGTATCCAAGATGCGGTCTTATGTTGGATTTATACAGAGTGACATTACCTTGGAATCACAGTTTTTTATCTTTCTTTTATACAACCCAAAATCCCATTTGTTTTGCAGTTGCTGCTACACCTTTCTACCTCAGGTTTCGTTACATTCATCGTTAATTTTCCCCTTTGCTAATTTTGTGTTGTAACAATTTTTTTTACACTGTTTTCTCTTACAGTTTTGAGAATTGTGGTCAATATATAATGGTTTTGATGTATTTATTCCTGTCGCTCTCTTTAACTGTAAACCTGCCCACGAGGATCTCTTTTCCTATTTCTACCCCATTGGGGTTTTCATTTCAATATTTTTTTTGTTTTAATTGAACTATAAAAAATAAAAATGATATATCATGTTTTCAGCAAAATCAACAGAATACATGTACATTTTTGTATTTCCATGGTATAATGTGCCAGTTACATCCACTCCACTCCATCGTCCACCAAATATGAGTCATGTTTCCCATCACTATGTTGAACAAAAAATATTTTAATTCTCAGATGCTGTAATTCTTCTTTTCTTCACTAAGTGTATTCATGGAGAAATTGCAGCAATATGATTCAATTTATGGGTCCATTTCCACTGACAGGTAAAGTTCGTGTATGAGCGCCAATCTTCATTATAGGAAGCTGGTTCGGATTTATTTGCATGTAGCGGATGTGCCTTGGACAAGCGCTTCAACACTACGGGAAGTCTTACCGGGGTCTGTCTGCATTAAATCAATGTTCGTCACATTCAGGGCACAGATGCTGAGCTTCATCCATACTGGGCAGATACCACTTGTGTTACAAAACCGGTATCTGCCTCAAACAGCAGTGATCGGAGCAAGCTCTGATCGCTGCTGTTTAATATTGTGATTGACAGCTGCATTTAAAGGGAGCACAGATTGATTCTTCAAACTAAGTACAGGTGTTCAGTGTTTGATGACGTGGTCAAACATTTAAATGCACCTTCTCACCTGCTTGTTTTCCCTCTACCTCTGTTCTTCTCTATCATTATGAAGCCAGGGCTGTCAATCAAAAATGAAAAGGGATGGGGGAGATAGAGGGAAAATAGGCAGGTGGGAAGGTGCAATTAAATGTTTGGCCACACCATGATGTACCAAGCTCCTGTACTTCGGTGCTGACAGAGTCTCTTTAAAGGGACTGTCTACTAGGTCAACACTGTATGGACTCCGTTACATGCTTCAATGTCCCAGCGATCCCACCAACGATCCGACATGGATGGGATCGCTGGGACATTGTTAGCTGATCGCTGGTGAGCTGTCACATAGACAGTCCCTCCAGCGATCAGGACCAGCGAGCAAGCTGGTATGCAGGGTAAACAGCTGGTAACTAAGAGCCGCGCGGCGCCTATTTACCCGCTGTTTACCCTGGATACCAGCTCCCAGCGTCGCTGATTGTTGGTTTCTCACTGTCACACGCAGCGATGTGAGCTGCCCAGCGGGAGACCAACGATAGAATTATGGCCCAGACCATTAGGCAATGATTAACGATCAGCCAACTGATTGTTGCTACATGTCAAACGCAACTATGTCGTTTCGACATTGCTGCAACATCACTAAACTTATCTTTTTGTGTAAATTCTTGCAGCTATTTTTCAGCTTTGTATTTTTCTAGCAAATTGGACAAAATATATTTCTTAAACAAGTTTATCCACCTGATCACTGGTAAAGCCTTCCGTCAATATCACGCCCACTAAACCCCTTAGGCACAATACAGAAAGCTAGAATAGCAGCATTAGTTGACCATGTTTCTACAAGTAGCTTGCTGCTTTTATCTTTCTCTATTCTTTATAGGTAAGTCATTCTGTTATTTATTTAATACTATTTAATTTAACATTTGGATTGTTTCATAGATGATTTTTACATTTCAACAAAATCAAATTGGATCTCTTGGTTATTAAAATGCCTTCTATTAAAATGTATTGGCTGAAGTTGATATTTATGGACTATGTGTTTTGTGCTCGATGCTTGTACACCTTTCATTTTCAGGCTTTGGCTCCTTATTCCTATTGGAGGTGATGTTTCGGACCTTTCATCTTATGTCTGAATTTGAATAAATAAATTTGTGAATTATTTTCGAAAACAGTACAAAGTAACTTTAATAATGTGTTAAAAGTTTAGCTCCTTTTTCAACCATTTATTTTTGCCTGTCTTTTGTACCCATTTGCGAAATTGGAGCCATTTACACCATACACGTCAATTTACAAAAGTGAAGAAAAAATGGTCATGACTTAGCCAGGACACGTTTTTGAAATGTATCTTTCTACAACTCTTCGACACACAGCTTTTGCATAGAAAAAATGACTTTACCAGTGATTGTACGGATTTATTAAATAAGGGCAAATGCAGTCAAAAGTGTGTTGACACTTATGTAAAAAAATTAGCTGAGCGTTAAAGGGAACCGGTTAATAGATTAGTGCTTCCCACACTGTGTGTATGTAGGACCAGAGAACTGTCAATCAACTGGACTTCATCAAACTAGTCTGGTCTCTCCCTTGTCCCCGGTTGGCTTTTCTCTGAAAATCATTTTTTAAATAAAAACCTAGCAGCCTGCAATTGACTATGTGCTTGACTGAAAATACTATTTCTTGCCATTATACAATAAATTGTAGATGTGCAGCTAAATGGGTAAAGACTAGCTTATATGATATCTTCAATGAAGAGTAAACACAGACATGAGGAATTCCTGCTCTCCTGTCCTTACTTAAAAACATATTAATGGCTCCTGCAGACCAGTGTTTCTTTGGTCCAAGTGTGATCTGACAGAACATCGAATGCACTCAAACCAATTTTTGTCTATGAGGTTGTGCACATCTCTACAGTTGTGGCCAAAAGTATTGACACCCCTGCATTTCTGTCAGATAATACTCAGTTTCTTCCTGAAAATGATTGCAAACACAAATTCTTTGGTATTATTATCTTCATTTAATTTGTCTTAAATGAAAAAACACAAAAAGAATTGTCCTAAAGCCAAATTGGATATAATTCCACACCAAACATAAAAAAGAAGGTGGACAAAAGTATTGGCACTGTTCGAAAAATCATGTGATGCTTCTCTAATTTGTGTGATTAACAGCACCTGTAACTTACCTGAGGCACCTAACAGGTGTTGGCAATAACTAAATCACACTTGCAGCCAGTTGACATGGATTAAAGTTGACTCAACCTCTGTCCTGTGTCCTTGTGTGTACCACATTGAGCATGGAGAAAAGAAAGAAGCCCAAAGAACTGTCTGAGGACTTGAGAAACCAAATTGTGAGGAAGCATGAGCAATCTCAAGGCTACAAGTCCATCTCCAAAGACCTGAATGTTACTGTGTCTACCGTGCGCAGTGTCATCAAGAATTTTAAAGCCCATGGCACTGTGGCTAACCTCCCTAGATGTGGACGGAAAAGAAAAATTGACAAGAGATTTCAACGCAAGATTGTGCGGATGTTGGATAAAGAACCTCGACTAACATCCAAACAAGTTCAAGCTGCCCTGCAGTCCGAGGGTACAACAGTGTCAACCCGTACTATCCGTTGGCGTCTGAATGAAAAGGGACTGTATGGTAGGAGACCCAGGAAGACCCCACTTACTACCCCGAGACATAAAAAAGCCAGGCTGGAGTTTGCCAAAACTTACTTGAAAAAGCCTAAAACATTTTGGAAGAATGTTCTCTGGTCAGATGAGACAAAAGTAGAGCTTTTTGGGCAAAGGCATCAACATAGAGTTTACAGGGGAAAAAAAGAGACATTCAAAGAAAAAAACACGGTCCCTACAGTCAAACATGGCGAAGGTTCCCTGATGTTTTGGGGTTGCTTTGCTGCCTCTGGCACTGGACTGCTTGACCGTGTGCATGGCATTATTAAGTCTGAAGACTACCAACAAATTTTGCAGCATAATGTAGAGCCCAGTGTGAGAAAGCTGGGTCTCCCTCAGAGGTCATGGGTCTTCCAGCAGGACAATGACCCAAAACACACTTCAAGAAGCACTAGAAAATGGTTTGAGAGAAAGCACTGGAGACTTCTAAGGTGGCCAGCAATGAGTCCAGACCTGAATCTCATAGAACACCTGTGGAGAGATCTAAAAATGGCAGTTTGGAGAAGGCACCCTTCAAATATCAGGGACCTGGAGCAGTTTGCCAAAGAAGAATGGCCTAAAATTCCAGCAGAGCATTGTAAGAAACTCATTGATGGTTACCGGAAGCGGTTGGTCGCAGTTATTTTGGCTAAAGGTTGTGCAACCAAGTATTAGGCTGAGGGTGCCAATACTTTTGTCTGGCCCATTTTTGGAATTTTGTGTGAAATGATCAATGTTTTGCTTTTTGCTTCATTCTCTTTTGTGTTTTTTCATTTAAGACAAATAAAATGAAGATAATAATACCAAAGAATTTGTGTTTGCAATCATTTTCAGGAAGAAACTGAGTATTATCTGACAGAATTGCAGGGGTGTCAATACTTTTGGCCACAACTGTATGATCATCTTTGATCCTATAATCATACCTTCGGCCATGCCAATCAGTATGGTTAAACCATCGGACTGCACTTGGATGTCATTTCTTGTTGAAAGGGCTATGTCGAGGGCCATTATAGTATTAGGAGGGCCATGTTGAGGGCCATTATAGTATTAGGAAGGCTATGTGGGGGCCATTATACAATTTGGAGGGCTATGTCGGAGGCCATCATACTGTTTGGAGGTCTACATGGGGGTCATTATACTGTGTGGAAGGATATGTGAGGGCCAATTTACTTTTTAGAGGTTTATGTGGGGATCATTATGCTGTTTGGAGGGCTATGTGGGGACCATTAATCTATTTGGAGGTCTATGTGGGGGCTATTATACTGTTTGGAGGACTATATGGTGGGCAATTATATTGTTTGGTGGGCTAGTGGGAGCCATTATACTGTATGCGAGCATTATTCAGTATGTAGGGTTGTGTAGGGTCTATATTACTGTGTGGAGGATTTTGTGCTGGTCATTATACTGTTTGGAGGGCTATGTGGGGATCGATTATAATGTTTGGAGAGATAGTGTGGGCCATTATACTGTGTGCAGGCCCTTGTGCAGTTTGAAAGGTTATGTGGAGTTCATCATATTGTGTGGAGGAGTGTGAGAGATATTATACTGTATAAAGAGCTATCGTATTGTGTGTAGGATTTTTTGGGCCATCATACTGTGCGTGGGGGACTGTGGGGGCCATCACACTGTGTGTGGACTATCTTACTGTTTGTAGGGGACTGTCGGTGGCATCATTCTATGTTCGGGTCACTGTAAGGGTATCATACTTTGCAGAGGAGGGGTACCTGTATGGTCATTGCACTGTGTGTGTGGAGGGTACTTTCGAAGAATTCAGTATTGGGGTACCATACTATATTTAGGGAGAAAAAAATGTGGGTGTCATGAATGGGTTCTCTTATTGCATGGGAACACTAAGGGTCATTAATAGAAGCAAAATTATTTTGTATGGGTTGCATGCTGCGATTGTCTCGGTCCGAGGAACGGATCCGATAAATGAACGCATGATGGGAGCAGCAACATAGAATAACATTGGGACGAATGCAATGCGATTTTTTTATCGCATTGCATTTGTCCGATTTTATCGCTAGTGTGACTCCGGCCTTAGGGAAAATTCTGCAATAGATATGTGGGCATACTAATTTCATAAGGTTCATAGACTTGGGAGGTTTGCTGTTAGCCCTCCTTTGAGCTAGTCTGTTTCATTTTTTTTAAAAAATCCATTTTATTTTATATTTATTAAAGTGGATTTATTTGTGAGATATTTTGTAGCACTATTTTTCTTCCAGTTTATTTCATGATACTTGGCTGCATCTGTCTTATTCAGCCAGATACTCTTTGTTTACGGGAATATTGATAGGTCTTAACCTCTTCATGATCTTCCTATCTTTCATTTTTTCCTCCTCTTATTCCAAGAGCTATAACTTTTTTTTTTATTTTCCCGTCCTTATAGCCATACGAGGGCCTGTTTTTTTGCAGGATGACTTGTATTTTTCAATTGCGCCATTCATTTTATCATGTGATGCGCTGGAAAGCGGGCCAAAAAATCCAAGTGCATTGAAATTGCAAAAAAAGTCAAATTTCACAATTTTTTTTGGAGCATTTTATTCACCATTTTCACTCTTTAGTAAAAATAACCTGGCAGTATGATTCTCCAGGTCAGTACGAGTTCACAGATACCAAACATGTACCCCATAAGTTTTTGATTTAAGTGGTGAAAAAAAATTCTGAAATTTGTAAGAAAAAATGTTTCTGCTTATGTCACCATTTTCCAAGACCTGTAACGTTTTCATTTTTTATGATATGGGACTGTGGGATGGTTTACTTTTTTTGCGCCATGAGTTGATATTTTTATTGATACATTTTGGGGTACATACAATGTTTTGATTGCCTCTTATTGCATTTTATTGCAATGTTGCGGCACCCAACAAACTTTATTATTGGATTTTGATTTTTTTTTCCTCATTATGCTGTTTACCGACTACATACATTTATTTTACAGTTTGATAGATCAGACTTTTATGAACGCAATGATACCAAATATGTGCATTTTTTAAAATGTTTTATTTTTAACCCCTTACTGCCATGTGACGTACTATCCCGTCCATGTGCCCTGGGACTTAATTCCCAGGGACGGGATAGTATGTCACAGCGATCAGCGGCGCCCACGTGGTGAGCACCGCTGATCGCGGCCGGGTGTCAGCTGATTATCACAGCTGACACCCGGCACAATGTGTCAGGGTCAGTCACGGACCGCCCCCAACACGTTAACCCCTTGCACACCGCGATCAAACACGATTGCAGTGTACCGGGGTTAAAGGTAAGCATCGGCAGGGAGGGGGCTCCCTGCCGATGGAATCCAAGATGGCGACGGGGACCTTCAGGGGCCTGCAGGGAGTTGGCTTCCTCAGTGCCTGCAAAGCGCAGGCACGAGGAAGCCAAGTGCAGTGCCTGTGACAGATCGCTGATCTGTCACAGTGATCTGTGATGTGACAGGTCAGCGATCTGTCACATAACAGTTATGTCCCCCCCCTGGGACAATGTAATAAAGTTAAAAAAAAGTGTAAAAATAATTTTAAAAAAATCGCTAAATAAATTTAAAAAAAAAAAAGCCTAATAAATTCATTATTTGGAAATAAAAAAAAACACAATAAAAGTACACATATTTGGTATCGCCGCGTCTGTAATGACCCGCCCTATAAAACTGTCCCATTAGTTAACCCCTTAAAAAATAAAAATAAAAAACGAAGCAAAAAATAATGATTTATCATACCGCCGAACATATTAACAAATTGAAAAAGTATAGGTCATATAAGGGGATCACCCGACACAGGATTTGGCAAAAACATATAAATCTTTATTTGGACACAGATAACAAACAGAGTTAAAAACATTAAAAACGTCACTCATGTGACATCCACAAACAAAGGCTCATAATAGAACCACACCTCCCTGGCTATGCACTCCTAATGAAACATAATATGTTGTCTAAATTAGTGTAGTATATAAATAGCACACCACATGCGATCACAATATAAATATATAGAAGACAGTGCACTCCAATTGGATAATGTACCTATAAAACAATTGCATAAATATGCGGGCATACGAACAACACCCTGGAGCCTGGGATACAATGTAGTTGTAGCATGTGTGGAAAAAAGCATATAATAATGCAAAGGATATCCAATGTTATGAATATCAGATATAGTGACAAAAGGTGTCACAAAGACCATGACCACCAACTACAACATGCTAGGCATGTATAATGCAGTACAGGGGAACTAATGACCCTCTGTACAAAACCAAATTACAGCCCCCAGTAAACCTGTATAGTAAACAGGGCCATACAATACAATTAATCAACTGTGTCTCCAATTGGAATGACACAGACACAAGATGTAATGAATACCTATGTCATCCATAAATAAAACCCGTGACCGTACGGGGGTCATCCATAACAGGAGTGCACCCAAGGAGGGCTAAGACCCGACGCGTTGCGCCACACTCGGTGGCTTCGTCAGGGGTACTACAGGCCCATCACCTGTGTCCTTAAATACATTTGAATAATTATTGATAAAGCACAGCTGAATATAAGCTTACCAAGAAAGCGGCGGTAGACAGACACCATGTGTGTTCCATTGCGGCGCAGGCGGCTTAGAATGTAGCGATGACATCATCTAATGCGCCGGCGCGACCGTCGGAATACAGAGATGACATCCTCTAGTACGCCGGCGCCAGCGTCCGCAACCCGGAAGTATTATATGTGCAATGAAAAAGGTCACAATGATACTGCGCCTGCGCGAGGCTGTAATAGTATCGGTAGAACAGTAAATGAACGCAACAATCATTATGCCACTCAGAGCCATATCATAATTGCATTAACTGCTAAGTAAAACTTACATCAGTAATAATGACACCATATTAGAGATAACACTTATAAATAAAGGCTTTTGTAGTATGTTATATGCTGGGAATTATATCACACAAAGAGCCAGAATATATAACCCCTACATACTGTGAACAGCACCGAAAATCCAATTACAAAAATATGGATATGAAACATGAGCAAGACAGGATGTATAAATTCCCATCTATGAGGCAGAATTCATCCACTTAAGACTCCAGATATATACAAAGCCTTCTGAAATTGGTCTGAACGGTAGCAACCCACCATATGTATATATAAAAAATGCTAATTCTACAAGTGAAAAAAGAACGCATGCGCAAATCAGTAAATAGTGTACTGAATTTACATAATCCACTAGACTAATAAAATGATCATAAAGATGACCCTAGTGAGGAAGCATATATTATCAAAATTTCTGAAGAATATGACCAAACTCGATTATCTATAAATACTATCTCTCTGAGAGCATCATCACATAGTGTATGACTGAATAATGTCACACATTGGGTCCATCAGAGAGATATCATGTGTCGATTTGGCAAGCGACTCGATAGGTCACTGTTCAATCAACGCACTACCAATCACAAATAGCATCCGCATACCCTCCCCAAAAAAAAAAAAAAATTATTAAGTCTTTCTAAATGAACTGTTTTTATTATAGTTATAACAATGTTCACTATCTTATGGTAATCAAACAATGTACTCTTGTCCCACTTTAAAGATGATGGAATTGTGAAAACCAAACAGAAGGTCGACTAAACCAAAACAATTGATCAAGCAGCCAACATGAGTATATTATAATAGCTCAAATGACGAGAGAGATCAATTACTTACACATTACTATTAGTAAATAGTCCATATTGTCGACCTAAAGTTTAATAATTGATATACCAGACACCAATATAATAAACATTACCATCCCGACACTAACTGAGTACATCTATAAACGACTCATAGTACTTTTGAGAATCTTGTACATCAAATTCCAAAACAATGGAGGTGTGTTGGCGGATACCAGTTAAATGATCATAAGCATGGTGTGCTATTTATATATCCAAAACACGACATGTGAAGGCAAACTACCAAAGGCCCAAAAACAAGTAACACAAGATTAACCAAATTGTGGCTAGAAAATGACAACACCATCACTCGCTCAAATAATGAATAAGTCTTGCTTAATATGGATTAAATTTCAACCGAAACCTATGAGGACTAAGAGATATATACCTGGACCCTACAAATATAATTTCATTTAAGATTGTTTATAAAATCCAGTAAATAATAAGTCCTCGTTGAGGCCGGACGGCATCAGGCTGTTAAGATTAAAAATCCACTTTGATTCACGTCTAAGTAATTCGAGAGTAATATCACCCCCTCTAATGTCTGGCTGAATTGTCTCTAGTCCCATAATCTTGGTGCCATTCCATTGGGAACTGTGTGTCGTCAAATAATGTGAGGCAACCGTGGTCAATGTCTTCCCTTTCTCTCTCATACCGCCGAACAAAAAGTGCAATAACGCGCGATCAAAAAGATGCTTGTAAATATCCATGGTACCGCTGAAAACGTCATCCTGTCCCGCAAAAAACGAGCCACCATACAGCATCATCAGCGAAAAAATAAAAAAGTTATAGCTCACAGAATAAAGAGATGAAGAAATAATTATTTTTTATATAAAATTGTTTTCATTGCATAAAAGCGCCAAAACATAAAAAAAGACCTAAATGAGGTATCGCTGTAACCGTACTGACCCGAAGAATAAAGCCGCTTTATCAATTTTACCATACGCGGAATGGTGTAAGCGCACCCCCCCAAAAGAAATTAATGAAACGCTGGTTTTTGTTCATTCTGCGTCCCAAAAATCGGAATAAAAAGCAATCAAAAGATGTCACGTGCCCGAAAATGGTACCAATAAAAACGTCAACTCGTCCCGCTAAAAATAAGACCTCACATGACTCTGTGGGTCAAAATACGGAAAAATTATAGCTCTCAATATGTGGTGATGCAAAAACTATTTTTACAGTAAAAAGCGTCTTTTAGCATGCGACAGCCGCCAAACATAAAAACCTGCTATAAATAGTAAATCAAACACCCCCGTTATCACCCCCTTAGCTAGGGAAAAATAAAAAAATTAAAAGAAAATGTATTTATTTCCATTTTCCCGTTAGGGCTAGGGATAGGGCTAGGGTTAGGGCTGGGGCTAGGGATAGGGCTGAGATTAGGGTTAGGGGTGTGTTGGGGTTAGGGTTGGAGTTATAATTGGGGGGTTTCGACTGTTTGGGCACATCAGGGGCTCTCCAAATGCAACATGGCGTCTTATCTCAATTCCAGCCAATTCTGCGTTGAAAAAGTCAAATGGTGCTCCTTCCCTTCCAAGCTCTGCCATGCACCCAAACAGTGTTTTACCCCCACATATAGGGTATCAGCCTACTCAGGACAAATTGCAAAACAACTTTTGGGGTCCAATTTCTCCTGTTACCCTTAGGAAAATAAAAAATTGGGGGCAAAATTACCATTTTTGTGGAAAAAATGTTTTTTTCTATTTTCACGCCCGGGCGTTATAAACTTCTGTGAAGCACTTGGGGGTTCAAAGTGCTCACCACACATCTAGATAAGTTCCTTGGGGGTCTAGTTTCCAAAATGGGGTCACTTGTGGGGAGTTTCAATAGTTTAGGTACATCAGGGGCTCTCCAAACGCACATGACACCCACAGACCATTCCATCAAAGTCTGTATTCCAAAACGTCACTACTTCCCTTCCGAGCCCCGACGTGTGCCCATACAGTAGTTTTCTCCCACATATGGGGTATCAGCCTACTCAGGACAAATTGGACAACAACTTTTGGGTTCCAATTTCTCATGTTACCCTTGGGAAAATAAAAAAATTGGGGACTAAATGATCATGTTTGTGGAAAAAATACAATTTTTTATTTTCACGCCCGGGTGTTATAAACTTCTGTGAAGCCCTTGGGGGTTCAAAGTGCTCACCACACATCTAGATAAGTTCCTTAGGGGGTCTAGTTTCCAAAATGGGGTCACTTGTGGGGGGTTTCTACTGTTTAGGTACATCAGGGGTTTTCCAATCACGACATGGTGTCCGATCTCAATTCCAGCCCTAAAAGTTAAATGGCTCTGCTTCCCTTCTGAGCTCTGCCATGCGCCCAAATAGTCGTTTACACCCACAAATGGGGTATCAGCATACTCAGGACAAATTGCACAATAACTTTTAGGCTCCTGTTACCCTTGAAAAAATAAAAATTGGGGGTGAAAAGATCATTTTTGTGGAAACAATATGATTTTTTAATTGTACCGCTGTACGTTATAAACTTCTGTGAAGCCCTTGTGGGTTCAAAGTTCTCACCACATATCTAGATAAGTTCCTTGGGGGGTCTAGTTTCCAAAATGGGGAAACTTGTGGGGGGATTCCACTGTTTAGGTACATCAGGGGCTCTCCAAACGCAACATGGTGTCCGATCTGAATTTCCAGCCATTTTTGCATTGAAAAAGTCAAACGGCGCTCCTTCCCTTCTGAGCTCTGCCATGCGCCGAAACAGTGGTCCCCCCCCACATATCAGGTATCAGCGTACTCAGGACAAACTGCACAATAACTTTTGCAGTCTAATTTCTCCTGTTACCCTTGGTAAAATAAAAAAAATTGAACCTGAAATATTTTTTTTGTGAAAAAAGTTAAATGTTCATTTTTTTTTAAATATTCAAAAAATTCCTGTGATGCACCTGAAGGGTTAATAAACTTCTTGAATGTGGTTTTGAGCACCTTAAGGGGTGCAGTTTTTAGAACGGTGTCACTTTTGGGTATTTTCTATCATATAGATGCCTCAATGTGACTTCAAATGTGATGTGGTCCATAAAAATAAAATGGTGTTGCAAAAATGAGAAATCGCTGGTCAACTTTTAACCCTTATAACTTCCTAACAAAAAAAAATTTTGGTTCCAAAATTGTGCTGATGTAAAGTAAACATGTGGGAAATGTTACTTATTAAGTTTTTTGTGTGCCATATCTGTGATTTAAAGGCATAAAAATTCAAAGTTGGAAAATTGTGAAATTTTAAAAATTTTCGTCAAATTTCCATTTTTTTCACAAATAAACGCAAGTTATTTGAATGAAATTTTACCACGAACATGAAGTACAGTATGTCTCGAGAAAACAGTGTCAGAATCACCGGGATCCATGGAAGCATTTCAGAGTTATGACCTCATAAAGGGACAGTGGTCAGAATTGTAAAAATTGGCCCAGTCATGAACGTGCAAACCACCCTTGGGGGTTAAGTGGTTAATGGGACAAGAGGGGGATGATTTGAGCTTTTGTTTTTTTCACTTTTTTCACATTTTTAATAATGTTTTCCTCCCATTTTACTGTTTCTAATAGTCCCCTTAGGAGACTTGAACCTATACACAGCAATGCTTCAGAACTGGTATGTACTCCAGACATGACAATTTCCTATAAATGCCAGCCACAGGACGGCCTTCACAGGAAGATTGTAATGGCAGGCATGGAGGTTAGCGACAGATCCTCGTCTGTCATGATAACCCATTGGTGCCCTGCGATCATGAGAAACGGGGCCAATGGGTGTAATGAATGATGCGCTTCCGTCCGGCACGTGTTAAATCACTCGGTGTGAGAACACACATCAAAAGGCAGGGACACGACCTTTCACGTAAAAGGTCGTGAAGGGGTTAAGGAAAAAAATAATATGTACATGATATTTCTGAAACCTCATTCATTTTGCTGGTACTGTAAAACGCTTCGTATTTTCTGATCCAAATCGGTGTGGAAAGAAAAACATCAGCAAAAATGCAATGTGTGCACCTAGCCTTACAGAGTACTGCAACCAGCTCCTCTTCTTTGCCAGCTGCATCGTCTTCTTGTTCTTGGTACAACACTTCTAAGCAAACTCTAACATAGCTTCTCCAGAAATCCAGTGTACTGCCCATATCAGCTAAGGGCAATGATGATGTGGTGATCCCATGTTGTAGCCTCATGAACCCTATTTTGTGATCCCCTAAAGCTTACCAAGACAACACCAAAATATACTATACTTGATTTCAGCCAAAAGGCACAGAAGCTAGATCACAGAGCATAATGTTATTTAGGTAAGGGACATCCATGTGAAATGTTTCCATGACACAGAGTGTGGTTGATTGAGGATTACACTTTTTTTGAATTTCACAAAATTTGCAAATATTTATTATAATTTTTAAACTTTTTCCATTTTTTAGCTAAGAACTAAACTTACAGTACAGCTCTGGAAAAAAATTAAGAGACCACCACATCAAAACCCTGTCATGGGCAGCCCAATCTCCAGACCTGAACCCCATTGAAAACCTCTGGGATGTAATCAAGAGGATGATGGATAGTCACAAGCCATCCAACAAAAAGGAACTGTTTACATTTTTGCACCAGGAGCAGTGTGAAAGACTGGTAGAAAACATGCCAAGACGTATGAAAGCTGCTTTTAAAAATTATGTTTAATTCACAAAATTTTGATTTCTGAACTCTTCCTGAGTTAAAACATTAGTATTGTTGGTTCTAAATTATTATGAACTTGTTTTCTTTGCATTATTTGAAGTCAGAAAGCACTGTTTTCTTTTGTTTTTTCATTTTGACCACTTCTCCTTTTAAAAAAAACAACAAAATTTATTGCTTTGAAATTCGGAGATATGTTGTCAGTAGCTTATAGCATAAAAGAACAATTTACATTTTACTCAAAAATATACCAATAAAGAGAAAAATCAGACAACCTGAACATTTGAAAGTGGTCTCTTAATTTTTGCCAGAGCTGTATATTCGTTTTTTTTTTTAACTCTTTTATTACTTAACTCTGTAGCTATGACTTAAACATCGCTTAAAGTATTAGAATACAAAATCTATTCCTTAAATTTCTTAGGTTTATCTTCATGTCAAGACTGCAGTTACAAAAGTGTCACTAACATCACATTTCCAAGTAGTGCTTTTCGACCAGTGAAGATGTGGACAGATGCCACCTCCGTTTGGGTTGACATATCTCTTTACGATATAATCAATGTGGTAAGCATTATACTGTTCAATATATCAGTCCCTCCTGACATTTTGTCACATATTGGAGCACATTTTCTTTGGATCCAATGATCATATCCCAAAGACAGCAATGGTTCTAAAGTAATTGTTGGAAAAATCTTAATATTCTCTTAGGACTTAATCTCTTTTTTTATTATTCGAAAAGCCAGTGACATTTTTTTTTTTTTTAGGACACAAAAGAAAAGACTCTAACTTCAGTCATTCAGTTAATAATGGTAAGGGGCAAATCATAAACTTTCAATCATGGCAACATTTGGCGGTTTGTAAATTTCCAAAATGATAAAATTTAAATAAAGAACAAAATTACAAAAGGAAAAAGTAGGAATTAAAAAGCCAAAAACCACAAACTACCAATCAACCTAAAGTCAGAAATTCTAAGTAAATGTACTTATTTATCTCCTTTCTATTAAAGGGAACCTGTCATGTCAAAAGACGCAGTGAACCAGCAGATATGAGGTTAATCTACAGGTTAATAGTGTTTTGAAGCTGTGCAGCCGCTTCACTGAAAGCTCCAGGAGGAAATGAACTTTACTCCTCTATGGAGTTTCCAGCTTTCAGTTATAGAGGCGCGGCTTCAGTCACCGTTTGTTGAACAACAGAGGCTAGCTAGTTGTTCAGCTCAGTGGGGGTGAAATATCTGAGTAGGCCCTAACCAGTAACCTCTTACTATAATTATGGTGGCACACCCTAATTCTGGGTATAGTGGAACCTCAACAGATAACCATGCAGTTACTGAAGATAAATCTCTGTACAAAGATTAACACTGATATTACAGCCATGTATTGACCATATAGAGCAGGGTTCCCCAACTCCAGTCCTCAAGAGCCACCAACGGTTCATGTTTTCAGGATTTCCTTAGTATGGCTCAGGTGATAATTGCAGTACCTGCACTGGCAATAATTCCATCACCTGGGCAATACTAATGAAATTCTGAAAACATGACCTGTTGGTGGCTCTTGAGGACTGGAGTTGGGGAACACTGATATAGAGGTAGAGATCAGTCCTGCCTAATATATAAGAGATTACAGTTTAGTTATATATAGTGGCCTACAATGGACGTTCTTTCTGATGGCGTTGTTCACTTATTCCGTCTTTTCCAACTGGCCCAGACCGACATGACAACTTCTTCCAGCCACAACTCGTCTGCAGAGATTACTAAAAAAAACACATTTGACTTTTCACATTTCTAGCACCGTCCCATTTATTCCCAAGCTGCACAAACTCCTCATCTTGATGATACCCCTAGACTGAACCACTGCTGCTGAATGTGTCCCTATTGCTGTACCTTCTGTGTGGCACAAAAACAGTGCTCCTCTTACTGTCCTAAATAATAATACCCACAGCTGTGCCCCTTACAAAGGAAATTTCATCATTTGTGTCATCTAAATGGTAAAATTGCACCCTAGAAATTAATAATGCCCTGTGCAAGTGCCATAGAAAACAGTACCCATATTTTGCCCCTAGAAATTAATAATACTTCGTGTGCACCTTGGACAGTTACAATATCCTGATTGCCCCTTTAACAATATTGCTTCTTAAGTGCCCACTTAACATTTAATAATGTCATTTGAGTCCCCAGTATCAGCTTTTCTGCACACAGTCCAGGCAAACAGTTCCCCTATACACAGTATAATGGGCCCCTAGCTCCCCTATACACAATATAATGGGCCAACAGCTCCCCTATACACAATAAAATGGACCCACAGCTCCCCTATAAACAATATGGTGGACCCACAGCTCCCTTATACACTGTATAATGGGCCCACAGTAATGGGTCAACAGCTCTCTTATACACAGTATATGACGGTATCACTGATTGGGTGGATCAAGGAAATGCTGTAGATATAGTATATCTTGACTTCAGCAAAGCATTTGACAAAGTCTCTCATACAATCTTTATTGAAAAAATGACTAAGTATGGAATGGACAAGGCAACTGTTAGCTGGATTCATAACTGGCTTAGTGATCGGACCCAAAGAGTGGTCGTAAATGGCTGCACATCCAGTTGGAAGAATGTCTCAAGTGGGGTACCACAGGGCTCTGTCCTGGGCCCTGTATTGTTCAACATCTTTATCAATGATTTAGATGAAGGAATTGAGGGTAAACTGATTAAATTTGCTGATGACACAAAGCTAGGAGGGATAGCTAATACTAGAGAAGAGAGAGAGAGGATTCAAAAAGATTTAAATAAACTGGAGAAGTGGGCAGCAACTAACACAATGGTTTTTAACAGGGAGAAATGCAAAGTACTACATCTGGGTAATAAAAATGAAAAAAGCATATATAGAATGGGAGGAATAGGGCTAAGTGACAGCACATGTGAAAAAGACTTGGGTATACTAATAGATCACAGACTCAATATGAGTCAACAGTGTGATGCAGCAGCAAAAAAGGCAAATGCAATTCTAGGATGTATTAACAGAAGCATACAGTCTAGATCACGTGAAGTCATTATTTCCCTCTACTCCTCTTTGGTCAGACCTCATCTGGAATATTGTGTCCAGTTTTGGGCACCACATTTTAAAAAAGACATCAACAAACTGGAGCAAGTTCAGAAAAGAGCGACCAGAATGGTGACCGGTCTGCAAACCCTGTCTTATGAGGAAAGGTTGCAGGATTTGGGAATGTTTAGTTTGCAAAAGAGAAGACTGAGAGGAGACTTAATAGCTGTCTACAAATATATAAAGGGCTGTCACATTGTAGAAGGATCAACTTTATTCTCATTTGCACAAGGAAAGACTAGAAGCAATGGGATGAAACTGAATGGGAGGAGACACAGATTAGATATTAGAAAAAACTTTTTGACAGTTAGAGTGATCAATGAGTGGAACAGGCTGCCACGAGAAGTGGTGAGTTCTCCTTCAATGGAAGTCTTCAAACAGAGGCTGGACAGACATCTGACTGGGATGATTTAGCGAATCCTGCTTTGAGCAGGGGGTTGGACCAGATGGCCCAGGAGGTCCCTTCCAACTCTACGATTCTATGATTCTAAGTATGATGGACCCACAGCTCCTGTATACACAGCATGATGGGCCTACAGCACCCCTATGCACAGTATGATGGGCCCACAGCTCTCTTGTACACAGTATGATGTCCCCACTGCTCTCAAAAAAACACAGTACAATGACCCTCCACAGTAGTTCTCACACTGTATAATGGCCCCCACAGTGCTACAGTGTGTAATAGCTCCTACACTGTATAATGGCCCTCACACTATTTAATGGTCCCCACAGTAGCCCCCACACTGTATAATGGCCCCCACAGTAGTTCCCATACTTTATCAGGGCCCCACACTGTATAAGGGCCCTCACAGTAGTCCACACACTATATGATTGCCACCAAAGTAGTCCTCACACTGTATGAGAGCCTCCACACTGTATGAGGGCCCTCACATTAGTCCCCAGACTATATGATGGCCCCCCACAGTAGTCCTCACACTGTATGAGGGCCTTCACACTGTATAATGTCCCCCACAGTAGTCCTGACACTATGAGGACCCCCACAGTAGCCCCAAAACTGAGTACTGTCCCTTGCATTAGCGCCAACACTGTTTTATGGCCCCCTCAGTTGTCCCCACACTGTATGATTGCCACCACGATAGCCCAAAACTGTATAATGGCCACCACAATAGCTCCCACTCTGTATAATGGCATCAAAATTTATGAGAGCTCCCACAGTAGTCCCTATATGGAAAGAGTCAAGCTCACTCTTGAACTCAAGAACTCGAACACTTGGAGCAAGGAAACATACTGTTCAGACGTGGTAGATAGCAAACAAGGCAAATTCAGGCTCTACGGTCTGCAGAAACATTTATTTAATAGAAAACCAAGTGTTAAAATTCAGACATCAATTGAATTTATAAATATCCTTAAATAACTATGAAGAGCTACGCATTTCAGATGGGAAATATTCTTAATCACGAACAATTAAGGCTGTTTCACATCTGAAACGCGTAGATCTTCATTATTTTTTGTGGATTTTTGCACATGACAATTGATGTCTGAATTGTAATCCTGGATTTTCTATTAAATACATTTTTCTGCACACAGTACTCCCTATAGTGCATGAGAGGCCCTCCACTCTGTATGAGAGTCCCCCACAGTAAACCCCACACTGTATGAGGTCCCTCCACAGTAGCTCCTTCACTGTATGAGGAACCCCCATACCTTATGATGCCCCCCACAGTCACACCACAAGTTTTAATTAATATAAAAGCATCATATATTCTCCTAATCTAGGATCCTGATCACCTAATCCAGGAGTCCAGTAGTAAAACGCGGAAGGACCAAAGCGTTTGTCATTGCGCTGGTGCACGCACAAGAAGTCAGAGTCTGTCTTGGCCAGTTCTGTAGACTGCAGGGTTAAAGTGACCTGTGGTCTACAAAACACAGAGCGATAGTGCAAGACTCTACCAAGAAACTCACAGAAATTATTTTCCTGCCTATCTTACCATATTAACATCTAATTTTTTATTGCAGTTTTGGCAAAATGAATTCATATCATGGGATCCAAATTTGTTTTGTGGTATTTGGTATCTTTACCTGAGAAAGGAAAAGTTTTGGAGGCCGGACATCTACATATATGAAATGTAAGGTTTTTTCTCTGTTTACTCAGCTAGGAACAAAATCTTACGGACACAACTTCTAAAACATGCGAGTACTCTTGGGAGGCTTTAGGTTGGTAGATGCAGAACAATTAAAAGGAATCTGTCACCTACCCTTTGGTGGGCGATGAAAACGAGGTCGGTCCAGTCCGATGGGCGGTGTTCCCGATGTGTGCCGCCTCCCCATCCTTGCCCGCCGTCCGCAGGTTATTGCTGAATTGGAATAGGTGTGCGCCCTTTTTTGTGCGTGTGCTAAGCATTTATAGCTAGCGCACGCGCAGTATGCTTTGCCCAACTGCGGGCAAAGCCGAAAAGCCAGACTGCGCATGCGCCGGTTAACTAAGCCCCAGAAGTATTTTGCTGTGTTCCAGGGCTTAGTTAACCGGCGCATGCGCAGTCCAGCTTTTTGGCTTTGCCCGCAGTTGGGCAAAGCATACTGCGCGTGCGCTAGCTATGAATGCTTAGCGCACACGCAAAAAAAGCAAAAAATGGCGTTCACCTACTCCAATTCAGCAATAGCCTGCGGATGGCGGGCAAGGATGGGGAGGCGGCACACATCGGGAACACCGCCCATCGGACCAGACCAACCTCATTTTCATCGCCCGCCAAAGGGTAGGTGACAGATTCCCTTTAAGACCCTTCAGGCTACACTGTGGCAAACTTATTGATGTGAGGCTAATATAGAGGTCGAGCCAAGCAATTTTTTTTGGGGGGTTATTGAAGTGTAATGTAAGATGCCCAAGCGAGGTAGTTGTGGGCGAGCGCTCTGGTATCCTACAGACAAGGTGTGTCCCAGTTCCGGTGTGCAGCTGAGTATGTGGTGCTTCTCACTTACTTCTGGTCTGCGGTCCTCTTCTGACTCCAGGAATCCTTCTTCTGGAACCAGGGCAGCAATTTTTCCAGGAGACATGTGGTTCACAAAAATCAAACTTTTACTTTGTGAATGGCAGTGTTTACAGTATTTACAAGCAGATGCATGGATAAGGCCCAATGAGTTGTCACCTTTCCCACAGGTACCAGATACAAGTTCAGCCCTGGTTCTCGGTCTAGGTGGCATGTCCCTCTGTCTGGCATTCCTAGCCCTAGGGAATCTTCCTCTCCTCTAGCAGCATATCCAGATTGCAATACCTTCTGTTCCATATAGCCTAGTCCGTCTTCACAAGCTGAGTGTGGCTCTGGCCCCTGACGTTCATGTCGAGGTTGCCCCAGGTCATTAGACTGACTCACATGGAAGTTTACCTGTGGCAATCCACTGCACCGAGTATTAGGATCACACTGTCCCTAGCTGCCTCAGTACTGCTTCATTACTCACTGCTGCCATCACACTGACTGTCACTTCCTGCACTTGGCACTAACACTCAATTCCCCCTCCCAAACTGGGCTGGTTACTACAGTTAACCCTGTCCCAGCTAACTGCAGTCCCAGTGGGTATAATACGTTTATCACATACATGGGGATCAAATACATTTAACCCTTAGGTGTCAGGGAGCAATCCATCAGCTTCCACTACTGTTACATTAGCATGAAATGCAAACACTTCAAAGGGGTGTAATATTAGTTTTAACATGTAACAGCAAATACCATGCTTGGTGTACTGAAAAATGGCATTCATTTAATTTAAGTTTTTGACTGGTGATAACAAATTATCACCTATCCACAGGATTGGTGATAACTTATTGACCAGTTGGGTCTGACAACTAGGACCAGCATCAATCAGCAAAATAGGGCATTTATACTCACATTAGAATAGAGTGCAGTGCCCATGCGCAATCACTGCTCAGTTCTTTCCTTATGGATTTGCTGACCACTGCACTTTTCTTTTTCTGGCAGCCCCATAGAGATTGAATGTAGTGGTGGTCGAGTCTCCAACCTGCTGCTCCATTTAATAACTAGGCTAAAAGCCCTACTTTAGGCACAAGAATTTCCCGTTTTGCAGATAGGTGTATGTCCCATCAGTTAGACCCCTCCACAGATCATTAAGTTATCCCCTGTCCTGTGGATAGATCATACTTACTTTTACTGGGCAAACCCTTTAAATTGCCTCTTTCCATATAGTGTTAATACTTTTTTTTCATCCTGATGTGTACATGGTACATGGGAAAATGGTCTTCAAGGGAAGCCGTCACATAAAAACAGGCAAACTGATCTGTTGCCAAAATGTTATTGGAAATAAATGAGCTAAAAAGTTTGTATTTTTGTGGGGAAATATTTAGTATAACTTGTAATGTTACTCATGGCTTAGTGGTCCAGTGGACAGTGCATATGTTATTACCAATTTTTCTTGCAAAAATATTCAGAGATACATTAGCTATCAATCTGCTAACTTTACTAGAAACATTTATATTTCCTAAGCTGACATGTAATACTATGTTTTCCCTTCATAACGTAAAGGAAATTTATCACCTATATTATTTTTTTTTCATATTTATCCAGTTAGTAAACCATATAATTTCCTAAATTGCTTTTATTTTTCTTTTTTTTTTTTTAATTTTCTGATTGTAGATTTTTCTGTTTATTATCAACATATTATTATGGGGGTGATCCCTCTTGATTAGGCTTCTGTTAGCAGCATTGATAGAAATAATTTTCCAACAGCTACATGGACCATAATAATGCATAAACCTAAGGTGTTCATAAACTACTACAGGAGAGAGTTTTGAGCATGCTCTGTGATCTGTGCAGAGGTCACTATGCAGGAGGCGGAGGAGGTGAACTGTGTCCATCACCTTTTGTGAATCTTGTGTTATCTAGCTAGAAGGGTTATCTGTCTATAATGATAGTGGAATGGCTGATGGAAACTGATATTTATAGAACATGAATGTGTCAGTGTAATATCCTTTACCATTTTTTAGGAGATTCACCTTTGCTGACCTTGTTTTTTTTGTATTAATATATTTAAAAAAATCCCTGGCATTTGTCTTGCTTTCTTTGGCTCCAATATTCCAACGTTCCAATATTATTGTTTATTATTTTAATTCTGTTACAGGGGACATTGGCTTCAGTATACTGGGTGATGACATGAGCATGGTTTAATTTAGATTCATTAATTAAGTGTGCAATTGTTTCAATTAAAGGAATTTTGTTGTGAGCTCATTTTCGGGTTTGCCTCTGGCTTCTGGTGAGGGTTATGGAGCTGGCTGTGCTGACAGAGGAGTAGTGAGTTCTCTATCTGGACTCCCTCTGTTGGTGAAGGGAGGTAATGAAGCTGATCTAAATGGCAGAGACCGGCCACCTGAGGAAGAGGACTGCGATTGGACATCAGGAGTTTCTGATTGGATTTAAGGCAGCCGACCCCTAGTTTCTTGCTGGTGATTTTTCCTGACTGTGGCTTCTGGTTTCCAGTTTGGTTCCTGCCTTCTTAAAGCTAAGATTTCTCTGCTATTGTTCATATGAGTTTTTGTCTGGTTTACTTAGTTTTTGTGTTCAGCCAGCGCTGGCTGGGACTGGGCTGAATCCCCATTTTGTCTCTGATCAGTTGATCTCTTTTGCTCTGTCTTCAGAATATACCTGAGTGCTGATATAGGGAATTGAAGTCTAGCGACTTCAGGGCTTTTTTCTATCAGACGTGTTGGACATTTTTTTGCAGGTTTTTTTGCGTGATTGCAGACAGCAGCTTTTCTTTCCTGTCCTTTCTAGTTAGTGAGGGTCCCATCGTTTGCTCAGCCTATCTTTCTATCTGTGTTTGTGTTTTCATCTTGTTTCACCGACAATACATGTTGGGGGCTGTCTATTGCTTTGGGGTCTGCTCTGGGGCAGTTTAGATTTTCCCTTTCTTTCTTTAGGCTATTTAGTTCTACGGCCGTGACGAGGCATCTAGGACCACCGTAGGCACGCTCCACGGCTACTGCTAGTTGTGTGGATAGGATCAGGGGTCTGCAATCCGCTAGTTACCAACCTCTCCGGTTTTCTAGGCTTAGCTTGCTTTTTGTTTTTTCCTCCTCAGTGACTCATTCATAACAGAATTTATTCTGTGTGTGTGTGTGTTTATACAATACCACTGTGGGGTTAATAATGGGGGCATCTTATAAATGCCTCTCCATTACTAACCTCTGGGCTTGATGTCACCTAACAATACAAAGGTGCTATCACTTCCCCTGACTATCACCACAATTGCCACCGCATCAGGGCAAGTAGTAAGAGAGAACCAAAGTGCCAGTTTGTGGATGCACCATTTCTGGTATGGCTGAGAGCTGATGTTTTTAGTCTGGCAGGGGGCCAATATCCATGGCCCCTTCCTAGGCTATTAATATCAGCCCACATCTTTCTAGCCTTTGCTGGTTATTAAATATAGGGGGACCCTACATTAATTTTTTTGGGGGGTTCCTGATTTTAATAACCAGGAAAGGCTAAGCATACAGCTGTGAGCTGATATTAATAGCTTGGGAAGCTCCATGGATATTATTAGAGGCTTTCCCTCTGCTAGTTATGAAAATAATGTGGGAGCCCACAATGTTTTTTTTTCAGAAAAATACCCATATATACTCGAGTCTAAGCTGACCCATGTATAAGCTGACCCCCCTAAATTTGCCACAAAAAACTGGGAAAACGTATTGACTCGCGTATAAGCCTAAGGTGGAAAATGCAGCAGCTACTGGTAAATTTCAAAAATAAAAATAGATGCCAATAAAAGTAAAACTAATTGAGACAGCAGTAAGGTAAATGTTTTTGAATATTCATATTGAATCAGGAGCCCCATATAATGCTCCATACAGTCCATGATGGGCCCCATAAGATACTCCGTACAAAATACACCCCATATAATGCTGCACAAAGGTTAATAATGCCCCATATTTTGCCCCATAAAGGTTATGGCCCCATAAAATATTCCATAGATTATGCTCCATAGATTATTCCCCCATAAAATGTGCCATAGATTATGCCCCAATAAGATGCTCCATAGATTATGCCCCCATAAGATGCTCCATAGATTATGCCCCCATATGCTTCTCCATAGTTTATGCCCCCATATGCTGCTCCATAGTTTATGCTCCCATATGCTGCTCCATAGTTTATGCCCCCATATGCTGCTCCATAGTTTATGCCCCCATATATTGCTGCTCCATAATTTGCCCCCATATATTCCTGCTCCATAATTATGCCCCCATATATTGCTGCTCCATAATTATGCCCCCATATATTGCTGCTCCATAATTATGGCCCCATATATTGCTGCTCCATAATTATGGCCCCATATATTGCTGCTCCATAATTATGCCCCATAAATTGCTGCTCCATAATTATGCCCCCATATATTGCTGCTCCATAATTATGCCCCCATATATTGCTGCTCCATAATTATGCCCCCATATATTGCTGCTCCATAATTATGGCCCCATATATTGCTGCTCGATAATTATGCCCCCATATATTGCTGCTCCATAATTATGGCCCCATATATTGCTGCTCCATAATTATGCCCCCATAAATTGCTGCTCCATAATTATGCCCCCATATATTGCTGCTCCATAATTATGCCCCCATATATTGCTGCTCCATAATTATGCCCCCATATATTGCTGCTCCATAATTATGCCCCCATATATTGCTGCTCCATAATTATGCCCCCATAAATTGCTGCTCCATAATTATGCCCCCATATATTGCTGCTCCATAATTATGCCCCCATATATTGCTGCTCCATAATTATGCCCCCATATATTGCTGCTGCTGCAAATAAAAAATAATGACATACTCACCTTTCATCGCTGGGGGCTCGGTGCCGTGTCTTGAGCAAGAGGGGACAGGTTCTGATGTCACCGCTGGTTCAGGACACTGACACTGGCGATATTTACCGATCCCCGCTCCATGGCTGCGCGTCGCTCTCTCTCTTCCAGGTCCCTCTGTCAGTGACGTTCAGGCAGAGGGCGCGGCGTACACTAACTATGACACGGCGCCCTCTGACCTGAACATCACAGACAGAGGACGTGGAGGAGAGGACAGAGCAGCGCACAGCGATGGACCCGGGACAGGTGAATATGGTGCATACTTACCCTCTCCTGGCACGGTCTCTGCAGCTCCCTGCTTCTACCAGTCTCCCTTCTCCTGGTCTCAGTCTCCTTCCTTCAGCGGTCACATGGTACCGCTCATTAAAGTCATAGATATGCGCATATTCATGACTTTAATGAGCAGTACCATGTGACCCCTGAAGGAAGGAGACTGAGACCAGGAGAAGCAGGGGGCAGCAGAGACCGCGCCAGGAGGAGTAAGTATGACCTGACACCCCCGCTCCCCCTCCCCCACCGAACCCCTGGTATATGACTCACGTACAAGCCAAGAGGGGGACTTTCAGCCCAAAAAAGGGCTGAAAATCTCGGCTTATACATGAGTATATACGGTAATCATTTATTAAATACATGTACAGTAAGCTGCACAAACACTGTACTAATCATATATGTGACTGACACCTGTGTATCTATTCATTCTATGTGTATATACTGTATGTCATATATCTATTCTATCTGTTCTATTCTAACCTCTCACGCTGTGATTTTACTGTATGCAACAGATCAAATGCTAGCTTTAAATTGTTCTAATATATATATATAAGTACTGTATATTTCCTTGGAAAAATATGTGTAAGCATGTAAAAGCTCATGTTAAAATTGGATTACAATTGGAGAGCAATCGCATGGCATTCGGATGTCAATTGGATGCTAGGTGTGAAAAATCAGATTGTACTTGCATGAAAATCGCATAACACTTACATGACACTAGCCCTACATTTCTAGACCGAAATTGGAATTTTTTTTTCACAGTGATGGGTACAAGCCCTAAGGCCGGTTTCACATTTGCGCTTTTGAGCGCAACGACGGCCTGCGCACGGCCGCCGCTAAGCCCTGCCCCTGCCACGCCTCCGCCGGTAGCTCCGCCTACTGGCGCATGACGCCGCATGCGTCCTGCGTCCCCTATCTTTATCACTGGGGGCGCAGGCCGTGCGCAGTATGCGTTTGGCGGCGCATGCGTTCTTTTGACGGTGCACCGACCAGTGCCAAACGCAACCTGCTGCAGTTTGGTTGCGCTCGGCGCACCGTCAAAAGGACAATCATTGCTATAAATCGTTTAATTTCTACTGTAGTGGATTTTAATTACTTTTTACAGATTCCATTCAACTCTGTTGTTTTTTAAATGCTAGAGCCGAACCCTCAGATACATACATTCTAATTTCCTATCATTGTCTCAATGTAACTGCTCATTTAATTTCTCTAGGACTGACACCGAGGATAAATCTCAACCCCCTATCTACACCGAACTTTATTGGTACGGAGGAATGGTTGATTTCAAAATGCAGAGAGTCGTCACTTCTTGTGATTTAAACATTTACAAATTTCCCTTTGACAAACAGACATGTAATATATCTCTTGGTTCCTATGTTTACCCAGGTTTGTAACATATACTAGACTTTAAAATTAGGCTAAACATGCTTTGTACTGCAGGAGCTCACAAAGTTTCTCTGCTAGCATAATGGTATATACAAGGGCATTATACCCATTATAAATGGGTAAAATGGGGGCAATAATGTCCAATAAATAAAATGGTGAAATATGGCAACATGGATATTTAGCTCCAAACTTAAAGGGGTATTTCCACCATAAACATTTATGTCATGTCCACTAGAAATATCAAAATGCTTGATACCTGATGTCCCGATTTCCTATTGGGAAAAATGGAGGTCCTCTGATCTCAACCTACTAATTCAGTCCAGCCTTCTACATTAGAATTATGGAAATAATTAGGCAACCACAGCCATTGTTCCTTTGAATTCACTGGGAAAAGTATCGATCATGGGACTCTTTTCTCCAGAAGTGGCATCATCTAGACATTCCATAAATCTGTTTGGAATATAGATTTCATTGATTTGATCTTCAGAGGTAGGGGCCATAGAAAGTACCTCTTTAATCTAGAATTGTTACTAACATTCATGGTAGGGCAGTGAGGAGCTCAATGGTGACATCTATGATGGTTGACTGACTGGCCCCTAATATTAACAGTTGGGGCAAAAATGCTTTTAGAATCAGTCTAATCCTTTGTTCCTTTGAAGATAAGCATTTCCAGAAGGTTTTGGCAGCACACTTATTACCTGTTCTATTAATATAAGCACACATGTTCAGCTGATCATAGCATTTGGGTTGTTAGACAAGTTTTATGTTTTTAAAAGAAACCTGTCAACTTGGAAAATGCTTTTACCTGCAGTGAAAGGGTTAATCTGCAGTTAAATGGCATTAAAATACTGCCCGACTATATTACTAAAAGCGCCGCCGGCTTTCAGTCATTGGGGCGTGCATAAAGAGGCTACAATCACTGTTCATTAATCTGTGAGCAGTAGGTGAGAGCATGTTCCGGTACTTTGACTCTGCAGCGCATCTGTGCAGATTCAGCTGTCAATCCAAGTGCCAGTTTATTCTCACAGCCGCCATTCACAGCATAATGAGCGGTGCTGTGAATAGTAGCCTTTGACTGAAAGCCGGCAGCTCCTGGAAGCAACTAAATTCATTTTCTCCCTATAGTCACATTTGGTTATCTTGTCATTGGTAATCTGGTATCACTGCGGCACTGTCACCACCTTGTCACAAATGTAACCTATTTCTTATCTCTCCAGCTTCTGAAATCAGATTTATATCAGATTCTGAAGCCCCCTATAATAGGACAAAAGAAAGCTATCGGGAAAAAGGTGCCTGGAAACTAGTAAACACCACTGTGTTGGAAGATAATTATATAGCTGGAGGAGAAATATATAGCAGAATTATTTTAATGGTAAGGAATAAACTTTAATATTAGGAAAAGAAGAAAAATACATCACATCAGTTAAACAATGAGATTAGTACATACAGCATACCTACATACAGAATCATGAAAATACCTTGTAACCCTTTGTAGGGAATCCGTTCTCTGGTAGACACTTCGATACACATGCACACAGTTCTTATATCAATACTAGTGAGCAGTTTATTAAAATCCAACTCTAAGTCTCAGGGCGCAGTTAGACACCGTAACACTTGCATTAGAATCGCATCGCAAACCTCGGACTGGCCGTCGGCACTTCTGACCTGATCATGACAGCTGTATGGAAATACATGCTGTCACGCTGAGGTCAGAATGTGCCCTCAGGCAGAGACTAACCGACATCAGAGTCCTTCCCTACTGAACTACCTTAAATAGGCCATTCCAAGGACAGGAAGTGGAGGTATGGGAACTGCCAATCCCACCAAGCTCTAGTAGCCTTCCTTAATACCCAGACCCAAAATCCGTGTCCATTAAAAAATCTCTCAGCACTATCTGAGCCATCCGGTGTTCCAGTCCGTATTTCCCATCACCATAATCATCAGGCTAGGCACCTCAGTAAGACATACATTTCATCCAGGACTTGTCCATCTGCAACCTAACACATGAAAATTCCTTTTTACCCCTTCACAACCAGGCGATTTTTCATTTTTTCTTCCCCTTCATCCAAGTGCCATAAGTTTTTTATTTTTTTGTCCACATAGCCATATGAGGGCTTGTTTTTTTTGTGGGACTGGTTGTACTTTTGAAATAAACTATTCATTTTATCACTAGAGTCATCAGCAGATATCCGCCTGTATTGGAAACCAATTGGCCTCCTGAGATCACGTCACGGGTGCGCTGATGAGCAGGTGGAATGATGACGTATGTTCAATGCCACCTTACTTTCCTCAAACAAGAACATGTTTTCTCCCATGCTTTTGATAGATTTGATGGTAGGATTTGACAAAGCAAAGCTAGGCTTTTCATGTTTTTCCTTGTAAAAAAAAAATCTTACGTCTTGCTACCCTACTCTGAAAGGAACACATACGAACAATACGGGAGATTGTTGTCACATACAGTAGACAACCAGTACTTGCCAGATATTCCAGAAGCTTCTTTAATATTGTTGTGGGTCTATTGGCAGCCTCCTAGACCAATTTTCTTCTTGTTTATTTGTCATCAATTTTTGAGGGACGTCCAATTCTAGGTAATATCACTGTTATGCAAAATTTAAGCCATTTCTTGATGACCTTCTCTACAGTGATGCATAGTATATCTAATGCATTAGAAATGTTTTTGTACCTTCTCCCGACAACTTTCATTAGAGATCCCTTTGCTGTGTTGTAAGCTGTTTACACACTGTGGTTTTTGCTGTAAATCGAATCTAAGAAAATTTCAGGAAAATCCTCCTAGATAAACCAAACATTATATTGGGTTATTTAACATGAGTTTAAATATTAATGACTAATTCTGAACACTATGACATCCATAATTATAATCACACTTATGCAACCACATTATTTTAGTAGTTCTGAAATTATTTTTCTTAGTAAGATTTTTCCACATGAGAAAACCCGGTTATTTTATCAGGGCTTTGTAGACTTTTCATATCCACTGTAGATAGGTTCCTAGATGGTCTACTATTCATACAAATACACACTTAGCACTGTACGTTCTATTATAAGGCATATTCTTGTACTAATTCTTTGTTTATTCCATATACTAGATCATAATACAGAGAATTCCACAAGATTATATTGTGAGTTTCATCTTGCCAATATGCTTCATGGTGTTGTTAGATATTGCAAGTATGTTCATTGAAATGCCGAAAAATGACCGTCTGGGCTTTAAGATCAGCAATGTGCTTGGATTCTCAATGCTTCTTCTGATCCTAAATGACATTATGCCCCTATCACATACCCCACCACTATTAGGTAAGTCACATAGTCTGAAAATTATAATTAGGTATTACAGACCCCTTCACACTTCATGTGCCTTTGTTTCTTGCCCTCAATAATTCACCATATTCTCCCCCAGAAGGAGTCATTATTTTGTGAAAGAGTACTTGCCACGAACCTAATTTTTACAGAATGACTGTCAAACTTAATGGTATAGCGGTTGATGTAAATTTTTATGGTGACATTTCTGGGTGTGATCTCTGAGAATCCCCTAGACTTCCATGTTCAGTTATGCCCATGAAAAATTCATTTTCAACCCAGTTGGTCCAAATCTTCTTGGCTTGTCTATTATGGGATATTTAGTAGAAATAAGAAGTGTTGTGTAAAATTTGAAGGGTTGATAGTGAAGTCAGGTCACAGATCAAAGTCAAGATCAGGGATGCAACAAACAAGCTATGGGATGGGGCCGGTATAAGTGGTCCCCTAAAAAATTGTTTGGCTTGGATTGCAATGCACATAACAGGTTAACGGCCAATCTTCCATAATGAATGTGCACCTTTTTTTCTCTTTTAACATTTGCTATTGGACAGTGATGTGTAGTTAATAAGGTGTTTTTTCATGTGTTATACAGGTATTTTTTGCAGTTTGATGATGGCTGCCATGGTGATCAGTATTATTGAGTCTGTATTTACAGCCTATATCCTAATGCTCACTGACACTCAAACAAATGTTCCCCATTGGATAGAGATTGTATTTGTTAAGTATCTATCAAGAATCCTATGTTTCAATAGAGTGAAGGTCTCAGACACCAACCAACCGCCAGATCCAGGTAAGTTTTATGAATTGCCATTCTGTCACGTGCCCCGTCCTGAGTGACACGGCCAGCAGGCTGGTAACTGATACAACGGGACGCGGCACGTGTATTTGTCCTATGTGACGCGGCCCACAGGCCGGTTACTAATACAAAAAGACAAAGGGAATAGGGAAAACCTGGGTAACAATAACAATGGTGGCCCTGCAATAGGGAACGGGGAAATGGAGACCTCCTGCACTCTCTACACTCCTAACGCTCCCTAGGCCGGTTCCGCACCGGGCGCCGATCAGGATACCTAAGACCCCTAGCTCGCCCTGCACCTAAACCCTCACTAGGGAATTGGTCGGTGCGGAAACTCATCCCACCACTGCACTAAACACACATAAGGAAAAGTGACAATGCAGGGGAACACCACTTAGCTTTGCTCTGTTGCTTACGCTCCCAGCAACAGAGCCCACCACCTGCGTGCATCTTTTCCTCCACTGTGTACAACATCTGGGTGCACTGTCCAGCAACGGAGTCCAGCACCTGAGTGCAGCTGTCCAGCAACGGGGTTCAGCACCTGAGTGCAGCTTCAGCCAAAGAGTCCAGCAACTGAGTGCAGCTCTACACCATAGCTGCCACTCCACCAAGCTTTGCAAGAATTCTTCAATGACACCATAGCTGCCACTCCACCATGCTTTCCACGAACTCCTCGCTGACACCATAGCTGCCACTCCAGGACTCTGACTGAGTTGTCCTGGACTCTTCTCAGCACCATAGTGCAGCCTTGGAGCAAACAGAGTCCACACCTGCGTGCAGCTGTCCAGAAGCAGAGTCCCGCAAATGAGTCCAGTGTTGTGAGTTCATTTTCCCCTTCGTCACTGAGGTCTGGTGAACTCCCTATTCTGGTAAAGGAAGGTAATGAGCCTGATTATCAGGCACCTGAGCCTAATGAGGATGACTGGCTGAGTGGAGTCACGGACTGGATATAAGGCTGCCGACGCCCTTTTGCCCTGCGGGTGATTTCTCTGTGGACTTCTAGGACACCAGTCTGATTCCTGCTCATCTAAAGCTAAGTTTTCTGTTTTGCCTGTTAGCATTTTTGTTTTGTTTTT
Source organism: Dendrobates tinctorius (assembly GCF_039654945.1). Taxonomy (NCBI): domain Eukaryota; kingdom Metazoa; phylum Chordata; class Amphibia; order Anura; family Dendrobatidae; genus Dendrobates; species Dendrobates tinctorius. The sequence goes on from NW_027361677.1 coordinate 3,579,468, forward strand.
TGTTTTCCTTGCTTTTCAGTATTCTGCCATTCCCTGCTGGGGTGAGCTGAATCTCCTTTTGCCTGTAGCTCTGTCTTCAGAATATTCCTGAGTACTGACATAGCTTTTTGAAGCCTAGCGTCTTCAGGGCCTTTTTCACTGTCAGTCTGTTGGCTCTTATTTTCATAGGGTTTTTCACGGATTGCAGACAGCAGCCTTCCTGTCCTTTTCTATCTAGTTAGCTTGGGCCCCGTCTTTGCTCAGTCTATCTTTCTGTCTGTGTTAGTATTTTCATCTTGCTTCACCGTCATTATATGTTGGGGGCTGCCTATTGCTTTGGGGTCTGCTCTGAGGCAGTTTAGATTTCCCCTTTCTTTCTTTAGGCCTATTTAATTCTCCGGCTGTGATCGAGGGGTTTAGGGCATCGAAGGAACCCCCCACGGCTACTTCTAGTTGTGTTGATAGGTTCAGGGGTCTGCAATCCGATAGCTGCCAACTTCTCTGGTTTTCTGGACTTAGCTAGCATCTCTGTTTTTGCCTCCTACGGTGACTCAATCATAACAGAATCACCCGCCTTACCGCAGATCCTAGGGTACTCAATAGCAAGAAAGAATTGTGTTTAAAAAAAAAAAAAAAAGTGTGTATATTCTTTCCTCTATATCTCTGAGGCCGTAGGGGGATTTTTTTTTTTTCTCTCAATGGAGATAAAGCAATTGTCTGATCATGTGGAGCAGCTCGCTGCGGAAGTGTGGGGAATTTCCGCCTACCTTGCTCGTTCGCATGCTGTTGAACCAAAGATCCCTACACCTGATGTATTTTTTGGGGATCGATCTAAATTTTTGAGTTTCAAAAATAATTGTAAATTATTTTTTGCCTTGAAGCCTAACTCGTCAGGGAGCTCCGCGCAGCAGGTTAAAATTGTCATCTCTTTGCTGCGTGGCGATCCCCAGGATTGGGCGTTTTCTTTGAAACCAGATGATCCTATTCTGACTAATGTGAACGCATTCTTTCAAGCTTTGGGGTTGTTGTATGACGAACCTAATGCTATTGATCAGGCTGAAAAGACCCTGTTGGCATTGAACCAGGGTCGAGATTCTGCAGAGTTGTACTGTCAAAAGTTCCGAAAGTGGGCGGTCCTTACTACTTGGAATGATAATGCCTTGGCTGCTCTCTTTCGGAAGGGTTTGTCAGAAGCTGTAAAAGATACTATGGTGGGATTTCCTGTTCCCTCTGGTCTGGACGATTCTATGTCATTAGCCATTCAGGTTGATCGGCGTTTACGTGAACGCAGGATTGCACGAGAGGTGTTGCCACCGGTTGAACAGACGTCTGAACCTATGCAATGTGATAGAGTTTTGTCTAAGGCGCAACATCAGGAGTTCAGAAGGCGTAATAAGCTGTGTTTTTTCTGTGGAGATGCCTCGCATATTATTTCTGTTTGTCCTAAACGAGAGAAACACTTTGCACACACGTTTTCTGTTGGTGGTGTTCAACCTAAGTTTCTTCTGGCAATTACTCTGATCTGCTCCCTGTCCACATTTTCCGCCAAGGCTTTTGTGGATTCGGAGGCAGCGCTAAACCTAATGGACTTGGATTTTGCTAAACGTTGTGGATTTCCGATGACACCTCTGCAGACGCCTATCCCTTTGAGGGGGATTGATGCTACTCCTTTGGCTAAAAATAAACCTCAGTTTTGGACCCAGGTGGTCATGCGGGTCGCCCCAGACCATCAAGAAAATTGCAGATTTTTGGTATTGCATGGTGTGCATGATGCCGTTGTTCTGGGGTTTCCCTGGTTGCAAATTCATAATCCAGTTTTGGATTGGAAATCTGTGTCTGTGGTGAGTTGGGGTTGTCGGTGTGCCTTTAGTGAGGCTCCGGTTTTTTCCACCTCTCCTCAGTCGCATGATGTTCCTGACTATTTGGCGGACTTTTATGATGTATTTAGTGAGAATGAGTCTGCGCCCTTGCCTCCTCATAGGAGTTATGACTGTGCAATTGAACTAAGCCTGGGGTGTAAATTTCCCAAGGGTCGGCTCTTCAATTTATCTGTACCCGAGCACGAGGCTATGCGGTCCTATATTAAGGAGGCGTTGGAGAAGGGTCATATTAGACCATCCTCTTCACCCTTAGGTGCCGTTTTTTTTTTTGTGGCCAAAAAGGATGGTTCTTTAAGGCCTTGTATTGATTATCGTGCCCTCAATAAAATTACTACTAAATATCAGTATCCGTTACCCCTGATTTCGGATCTATTCTCTAGAGTTAGAGGTGCTTGCTGGTTTACCAAGCTTGACCTCAGGGGGGCGTATAATCTTATCCGCATTAAGCAGGGGGATGAATGGAAGACGGCGTTTAATACTCCGGAGGGACATTTTGAGTACCTGGTGATGCCTTTTGGGCTCACTAATGCCCCTTCTGTCTTCCAGAGCTTCATGAACTATATTTTCTGAGACTTTGTCGATAAATTTTTGATTATCTATCTGGATGATATTTTGATCTTCTCCAAGGATTGGGATTCTCATGTGGAACATATTCGGACTGTGTTCCTGATCTTGAGGGAGAATTCTCTGTATGTCAAAGGATCGAAATGCCTTTTTGGAGTACAGAGGATTTCATTTTTGGGATTTATTTTGTCTCCGTCAACTATTGAAATGGACCCGGCCAAGGTACAGGCCATTTATGATTGGGTTCAGCCCACTTCTTTGAAGGCCCTCCAGAAGTTTTTGGGTTTTGCTAATTTTTATCGGAAATTTATAGCAAAATTTTCTAGTATTGCCAAGCCATTGACTGATCTGACTAAGAAGGGTGCTGATGTGTTGAATTGGTCTCCTGAGGCTGTTGCTTCCTTTCAGGAGCTGAAGCGAAGATTTACCTCCGCCCCGGTTTTGCGGCAACCTGATGTCTCACTCCCGTTCCAGGTAGAGGTGGATGCTTCTGAGATTGGTGCAGGAGCTGTTTTGTCCCAAAAGGATCCTGTAACATCTAAAATGAATCCCTGTGCTTTCTTTTCCCGAAAGTTCTCTCCATCTGAACGTAACTATGATGTGGGGAATCGGGAACTGTTGGCCATGAAATGGGCATTTGAGGAGTGGAGACATTGGTTGGAGGGAGCTAAACATCAAGTTGTGGTCCTCACTGACCACAAGAATTTGATTTACCTAGAGTCGGCTAAACGCTTGAACCCTAGACAGGCTAGGTGGGCCTTGTTTTTTACACGTTTTGATTTTGTGGTCTCTTTTCTTCCTGGAACTAAGAATGTCAAGGCAGACACCCTCTCTAGGAGTTTCTTTGCTGATTCTCCTGTGGTGACCAAGCCTGCTACCATCTTAGGAGAAGGGGTAGTTCTTTCTGCCATCTCGCCCGATTTGAGACTTGCTCTGCAAGAGTTCCAGGAGGACAAACCTGAGCGTTGTCCCAGTGGAAAGTTGTATGTTCCTGACCAGTGGAAGAAGAGAGTGATGTCTGAAGTTCATAGCTCTGCATTGGCTGGTCATCCAGGTATTTTTGGTACTAGAGATCTGGTGAGTCGCTCTTTTTGGTGGCCCACCTTGTCTCATGATGTCAGGAATTTTGTGCAGTCCTGTGGGACTTGCTCCCGGTCTAAATCTTGTTCTCGCTCTAGTGGGTTGTTGATGCCTTTGCCGGTCCCCAGGAGGCCATCGACCCATATTTCAATGGATTTCATCTCTGATATGCCGGTCTCTCAAAGAATGACTGTTATTTGGGTGATTTGTGATAGGTTCTCTAAGATGGTTCATCTTGTACCACTCCCTAAGTTGCCATCTTCCTCTGAGTTGGTGCCCCTGTTTTTGCAACAGGTGGTTCGCTTACACGGGATTCCTGAGAACATTGTATCTGACAGAGGAGTTCAGTTTGTGTCTAGATTTTGGAGGACTTTCTGTTCCAAGCTGGAAATTCAGTTGTCCTTCTCCTCTGCTTTTCACCCTCAGACCAATGGGCAGACAGAGAGAACAAACCAGACCTTGGAGTCGTATTTAAGATGTTTTATTTCCGCTGATCAGGATGATTGGGTTTCATTTTTGCCCTTGGCCGAATTTGCTTTAAATAATAGAGCTAGTTCTGCCACTTTGATGTCACCTTTTTTTTTTAACTTTGGGTTTCATCCTCGATTTTCTTCAGGGCAGGTGGAGCCTTCTGCCTGCCCAGGTGTTGACACTGTGGTGGAGAGAATGCACCAGATCTGGGACCAAGTGGTGGATAAGTTATCTCTCTCCCAGGAAAAGGCCCAGCGGTTTTCCAATCGACATAGGACCATTGGTCCCCAGTTTAAGATTGGTGATATGGTGTGGTTATCATCAAAAAATATTGCTATGAAGGTGGCTTCTCCTAAGTTTAAGCCTAGATTTATTGGACCTTACAAGATTTTGGAGATTATTAATCCGGTCTCTTTTCATTTGGCTCTTCCTGTCACATTTAAAATCCATAATGTGTTCCATAAGTCCTTGTTGAAGAGGTTTGTTGAACCAGTTGTTCCTGGGGTGGCACCTCCAGACCCTGTATTGGTTGAAGGTAACATGGAATATGAGGTAGAGAAAATACTGGATTCCCGTCTGGCTAGACGGAGACTCCAGTATTTGGTTAAGTGGAAGGGTTATGGTCAGGAGGATAATTCCTGGGTCTCTGCCTCTGATATTCATGCCAAAAGATTGGTGCGTGCATTTCATCGGGCTCACCCTGATCGCCCTGGTGGCGTGGTTGAGGGTTCGGTGACCCCTCCTCAAGGGGGAGGTACTGTTGTGAGTTCATTTTCCCCTTCGTCACTGAGGTCTGGTGAACTCCCTATTCTGGTAAAGGAAGGTAATGAGCCTGATTATCAGGCACCTGAGCCTAATGAGGATGACTGGCTGAGTGGAGTCACGGACTGGATATAAGGCTGCCGACGCCCTTCTGCCCTGCGGGTGATTTCTCTGTGGACTTCTAGGATACCAGTCTGATTCCTGCTCCTCTAAAGCTAAGTTTTCTGTTTTGCCTGTCAGCATTTTTGTTTTGTTTTTTGTTTTCCTTGCTTTTCAGTATTCTGCCATTCCCTGCTGGGGTGAGCTGAATCTCCTTTTGCCTGTAGCTCTGTCTTCAGAATATTCCTGAGTACTGACATAGCTTTTTGAAGCCTAGCGTCTTCAGGGCCTTTTTCACTGTCAGTCTGTTGGCTCTTATTTTCATAGGGTTTTTCACGGATTGCAGACAGCAGCCTTCCTGTCCTTTTCTATCTAGTTAGCTTGGGCCCCGTCTTTGCTCAGTCTATCTTTCTGTCTGTGTTAGTATTTTCATCTTGCTTCACCGTCATTATATGTTGGGGGCTGCCTATTGCTTTGGGGTCTGCTCTGGGGCAGTTTAGATTTCCCCTTTCTTTCTTTAGGCCTATTTAATTCTCCGGCTGTGATCGAGGGGTCTAGGGCATCGTAGGAACCCCCCACGGCTACTGCTAGTTGTGTTGATAGGTTCAGGGGTCTGCAATCCGATAGCTGCCAACTTCTCTGGTTTTCTGGACTTAGCTAGCATTTCTGTTTTTGCCTCCTACGGTGACTCAATCATAACAGTCCAGCTTTTCTGCCAAAAAGTCCAGCATGCTTGAGTCCAGCTCTCAGCAACAACGTCCAGCATTTTCAGTGCAGTTCTACACCATAGCTGCCACTCCACCAATCCATGCACGAACTCCTTGCTGACACCATAGCTGCAACTCCACCATGCCATGCCAGCCCTCCTTGCAGACACCATAGCTGCTACTCCAGGAATCTCACTGAGCTGCCAGTGACTCTCCTTTAGCTCCTTCCTTCACCCAGGCTTGCTTGCAAATGAAGACCTTATCACCAACAGTGATTAACACACCTGATACTGTCTTATAGAGCTACCACACCTGTTGCATAATTATGTGCACAAACTAAAGTAACCAAAGTGCAATGACCCTAATGGCCACCGGGGGGAAAACTACCTTTGGCACACAGCCAAGGGAAAAAGAAGGTTACTTTGTGCATTTACTCTGTCAGATCCAACCTGGATCGTGACACATTCTTGGTTTGGGACAAGGTGAGAACTTCATGTGATGTTATATAGAAATTAACAGGGATGAGGTGATCAGTGCACCAATGGGCCCCAACATATCTACTGTACCTGCACATAGATCAGTTGTGTTCAACTGGATTCTCTCCAATCTCCAGCAAATACTGACCACCTGAGGCAGACAGGGAATGCTACGGTTTGGAGCCTTTTACCAGCTGGAGAACCATAGAGATGTTTATAGATAGATAGATAGAAGATATAGATATATATTGTGGTGTGACTGGTGGTCGTATGGTTAATGGGAGGTATATGTCACAGGGATGGATGTTCCCTGCGATGCAACCTGGAGGTGTCTGTAGTGCACACGAGCACTAATATGTTGTTTAGCTCACCTGGGTCCGGGTTGCGGGTAGCTATGAGAGATGGGAAAGTCTGGCTACCCATATTACCTCACCTCTGGGTGAGGGTGCTGACTGTACCCCTGTTTTCCTTCAGGACCTGCAGGTGTTTCAGGACCTGCAGTGAGGTCATGACCAGTTGACCAGCCCAAGTGATCCATACCTGACCTGTGGGTGTGGTTACAGCCTACATAATGGAGGCTGTGGTTTAGCACATAGTCTGTGACTTGAGAGGTAGAAGGCCTCCTGTATGTATGTGTCACAATCCATTTTTGGATCTGTGTCAGTTTGGGCTTCTCTGATATAAATTTTTTTCCTTTCAGGCCATCGGGGGTTAATATCAGTTTTTGCCCCTGTGGCCGCTGGTGTTACTACAAGTTTTAGTTTGTCTGCTGGTGGGTTTTCCCCCCGGTGACCCCTGGTGTTACTACATGTTTAGTTAGTCTGCTGTGGAGACCACTCCCACCTTCCTATAAAAGGTCACCTGGTACACTAGCTAACTGTTGGTAATACAGGTCTTTTGGAAACCAACCGTTCTAAAGAGAGGAGTTATCTGGAGCAGTGGTGTTAGCAGCTTACAGTATCTGGTGCAGTGGACATACAGCTGAAAGCAGTGTTCGGGTGCCTTACTCTGCTGTCCGGTGCATGACGGCAGATAAAGCTAAGTGTTGTTTGATTTTCCCTGTCTGTTATTTTCCTTGGTGTTGTACTAGTGCAGCAGTGGGTCCAGTGTCCGCACTAGCCAATTCCTGTCATGTCGGACGCTGTTCACACCACAGCATCCGGCAGGCAGAGGTAGTTCCACCTCCAGCCACTATAGCCTCGGTGGCGCCGGCCTGATCTTCAGGCTCTCGGGGGTTAATCCTGCTGGAGACCAGGTTGGATGGTTAGTCACGCCCACGGTCTTTAAATAGTCATGCTGGCCTATGGGCGTCGCCGATTATAGCTTGTGTTTCATACCAAGTGGTTCCGGTCTGGAGTGGAGGTGTTCAAGAGAGAGAGATTCATATCTGGTGTCGTATGATCCGTCGTTATCCTTTCTCCTTCCCATATTTGTGTTTAGTTGTGCCCTGTTCACATTACTGTTTATTCCTGTGTGTGTGCGGCGCAGTGCAGTTTAAGTTCTCCCTGTCTGTCATTATTTGTGTGGGAGCTTTGGTGGTGACTTCTCACTGGGTGGAGGGTGGAGGGTTAAGTGCAGGGCTGAGCAGGAGATAAGGAAAGGTCGGAGGCTCAGGCATTTGCACCTTCAGCAAAAACCCTGGGTTGAGGGTCAGACAGGGTTTCCCCTAGTAAAGGGACACCACAGGGGCCCCGGGTATTTCAGCCTTAGTTGAACTAAGCCCCCGTGACATTATAATCGGCCCACATTTTTTCAGGAGTCCATGGATCCATTAGATTCCATAACCCGCCAGTTGGCGGCGCTGTCCATACAGGTCTCCGAGTTGAATGGGGCAGTTCAGCAGCAGGGCCTGGTAGTAGCAAAGGTGCAAACGGCATCTGCAGGTATTGGTGCAGAGCCGAAGTTTCCGCTGCCAGAACGATTTTCAGGCGATCGCAGCAAATTTGTCGTATTTCGGGAGGCCTGCAAATTATACTTCCGCATGCGGCCAATATCCTCAGGTAATGAGGCCCAGCGAGTAGGGCTGGTGTTGTCATTACTGAGTGGTGACCCCCAAGCATGGGCATTTTCCTTACCACCTGACTCTGCTACATTTCATTCGGTCGATAATGTTTTTTCTGCCCTCGGGCTCATTTACGATGACCCTGACCGACTGGCTCTAGCGGAATCTAAAATCCGCGCCCTCCGCCAGGGGGAGCGCTTGGCAGAAGACTATTGTTCGGAATTTCGCCGCTGGGCTGTAGACACACAGTGGAATGACCCAGCACTGCGGAGCCAGTTTATTCATGGGGTATCAGGGAGGGTGAAACAAGCCCTCCTGATGTATGAGACTCCGGCATCATTGGAGTCTGCCATGAGTTTGGTGATACGTATTGATCGCCGTTTTCGTCAGGGGGCACAGGAGACGCTACCTCTGGGGGAAAACAGAGGTGCAGGTGTGGTTGAAGTAGATGAGTCCCCTGAACCTATGCAGATTGCTGGCGTGGCACAGGTTCAGCCTCGCGCTCCGGGAGTCCGGAAGTCCGGAGCATGTTTTTACTGTGGTAAAGGTGGTCATTATGTTAACGTTTGCCCGGTACTACCTAAGAGGGTCACACCGGCGGAAAACTGTTAAGCTCAGAGGGTATGGAGGAGACCCAACTGAGCGTATGCATATCCTCCATGATGGTATCTCAATGTATGCTCCCTGCCAAGGTTATTGTCGCCGGCAGAGAGCTACCTATATCAGTGTTTGTGGATAGCGGTTCCGCTACCAATCTCATAGATGAGGAGTTTGCACACACCGCCGGGTTTAAGATTGAAAAACTTCCTCACCCCATACAAGTGGTGACCATTAATGCTGTTCCCCTCCCTCAAGGGGAGATTACTGAGTTTGTGGCAGAGGTGAAACTCCACATTGGGGTCCTACATTCTGAGTCGGTTACATGTAGGGTCCTCCGTAATCTCCCAGCTCAAATGGTCCTGGGTTTTCCATGGCTGTCCAGGCACAACCCGGTAATTGATTGGAAAACTCAGGACATAGTACAATGGAGTGGTTTCTGCCAAGACAATTGCTTGGCCACATGTGTGTCCGCCGTGACGCCCAGCCTGCCGGAGGCTTTGCAGGATTTCGCGGATGTTTTCTCTGAGAAGGGTTGCTCAGAACTGCCTCCACATAGAGCCTATGACTGTGCTATTAGGTTAAAACCCGGGGCCAAATTACCTAAGGCCAGGATGTTTAATATTTCTGGTCCTGAGAGACAAGCTCTGAAAGACTACATCGCGGAGAGTCTGAGCAAAGGTCACATCCGGCCTTCGTCCTCGCCTGTAGCCGCGGGGTTTTTCTTCATTAAGAAGAAAGATGGGGGGTTACGCCCGTGTCTGGATTTCCGAGAGTTAAACCAGATTACTATCCGTGATCCCTACCCAATGCCGTTGATCCCGGATTTGTTCAACCAGGTAGCGGGGGCAAAATGGTTTTCCAAGCTGGACCTCAGGGGGGCGTATAACCTCATAAGGGTCCGTCAGGGGGATGAGTGGAAGACGGCGTTTAACACTCCTGAGGGTCATTTTGAGAGTCTGGTTATGCCGTTTGGGTTGACCACCGCGCCTGCCGTTTTCCAACATTTTATTAATGATGTCTTTGCTCATGTCCTGGGGAGATTTGTGATTGTATACCTGGATGATATCCTCATTTATTGTAGCGATCGGGACACTCATTTGCAGCATGTTAGGCAGGTGTTACAGTTGCTCCGGGAGAACCAGCTCTATGCTAAGCTGGAAAAATGTTTATTTTTTGTCCAGGAGTTGCCCTTTTTGGGATATATTGTGTCCGCTGCTGGTTTTAAAATGGACACCGCTAAGGTGCAAGCGGTGCTGCAATGGGAGAGGCCGGAGAGTCTGAAAGCACTCCAGCGGTTCCTTGGGTTTGCGAATTATTATAGGAAATTTATAAAACACTTTTCGACTGTCGCCAAACCGCTCACGGACATGACAAAAAAGGGTGCCGATCTGGCGAACTGGCCTGAGGTGGCTATACGTGCATTTGAGCGTTTGAAGAATAGTTTTGCTTCAGCCCCCATTCTGGTGCAACCAGACGTGTCTAAACCTTTTGTGGTAGAGGTTGATGCGTCGGAGGTGGGAGTGGGGGCAGTACTGTCTCAAGGCTCGTCCTTGAGCGAGATGCATCCATGCGCCTACTTCTCCAAGAAGTTGTCGCCGGCCGAACGGAATTATGATATCGGCAACAGGGAGCTGTTGGCCATCAAACTGGCTTTTGAGGAATGGCGACACTTCTTGGAGGGGGCGGCTCACCAGGTCACAGTTATCACCGACCATAAGAATCTGCTCTACCTGGAGTCGGCCAAGCGTCTGTCTCCTAGGCAGGCTCGCTGGGCATTGTTTTTTACTCGTTTCAATTTTCTTGTGACGTACCGTCCCGGGGCTAAAAACACCAAGGCGGATGCTTTGTCTAGGTGTTTTCCGGGGGGAGAACCTCGGGAAGAGCCGGTACCCATCCTCCAGAAAGGGGTAGTGGTCTCGGCTCTCACGACTGAGGTAGAGGCGGAGATTGCCGAGGCCCAAGAGGAGGTACCACCAGGACTTCCCGCCAACAAATCATTTGTACCCCTGCATCTGTGGCCTAAGGTGTTGAAGGAACACCACGATTCGGTACTGGCTGGTCACCCAGGGGTGAAGGGCACCTTAGAGCTGGTATCGCGTCGTTTCTGGTGGCCCAAAATCCGGCAGGACGTGGTCTCGTACGTGGCAGCTTGCATCACGTGCGCTAGGGCTAAGTCACCCCGAACCCGTCCTGCTGGCACGCTACAGCCTCTGGGGGTACCCAATAGGCCATGGACAGAAATCTCCATGGATTTTATCACTGACTTGCCAGCCTCGGCAGGGAACACTGTCATCCTGGTGGTGGTTGACCGTTTTTCAAAGATGGCGCATTTTGTGGCGTTGTCCTCTTTGCCCAATGCTAAGACGTTGGCTCAGGTATTTGTGAAGGAGGTGGTCAGACTCCACGGAGTACCGTCTGACATAGTATCTGATAGGGGTACGCAATTTGTGGCGAGGTTTTGGAAAGCTTTTTGCTCAAGGTTGGGGATCAAGTTGTCACATTCATCTGCGTTTCATCCACAGTCTAATGGACAAACTGAGCGCATGAACCAAAATCTAGAACAGTATTTACGATGCTTTGTGTCCGACAACCAGGAGGAGTGGTCTACTTTCCTTCCTCTGGCCGAATTCGCATTAAATAATCACCGCCAAGAGTCATCAGGAGAGTCTCCATTCTTTTGTGTGTACGGTCAACATCCTCAGTTTTGTACCTTACGTCAGGGTGACTCCGGGGGTGTCCCGGAGGAGGATCAGCTAGGAGCCCAATTGTCATCAGTCTGGAGGCGGGTGAAACAGCGTTTGTTGAGCATGAGTGCCAGGTACAAACGGGTGGCTGACAGTAGACGCGTGCCAGGTCCGGACCTGTGTGTGGGTGAATGGGTGTGGTTAGCTGCGAAGAACATAAAACTCAAAATCCCTTCTTTAAAACTGGGTCCAAGGTTTATTGGGCCTTTTAGGATTTCTGCCATCATTAACCCAGTGGCTTATCGGTTGGAACTTCCCGCAGTGTACAAGATACACAACGTGTTTCACAGGGCTTTATTGAAAAAGGTGGTAGGCTCTGTGGACACAACGCCGATGCCACCTCCAGTCATGGTGGATGGCGAGTTAGAGTTCGAGGTCGCCAAGGTAGTGGACTCTCGAGTAGTACGCTGTACTCTTCAGTATTTGGTGCACTGGCGGGGGTATGGTCCAGAGGAGAGGTCTTGGGTTCCAGCCTCAGACATACATGCGGATCGGCTGGTCAGTTCTTTTCACCGTCGTCATCCGGACAAGCCGGGTCCTAGGAGTCTTGAGGGCCCTGGGGTCCCTCGTAGAAGACGGGGTACTGTCATGTCGGACGCTGTTCACACCACAGTATCCGGCAGGCAGAGGTAGTTCCACCTCCAGCCACTATAGCCTCGGTGGCGCCGGCCTGATCTTCAGGCTCTCGGGGGTTAATCCTGCTGGAGACCAGGTTGGATGGTTAGTCACGCCCACGGTCTTTAAATAGTCATGCTGGCCTATGGGCGTCGCCGATTATAGCTTGTGTTTCATACCAAGTGGTTCCGGTCTGGAGTGGAGGTGTTCAAGAGAGAGAGATTCATATCTGGTGTCGTATGATCCGTCGTTATCCTTTCTCCTTCCCATATTTGTGTTTAGTTGTGCCCTGTTCACATTACTGTTTATTCCTGTGTGTGTGCGGCGCAGTGCAGTTTAAGTTCTCCCTGTCTGTCATTATTTGTGTGGGAGCTTTGGTGGTGACTTCTCACTGGGTGGAGGGTGGAGGGTTAAGTGCAGGGCTGAGCAGGAGATAAGGAAAGGTCGGAGGCTCAGGCATTTGCACCTTCAGCAAAAACCCTGGGTTGAGGGTCAGACAGGGTTTCCCCTAGTAAAGGGACACCACAGGGGCCCCGGGTATTTCAGCCTTAGTTGAACTAAGCCCCCGTGACAATTCCCTAGTGAGGGCTAGGTGGAGGGCAAGTGAGGGCTGAGGTATCCTGGTTGGCGATGATTAGAAAGAAGCCGTATAGGGATGTCAGGATAGTCTAGGACACAGCCTCAGGAGAGTCCAGGAGATGTCCCTTTCCCCATCTCCTATTGCAGGGCCCACCGTTGTAATTGTGTCCCCGGTGTCCACTTGTTTTGTCTTCTTTAGTGACAGACCGATTGTAAGGTCGCATCACGAGGGGCCAGTCACATCGTGACATTATTACCCACCGCCAATTTATTCTGGTGAGCCATGGCCCAAATGCAGACCTTTGTCCAATTGCTGCAGACCCTCACTGAGGAGCATGGGGTACTGTGTGGTGTGGTGGAGCAGCAGCTGCAGCAGTTGGTGGGGTTCAGGTGCAGGCTCAACCAGAACCCAAGTTATCTCTCCCAGACATGTTTTCTGGAGGGAGAGATAATTTTTTGGTTTTTCAGGAGGCCTGCAAGCTACACTTCAGGCTCCGCCCTCGTTCATTAGGGAGTGAGGAACAGCGGGTGGGATTCATCATATCCCTCCTTAAAGGTGATCTCCAATCCTGGTCCTTCTCCCTGCCGACCAATTCACCATCTCTACAGTCGGTGGACGAGTTTTTTGCGGCTTTGGCAAATATGCCCCCTGTAGTCCTTGCTAGGGAGGAGGACTCATTGGTGCAGTAGGACGAGCCCAGGCAGGTGGGTGGAGTTGGTTCCCCAACCATGTTGCCTGCGGTTCGTCGTGGTTTGGGGGCATGTTTTTGCTGTGGGCAGACTGGCCATTTTTTCAGGGTCTGCCCGGCTCACGCCAAAACTTCTGTACCACCCAAAAAGCAGCGTCCCCCTGGTCATGTGGAGGGAGGCGACCAGGGAGTGTATATTTCCTCCATTTTGCCCTCTCAGTGTTCTATGTCAGCAGAAGTGTTGGTTGGCGGGGTACCTGAGGGCATACCAGTGTTTGTGGACAGTGGAGCGGTAGTCAATCTGGTGGATGTTCACTTTGTCCAGACCCATGGCCTGAGGTGTAGGACTTTTGCCAAACTCCTAAGCATCCAGGCCATTGACTCTGTCCCACTGAGCCAGGAGAGGTTGACCCAAGTTGTGGAAAATATGCATCTGCATATAGGGACTCATCATGAAGAGTCCCTGTCATGCTACATCTTGGGGGGAATGCAGTCACCTATTGTTTTAGGCCTCCCTTGGTTGGAAAGACACAACCCGGTCATAGATTGGCGGTCTAGGGAAGTAGTGAGCTGGGATCAGTCATGTGAGGGCTGTTGCCTGGGGGCTACTGTCTCTGCCGCCTTTCTACAACCGTCCCCTTCTCCAGTGGGGGCAGCAGAGGTGCTGCCAGGGAGTAGGGGCAAGTCTCAACCCTCGCCATTAGCCAACCCTGAGCGGCGGAGTCCTCGTAGGAGGAGGAGTCGGAGGAGGGTGGTGGTTCCCTCTGTGAATTGCAGGGGTGTGAGTGTGGGGACACAGGGGGACGCCTCTGTTGTCAGTTCATGGAAGAGTTCACCAACTTGTGGCATACGAGTGTGTGGCAATAAATGTTCAGGTCCGGACCTGTGTGTGAACGACTATGTATGGGTGTCCACCAAAAACATCCGGTGGAAGTGTGCTGCTGGGGTCTGGAGTTCTCAGGTGATCGTACCGTATCGGGTGTTGGCCACTCCCGGCCCAGGGACTTTCCAGCTGGAGTTACCCCCCAGTAATGCCCATTCACAACTCGTTCCACAGGTCGGCGCTCTGGAGATTTGTGGTGCCTCCAAAGCATACATTGCCACTTCCATCTGCCCATGTTTGCCATAAACCTGAGAGTCAGGTAGTTGCTGACATGAACTTTGGTGGAACTGGGCATCCAAATTGTAGGTGGTTTTCCAGTGAGGTGCAGTGTTGAGGGTCAAGAGGCCCCTCATTGTAAGGGGGGTACTGTCATGATCCATTTTTGGATCTGTGTCAGTTTGGGCTTCTCTGATATAAACTTTTGTTCTTTCACGCCATCGGGGGTTAATGTCAGTTTATGCCCCCGCTGGCCGCTGGTGTTACTACATGTTTAGTTAGTCTGCTGTGGAGACCACTCCCACCTTCCTATATAAGGTCACCTGGTACACCAGCTGACTGTTGGTAATACAAGACCTTTGGAAACCAACCGTTCTAAAGAGAGGAGTTATCTGGAGCAGTGGTGTTAGCAGCTTATCTGGAGCAGTGGCCATACAGCTGAAAGCGGTGTTCGGGTGCCTTACTCTGCTGTCCGGTGCATGACGGCAGATAAAGCTAAGTGTTGTTTGTTTTTCCCTGTATGTTATTTTCCTTGGTGTTGTATTAGTGCAGCGGTGGGACCAGTGTCCGCACTAGCCAATTCCCTAGTGAGGGATAGGTGGAGGGCAAGTGAGGGCTGAGGTATCCTGGTCAGCAACGGTTAGAAAGAAGCCATGTAGGGATGTCAGGATAGTCCAGGACACAGCCTCAGGAGAGTGCAGAGGGGTCCCCGTTCCCTATCGCAGGGCCCACCGTTGTAATTGTGTCCCCCGTGTCCCCTTGTTTTGTCTTGTTGTTTGGTGACCGACCGATCGTCAGGTCGCGTCATGAGAGGCCAGTCACATTGTGACTGTATGGCTCAAGACGGAGCCTTCGGGCAGGACGAGTGAGTACAGCTGAGTGAGTACAATTATTATTATATATATATATATATATATAGATATATATACACACAGCTCTATGCTTTTAAGGGACTGCAAACCCTAGCATGCCCTATATACTTATCTGTAGGGTTCCTTTAGCTCAGTACTGTCGTGAACCATGCAGTTTGCTCAGTTCCTCTGTTCATCTTCACTATATTGCTTCCCCACTGGCTGGTGTGAGTCATGGGGAAAATTGCGCAAAAAGAAGCTGAAGTAATTTTGGAAGATGAACAACTATAATTGACAGCAATTATGATACTGCATCCTTCTTACAGCTGACCATGACAGAGGTTTCATCTTAATGGTCACACATAGCGGCATACCTTGTACTTTAATCAGTTAATTCAAGTAGGATCTTCAGAGAAGAAAAGGACAGGAACTCAAGTGTCACCAATTGGATGTAACAATTGTAAAACTCAAGTTTCACCCATTAAAGGGCCTTGCCACTTGACTTAGCATAAGAAGCCAAAGCAGAAACTCACTTAACGCCCTCCAACCCACAGTGGTCTCACGACTTCTATCTACCAGCTGTGTTCCACCGATGCTCCACTCCTTACTTTCCCAACTCTCCAGTTCAGATGTACTAATTTCAATCTGTATCTGGTTTCCTGTAACTCTGAAACCTCATAGATCTTTTCTTATCACTAACGCCTCTCTCCTGTCCATTTATAATGACCACGGACAAGATAAAGATCCCCAACTCACATCAGGACTACAAGATCACAGGTACTTTCAGCTGCATTACATCTAATGTGGTGTACTTAATTATTTGTACTAAATGTCCAACTGGGGGTCTATATGTGGGGGAGACGGGGCAAAAGCTTAGAACAAGGATGAATGCTCATCGTCACACAATAAGAGAAAAAAGAATGGATCTACCTGTGGCAAAACATTTCTGTATCCCTGATCACAGCAGCGTGGATATGAAATTACTGGTATTGAAAGGTAACTTCAATTCTCAGAGAGAGAGACGAGTTTGGGAGTACAAATTTATGACGACCTTTGACACTCTCAGTGCTGGAATGAATGTGTCGCATGGATTTATGTCTTTTTACATCAATTAAGGAATTTCCTTTTAAAACCGTGTGGGGGCATCACAACACAGAACTAGACCCCAATCAGAGGACCATAAAACATCCGGACTCCTTATCTATGAACTGGTCCAATGTTTATATTTATGTTTCTCCCTCTCCCATATTGATAGTTCTGCTTCACGTCACTTGTCTTATCTATTGCATTTTTTCTATGCTGTATTGTGCATAAATATGTGACTTCAGATTTTGTGTTAGTCTAGCCTGATGAAGAGACCTGAGTAGTCTCGAAAGCTTGCAATGTGTTACCATCTTTTCAGTTAGCCATTAAAAGGTATCAACTACTGAGGACTCTCAATCCTGAATATTTTTCTATCTACTGGCTAACACGGTACAAAGATATACATCTTTCCTGTAACTCCTCTCTGGAATTCAACTACTACCTGTACAGACCTCTTTTTCACACAGGGCCCTAAAGGTTTGCATTTCTTTTTCCCGTAATAATAAAGACCTTCATTTATAAATGGCATTTTGTGATTACTTGTGTTATCTTTGTCTTGGATTTAAATTTGTGAAACATTTAAGTTTGACAATCATGCCAAAGAATAGGAAATCAGGAAGAGTGCAAACACTTTTTCACACAACTGTATATGCATATATAGACCCTATATGGCCAAAACAGTTGTGTACTTAGCTTAGTGACATCTTCTTCTGATGCGTTTCCCTCTTCTTTTGGTCATTCAGGGGTTCAACAGGGAATTCCTTCAATCAGGACAAGAAAAGGAGACCATTAGCCATACTGCAATGAATATAGCAGCTCACAGGCCCAGGCAATATGTCCCCACATAGCCCTCTGCATATAATATGAAGCTCCACACAGTCCCGTACATACAGTATAAATCCACAAACAGCCCCCTACATACAATATGAGTCAACACACAGCCCCCTATATACAATATGCACCCCCATATAGTTACATAGATACAGTATGAGCACTGACATAACACCCTATATACAGTATGAGCCCCACATAGCTCCCTATATATAGTATGAGCCCCCACATAGCCTCCTATATACAATATTAGCCATAACATCATCAAGCTGGCACGTCAAGGCAGAAGTGATTGGAGCTTCTCGGGAGCTGTGCTGCCATTCTGCATTTTTAGCAGAACAGCGACAGCAAAGCTCCCTACCTGGATATGTGCAATGGGCCCCCTCAAATCCTGATAGCCCAGTTTGCCCTCATTATAATCCGCCTATGATGGGGTATGTCATGTTTATGGTATGGTCACCGTCATGTTGTTATAAAATTATAATACAGCATTTTGTCTCTTTGCATCTGTGACACTGCCTCTGACAGGTGTGATCCTAGTAAGGATCCAGAGCCAATCACTTTCTACCATCTGCTATATATAGAGGTTGTAGAATCTTAATGGTTCAAAATGAATAATGAAATCCCAACCAATCTGTTGGTTTAGGCCAGAATTGTGTGTCACCATCCCTTAGAACAGTGGTTCCCAACCTTTCTGACCTTGAGAGCCACATTCTACTTAGAAAGAGGGTCGCGAGTCACATTCAGCACTGAGAGAGGGTCGCGAGCCACATCCAGCTCCCACCCCCTTCAAAGTAGTGTCAACCAAAGCCCCCATTACAGGTATAATGATACTCAAAGCTTTTCTACAGAAATCAATCCAAAGCAGTACACTGAGATCCAGGGGTTCCCACAATACCCCCATTCAGTATTCTCCCATCAAGGACTCCCAACACACTGTCACATCCAGCTTTGAGCACCTCCTCTGAGAGGTAGTACCATCCTCCAGCATACCATACCTAAAACATCTATAAACGCCTAAGACCACTAAATATGCAACCAGATCTGCACTTCTGTGCAGGGCTACTTACAAAATTCAAAAATTGGAGTTGTACTCTTCATGCCTGTATGCTAGACCTGGAGCTAATGCACCAAGCTGGCAGACAGCCGCAAGCCACAATTCATGGGACCGCAAGCCATATGTGGCTCCCGAGCTACAGGTTGGGGACCCCTGCCTTAGAATTTAGCCTAAGGGATGGTGACACACTATAGATTTAGCGCAGAGATTCTCCATAGTTCATGGTAAGGAGTAATGTAACAATCAAGTTTCTTACTTTCTATTTTTTTTCTATTGTATTAGATGCCCATTATAAGACAGGAAAAGCAAAGTTTAAGAATCTGTTGGAGACAATAGAATCAGCAGCAGGAAATGAGGAAACCGAAGAAGTGATACAACTGAAGAACTTATTGTTAATTATTATATTTATCCAAAACTTAATATACGCGAATAGGAAACATCAAGGAGTCAAGATAGTGTGGATCCTTACCACCAGGGTTCTCGACCGCTTATTTTTCATAGTATATGTACTCTTCATAACAGGTTTATGTATCTTTGTTATTGTTATTTGGCAAAATAAGGATTCTTAACAATGAGTCTAATCTTAAAACACTTTGGACCCCAAATAATCATTAGACTTTATTTTCTTTGTCATTTTTCTCTTTTTTTTGCCTTATGATATTCGTTGATTTTTTTCACACCAAAATCTTCAAAATGGCACCTGCGGTTGGCTATTGATAAATCATCCGAAAACATCGGACTACCCCAAAAGCCATTCACAAAGACAAGCATAAAAAATAAAAGGTAAAAGACTTTCAAAAAAGGTACAAATTAAAGAAAAAAAATGTGCAAATGAAAAACAAGCAAAACAAACAATAAAAACTTAAAAAAGGAGAAAATGCAATGAATCCTTTATTCCTTAGTCCTCCTCTCCGTTACACCTGTGTTAAAATTTCTCAAAAACAGTAGGTTGTTCTGTTGGATCTATTTCGTATTTCCAGATGGTATACATTGTGTAAAAGCTTAGACTGGATTCTTGGATCACTTGATGGATCTTTTGCCTCTTTATTTTAGTAACTTGCCATCATATAGCACCGCACTTTATAGACATCATCACACTCTCCCAATTGGGGCTCACAATCTACATTTCCTATCACTATGTCTTTGGAGTTTGGGAGGAAACCGGAGAACCCGGAGGTAACCCGTGAAAATAAGGGGATGACATACAAACTCATTGCAGCTGTTGTCCTTGATGGGATTTAAACCCCAAGACTAAAAGTCAAGACTGCTAATAACTGAGCCACCGTGCTGATTTCTGACTAATCGTTATGTGTTGCTGGAATTCAAAGACACTATATTTCTCACACAATGAAACAGAAAATTCTTGAATGTCACTGTTACTTTAAGGTGTCTACAAGCATAAGGCCACATTTACCCATTCAGTATTTGGTCAGTATTTTGCACCCATAATTTGCAAGTCAAAATCAGGAATAGAACACTCAGAGACAAAGTATAATAGAAACCCGTCACCACTTCTGTATTTTTCACCCACTCCTGGATTTGGCTTACAAATACTGATAAAAAAATACTGACCAAATACTGAATGTGTGAATGTGGCCTAATGGTTAGGGCTTGTTCACACTAGAGTATAAAAATATTGGTCCCATTCTCAGCTAGAAGACTTGGACTCTTGGACTAGTGGAATCCGTATGGTTTACCTTTTGTCATGTGAGTGTGATTATTTTCTCTGCTCGGATCCATATGACATCTTTTTAAAGGTAGTTGACAAAAATAATAACGCAATCTTACATAAAGATATATATAATAGATAATCTGGAGATAAAAAGATAGATAATAAATATATAGATGATAGATAAATAGAGAGATTGATAAATAATAGATAGATAGATGATAGATAATAGAGAGATGGATAATAGATTGATAATAGATAGATAGAGATCCTGCAGGCACATAATTTCACAACCCCTTACATATTATAAACTTGCACCTGTTAATGTCTTTCATGTGGTGTTTATTCTACAGATTTTTATGCTTGTTTAACCTAATAAATTCATTTAAGAAGTAGTGCGGGGTCCTTCCTATTTTATGATATCAGCAAAGGTAAAGCAGACAGTTGTGAGCTGACATTATCAGACTGGAAAGGTTCATGGTTATTGGGCCCTTCATGGCCTAAAAATGCCAGCTCACAGGCGCCCCATATGTGGCACATCACATGAGATGCTCCAAGTCTAGCGCTTCGCCTTCACTCTTCCGATTGCCATGGTATGTTGGCCATCAGGGTAAGGAGGCTTGGGGTTGATGTCAGCTGTGAATAGTCCAAAGACACAGCTGAATCAAGCTCTGGTGTTAGTAATTGAATTTACTAATCCAGTAATGAAAAGTAAAAAACACACACACAAAAATAGTTTAATTTAACACTCCCTGACTTTTTACCTTTTTTAAAAAAAAAAAAACCATGCTGGTCCGACGTAGTCCAGGGGATATAACGTAGTCCATAAATGGAAACCTGAAATACATAGAAAAGAGAAATAAAAAAAACAAATCACTTCCCTTTATTCACCAATTAATTATAAAATAGTCCCATGCAGGTCCGACGTAGTATAACGCTTCCCAAGATGTTTCCCGATTCCATCATCCAAAGCCTATGGAGCACCTTAGGCTTTTAACAGCAGCCATTTGCAGCTCACTCTGCGCTTCGTGAGACTCTATGTGTGTGAAGAGCAGTGATGCTCTTAGTTGAGGTCAATTTTTTTTTGTTTGTGCATATATGTGTTTCTTCAGACTTTTCAATTTAAGCCTATGAGAGTCTCATTCTCTCCTCCTTCCGGCTTTCATACACTTACAATGGGAGCCTGTGACTGTAAACTTTGACTTCCGGTCATTCAGAATTTGCCGTCGCAAAATACCGCGTCTGGAGCGTAGCAACACCGATAAAAGGTGAAGACAAGGGTAAGTATAATACTACAGTATGGGACTTCAGATTAGTAACATCACTCCAGAACTGAAAAAAATACTCCAGGTGGTGTTTTAACCACACAGCAAGTAAGCCTGTGTGCTCTCAAATGCCAGGGCTGAATTTCAGTCCCAGCCAGGTCCTGGACCGTAGACTGAGGTTTGACTGTAGACTCCAATTTTCACACATACTATTTAATTATGGAAAAATGATTTAAAATGATATTTACTATTTAAATGTAGATTTTTTTATATTTTTTTTTACTTTTTTAATTGATTTGTTTCTTATTTTTTTATGGTATATTTTCAACCCCCATCTGTGGACGTCGGGCACTCAGACCATCCTCATGGAGTTGGTTTCTAACCTTTTGGGCAAACACATGCACATTTGTGGCCTGCTGGAGGTCATTTTGCAGGGCTCTGGCCGTGCTCCTCCCGTTCCTCCTTGCACAAAGGCAGAGGTAGTGGTCCTGCTGCTGGGTTGTTGCCCTCCTATGGCCCCCTCCACGTCTCCTGGTGTACTGGCCTGTCTCCTGGTAGCGCCTCCAGCCTCTGGACACTACACTGACAGACACAGCAAACCTTTTTGCCACAACTCGCATTGATGTGCCATCCTGGATGAGCTGCACTACCTGAGCCACTTATGTGGGGTATACATTCCGTCTCATGCTACCATGAGTGTGAAAGCACAACCAACATTCAAAAGTGACCAAAACATCAGCCAGAAAGCATTGGTACTGAGATGTGGTCTGTGGCCCCCACCTGCAGAACCACTCCTTTATTGAGGGTGTCTTGATAATTGCCAATAATTTCCATCTGTTGTCTATTCCATTTGCACAACAGCATGTGAAATTGATTGTCAATCAGTGTTGCTTCCTAAGTGGACAGTTTGATTTCACAAAAGTTTGATTCACTTGGAGTTATATTCTGTTGTTTAAGTGTTCCCTTTATTTTTTTGAGCAGTGTATTAAAATGTAATAGTCATCAATCCCTCCTTGCTATTTCATATACAGTAGTTACCACACAGTCACTTCTATATCCCTTCTGGAGTGGCCTATATGGGAGTGTTAGAGATGATTGGCTGGTCCGTAGAACCTGAAGAGGAAGTGAGAAGACCAACAGGAAATGCAGTTAGTGGCAATGAGTACCATATGTGATTTTTTTTTATTTTTGAGCACAAAAAAAGGCAGAAAACCCATTGCAATGATGTTGGCGCTAGGCCTGCGGCACTCATGTGACATTATATTATGTTGACACTGATGAGTTAAAGTCCTCACAATTCTTTCAGATGGAACAGTTCTATTTGAGGGAAGTGTGAGCACTACAACCTATGCGAGAATCGGCAGACACATTGTTGATCTTCCTCTATCGGTAGCGTTCTGCACGCTAAATGTTATGTGTTTTCATTTTATGTGGGACCCGGTATAATTTAAGACTGGGTGGTATATTAGTCCTCCCTTTTAAAGATTAGACCTGACTTTCCTAAGAATAGTAGGGGGGTAAAATTCCTAAAAAAAAAATTAGAAGTAAGAAAATTGAGGTCCAACATTTTAGTCATAAATTATGTGGAAATGATGCAAGAGAAAGTATATTACGATGTTGGACAAGTTGATTGAGATTTATTAATAAGAGGAAATACAAGAAAGCTAGCAAACATAAAAAATACACTATCCAGCCATTTGTACCTGTGGAATGGGGAAGGTAAGAATAATGTAAAAAAAAACCACCAGCATAATCTTCAATAAATATCAGATAATACATCTTTTGTGTAAAAGAGAGCATGAGTGCATAGTAAACCAACAATTGGTAAAGAGTGGTGTAGAAAAATCCAAAAAGAATAGGGAAAATTTAAAATATGTAGAATCCTATGTAAAAAAATAAATTAAACCTGCAACTTTAGATATGTGACAGCAGCAATGTGGTCTCCCAGATGAAATTCCGGTGTTGGTTGCAATATGTCGATAAATTAAAAGCTTGCCTCTGTAAATAAGTCAGCAACATAAAGTAGGGGAAATGTCTCTGTTCTTTCTAAGAGGAAAGAGAGTAATAGTTAAAAAAAATATATTGGAATATGAATATGTAAATGGATAAAACTTGGCGGGAGGGAGTGATAGAGCAGCTTCCAAAAAATGAGACTGAATTTATTAATTTGCTTTACACTATGCTCCCAAAAGTGTTGATCTTTATTTCTTTCCATGGGTCTTTGAGACAGTGAGAAAAAGAAGTGACAGCTGGAAACTACTGAACAAGCTTAAAACTCATACCTACACTAGGATGGAGAGCGCACGCCTGGAGAGAGTTTCCTGACCGTGGGAACATACCCTTAGACAGTAGTATGCTCGGAGAGAAAGTAATTTTTACATTCAACCACAAAAGAACAAATCTTACAATTACAAAAATGAAGTTCTTCTATGACGACTTTTAGAGTTCCACAGTGCACAACAGGTCAATTACAT
This sequence comes from Dendrobates tinctorius, assembly GCF_039654945.1. Classification (NCBI taxonomy): domain Eukaryota; kingdom Metazoa; phylum Chordata; class Amphibia; order Anura; family Dendrobatidae; genus Dendrobates; species Dendrobates tinctorius. The sequence continues at coordinate 3,603,044 of NW_027361677.1, forward strand.
AATTATGTTTGCTCTGACAAGGAATATCCAAAAGAACTGCCGCAGGTAAAGCTTCAAAAACAAAATATGACTTAGTAACACACCTCTTCTTGAGACAGCCGTGTATGATAAGCAGCACCTCCCTGAATAGACTTGGATAACTGGATGAATAGGTCATCACGTTATTTTTAACAAAGACTATAGCATAATTTATTTTTTTCCTTCCCCTTCTTGTCATATTTCATTATTAATAATTCTTGATCAACTTGTTCAACATCTTGAAATGCTTTTTACTGCAATCATAGTTACATACGAGAAACTGGGTCTGAGCAGAAAAAGTAACTTAATGTGCATGCAAAATGTAATTGCATATGAACACATGACCTTTACACAGAGAAAACCAAAAACAAAACACAAAACAAATATCCTGGAATAAAAAATGTAAAAAAATATATTGCAAAAATTGCATGAAAGTAGTAATAATAGTAATAATAAGGGTATTTAGTTAACATAATTTTGATCAAAATAATGTAGAAGCCATCCCGCCACGTCACGGCAACCCTTGTGGGACAGTCCTAACTCTTGTATTTAAAACCTTTCCACTTGTCAAGTGACGTAAATGTGAACAAGGACAGAGGGACTGAACCACCAATAATAGTATAGGCCAGACAGGATGGCCTGGCCTATAGTATTACTGGTGGTTCAGTCCATCTGTCCTTGTTCACATTTACGTCACTTGACAAGTGGAAAGGTTTTAAATACAAGAGTTAGGACTGTCCCACAAGGGTTGCCGTGACGTGGCGGGATGGCTTCTACATTATTTTGATCAAAATTATGCTAACTAAATACCCTTATTATTACTATTATTACTACTTTCATGCAATTTTTGCAATATATTTTTTTACTTTTTTATTCCAGGATATTTGTTTTGTGTTTTGTTTTTGGTTTTCTAATCATAGTTACATAGTTACATAATTACGTAGGTTGAAAAAGACCTAGGTCCATCAAGTTCAACCTTTCCCCACCAGTTGTACATTTCATCACTAATTTAACTATAACCCACAATGTTATGTGTATCAAGGAAATCATTCAGCCCTTTTTTAAAAGCTGTCATAGTGTCTGCCATTAATTACTACCTCTTGTGGTCGGGCATTCCACAGTCTGACTGCTCTAACTGTAAAGAATCCTTTCCTGTTTAGCTGCCAGAATCGCCTTTCTTCAACCCATATGGAGTGCTCCCTGGTCCTTAGTATGGTCTTTGGAAGGAATAAGTCATGTGCCAGTGTTTGGTACTGACCACACATATAAATGATATCTCCTCTGAGGCATCTTTTTTAAGCTAAACAACCCCAACTTTTCCAACCTCTCCTCATACGAGCGGCCTTCCATCCCTTGCAATAATCTAGTAGTCCGACTTTGAACTGATTCTAACTTCTGAATATCCTTTTTAAAATGTGGAGCCCAAACCTGGATCCCATATTCTAGATGTGGCCTAACCAGTGATTTATAAAGGGGTAATAATATGTTGGGATCGCGGTATTTTATCTCTATTTTTATACATCCTAAAATCTTGATTGCTTTTGCAGCTGCTGCTTGACATTGAGTGCTGCTGCTCAGCTTACTTGTAACCAGAATACCCAAGTCCTCCTCCTGTTCTGGAGTCCCGAGTAAACTCCTATTTAATGTACTGTATATGCAGCAATAGGATTTCTCCATCCTCGGTGCATTACTCTACATTTATCTACATTAAATCTCGTTTGCTGAGTGTTTGTGGAGTGCCCCGTGGGGCCTGGGGGTACTCGCTACTGGGCCCGTCGACTTCAATGGAGATGGTGTCATGGCGGTGGCAACCCGGTCCGTGGCCCAGAGGCGTCCAGTAATAAAATAGGGGAAAGTTGTGTGGTATTTATGTGGTAAAAATGAAGATAAAGTTTATAGATGGTTAAATACGTGACGCCACCTGTGGTATTCTGGTCAGAGGTGACCAGCGCTGCGGTGTTGTTCCCCTGAGACTGTTGGTGTGTCGCAGCTGAGGTGAAAATAGCTTTCCACAGGTAGAGCAATAGCCCCAGGGCAAAGATGTTAAATTAATAGTCAAAATGACTGTGAATGTTGGGGTGCAGAGTAATGAGAAAAGGACACAGAGAGGTGCAATTTCTTTACCTTTTACTGGCAATTAGTTGCAATCCGGAGTGCCACATACAGGTGATGGAATGAGTCCGGCTCGCCTGGAGGCATTCAGGGGATGCACCTTGCCAGGTGAAGATTTAGGACCTTCCTTCTGCGCTTTGTGTGTGGGTCTCCGCTGTTTATAACTATGCTGCGACCCTCAATTGCGTGATGATTTCACTAACCTGTATGGCTGTCAGCATGAGCCTATTCCACGGGTACCGTCCTTTTCACCGTCGGCCCCGGGCTCCGTATCTGCTGTTGTGCCCTCAGGTGTTCAATGTCGCACAGGAATTTACAATCCCCTGTACTTTCAGATTCGGCGATCAGAACATACAGCTCCTGACCACCCAGGACTCTGACATCCCTTTTCTCCCTATTAGCGCTTCGCTCTGGGGTCTGCTATATGGAGTATTTTAGCTTCCCCAGAGCCTCTCCGTTCCCAACTCCTCTCAGATCAGCTCCCTCCTGAACTGACTGGACCTTCCAGAAAGATCTTTTTACCTCACGTTCTGTCTTGTCATTTCTCCTCACAGCTCACAGCTGCTATCGTTTTCATGACAACTCCCTCAGCTCACTTCTAGCTGACTCAGCAACCCCCTCTGCAGGCCAGAATTTATAAGGCAGCTCCCTTTTCTGACCTGCAGCAGGAATTGTGATTTAATCAATTACCTGGCATGGGGGCCCTTTTCTGCCTCCAAGCATGACTTCACCTCTAAGAGGGAGGCAATGTCACTGTGACAACCGGACTCTGGGGTGTCATATTTGCACATTCAGACATCTTATTCAGATCGTTTTACAATATTGTAATGCCAAGGTTAGATTTTAATATACTACATAGTTTGGGGTCATCAGCAAAGACTGATAGTTTACGCTCCATCCCATCCACAAGGTCATTAAACTCTCCATCCCATCCACAAGGTCATTAATAAAGATGTTAAAAAGAATTGGCCCCAGTACAGATCCCTGCGGTCCCCACTGCTCCCAGTACACATCCTTGCAGTCCCCTCTGCTATTTCCCATTTAGAGAACGTATCATTTATGACAACTCTTTGTTTCTGGTCATTTAGCCAATTCCTTACCCATCTGCATATAGTTTTCCCAAGTCCTTGCTTCTGTAGTTTCAGTATAAGGCTGTTATGTGGAACAGTAGCAAATGCCTTTAAAAAGTCCAGCTAAATCACTTCAGCCGCATTACCTATATCATGTTTTTGATAGTCTTCAAGTATATATTTTTTCTCTCAAACAAACCTGTCATCGTGTTTTCCCAGTATAAACTGCAACACCACTTTTAAGGCCTGGTTACAGCAATCTAGTAACCTGCATATAAGATAACCGTAATGTACATGCGTCGGGAGAAGCCAAGAGCGCCGATGACACAGAAGTAATACAAGGTGCAAATGCATTAAAGTACTTTGCTCTACCCTGGGGAGTATGGCCTCCCTGGGGCATTATTGGGGAAGCAAGCACTTTCTAGGAAAGTGAAGTTACTTGTGAGGCGTGGCTGATGCGACATGTGCCACAAATGTCATATGCATAATCAGCTCTTTCACAGCATGCATTGGTAGACACATCATTTAGACAACTGTCCTTCACCCTGAAGCGCCCTCTAAAGAAGCTAGTGGCGAAACGCACGTCGGGGCATGGGGACTCTGTGCTAATCTCTCCTGACTTCACCTGTCATCTCAAGCTTATCCACTATACAGTTATAACCCTAAGGGTTTATCTTTTCCACTACATGTGGCTTACTTTTGCATTTTCTTTGATACATTGATGAGTGAAGTTGTTACCAGGCTAAATGTAGTACACCAGTATTTTCTATATGGTCACAATTGTGCCTATATGTAATTGTACATCACTTTCCACCCAGGTTATTGTAAAAAAATCAAAGCTAAGGTGTATTCATTTGCTGGTTGCCTCATTTATGTTTGCCTCCTGTTATATCATAAATTGGATTCAGGTGTCAGTTTATACTGCTTGATTTATATTTTTTCACTAATTTTTGGAGACTACACCAGTTAGTATTATATTTAAATGATAGGGATTCTATTGATTTGGGCTTTTTGTGATTTATCATGTGGGTAGTCATTTGACTTTATCTAAATAGTATTTTATATCTTGATTATCACATCCCAATCATTGTAGCAGTTCATCTACCAACCCTACCAGTCAAGCTACAGTGGTGCTTTTATATGTTGTTTCTAATAAAAATTGACTGATTTTAGTATAATGGTTCTCTTCTTTACTTTGGCTGGCAACCTTTAGCCCTAGCATGTATTGGATATATTGTGTGAAGTGCCATTGACCTTATTGTTTGGGCATTGTGGTAATTAATTTCAGCAATATGCAGTCACATAGTTAGACAGCAGACATTTAACAGAAGTCCAGAAAATGTCTAAACCTTTCCTCCCGAGGCCAGTTTTCAACTTCCTGACCATTCCAATTTTTTCAATTCTGACCACTGTCATTTTAGGAGGTAATAATTTAGGAATGCTTCAACAAATCCTAGCGATTCTGAGATTATTATTTTGTGACACATTGTTGTTAGCGGAAAATTTAGGATATTTTTTGCATTTATTCCTGAAAATAAGAGAATTTGGGGGAAATTTTAAATATTTTGTAAATTTCAAGCGTTCAATTTTTATGGCCTTAAACCAGAAAGTTATAGTACAAAACAGTTCATAAATAATATTTACCATGTCTACATTTAATCAGGATCATTTTTGCAACATATTTTTCTTTGTTACAAAGTTAGAGGGGTTAAACATTTCTCATTTTTCCATTAAAATTTACAAAACCATGTTTTTTAGGGACCACATCACGTTTAAAGTACCTTTGAGGGGGCCAATGTGACAGAAAATACCCAAAGTGACACCATTTAAAAACTGCACTATTAAACAACATTGAAGAAGTTTATTAACCCTTTAGGGGCTTTACAAAAGCATTGTGGAAGGAAACAATTAACATTTTAATTTTTCCCACAAAAATGTTCCTTTAGCCCCAAATTTTTAATTTTCACAAGGGTAAAAGGAGAAGGCGGAAGACACAATTTGTTGTGCAATTTCTCCGAATTACGCCAGTACCTAATATGTGGTGGAAAACTACTGTTTGGACGCATGGCAGTGCTCAGAAGAGAAGACGCGCCATTAGACTTTTGGAGTGCAAAATTAGCTGGAATAGATAGCGGACACCATACAGTGTTTGCAGAGACCATGATGTGCCTAAAGATTGGAAACTTCCTACAAATGACCTGATTTTGGAAACTAACCCCTTCAAGGAATTTACCTAGAGGTGTGGTGTGAACCATGAAACATTCGGTGTATAGTTCTCATTAAAAGGTAATGATAGACAGGTATGATGAAATTCAGAGTTCTCCTGTCAATTACAAGCCAATTAAAGTATTATGTTTGTGCAACCAGGGCATACCCAAACCCACTGCCGCAGGTAAAGAACAAAATACTACATGGAAAAAAATACGATTAACCTGTAAACATGGAATTCTTTGGAGTGACAGATCTGACCTCTTCTTGGAAAATAGGTTTATTATTAACAGCAGCTGTAAATAGACTTGGGCAACTTGATCAAAATATATTTTTTTGTTTAAATTGGGTAGTTTTAGCAAAACATTCTTAATCTAAAACAGAACTAAAATTACCCCCTTTGCCTTTTATGTCGGAATTGTCTTAGTAAATAATATATTCATATAATGCTGTGAAAATGGACGATCTATGCAATATTTCAATACTAGAGATGAGAGAATATACTTAAGTGGAATAGAATTCCTCTCGAATTTTACAAAATCCACGTTTGCCCAAATTCCAAATTTTTGTAATTCTGTTTCCCCGCGGATTCAGCAAAATGACAGCCACTTGCTGTATCAATGAATGACGGTTTCTTTTTTTCTAGGTGAGTTGTATTTTATGAAGGTAGAATTTTTTGGGTGCATATGATATCTTGATTGCTTTGTATTACATTTTTTTTGGAAAGGAGCAGTGAAATACTAATTCTGGCGTTTCAATTTTTTTCATTATGGTGCTTATTTAACTTATGGATTAATTAATTTAAAATTTTCCAAACATATATATTTTTTATTCAAACTTTTATTATGTTTTTTTATTGTTTGTATAGTGTACTGCAATAGAAACAGTCAGGCTGGATTTCTTAGTAGTACAAACATTGAGGGCCCCCAGCGGACAACCCATCAGAAACCACAATTACGTCACGGGCAGAGGACATTGAAGTGAACTTCTGCCCCAGATCATAAGAGAGAGACTGACAGCAGCATTTAAGTAATACGAGCTAGATCTGATCACTGCTGGTAATGGCAGGTGTCAGCTGTGTAATGCGGCTGGCACCCACATTTATGCTGCCAGGATTGCTTTTTAGGATGTCTACAATGCAGCAAAACGTTACCTATCAGTGTTATTTTTCAAGTCAGTACTACTATGGATGTGTGACAGGTTGTTGTTATTATTGTGGTAAGGTGTAGAATTTATTGCTACCATTTTGGCTACATAAGATGTTTTGATGGCCTTTTGTAGCATCTTTGGGGGGAGGTGTTGTGACCAACAAATTACAATTGTGTTGTTTTGATTGTTTTTTGTGGGTGCGTTTACCATGTAGGTTGAATAATTTTACATTTGGATAGATACTTTGATAGAGAATATATTTAGTTTATCTCCTTTTAAAATGAGAAAAGGTTGGCATTATGAATTTTAATGTTTTTAAAAACCTTTATCTACTTTTCACTTTCTTTTTAGCCTCCATAAAGGACTTAAATTTATAATCTATATATTGCAATATCCATGTATTATTAGCCAAAAATTCAATATGCACATTATAACTCTGTGAGGGCCAGTAATCTATTCAAACGTATACTGCTCAAAGAAATAAAGGGAACACAAACAGCCTGTTGCAAATGGAATAGTGTTCCCTTTATTTTTTTGAGCCGTATATATTGTTCCCCCATAATTGTAAAGACTGAAGAAAGGGAGTACTCCTAAAACATTGGTATGAGAGTAACCATAAACCACAGAAAATGGAATAAAAGATGAACTTTTATATTTAGAAAATCACATAAAACATGATATACCATGTATCAAATGATTAATTTATGAGGCAAAGGAGGAACACATAGGAGGGATCAACCAGAAGGTGATTTCATCTATGGGGTAGAGAGACACCGTACGATAAAAGTACTGTAAAGTGCTGAGTGCTATATGAGGTTCACCCACAAAGTGTGGTAAAACAGGTGGAAAAGCTCCACATACCTAGGAGTGAATGTGAAGTAAGGGAAGAGATGCTGATAATTCATGTGCCAGCATAAAATAAGTATTGGTCAGTAGTTTTAAGTATACTATCCTAGGTTCCCATAGTTAATATTAGTATGTAATGAATGAAATCTGACGTTTACCCATATCATGGCAAATCCTATCAAAATAGAAAAGATGGGTGGCCCTCACCAGTCTTAAAAAATACAACGTTTACTTCACATCTAAACCATCTTCAGCAGGAGGGTGGAAAACGGAGTGTGAGGACGATGACGGCCGTTTCGCGCAATTGCGCTTCTAATGACCCGAAAATGTCAAACCACAAACAATGATTAAGACATTTGTAAATAAGTTTAGATTTTTGGATTATATCACTAGTGCCTCACAAAAGAGATTCTTTATTTGAATGTATGCAATTGCTTGATACTGCTAGAAAACATAAGAATAATGAAAGACAAAGAAAAAGAGCCAATTGTGTAAAATCAAACAGGGTTAAATCTTATCAAAAGCCAGTTGTAAAATTTCCTATATTGAGTCATAAAATCTATGAAGGAGGTAGGAAATTACGTATTTGTTATAAGCCTTATCAAATGATCCAAAAGTCCATTGCTTCACAGAAAGAGTTAAAAAAATCAAAGTTCTGACCTTCGCCCTCTAAAAAGACAAATTACAGAAATTGACACACTGTGGACAGGTGGTTTGTGAGAATGATGTTCCTACTGACATGGCATATAAACTAAAGAATGTTCAATTATCTGAGTTCTTCAAAGAATCTTTCAAGTTTAAAATGACCATAAATACAGTTTTACAGGACATTGGCTAAAATGTTTATTAAATGTTGTATATCACTAGTTATTCGTAATAGTTAAATATAGTAATAATATCTATAGGTTTTTGTAAATTTGCAATGATGTGGAAAGCTACATGGAAAGTTTTAGGAGAAACTCAAAAGGTTTCGCAAGTTTGCCAGTTTTGATCAATTCAGGGGGTTGATCGATTGGCGACAAGGCCACACAAGCAGTGTCTGTTCCTATACAGGTGTAAGGATTCCGGACTTTCCTTTGTGCCTGTTCGCCCTTTTTCGATATGGAGTCTTGTATCTCGCCTTGTCATGGAACTTCCTGTCCATCCTGTTATTTAAGTCCGGATCGTGTGTTCTTCCTTGGCCTGAGTATTTTGTTGCATTTGGCGCCTGAGCTGACTACTGACTACTGGTGGACTCCCTGCTGCTGTTGCTGCTCATTACTCGGTGCTCTGCCTCTCCACGTTATGCTGCCTACTGTCCTTTGTGTGTCTCCCTGATGCTGTCTGTGCTTACCTACTGTCTGGACTTCTAGTGTGGAACTATTCGCCTTTGGATCTGCTGTGACCTGCAAAGAATCCTGACATCACCATCTCCTCTAGGCCTGTGTTTGTTTTGCTGCGGTGCTGGATTTGTGCTGGACATTCAGCACAAAAAGAAACATACCTTCTCCTGTTAATGCCACTCCCGTATAATGCTGGTCTTCTACGTATAAATGCCATGTACATTTCCACCCATATGATTGCTGGACGTCTACACTTAGTGCTGTGTGCATGCTCAGTCATAATATAGTTGGACTTCCTTATTAAACGCGAAATGCTTACTCTCATACTGCAGGCTTTGAAGGAATACTGCCTTGTTATCATTGCATCAGGGTAAGTGTTCTGTCATTGAATACGCTACTGAGTTTACACGGCTGGTGGTGGATACGATTTGGGACTGTTACGCCCAATTACCCATTTTAAGAGGGGATTGTCTAATGTGATGAAAGACGAGTTAGCTCATGCAGATGCTCCGCAAGAGTTAGACGCTTTTATACAGCATTGTGTACGCATTGACATATGAATTACTGAGCACAGAGAGGAGAGATTTGCAGCCTCTAACCATGTAACTAACTCTTCCTTTTCTTCTAAAGAACCTACAGGCAAATCATCTTGGGAGGCTGAATCAGTTCCCATGCAGGTGGATGCTTTACAGCGGCGTGAGAGTAACGAGTGCAGGGAGCATCGTTTTCAACAAAGTCTGTGTTTTTACTGCAGTCAGTCAGATCACTTCCTTATCAACTGTCCCAAGCGGCCTCACAAGGTACTGGCCACGGTAGGGGAATTTGAGAGTCATGATGCTGAATTTGTTACATCTGAGTCTAGTTTTTCTGTGAATGCCATCTTTCATTCTCTGTCTGTGACTGCTTCTCCTAAAACACAGAGGAATAAAGAAACATATTGATCCCTTTCCATTAAGATCCGGTTGTCGGGACAATGGATTCCCTGTGCAGCTATGGTGGATTCAGGGGCAGGAGGTAATTTTATTGACTTAATCTTTGCCAAGGAACATGGCATGCAGACTCAGCAGAGTGCCACCCCGGCAACTATGGAAATGGTGGATGTTCCCCTCTAGTTTCTGGACAAGTAGATCAGGAAACTGACCTCTGGAAATTTTCATTTAACCCGACCATGAGGAAATGTTATCCTTTATGTTGATTTCCTCACCACATTTCCCTTTAATTTTAAGAATTCCATGGCTGCAGTTGCAGAATCCTTTTATCAACTGGGAGACCAAGGAGATCACTTTCCCATCAAGGGAAAAACCAGTGACAAGCCAGGCAAGTTATCAGGATACGGAATGTACCACTGAGGTAGGTATCTTTGTTACAATCTACGGTATTTATAATGAATTCTCGGATATTTGTGAAAAGAAGATGGCAGACCAGTTTCCTCCTCACAGATCTTATGATTGCCCCATTAAACTGCTTCTGGGGGCAGCTATTCTATTCAAGAATGCTCACAGCCCAACACTGTGCAGGACGCTTGGCATTTGCCACAGAACACCAGGATTGGCAAATTCGCCACTGGCACCCTGTGCTCTTCACAGATGAAAGCAGGTTCACACTGAGCACATGAGACAGACGTGACAGAGTCTGAAGACGCCGTGGGGAGTAATCTGCTGCCTGCAACATCCTTCAGCATGACCGGTTTGGCAGTGGGTCAGTAATGGTGTGGGGTGGCATTTCTTTGGAGGGCCGCACGGTGTTGGGCTGTGAGCACAAACCCCATCTGTGGATGTCGGGCACTTAGACCATCCTCATGGAGTCGGTTTCTAACCGTTTGTGCAAACACATGCACATTTGTGGCCTGCTGGAGGTCATTTTGCAGGGCTCTGGCAGTGCTCCTCCTGTTCCTCCTTGCACAAAGGCTGAGGTAGCGGTCCTGCTGCAGGGTTGTTGTCCTCCTACAGCCCCCTCCACGTCTCCTGGTAGCGCCTCCAGCCTCTGGACACTACAATGACAGACACAGCAAACCTTCTTTCCATAACTCGCATTGATATGCCATCCTGGATGAGCTGCACTACCTGAGCCACTTATGTGGGGTGTACATTCCTTCTCATGCTACCATGAGTGTGAAAGCATAACCAACATTCAAAAGTGACCAAAACATCAGCCAGAAAGCATTGGTACTGAGATGTGGTCTGTGGTCCCCACCTGCAGAACCACTCCTTTATTGAGGGTGTCTTGATAATTGCCAATAATTTCCATTTGTTGTCTCTTCCATTTGCACAACAGCATGTGAAATTGATTGTCAAACAGTGTTGCTTCCTAAGTGGACAATTTGATTTCACATAAGTTTGAATTACTTGGAGTTATATTCTGTTGTTTAAGTGTTCGCTTTATTTTTTGAGCAGTGTATATATATTCACTTTGCATACACGTCAGACTCTCTTTTGTCCGAGTTGAATTACCTTTACAGAAGGTCACAGCTTTATTACTCGGCGCTTATACCTACAAGTGCTGGTCTGCTCAAGTTCGATCCCCTATTGGTATAATTCTCCTTAGACATTCTGACTTGGTTTTATTTATTACATTATATGGGGTCTGTTATTCTGTATGGAGCATTATATAAGGTCCAGATTCTGTATGGAACATTATATGGGGCCATTATTCTGCATCTAGCATTATATGGGTCCATTATGCTGTACGGAGTACTATATGGGGTCCATTATGCTGTATTGGGCATTATATGGGGTCCATTATTCTACCATATTCTGTATGGAGCTTTATATGGGGGCCATTATTCTGTAAGGAGTAATATATGGAGTCCATTATTTTGTATAGTGCATTACATGGGGTCCAGTATTATGTATGCAGCATTATGAGGTCCATTATTCTGTATGGAGCATTATATGGGGTTTATTATTCTGCATGGAGCATTATATGGGATCCATTATTCTGTAAGGAGTAATATATGGGGCCCATTATTCTGTATAGAACAATATATTGGGCCCATTATTCTTTATGGAGCAATAGATGGGACCATTATATACTGTATGGAGCAATATATGGGGCCCATCATACTGAATGGAGCAATATACGGGGACTATAATACTGTATGGAGGACTATGATGTCCGGTCTAAAATGACTGCACTGCAAGAATTGGCCAATTTCTGAGTTGTTATAGAATTTACAATAGATATCACTCATGTAATGTAAGAAGTGAAATCTTTAGCATTGTACTATACCTATATTTGTCTGCTATTTCTCTGCATCATGTATCGTGGCATGTGTTAAAGGGGTCCATTGAGACTCCTTTGCCCGGGGCCCACGAAAACCTGGAGCCGGGTGTGATTGTGCCTTATGCTCTGTGGTTGAAATTTATTGGCTTCTGTGAAGGTACTGTGCCTAAAACAGCTGTGTGTATTCCTTAACTCATATCTGAGGGAGTACTGAGCCTTCAAGCTGCTGTGTGTACTCTGTAACCCTGACTGTGGGGGTACTGCTTCACATTACCAGCTTTTCATTGGCAGAATTTGTAACGTACGCTAATGGGGATAACATTTTGCAGCTGTGGGGGTACTGTGCCTCATGCTCTGTGGGTGGAATTTTAAAGCTGCTTCTGTAGGTGTACTATGCCTCATGCTCTGTGGGTGAAATATTTAGCTGGACTGGCAGTAGCAAGCCTCAGTCTCTGCGGGCACTGTTAAAATTTTATTAATATTCATTTATGTCCTATTTTACTGTGACTGCTATGTTGTCAGAACACCTTTAAGTCATTTCCCTACCCACATTTGTTTGCAGGGCAGTTGTCCTTCTTTTACCCCATTTTTCTTCCTTTTGAAGTCCCCTAGCCCTTACTTCTACCATTTTACAAAAAATTTTACATCACTGAGGTTCAGTTCCCCTCTGACTTATATAGGGTTCTGATCAAGTTCGAGTCCCGAAAAAAACTTTTTAAAAAGTATGGATGAACCCAGAGAACCCGAACATGCACTTATTCCAAGAAGTTGAGGTTCTACACGTTTCTTTTAGGGGTGGCAATTGGGATCAGTTGCTACTTCAGAAGGAATGCAGATGGATCCATCGGTTACACTCTTGCAATCCTTTGGGTATCAATGAATCACTCCTGTATTTGTGCCCGATTGATTCTTGAGTATGTTCCGGATGTCATTTAATGACGTTTTCAGAATCTTTTTTTTCCTTCATTAGAATTGCCTAATTGACTTTGTATTAAACCCGTATCCCTCTCCCCCTCACCTTCTTAATATTATCCCCACATAATAAAATAAACAAATGCCTAGCCTAACCATAACCCAAATAACTATATACAGTGTAAATCACGAAGGCATAGCTGTACAAAAGTTATCTACTTTCAAATATGAACATTTGTGATTTAACTCATTAGGGGACCATTAAAAATCCACTATAAATAGCTGCAGGATATAAAGATGAGCGGAACAACTTAAAGGGAATCTGTGGGGTCCTCCATGCCTTCAAACCCAGCAGCATTCAGCTATTTGTGATTAAGCACCCTCCCTAATCAGCCCTGTATAACAGAATTCGGTTAAATAAATGCTATAAAAAAGCATTTATAACTTCCGCTTTCCCTATGCTAATGAGGGTTTTGACGCATCGATGGGGCGTTAGTTCCCCAGACTACTCAGCCCTCTGTCCTCGTTATCACACTCCTGTGGACATAACATAATTTGCAATAGTGGCATCATCTCCACTCATGCAAATCTGCGAAGGCGCACCACTCATTCCAGAAGTGTCACTACATCTCTGAAGCCGAGTGTACGCTTCCCGGCTTCAGAGGTGTGCACTGCACATGTCCAGAAGTTCAGAATATGACTTCCGGTCATGCACAATGCCCTGCATAGGGAAGGACAGGGCATCACTAGTTAATTCCCACTACCACTAAAGACAGATGGGATACACAAAAAAGGGGAATATTTATCTTGAGTAGACTCAGAGAGAAACACGGATGTCCTCCAAACACCAAAGAGGAAGATAGCTGACTGCTATAGCTCCAAGTCTCAACAGGGAAATGGAAATATCACCGGCAATTCCCTGCAGAAAGCTGTGAGTTATAAACACCCAGATTCAGGTGTATCAACTAGAGCTAGGGGAAGGTTGACACTGGGTCCTAGAGTCAGAAGAACCAGGAAGAAGTCTGCAAAGCAAACTGCTGAGATCTTCTGCAGTCAGATGCAATGCGACGGTCTGCAGCCTCTGACATCTATATAGATACGTAGGTTTGCCGCGGACTGGGCCATCAACCATGTCGATACTTTATCATAAAAACTATCATATTACTGACCTGAATAACATATGATGTATACTGTTAGCCCCTGATGATTCCTTGCAGCAACAAAAGATTAATGAAACTCATAGGCTCATCTTCTGCTTAGTGTTAGCTAGGGATGTGGTGACAAGCTTGATAGTTGGTGTCTTACTATTTATTTTTTCTTCATATCAAAAACTTTATTAAAAAGTAAAATAAATAACCTTGCAATTCACTCACTGTCCACTGAGGCTTTTTTAGACTCAAACCCTGTAAGAACTTTCAGCAAGCTCATTATCAGCAGAGGCAAGATTACAATTACAGGTAACACAACTATATATATTTGATAACAAAAGATCCACCAATCACAATAGGCGATGTCACAGCTGACCCAGCTCCCTTCCCTTCACAATGGCCTTTGCACACCTTTATTAGATGCTTCAATGCAAAAATATAGGGTCAGAGTCTGTTCATTGTGGCTAATGTACATGTGTTGCTTCCTGAAACAGCAGAACGTTGGAGTCTAAAATGCCCCAGTGGCCATTGTGAGAACTGCAAGATTTCTATTTTTTTAATTTTAGTATAGATTGTGATATTGAAAAAATAAAGTTTGCCGATATATAAAAATAAATAAATACATATATTGTGAAAACCTGATTTAAAAAATTAACGACTTTCTGATGATAACTTCAACTCTATTTCGAACAAGTTTATCAACTTTTTACAACCTGGAGAAGAATAGCGAGAAGATTAACTCCTCCCTGTAGAACGAAGTGTCTTAGTGAGAACCGAAAATGTATTTCCTTTTTTCTCAATATGTCTGCTCACAGCCTGACCCTCCTGCTGACTTTCACCTTGTTTGGTAGGTTTCTCTTCGTTTACTACAAAAAGTTAATTAAGTTGTGTAAAGTTTGCACAAATACAAATGGTTTACCTACTTTTATTAATTTCTCTGATGTAAAAAAGGTTGTCTGTAGTGTCCTGATTGTAGCTATTGACTTTCTACTCTGGACAGTTGCTTTCTTTTTTTTCTTTTTTTAATCTTTTTTAATTTTTTTGCATTATTGTCTGATTGTATTATTGGCTGTGAAGCATATGTGCTGTTTGAAAACTATCTTTAAAAAACTTGTGTAATAATGCTTTACTGAAAGTAACTGTCTATACCTTTGTCTGTATAGAAAACTACTGTAGAAAGTAAACTTTGAGAAGATTTATCAACAGTGCATAGAATGCATGTATTTTTTATGTCATTGATTATGTTGTAGATCGCTCCTTTTTGGTTCCTTTTCTAAACCAAAATTTGAAGACGATAAAGAAGAAAAAACTAGAGTCCTAACACTTTTAATATCACATCATAAGTAGAGTTGAGCGATTTTTTTCAAAATTCGGGTCCGATTACGATCAGTGGCAGATATTGTATTTGCAATATTCGCGGAACACAGCCGAACGTCATTGGAGTCAATGGAAATAGAAATAACCAAATATGTTCAGAATCGATCGTCAAACATGAATTCAGCACAAACAGGGTATCAATATGGCACGAATATGGCAAATTCAGATTCGGCGACCGATTCTGAATATATTGGCATCAACTCTAATCATAATGAATCACTTGATTACCTCTACTTTTAGGCCGGAGTCACACTAACCGACGCAAAATACGGTCCGTAGTTTACTGGCGTAATACGGATGAATGACCCCTAAATAGTGCTCCGTAGGTCATCCGTAAGCAAGGTGTGGTTGCGTATTTTGCGCATGTCTGCATCCGTATGTAATCCGTATGGCATCAATATGCAATCCGTATGGCGAGATTTTCTCGCCGCCTTGCAAAATGGACATATAATGGAGCCCTATGACAGGGTTTATAACAGAAACGAAATAATAGATATAGACACATAGAATGCATATATATTATATATATACCCACAAGTCATTGAGATAAACATATATAAATATATATATTTATATTTCACAGAGTTCTTCATAGCAGAATAGCCGCTAATTAAATTGCCGGCTTCTATCAAATCCTTCCCCAACCTGACATGAAATGACACATGGTTTACATTCATAAACCATTTCATTTTTTTTTTATATGTCCTTGACTAATAATTAGATGCGGGTTTGTGTGCAAAATTTGGGAGTTGTAGTTGTTATTTAAAGGGGTTAATTCCTTTATAAAAAATGCGTGGGCTTCTCATTGCCCTGTAGCGGTGGCGAATGGGTTAATCTAACAAAGGGCTAATATCACCTTACAATCGAATGGTAACAATAACCCTTTGTTAGTTTAACCCACTCGCCACCAATATAGGGCAAAGGGAAGCCCACGCATTTTTTAACAACGAATTAACCCCTTAAACAACTACAGCTCCCAAATTTTGCAAACCAACCCTCATCTAATTATTAGTCAGGGACATATAAAAAAAACATGAAATGAAATGGTTTACTGAAATGTAAACCATGTGTCATTTCATGTCGGGTTGGGGAAGGATTTGATAGAAGCCGGCAATTTAATTAGCGGCTATTCTGCTATGAAGAACTCTGTGAAATATAAATATATGTTTGTCACAATGACATGTATGTATGTATATATATATATATATATATATATATATATATATATATGTATTCTATGTGTATATATCTATTCTTTCGTTTCTTTATTAAACCTGTCTGTGTGAGTTTACTGTATCGCGCACTGAATTGC
This sequence comes from Dendrobates tinctorius, assembly GCF_039654945.1. Classification (NCBI taxonomy): domain Eukaryota; kingdom Metazoa; phylum Chordata; class Amphibia; order Anura; family Dendrobatidae; genus Dendrobates; species Dendrobates tinctorius. Next base: position 3,619,740 of record NW_027361677.1, read on the forward strand.
CGGCTTTTCTAAAAGACACCGGGTGCGTATTTCTCGCAAGTCACATGTGTGGTCCGTGTGTAATCCGTATTTTTTGCGCACCCATAGACTTGCATTGGCGTATTTCGGCTGTTGGGAGCTGCCCCATAGAGAATCATTTGTCCGTGTGTAATGCGTGCTTATAGCGCCTCTCACTCGTCCGTATTCCTCGCCAGTGTGACCCCGGCCTTAGAAGATCTAACTTTTCTGTCCATTATCACGAAGGTACTTAACAAACACGGTTCCCCGCTGATTAATTATCTCATTTTTTTTGTGTTCAAGAGTTTGAGTGTAGTAAACATTTTAAATAAACATAACACTTATTTTTTTGTCATATTTTCTAATGTTTTTGGACCAAACGCTTCAAAATTCCCATATTCTTTCATGAATTTTGTGCAAAATTGAAAATGATCTGTTTTTCTCTTTATTGAACCTTTGTTAGAATGAAAAGTCACATGTTTCACTAAAATCTTGCAAAAAATAGAGATCTATACATCATTTATCCACATACATCCTATAGGGACTGCAAAAGCCAAGAAAATCTCTTACCACCTTATAGCTGACTTTAAAAAAATGATAATGAACATAACTTTCCCAAAATAGGCCCTAATACTGCAAGGTCAACAGTAGAGATGAGCGAACTTGTGCGGAAAACAATGGCCAATCTCCAATACGGCACGAACATTGCACATTTGGATTCGTGTTTGCTTTCCCGAGCAATTTTTTTCCACTCAAAGTTGGCAAAATTCGGTCAAAGATCAGTAAATGATTACATTTCCACCAATGCTTTTGTCTTGACTTTGCCTACAATAGTGATGCTGTGTGATGAGTGGGGGGGGGGTGTTTCATGAGGGGAGGGGTGTGTCTAGGTCAAAGGATCGGGTAATTTTTTAAAAAATTTTTTCCTCTAATAACTAAATGTGTGTACATTCCTGCAACCAATCAAGCACAGAAACCATCCACAAAGATATAACACAAGGTCTTCTGAGAATTGACTGCCAAAGTCACATGTATCTCTCCATATAAAAAGCGGACATCTTGCTTCGATGGCAACATTTTTCCAGTGTAACAGCAAAGAAAGACTGCGCCTGCTGCTGCAAGTGAACTTGTCATTTAGTTAGATAGGATCCTGTCCTGTATGAAATCGATCTTTCAGCATCTAACTAGATTGTGCTAAAACTGTGTTGCAGTCGATGGCCCCATTTGCTAATTCAAATCATTTGGGATAAAACTGTGTTGCAGTGAGGAATCAGGAGGCCCCATTTGCTCATCAAAATCATTAGTCCTTATATTGGGGTTCAGCCTGGAGGACTTATTTGCTAATCCAAATTGTTTGGGCTAAAACTGTGTTGCAGTGAGGAATCAGAAATCATTTGCTCACCAAAATTGCTAGGAAAAATATTGAGATTCAGCCAGGAGGCGGTATTGGCTAATCCAAATCGTTTAGGATAAAACTGTGTGGCAAAAAGGAATCAGGAGGCCCCATTTGCTCATCAAAATTGTTAGTCCTAATATTGGGATTCAGCCAAGAGGACCTATTTGCTACTTTAAATCGTTTGGGCTAAAATTGTGCTGCAGTGACGAATCAGAAGGTCCCATTTGCTCTTAAAAATTGATAGTCCTAATATTGCTGTTCAGCCAGGAGACCCTATTTGCTAATCCAAATTGCTTTTGCTAAAACTGTGTTGCAGTGAGGAATCAGGAGGCCTCATTTGATCATCAAAATAGTTAGTCCTAATATTGAGGTTCAGCCAGGAGGCTCTATTTGCGAATGCAAATTGTTTGGGCTAAAATTGTGCTCTAGTTAGGAAACAGGAGGCCCCATTTGCCAATTTAAATCGATAGTGTGAATGAACAACACTCTTAAATCTATCTAAGAAAGCAAATAGTGATTGTTTATTTAGTTACAGGTGATTGATAGATGTGGACAGAAGGTTGTGAAACAGTGGGTTAAAAGAGGGAAAGGGTACATACAACATGAGTGAGAAAAAGTGAGGTTGTGGTGAAAGGGGGGATAGCCTTGGTGTTCGACGTGTACTTGGGTTAGGTGTTAATGTTAACATGTACGTGAGTTAGGTGTTAATCTGTTATCAACGGAAATGCTGCCTTTCCGCCTGGTTGATACAGTTTTCGAAAGTTGATTGCCGTTGCAGTTCCCCAGTATCAGTTGCGCAGTCGCTATTACTTTTTAAAGAAAGCTGTGCCTGTGCTACACTAGCATGACGTAGAAAACATTACCCATTCCCTTAAAAAGTCTACGTCTGCCAGGGTGCATTTCACCACTGACAACTGGACGAGCAAACATGGGCAGGGATGTTACATCTCGCTGACTGGGTACTGGGTTACTCTGGTGGCTGTTGGGGCAGGCGGTCAAGGGGCTGCTTCACAAGTTTTGGAATCCTCAAGGCTTGTGGGACAAACCTCTGTATATAACAGTGTCATGTCGGACGCTGTTCACACCACAGCATCCGGCAGGCAGAGGTAGTTCCACCTCCAGCCACTATAGCCTCAGTGGCGCCGGTTTGATCTTCAGGCTCTCGGGGGTTAATCCTGCTGGAGACCAGGTTGGAAGGTTAGTCACGCCCACGGTCTTTAAATAGTCATACTGGCATATGGGCGTCGCCGATTATAGCTTGTGTTTCATACCAAGTGGTTCCGGTCTGGAGTGGAGGTGTTCAAGAGAGAGAGATTCATATCTGGTGTCGTATGATCCGTCGTTATCCTTTCTCCTTCCCATATTTGTGTTTAGTTGTGCCCTGTTCACATTACTGTTTATTCCTGTGTGTGTGCGGCGCAGTGCAGTTTAAGTTCTCCCTGTCTGTCATTATTTGTGTGGGAGCTTTGGTGGTGTGACTCCTCACTGGGTGGAGGGTGGAGGGTTAAGTGCAGGGCTGAGCAGGAGATAAGGAAAGGTCGGAGGCTCAGGCATTTGCACCTTCAGCAAAAACCCTGGGTTGAGGGTCAGACAGGGTTTCCCCTAGTAAAAGGGACACCACAGGGGCCCCGGGTATTTCAGCCTTAGTTGAACTAAGCCCCCGTGACATTATAATCGGCCCACATTTTTTCAGGAGTCCATGGATCCATTAGATTCCATAACCCGCCAGTTGGCGGCGCTGTCCATACAGGTCTCCGAGTTGAAAGGGGCAGTTCAGCAGCAGGGCCTGGTAGTAGCAAAGGTGCAAACGGCATCTGCAGGTATCGGTGCAGAGCCGAAGTTTCCGCTGCCAGAACGATCTTCAGGCGATCGCAGCAAATTTGTCGTATTTCGGGAGGCCTGCAAATTATACTTCCGCATGCGGCCAATATCCTCAGGTAATGAGGCCCAGCGAGTAGGGCTGGTGTTGTCATTACTGAGTGGTGACCCCCAAGCATGGGCATTTTCCTTACCAGCTGACTCTGCTACATTTCATTCGGTCGATAATGTTTTTTCTGCCCTCGGGCTCATTTACGATGACCCTGACCGACTGGCTCTAGCGGAATCTAAAATCCGCGCCCTCCGCCAGGGGGAGCGCTTGGCAGAAGACTATTGTTCGGAATTTCGCCGCTGGGCTGTAGACACACAGTGGAATGACCCAGCACTGCGGAGCCAGTTTATTCATGGGGTATCAGGGAGGGTGAAACAAGCCCTCCTGATGTATGAGACTCCGGCATCATTGGAGTCTGCCATGAGTTTGGTGATACGTATTGATCGCCGTTTTCGTCAGGGGGCACAGGAGACGCTACCTCTGGGGGAAAACAGAGGTGCAGGTGTGGTTGAAGTAGATGAGTCCCCTGAACCTATGCAGATTGCTGGCGTGGCACAGGTTCAGCCTCGCGCTCCGGGATTCCGGAAGCCCGGAGCATGTTTCTACTGTGGTAAAGGAGGTCATTATGTTAACGTTTGCCCGGTACTACCTAAGAGGGTCACACCGGCGGAAAACTGTTAAGCTCAGAGGGTATGGAGGAGACCCAACTGAGCGTATGCATATCCTCCATGATGGTATCTCAATGTATGCTCCCTGCCAAGGTTATTATCGCCGGCAGAGAGCTACCTATATCAGTGTTTGTGGATAGCGGTTCCGCCACCAATCTCATAGATGAGGAGTTTGCACACACCGCCGGGTTTAAGATCGAAAAACTTCCTCACCCCATACAGGTGGTGACCATTAATGCTGTTCCCCTCCCTCAAGGGGAGATTACTGAGTTTGTGGCAGAGGTGAAACTCCACATTGGGGTCCTACATTCTGAGTCGGTTACATGTAGGGTCCTCCGTAATCTCCCAGCTCAAATGGTCCTGGGTTTTCCATGGCTGTCCAGGCACAACCCGGTAATTGATTGGAAAACTCAGGACATAGTACAATGGAGTGGTTTCTGCCAAGACAATTGCTTGGCCACATGTGTGTCCGCCGTGACGCCCAGTCTGCCGGAGGCTTTGCAGGATTTCGCGGATGTTTTCTCTGAGAAGGGTTGCTCAGAACTGCCTCCACATAGAGCCTATGACTGTGCTATTAGGCTAAAACCCGGGGCCAAATTACCTAAGGCCAGGATGTTTAATATTTCTGGTCCTGAGAGACAAGCTCTGAAAGACTACATCGCGGAGAGTCTGAGCAAAGGTCACATCCGGCCTTCGTCCTCGCCTGTAGCCGCGGGGTTTTTCTTCATTAAGAAGAAAGATGGGGGGTTACGCCCGTGTCTGGATTTCCGAGAGTTAAACCAGATTACTATCCGTGATCCCTACCCAATGCCGTTGATCCCGGATTTGTTCAACCAGGTAGCGGGGGCGAAATGGTTTTCCAAGCTGGACCTCAGGGGGGCGTATAACCTCATAAGGGTCCGTCAGGGGGATGAGTGGAAGACGGCGTTTAACACTCCTGAGGGTCATTTTGAGAGTCTGGTTATGCCGTTTGGGTTGACCACCGCGCCTGCCGTTTTCCAACATTTTATTAATGATGTATTTTCTCATGTCCTGGGGAGATTTGTGATTGTATACCTGGATGATATCCTCATTTATTCTAGCGATCGGGACACTCATTTGGAGCATGTTAGGCAGGTGTTACAGTTGCTCCGGGAGAACCAGCTCTGTGCTAAGCTGGAAAAATGTTTATTTTTTGTCCAGGAGTTGCCCTTTTTGGGATATATTGTGTCCGCAGCCGGTTTTAAAATGGACACCGCTAAGGTGCAAGCGGTGTTGCAATGGGAGAGGCCGGAGAGTCTGAAAGCACTCCAGCGGTTCCTTGGGTTTGCGAATTATTATAGGAAATTTATAAAACACTTTTCGACTGTCGCCAAACCGCTCACGGACATGACAAAGAAGGGTGCCGATCTGGCGAACTGGCCTGAGGTGGCTATACGTGCATTTGAGCGTCTGAAGAATAGTTTTGCTTCAGCCCCCATTCTGGTGCAACCAGACGTGTCTAAACCTTTTGTGGTAGAGGTTGATGCGTCGGAGGTGGGAGTGGGGGCAGTACTGTCTCAAGGCTCGTCCTTGAGCGAGATGCATCCATGAGCCTACTTCTCCAAGAAGCTGTCGCCGGCCGAATGGAATTATGATATCGGCAACAGGGAGTTGTTGGCCATCAAACTGGCTTTTGAGGAATGGTGACACTTCTTGGAGGGGGCGGCTCACCAGGTCACAGTTATCACCGACCATAAGAATCTGCTCTACCTGGAGTCGGCCAAGCGTCTGTCTCCTAGGCAGGCTCGCTGGGCATTGTTTTTTACTCGTTTCAATTTTCTTGTGACGTACCGTCCCGGGGCTAAAAACACCAAGGCGGATGCTTTGTCTAGGTGTTTTCCGGGGGGAGAACCTCGGGAAGAGCCGGTACCCATCCTCCAGAAAGGGGTAGTGGTCTCGGCTCTCACGACTGAGGTAGAGGCGGAGATTGCCGAGGCCCAAGAGGAGGTACCACCAGGACTTCCCGCCAACAAATCATTTGTACCCCTGCATCTTCGGCCTAAGGTGTTGAAGGAACACCACGATTCGGTACTGGCTGGTCACCCAGGGGTGAAGGGCACCTTAGAGCTGGTATCGCGTCGTTTCTGGTGGCCCAAAATCCGGCAGGACGTGGTCTCGTACGTGGCAGCTTGCATCACGTGCGCTAGGGCTAAGTCACCCCGAACCCGTCCTGCTGGCACGCTACAGCCTCTGGGGGTACCCAATAGGCCATGGACAGAAATCTCCATGGATTTTATCACTGACTTGCCAGCCTCGGCAGGGAACACGGTCATCCTGGTGGTGGTTGACCGTTTTTCAAAGATGGCGCATTTTGTAGCGTTGTCCTCTTTGCCCAATGCTAAGACGTTGGCTCAGGTATTTGTGAAGGAGGTGGTCAGACTCCACGGAGTACCGTCTGACATAGTATCTGATAGGGGTATGCAATTTGTGGCGAGGTTTTGGAAAGCTTTTTGCTCTAGGTTGGGGATCAAGTTGTCACATTCATCGGCGTTTCATCCACAGTCTAATGGACAAACTGAGCGCATGAACCAAAATCTAGAACAGTATTTACGATGCTTTGTGTCCGACAACCAGGAGGAGTGGTCTACTTTCCTTCCTCTGGCCGAATTCGCATTAAATAATCACCACCAAGAGTCATCAGGAGAGTCTCCATTCTTTTGTGTGTACGGTCAACATCCTCAGTTTTGTACCTTACGTCAGGGTGACTCCGGGGGTGTCCCGGAGGAGGATCAGCTAGGAGCCCAATTGTCATCAGTCTGGAGGCGGGTGAAACAGCGTTTGTTGAGCATGAGTGCCAGGTACAAACGGGTGGCTGACAGTAGACGCGTGCCAGGTCCGGACCTGTGTGTGGGTGAATGGGTGTGGTTAGCTACGAAGAACATAAAACTCAAAATCCCATCTTTAAAACTGGGTCCAAGGTTTATTGGGCCTTTTAGGATTTCTGCCATCATTAACCCAGTGGCTTATCGGTTGGAACTTCCTGCGGTGTACAGAATACATAACGTTTTTCACAGGGCTTTATTGAAAGAGGTGGTAGGCTTGGTGGACACGACGCCGATGCCACCTCCAGTCATGGTGGATGGCGAGTTAGAGTTCGAGGTCGCCAAGGTGGTGGACTCTCGAGTAGTACGCCGTACTCTTCAGTATTTGGTGCACTGGCGGGGGTATGGTCCAGAGGAGAGGTCTTGGGTTCCAGCCTCAGACATACATGCGGATCGGCTGGTCAGTTCTTTTCACCATCGTCATCCGGACAAGCCGGGTCCTATGAGTCTTGAGGGCCCTGGGGTCCCTCGTAGAAGACGGGGTACTGTCATGTCGGACGCTGTTCACACCACAGCATCCGGCAGGCAGAGGTAGTTCCACCTCCAGCCACTATAGCCTCAGTGGCGCCGGTTTGATCTTCAGGCTCTCGGGGGTTAATCCTGCTGGAGACCAGGTTGGAAGGTTAGTCACGCCCACGGTCTTTAAATAGTCATACTGGCATATGGGCGTCGCCGATTATAGCTTGTGTTTCATACCAAGTGGTTCCGGTCTGGAGTGGAGGTGTTCAAGAGAGAGAGATTCATATTTGGTGTCGTATGATCCGTCATTATCCTTTCTCCTTCCCATATTTGTGTTTAGTTGTGCCCTGTTCACATTACTGTTTATTCCTGTGTGTGTGCGGCGCAGTGCAGTTTAAGTTCTCCCTGTCTGTCATTATTTGTGTGGGAGCTTTAGTGGTGTGACTCCTCACTGGGTGGAGGGTTAAGTGCAGGGCTGAGCAGGAGATAAGGAAAGGTCGGAGGCTCAGGCATTTGCACCTTCAGCAAAAACCCTGGGTTGAGGGTCAGACAGGGTTTCCCCTAGTAAAAGGGACACCACAGGGGCCCCGGGTATTTCAGCCTTAGTTGAACTAAGCCCCCGTGACAAACAGTTTCTCCACTGCTTCTGGCTTTTCCACCTCCTCCAGGACCTCCACCTGCGACATCAACCTCTCCCTTAATGAGACATGCATTTCAACAGTGCAGAGAGAATCCCGCCCACCTCCATACTATGCAGCCATGGCTCACCGCAATCAGGCATTGTTTAAATAATATGCCTTGTAGATCGCAGTAACACAGCTCAAGAGTTGTGCACAGCTATCCAGGCTGAGTTAGAGTAATGGTTGTCTCCACTGAACCTAGAGCCAGGGATGCCCAAGTGCGATAATGGTGCAAACCTGGTGTCGGCCCTATTTCAGAGCAACCTAACACACTTGCCTTGCATGGCTCATGTCCGCAACCTGGTGGTACAGCAATTGTTCCGCCACTATCTCATCATGGATGCGCTGCTGTAGGAAGCACTGTCACTGTGTGCTCACTACTGAAGATTGCATCCCGCGGTTCATCGACTTGCTTTGCTATAGAGACCTCTAGGCCTACCGGTGAACCGTTTGATTTGCGATGTTCCAACACAGTGGAATTCCACTCTGCACATGTTGCAGCGAAGGTGGCAGCAGTGACAAGCCGTAGCGCAGTACGTCTTTTCCATAGCCTGAGTCAACGCAATATGGATGTGTTTGCAGAGTAGGCACAGATTAAGGACCGCTGCACCCTTCTGCACAGTCTCAAAAAGGCTACTAAGATGGTTAGCTCTGATAATGCCATCATCAGCATCACTATTCTAGTCATCTACATGCTGGAGCACACTTTAAATAGTCTGCGGGAGGAGGTGGTGGTCCCAGGGGAAGAGGTGGAAGCAGAGGAGGATGCTGAAGGGACAACAATATCTCAACATGAATATCGTCACAAAGGCGGGTGCCATGGGAGGGTGGCTTTGAGCGATCCAGGGTGGCTCATGGTACTAGACAAACTATTAGTGAAGTTGTTGGAGCCAAGGAACAAATTGAGGAGGAAGAGGTGATGAACATGCAATGGTCAGGAGGTGAAGAATATAATGATACCCTTTCTGTTGTCCTTGGTTAGCGAGAGAGGACAGAGGAAGCAACCTTGAGTGTTACCCCACCACCAACATACCATAGAATTGGTCCTCATGGATGCTCCCAACACATGAGTGCCTTCTTGCTGCACTTTCTTCAACATAATGCCTGAATTCTTAGGGTTAGAAATAGTGCTGACTACTGGGTTGCCACTCTGTTAGATCCACGGTACAAGCATAAATTTTGCCTGATGCTTCCCCCTGTAAAGTGACACATGCATGCTGGAGTAATGAAACACGTTTGTAAACAATCTTATGAGTGGTTTTCCCCAAAACAGCAGTGAGACACACCGTGTGTATCTCAGTTCTAGACTTCCAGCCCTGGAACGTCAAGGCGTCTCCGCAAAAACATTTTTAGCAGCAGCAGTGTATATGGCATAAGTAATTTCTGTGAGTCAATTCACACATTTTTTATATCAGCCTGTACACCAGCAGAACAGAGTACTGGTCTGACACTTTGTGAATGACTGGAGAGGATGGTGCAGGAGTATCTGGATCTCAACATCAATAGCATCAGGGGGAATTTGTACTCTTTTGCATTTTGGTCTTCAAAAATGGAAGAGTAGCCTGAGCTTGCCTGTCACGTCTTGGAGGTTTTGTCATTCCTGGCAGCCAGCGCTCTTTCAGAACGTGTTCAGTGCTGCTTGTGGTGTCCTGACAGATAAGCGCACCCGGCTGTCCCCTGAATGTGTAGACCGCTTAGCTTTCATCAAAATGAACAAGTCGTGGATCTCCAATGACTTGTGCGCCCCAGTCGCAGTCTGGGAAGACTAGGTGATGGGGTCATTAACCTCGCGTTATTGCAGTCTGTGACACCTTTGTTGTGGCTTCTGTGCCTGTTGTTGTTATTGCTGTTGATGTTGCAAACAATTTTTGTAAATGTGGAGTCTCCAAGTTGGGTTTCCATCTGGTAGGTTGCCCATAGTGGAAGATGTGTCAGAAACCTATTATTCTGTTTCTTCTCTATGGAAATTGATGCCACTTTAGTAATGTGTTACAATACTTTTTTGAAATGTGGAGACTCCTAGTTGGGTCTACATCTAGTGAGTTGCCTGTAGTGGAAGGTGTGTCAGAGGCCTATTATACTGTTTCTTACCCTGTGGAAATTTATGCCGCTTTAATGGTGTGTGTGAAAATCTAAGTTGGGTCTCCTTCATGTGTGCTGCCTGTAGCAGTGGAGCTCACAGACCGGCAGGTCTGCAATTACTTTCACTCAACTACCTGTGTTACTACCCTTACATTTTTCTACCAATAGTACTCTATGAAACATATATTTCTGCCACCTGCATGTGGCTGGGAAAAACAAAAAAATTGAGCTGTTGCATGAGGTATCAGGGCTCCAAGCTAAGACGGCTTGCACCACTCCCTTACCCATCACGTCTTAATGGAAAATTCAACTCAAAGCTCTAAATGCTGGCCCAGTCCCTGATACCTCATGCACGGCCCATTGCTGACTGCTGCTGTGCCATTAGCAAATTTCTACTGTGGGTCAATTGATGTCACTTTTCATGGAGTATGCCCCTAATTTTAGCTGTTTGGGAATCTTTTGTCACCCCTTAAGGTGCTGTGTATACGTTTGGTCTTACCTCCCATTGAATTTAATGGGGTTAGGGTTTGTTCATTGAACCATTCAGCGAGCATTGAGATATTCGCTGAACCACATCTTGAAAGGTTCTCTCATTTCTAGCCAACACTTCACAATTAATTGCAACATAGTGGCCCCAGAAAAATAGTGTTATAAGGATCAATAAGTGTACAACAAATTATTAAATGTAAAAATTATTTTATTTAACAATCATAAAAATACACAATAGCATAAAATAAGGTGCCTCATGCCAAGAGTAGCAGAAAACCCTTATGGGCAATATATAAGGTAACTAACAGCTACTGACTATATTAGCAATCCTGGTAAATTACACACCTTGAATAATCCATAAAGAAGACAGTGATGCAGAGTTCCAAACAAATAGTGCCTAAAGTGGATTAAGATGAGTAATAAATATGGTATAAAAAATTATTTTTACCTAACTCAGGAGTGCTGATGTCATTGTTCAGAGAGGTAGTACAGTACTGGTGAATGCCAACTTCAAAATTACTCTGCCATATTTGGTCCAACATTTAATTAATTCAATCCTAATGTGAAGGCTGAAACTTCTTCTCTTTGGTGCACCACATGCTGGTGGTATGTATGATGTTGCTACTCATAATTGCTTTTCCAGCGTGCAGGCAACTGTTTGGGATAATAAGTGTTGTAAAGTAGTAACTTGTACCAAACATAGATGTATATTACACTGCAGGTCTCATCATAGTGTAAACTCCATCACTGCTTACATTACATTTATAGAACTCAAGCAACGGGAGGTCTGCAGTATATATCATATAGGAGACACTGAGACTGCTGCATATACATCACATAAGAGGCAATGAGACCGCTGTATGTACATAACATAAAAGACACAGAGACTGCCATATACACCACATAGGAGATACCGAGACTGCCGTATACATCATCAAATAGGAGACACTGAGACTACCACATACCACACATAGGAGACACTGAGACTGCTGTCTACATCACATAAAAAAGCACTGAAACTGATGTGTATACTGATGTACAGTATATACATCACATAGTAGACACTGAGACTGCTGTATATGTATATCCCTGGAGACATGTGGCTGCCGTATATACATCACAGGAAACATGTGGCTGGGATATATGCATCACAGGAAACATAGGGCTGGGGCATATAAATCTCAGGACATATGGGGTTGCGTCATAGACATCACAGGAGACATGGGTCTGTGGTATATATCATAGAAAACTTGGGGTACCAGCACATACATCATAGGAGACATACGGCTGGGGCATATAAATCACTGAAAACATGGAGCAGCGGCATAGACATCACAGGAGATATGGGGCTGCGGCATAGACATCACTGAAGACATGTGGCTGCGGTATATACATCTCAGGAGACATGGGGAAGTGGTATACACATCAGAGGAGACATGGGGCTGCTGTATATACATCACAGGAGGCATGAGGCTGCAATATATAAATCACAGGAGACATGGAGCTGTGGTTTAGACATCACATAGGAGATACTGAGACTGCCAAATACATCACATAGGAGATACTGAGACTGCGGTATATATCACATAATAAACACTGAAACTGTGTTAGGGTATGTGCACACGCTGCGGATTCCGCTGCGTTTCCGCAGCGTTTTTGGCCGCTGCGGACCCGCAGCAGTTTTAGCTGCGGTGTACAGTACCATTCAAATGAATGGTAAAAAAAAACCGCTGTGTAGACGTAGCGGAAAAATCCGCGCGGATTTGCTGCGGTTTTGAAACCGCAGAAAGAAGTGACATGTCAATTCTTTCTGCGGAATCCGCAGCGGGTTCCTATCTCCACCATTGTGGAGATGGTGAATCCGCAGGACCAAACCGCAGGCAAAACCGCAGATAATCCACAGGTCTTTTGACCTGCGGTTTATCTGCGGTTTTTGCAAAATCCGTGCGGATTAATCCGCAGCAGATTCCGCAGCGTCTGCACACACCCTTATACATCACATATTAGACACCGATGCTGCTGAAAATATATTTGTGTGAAAAGTGTCATAACTATTCTTTTGAATTTTTGACACAAATAATTGTTTCAGACCACTAAACAAATTTAAATATTGCATATATTAGGAAAAGATAACACAAGTAAGCACAAAATGCAATTTTTATATTAAAGTATTTATTTATTATTTATAATACATAAATTAACTGTGGTTTATCACATATTTGGGAATCTGAGTTCAAATTCCCTAGCCAGACCAAGGCCTGATAACTGCCTCATCTGTCCTGAATCAAGAAATAACTTAAATAGAACCTGCATGAGAAAGTGAAGTAGGCCAAAAGATCCTCAAGAGCTATATGTCATGTTGCGATCCAAAGAAATTCTGGAACAAATGAGAAACAAAGTAATTGAGATCTATAAGTCTGGACAAGGTTATAAAGCCATTTCTAAAGCTTTGGGACTACAGTGAACTACAGGAAGAGCCATTATCCACAAAAGGCAAAAACATGGAGCAGTGGTGAATCTTACCAGGAGTGGATAGCTGACCAAAATTACCCCAAGAGCACTGCGATGACACATCTAAGAGGTCACAAGAGACTTCACAGCAAGATCCAAATAACTGCAGGCCTCAGTTAAGGTCAGTGTTCATAACTCCATCATAAGAAAGAGACTGTCCAAAAATGGCCTGCATTGCTGAGTTTCAAGATAAAAAAACTGCTGAGCAACAAGAAAATAAAGGCTCGCCTCAGTTTTCCCAGAAAACATCTTGATGATCCCCAAGACTTTTGGTAGAATATTCTGTGAATTGACGAGACAAAAGTTGAACTTATTGGAAAGTGTATGTCCCATTACATATGGAGTAGAAGTAACACAGCATTTCAGAAAAGGAACATCATATCAACAGTAAAATATGGTGGAGGTAGTGTGATGGTCTGGGTCTGTTTTGCTGCTTCAGGACCTGGAAGACTTGTGCTAAATGGAACCACAAATTCTGCTAACTAAAAATCAAATCCTGAAGGAGAACATCCGGCCATCTGTTCATGACCTCCAGCTGAAGCTTACTTGGGTTATGCAGCAGGACAATGATCCAAAACATAACAGCAAGTCAACCTCTGAATGTCCACCTCTAGTCAAATTCCTGACATTAACCTAATTGAGATGCTGTGGCATGACCTTAAAAAAGCGGTTTATGCTCAGAAACCTTCCAATGTGGCTGAATTACAATAATTCTGAAAAGATGAGTGGGCCAAAATTCCTATACATTGCACACTAATGTCGCCCGCAAAGTACTTCCTGAGGCTGGCACTGGAAAGCATCATGACACAATCTTGAATTGCACGTGCAGCAGTGTTCAGTTGTAAGAAGAAATTAAAGAGCGGGTGGCCATCAAAATGCAACAAGCACTGCAGTCCCTGGTTATCTGCCCAGGCGCCTGAGAAAAGAGGCTTGAGAAAAGGTAATCAAGGGCCATAAATGGGTGACGGGCCTGATGTTCCCCACAGCTAGGTTAAAGTGTGAAGGCCAGGGTTCCTCATGGATCTGCTAAACAGAGTGGTTTGTGAAAAGCCTGTCTTTGGAAGCCTTATTAAGAGCTGACAGATGTCCCCGTCCACTGCTTCACTAAATTAACAATTTTTGGGTGCAATTTTCTTAGTAAATTTCCATAATACTGAGTATTTTATTATTGCTAATAAATGTAAGGATATGTTCACTAGGGTGGCAAGGAAAAATGAACTTTGCAAATTGGTAAGTCTAGCCCCCTCAAATTTGTTCCTTTTGGCATAAGGATTCACCATGTAAAATATGTTGACATTAAATTTAGATTTACCACTTGCTCAAGGCATGTGAACTATTCCATGTGGACTAGTAAAAATTTTTTTTTTTTTTTTTTTTTTAAATTAAAAAAAATAAAGAAACCTAAAAGTTCAAATCACCCCCCTTATGCCCCATTGAAAATTAAAGGGTTAAAAAATATATATACACACATTTGGTATCGCCGTGTTCAGAAACGCCCGTCGGTATCGTCGCGTTTAGAAACGCCCGATCTATCAAAATATAAAATCAATTAATCTGATCGGTAAACGGCATGACATACCATACATAACGGAGGATATGCATGACGATAAATACTAAACAAACATTTAAAACTGCAATATGATATGCCATTGAGCAACCAGTAAATGATAACTAATCTTAAAAAAAGAAAATTATAAAATATCTATGACCAAAAAGGAGCAAAATTAGGAGGTAAGACCTTCAAAAAACTTGCGACTTAATTTTTTACCATGCATTTCCTTGGCACCCTAATGTTCACTCTTCAATTTACATCAGCATCAGTTTAAATTTAATAGCCTTTGGTCTTTAACCCGTTCCTGACAGAGAACTACTAGTACGTCCTAGTGTCAGGTACAATTGTACGGCATTAGTGATGATATACAGCAAGCGCTTGCCTTTAACAAATCAATCAGACCTAGCTGAACCACTTAAAATGCTGCTGTCGATCTATAACAATGGCATTTAAGTAGCACAATTCTGATGTGGCATCCCTTCTGGTGTCCATCGCTTCATCCCTTTGCAAGGTCTTATAACTGCCATCTTAGTGTAATGCATGCACTACTAAGCCATAGGTTTCACACCATGTGATGTGTGGATGTCACTACTTCACTACAGCAGGGACAAAAAAAATAAAGAAAAGTTTGTGACGTCAAAGTGCATTTAATTAACCTCCGTTTCCTGGTATTGTGGTGTTTTGTGTTGCACTCCAAATAGTCCAAAAAACAGGGAGGCCAGAAGGGGTTTTGAAAATTTTTACTTTTTGCATGAATACACAGGTACACTTGTGCTCAAAAGTTTACATACCCCTGCAGAATTTTTGCTTTCTTTGCCTTTTTTCAGAGAATATGAATGATAACACCATATCTTTTTCTCCACTCATGGTTAGTGGTTGGGTGAAGCCATTTATTGTCAAACTACTGTGTTTTCTCTTTTTAAATCATAATCACAACCCAAAACATCCAAATAACCCTGATCAAAAGTTCACATACCCTGGTGATTTTGGCTTGACAACATGCACAGAAGTTGACACAAATGGGTTTGAATGGGTATACAAGGTAATCTGTCAAATATGCGCAGACATGCGCATGAGTGCGTCAAAAAACACATTACTGTCTATGGGAACACATGCGTATGCATGCGTTTCATACGCATGCATTAAAATACATATAGAAATCCCATGAGACACGGCCATTTTTTGTCTGGTGTCATATCGAACGCAAGCACATAAACAATGCAAACGCATGCACGCGCAGCGTTTTACCCCATCATGCATAAGATGATGCGCATAAAAACGCTGCATAAACATGCATTTTGCGCATGCGGATGATACGCTGCCGACTCAGACGCTAATGTGAACCTAACCTTAGTTGCACAGTCCTTATTACACAGCTACCTGAAGCTGTGGTTTCTCATATGCAGGAGCTTTGGCTGCTTCCTTACCTGCTCCTTCAGCTTTCCTAGGCTACACTTGTACACAAAATGTCTCCTCTACCAAGCCCAGGACCTGGTCATGTGGTCTAACCATATGACCTTATGGCCATATATGGAAAGCAGAGCTGCTTTCTTAACTTTTTACAACTGTCACAGACTTGTCCTGTGTGACGTGACCCGCAGGTCAGTAATTAAAACGACAAGACAAACAAGGGAACACTGGGGGCACAGTTACAACAGTGGGCCATGCAATAGGGAACGGGAACGTGGAGACCTACTGCACTCCCCTGAGGCAGTGTTCCTGAACACTCCTAACGTTCCCTAAACAGGCTCTTCACCTGTCGCCGACCAGGATACCTGAATCCCTCACTAGCCCTGCACCTATCCCTTACTAGGGAACTGGTTAGTGCGGACACTGGTCCCACCGCTGTACTAATATAACATTAGGGAAAACAACAAACAGGGAAAAACAAACAACTTAGCTTTCTCTGTTGCCAATGCTCCTGAGGCAACAAAGTACAGCACCCGGACACAGCTTTCACCTGAACAGCTGATACCCCAAAGCTCTGGATGAGCTGCAATGCACTGCTCCCAATAGCTCCTCTCCTCCAAGGTTGGTTGGGGAATGAACAAAATCACCAACAGTGATTCAGAGCACCTGACACCTATTTATAGGAAAGAGGGGAGGGTTAACACCTGCTGGCTAATTTTACACATGTATTAACCCAAGCAGCCACCGGGGGCAACCCATAGCAGCAACCAAGGTTGCAATAATATTGGCGGCCACCGGGGGCAAAACTAACACTAAGCCAGAGGCTTGAAGAAAAAAAAGGTTATATGTGAGCCAGATCTGCCACAATCCAAACATGGACTGTGACAACAACCTCCTGATAGCAGAACATAACATTATCACTCTATGCATAAATAAACCACTTTTATGTACTGAATTCTCATGTACACTATCTGCAAACGGAAATGAGAACATTGTGCAAACATAATCAGGTAGCTGCTAGCTCTGCTAGATCTTAGGGCCCAGTTACACATAGCGACTCACCAACGATCCTGACAACAATATCAACTTGTCAGGATCGCTGGTGAGCTGTCAAACAGGCAGCTTCACCAGCGATCAGCACCAGCGACGCCAAGCGCGCGGCGTCACTGTGTACGTTAGTTACCATCGTGCTGATGCAGGGAGCTGGTAACTACGGTACACATGGGGTTTCTAAGCAGCGCGCGTCACTTAGAAACCTGATGTGTACCTTAGTCACCAGCTCCCTGCATCAGCGCGCTGGTAACTAAGGTACACAGAGGGTTTCTAAGCACAGCGCGCTGCTTAGAAACCCTGCATTTACCTTAGTTACCAGCGCGCTGATCGCTGGTCTCCCGCCTGTCACACGCAGCGATGCGTGCTGGCCAGCGGGAGACCAGCGATCAAAAAAATGTCCAGGGCTTTCCAACAACGATCAGCGATACCGGCAGGGGGGCTGGTCGCTGATCGCTGTCACACACAGCGATATCCCTGGTGAGATCGCTGTTGCATCACAAAACTTGTGACTCAGCAGCGATCTCGCTAGCGAGATCGCTATGTGTGTCGGGGGCTTTAAAGGGGCATACACTACATTGTTACTCCTGTGAAGCCCAGCCATGGGCTTTAAATTGAAATAAATGGTGATTTTCATTACATACTGTAAAATTTAAATAAGCGATGGCCGTTTCAAATTCCCTAGGGGGACAAAAAAGAAAAAAGGTATTAAAAAAGTTTATCAAAATATTAAAAAAGGTAAAAAGCATTCAGGCTGGAATTAACTTATTTCACAATAAATAATACAAAAAAAAAACTAAACAAACTTGGTATCACTACAAAAGTTTGATCTATCGCAAATAAAACGATTAAATCTGCAGGGTAAATAACGTAAAGAAAAAAAAAATCAAGAATTTTTTTTTTGGTCACATCACTCACCATACTTTCATTCAAATATGCAATAAAAAGCATTCAAAACATGATTTGCTCCCTATTTTATAAAATATGAGAGAGTAAGGTCAAAAAATCAAATTTACTAACCAGCAGCCTTACATTAGCATTATGCCAGATATAAAAGTAACCTTTATTTTGAACTTATCTAAAAGTAAGACAATACCACACAGAAAAAAACAACATACCGTGCCACCTCCCATGGCCCTACAAAGAGCTCTAATATCAAACTACCTGATGGCGGAGGTTGGCATCCTAAACACAATCGAGATTGGCGCCCCCGCTCCACGGCAGCTGAAACCTAAAACTCCTAGATATCCCTGGGCTGGTGCAAGAAACAGTCACTCAATTGACCAGGAACGGAGCATATAGAGGTTGCCAGTGAAGGTAGTTGGGTAGGCAGTTTCAATATTGGACTGTTGGCATGAATTATGCCTTCCTTGTTAACATATTTTTTTGCTACCCTTGTTAATGGTTATTAGATATATCAGGGATCTCAAGGGATAGCCATCGCGGAGCGGAGGCGCCATTCCGCTGACCAGTAGGGTGCCAACCTCCGCTGACAGGAAGGCTCACAGTCACAGGGAATAGTATAGTCAGGTACTTATTTGTTTTGCACATGTCACTTTAATGTCTGCGTCATTAGCACTTTTGTTGCACACTTTTTCATTGTTGCCTACCCAACTACCTTCATTGACAACCTCTATATGCTCCGTTCCTGGTCAATTGAGTGACGGTTTGCTGCACCAGCCCAGGGATATTTAGGAGTTTTAGGGTTCAGCCGCCGTGGAGAGGGGCGCCAATCTCGATTGTGTTTAGGATGCCAACCTCCATTGTCAGGTAGTTTGATATCAGGGCTCCTTGTAGGGCCATGGTAGGTGGCACTGTATGTTGTTTTTTCTGTGTGGTATTGTCTTACTTTTAGATAAGTTCAAAATAAAGGTTATTTTTGTATCTGACATAATTCTAATGTAAGGCTGCTGGTTAGTAAACTAAAAGTTCCCAATTTTATAGGAATAGGAATAGTCGATGGATCTGTAACAAAAATCATCAAATTACATTAAAGTGCGTTCCGATTGTCATTTACCGGCAAAAAGGAGGAAGAAGCAAAATTGTTTTTTCCTTTCCACATATGGGAAAAAATTATGACACTCAAACCACACTGATCAAAGTCTGATCAAAATAGGCTGTCTGTTTTTCTCATAAGTGTAAAACACTAACATCTGAATGATCCCTTATTCTAAATGAGACCTGTCCTGCATTAAATATAATGTAATGCTTATTTTTTCCTGCGGGGGAGCTATAGATAAATTACACACTTACAGCACTGCCATGTTCCCCACAGATAAGAAGCGATCACTGGTACTCGAAATGTGAATAATCATGGTGCTTTCTGATGTGCCATCTATGTAATAGCACACACTATGTGAAAAAACTGCTCCTTGTAGACTCAAATTTTTTCATGATTCCTGGGGAAAAAAAACATTTAAAAACAATGGAAATTTAGGATAAAATTTTCACCGTTTTGCCACATAGCATAAAACTGACAGCTTGGCACATGGAATTCACCCTTTATGCGTTTCCTATTTTTATATTACAATTTGCTTTCTCTATTTCCTAGGTGTAAACTACTGCCAGGAGCCTTGTAGTCTTGACAATCTGATTAAGAATCTGTCCTTCCCAAATCCAAACGTCCGGCCAGTGAAAAACTGGACAACTGTAACAGAAGTATCTATTGGAATGTCCCTGTACTCTGTCATTGAACTGGTAAATTCATGTTTGCAAAATTTGTTCTGAAATAGGTTTACATTTTGCAGGAGAAAAGTGTTTTTCATTTTTGCTTGTTAACCTCTTACCCTACATTCTCACGACAAACTTTTGGTGAGTTTTTTGATGTTGCAGATTTTCAACTCCATTTCAGCATCCATTAGGTAAAATGGGCTACTTGTGGTTTTTCATTGTGTTTTATGTGCATTTTTTTAACATGCGTTTTGACGTTGCAGTTTTTGTCTCTTTTTGGTGGGTCATGCTTTAAATAAAGTTGCTTTGCTTTTGATATTTCCGTTTTTTTTTGCTTTGAAAAAACTTTGTTAATATACTTAGGTGCAGAAACTTTCCAAATTCTCATCAAAGACTCAAAACTCCCTGCAAACTTGGAGTTTCCACTCAGTGGAACTTTTTGCAGTGTTTTCAGAGCAGAAATCAAGCAGAACTTTCAAGTTTTTGAAGACTTTTGAGTTTCAGAGGAGAATTTTTGAGAGTTTCTACTCCAAGAACTCCATACCAAATTTCTGCCCCAAAAACTCAGCAAAAAGAATTCCCTATGTGTATGAGCACAGAATATCTTTTTGATGCACATTTTGCCTGGTACTTGCCAGAGAAAGCACTAAAAACTGCCAAAAAGACTCAACATATGCTCAACATGTTCCATCTTTTGTAATTTTTCATAAACATTTCAGGCTTCAAAATCTGTGAAGATTGGATTGGTCCATTATTTTGGTGGCTTTAGAAAAGACACTTCAGGAAAAGCACAACCAGCGTTTTCCTGAAGTGCTGTCTGCTTCAAAAATTATTTGGGTACATTGGCATCTACAAGATGCTGTGTGCACATACCCCCCAATTTCCCCCCACAAGAAAGAGCATTTTCGTAAGCGGAAAACTCAGCTGTTTTGGCTGTCTTCTGTGTGCACACCCCTTACTATCAGGCTGTGTGCCCACGTAGCGATTTTTAAGTGTTTTTGCTGCGATTTTTGGCGCGAAAATGCTGCGAAAACGTTTAAAAATCGTGTACAGAATGCCCCCCATGCATTCCTATGGCATTCCGCACATGCTGTGCTAATGCTGCGCTTTTTTCCGCGGCGGAATCGCATCGCGGAAAAAATCGCAGCATGCTCATTCTTTTGTGCGGAATCGCAAAGAATTGCCGCGATTCCGCACCCATAGGAATGCATGAGAATCGCTTACTTCCCGCATGTGGCTATGCCCACCATGCGGGAAGTTAAGTGTCTCATGTGCGGTTGGTACCCACGGTGTGGAGGAGAGGAGACTGTCCTCCAGGCCCTGGGTACCATACCCCTGTAAAAAAAAGAATAAAATATAAAAAAATCGGGGTATATTTACCTTCCGGCGTCGCGCTGCATTCCCGGCCTAAGCGTTCCCAGTAATGCCTTGCGGCAAGGCCCTGTGATGACGTAGTCTCGCGTGACTCTAGCGGTCTCGCGAGATCGCTATAGCAACGCAAGACTACGTCATCACAGGTCTCGCAAGGCATTACTGGGAACGCTGAGGCTCGGGATTGCAGCGCGGGACGTCGGAAGGTAAATATACCCCGATTTTTTTATTTTTTTTAGCATTTTAACATTCTATCTTTTACTATTGATGCCGCATAGGCGGCCTCAATAGTAAAAAGCTGGTCACACTTGTCAAACACTATGTTTGACGAGTGTGACCAACCTGTCAATCACTTTCCAAGCGATTTGAAGCATCGCTTGGAAAGTGCTTGAATATCGCACGCGAAAATCACGGCAAAATCACGATCATAATCGCGGTAAAATCGCGGTGAAGTCGTGCGGGGAAAAAAACGCGCGATTTCTGGGAAGGAGTCCGGTTTTTAGTGTCCGGAATAAAACGCAACGTGGGCACATAGCCTCACAGACTCTTCAGAATTAGTAGAATGATATACAGTGCCTTAAAAAAGTATTCATTCCCCATGAACTATTCCACATTTTTTAACGTTACACCCACAAACTTAATGTATTTTATTGGGATTTTATGTGATATATACTAACACAAAGTAGCAAGTATTTTTGAAGTGTAAAGGAAATGATCCATGGTTTTCTAAATATATTGAAAGTATAAATCTGAAAATTGTGATGTACATTTGTATTCAGCCCCCCAATGTCAATACTTTGTAGGACCACCCTTTAGCTGCAATTGATGCTGCTTTTGGGGTCTGTCTCTACCAGCTTTGCACATCTATAGCCTGAAATTTGTACCCATTCTTGTTTGTACACTCGCTCTAGCTCAGTGAGATTGAATGGAGGCTTTTGTGAACAGAAATTTTCAAGTCTTGTCACAGATTTTCAATTGGATTTAGGTTTGAGCTTTGACTGGTCCATTCACACACATGAATATGGTTTGATCTAAACCATCCATTGTAGGTCTGGCAGGATGTTTAGGGATGTTGTGCCATACTCCTTTCATTTTTGAATGATGGCCGATATATAACCTAACCTTGCTTTATGCTTCTCCGCAACTTTATCCCTGACCTGTCTGGTGTGTTCTTTGGTTTTCATGATGCTGTTTGATCCTTAATATTCTTAAGCAAACCTCTGAGGCCTCCAATACTCCAAAATATTGTCTGCACCAGTTTTTCAAAATTGCCCCATTATGCCTTTACTTATATCTATCTGTATATTATTTAGTCATATTTTATGGAAGTTCACAAATACTTTACTCTAAAACAAAAGCATCAATGGTCTGCGTGGTGCGTCAGTGGTTAGCATTGTTGCTTTGCAGTACTGGGGTCCTGGGGTCAAATTCTACCAAGAACAAGATCTGCAAATAGTTTGTATGTTCTGAGCGCTTTCATGGTTTTCCTTTAGGCTTTCTGGTTTCCTCGCACACTCCAAAAACTTACTGATAGGGAGGACAGATTGTGAGCCCCAATGGGGACAGCAATGATAATGTCTGTACAGGGCTGCAGAATATGAACAAGCATACTAAATATTGTTTTTGCTTTCAGGAAACAAACACACAAACTTTATCTACGTTGGTTTGGTTCAGCATGGTAAGATGTAAGATTTTTAAATATAAGATATATACATATACATGTGACATTAAAGGAACAACCTAATGTTGCCAAAATGCTCACTTATCTGTTGGAAAGACGATAATTGTTAGATCGGTCCCACAGCACCCCATCGATCAACAAAACAGGGAACTTTATCCCCTTTCCTAGCCTGGCTTCAATTGCACCACTAGGAGGAGTGAAACAGCTGATAGTGCCCTGCTCTCAGTACATTGTAGTGCCCTACTCTGAGTACATTGAAGTGCCCTGCTCTCAGTACATTGTAGCGCCCTGCTCTCAGTACATTGTAGTGCCCTACTCTGAGTACATTGAAGTGCCCTGCTCTCAGTACATTGTAGCGCCCTGCTCTCAGTACATTGTAACGTCCTGCTCTCAGTACATTATAGGGCCCTGCTCTCAGTACATTGTAGCGCCCTGCTCTCAGTACATTGTAGCGCCCTGCTCTCAGTACATTGTAGTGCCCTGCTCTCAGTACATTGTAGCGTCCTGCTCTCAGTACATTATAGGGCCCTGCTCTCAGTACATTGTAGTGCCCTGCTCTCAGTACATTGTAGTGCCCTTCTCTCAGTACATTGTAGTGCCCTGCTCTCAGTACATTGTAGCGCCCTACTCTCAGTACATTGTAGTGCCCTTCTCTCAGTACATTGTAGCGCCCTGCTCTCAGTACATTGTAGCGCCCTGCTCTCAGTACATTGTAGCGCCCTACTCTCAGTACATTGTAGGGCCCTGCTCTCAGTACATTGTAGCGCCCTGCTCTCAGTACATTGTAGTGCCCTTCTCTCAGTACATTGTAGCGCCCTGCTCTCAGTACATTGTAGCGCCCTACTCTCAGTACATTGTAGTGCCCTGCTCTCAGTACATTGTAGTGCCCTGCTCTCAGTACATTGTAGTGCCCTGCTCTCAGTACATGGTAGCGCCCTGCTCTCAGTACATGGTAGCGCCCTGCTCTCAGTACATTGTTGGAACAACTTTGGTAGTCGGGCACAGAGCTCAGCTATCTTTGTAAGTGCCATATTTGGGAATTAGTAAAAACACAGAATATGGCAAATGGGTTCCTGTAGCACAGTATGTCCAGGCATGCACCCTCATAGAATCGTAGAGTTGGAAGGGACCTCCTGGGCCATCTGGTCCAACCCCCTGCTCAAAGCAGGATTCACTAAATCATCCCAGACATCCCTCATTGTATAACAGTAATTTTACAGTTCTATTGAACAAATGCCAGATATGCATCTAGTTTAGTTCTAAAATCTCTAGAAAGAAGAGATGTTCTGGATCTATTAAATAAATTGTTTAGTTCTACTGGAGTAAGAAAGTCCTTACCGAGAGCTCAAAGATCCGAGAAGACACTGTAGACAATGCTCCTTGAAGCAGGGGCTGAGGTTTATTCAGTGAAGCGCAACACAGCAGTTACGGAAGGCAATGAGCTGAAGCACATAGACAAGTGGCGCGCCCTGCAGGGCCTTGGGGTACTCAGTACCGGGCCCGTTGACTTCAATGGGGGATGTCACTGCGGCGGTGACCCGGTCCGTGGCCCTGAGGCGTCAAGTAATAAAATAGGGGAAATTTGTGTGGTATTTAAGTGTGACACCACCCGTAGTATTCTGGTCAGAGGTGACCAGCGCTGCGATGTTGTTCCCCTGAGACTGTTGGTGTGACACAGCTGAGGTGGAAATGGCTCTCCAGAGGTAGAGCAATGGTCCCAGGGCTGTTAAGAGTTGAGTAATAGTTCAGCTGGCTGTGAACGTTGGGGTGCAGAGAAATAAGAGGAGACAGAGAGGTGCAGTTTCTTTAACTTTTACTTGCAAGTGGTCGCAATCCGGAGTACCATATACAGGTAATGGATTGAGTCCAGCTCACCTGGAGGCATTCAGGGGATCCACCCTGCCAGGTGGGGAGTTTGGGACCTTCCTTCTGCGCTTTGTGTGCGGGTCTCTGCTGTTTGTAACTAGGCTGTGACCCTCTATTGCGTGATCTTTTCTCTAACCTGTACGGCTGTCAGCATGAGCCTATTCCACAGGTACTGTCCTTTTCACAGTCAGCCCAGGGCTCCCGATCCGCTGCCATGCCCTCAGGTGTTCAATGTCGCTCAGGAACTTGCAGTCCCCTGTACTTCCAGATTCGGCGAACAGGACGTACAGCTCCTGCCCACCCAGTACTCTGGCATCCCTTTCTCTCTATTAGCGCTTCGCTCTGGGGTCTGCTATATGCAGTTTTTAGCTTCCCCGGAGCCTCTTGTCTTTACTCCTGTCCTTCCGCTCCTCACAGATCAGCTCCCCGTCTTCAACTCCCTCACTAACCGTCCTGTCATGAGCTCAACTGCTCCCTGTCTCCATGACAACCCCCTTTGCTTTCTCCCAGCTCACTACTTGCTGACTCACTACCCCCATCTGCTGGTCAGAATTTATAAGACAGCTCCCCTTTCTGACCTGCAGCTGGACTTGTAGTGAAATCTGCTATCTGGCATGGGGGGCCCCCCTCCTGCCTCCAGGCATGACTTTACCCATTAGAGGGAGACAATGTCACTGTGACAACTGGACTCTGGGGTGTCACACAAGCGCAGGTGTCCATGCCAGTTATACAACGGTGAGCGATCCGGCGATGATGTGGCAATGGTCTGGCGACGGTCTGACCCAGAACAACAGTACCAGGGGTCATTATACATAGTTTAGACAAAGAAATCTACATACTGCTGCAAATGCCATATACATGATACCGTCACACTGTAGACAAAAACATGGATTTTATAACAAAGAATACAATTACACAACATTAATGAGATTTTCCTATTAATCTCCATGTTAAACCAAGATCCTTTGCCACCTTGGCATCAACAAAGCATGGTGCAATGAAGATAAGACAAATCCAATGAACAAAGTGCGTGGAGAGATAGAATAAAGTTAAATTGGACAAAGCCACAATCTCACACAACCACCGAAATTTAAGGACAATAAATGACCAACTGTAATAGTACACTCACAATCAAGAGGACAAGAATCCAGTCATAAGGTCAAGTAGCAAGTACAAACAATTTTATTAGTACAGTCATATGTTAAAGTTTGGGCACCCCTATTAATGTTAACCTTTTTTCTTCATAACAATTTTGGTTTTTGCAACAGCTATTTCAGTTTCATATATCTAATAACTGATGGACTCAGTTATATTTCTGGATTCAAATGAGGTTTATTGTACTAACAGAAAATGTGCAATCTGCATTTAAACAAAATTTGACCGATGCAAAAGTATGGGCACCTCAACATAAAAGTGACATTAATATTTCGTAGATCCTCCTTTTGCAAAAATAACAGCCTCTAGTCGCTTCCTGTAGCTATTAATGAGTTCCTGGATCCTGGATGAAGGTATTTGTGACCATTCCTGTTTACAAAACAATTCCAGTTCAGTTAAGTTTGATGGTCGCCAAGCATTGACAGCCTGCTTCAAATCATCCCACAGATGTTCAATGATATTCAGGTCTGGGGACTAGGATGGCCATTCCAGAACATTGTAATTGTTCCTCTGCATGAATGCCTGAGTAGATTTGGAGTGGTGTTTTAGATCATTGTCTTGCTGAAATATCCATCCCCTGCGTAACTTCAACTTCGTCACTGATTCTTGCACATTATTGTCAAGAATCTGCTGATACTGAGCTGAATCCATGCGACCCTCAACTTTAACAAGATTCCCAGTGCCGGCATTGGCCATACAGCCCCAAAGCATGATCATAGAATCATAGAATCATAGAATCGTAGAGTTGGAAGGGACCTCCTGGGCCATCTGGTCCAACCCCCTGCTCAAAGCAGGATTCGCTAAATGATCCCAGTCAGATGTCTGTCCAGCCTCTGTTTGAAGACTTCCATTGAAGGAGAACTCACCACTTCTCGTGGCAGCCTGTTCCACTCATTGATCACTCTAACTGTCAAAAAGTTTTTTCTAATATCTAATCTGTGTCTCCTCCCATTCAGTTTCATCCCATTGCTTTTAGTCTTTCCTTGTGCAAATGAGAATAAAGTTGATCCTTCTACAATGTGACAGCCCTTTAGATATTTGCAGCTATTAAGTCTCCTCTCAGTCTTCTCTTTTGCAAACTAAACATTCCCAAATCATGCAACCTTTCCTCATAAGACAGGGTTTGCAGACCGGTCACCATTCTGGTCGCTCTTTTCTGAACTTGCTCCAGTTTGTTGATGTCTTTTTTAAAATGTGGTGCCCAAAATTGGACACAATATTCCAGATGAGGTCTGACCAAAGAGGAGTAGAGGGAAATAATGACTTCACGTGATCTAGACTGTATGCTTCTGTTAATACATCCTAGAATTGCATTTGCCTTTTTTGCTGCTGCATCACACTGTTGACTCATATTCAGTCTGTGATCTATTAGTATACCCAAGTCTTTTTCACATGTGCTGTCACTTAGCCCTATTCCTCCCATTCTATATATGCTTTTTTCATTTTTATTGCCCAGATGTAGTACTTTGCATTTCTCCCTGTTAAAAACCATTCTGTTAGTTGCTGCCCACTTCTCCAGTTTATTTAAATCTTTTTGAATCCTCTCTCTCTCTTCTCTAGTATTAGCTATCCCTCCTAGCTTTGTGTCATCAGCAAATTTAATCAGTTTACCCTCAATTCCTTCATCTAAATCGTTGATAAAGATGTTGAACAATACAATATGATGGAACCTCCACCAAATTTTACTGTGGGTAGCAAGTGTTTTTCTTGGAATGCTGTGTTTTTTAGCCTCCATGCATAACGCCTTTCTGTATGACCAAACAACTCAATCTTTGTTTCATCAGTCCACAGGACCTTCTTCCAAAATGTAACTGGCTTGTCCAAATGTGCTTTTGCATACCTCAGGCGACTCTGTTTGTGGCGTGCTTGCAGAAATGGCTTCTTTCGCATCGCTCTCCCATACAGCTTCTCCTTGTGCAAAGTGCACTGTATTGTTGACCGATGCACAGTGACACCATCTGCAGCAAGATGATGCTGCAGGTCTTTGGAGGTGGTCTGTGGATTGTTCTTGACTGTTCTCACCATTCTTCTTCTCTGCCTTTCTGATATTTTTTTTGGCCTGTCACTTCTGGGTTTAACAAGAACTGTACCTGTGTTCTTCCATTTCCTTACTATGTTCCTCACAGTGGAAACTGACAGGTTAAATCTCTGAGACAACTTTTTGTATCCTTCCCCTGAAAAGCTATGTTGAATAATCTTTGTTTTCAGATCATTTGAGAGTTGTTTTGAGGAGCCCATGATGCCACTCTTCATAGGAGAATCAAATAGGAGAACTACTTGCAAGTGGCCACCTTAAAAACCTTTTCTCATGATTTGATACACCTGGCTATGAAGTTCAAAGCTCAATGAGGTTACAAAACCAATTTAGTGCTTCAGGAAGTCAGTAAAAAGTAGTTAGGAGAGTTCAAATCAAGAAAATGATAAGGGTGCCCATACTTTTGCACCAGTCAAATTTTGTTTAAATGCAGATTGCACATTTTCTGTTAGTACAATAAACCTCATTTGAATCCAGAAATATAACTGCGTCCATCAGTTATTAGATATATGAAACTGAAATAGCTGTTGCAAAAAACAAAATTGTTATAAAGAAAAAAGGTTAACATTAATAGGGCTGCCCAAACTTTAACATATGACTGTATATGAAAATATACAGACAAACATGCACAAAGTAGGGCTAGGAGATGGAACATGGTCATTACAACCACACACAGGAGGCCCAAGGTAGGTATGTCACAAGGACGTATACATAGACATTATAATAGTGTAAACATATCACATCGCTCATAAAATCATGCATAGTGGCAATATATTGCAGGGTACCCAAATCAGGCAAATGTGCCAGGAACACACACTAGGCCCCATCCATCAAATAGGATAATAGCGCTAATAGCCCACCATAGTAGTAAAGATATACTATATACAGGTACCTTATAGAAAGTAGAGCGACCTTCCTGGACAGTCCTACCCGCCCCGCCACGCATTTCGGCGTACCTTCATCAGGCCCCCTGATGAAGGTACGCCGAAACGCGCGTTGGGGCGGGTAGAACTGTCCGGGAAGGTCGCTCTACTTTCTATAAGGTACCTGTATATATCTTTACTACTATGGTGGGCTATTAGCGCTATTATCCTATTTGATGGATGGGGCCTAGTGTGTATTCCTGGCACAAAAACGAGTGACGTTATAGCGATATTGCTAGCGATATCGCTTAGTGTGACAGGCCCTTTACAAATCAAGCCAAAGTCAAAAGTCAGGTTCATCCACAGGGCATCCACCACATTACACAGAAGCAGGTCAGAAGTAAATGGCCTATTTAGCTAATGTTATTACTCACATCACTGCATTTAGCCTGTTCACATAAATCTTCACATATTGCCAACAGTATTGTTCTGGTTTCTATGTCACAATCACAAACACACTACTCACTACCATATACTGCCACTTATTTACTATCACAGTGCCCTGCAGCTGTGTCAATTAACTTTTATGGCCATCCATACCTGCTAATGGCACTGATGTTACTCTATGTCTCCATTCAGAGGAGAGCGTCAAAACTGGCATCTCATTAGGTGCAAAGTTAGTTGATTGTCCAAGATGTTTGTTCGGCATATCATGGCTGACCATTCTTTTACACTAAGCTTAAATGATAGCTTAGGCCTCTTTCACACTTCAGTTTTTTGCATCAGTTCAAATCCGCCAAAAAGTCAGACAAGCGGATCCGTTCTCAACTGATGTGAACGGATGGCACAGGATCCGTTTTCAGAGAGAGAGAGAGAGAGAGATTTTTTTTTTGTCCGGCACCCAGAAAGAATTTCGGGTTAAATGAGTGTCTGGAGGATCCGACAGAGAAAAAAACGTTACAAGCGCCGTTTTGAAATCTTTGAGGATGCTGACGGACAGCAACTTTTGGCGGATACTCAAAAAAAACGGATGCAACGGACGGCAATCCGTCACAATCCGCCATTAATGCAAGTCAATGGGGAAAAAAAACGGATCCTCAAAAAAAAATTGAGGATCCGTTTTTTTCAAAACCTGGCGGATTGTGACTGATTGTAAAAAACTGAAGTGTGAAAGAGGCCTTAGAAAGTAATTTATACTAATCCCCAAAACTTTTTTCCCCTTGCTTTCAGCTATTATCCAATCATCAAGGAATCTTTAGTTGTATGAATTTATTTTTGTATCAACATACAATAGCTATTTTTCATTAGTTCATTGTTCATGTCCGATCTGTGAGCAGCACAGTATAGAGAAGAACAAGATTAGCAGGATGGTATATAGGTTTGTTGGAAAAAAAATACATTGTTGCTTGAAAGTATGTTAGCGCTTCAGAATTTTCCATGTTTCTGCATAAATTTGAAATAAAACTAAATTCGATTGTCACACAAGTCCTAAAAGTAGGTAAAGAACCAAATAAAATGATTAAAAAATATTACACTTTGTCACTTTTTTATTGAGGAAAATGATCCAATATCATATGTCTGTGATTGGCAAAACTGTATGAACCGATAAGATTAGCAGATAATTTAAGATTAAATTAGAGTTTGGTTCTTTCAATCAATAGGATGACAATCAGGTGTGAGTGGGCGACCTGTTTTATTTAAAGAACAGGGTTTCTATTAAAGTGTGATTGTTACGTACGCAAGTGGCACACGTGTTTTGTGGACCCACTGTGTAACAAGTGTGGGCTTACCTAGGAAGGGGCATAGCTAAGCAGCAACCAGGTGTTCACTGGAGCTCCTGATGGTGGATTCAGTCTCGAGCAGCAGGTCGCCTCCAGGTAAGACTCCTAGGCAGTCCCCATTACTGCAAGCTGCAAACCCAGGGGTCCAGTATGCAGATACGAATGGCACTAGGGCTCCGTTTTGATTACTAGGTTCTGGATCCTCTGCAAAACGGTTACTGCCATGAACACAGACTCTGGCTCCGTTCAGACTGCTAAGTTTAGGATACACTGCAGAATGGTTACTGACACGGAATCTTAGACAGGACTGATTCGGAGACTGTTAGGACAGTCTGGATACACAGAAAACTTGGATGGGCACATGTTCAAACACATGGGTCTCGGATAATGATTCAGGCAGCACATGGACCGGAGGACGAGGTTCAGGAATTGCACTAGGACCAAGGACTTCGGGTTCCAGACTGGTGCACAACTACCAGGGACTTTGGGTTCAGGACTGACTGCACAAGGACTAGAGACTACAAGTTAAGGACACTAGCCACACCAGGACCAGGGGACCTCATAACTCATTAGTAGACTACACACTACCTAATGATTGACAGGTTGCTTGGCACCTGCCTATTGGGGAGGATGCCTTTTATACAGGATGCCTTCCAGCTATTGTCTGGTAGCCATGTTACAGGTGTGCGCGTTGGCCCTTTACGAACAGGGCAGTGTGCCGCCAAGAACCACGAAGCAGACAACCACGTCTTGTGGCTGGGGCGGGGAGTATAATGGCGTCCCTGCATGGAGGGTGGAGGGGAACCATGCAGGGGCACCGTCAATAGTGTTACACTGATCTTCACAATACATGTTTGTGGAAGTGTATCATGGCACTAACAAAGGATATTTCTAAGGACCTCAGGAGGAGAGTTATTGATGATCAACAGGCTAAAAAAGGTTATAAAATCATCCCTAAAGACTTTGGACTCCACAATCCACAGTCACACAGATTGTGTATTACTGGAGGAAATTCATGACCTTTATAACTATCCCTAGTATCTGACATCCAACAAAGATCACTCCAAGATCAAGATATATAATTGTTTGCAAGTTCACAAAGGAAACAAAGGTAACTTCAAAGTAACTAAAGGTTTCTTTCTCACTAATGGTAACCTCAAAAGTCTCTCTCTCACTAAGGTAAAGGTCTATCTATCACCAAGGTAACCTCAAAGCAACTAAAGGTCTCTCTCTCTCACTAGTGTTAATGGAAGTCACAGAACTACAATGTTATGCATGGCAAGATAGCAAGTCACTTCTGCCTAAAATAACATTGCTACCTGTCTGCTGTTTGCTAACGATCATGTTTTTGGAAACGTGTTCTGGGCGGATGAGATGAAAATAGTACTTTTTGGTTTAAATGATAAGATATATATTTGGAAAAAGTAAAACTGCATTACAGCATGAAAATCTCATACCATAGTGAAACAGGTTTGAGCCCATCTTCTGCACCTAGGCCAGGATGGCTCCAATTGATGGACAATAAATTGCACATTTTATCAGCAAATTGTTCTTTTTTTTTCTACTTTTAGAATTTGTGTGGGTATCTGTTGTAGTTTTAGGTCAAATTTATGCAGGAATAAGGAATAATAAGGAGTTGAGCGAATTTTTCAAAATTTTGCTCCGATAAAGATCGGCAGCTAATATTGTTTTTGCAATACTCGCTGAACACAGCTAATTGTCATTGGAGTCAATGGGAGTAGAAATTACTGAATCTGTTCTGAACTGATCATCAAACATAAATTTGGCATGAATAGGGTATCAATTTGGCACGAATATGGCAAATTCAGATTCGGCGACAGATTCCAAACATATTCATTAAACTATAGTTATAACTTGTTTTGACCAGACAACCCCTTTAAGCACTGATTGCAATAGAAACCAAAATGCTCCATCATAATTCACCATCCTAGCTTGAAATTTTCTCCCCATTTTTACTTATAAGTTTTTATATATCTTTTGGGACTATGCACTACCTATGACATATGAGGCAAAAAGCCAATAGCAAACAAAACAAGCATAGCAACACACAAAAAAGAAAAAAAGTAGCTCAGAGGGCAATACAGAGATCTCTCCAGTGAACTGTTTGTACCAAGGACTGTGACAAGAACAAGGGGGCATTCTCTTCGTTTGGAGGAAAGACAATTTCTGCACCAGCATAGAAGAGGGTTCTTCACAGTAAGAGCAGTGAGGCTCTGGAATTCTCTTCCTGAGGAAGTAGTGATGGCCAACTCAATGAATGAATTTAAGAAAGGAATGGATGCTTTTCTTGTGAGTAACAGTATAGAAGGTTACGAATAACAGAATATTATAGGTAGATGGTTGACCCAGCTTAGGGGAAGGAATTTTTTCCCCTATGGAGAAAATTGGCTTCTACTCTGTGGGTTTTTTGCCTTCCCCAGGATCAACAATGCAGAACAGCTGCACTAAAAATAGGCTGAACTAGATGGACATAAGGTCTTCAGCCTTCAAAACTATTTTACTATGTTACTATGTTACATACTGGGTAAATGTGCCAAAAGCAAAGAAAATTTCTGCAATATATAAAGGTCCAAGATAGTATATAAACCAAACAGAGTATGCCAATATATATAACAATAAATGAATAAATATATATATGCACAATTATAAATATTAACAAAGTGAATACTACAAAAAAAACAGGAATGCTGCCAAAGAAAAAGCAAAACCCTTGTGGATCATCACAAAGATAGTCACATATCGTCCTAAGGAAGCCACATTTGTATTATTTATGTCCCCTCATATTAATGAGAGTAAAACATTGACCCTATGAATCTAGGAAGAGGAAATTCACAGTGTAATCTACAACTAATTTTGCTTTGCAGACATGGAAAAATGAATTCATAGGATGGGATCCAAAACAATTTTGCTCCCTTGAGAAACTGTTTACATCTAAGGGTACATTTTGGAAGCCAGATCTGTATGTTTATGAAAGGTAGGTATAAAATGGGCAATATTTAAATCAATATGAGATAATAAAGGTTGTCACTAATTCTTTCTAGCTCAGTTCTCCCATTTTTGCCTAAGCATATGCTAATGAATGGTAATGATGAAGACACGGGGTCCAGGTAAAAATATTTGATAATCATAGAATGTTAGAATTGGAAGTGACCTCAAGGGTCATCGTGTCCAACATCCTGCTCAATGCCGGATTCACTAAACCATCTCAGACAGATGTCTGTCCAGCCTCTGTTTCAAGATTTCCATTGAAAGAGAACTCACCACCTCTCGTTGCACCCTGTTCCAATCATTGATTACCCTCACTGTCAAAAAGTTTTTGCTAATATCTTATTTGTATCTTCTCTCTCTTTCAGTTTCATCCCATTGCTTCTCGTGTTTCCATGTGCAAATGAGAATAATGATGATTCCTCTACACTGTAACATCCCTACAGATATTTGTAGGCAGCTATTAAGTCTCCTCTTAGTCTTCTTTTTTGCAAGCTAAACATCCCAGATCGTTTAACCGTTACTTGTAAAACATACTTTGCAGTCTGCTCACCATCCTGGTACAATGAAAAACAAAAT
The DNA here is from genome assembly GCF_039654945.1 of Dendrobates tinctorius. Classification (NCBI taxonomy): domain Eukaryota; kingdom Metazoa; phylum Chordata; class Amphibia; order Anura; family Dendrobatidae; genus Dendrobates; species Dendrobates tinctorius. The sequence goes on from NW_027361677.1 coordinate 3,653,754, forward strand.
TATATTTGTTGAGGGGTGTCCTAGTGTAAGGAGATGAGTGCATAGCCCTGTAAATATTGTTATGATGTATTAACTGTGTTCCTTACATGTCTGTGAGCATGATATATACCGTGTGTGTGTTTGCGGCTGCATGACAATAGTTAAAGTTAGTTGTAGTACCATTAAGAGACACTAGATGGGGGCACAGAGCATAACTGAGGGAACCTGTGGAGAGGGTTAAGTTAGAGGAGTGGCTAACCTGAGACAAAAAGGAAGACGGTTTTCCCTCTGGAGGAGTTGAGTCGGGTGTTGAAATACTGGACAGAAGTGAAGCACAGCGAATACCTACAGCAGTAGCTAGCGTGGAAGTCGTTGGAGGTTCTGCAGTTAGAGACTGGGAACTGCAGGACTAGAGAGACTAGAGAAGGAGTCTCAGTGGTGAAGTCAGCTAGCAAGGAAGAGCTGAAGTGACTACCAAGCCAGTCTATTGAAACCAGCCCGTGTCTGGAGTTGTGCAAGCCAGGGAGGTCTGTGGGTGAGCCCCCTGTGGAAGTAGCAGCTGGAGTACGGGAGCTTTGTGGAGAGTCTAGTGAGCTGCGAACCTAGGACACGAACAGGAGCAACAGTGCCGTAAAGGGGTGAGCTGTAACGGGTAAGTCAGGTACCTTCGTGGGCTGAAGTTGGGCTCTGGAAGAAGGGAAGTGTTCCGTGTTCACCGTGCTCCGTGTGATATGTCAGCTTGTCTGTGTGGTATATACGTGTGAAGTGAAAGAAGAAGTGACGTACTGCTGTAGATGAAGATGTATTGCTGTTATTGAGTAAAGAGTCCGATAGCCATTGTGGATATGCTGTGCCCTGAAGAGAATAAAGCTGAGTTATTCAAATTGTTTCCAGCCTCCGTCTGCAGTCATTTGAGTCCCCAAAGTGAACAGCATACGGATGATGAAACAGCCTCCAGCACAGTGAGTACTGGAACGACCGCAGAAGCTACCCCCTGGCGGCCGTGGTATTACACTAGGTCAAAGGGAAGGTGGTTTAATTTGGGATTGAGATTTTAGATGTTAAAGGGCGATTCCTCGAATCACACAATTTTTCACAAAGCACAGTGAATGCATACTTATTGTTAATATGCAAACGAAGCCCAACATAAGTTTTTTGATGCAGTACTCGTTTCACTGTGGACATTAATACAATCTTACCAGCTTCCGCCATCATCTTCACAAGGTCTTTTGATTTTGTCCTTGGGTTGATATGCACATGTCGGACCAAAGCACATTCATCTCTGAGACACAGAACCCATCTACTTCCTGAGCGGTATGATGGCTGGACATTCCCATCTTGTTTGTACTTATGTAAGAGGGACGACCAGATCGCGGGTACCTGCTTGCCGGGGCTGGAACTATCGAGGCTGCATCCCCTGTTGCCTTTGGGAAGCTTTAGGCTGGTTTCACATTAGCGCTTTTGTGCGCAGCGCATCGTGCGCACCGATGCGCATGCGCACTGCGCACCTATGTTTAACATGGCGTGCGCATGGTCTTGCGCATGCTTGCGTTTTTGTGCGCATGCATTTTTTTGTCTTTCGCGCCAGGCGCGCCAGACGCAACATGTTGCATTTTTTGGTCCACCTTGTCTCGTCAAAAAAACGCATGCACACGCTTGCGCACGGAATGCGCAAAAACAACCCATTGAAGTCTATGGGAACGCATGCGTGCGCATGGTCTTGCGCACGTTTGCGTTTTTTGTGCGCATGCATTTTTGAGGTAAACAAGTCTGGAATGTGGTCTAGACAATGGAAAACCACTCCCAAAAACCAAGGTGATAAAAGATTGTGTGGGCACTGGAATTCCCCAATACTCTACAGACTGCTGCAAGACTGAAAACAGCAAAAAACCCAAACTGTACAAATGTAAGTATAAAACCTAATGTCTGGCTGAATTTTCAATACATAGAGTACTTATGTCTCTTTTTTTTATTGAAGCATGTCTTCTTCATCTGGTGAAGAATATGTCCCCGGGACAGGGCAAGAGGCACAAGAAGTGAGTACCATGCTTCCCTATGGATTGGTAAAAATATACACATGTGGCTAATTTTTTTTGTTTAATTTTCAGACCTCATCCTCCACCACACCACCACCACCGGAGGAACGGCAGGAGCAGCAAGGCCAAGTGCGGGCGTGAAGATGGAATGTAAGTACAGACGGACGGATTTTATTTTTTTTTCATTCCTTTTTTCTGCCTTTTTTTTCATCTTCATTTATTTGTTTCATTTTCCTCTGTGTTTTTTTCAAATTTTTTGGGGGGTTAATTCCTCTGCTGGTTTTTTTTTTTTTCTTTTTTTTAGTTGATTTCTATGCTGGTTTATTTTCTGTGTTTTTTGGCAATCATTTTTTAATGTATTTTTTTAAAATTTTCATACTGGTTTTTTTTCTGTGTTTTTTATTCATGCTTTTTTTGCTTTTATTTTCATCTAAGAAAATTTTTTTTTCCATGGCTTGTTTATTTTCTATATTTTTCATTTTAAAATCTTTCAAAGATGAATGTTTGTCTTTCTTTTCTAGGCTCCACAACGGGAGGAGGACCTCACCCTGGACAATGACGAGCTCATCCGTCTAGTCCAGGAGCGAGTCCCGTTGTGGGACAACTGTCACCAACTGCACTCGGACAACGTGGTGATCCGGCGGCTCTGGAACGAGGTGGCCGAATCGCTGATGGATGGCTGGGACAATGCCTCTCCCCGGGTCCACAAGGATTTTCGTAAGTATTTAAATGCAGTGTGATGCAGCAGTGATCTTGGCCGGGATCACCCAACTGTGTGTGATGCTAGTAACTCCATGGAGTTTCTAGCATCACACACAGTTTGGTGATCACGGCCTCCAGTGCATAGTCTTTTTTTTTTTTTTTGTTCCCCACAGTGAACAAAGTCAGAACCCGTTGGCGCTCGATGAAGGACCGCGTCAACAGGGATATCCGTCAGGAGAACCAGGATCGCAGTGGTGCTGCGGCAAGGACCAGCACGAAATACAGATATCATCGTGCCTTGGCATTTTTAAGACCGGTCCTTGCCACCCGAACGTAAGTATATTCTAGTTGTATTGTGTTTTATTCTGTGCTTTTCTATTCCACAGGAGTTGGCGATTGTTAATTTATGGTAGTAATTTCTTTCTTTTCTTTTCACATCACCTGGAGCAGCACCCTGCAACCTGGGCCCGAAGCGGTCCTTCATCAAGCTGCCCCGGACCCGTCCCAGCCATCCATCAGCGAGGAAGCACCTTGCAGGTCTGCACCACAGTCATCTGGAGAACAGGAAGCTGGTCGCTCAGGTGTTCCCCTGTCCGAGGTCTCTGCCACTGGTTTTGCGGGCACTTCCCGCCAGCAGCGGCGGATGACCTCGGACAGGCCTGTCATGCCCTAGTTCGTTCAATTGAGCTCGGTCTTTCAGAATAGCCTCAAGGCACTCGCCGATAGACTTGAGAGCGGTTTCCTCCTTTTGGATCAACGCTACAAGTCTATCGAGGGTCGCCTTGAGCGCCTGGAAGTCGACCTCGCCAGACCAGCGCATAATTTCTATAGCCAAATAGCTCGGGACATGGCGGAACACCTTACCCCTGACCTCCAGTTGACTGTCATGCAGGCCTGCAACAATGCTTTGCTGCAGGCTATGCAGCAGAGTAGGTATATGCAGCAGTCAGCGGTGGCATTTCCACCAGTGCCACCGCTGACTCGATTCACAGCATTACCTACATCTGCTGCATATCACTGCACGGCCACCACACTTCCAAGCCACGCCGGACACCAATATACCGCCCCAAGTCCGAGTGCAGCTGGACACTTCCCGCCAACACCATGCCAAGCGCTGGTCCTGCCTGGCCCACCACTGCTGCCGCCACCACCACCACCACCACTGGATGGCCCGTCGTCACCACCCCTGCCTGGAGCGCCACCACCACCATAACCACCCAGAGCACCACCCCTGACTGGGGCAACACCGCCGCCACCACCACCAGTGGGAGGACCACTCCGGTATGGACCGCCACCACGCCTGCATGGACCCCCACCACCACCAGCACCACCACCTCGGAGCAGCATCAGCTGGGGGACCCGCATTCACTCTTCACGGCCCCTGCCAGGACATCCACCACCACCAGCATGCCACAGCAGCTACAGGATCCTGGCAGGCGGTCCACAGGCTCAAGGCGGTCACCGGGGTCGAGCCAGTCCTCAGGCTCCAGGCGCTCCAGACAGGACAGCAGCACGCCGACGGGCCACCATCATAAAAAAAAAAGAGGAGGTCTCTAACCCTCCCTACTCCCTCACCTCGCACTTCCCAACTTTCCTTGCCTCCGCTCCCTTCCCCCACTTCTTTGGTTCCTCCTTCCCCTAGAACCCCTTCCTCCACCCTAAGCCGTTCCTCATCCCTCCACACCCCCCAGTTTCAAACCAACTGACCCCAAATAAATTTATCTATTTATTTTTTTAAATCTTAATTTCTTTTATGTAAATAAATGTTAAAGTTTGATTTGAAAATAATGTTTGGTTATTGTGTCTTTCGCCGCCTGCACACACTGCGCCGTGCACTTTGTGTTTTTGACACCTCATAGCTCCAGTACCGACACATGTTTCTTGTGTCAGTCCTGGAGCTATGTGATGTCAAAAACACAAATATATGACTTGTATTTTCATCCACCAGTCTCTTCAGTCTGCTAATATTGGTCAGACTGATGGTGGAGGGTGCAAGGCATATCTATTCTCACCTTGCCAGGTGTCATAAAGAGTGAATTTATGATGGTGTGCTTTGCCCATCCTCATTTCACTCTTTGTGACACAAGGCCAGGGGATTCTAGATACCTTGTAATGAACCACATCATCTATTCAGTCTGTGGCAAATAGACTGAATAGATGATGGAGAAAATACAGGCCATATCTACAAATACCCTGGCCTGGCATCATAACTATTTAGCACACCTGGCCAGGTGAGTATACCTACGAGTTGTAATCTGCAGCATCGCTTCAGTCTGCATTATCTATTGCACGCAGACTGGAGAGATGCTGGAGGTTAACTCCTATGTGTATTCACCTGGCCAGGTGTCCAAAATTTCTGAAGTCAGGATGCGTTTTTTTGGGCCATCATCACTTCATCATGACACCAGGCCAGGGGATTGTAAAAGTTGGATAAACCGTTATCATCTCTCCAGTCTGCGTGTGACAGTGGAGATACTACAACTAATATTTTTAATCACATGGTCAGTTATCAGACAGAGTGAAGGATGCTACTGCATCCCAAAATCAATATACTCAGGCCAGGTGATATAAATATTAGTTGTATTATCTCCACCTTCTCTGCAATATGCCTTATGAACACGGACTGGAGGAATGAGAAAGGTCATACTACTTTTATATGTAGGGTCACCTGGTCAGGAGTCCAGGTAAAGTCAGGAAGCACAGCATCCTGATTTCACTGGACACCTGGGCAGGTGAGTAGTGGAGTGTATTAAGACACAGTACACTGGGTACAGGTATAAAAAACAGGTATTTTATTATTAACAAACAACAAAACTATTACACCATTTGATCCTGCCATGGTACACGACCCACATCGGATAAAATGAATTCCGCAAATTGGTCCCTCATTTGGGCAACTTCGACTGATGACCGAAGAGGGTGCTGAGTAAAATCTGGCAAAGGGTTGGCAGCAGGTTCATCCATGTCAAAGTTCGGCCGCTCCTTTGCCATAACAAAATTGTGCAGAACGACGCACGCCTTCACGACCTCATCCATTGTTTCCAGTTTGAGATTGATGGCGGTGCTCAGAATTCGCCATCTGGACACTAGAATGCCAAAAGAGCACTCTACAGTCCTGCGTGCCCTTGTAAGCCTGTAGTTGAATACTTTCTTGGAGTGGTCCAAGTCACGGCTGGAGTACGGCTTGAGCAGGTTTTGGCACATTTGAAATGCCTCATTCCCAACCACTACAAATGGCAGTGGTGGAGCTTGGGTTTGGGGAAGAGGCCGTGCCAGTGGAAAATTGAACTGGTTGCCGTACAACCTCCGGCCCATATCCGAGTTATTAAAAGTCTGGGAATCGTTGGCCCGTCCGAATGCCCCTATGTCCACCGCCACAAACCGGCAGTCTGCATCCGCAATGGCCATGAGTACTGTAGAAAAGTACTTCTTGTAGTTGTAGTACTCAGAGCCACTTCTTGCGGGTTTTGTGATGCAGATGTGCTTCCCGTCCACCGCTCCTAGGCAGTTCGGGAAATTGCAGACTGCCCAGAATTTGTCCGATATTTGAAGCCACTTTTCGGCGGTGGGCAAGGGCAGAAACTCCGGACACAGAACATCCCACAGAGCCCTGCAGGTGTCGGCAACAATCCCGGATAAAGTGGAGATTCCCAGCCGGTACTGGAAATGCAGGGATGAAAGACTCCAGTTGCCAGGAACCTGCAAAACATAAAAAGAAAAACAATTTATGTTTCTGTCTAGGGTCTTAATAAAAACACTGAAAATAAAAAGTACATGGCCTAACTATTTTGCATGTTTTTTAATACAATATAGCAGAAAAACATTTTATAAAGGCTTGGGATTAGTACATGACAGAAGAAAAACCATTATGCAAAAAAGCAATTTCCCAAAAATAATGTTAAAATTCATTACCAAAAACACAGAAATTTTTAGCAAAAAAAATAAAAAAGAAATTGAAAAAAAAAAAAAATTATGCAAACATAAAAACATTACATACCGTAAGGTGACGCGGAGCCTTTCTTCGGGAGGAATGGCACGCCGGAGCTGAGTGTCCTGTCTCCGGATGATTCCTTCAACCATACTCAGCAAGTCCAGGAAGCTTTCCTGGGACATTCGGGTATAGTCTGCAAATTTCTCCAGGTTTTCCTGAAGCTCGCTGTACAGAGTGTGATACGCTCTACAGCTTTCCCGCAGTTCGATTATTGGATGCCTCCAAAACCGATGCCGCTGCCGTCTCTGCTGTCTCTCCCTCTCCCTTTCTTGCTGGCAAGAAAAGGCATACGCCTGAGACAGCGCAATGTCAAGATCCAACTTGAATAGGAAATTATCCAGACGCAGGTACATCTTGACACCGGAAACAGCAGCAAAATCTGAGGAATTCAGCTGTAACAGGGTCTATATAAAACATTCCAATGACACATGCCCACTGGTGTCCCATTGGTGTACTCTGTTTCTATTGTTTTTCAAGGATTTTTCTATTGTGAAATGTCACACCTAAAAACGCATGCGCATAAAAAACGCAAACGCATGCAAAAACGCATGTAAAACGCAAGCAACGCTGCGTTTTTTTTACCCATCAGCGTACGTATGATGCTAAAAAAATGCGCGTTTATTTTGCGTTTGCATGCGTTTTTCTTTGCGCTTTTTATGCGCACGATGCGCTGCGCAAAAAAACGCTAATGTGAAACTAGCCTTAGTGAGGCGGCCCTTCCTCCTGACTGGGAGGGGCAGGGGGATAAAAGGGAAAAGCGCACGCAGCAACGGAGTTTGGCGTGAACAGAGGGCAGAGCGCAAACAGGCAATCGGCTAGCTCCGCTTCCCCTCCCCACTGAGTACCAGTGCTGCAACAAGGCCCCACCGTCTGCAGATGAACTGCTGCCAGAAGAGAAGCCAGATGTGCTGCAGCAATCGAGAGAGAGAGAGGGACTGCTGCGCTCAGAGAAGCCACGTGTCCTGCAGTCAGGGAGAGGAGTGCTCGATCTTGGGAGCATCAGCATTGTGCAGGTCAGCGTCCGTCATCTCCCACCACCAGCAGAGGGGACCAGAGAGGGAGAGGAACGTGCAGTGTGTGCCCGGTGACTACAGAGAGAGGTGCAGTGTGTCGGTGACTACAGAGAGCAAGGTGCCAAACGCTTTGGGCCCGTGAGTACAGCACACGTGCCACATTAGAGGGACCGGGTACAGGACTGACACTTGTGCCCTGAGTTTTGCCAGTGTTTATTTGCTGAGACATGTTGGGTTCGTACAATACTGTGGCCCGAAGCCTTGTCAGCCACTGTAGCATATGGACTAGGCTCAGGGGAAGGTACCGGAGAACAACCGCTGCCACCAGAAGATGAGGCATTGATGCCCACAGGACCCCATTGGAAAAGACACCACGCCAACTGTTGCTGACACTATTGACTTCCCAGCAGGAGTCACAGTCTGACACAACTGTTTCACCAGAACAACCATTACCTGAATCATTGCACCTGAACGCCGCATATCCATCACTACATCCCACAACCTGCTTACACTTACATATAATTGTTTGTACAGATGAATAAGTCAACCTTCTTGTATCTTGAAATTGTACCCACGGATGAGCCATACTTGTGCAAGTCCACAATTCTCTTCCTGATATATTGGATGATTTCTTTAAACTTTACCATGATGCTACAGAAAGAAGCAGTGTGTTTCAGGTGTGCATTAAAATACATTCACAGTTGTGTCTCTAATTAACTCAAATGTTGCCATAAAAACTATCAGAAGCTTCCAAACACATGACATCATCATATGGGCAGCTCAGAATTGTTTAAAGGCATAGTAATCTTAGTGCATGTAAACTTTTGACTTTGCAGTAAGTAATAAAAATGCCATAAAACATTATCTCTCTCTCTCTCATTATTCTGGAATTTGGCAAATATTAATAATTATGGTAATCTTAATTGACCTATAACAGGAAAGGTTTATACTGATTTCATGTCAGATATTGAGAAAAACATGCAGATGTGTCTTTTTATATATTGTATGTAAACTTCCGGTTTCAACTGTATCTACAGTACTTTCAGAAAATGATATGTGCAAAATGGGGCAAATTTAAAAATGGAAAAACAAGGATTCCAGGGTCAGAATCTTCATTAAAAACACATTTATTAGGCAAATATTAAAAAACATATATATAGAAAAAATCTGGATAATAAAATTACTTCACAACTAACCTTGGGAGATGTTGATTCCCATAAACATCTCCCAAGAGTGGTTGTGATGTATTTTTCTTATTCAAATTTTTTCTATATATGTGGTTTTTAATACTTAACTAATAAATGGAGTTTTAATGAAGATACTTTAGAAAAAAGGGGAAGTCCAACTCCGAGAATGAAATCCAAAATCTTTATTATTTCCAATAAAACACTGACATGGCTGCTATAGCCATCTTAATGGTATACCCTACGCGGGATTACCACATAGAGACCTAACCTCAAAAAGCCCTCTCTTGACCCATCCTCTGTATCTAGCTATCGCCCTATATCACTTCTCCCCTTTGCCTCCAAGCTACTGGAACAACACGTCTACCTTGAACTGTCCTCCCATCTCTCTTCTTGCTCCCTCTTCGACCGCTTACAATCTGGCTTCCGGTCACACCACTCCACTGAAACTGCCCTTACTAAGGTCACCAATGACCTCTTAACCGCCATGAGCAAGCGACACTACTCTGTCCTCCTCCTCCTGGACCTGTCGGCTGCCTTTGCCACAGTGGACCATTCCCTATTATTACAGACCCTCTCATCCCTTGGCATCACAGACTTGACCCTATCCTGGATCTCATCATACCTAACAGACCGGACACTCAGCGTCTCCCACTCACACACCACCTCCTCACCTCGCCCCCTATCTGTCGGAGTCCCACAAGGTTCAGTCCTAGGACCCCTGCTCGTCTCCATTTACACCTTTAGCCTGGGACAGCTCATAGAATCTCATGGCTTTCAGTATCATCTCTATGCTGATGACACACATATCTACATCTCTGGACCAGATATCACCTCCCTACTAACCAGAATCCCTCAATGTCTGTCCACTATTTCATCCTTCTTCTCCGCTAGATTTCTGAAACTTAACATGGACAAAACAGAGTTCATCATCTTTCCCCCATATCACGTGACCCCCCCCAACGAACCTATCCATTACAGTAAATGGCTGCCCACTCTCCCCAGTCCCACAAGCTTGCTGCCTCGGGGTAATCCTTGACGCTGATCTCTCCTTCAAACCACATATCCAAGCCCTTTCCACTCCCTGCCGACTTCAACTCAAAAATATTTCACGAATCCGTTCATTCCTCAACCAAAAATCTGCAAAAACACTAGTCCATGCCCTCATCATCTCTCGAGTTGACTACTGCAACCTCCTGCTCTGTGGCCTCCCCTCGAACACTCTCGCACCCCTCCAATCTATTCTAAACTCTGCTGCCCGACTAATCCACCTGTCCCCCCGCTATTCCCCAGCTTCTCCCCTCTGTCAATCCCTTCACTGGCTCCCCATTGCCCAGAGACTCCAGTACAAATCCCTAACCATGACATACAAAGCCATCCACAACCTGTCTCCTCCATACATCTGTGACCTCGTCTCCCGGTACTTTTCTGCACCCAACCTCCGATCCTCACAAGATCTCCTTCTCTACTCCCCTCTTATCTCCTCTTCCCACAATCGCATACAAGATTTCTCTCGTGCATCACCCCTACTCTGGAACTCTCTACCACAACATATCAGACTCTCACCTACCATAGAAACCTTCAAAAAGAGCCTGAAGACCCACCTCTTCCGACAAGCCTATAACCTGCAGTAACCACCGATCGACCAAACCGCTGCATGACCAGCTCTACCCTCGCCTACTGTATTCTCACCCATCCCTTGTAGATTGTGAGCCTTCGCGGGCAGAGTCCTCTCTCCTCCTGTACCAGTTATGACTTGTATTGTTTAACATTATTGTACTTGTTTTTATTATGTATACCCCTCCTTACATGTAAAGCTCCATGGAATAAATGGCGCTATGACAATAAATAATAATAATAATAATAATAGAGATTGCCCAGGGAGGATCTGAATGCGTTTCGAACACCATGTGTGCTTAGAATTTCTGTCAGTGTTTTATTGGAAATAAAAAAGATTTTGGATTTTATTCTCGGAGCTGGACTTCCCCTTTTTTCTAAAGTATCTTCAAGACGTTTGGCAGAGACGCGTCCTTGCTCGAGTTTGCTGCGTTCTATTGAGAACCACGAGGGGTGAGCTGAACTATTTTTCTTTTTTAATGAAGATCCTGACTCTGAAATCCTTGTTCATCGGTTAGTCCTCCTGTGGCACTGCCGACCTCCATGAATTGGATGAATAAATATATGTATAGATAATTATAGGACCACATTGTGATTATAGGAATACCCCTTTTTAGTCAATCTAATTGCATTCATAAATGTTTGGCATTTACATATTTTTCACAACTGTAATAATAACAAGTTTGTTTAGACTGTGATACCAATGCGTTATGCGCCCTGAGCAAGAAGGATCACAGGATGGTTCTAGCTTCTTCGCAACAAGATGAAAATAACATGTCAAGAATTAGCCTCCTTAGAGGAACTGAATAGCTGGCATGCTAAAAAAAAAATCAGAAATTCGCAAAATAGTCTTAAAAAGGGTATGAAAACGGGAGCAAACACCAAGTTCTTCTGTCCTTAGTGGCAAAATCAAGAACCCTTGTGAAGAGTCAAGTGTTCGCTCTGCTATTAAACCTCCTTTTCTCCATCTATGCATAATACTGTAGAACATATAGATAGATTTTGACTGTTCATTTTGTGAAATGAATGGTAAAATTGTATGTTTGTTCTTTATTATTCAGGGTAGATGGTGAAGATAAGTATTACAACCTGCCATTCTATTCCTTGGAGTACACTGGTCAAATTAAATTTTCACTACCATTGAAGATTAGTAGTACTTGTGGTTTAATGATTTACAATTTTCCATTTGACACCCAAAAGTGTAGTCTGACATTTGGTCCATATAATTACCCAGGTATGTCTTCTCTGTTCACAATTAAAGCTGAGATGACTAGAAGTACAGTATATTGATAACCTTATTTCTACCTTACAGCTGAAGAAATTCTAATGGTTACAAATACAACTTCCTCGGAGGTGCTCAATGATTCACGTCAAATCTTTGTTAGCAGGGGAGACTGGACCCTAAGAAATATCACAGTGAAACCTATAAATGTGTCTATCGGGAATGTCAATTACAGTGCCATTTACTATGAGGTACGATACAGAACTACATTCATTTAATGTTAGATCTCCTTTTTTTTCATTCTTTGCTGTTCAAGTCAATGAGAAAATGAAATGAGAGGTGAAGGGCGCAACCAGAACAGCAGTGCTGACATTGAGTCAGTCAGTGATAGGCACAAGTGTGCAGCACAAAAATACTTTTTTAGTTTTTTTAAACTTTTTTTTACACTGAAACAATTTTTCTTTTTTAAAAACTAGCTACAGTATTTGTTAATTAAAACCGAACCACAGGCAGTATGAATCAAAAAAACCCTAAAAAATATCACAGTGAAACCTATAAATGTGTCTATCGGGAATGTCAATTACAGTGCCATTTACTATGAGGTACGATACAGAGCTGCATTAATTTAATGTCAGATCTCCTTTTTTTTCATTCTTTGCTGTTCAAGTCAATGAGAAAATGAAATGAGCGGAGAAGGGCGCAACCAGAACAGCAGTGCTGACACTGAGTCAGTCAGTGATAGGCACAAGTGTGCAGCACAAAAATACTTTTTTAGCTTTTTTAAACTTTTTTTTACATTGAAACAATTATTTTTTTTAGAAACTAGCTACAGTATTTGTTAATTAAAACCGAACCACAGGCAGTATGAATCAAGCGCTGCGTTATTGGAGCCATGTATGCTTTACTTTCGAATACTGCACCATTTCACAGAAAGCAAACTTTGAAAAGCTGGAGGGGCACAATGCTTCTCCAATGACCAGATGACTAGTCCAAAAGGCCAGTCCTCTGTTGCTTCTTCCTGCCCCATATCCCAAGATTGACAGGTCTCTCCTTAGGGAGAAGACACCAATGACTGACCTCTTTCTAGTCCAATACTCACAGGAAAGGAGAACAAGGAGGATTTAACATTGGTTTTTTTTGTTTTTTAAGTATAACACAGGATCATTAAAATTCAATTAGGGTATGTGCAGACAACATATTAGGCCGGTTTCACATTTGCGCTTTATAGCGCTGCGACGGCCTGAGCACGGACGCCGCTAAGCCCCGCCCCCTGCCGGCTCCCTGCCTTCCCCATCCGATCATCGCCGCCTACTAGCGCACATGGGCGCTTGCAATCTGCGCACCCTATCTTTAGCATAGGGTGCGCAGATCGTGCGCTAGCAGGATTTTGCCGTGCGCTGCGCACTTTTGAAGGTGCGCCCGTGTGCGCCGAACGCAGCATGCTGCATTTCTGCGTGCACGGCGCACCTTCAAAAGTGCGCAGCGCACGGCAAAATCCTGCTAGCGCATGGCCAGCGCACGATCTGCGCACCCTATGCTAAAGATAGGTTGCGCAGATCGCAAGCGCCCATGTGCGCTAGTAGGCGGCGATGACCGGATGGGGCGGGCTGGGAGCCGGCAGGGGGCGGGGCTTAGCGGCGGCCGTGCGCAGGCCGTCGCAGCGCTATAAAGCGCAAATGTGAAACCGGCCTTACTCAGGCGGATTCCACCTGGATTCCACCTGAAAAAGCACTAAAAAATGACGAAAAGAATGAATGTATACATGTGCATATGTTCAGTCTTTTATAAATTATTTTAACTGCTTTAGTTATCAAAAGCTGTGAAGCAACTAAAAGAAGTTACCTGACCATTTTTCAGGTTGTTTATGCTTGGAAACGTCTTACTATTAATTCATACAATTTGAAAAAAAAACACATTTGACAAAGTCACTCAGAAAGTATCAGGGGAGACATAATACACAGCCAGTGTTTTCCTGAAGCGTCTACTGCTTCACAAACTATGAGGGTATGCTGGTATCTATAAGATGCCACGTGCACATATCCCTAGGCACCTAATAAAGTGCTCTTAATCCCTTCTAGTACTAAATCCTGTTTTTATGCTTTTTCAAGAAGAACCAGTATTCTTTATAGGCATCTCAACCTGTGAACACAGGTCCCTGCTCCGTACCCTAGCCTAGGTATCTACAAATGGGTTTCTGGTTGGCTTGGTTTCATTCATGATACTTGAATTTCACTTACACAGAAGAAACTTCCATTAAGTGCTACTAGAGATACAGTTGAGTAAATTAGTTGAATAATTTTTCACATTGAGCATTGGATATAAAACTCCATACTCCAGTGGAATCTTCTTAAAGAAAACAAGTACCCCCAGAGGTGGTTTATATGACAAAATGTAACCACAGAGTACAGGAAAAGTAGAAATATGGTCTAACTAATATGGTCTGCAACTGCATCTTAAAAAAACAAAGCAATCAACCACCTTTCTTAAAATTCAAATCACTAAAACAGCATAATTAGGAAAAGAATAAAACTGCAATAAAGCAGTAGCGTGTAGCATTCCTACAAGTGACCAAGGAGCACGTAAAAGATGACCACTGGCAAAAGCAGTTGTAATTGGGGATTCGAACTATACTCCCCAAAATGGAAATAGTAACATGAAGAAGGAAAACTTGTGGAATTATATAAACAACAGGATGGATAGATATGTTAGTGACATGTAAATTGTGAAAAAATTGAAGCAAAATTTTCAACATATCTGAATTTATTCAGCATCAAGTATGACCGCCACAAACAGAAACTCTTGACTACCTTGACTACTATCATTGAGGTTATTAACCCCTTCCCGACCAATGACGCCACATAGGCGTCATGAAAACCTGTGCCAATCTGACCAGTGATGCCTATGTGGCGTCATGACTTCAAAGCCCCCCTGCAGGTCGGGTGACCGGGGTCACTAAAAGGTCACCCGACCCGCAGATACAGGGGGCTGTGTTCTTCACCACAGGGGGTGTGGCTTCGCCCCCACATGGCTACGATCGCTCTGATTGGCTGTTAAAAGTGAAACAGCCAATCAGAGCGATAGTAATATTTCATCAATGAAAATTGATGAAATATTACAATCCAGCCATGGTCAATGCTGCAGTAGCATCGGACATGGCTGGAGACCCAGATCCGACCCCCCCAAGACTCACGGGGCCGATCAACCCCTGATACCGACTGACGGCGGCAATGTGCCACCGCCGTCATCATCTGCTCCCCTCCCCCTTCTCTCTGCTCCCCCCACCTTCTGACCCCCCTCACCCCCCCAGGACCTCCGATGTCCCTCTCTGGCTCCCGGAGTCCCGCCGTCCTGCTTCATGGGCGCCGCCATCCTGGAAAATGGCGGGCGCATGCGCAGTGCGCCCGTTGGCTGCAGATTCATTCATTCATTTTGATCACTGTGATAAACTCTCACAGTGATCAAAATAGAATGAAAAGTAAATAACCCCCTCTTTATCACCCCCATAGGCAGGAACAAATAATAAAATAAACAAATTATTTTTATTTTTCCATTAGGGTTAGGGTTGGAAATAGGGTTAGGGCTAGGGTTAGGGTTGGAAATAGGGTTAGGGTTGGAATTAGGGTTAGGGTTGGGATTAGGGTTAGGGTTGGAATTAGGGTTAGGGTTGGAATTAGGGTCAGGGTTAGAACTAGGGTTAGGGTTGGAATTAGGGTTAGGGTTGGAATTAGGGTTAGGGGTGTGTTGGGGTTAGGGTTATGGGTAGAGTTGGGATTAGGGTTAGGGATGTGTTGGGGTTAGGGCTGTGGTTAGGGGTGTGTTGGGGTTAGGGTTCGAGTTAGAATTGAGGGGTTTCCACTGTTTAGGCACATCAGGGGGTCTCCAAACGCGACATGGTGCAACCATTGATTCCAGCCAATTTTGCATTCAAAAAGTCAAACGGTGCTCCCTCCCTTCCAAGCCCCAACGTGTGCCCAAACAGTGGTTTACCCCAACATATGGGGTATCAGCATACTCAGGAAAAATTGCACAACAACTTTGGTGGTCTAATTTCTCCTGTTACCCTTGGGAAAATAAAAAATTGGGGGCTAAAAACTTATTTTTGTGGAAAAAAAATGATTTTTTTTATTTTCATGTTTCTGCGTTATAAACTTCTGTGAAGCACTTGGGGGTTCAAAGTGCTCACCAGACATCTAGATAAGTTCCTTAGAAGGTCTAGTTTCCAAAATGGGGTCACTTGTGGGGGGTTCCACAGTTTAGGCACACCAGGGGCTCTGCAAATGTAACATGACGCCCGCAGACCATTCCATCAAAGTCAGCATTCCAAAACGTCACTACTTCCCTTCCGAGCCCCGACGTGTGCCCAAACAGTGGTCCCCCCCACATATGGGGTACCAGCGTACTCAGGACAAACTGGACAACAACTTTTGGGGTTCAATTTATCCTGTTACCCTTGTGAAAAAAAATTGTGGGCTAAAAATCTTTTTTTTTTTAGGAAAAAAATGATTTTTTATTTTCACAGCTCTGTGTTATAAACTTCTGTGAAGCACTTGGGGATTCAAGGTGCTCACCACACATCTAGATAAGTTCCTTGGGGGGTCTAGTTTCCAATGGGATCACTTGTGGGGCGTTTCCACAGTTTAGGTACATCAGGGGCTCTGTAAATGTAACATGACGCCCGCAGACCATTCCATTACAGTCAGCATTTCATAGCATCACTACTTCCCTTCCGAGCCCCGACATGTGCCCAAACAGTGATCCCCCCCCACATATGGGGTACCAGCGTACTCAGGACAAACTGGACAACAACTTTTTGGGTTCAGTTTCTCCTGGTACCCTTGTGAAAATAAAAAATTGTGCACTAAAAAATAATTTTTTGAGGAATAAACAAATGTTGTTATTTTCACGGCACTGCGTTATAAACTTTTGTGAAGCACTTGGGGGTTCAAAGTGCTCACTATGCATCTAGATAAGTTCCTTAGGGGGTCTAGTTTCCGAAATGGGGTCATTTGTGGGGGTGTGCCAATGTTTAGGCACACAGGGGCTCTCCAAACACGACATGGTGTCCGCTATCAATTAGAGGTAATTTTCATTTCAAAAAGTCAAATGGTCCTCTTTCCCTTCTGAGCCCTGCCGTGCACCCAAACAGTGGTTCCCCCCCACATATGGGATACCAGCGTACTCAGGACAAACTGGACAACAACTATTGTGGTCCAATTTCTCCTGTTACCCTTGTGAAAATAAAAAATAGCATGCTAAAAAATTATTTTTGAGGAAAAAAAATTGTTTTTTTATTTTCACTGCTCTGCGTTATAAACTTTTGTGAAGCACTTGGGGGTTCAACGTGCTCGCTACACATCTAGATAAGTTCCATAAGGGGTCTAGTTTCCATAATGGTGTCACTTGTGTGGGGGTTTTCACTGTTTAGGCACACAGGGGCTCTACAAACACGCCATGGTGTCCGATAACGATTGGAGCTAATTTTCCATTCAAAAAGTCAAATAGCGCTCCTTCCCATCCGGACCCTGCCGTGCGCCCAAACAGTGGTTTATGACCACATATGAGGTATCTGTGCACTCAGGAGAAACTGCCCAACAAAGTTTAGCATTCATTTTATCCTGTTGCCCATGTGAAAATGAAAAAACTGAGGCTAAAATAAAATTTTTGTGAAAAAAAGTACTTTTTTTTTTACGGATCAATTTGTGAAGCACCTGGGGGTTCAAAGTGATCACTATGCATGTAGATAAGTTCCTTGGGGGGTCTAGTTTTCAAAATGGGGTCACTTGTGGGGGAGCTCCAATGTTTAGGCACACAGGGGCTCTCCAAACGTGACATGGCAACCGCTAAGTGTTCCAGCATGTTCTCCATTCAAAAAGTCAAATGGCGCTCCTTCCCTTCTGAGCCCTGCCATGCACCCAAACAGTGGTTTATGACCACATATGAGGTATCGGTGTACTCAGGGGAAATTTCCCAACAAATTTTAGGATCCATTTTATCCTGTTGCCCATGTAAAAATGAAAAAATTGATGCTAAAAGAAAATTTTTGTTGGAAAAATTAAAATGTCCATTTTTTCATTCCACGTTGCCTTAGTTCCTGTGAAACACCTGAAAGGTTAATAATCGTCTTGAATGTAGTTTTGAGTAGCTTGAGGGGTGCAGTTTTTAGAATGGTGTCACTTTTTGGTATTTTCTGCCATATAGACCCCTCAAAGTGACTTCAAATGTGAGGTGGTCCCTAAAAAAATGGTTTTGTAAACTTTGTTGTAAAAATGAGAAATCACTGGTCAATTTTAACCCTTCTAACTATATAACAAAAAAAAATGTTGTTTCCAAAATTGTGCTGATGTAAAGTAGACATGTGGGAAATGTTATTTAATAACCACTTTGTGTCACATAACTCTCTGGTTTAGCAGAATAAAAATTCAAAATTTGAAAATTGTGAAATGTTCTAAATTTTTGCCAAATTTCAGATTTTTTCACAAATAAACGCACATATTATTGACCTAAATTTACCACTAACATGAAGCCCAGTATGTCACAAAAAAAATCTCAGAATCGCTAGTATCCGTTGAAGCGTTCCTGAGTTATTACCTCATAAAGGGACACTGGTCAGAATTGCAAAAAATGGCCTGGTCATTAAGGTCAAAATAGGCTTGGTCATGAAGGGGTTAATGGTTGTCTGAGGAAGATTCTGCCACACTGATTGCACTTGGCCAAATAATCAAGATCTTCTGCTGACAGCTCCTGTGTGTGATGTCCCAAATGTGCTCAATGAGAGACAAGTCGGAGACAATGGTTCCATGGCTAAATCCATGTAACGCTAAACTATTGTTGTACCTTGTATGAAAACTCAGAGGGGTCCGTCTATCATATATACTGCCACCCTACATCATCCTTAGAGTAAGACATGTGTGACGTTTTCTCATAAAGGCCATTTCATGACATTGCCAGCATGGTCTCCAGACCTGTCTCTGGCTATCATTGCATCCAAGACAAAAACAGGACTCATCCGTCAAAAGGATAGACCTCTATTCCGGCCTCCATTACTGTCTTGCTATTTCATGACAGCTATTGAGAGCTTTGAGCTATCTTTGAGATGGCTATTGAGAGTGGTGGCATGAAGTCAGTGAAACACCTGTAGCTGAACATCTGGTTCGTAGACCAATGTCCAGCAAACGCCTTCTGATGATCTGTGAAAATACTGTTTAACACCTTACAGCACAAAATAGATTAATTGTGGAACCAGCGGTACGACCATTACGCCAAAGTATACCAGGAGATGTTTTTCAACACAACGTCAGGCTGCAGATTGCTCTTGCTACTTTCAACCCCTCCACGTGGCATAATGTGCTTCCATGGCCTGCACCATCTCTGTCTTGTTTCCCCATGGTGCACATCTGGGACATCATTAGTTGGCAATTGCAAAGGGAACAGCAAACCGCATTCAGCGAGGCAGAACAGTCCTCAAACAACCATTAATATAACATATATTATTAGTATTCAAGACTGTAAGTTCAAGGATTTCTACTGGTGGCGCTCATACTCCATATTGAATAAATCAAGATGTTTTGAATATTTTGTCTATCCATCCTGTGATTTCCATAATTCCATGACTTTTCCTTCTTGGTGTTGCAATTTCAATGTTGAGGAGAGTATATTGACAGGAGATTCAATTTGCATGTAAGGTGACAACTGGACTGTTCATCAGAGGCAGCGGTACTGTTATCTGGACGTTAGATGACTGTCCGAAAAATATATAATTTGTCTTATTGAAAGCATGATAAAGTTGAAGTTATATTTCTCCTGTATTAATTTAGTTTGTTCCTTTTTGCAGATAACTCTACAACGAATTCCTATAATTTACGTCATGACACTTATTGTTCCCGCATTTTTCTTGGTAATTTTGGATATTGTCAGTATGTTCATGCAGATGGATTCTGGAGAAAGAATTGGATTCAAAATAACCCTTGTGTTGGGCTTCTCCGTGCTGCTTTTAATTCTAAACACCATGCTCCCAATATCTGAGGTACCTCCAGTTTTAGGTATGTTGTCAATTTTAATACTGTTTGTGAACTTAGGAGGGTCAACCACGTATATATGGTGGCTATTGAATGAGTGAGTCAGTTGTCTATCCCACCCTTAGCGTAACATGTTTATGCATGGTATGTAGGGCATGTTTATGCAGATTGCCATGGGCCACTCTAGCTCAGTGGGACCTTGTATCTGACAAAGCTTGCTTTTGGCCATCACAGTCATCATTGGAGTTACCCTCCATATATTTCTTGCCTGTATGAATTTACTGAAGCCCTTACATAATTGCTTTTAACACTGAAAGCGGAGATACTATGGACTTAATAAAATAGTTGCCTTGTTGGTCATAGCAGCCTGTCAACTTTTAATTTGCAATTATGGAACGGTGCTTCAAAATAAAGAGTAGTCAGGGAGTCTCTGGGCAAGGAGTGAAACCCTTATATTCTTATAGGGAAACTGTCAGCAGGACTATGCACAGCAACCTATAGACAGTGTTAGGTCGGTGCCGTTATACTGATTGCAATGATACCTGGGTGATGAAATCCGATAGATGCTACTGCTGGAGACAATTTTTTTTTTCCTCTAGTAAAATGGCGCCAGCGGCACCTTCTCAGTAGCATTTATCGGATCACAGTACACATTCTGCACCTATTGAAGTTTACATTGCACATAGCGGAACTGTATCTAATGTTGCAGCCAGAAACCCCAAGACCTTATTGCAAAATTAAGAGAGCCCTTAACTATCATGGGTCTTTAACCCTGGTTCAGGGGCATCTCCAGCACTATCTGGAGATAGGCCACAAACTTTGCATTATTAATTCATAAAATGAGCAAAATAAACAATTGTAATGAAAAAAGAACAATAAGTACGAACCTTCATAAGTGAGAATCTTTAGGGGCAATGAGCCTGAGAGGCCAAGGAGGTCACACCTGCGCTCCACAAGGATGGCGGTAAAACTGTGTGGCGGAGTTTCAAGCAGCGCCTGTAGATAGGAAGGTACTGGGAGGGGTGGGATCCTCTGCAGCCTGAGGAAGGAGAAAAAAAATGTGTGAGCTGTGCCTGTGAGGCCTATTGCCCCTGATGCAAGGCTAATGGTTTTGATCTCCTCATATGGGAGAATAGGACCTCTAGGGCCCACCAGACTTCCAAGGTCTAGGTGCAACTGGATGTCCTGCACCCACCATAGTTATGCCACTGCTGTTAACTTAATAAGAGACACATTTGCAGAATTACACATGGAAGTGGTTAATGGACTTATTACAGACTTGACCTGTGCTTAACCCCTTTACCCCGATGGTGGTTTGAACGTTAATGACCAGGCCAATTTTTACAATTCTGACCACTATTACTTTATGAGGTAATAACTCTGGAACGCTTCAATCCTGGTAACTCTGAGAATGTTATTTCCTGACATATTGTACTTTATGATAGTGGTAAAATCTCTTTGTTACGACTTGTGTTTATTTGTGAAAAAAACGGAAGTTTGGGGAAAATTTCGAAAATTTTGCAACTTCCAACTTCGAATTTTCATGACCTTAAATCACAGAGATATGTCACACAAAATAGTTAATAAATAACATTTCCCACATGTCAAGTTTACGTCAGCACAATTTTAGAACCAACATTTTTTTTGTTAGGAATTTATAGGGGTTAAAAGTCGACCAGCGATTTTTCATTTTTCTAACAAAATTTGCAAAACCATTTTTTTTTAGGGACCACCTCACATTTAAAGTCACTTTGAGGGGTCTATATGACAGAAAATACCCAAAAGGGACATGATTCTAAAAACTGCACCCCTCAAAGTGCTCAAAACCACATTCCTTAATTGATGTAAAAAGACATAAATCCATGTGACACATTCATTCTTGCACTGAGTGTGTCAAAGGTTGTCATAAATTTATACTCCCAGACCCTCCTGTCTCTCTGAGACTTGAAGTTACCTTTTAATACATCAATTAAAGAATTTTCTCTTCAGACCTTCTGGGGGAATCACACAACAAAGAACTAGACCCCAATAAGAGGACAATAAAACATCCAGACTCATTATCTATGAACTGTTCCAATATTTATCCCTCTCCCATAATGACAATTCTGCTTCACGTCACTTGTCTTATCTATTGCGTTATTTCTGTGCTGTTTTGTGTATAAATATGTAATTCTTCAGATTTTGTATTAGTCTAGCCTGATGAAGAGACCGGAGTAGTCTAGAAAGCTTGCAATGTGTTACCATCTTTTCAGTTAGCCATTAAAAGGTATCAACCACTGAGGACTCTCAATTCTAAATATTTTGGAAATGTCCTTGTGATTTTGCGTACACAGGTTCTGTACAGTTGTGGCCAAAAGTATTGACACCCCTGCAATTTTGTCAGATAATACTCAGTTTCTTCCTAAAAATGATTGCAAACACAAATTCTTTGGTATTATTATCTTCATTTAAATTGTCTTAAATGAAAAAACACAAAAAGAATTGTCCTAAAGCCAAATTGGATATAATTCCACACCAAACATAAAAAAGAGGGTGGACAAAAGTATTGGCACTGTTCGAAAAATCATGTGATGCTTCTCTAATTTGTGTAACTAAGAGCACCTGTAACTTACCTGTGGCACCTAACAGGTGTTGGCAATAACTAAATCACACTTGCAGCCAGTTGACATGGATTAAAGTTGACTCAACCTCTGTCCTGTGTCCTTGTGTGTACCACATTGAGCATGGAGAACAGAAAGAAGACCAAAGAACTGTCTGAGGACTTGAGAAACCAAATTGTGAGGAAGCATGAGCAATCTCAAGGCTACAAGTCCATCTCCAAAGACCTGAATGTTCCTGTGTCTACCATGCGCAGTGTCATCAAGAAGTTTAAAGCCCATGGCACTGTGGCTAACCTCCCTAGATTTGGACGGAAAAGAAAAATTGACAAGAGATTTCAACGCAAGATTGTGCGGATGTTGGATAAAGAACCTCGACTAACATCGAAACAAGTTCAAGCTGCCCTGCAGTCCGAGGGTACAACAGTGTCAACCCGTACTATCCGTCGGCGTCTGAATGGTAGGAGACCCAGGAAGACCCCACTTCTTACCCCAAGACATAAAAAAGCCAGGCTGGAGTTTGCCAAAACTTACCTGAAAAAGTCTAAAACGTTTTGGAAGAATGTTCTCTGGTCAGATGAGACAAAAGTAGAGCTTTTTGGGCAAAGGTATCAACATAGAGTTTACAGGAGAAAAAAAGAGGCATTCAAAGAAAAAAACACGGTCCCTACAGTCAAACATGGTGGAGGTTCCCTGATGTTTTGGGGTTGCTTTGCTGCCTCTGGCACTGGACTGCTTGACCGTGTGCATGGCATTATGAAGTCAGAAGACTACCAACAAATTTTGCAGCATAATGTAGGGCCCAGTGTGAGAAAGCTTTGTCTCCCTCACAGGTCATGGGTCTTCCAGCAGGACAATGACCCAAAACACACTTCAAAAAGCACTAGAAAATGGTTTGAGAGAAAGCACTGGAGACTTCTAAGGTGGCCAGCAATGAGTCCAGACCTGAATCCCATAGAACACCTGTGGAGGGATCTAAAAATGGCAGTTTGGAGAAGGCACCCTTCTAATATCAGGGACCTGGAGCAGTTTGCCAAAGAAGAATGGTCTAAAATTCCAGCAGAGCATTGTAAGAAACTCATTGATGGTTACCGGAAGCGGTTGGTCGCAGTTATTTTGGCTAAAGGTTGTGCAACCAAGTATTAAGCTGAGGGTGCCAATACTTTTGTCTGGCCCATTTTTGGTGTTTTGTGTGAAATGATCAGTGTTTTGCTTTTTGCTTCATTTTCTTTTGTGTTTTTTCATTTAAGACAAATTAAATGAAGATAATAATACCAAAGAATTTGTGATTGCAATCATTTTCAGGAAGAAACTGAGTATTATCTGACAAAATTGCAGGGGTGTCAATACTTTTGGCCACAACTGTATGTGCGCTAATGAAAACATGACAGCTAACACCCGGCTCTCACTGTTAGGCACCGTTCCCAGCAGTTTTTAACCCCAAAATACTGCAATCAATATTGATCACAGCATTTAGAAGACAGGGAGAGGGAGTGGCTTCCTCTCCCCTCCGAATGTTACCTCTGGGATATCATCGCGAGGACCCGATCGTTGCCATGGTGATTCGATGTCGTCATGCTAACAGTTGCCTCAGCAAGCTAGCAAGCTCGTTCGACTATGTTTAGGGATGAGAAAACCCAAATGGTAAAGCTTGGGGTCTGTACCGAACATCTAGCGTCTTTGAACGGACCACAAACATGGACTTCTTCAGAAAATCCATGTTACTGTGTAGGGTTGGTGGGCCGGGCTGGGGGGTGGTCCCTCTGTTTACCGCGCAGTGACGTACAGACACAAGCTGGAGGCAAGTTTCGGGTGCAACAGGTCCAAGTTTATTCTTTCTCGCCGTCCGCCAGACGGCCTCACAGTACACCGCACTTCCTTCACAGCACTCCGGTTACAATACACAAGGGGACACCATGCTTTCTCCAGGGACGTCTATATATGTACCATCTCCCTCTTCACTCTGTGACGCTTCTGACAGCTCCGTCACTGTGGCTGCCGTAGGCCTGTACACCAACAGTAATGTTACTGGTCGCACGTCGTTCCAAGCACGGTGTCATACACCCGGAGCCTCGTCTATCGTGTCAGGACCACCCCCTGACTTTCTCTCTCCTCAGTCCCCCTGGTTGGGTTTTCCTCACAGTGCCACAACTGTCACAGTCTCCTCGTCACTTGAGCTCCCTCTGGGGACTGGAACTTTCTGGAACCCTCCTGTCAAATTTATATCTTTCCCGGTTCCCTCTAACTCTGCCCCCCATGACCAATGGTTTCTTAAGCCCTAAGTTGATGTCAAGTCCTATGCTCACACTCCTCCCTGCCCTCTAATGGTCAATCCAAGGTACTGCACGTCCACTACACTTTCCTAGCTGTTTCCCCACTGTACTAACTGACGCCTGTCTAAACTGTGCAAACCTTCCTTTTTCTATTCTGACAAGTTCGTCCGTCCGTCAGGTCACCTTCCCTATACTCCTCCTTCCTTTGTCTATTGTCGTCCTCGACAATCGTAATCCCTGCTTTCGTCGTTCTGAAGCTTACCCTACCTTCTGTTGTCGGACTAGCTGTTGGGCCAAACCCACTACCCGCAGGGGCCGAACCAAACTGGGAGCACCATGCTCCGAGCAGCCTACTGCTACTTGCCAGCGCGCACGCCACATGACAACGTCTTTCAAATTGGGCTAGGTACACCTGGATTCTCTTTCCGGTGTGTACCTTTCCCTACTCTCCCCTTCTGTCACCTTCCACTATCCGGTACGCCATGATCGAGGCCTTACACCTACCAGATCATTGTCGGCGTCCGCCTTCTTCCTTCAGGGGTGTCCGTGGTGTCAGGGACCTGACCTAGG
Source organism: Dendrobates tinctorius (assembly GCF_039654945.1). NCBI lineage: Eukaryota > Metazoa > Chordata > Amphibia > Anura > Dendrobatidae > Dendrobates > Dendrobates tinctorius. The sequence continues at coordinate 3,678,953 of NW_027361677.1, forward strand.
ACGACTGTCTTTCTCACGTCTTCCATCTCTTTGCCTTTCTTTTGGTTACACGTCATGGTCGGCGTCTCAGTCTCCCAGACCTTCTCAACACATAGATCCCTTTGGATCTCACACTTCCCTTTGGTCGCTCAGACCCTCTCTTACCCGGACCTGTTGCATTTTCTTGTGCATATTATGCATCAAAACAACTAATATCACAAGTACCCCATTTTCTTACATCTTTTCTATTGCTTGTTAAAACCAACATATAATAAACATAAACATAACAGATTTTCTTCTCCCCCTTCCTTTAACATGGTCACTTCCTCTCTCCTTACATCCCCGCTTTTATCAGGCTTAACACACAAAAACTTCAATTTTTATATTAAACTTTTTTTTTTCATTAACTTGGATGCAAACTGTCCTTGTGCTTTGCACAATGGTGCAACGAAAATTCGAAAGTTCAAGCCACCTCCTAGTGGCCGGCAGCGAGGGGCCCCACAGCCGTGGAGCTCCTGGGATGTAAGGAGTGTCCTGTGAGTTCTTTCTTCGGGGGCTCGTGACCTTCGGACTCAGCAATCACAGCTACCGCGTAGTAGCCGCGGGGACAGTACTCTTTGTAGTACGACACCAAGTCCCCCTCGTGTAGAGCCCGGCCGTGACGAATAGAGGCCACATTAAGATAAACCTTCTGGCCGGTAGCCAGATCGCGTATGAACCCATACCCCTGGGTATATTTGTATACACGAGCTGTCCCATAGATCGTGTCGCCGCCATGCCAACCTCCCCCTTTGCATTAAGCAGGTTCCATACTTCCTGCTCTCCGGCTTTCTTCTTTTTCACCACTCCTGCGACCCAAACGGAGGGTCCGATGTGAGCCCGGAAGTCCGGTGGGCGGGACTTAGTCGGGGGCAAAATCAGGGCAGAGGCGGCTGGTGATGTCTGTTGCCCAGCAGCCGCTGGGGCCGGGTGGCGGATAGGGGCAGGCAGGTCTTCCAGATGTGGGGCCACAGGGATTGACAAATAGGCCTCAGACGACTCCAACACCGGCCTAGCTGCGGCCGCGGGGTAGGCCGCACCTGGAACTTCAGACTGAGCCGGAACAGCGGCCGCTTTCAGAGATGAGGTCGCTATCAGCAGAGATACCGCAACAGCGTCTTCTGGTGGCAGGCTCCGCAACGGCGACACCTAGCAGGATGGCTCGGGGTCGGGAGCGGAGACCTCGCTTAGCTCCGCGTAGACGGTAGGACCTTCCCTGGTCAGGCTCTCGGGGGTACAAGATGCTGGGTGCTGCGGCTGTATGGTGGGGGCCGCCTGCGGAGCCACTGATGGGGCCGGGGGAACTCTTACCTTCCCTGGCACCGTGGCCTTCGTCACGTTATTGCGCGGCTCCTCCTGCAGTCTCCGCTCTTCACCCCGCCGTCCGGCGGGGCTAGCCTCCAGGCTCAGGAGCTCCGCGGGAAGGTTTCCAGCTGGTATCTTTGGTGGCCGCTCCTGCTGGCTCCACAAAGGCTCCACTTCTCTGCTCGACATCCAATTTTCTGCCCGTGACTCTGAGAAAGGCATTTTCTGGCGTGACTCGACCTCCCGGCGCCACCGCCACTCCAGGCGCCCGATGCCCCGACATCCACAGCGCTGCATATCGTCCGATGGGCAGCACTCGAATGGCGCCAGACAGCCGCAGCCAAACTTTTCCTCTATGCCACTCCCTCTGTTGGGTGGGGCGACAGCAGGCCTTTCCACCCACTTGTCAGGGTCCAATATGTGGGAGTATCGGCCTCCCGGTACATATCGCAGTCCCCAGGGGTATGTAGGAGGGGGCCCCAGTCCACCGGGAACAACGGCAAACACCCGGATCTCTCCTCTGCGCTGAAGCAGCACCGCCATCCTGCACCAGACCTGGTACCGTCCCAGATCCTCTGCTGGCAACGCAGGTACGCCACAGCACTCTCAATTTGTAATCCACTGGTTGATAATTTGTAATCCACAGGTATTTGTAATCCACACAGTGCAGTACAAGTCCGTTCCCACTCCTCAGAGGCAGGCCTGCCGCAGAAGATATTGTATTAGCGGCATTGATCCTGCCGAATATGCCAAGTGTAGGGTTGATGGGCCGGGCTGGGGGGTGGTCCCTCTGTATACAGCGCATTGACGTACAGACACAAGCTGGAGGCAAGTTTCTGGTGCAACAGGTCCAAGTTTATTCTCTCTCGCCGTCCGCCAGACGGCCACACAGTACACCGCACTTCCTTCACAGCACTCCGGTTACAATACACAAGGGTTCACCGTGCTTTCTCCAGGGACATCTATATATGTACCGGCCCCCTCTTCACTCTATGACGCTTCTGACAGCTCCGTCACTGTGGCTGCCGTAGGCCTGTACACCAACAGTAATGTTACTGGTCGCACGTCGTTCCAAACACGGTGTCCTACACCCGGAGCCTCGTCTATACTGCAGTACTTCGTGTGAGGACCACCCCCCTGACTTTCTCTCTCCTCAGTCCCCCTGTTTTTTTTTTTCCTCACAGTGCCACAACTGTCACAGTCTCCTCATCACTTGAGCTCCCCCTGGGGACTGGAACTTTCTGGAACCCTCCTGTCAAATTTATATCTTTCCCAATTCCCTCTAACTCCGCCCCCCATGACCAATGGTTTCTTAAGCCCTAAGCTGATGTCAAGTCCTATGCTCACACTCCTCCCTGCCCTCTAAAGGTCAACCCAAGTTACTGCACGTCCACTACACTTTCCTTCTGTTTCCCCACTGTACTAAGTGACACCTGTCTAAACTGTGCAAACCTTCCTTTCTCTATTCTGACAAGTCCGTCCGTCCGTCAGGTCACCTTCCCTACAACTGTTTGGGTTCAGCAACCTGAACAAACGTTGTTCAAAGGCTACAGCGCAGCCATTCAATAATTAATGTGTGGGCACTTCCAGCTCAATCACAGCCATGTCACGTCTTATAGACTTCCCTCTATTACTTTGCTTTCATTTCTGTGAATTCTGTGATTTTGATGACTTTGAGGGGTGCACTTTTTAGAATGGCATCACTTTTGGATATTTTCTGTCATATGGTTCCCCCAAAGTCATGAAGCCAAAAATAAGCAACTTTTCAAAGCATTTCACACCAGAATAGTGGTTTCAATCTTTGATGATTCAAACCTTAGGTGTTTTAGACAGTTTTTAAAATCTACCTATTTCCAAGCAGTCTGTCCATTTATCTTCATTTTCTATAAACCTATTTTTTTACTCTTGGACAGGTATCTTTTGCTGTGTGGTCATGGCGGTCATGGTGATCAGCATACTTGGATGCGTTGCTGTTTCTTATATGATAATGCTATCCGAAACTCAACCAACCGTCCCTTTGTGGATAAAATGTTGGATTTTGAAATACCTGGCACGTATTCTTTGCTTTAAGAGGAAGTCTTTTATGAAATATGGGATCACCTTTCCAGAAGTAGAAACATGTAAGTAGATGTACGGTATGTAGGGGAATGGGAGGATAATAGAATAGCTATAAATTCTGATATAAAGGGAACCTGTCACCTTCAGAAATGCTATTTACCTGCAGATATGGTGGTAATCTCTAGGTAAATAACATTTAAATCATGGCTAATAGGCTTAGTGGAGCAACAGCTCCATGGAGAAAATTAGGTAATATTTTTCCTGCACTTGCTCAGTTCCAGTCATCAGGGCAGGCTCCGGAGCAGGTTATCAGTCAATGTTATGGGGAGAGGTGTATATTGAGTAGCCCCTGCACCACCCCAATGATTGGAAGCGAGAGGCTGCATAGAGAATAAAACTATTTTCTCCCTGTAGCTTAGGTAAGCCTGGTTTAAAGAGGACCTGTTATCAGATCAAAAGTGCCCACTTATTCTTATTTTATTCCCGCTGCTCCCCAGAGTATTGTTCTTTTTTCTTTTTCTTTTTTAAATCCATCATACGGTTCCAGAAATATGGGCCTTTTTGTTTAGTACTAATTTTTACGGTCAAGGGGAAGTGGCTCACAGGAATTTCTGGGGGTGAGTCTTTAGGATGCTTTGCATTATTATCCATAGAGCCACGCCCCCATGTATAAACCGTAAAAATGAGTGCTTAAACAAAAAGGGCCATATCTCTGGAACTGTATACAGGATTTAAAAAAAAAGAAAAAAAATGCGTCATGGGAGCAGCATGAATGAAATAAAACAAAAAACTGTCCTCTTTTGACCTGGTGACAGGTCCTCTTTAAATACTATTTACTTGCAGATGAACCCTATATCAGCAGGTAAATGTAGTTTCTGGACATATCAGGTTCCCTTAAAGTCTTCATATTTCATTTTAGATGTTAATAGCAGGGAGGTAGAAGAGCAAAGGCTGGAATCTGAAAGGAAGTTTGAAAGAGACAAGAAAGATAGTACGGAGGTGAAGATGTTGAAGATGCTTCTGCTACAAGTCAAGAAGATCCACAAGAACATTGTAGAGTCTGGTGAAATTAATGAGGTCATGACAGAATGGCATGCCGCAGCCATCGTAGTGGACCGACTCATCGTTATAATATACCTCTGTATTGTATTCATTTTATTTGTTACTGTTTTCATAATATGGTTCAGATAATTGGACTTTGTTGTGATGAGCAACTATCTAATATGCTGCTATCTTCTGGAAGAGGGAGCAATCTTAACATAGATAAAGGGAATTTGACCTCTTCATATTCATGTGATGGTTATATTTAATGTTAAAGTTTGCTGTATCATGATGTATAATACATTACATGTTAAGTTAAAGTTTGTTTTGTCTGTTTTTCTTGAATATTGGCCACGGGAACGATAGTCCATTAGCAGTCTCACAAGCCTGTAAGAAGTCCCCTCAGAAGACAACCTATTTGGAGTCAACCACTGGAGCCAACTGCTTTTATCTTTATTTTTCCAGCATGCATCAGCATTCATCTCAGGGTATGTGCAGACGATCAGAAAACGCTGCGGGTTGGACATTGCATACTTGTTCAGCGTCCAACCTGCAGCGTCCAGATGTTACAGCATAGTGGATGGGATTTTACAAAATCCCATGCCCACTATCCGTCCAGAGATGCCCGCCCATCACCAAGACATGTGGAGTGTCTCTCCAGACTGCTGCATGTCAATTTCTTTTGCGGAGACGCGAGTCTCCGCAAGAGAAATCTCACCCATACATTGTATTGGATGCTGTTCAGTGAACACATGCGGATTCACCTGTGTTCAATAGAAGGCAGCGCTTGGGACGCAGTGAACATGTTCTGCGTCGAAAGTGCTGCCAGTTCCGGATCGTCTGCACATACCCTCAATGTTCTGAATAACAGAATCAGCAAGATCCCTGTAAATGTAATTTTTCTCCTACCTTTTGTTCCTCTTGAATTTCACTTCATTGCCTGCATCCAGTTTGCCCACATGTTCCTCTTCCAGGCTGGAAGCTTTCTGGGCTTATTTTCTCAGCTCACAGTCAGATGTAGCACCTCCCAGCCTCAGTGTCCAGCACTTTTCTCGGTACACCCGCTACATACTCATTATTTGTTGGTATCTGCCTGTCTTGACTTGAGGGCTCAGTCCCGCGTCCAATCACATCACAGCTTTTCTCCCAGCTTCTGTACTCAACCCTCTAACATCTTCATAGCTCCTCCTCCTCAGGGGGCGTGGCTCCTGTCTGCTCAGTGCATAAATTAAATTATACTACTCACCTCTTCTTTCTCCTGTGATTGGAGTCTCCTGAGGAGAAAGAAGAGGTGAGTAGTATAATTTAGATTTCAGGAGAATGCACATCTCTGTGTTTGGAGGCTGTGGCTCTACCACTGAGCTACAGTCCACTATGAGACTAACAGGAGAATTTGGTTATCTTGACCCCTAATGCAGGTAATAAATCCAGAAGCAGCTTATATGAGTTAGTAGAGATACATTGTGTGTATATAACAATGCATTTTTATGGTGCATGTATACTGTGGTGAAGAACAAGATTCTTTGCTCTTATAAAAGTAGTAAAAATAATTAAGCAATTGTAAGTATATATATAGATATATACACACTTACTTTTTCTTGTGCATCTCTCCCCAGGTCTCAAACCTACAACCCTAACATTACAGACAGGAGGTTTAAGCTGCTGAGCCACAAGCATTGATGACTTTATGGGCATACTTGTGTGTACTTGATCTGTATTGCAGGCTCTGACTACAAGCAGATTGTATATTGCTATCTACAATGGATGTTTCTGTATTCTAGAGGGAGAATGAGAGATTTTTTCATTCTATAAAATTACTAAAAGTAATAATGAAAAACACTTGATAATGAAAAAAATAATGTCATTTTAATGCATTTTTTAAAAAATAATGAACATCACAAATCATCAAATAACATGGACATATTTGGTGTCCCTATAATCGTAAAACTTACACAACACAGCGATCAGATTTACGAGTATCAGTTAATGATGTAAAAAAATTGGCTGTGTAACCGTCCAGGCAAAGTGGATGTGATTTGAAGTCAGCAAACAATATTTTACACTATTTAAAAGTTAGTATTTATCTATATGCTCATCTCTCCACCTGCTTACAGGTGTTCTTCATTTCCCTTTTCTTCCACTCCTACGTCTTAAATGTCTTATATATAAGTAGAGATGGATAGATACCTGTTCGGCTGAACAGTTACAAAAAGTTTGGGTTTGGGAACCAGAATAGTACCCGGACCCAAACCCAAACACCATTCACTTGAATGGGGGGCCAGAACATCCAGTGTTTTCCACACTGTCATGTGCATGACATCACAGCAAACACCGCTTGATCCTGCTGATCGATTGTCTTCAGTCTGTATTCTATACACTTCATGTATTTCAAGACACATGTATACAGTTATTGTTTTACATATATAATGGTACATCGACAGTGTGTTTTGCAAGAACCATAAGATCACGCAGCAACAAGAGTCAGAAAAGGCTTCAGTGGATTCCAGCAGGTAAAAGGCATTTTGCAGCTTTTGGTCCAGAAGCCACTGGATTTCTGATGTTCTCACTGTACGAGAATCCTGAATGTGAATGTCTCTGCAAACACCAAGTTCCAATTGATTAGGCAAATTGGATTTAAGTGTAATACAGATGTAATTTTTTATATTTTTTCAAATAAACTCATGGACAATAGAGTGTCATTGAAATCAATCTCAAACACCTGTGATAATCAGTTTGACAGGTGAGCCGAATTGAAGGAAAACTACTGAAGAAGGATGATCCACATTATTAGGCAGCCACAGGTTTCAAGTAACATGGGAAAGAGAAAGAATCTTTGTTGCCGAAAAATGTCACATAGTGCAATTATATGAAAATATTAGATATTTCACAAAAACTTAATTGCAATCATTTTAGTGTGAAGAGATTTGTGTCTGATACAGAGCACAGATGCACAGATGGATTCATGCAGATAAAGGCAAAATGAGGAAGGTTTCTGGAGTTTAGTTTAGTCTTTTTCCAATTAGAAATCGTCCAGACTTGAATTTGTAAAATAATTTGTTATTTATTGATCATACTAGCAAGGAGACAGAATGACAGCCGAACAAAGATGTCAGCACAATCTCCTGTCTGCTTCAATTCAACTTCATCACGTTTAAATAGATAAGGATAAAGGCATGTCTTAACAAAAACTTTAGCTTGGAAAGTACAGAGTTGCAGAAATAGAAATGTAAAGGCACATATGATGGTCATACAGCTTGACTAGAAGCATTCTGTTAGGTACGATACCAAGAAAATCAAGCGAAGACACCTTTGTTTGTACGTTAGATAAGGGAAACTAGATAAAAACCACAAATGTTAACACACATATCTAGCGTGCACAATACTTCAACTGAATATTGTTCTAAGTCTAGGAGGTTAAATGTCATACTATACTTAATGCATGCAATATCATATATAAGAGAAAGAACATTATTACAATAATTATGACATTCCCTCATCTTGTAATAAAATCATTTATCTGTACACATCAGAGCTTTAGTTTTCATTTGACATATTTCACAGAAGCTCTTTATATAACAGAGCATTTTTTAATCTCAAGGAAGAGTATTATGTTCGGAATTATTATCATTGAGTTCCAAAGTCTTTGTTCCCTGATACATTGCTTTTGCTATGGCAGAGTCAATCTGTCTTTGAACAAGTCCTCTAATGCAAACGATTAGCAGACTGGCCACGATGGCAAGCGATATCGACTCAGAAGGGAAAAGTCCAAACCATTTTCCAAACCATCCTTCAATCCAGGAAGTAAATATGTCATCCTATCCATAGTTTTCAGCTAATTCATTAGTCAGGGCAGTCAGTCCATCAAGAGGTTTGGAGATACTTCCATCAGGAGCTTTGGCCATGTCCCTGTTGACAACAGGTGGAATGGCATGATTGCCTGGATTACCGCACAATCTCCTCAGGAACCATGTGGTCATTTGGCTCTTATTCTTTTGTCACCACATAAACACAATATATCTGCTCTCAGGGTAGTCTAGTTTGACCATATGGCTGAGTAGTTGGTGCTGTGAGAAACATTGATTCCGTTCTCTACAAAAGTCATCTTGGAGCTCAAGAAAGTCGTGCCCATGCCCTGGAAGACTAAAACAAGTATGACAGCTTGTTCCTTATCTCCGCATCCTTTACATAACAGGCAGAAGTCCACTAACATGGTAGCCTCCTGCCCAATTTCAAAAGTAAGATTTAAAATCTTAAATTCAAAACCATTCCGCCGCCCTGGACTTTCCTCTCCTTCTGGGTCTATTCCTCTCCAATCTCCCATCACCATGGTCACAAAGAATATACATGTGACTAACATTGATGTATATATCCTAGATCTAACCGTCCTGTCCGGGTAGGGGGATGAATGGGAGTCTTCACCAGTTTGAGATAAGGTTTCCCTTGTGGAAAACCTCCCTTTGTAGCTGGACTTATGACAAGCAAGTGAGATCCTGCTCTGTACCTACATGTCTGACAAGTTTACAGTGTGAGAGATGGATCCAGGAGGCGCGCTCAGAAATCTTGACCGCAGTAGGAGTCGTCAACAGGAGTTGATAAGGACCCTCACAATTAGGATGGTGTCAGTGTTTCTTCTTTATCATCTTCATAAGGACCCAGTCCGCAGGTTTCACAATCTCAGGTTTTGTTAGCGGCTTTCCTGAAACAAAATTAAACAAAATCAGGAGTAGAAACTTCTTTGTGAGTTAATATCTTAGCCATGTATTCTGCTAATGTTCAGTCAACTTCCTCATCTATTCTTTTAAAGGGTTTTAGCTGAGGTAACAGAAAGGGTCTCCCGTATATGTTTTCAAAGGCTGTCAGCCCTACAGATGTTGATGTCCAATGAAAGGCAGTACAGACAATTTTTCCCTGTTTTCAGCATGGTTTGTCTCAACTTGTTTTTCAAGATTCCATTGTGTCTCTTGGCCAGTCCGGCGGAATGAGGATGGTAGGCACAGTGGTTTTTTTTATTCAGTTGACAATGTTTAAGCTAATAATGATATTACCTGGTTTACAAAGTGTGGACCATTGTCACTATGTATTTTTTCTGGAACTCCAAATCTTAGTATGATTTCCTTTAGAAGGGCCTTCACTAATGTTAATGAATCAAGGTGGACAGTTGGAAAAACTTCAATCCACCTGCTGAAAGCATCTATAATAACAAGGCAGTGCTTTTTCCCTTCACACTTGTTTAGTTCAATAAAATCCATACAAATGTGTTGGAATGGGTATTCAGGGTGTGGAAATTGTCCTCGCTTTGGTATCAGATTCCCTTGAGAATTGTTTTATGTATAAGCAATACAGGCTGAACAATTTTTTTAATAGTTAGTAAAGCCATACACCATAAATACCTTAGATATCTTCTCTACCATCCCTCCTGCAGGGCCAGTTTTAGGCAAAGTTGGGCCCTAGGCAAAGTTTAAAATGGGGCCCCAAATGCTAACATATTGCACATCACACAGAAGCATTTCAGTTGTAGTTACATGTGCTGAGTTCAGGACGCTAAATGAGTGTGATTGACAATATTGAAGTCGTTCGATGTTTGTTCCCTGGCCTCTTTCCACCATCGGAGAAAGAATGATGGGGACAGAATGATCACTAATAGATCAATCTGTCCCCATACGGTATCATGTTATCAGCAGCACATCTACAGTTTACACTGGCGATGTGCTGCTGAGAAAAATGATTTTTGTTCCGGCATAAACAATCCTATCACTCGATGAATAGGCAGCATTTTGCTTGTTTAGTGTAATACACCCCATAGTCCTCCATATATTCTAATGTGCCCCATAGTCCTCCATATTGTAAAATGCACACCCCATAGTCTGCCATATAATATAATAAGCCCCATAGTCCTCCATATAGTATAATACACTCCTCAGTCCTCCATATAGTATTATACACTTCCCATAGTCCTCTATATAGTATAACACACTCCTCATAGTCCGCCATATATTAAAATACACTGCTCAGTCCTCCATATAGTATAATACACTCCTCATAGTGCTCCACATAGTATAATGCGCCACCATAGTCATCCATGTAGTACAATTCACTTCCCATAGTATAATGCACCCAATAGTTCTTCATATCGTATAATGTATTCTCCATAGTCCACATATAGTATAATGCAGCCACCCCATAGAGCATAATGCAGCCACCCCACAGTTTGTATTATACTCACAATCAGCATTATACACCAATGCCTAGATACCATACTTCGGCATCTGACCAGCCTCACTCCTGATTCTGAATGAGCTGTTCACACCCAGACTAGTGCTTTCCTGTTTTGTTCAGAGACTATTCATAACGTCACAACTGAAAGCCATGCACAGTCTCTGCCAGACCCCCTCCGGCTTCAACCTCCCCATGCCCTCACACAGTGCAAGGCAGCAGTGGCATGATTTATCAGATAGGACTAGCCAATCCAATCATCTGCTAGCAGAGCAATAAAGCTAAACTGAATGGTGGTAAAGTGAGCAGAAAGCTCCTTCCTTTGGTTCACCTGACAGCGTCATGTAAGTAGTGAAGGACAAAGAAATAAGAAGCAAGATTAAGACACAAATGAGGGAAGAGGTGTGTGTGCTGATAAGGAGGCTGTATGGGCCATCATAAGGAGGCTGTGGCGAGCAACATATATTTAGGGGTCTATCATATACAGTGGGTGAAAAGAAGAAGTATTTGATGCAACCTATTATGACATCATTGTCACCATGGCAACCATTATGATATCATTTTAGCCATGAAAACCTATTATGGCATTTTTGTCGCCATGGCAACCAATTATAACATCATTGTCACCATGGCAACAATTGTGATATCATTGTCACCTTGGCAACCTATTATGGCATCATTGTCACCATGGCAACCTATTATGGCATCATCATTGCCATGGCAACCCATAATGGCATCATCATCGCCATGGCAACCTATTAAGACATCATTTTTGCCATGGCAACCCATTAAGACATCATTGTCACCATAGCAACCCATAATGACATCATCATTGCCATGGCAACCTATTAAGGCATCATTGTCGCCATTACAACCCATTATGACATCATTGTTACCATGGCAACCATAATAACATCATTGTCATGGCAACCAATCATTACATTGTCGCCATGGCAACCATTATGACATCATTGCCATGGCAACCTATTATGACATTGTCACCATGGCAACCTATGACATCATTGTCACCATGGCAACCACTATGACATCATCATGGCAACCTGTCATTACATCATTGTCACCATGGCAACCATTATGACATCATCATTGCCATGGCAACCTATTATGACATCTTTGTCGCCATGGCAACATATTATGCCATCATTGTCGCCAAGGCAACCACTATGACATTATCAGCGCCATGGCAATACTATGGCTTCATTGTCACCTTGGCAACCACTGCAACATCCTCGTCTTCATGGCAACACACTATGGCATCATCATAGCCATGACAACTCACTATGATATCATTAATGCTATAAAACACACTATGACATCGTCACCATGGCAACTATTATGACATCATCTCCATGGCAACCTATTATGACATCTTTGTCGGCATGGCAACCTATTATGGCATCTTAATAAATCCAAAAATGTGTAAGGCCTTAAAAGATGGCACTTCAAAATCAGACAAGGATTCAGAAAAGATACTAGAAGCTAAATGCCATAAAATGAAAAAACTTTATTGTGACACATCATGAATAAAAACTTGTTAAAAGAAGATACATTCCACTGACTGCCACCCTGATCTATATGTCCAAAAAAAATAATATGCAGGGTAGGTATCCAAAGCAAGAGATAGCATTAAGCCCACAATGATATCAAAGAGACTAGAATCAATAAGTATACACAGCCTCTATAAAATCCTCATATATATGGTTGAATAAAGAGACTGAACTCTAGGGTCATAAAGCACAGTTGCTCAACGTGAATCCCATCATGAATTTTGTAAATACAGGTACTAAATGCAACACATATGCCCACGTCTATATGGCAGTGTTGGCTACAGGGTACAAGGGTTAATTTAAACTGTATGCGCACATTCAACAAGTAAGAGGCCCTGTTAGTCTTCCACCATAGCTGAAATAGAGGGCACAAGTAAAATAAAAATGCAAACAGTGCAAAAAGGCTTAATGAGAAAAGGACTTACAACCTTAATGATGCAGTGCAGCTCCTCAACGTGCTTTTCGCGTTGGCTTTATCCCATGGCAACCCATTATGACATCATCATTGTCATAGCAAGCATTATGACATCATCGTCACCATGGCAAACTATTATGGCATCATCGTCACCATGGCAACCTATTATGACATTATCATTGCCATAGCAACCTATTATGACATAATTGTCGTCATGGAAACCTATGGCATCATTGTCGAGATGGCAACCCACTATGGCTTTGTCACCTTGGCAACCACTGCAACATCGTTGTCTTCATGGCAACACACTATGACATCATCATAGCCATGACAACTCACTATGATATCATCAATGCTATAAGACACACTATGACATCATCACCATGGCAACTATTATGACATCATCGTCTCCATGGCAATCCATTATGACATCTTTGTCGCTATGGCATCCTATTATGGCATCATTGACGTCATGGCAACCATTATGACATAATTGATGCCATGGCAACCTATTATGACATTATTGTGGCCATGGCAACCGATTTTGACATCACCATCATCATGGCAACCATTATGACATCATCGATGCCATGACAACCTATTATGATATAATTGTCGCCATGGCAGCCAATATTACATCATTCTCACCATAGCAACCAATTATGGCATCATTGTCACCATGGCAACCCATTATGACATCATCATCACCATGACAACCTACTATGACTTCATTGTCGCCATGGCAACTGGCAACCCATTATGACATCATCGGTGGCATGGCAACATATCATGACATCATTGTCACCATGGCAACCATTATGACATCATCACCATGACAACCTATTATGGCATCATTGTCACCAATATAACCCTTTATGACATCATCACCATAGCAACAAATATGACATCATTGCCATGGCAACATATTATGAGATTATTGTCACCATGGCAACCTATCATGAAATCATTGTCACCATGGCAACAATATGACATGCCAACTTATGTTTATACCTGGCGCCTAGGTGTGGGTTACTTCTCAGCAGTCTTTATCTGTTAGGCCAGTCAGTGAAAAGGAGGTCTTGCAAAGCAATTTTTATTTGGATGGACAGAACAGGAGGATTTACTATTGGTATGACACAGGACTCATGGCAGCACTCACCTTTTCTTCTCCAGAAACTCAATCTTACAGATCTCCTAAATAGTCTGTAGGGGGATTCATCAGAAATTATAACATTACCCCAGTGATGTATATGACCATCAGCCATCACAAGTGATGTATATGACCCCCAGCCCTCAAAAGTTTTTTATATGCCCCCCAGCATCTCTTGTGATTTATATACTGCAGTTCCAGTGTATCATGTGAGGTATATGAACCTGCATCTCCTGTGATGAGTACACAGCAGTCCCAGCATCTCCTATTTGATATATATACAGCAGTAACAGCGTCTCCTATGTAATGTATATACAGCAGTAACAGCGTCTCCTATGTGATATATATACAGCAGTAACAGCGTCTCCTATGTAATGTATATACAGCAGTCCCAGCATCTCCTATGTGATGTATATACAGCAGTAACAGCGTCTCCTAAGTGATATATATACAGCAGTAACAGCATCTCCTATGTGATGTATATACAGCAGTAACAGCATCTCCTATGTGATGTATATACAGCAGTAACAGCATCTCCTATGTAATGTATATACAGCAGTCCCAGCATCTCCTATGTAATGTATATACAGCAGTCCCAGCATCTCCTATGTGATGTATATACAGCAGTAACAGCGTCTCCTATGTGATGTATATACAGCAGTAACAGCATCTCCTATGTAATGTATATACAGCAGTCCCAGCATCTCCTATGTAATGTATATACAGCAGTCCCAGCATCTCCTATGTGATGTATATACAGTCGTAACAGCGTCTCCTTTGTAATGTATATGCTTTACAAAACTTATTATCACAAAGATTTGACTGTGCTGGAAAAGCAGTTGTGAGAAACAACATTCTCAATATTACATAACATTAAAGCCGCACCAAAGAGAAGACGCTCCAGACACCACATTAGGGGTGAGTTAATTAACTGATTGATCAACTATATTAGGGTAATTTTCAAATTGATAATTTTGTGCAGCTCTCGAATAATGGTAGAAAATTTCCAAATGGCCCTTGGCAGAAAAAAGGTTCCCCACCCATGCCATACAGAGTGCTACAGCCATAAATAACCAATTATATTACCTTTATACTGCCATTTAGCCCAATGGAGACTTATATAACCCCTGCAATACCACTCCTATCAGTCAAAAGAAAAGCACCATGTGCCATTGTGAGTCAGACCACACATTTCGCATGCAGCTTCATCAGGAAGTACTGGGGCAGCGTCCCTAGTCAGTATATATCGCTTATAGGCTACCTATGATGGCTGTGTAATTGGGTGCAGGCATGCCGTCCATCGGCGCCCCAGAAGTCACACTCCACATGTCTGCACAGTGCGAATTCCGGTTGGATGCCAGGCAGGGGAGGGAGGCAGTGATGACACGGCACACACGTGCACCCACAGGAGGCCAAGATCTTCATATTGCAGATGTGAACATAGTTGGAAATGAATATAGCAATCATTTCAACCATCAGACATTTAAAGTCCATATTCAGGCATTGAGCAGCTACTTTATATAATTCTAAAGCAAGGTATTATCATTCAATACATCTAATAAAGTTGCCATCTTGTGGATAAGTTTTGTTACTACATCTCTGAACCAGAGCCTTTGAAGGAAAATATATACAATTTATTTAGATGAACAAGGTATATATGCAGGGGCATAACGACCGTGGTTGTAGTGGTCTTTGCTGCAACCCGGCGCGGCATATTTATTTCTTTATTTCTGAATCAGAGTCCATACTACTACATGGATGAATATGGGGTGCATTATACTTTATGAATGAATGCTATGGAGTGCATTGGGCAGGAGGAGGGAAATTACACTGGCACAATCCATCAAGGTAATAAAACAGGAAGGAAGATTGGAGAGTTCGAGTTAAGAGGGCAACGTGTGTGGATGTGGAGGAGAAGAGCTGGGAGATTGAGCAGAGAGTTCAGGCTCATTCCCAGCTATAGCGCATGATCTGGAGCCCGGTCTCCAAGGCTGTACGGACACTGATGGTCCTGCAACAGAAACCGGAGGAATAGGAAGCTGTAAATGCTCTATTCCCACATAAGACTCGGAGGCACAACAGCGACGTGTGAGCCAGAAGAGGAAGGCTACATCTGTCTGCCATACGAGGGAGTTCTAAAGAGAATAAGCAAGTGGATCTTCAGTGTAACACAGTACTGCAAGTACCTAAAAATAAGCGCTAGGAAGGAGACTACACAACCCATCTGCATAGAGAGATTCTTAAGTTGCTTCCAGGCTAGCCAGCTCCTGTGCCATCTGTAATCTGGACTGTTGTGAGTTCATTTTCCCCTTCACCATTGAGGTCTGATGAACTCCCTCTTCTGGTGAAGGAAGGTAGTGAGGCTGATTACCAAGCACCTGAGCAGGATGATGATGACTGGGTGACTGGAATTGCTGACTGGATATAAGGCAGCCGACGCCCTTCTGCCTTGCTGGTGATTTCTCAGAGGGATTCTAGGAGACTAGTCTGATTCCTGCTCCTCAAAAGCTAAGTTTTCTGCTCTGCTTTTTGCATTTGTGTTTTGGTTTTGTTTTGCCTTGTTTTTCCGGATTTCTGCCATTCCCTGCTGGGGTGAGCTGAATTCCTTTTTGCTCTGTCTTCAGAAAATATCTGAGTACTGATATAGCGTCTTCAGGGCTTTTTTCCCTATCAGTCTGTTGGCTCTTGTATTGATAGGGTTTTGGCGGATTGCAGACAGCAGCTTTTCTATCCTGTCCTATTTAGTTAGCTTGGGCCCCATCATTTGCTCAGCCTATCTTTCTATCTGTGTGAGTGTTTTTTCATCTTGATTCACCGTCATTATATGTTGGGGGTTGCCTATTGCTTTGGGGTCTGCTCTGGGGCAGTTTAGATTTCCCTTTCTGTCTTTAGGCTATTTAGTTCTCCGGCTGTGATCGAGGGGTCTAGGGCACCGTAGGAACCCCCCACGGCTACTGCTAGTTGTTGTTGATGGGTTCAGAGGTCTGCAATCCGATAGCTGCCAACTTCTTTGGTTTTCTGGACATGGCTAGTATTTCTGTTTTTGCCTCCTACGGTGACTCATTCATAACAGAATCATCAGCCATACCGCAGATCCTAGGGTACTCAATAGCAGGAAAGAATTGTAAAAAAAAAAAAAAAGTGTGTATATTTTTTTTCTATATCTCTGAGGCCGTAGGGGGAATTTTTTTTTCTCTCAATGGAGATAAAGCAATTGTCTGATCGTGTGGAGCAGCTCGCTGCGGAAGTGCGGGGAATTTCCGCCAACCTTGCTCATTCACATGCTGCTGAACCAAAGATCCCTACTCCTGATGTGTTTTTTGGGGATCGGTCTAAATTTTTGAATTTCAAAAATAATTGTAAATTATTTTTTGCCTTAAAGCCTAACTCGTCAGGGAGCTCCGCGCAGCGGGTTAAAATTGTCATCTTTTTGCTGCGTGGCGATCTCCAGGATTGGGCGTTTTCTTTGAAACCAGATGATCCTATTCTGACTAATGTGAACGCATTTTTTCAAGCCTTGGGGTTGTTGTATGATGAACCTAATGCTATTGATCAGGCTGAAAAGACCCTGTTGGCATTGAGCCAGGGTCGAGATTCTGCAGAATTGCACTGTCAAAAATTCCGAAAGTGGGCGTTCCTTACTACCTGGAATGATAATGCCTTGGCAGCTCTCTTTCGGAAGGGTTTGTCAGAAGCCGTAAAAGATACAATGGTGGGATTTCCTGTTCCCTCTGGTCTTGACGATTCTATGTCATTAGCCATTCAGGTTGATCGGCGTTTACGTGAACGCAGGACTGCACGAGAGGTGTTGCCACCTGTTGAACAAGTGTTTGAACCTATGCAATGTGATAGAGTTTTGTCCAGGGAGCAACGTCAGGAGTTCAGAAGGCGTAATAAGCTGTGTTTTTTTTGTGGAGATGCCTCGCATATTATTTCTGTCTGTCCTAAACGAGAGAAACGTTTTGCACACACGTTTTCTGTGGGTGGTGTTCAACCCAAGTTTCTTCTGGCAATTACTCTGATCTGCTCCCTGTCCACATTTTCCGCCAAGGCTTTTGTGGATTCGGGAGCAGCCCTGAACCTAATGGACTTGGATTTTGCTAAACGTTGTGGATTTCCAATGACACCTCTGCGGACGCCTATCCCTTTGAGGGGGATTGATGCTACTCCTTTGGCGAAAAATAAACCTCAGTTTTGGACCCAGGTGGTAATGCGGGTCGCCCCAGACCATCAAGAAAATTGCAGATTTTTGGTGTTGCATAATTTGCATGATACCATTGTTCTGGGGTTTCCCTGGTTGCAAATTCATAATCCAGTTTTGGATTGGAAATCTGTGTCTGGTGAGTTGGGGTTGTCGGTGTGCCCTTAGTGAGGCTCCGGCTTTTTCCACCTCTCCTCAGTCGCATGATGTTCCTGACTATTTGGCGGACTTTTATGATGTATTTAGTGAGAATGAGTCTGCGTCTTTGCCTCCTCATAGGAGTTATGACTGTGCAATTGAACTGAGCCCTGGGTGTAAATTTCCCAAGGGTCGGCTCTTCAATTTATCTGTACCCGAGCACGAGGCTATGCGATCCTTTATTAAGGAGGCGTTGGAGAAGGGTCAAATTAGACCATCCTCTTCACCCTTAGGTGCCGGGGTTTTTTTCGTGGCCAAAAAGGATGGTTCATTAAGGCCTTGTATTGATTATCGTGCCCTCAGCAAAATTACTATTAAATATCAGTATCCGTTACCCCTGATTTCGGATCTATTCTCCAGAGTTAAAGGTGCTTGCTGGTTTACCAAGCTTGACCTCAGGGGGGCGTATAATCTTATCCGCATTAAGCATGGGGATGAATGGAAGATGGCATTTAATACTCCAGAGGGACATTTTGAGTACCTGGTGATGCCTTTTGGGCTCACTAATGCCCCTTCTGTCTTCCAGTGCTTCATGAACAACATTTTCCGGGACTTTGTGGATAAATTTTTGATTATCTATCTGGATGATATTTTGATCTTCTCCAAGGATTGGGATTCTCATGTGGAACATGTTCGGACTGTGTTCCGGATCTTGAGGGAGAATTCCCTGTATGTCAAAGGATCGAAATGCCTTTTTGGGGTACAGAGGATTTCATTTTTGGGATTTATATTGTCTCTGTCAACTATTGAAATGGACCCGGCCAAGGTACAGGCCATTTATGATTGGGTTCAGCCCACTTCTTTGAAGGCCCTCCAGAAGTTTTTGGGTTTTGCTAATTTTTATCGGAAATTTATAGCAAAATTTTCTAGTATTGCCAAGCCATTGACTGATCTGACTAAGAAGGGTGCTGATGTGTTGAATTGGTCTCTGGAGGCTGTTTCTTCCTTTCAGGAGCTGAAGCGAAGATTCACTTCTGCCCCGGTTTTGCGGCAACCTGATGTCTCACTCCCGTTCCAGGTAGAGGTGGACGCTTCTGAGATTGGTGCAGGAGCTGTTTTGTCCCAAAATGATCCTGTAACATCTAAAATGAATCCCTGTGCTTTCTTTTCCCGAAAGTTCTCTCCATCTGAACCTAACTATGATGTGGGGAATCGGGAACTGTTAGCCATGAAATGGGCATTTGAGGAGTGGAGAAATTGGTTGGAGGGAGCTAAACATCAAGTCGTGGTCCTCACTGACCACAAGAATTTGATTTACCTGGAGTCGGCCAAACGCTTGAACCCTAGACAGGCTAGGTGGGCCTTGTTTTTTACACGTTTTGATTTTGTTGTCTCTTTTCTTCCTGGCACTAAGAATGTCAAGGCTGACGCTCTCTCTAGGAGCTTCTTTGCTGATTCTCCTGTGGTGACCAAGCCTGCTACCATCTTAGGCGAAGGGGTAGTTCTTTCTGCCATCTCGCCCGATTTGAGATGTCCTCTGGAAGAGTTCCAGGAGGACAAACCTGAGCGTTGTCCCAGTGGAAAGTTGTATGATCCTGACCAGTGGAAGAAGAGAGTGATGTCTGAAGTTCATTGCTCTGCATTGGCTGGTCATCCAGGTATTTTTGGTACTAGAGATCTGGTGAGTCGTCTTTTTGGTGGCCCGCCTTGTCTCGTGATGTCAGGAATTTTGTGCAGTCCTGTGGGACTTGCTCCCGATCTAAACCTTGTTCTCGCTCTCGTGGGTTGTTGATGCCTTTGCCGGTCCCCAGGAGGCCATGGACCCATATTTCAATGGATTTCATCTCTGATATGCCTGTCTCTCAGAGAATGACTGTTATTTGGGTGATTTGTGATGGGTTCTCTAAGATGGTTCATCTTGTACCACTCCCTAAGTTGCCATCTTCCTCTGAGTTGGTGCCCCCGTTTTTGCAACAGGTGGTTCGCTTGCACGGGATTCCTGAGAACATTGTATCTGACAGAGGAGTTCAGTTTGTGTCTAGATTTTGGAGGACTTTCTGTTCCAAGCTGGGAATTCAGTTGTCCTTCTCCTCTGCTTTTCACCCTCAGACCAATGGGCAGATGGAGAGAACAAACCAGACCTTGGAGTCGTATTTGAGATGTTTTATTTTCGCTGATCAGGATGATTGGTTTTCATTTTTGCCCTTGGCCGAATTTGCTTTAAATAATAGAGCTAGTTCTGCCACTTTGATGTCACCTTTTTTCTGTAACTTTGGGTTTCATCCTCGATTTTCTTCAGGGCAGGTGGAGCCTTCTGCCTGCCCAGGTGTTGACACTGTGGTGGAGAGAATGCACCAGATCTGGGACCAAGTGGTGGATAAGTTATCTCTCTCCCAGGAAAAGGCCCAGCGGTTTTCCAACCGACATAGGACCATTGGTCCCCAGTTTAAGGTTGGTGATATGGTTTGGTTATCATCAAAAAATATCGCTATGAAGGTGGCTTTTCCTAAGTTTAAGCCTAGATTTATTGGACCTTACAAGATTTTGGAGATTATTAATCCGGTCTCTTTTCGTTTGGCTCTTCCGGTCACATTTAAAATCCATAATGCGTTTCATAAGTCCTTGTTGAAGAGGTTTGTTGAACCAGTTGTTCCTGGGGTGGCACCTCCGGACCCTGTATTGGTTGAAGGTAACATGGAATATGAGGTAGAGAAGATACTGGATTCCCGTCTGGCTAGACGGAGACTCCAGTATTTGGTTAAGTGGAAGGGTTATGGTCAGGAGGATAATTCCTGGGTCTCTGCCTCTGATATTCATGTCAAAAGATTGGTGCGTGCCT
Organism: Dendrobates tinctorius; assembly: GCF_039654945.1. Classification (NCBI taxonomy): domain Eukaryota; kingdom Metazoa; phylum Chordata; class Amphibia; order Anura; family Dendrobatidae; genus Dendrobates; species Dendrobates tinctorius. The sequence continues at coordinate 3,699,899 of NW_027361677.1, forward strand.
TTCATCGGGCTCACCCTGATCGCCCTGGTGGCGTGGATGAGGGTTCGGTGACCCCTCCTCAAGGGGGAGGTACTGTTGTGAGTTCATTTTCCCCTTCACCATTGAGGTCTGATGAACTGCCTCTTCTGGTGAAGGAAGGTAGTGAGGCTGATTACCAAGCACCTGAGCAGGATGATGATGACTGGGTGACTGGAATTGCTGACTGGATATAAGGCAGCCGGCGCCCTTCTGCCTTGCTGGTGATTTCTCAGAGGGATTCTAGGAGACCAGTCTGATTCCTGCTCCTCAAAAGCTAAGTTTTCTGCTCTGCTTTTTGCATTTGTGTTTTGGTTTTGTTTTGCCTTGTTTTTCTGGATTTCTGCCATTCCCTGCTGGGGTGAGCTGAATTCCTTTTTGCTCTGTCTTCAGAAAATACCTGAGTACTGATATAGTCTTTTTAAAGCCTAGCGTCTTCAGGGCTTTTTTCTTTATCAGTCTGTTGGCTCTTGTTTTGATAGGGTTTTGGCGGATTGCAGACAGCAGCTTTTCTATCCTGTCCTATTTAGTTAGCTTGGGCCCCATCATTTGCTCAGCCTATCTTTCTATCTGTGTGAGTGTTTTTTCATCTTGCTTCACCGTCATTATATGTTGGGGGCTGCCTATTGCTTTGGGGTCTGCTCTGGGGCAGTTTAGATTTCCCTGTCTTTAGGCTATTTAGTTCTCCGGCTGTGATCGAGGGGTCTAGGGCACCGTAGGAACCCCCCACGGCTACTGCTAGTTGTTGTTGATAGGTTCAGGGGTCTGCAATCCGATAGCTGCCAACTTCTCTGGTTTTCTGGACTTAGCTAGTATTTCTGTTTTTGCCTCCTACGGTGACTCATTCATAACACTGGACCCTGGACTGCATTTGCCAAGCAAAGTAAAGGTAAAGAAACTGCACCCTGTTGTGTCCTTGCCTTCTTCCTGCAACCCCATCAGCACTGCTTCATCCCTGTGCCAGACACTGCACCCTCTTCCTCAACACTTATCCTCGCTGCCCTGGGATTACTGCCCTACCTGTGGAGGGCCACAACATCATAGCTGCACCACATCATCTGTCCCAGGGGATCTGTCTGCAGCGTCGACTTAACATCTTCATTGCCGAACACCACCGGTGGCATCACGGTCGGATCATTCACTCATAAACTTTATTGCATCACTTAACCCCTTTTACATGGGCACCCAGGGCCATGGACCGGGTCACCGCTGCTGTGACATTCCCCTTTGAGAGACCGGCCCGGTACCGAGTACCCCACTGCCCTGGGAGGGCGACCCACTATCACCAGCGGATACAGCACCCACCGGTTGAACTCCTGCTGAGAGCTGAAGTTGTCAACGTAGTGAGCTTCACTCACCCTCTCCCCCCTTCTTCTCCTTGCTGTGGAGTGCATTATAATTTTATGGATGACTGGGGGTGCAAAATACTTCATGCATGGCTATGGGGGTGCATTACACTTAAGGCTAGTTTCACACTTGCGTTAGGAGGCACAGCGCACGGCCGCCGTGCAGCTCCGCCCCCTGCTGTGCCCCCTCCGGTCAGCTCCTCCTATGGGCACATGACGCTGCATGGGACCTGCGTACCCTATCGATAGCATTGGGTATGCAGGCCGTGCACTGGTATGCTATTGGCAGTGCATGCGTCCTTTTGACGGTGCGCCGTGCGCACCAAAATGCAACACGGTGCATTTGGCGCACGTCAGCGTACCGTCAAAATGGCACTTGCGCCGCCAAAAGCATACCAGCGCACAGCCTGCATACCCAATGCTAATGATAGGGTACATAGGTCGCATGCAGCGTCATGCGCCCATAGGAGGAGCTGACTGGAGGGGGGCGCAGCAGGGGGCGGAGCTGCACGGCGGCCGTGCTCTGCGCCTCCTAACGCAAGTGTGAAACTAGCTTTATGGATAACTATGGGGTGGCATTATACTGTTATGAATGACTATGGTCTGTGCATTATACCTTATGCATCCTTATAGGGGTGCATTATACTTTACGGATGACTATGTGCTGTGCATTATACTTTATGGTGGACTTTGATCTGTGCATTATGCTACATGGATTACTATGGGCTGTGCATTATACTACATGGATGACTATGGGCTGTGGAGAATATTATATGGAGGACTATAGGATATACTATATGGAGGACTACTATGGGGGATGCATTAGGCTGTGTGCACACGCTGCGGATTTTGCTGCGGTTCCGCAGCGGTTTTGGCCGCTGCGGACCCGCAGCAGTTTCTGCTGCGGTGTACAGTACAATGATTCCCTATGGGAATCAAAAACCGCAGTGCAGACGGTGCGGAATTTTCCGCGCGGATTATCTGCGGTTTTCAATCCGCAGAAAGAATTGACATGTCAATTCTTTCTGCGGATTCCCCTGCGGTTTGCCATCTCCTCCATTGAGGAGATGAAAAACCGCAGGGCAAAACCGCAGAGCAATCCGCAGGTAAAACCGCAGGTCTTTTGACCTGCGGTTTCACCTGCGGATTGTACAAAATCCGCGCGGATGAATCCGCACCTTTTCCGCAGCGTGTGCACACAGCCTTATACTTCTTTTATAGACTTCTATGTATGCCCCTGGTGAGTATAATGGTTTATTTTCTTCTATACCTTAAAGAACAGCAGCAGAATGGGGAATATATACCAGGATAAGGGACATATGTCAGAATGGGTGATATATACCAGGATGAGGGACATATATACTTGTATGGAGGGCACATGTAAATCAGACCCATTAGACTCTAGTTATGCCAATGGGTATATAAAAAATAATGAAAAAAATATAGTTTGCATACAAAAAGCTTTGATTGACAGTTCAGCTGTCCAATCTGTGACTGGGAGGTGTGGGACTTTCTCCAAGTGTTCTGGAGAATGCTCAAGCTATTTAACTGAGCTGTCAGCCCCTGATCCCTGCCAGGCATAGTTTGTAATTCCTTGTGAGTGTTTGCCTGATTCTGTTGTTCTGAGTTCTGATCTTCTGCTGCCTGACACTTGGACCATGTTCTGACTATCCCTTTGTCTTGTCCTCTTTGCTTTGATCTGCTATCTCCTGGTATTTTGACCCTGGACGATGACCTGACTTACGACTATGTCTTTTCCCTTAGATATTTATGTGCTCTCTTGGTATTGACCCCAGAACGTCTAACTTCTCTTCCTCACGATCTGTCTGTGAGTAGTGACTAGCGTCACAGAAAGTACCACACTGGGCATGGACGACTACAGCTAACATGTGTCCCACTTTTTCTCCCTCTTCAAACAATTTATGTTGACTAAAGATAGTTGTTTTTTGAGGTGTTGGGTATATGCCTCTTGAGTCTTCTTCCATACCAATAGGTCTCCCTGTTCCTCAGAGAGAATGAACCACTCTTCAGTGGATTTGACAAGGTCTTGGAGGAATTCCCTAAATTGTTTTGCTTTAGTTTTAGATCCACTACGAGAATTCCTCTTAAACAGGCCTTCATGGCATCCCAAAAATTCTTAGGAGTCGTGAAGTCAATGTTATACTGAAAATAATGTTGGAGAGTACTTTACAATTACTTATATATTATTGAAATCCAAAAAGGATTAACTGTAGGGCAGTAGGATGTTTGACTTGCCAAAGATCAGATAATTACATTTTCGTAAAGGGGGCTTTACACATAGCGATATCGCTAGCAATATCGCTAAAGCGTCATCGATTTTGTGACGCAGCAGCGATATTGCTAGCGATATAGCTATGTGTGATACTTATCGCGCGAGATCGTGCGGCTCCATTTCTCATCAGGCGCTTCCTGCTGGCGCCGACGAGCAACGCATGGACGCGGGCGGGAGGATGTCAGGATCGCCGCGTCTGAAAGGTAAGTAACGACCGCTGCTGCATCGCTACGTCACTGTGAGACTAGCGACCATTTAGCGATGCACCAGCGATCCTGACCGGGTCGTATCGTGGTCGGGATTGGTGGTGCATCGCTAAATGTAAAGGGGCCTTAAGTAACTTACCAAGCATGACTATAGGGGCATCTTTTGTGGCCTGATTTGTCTTGCAGTATGTCTATCCCAATATAGATGTAAAATGTTATTGAAGTCTCCCATTACAAGTACAGAGACCCCTAGAGTTTTATCTAAAAGTGTTGCTATCCACTTCGTCACATTATTGTTATATGGAGGGGGGATATAGACCGCAACAGCAGGAGCTCCTTAGAGAATATTCTACAATGAATACTCACAAATCTACCATCCAATTTTAGAAGAAATAGCTTCAAATTGTTTAGAGCTATAAATCAAGTAGAGCCTTGCTACCCTCCTATAGTTTAACTTGAAATAAAACTTTACCGGATCAAGTGTGAGGAAGTAAACTTGCTGAAAATGTAGCCGGATTTAGGATTCTGTTATATCACATGGTCGAACAAGAAGTTTTGTCCCAGAGCTGCTCCTCTGAGTCTTGCTGCATAAAGCATGGAATAAAGGATTTGTCGATTATGTAGCCGGTGTACACTGTGCTCTATATTTTGAGACTTCAATGGAATGACAAAAATATATTTTAAACAAGTCTATCCACATAACTACCGGTAAAGCCTTGTCTCAATATTACCCCCCCCACAAAAACCCTTGGGCACAATACAGAAAGCTAGAATAGCAGCATTATTTGGTCATGGCTCTACCAGAAACTTGCTGCTTTTATCTCTCTCTCTTCTTATTGATCGGTAAGTCATTTTACCTAAAATTATTTATTTATTGTCATCTACTATTACAGAAGTGAAGTGAGGACCGCCATAACATCCCTCAGTATTCTGGCTGGCCAGTCTTTCCTGCCTATGCGAGAATATTTATACTAACACCCCCAAACTCACAGCACAGTCTGTGAGTTATTTAGTCAGTCACTAACTTTCCAACTTCCACATAGTAAACTTGATTTTTTAATACCGGCAAATAAAAGTAAAATAAAATAAAAGACTATATATAAGGTTGGTATCGCTGTCATCGAACTAGCAAAAGGGATTGAGTTTCTAGGTAAATTTTACCATACACTAAAAATGAATCTTAAAAAACAAAGGCGTAATGTCACCTTAATTGGATTTTTCCCCTTTTTTGATTACGTATTTTCCGGCGAATAAGATGACCACCAAGTTTTCCAGTTAAAATATATCGTTTGGGATATACTCACCGTATAAGACTACCCCTCTTCCAATGGAAAAAAAAAAAAAATCAGATTTGATTTCAATATGGCAATTTTAATTCAAATGCTTATGACATGCAGGTACTCAGGTACGGTACTTAGCAGGAAAAATGTCACTTCTAAACATAAGGCTGTCACTTATAAACATGTATAATATAACAGTGCAAGTGGATTAAACTTTTCCTAATTCACTCTAAAGCTGAAAGGAAGGATAAAACAATAAACCCATGGGAGCTGCCATGATGTCTGTTTTTTAAGCTGTCAACCAAACTGGAACTGATATTGATAGGAGGAAGATAACAAACAATAGAGACTGGGCAAGTCAAGTTAGCAACGGCCATCCTAAGTACAAGCTACGGTACCATACTTTTACAGGTTTTGCTGGCGTGACAGTTTCCATTTAAAAGCCTTCAAAATCCTCCTGTTCGTCATCTGATATCAGTGACATCTTGTGATACATCTGTAAGGCAGTCATCGTATGGATTGAATTCCGAATCAGATGGTGTGGGCTCAGCTTCAGCTTCCTCTTCATCTTGCCACAAGTAGTCCTCCTCCATACCATCTAATGAATTTGATATGCCACACTTCTTGAAAGACTTGATTACTGTTTCTGCATCAATATCATTCCAGGCTTTTATGACAAACTTGCACAAAACAGCGAACTGTGGAGCACGCATGTTTCCTCCTTTTGTGAATGACTTTTCGCTGCTAACCATCCATTCATTCCACTGTTCTCGAATGCGATCTTTAAATGGCTTGTTTAGGCACACATCCAGTGGCTGCACCAATGATATCAATCCTGCCGGAATCACTGCCGCATGTGTATTTAGTTTTGCTAGCCTTTGTTTGGTGCTGGGAGTTAAATGAACCCTGAACATATCCCACACCAGTAGACTACAGTTTTGAGTAAGTCCACCTGGTCGCCTGCTCCATACATTATCAAGCCATAGCTTTACCCCTTCTTCATCCATCCAGCCTTTTTCATTCACATGTACAAAACAACCAACAGGGAACTTGAGTTTCGGCATTGTTTTTCTTTTAAAAATAATCATTGGTCTCAGTTTGGCGCCATCAGCTGTGCATCCTAACACCACTGTAAAACTGGACTTCTCATGCGCCGTTGTTTTAATTAAAATTGTTTTTCACCTTTTTGATGGACAGTTCTATTTCCAATCATATCAAAATTCATTGGAGTCTCATCCATATTTCCAATATTACTTAACGGATAGCCATGTTTAGTGCGCTGTTTTATTACGTATCGATGGAAACTATTTAGCTTGCTATCAAGATCTGCAGGTAATTTTTGGGCAATCTTTGTCTTTTGCCTCAGTACCATATTATACCTTGCCATGAACCTAGTACACCAGGATACAGTGGCCTTAAAGCTGTTGCTGTGATCTGGGTTAGATTTGGCCCACTGAAGTGCAAACAAACGGATTTGATTTCGTGTCACTACATAACCGTTTTGGCGACGCTCATTCACCATGTCTGCTACATGTTTTGCAAGTTCTGGCCAATGTGGGGTGCCTCTTCTTAATGCACACTTACCCCTCGGAATACTCTTTAATGCTTTTTCATTTGCTTTCCAGTCCCGAACCATCTTTTCTGGTACTCCATATTGTCTTGCAGCAGCGCAGTTATTATGTTCCATGGCAAAGTTTACAACTTTAAGTTTAAAACTGGCTTCATAATTCTTTCTTCTTGCTGGTGGAGCCATGATGGGGTTTAGACTGCTGGACATTTGGATTGTACTGTATGTACTGGTGAACAGGTACAGATACTGGTGAACAGGTACAGACAATGGTGAACAGGTACAGACACTGGTGATGTACTGGTATCCAGAATACAACAACCAACCAATGGTACCTTACCAGTGATTGGCAGGTTGTTGTATAAATCCTGCTTGGATTGGTCAGCTCTCCCTGCCTGCCCAGCCCCTCAGTGCCCAAGACAGAGCGCATTCCCTGTACCTATTACTGGTACCTCCAGAGAGCGCTGTGTCCAGAAAAACACCCGTCTGTGCTCCATCCTGCCCAGCCCCCCTCCCCGTCCCCAAGACAGAGTGCATCCCTTGTACTTCCAGCACTGTTCCCAGAAAACCACGCCTCTTTCATCCGTCTGGCCCGCCCTTGTTTCTCTGCCTCACGCTCCTGAGGACTGAAGCGCATGTGCACGATCCAAGATACAAGGGCGGGACAGACAGATGAAAGAGGGTGTCTTCGGGGCACAGCACCGCACTCTCCATATCCAGGACGCCAGTAGCTCGTTTCCCCGGTAAGGTGCCCCCTCGCCGCTCCCCCCCACCATATGCGCCGACCCCTCCACATCCGCCATATAAGGTGACCACCAACCCCCCCACAACCGCCATATAAGGCAACCGCTGACCGCAGCTGCTCCACAACTGCTGTATAAGGTGATACCGGCGTATAGGACGACCCCCAACTTTTTGACAGATTTTAGGGGGTTAAAAAGTCATCTTATACACCGGAAAATATGGTACATTAAATTATAGAGTATATCACATCATTCCAACCTGCAACTCGTGGTGCAAAAAAGCAAGTCTTCATATGGCTATGTCAATAAAGTAATAAAAAAAAGTGGTGGCTCTTGGAAGAAGTAGAGGAAAATACATAGAATATAATTAAAAAGAGTAAACATGTCACATAAAATTACAAGGATCGGGGGGGATATATTTATAGTAGTACAGCATCAACCTGAAGATCAATAGGCATTAACTGACAAACCATACAACCCTAGGAAAGAAGCACATGCATTAGAGTTTCCTACACAAGGGTTAGGGGTCACACCCCTGATGAAGCTTTATATAAGGCTTCATCAGGGGTGATGCAATGATACATCTCAAATTAATATTATTTATTTTAAAACACCATTAATTCTAGGGTGGTGTACATGTGAAGAGGGTTTACATACATATAGTAAATCTATAATATACAAGCACAATAAGCAAACTAAAAAAGTGACAAACTGGTACAGAGGGGGAGAGGACCCTGCCCTCATGGGCATACAATATATCAGATCTTTGCTGTTTTTAATACTATCAACAAAAGGTAATAAGAAATTGATACAAAGTGATAATATATCAATACAGATACTCTCTTATAAAATTTCCTTAATAAAGCTACATTCTGCCATACTTGAAGGGGTTATCCATCGCACGCCCCCTGAGGAAGCGAGTGAACCAAAATACACCTTACACTGAGAGATAGTATTGTTAACATTTTTTCACCAGTGATTACGTTTTGGAACTTTAACATTTTTTAAATCAAATGAAATAAAAGTTTGTAATTTTTATTAAGCTTTTTGACTCTTTTGTCTTGTTTTTGGAATTATGTGACGGAGTTGTTCAATTAAGATATAGGTCGTCAACATGCAGATCAAATCTGGTGCTACTTAAAGACCCTCATCGATCAGTTGTCACTGGTGTCGGAGGCGACCAGATGTGATCAGTTTTGGAATGGAATAGAACAGCTCTGTTGACTGTTAAGTGCCTGCGTCGGGGTACTGCAGCTCAACTTCCATTCATTCGAATAGGGGCGGATGTGCAGTACCCAACCACGGCCATTAGACAGTTGACGAAGCTGTGCTGTGCAGCTCTGCAACTGATCACATCAGCATCGGGAACTGATGATTGGTGGGGCTGATATTGATTACCTATTCTAAGAATAATTCATCAACATAAAAATAGTGGACAACCCTTTTACTTCCCAAAGCTTTTTTTTCTTGGATTTTTTCTGGGTCTGGTCGAAGCTCAGATAATTGCGTGTAGAAAATCTGATCTGTATGATGCGAATACGAGCTAAAGAAATCTCATTCATAAAATGCGGAGAAAATCTGAGCCATATATTGACCTGCACATAGCATATCAATTTCAGAGGTTGAAGTCAGAGCAGATTTCTGGGGTCGAAAATCAAAATTTTTTCCGCAACTGATTCCAAAGTGATACGTAGCTGAGTTTTTCAACTTGTAGAAATTCAGCACCTAATGCCAGAGGTGGAATAGTACCCTGGTGTATCCACTCTGGTTTGTTAGTATAAAAAGTTAAACTTATGGTCTTTTCTTTAAATCTTTAATTATATAACTCTATAATTAACATTTAGGAAGTGTTTGTAAGATTTAATTGTACTTATCTTATTTCTTAGGTTTATCGTCATGTCAAGATTGCAGTATCAAAAACGTCACAGACATCATAACGTTACCAGATGTCACTGTCCGCCCAGTGAAGGACTGGAGAACATGCACTATAATTTGGGCTGACATTTATCTGGATAGAATAATCAATGTGGTAAGCATCGTATCATTTAATATGTCATTTCCCCATTTTGTCCCCTACAATATAAGGGTACATCCACTTTACAACCAATGACCAAGTTCCAAAAAACACATAGCCCTAATTCATCACTTGTGGAGATTTTTAAAGAGAATTTTCTTTTTTTTGTATTCTTGTATTCGTTGCAAATTTTTTGCACCAAATTCTTCAAAATGGCGCACCTGGTTCATGAACTTGGCGCAAAGTATAAAAAATGGTCTTTATTTTTTGATTTTTCATTTTGCACCCTTTTAAATCAAACGTTGCATGTTCAGCAAAATTTGGGCAAAATTTTATGGATAACAGAAATTCTTCCAGGGGTGGTACATTTGCACACAAAAAAAAGTTTGCAGCTTTTTAAATAGGTGCATTTGATGAATCATTCTAAAACATCTGGAAAAGCCGCATTGATGGGAAAAATCTGAAAATTAACTAAAGTAGACAACGAAAGACAACTTTAATAAAAGGTGCAAATCACAATTAAAAACTCACTATTTGACTGCTAGCCACTCCAAAAAAAATGGTAAAAATGCAAGACTGAACCGGGTGCCATATTTCCACTAATTTTTTGGTTGGGAAATACAGCTGTGGCCATAAGTTTTGAGACTGACACAAATTTTGGTTTTCACAGTTGCTTCAGTTTATTTAGATCTTGTAGTACAATTATAATAATTTCAGAAGGTCTCACACTTTTCTTGACAAATACATCAGGTTTATGCAAAGACTCAATATTTTCAGTGTTGTCTCTTATTTTTCAAGACTATTGCAATTTACCCTGGCAGCTCGATATCAGGTTCTGAGCCAAATCCTGAATGATGACTAGAGTTGAGCGAATATGTTCGGAATTGGTCTCAGAATCTGAATTTGCCATATTCGTGCCATATTGGTACCCTATTCGTGCCAAATTTATGTTTGATGATCGGTTCTGAACATATTTGTTCATTTCTATTCCCATTAACTCCAATGATGTTTGGCTGTGTTCAGTGAATATTTCAAAAGACAATATTCGCCGCAGATCGTAATCGAACCAAATTTTGAAAAATTCGCTCAACTCTACAAATGACGGCCCATTCTTGCCTAATCAGTGCTTGAAGTTTATCACAATTTTTATGTATAGTTTATCCTCCTTCTAATTGTAGAATGACCACAAGTTTTTAGCTGGTTTGAGATCTGGAAAGTTTCTAGGCCTTGGAAATAGAGATGAGAGAACTTGTTGGGATAACGTTCGCAAATCTCAAATTCATAACAAACGTAGCACATTCGGATTCACGTTCGCTTTCACGAGCATTTTGACTCAAAGTTGGCCAAATTCGGTCACAGTTTGGTAAATCATTGTGTTTCCACTAATGCTTTTGTTATTATTTTGGCTAGGATGGGGTGTTGTATGATGAGCGGGGGAGACAGGCAAGGTGTGTTTGATGAGGGGAGGCTGTGTGGAGAGATTAGAGGAGTGGCGCGCTCTTTTTTTCCCTCAACTTTATGTGTGTTGATTCTGGCAGCCAATCAGAGCTCAGAAACCATCCACAACGTCATGACACAAGGTCTTCTCTGATTGGTTGCCAAAGTCACATGTCCTTGGCCAAATAAAAAGAAGATATTTTGTTTTGCTGGCGCCATTGTCTCAGTATCACACTGCAGAGAGGTCTCTCCTGCGCTAGTGCTGCTGCTGAAAGGGAACTTGTCAGTTAAATAGATAGGTTTCTGTTCTGTGTGAAATCGACCTTCCAGCATCGAACTAGATTCTGCAAAAACTGTGTGGCAGTCTCTGGAGGCACCATTTTCTTCATCAATCATTTATGATAAAATTGTGTTTCAGTGGCAAATCAGAAGGCCAGATTTCCACAAACTTGATTTAGCATCTGAACCCGAAGAGTACAACGAACTTCCTGAAAAAAGCCCAATATTCGGAGTTCAGCACCGGACATTAGTTGTCCAGTACGAATCCCGAACTTTGTAATTTGGGTTCACTCATTTGTAGTGTTGAGCATTCCGATACCGCAAGTATCGGGTATCGGCCGATACTTGCTGTATCGGAATTCCGATACCGACATCCGATATTTTTTCAATATCTGGCATCAGAATCGGAAGTTCAAAGTTGATTGACAGCCGAAATGACGTCATCATGATGCGCGGTGTGTGCGCATCATGATGCGCCGTCATTTCGGGCCTTCCGGGGGTCTCTGCCAGCCTGCCGGGGGGCTGTGCCGGCCTGCCGGGGGGCTGTGTGGACTGCCCGGGGTCTGTATCGGCCTGCCGGGGGGCTGTGCCGGCCTGCCGGTGGTCTGTGCACCCTGTGGGGGTCTGTACCGGCCTGCCGGGGGCTGTGCCGGCCTGCCGGGGGGCTGTGCTGATGTCCGGGGGTCTGTGCAGGCATCGTCCGATGGGACTACAAGTCCCATCGGGCGATGCCTGCTACCATGACAGTGATTGACACATTAGCCAATGATGGGACAGTAGTAGTCCCATCATTCGGCTAATGTGTTAAATGTTAAAAAAAAAAAAAAAAATACTACATACATACTACATGCATGCTACATACATACTACATGCTACATACATACCACATATATACTACATGCATGGTACATACATACTACATGCTGCATACATACTACATACATACTACATGCATGCTACATACATGCTACATACATACTACATGCATGCTACATATATACTACATGCATGCTACATACATACCATATATATACTATATGCATGCTACATGCTACATACATACCACATATATACTACATGCATGCTACATACATACTACATACATACTACATACATACTACATACATACTACATGCATGCTACATACATACTACATGCTACATACATACTACATACATACTACATACATACTACATACATACTACATGCATGCTACATACATACTACATGCTACATACATACTACATACATGCTACATACATACTACATACATACTACATACATACTACATGCATGCTACATACAATACATACATAGACATACAGTACATATAACATAGAGTAACATACTTACCAATACTTGTCACATTGTTCCCCGAAGCCATTGTCTTTTACGGAATAAATATTAACATAACAAACCACAAAAATACTCACCCATGATCCGAAGCAGTCCACGAGTGTGTCCCACGACGATCTTGGGTAGAGAACTGCAGCATCAGCTGATGCTGCCGCTCTCTACGGGCTGCAGGAATCCAATGACGGAAGGTAGGTATCCTTCCGCACTGTATTCCTCCGCCACTTAAAAAAAAAAGTCCCTAGTCTCGCTTTATGGCAAAAGCTGTGTGGGAACTTTCTCACACAGCAATGTCAAAAGTGAGACTAGGGACTATTTTTTTTTTAAGTGGCGGAGGAATACAGTGCGGAAGGATACCTACCTTCCGTCATTGGATTCCTGCAGCCCGTAGAGAGCGGCAGCATCAGCTGATGCTGCAGTTCTCTACCCAAGATCGTCGTGGGACACACTCGTGGACTGCTTCGGATCATGGGTGAGTATTTTTGTGGTTTGTTATGTTAATATTTATTCCGTAAAAGACAATGGCTTCGGGGAACAATGTGACAAGTATTGGTAAGTATGTTACTCTATATTATATGTACTGTATGTCTATGTATGTATTGTATGAATGTATTGTATGTAGCATGCATGTAGTATGTATGTAGTATGTATGTAGCATGTAGTATGTATGTAGCATGCATGTAGTATATATGTAGTATGTATGTAGCATGTAGCATGCATGTAGTATATATGGTATGTATGTAGCATGTAGTATGTATGTAGCATGCATGTAGTATATATGTAGTTTGTATGTAGTATGTAGCATGTAGTATGTATGTAGCATGCATGTAGCATGTAGTATGTATGTAGCATGCATGTAGTATATATGTAGTATGTATGTAGCATGCATGTAGTATATATGTAGTATGTATGTAGCATGTAGCATGCATGTAGTATATATATGGTATGTATGTAGCATGTAGTATGTATGTAGCATGCATGTAGTATATATGTGGTATGTATGTAGCATGTAGTATGTATGTAGCATGCATGTAGTATATATGTGGTATGTATGTAGCATGTAGCATGCATGTAGTATATATGTAGTATGTATGTAGCATGTAGCATGCATGTAGTATATATGTGGTATGTATGTAGCATGCATGTAGTATATATGTGGTATGTATGTAGCATGTAGTATGTATGTAGCATGCATGTAGTATATATGTAGTATGTATGTAGCATGTAGTATGTATGTAGTATGTATGTAGTATGTATGTAGCATATATGTAGTATGTATGTAGCATGTAGTATGTATGTAGCATGTAGTATGTATGTAGCATGCATGTAGTATATATGTAGTATGTATGTAGCATGTAGAATGCATGTAGTATATATGTGGTATGTATGTAGCATGTAGTATGTATGTAGCATGCATGTAGTATATATGTAGTACGTATGTAGCATGTAGAATGCATGTAGTATATATGTGGTATGTATGTAGCATGTAGTATGTATGTAGCATGCATGTAGTATGTATGTAGTTTTTTTTTTTTGTTTTTTTTTGTTTTTTAAATTTAACACATTAGCCGGATGATGGGACTACTACTGTCCCATCATTGGCTAATGTGTCAATCACTGTCATGGTAGCAGGCATCGCCAGATGGGACTTGTAGTCCCATCGGACGATGCCTGCACAGACCCCCGGACATCAGCACAGCCCCCCGGCAGGCCGGCACAGCCCCCCGGCAGGCCGGTACAGACCCCCACAGGGTGCACAGCCCCCCGGCAGGCCGGCACAGCCCCCCGGCAGGCCGGTACAGACCCCCACAGGGTGCACAGACCACCGGCAGGCCGGCACAGCCCCCCGGCAGGCCGGTACAGACCCCGGGCAGTCCGCACAGCCCACCGGCAGGCCGGCACAGCCCCCCGGCAGGCCGGCAGAGACCCCCGGAAGGCCCGTACAGACCCCCGAGAGGCTGTACAAGGGCAAGAAAGGGTTTTTCCAATTCCGATACCGGAAGTCTCATAGACTTGAATGGGACTTCCAATATCGGCATCGGCGATACCGATACTTTTTTTAAAGATCGGCCGATCCATTCCGATCCGATATTTTGAAGTATCGGACGGTATCGCTCAACTCTACTCATTTGTACTCACTATGTGTGCAGATGGACTTACTCTTTTTTTTTGCAATTCCTGAGCAACTTCTGCAACGGTGTTTAATATACCTGAATCATCTTTAGAAAACAGTCCTTGTACAGTACTTGCTAGAATTCCTTTTTATGCCCTCAAGCCTTCTTTGCAGCAATTGAACCTCTCTTTAGAAGTTCTTGTTGATGCGTTGAATGGTTGACTTAGGGGCAGTCTTCCAAGAAGCAATGTACTTGCTTGTAAAACCCTTTTGATTAATGCATGTGTTTCCTGGAAGGAAGAGAATGATTTCAACCACCAGCGCTCTTCTAAAGCAACTAGGCTGCTCTAATAAATCAAACATCATGACAGATTAATATCAGCTGCTTTGTCCTGTCTGACGCTTTTTCCTGAGCTAATGAGAAGATCACTGAAATGATCTGAATTTCAGTGGAAATTGTTTTTTTTGTTATTTTTATGGCAAGGAATGATTCCAATTTTTGCAATTCATGTGATCACTCTTCATAACAATCTAGATCAGGCAAATTGCCATTACAAAAACTGAAGCAGCAAACCTTGTGAAAACCAAAATTTGTGTCAATTTCAAAAGTTCTGGACAAAACTGTACATAATTACCTCTGAAGGTGTTGAACAGATTATGGACTTCTTATTCTATACAGACAATTAAAGTTCAAGTTAATACACATATACATACTTACCACCACTCAATGAAACCAAAAGCACTCATTTTGTTCAGTAAGGCCGGGTGCGCATGATCCGGAAGTGGCAGTGCTTTGGATGCAGTGCATGTTTGCTGCGTCAAACCCGCAGCAACTCTGGATTATGTACACATACCCTAATGCTCTCAAAACCAACAGTAATAAACCTTCCAATACAAATTTTCATAAACTACAGTATTTTGAGATCTGAACATACCTGTAAACAACGGGACTATTTCCAGGCATGTAATATCCAAGATCACTGTTAGAAAAATGAAAATCATGACATCCGTGCGAACAAAGCTGAAGCTTTGCAATTTGCTTAAATGCGAATAACATTTTTCCTTTTTTTTAGGACACGATAGGAAAGACTATAACTACAGTTGTTGTTTTAAATATGGTAAGGGGTGTACTGCCAACATTTATTTTTTTTCATTATTCCATATGACTGCGAATTTCTGAAAGGTAAAATTGTAATAAAAATTAAGAAAAGTACTAAACTCATAGGAGTGAAAAGTAGGTAGTTCTAAATTCAGATATTCCCAGTAGATATACTTATTTGTCTGATGATCCTGCATTTTTTATGGATTAAATGACTCATCCATATAGTTTAACATGGTTATTGTCTTATTACGGTGATATGTAAAAGGAGAATGGCAGAGGCAATCCAGTGAAGAAAACAGAGGAAAGCAAATCTATAAAACGTAGCATTTATTGTTTCATTAAAAGCAGAACTCCCACCAGCATATGGCAGTAGATTATAAGAAAATATTAATGGCCAGTCATATGCATTTCAACATGCGTCTTACTCATGGTCTGACCAGCTGACCTGCAATCATTCATATATAGAAAATGTAAGTAACATGGGCGTATCTGGCGATAATGTGATTACTTAGTCAACAGGTATCATCAGTATAAAGGCTAAAAAGGACAAAATAGATTATGACAATGAGAATATACAGAAAAAAAAAAAAATAATTAGGTTAGTAATGTAGGACAAAGTCCTGTCTAAAGGCCCCGTCACACACAGCAATCTCGCTAGCGAGATTGCTGATTTTGTGACATCACAGCGATCTCACCAGCGAGATCGCTGTGTGTGACGGGGATCAGCGACCGCCCCCCCCCTCCTCGCCGGGTATCGCTGATCATGCACTATCGTGCACGGCCGTTTTTTGATCGTTGCTCTCCTGCTGGCCAACATGCATCGCTGCGTGTGGCAGCGGGAGCCAACGATCAGCGACGTTCCCAGCGCTCTAAGCAGGCGCTGGGAGCTGATAACCAAGGTAAATATCGGGTTACTAAGCTGCGCGCGTCACTTAGTTACCTGATGTGTACCTTAGAAACCTGCGTGCTGGCTCGCTTAGTTACCCGATGTGTACCTTAGAAACACCTGCGTGCTGGCAGCTCCTGGCACGAGCACACAGGTTTCGAAGATACACATCGGGTAACTAAGTGACGCGCGCCGCTTAGTAACCCGATATTTACCTTAGAGACCAGTGTCCTCGCTGGTGCTGATCGCTGGTGAAGCTGCCTGTTTGGCAGCTCACCAGCGATCATGTAGTGATGCACCAGCGATCCTGACAAGGTCGTATCGTTGTCGGGATCGCTGGTGCATCGTTTAGTGTAACGGGGCCTTAAGATTCAGGCCAGAAGGGGAGCGTGTTGATAATATTAAAATCAAGTAAGAGTCTCTATTAAGCAATTTACATTTATAGTCACCACTCCGTTGCTGTCTACAGACTTTTTCTATGCCTGAAACCAGCTAGATCACCCTTATGGACCGTAGAAAAATGCTTCAAAAGCGCAGATGCGGAAATGGCTAAGGGGTTGACAGCATCTTAAAACTGGCTTCTTATCCGTTTTTTTAGGGGACCTGTAGAACAGCCTATGTACTGAATCCGGCAAATAGCACAGTCTATAAGATAGACTACATTGATAGAACTACAGTTGATGAAGTCATGGATCGGAAATTGTTGTATTTGACATGAAAAATAAATTAGTTTTTTTAGCATGACCGCAGGCTTTACACTGATTCGCCCCATACTTAAAAAAAAACCTTTTAGATTTAACAAAGTTCTATCCTTGGTCTCATTGCTTAAAAAGAGACTAGGGGATAACAAAGAGCCTAATCTGGCTGGGTTTTTTTTTACGAACAAAACAAACGTCTTCCTCCAATATTACTCTTAATTTGTCAAGCTGATTAAAAATTAGGTTGGTATTTCATTACAATGGACACTATACTGGGAAATTGGGGACTAAATTAAGAAGAAAAAGTAATTTGATTGTGATATTTATCATGGAATTTCCTGTCCCTATATAATAGATCCTTGCTATTTGAGATGAGCGAAAGTGTTCAGAAAATGTTAGCCAATGTCAAATAAGGCACGAACGTAGCACATCCGGATTCGTGTTTGCTTTCACGAGCATTTTTGCTCAAAGTTGGCAAAAGCCGGTCACAGTTCTGTAAATCATCGCGTTTCCACTAATCCTTTTGTATTACTTTAGCTAGGATGGTGCTGCTGTTTGATGAGCTGGTGTGTACGGGGGGGACGTGTTGGATGAGGTGAGGGAAAGTGGAGAGGTTAGAGGAGTGTCTGAAGAAATTATAGGAGCGCAGCACGCTTTTTTTTCCCCTTAACTTTATGTTTGTTGATTCCGGCAACCAATGAGGACGCAGAAACCATCCACAACATCATGACACAAGGTCTACGGAGATTGACTGCCGAAGTCACGTCACTGGCCATATAAAAAGCAGACATCTTGTTTTGCTGGTGCCATTTGCTCAGTGTCACACTGCAGAGAGGTCACTCCTGCGCTAATGCTGGTGCTGAAAGGGAACTTGTCAGTGAAATAGATAGGATCCAGTCCTGTGTGTAATCGATCTTCCAGCATCGAAGTAGATTGTGCAAAAACTATGTAGCAGTCTCCAGAGGCACCATTTGCTACTCCAAATCGTTTGTGCTAAAACTGTGATTCAGTGGCAAATCAGAAGGCCAGATTTCCATTTAAAAATCATTAGGCCTAATATTGGGGTGCACCACAAAGCCCAATTAGCTATCCCAAATCGTTTGTAATTAAACTGTTTTAGTGACAAATCAAATAGCCATATTACACTTAAAAATTGTTAGGCCTAATATACTGGTGCAGCCACGAGGCCAAATTAGCTACTAGTAATAATAATAATCTTTATTTATATAGCGCCAACATATTCCGCAGCGCTTTACAGTTGAACAGTTTCAAACACAACAGTCATAAGTAATAACGTTAACAATACAATAATTAAAGCGAAATAAGACGACCCTGCTCGTGGGAGCTTACAATCTACAATGAGGTGGGGGCAATACAAAGCACAGGTTTATATTTACAGTGATGTATTTACAATGATGGTCCAGCCATCTTCAGGGGGTGGGGGATAGATGGAGATAGTAAATGGGCTACACACACACAAGCATAAAATGACTTTGATTACTGAATGTGATAGGCCGCTCTGAACAAATGTGTTTTGAGCGAGCACCTAAAACTATGCAAATTGTGGATGGTCCTAATATCTTGAGGTAGAGCATTCCAGAGGATTGGCGCAGCACGGGAGAAGTCTTGGAGTCGGGAGTGGGAGGTACGGATTAGGGCAGAGGTTAGTCGAAAGTCATTTTCTGTCATGTCGGACGCTGTTCACACCACAGCATCCGGCAGGCAGAGGTAGTTCCACCTCCAGCCACTATAGCCTCAGTGGCGCCGGCCTGATCTTCAGGCTCTCGGGGGTTAATCCTGCTGGAGACCAGGTTGGATGGTTAGTCACGCCCACGGTCTTTAAATAGTCATGCTGGCCTATGGGCGTCGCCGATTATAGCTTGTGTTTCATACCAAGTGGTTCCGGTCTGGAGTGGAGGTGTTCAAGAGAGAGATTCATATCTGGTGTCGTATGATCCGTCGTTATCCTTTCTCCTTCCCATATTTGTGTTTAGTTGTGCCCTGTTCACATTACTGTTTATTCCTGTGTGTGTGCGGCGCAGTGCAGTTTAAGTTCTCCCTGTCTGTCATTATTTGTGTGGGAGCTTTGGTGGTGACTTCTCACTGGGTGGAGGGTGGAGGGTTAAGTGCAGGGCTGAGCAGGAGATAAGGAAAGGTCGGAGGCTCAGGCATTTGCACCTTCAGCAAAAACCCTGGGTTGAGGGTCAGACAGGGTTTCCCCTAGTAAAGGGACACCACAGGGGCCCCGGGTATTTCAGCCTTAGTTGAACTAAGCCCCCCGTGACATTTGCAGAGCGCAGTGGTCGGTTAGGCCGATAGACAGAAATGAGGGAGGAGATGTAAGGGGGTGCCGCACTGTGGATAGCTTTGTGGGTGAGAACAAGTACTTTGAATTGTATCCTGTAATGAATGGGCAGCCAGTGTAACGACTGGCGAAGAGTGGACGCGTCCGAGAAACGATTAGCCAGATGGACAACCCTGGCTGCTGCATTAAGGATGGACTGGAGAGGGGAGAGTCGAGTGAGGGGGAGGCCAATTAATAGAGCGTTACAGTAGTCCAGGCGGGAGTGGATCAGGGCGACAGTGAGGGTTTTTGTTGTTTCCATGGTGAGAAAAAGGCGGATTCTAGAGATGTTCTTTAGGTGTAAGCGGCACGAGCGGGCAAGAGATTGTATATGGGAGGTGAAGGAGAGATCAGAGTCAAACATAACGCCCAGACAGCGCGCCTGCTGTCGGGGTGTTATTATGGTGCCACCCACGGAGAGGGAAATGTCAGATTTAGGGAGGTTAGTAGATGGCGGGAGCAGAAGTTGTTCAGTTTTGGAGAGGTTGAGTTTCAGATAGAGAGCAGACATGATGTTGGAGACTGCAGACAGAGTCAGTGGCGTTCTGTAGTACAGCGGGGGTAAGGTCATGGGATGATGTGTATAGTTGTGTGTCATCAGCATAAAGATGGTACTGAAAGCCAAATCTGCTGATGGTCTGTCCAATTGGGGCTGTGTAGAGAGAGAAGAGAAGGGGGCCAAGGACTGAGCCCTGAGGTACCCCGACAGTGAGAGGAAGAGGAGATGAAGTGGAGCCAGAGAACAGAACACTGAAGGAGCGGTCATAAAGATAGGAGGAGAACCAGGAGAGAGCAGTGTCCTTAATGCCTAGTGACTGGAGCCTAGAGAGTAGGAGAGGGCGGTCAACAGTGTCGAAAGCTGCAGAAAGGTCGAGAAGAATGAGCAGAGAGTGGTCACCGTTACGTTTTGCTGTCAGAAGGTCATTGGTCACTTTGATGAGTGCAGTTTCTGTCAAATGTAGGGGGCGGAAACCGGACTGTGAAGGGTCTAGGAGGTAGTGAGTGGAGAGGTAACGGGTAAGGCGGGAGTATATCAGGCGCTCCAAGAGTTTAGAGATGAAGGGGAGATTGGAGACTGGTCTGTAGTTGTTTGTGCAGGATGGGTCGAGGGTGGGTTTCTTTAGTAATGGAGTAATGATAGAGTGTTTGAAGGAGGAGGGGAAGATGCCAGAGGAGAGGGAGAGATTAAAGATTGTAGTTAGGTGAGTTGTGACGACTGGAGAGAGAGACTGGAGGAGATGTGAGGGAATGGGGTCGGTTGTGCATGTAGTCAGACAAGAAGAGGAGAGGAGCCTGGAGACCTCTTCTTCTGTAATGGGATCGAATGTGGAGAGTGAGCCAGGGGAAATGCAGGGAGGGATGGGAGTCACTGAACTTGGTGATTGGGAGCAGATTTCCTGGCGGATATTGTCTATTTTCTCTGTAAAGTGGGAGGCCAGGTCATCAGCACAAATGTCTGTGATAGGGGCTTGTGCTTTTGGCCTGAGGAGGGAGTGAAAGGTGTCAAAAAGTTTCTTGGGGTTGTTGGATAGTGAGGAGATCAGGGTGGTGAAGTAGGTCTGTTTGGCGAGGTGAAGGGCAGAGTTATATGTCCTTAACATAAATTTGAAGTGTATGAAGTCTTCTGGTGTGCGTGTTTTCCTCCATAAGCGTTCAGCACACCTAGAGCATCACTGGAGAAATCGGGTTTGTGATGTGAGCCAGGGCTGTTTCACTCTGTGTTTGGAAGTTCTGAGGGTGAGGGGAGCTACTTGGTCAAGGGTGCTTCTAAGAGTGTCATTGAAGTGATGTACAGCTAGGTCAGGACAGGACAAAGAAGAGATTGGGGACAATGATGAGTCTAGGGAGTCTGAAAGTGTATGAGGGTTAATGGCTTGTAGATTTCTGACTGAATGGTAGGTAGGAGGGTGCTGGGGTGAGCGAGGATTTGTGAGTGTAAAGGAGAGAATGTTGTGGTCAGAGTGGGGAAGCGGTGAGTTATCTAGGTAGGAGATTGAGCAGAGCCGGGCGAAAACCAGGTCCAGGGTGTTACCGTCTTTGTGTATTTCAGAGGTTGAGAGCTGTGAGAGGCCTAGAGAAGTGGTTAGTGATAGAAGCTGGGATGCAGATGTGGAAGTGGGGCTGTTAATGGGGATGTTGAAGTCTCCCGGGATAAGGGTTGGTAGTTCTGAGGACATGAAGTGCGGCAGCCAGGCAGAGAAATGGTCCAGGAAGTGGATGGGTGAGCCTGGGGGCCGGTATATGACCGCTACTCTGAGGGAGAGGGGACGAAAGAGCCTGATGGTGTGGACTTCAAAAGAAGGGAATGAGAGAGATGGAACTGGGGGGATGACCTGTAAAGTGCATTGTGGGGACAGGAGTATGCCAACTCCACCACCAGGTCTGTTTGTCGGTCTCGGGAAATGGGAGAATTGTAAGCCACCATGGGAAATGGCAGCAGGAGAGACAGTGTCAGAATCCTGAATCCAGGTTTCCGTGAGGGCCAACAGATTCAGAGAGTTTTTCATAAAGTAATTTTGTAGGAAAGGAAGCTTGTTGCATACAGACCGTGGATTCCAAAGGGCACAATTAAAAGAAGGAGATGAAGGAGTGCAAATAATATTATTAAGATTATTAAGGTTTTGATGTGAGGTAGGGTAGGGGTTGAGGTTGGGGGATGGTGGACCGGGGTTGGGGGAGATGTCCCCTGAAATCAGTAGGAGCAGGAAGATAAAGAGCAAGTAGTTTTTGGAATTGTATGAAGATTGTTTGTGCAGTGTGTTTAGGCAAGATGGACTGAGGTTTTTTAAGAAGGTGAGAAGTGCATGGGAGCTGTGCATGGGAGAAGGAAAGAGAGAGGTGCTGATGTATATGAGTCGTGATGGAGGGGGGATTGGGCGGTGAAAGTGGATTGCAAAAGAACATGGGAGGATAGGAATAAAGCACATGGATGAAAGGGACAGCAGAGTGTGGGTTACCTGACTCCTGCCCTGACTAACTGCCATGTAATAACTGCTGTATCACGACGCTTATCTTCGTGACGCTTTGCTTCTGTGATGCGTGCACCCCCACATGCGTGCACCCCTAAGGATGGTTCTAAATTTATACTCCACACTGCTGGGTCAGAAGAGATGGATTGTGGGAACTGGTTGAGGATAATTTGGCAGCTGGGGTCAGCACACCAGGGTTTTTTGTTTTTTTTTGGAGGTGATCAAAGACATTCAGCCTGGCAACATCTATTTTAACACCTCCACCAGATAAGATCTACACTGATCCCAGTCATGGATATGCAACAGTGAGTTTTAAGTACAATGCACCAAATGATTTATAACAATGAATTAGCAGACATATTAAAATATGTTTCTAGATGGTAAAGCAGCAGATGACACAGCAGACAGCAAGCAGAGGGAATTTTTACCATAAGAGTCTATTGCAGCAGATGAGACAGCTACTCCAAATCCTTAGTGCTAAAACTGTTTTTCAGTAGCAAATCAGACCAGATTTCCACTTAAAAATCATTAGGTATAACAGTGTTGCTCAGGCACACTATCTAAAGAAAATAAATTGTGATCATTAATTTAGTGACCGGCAACTCACTGCTGTGGGCCTAAGGTTGTGAAACAGCAGTTTACAAGAGGGGAAGGCTACTTAAAACATGAGTGGGAAAAAGCGAAGTCATGGTGGAAGAGGGAATAGGCTTGGTGTTTGACATGTACGTGGGTTAGAAGTTAATGTGAATAAAAGCTCATCTGAACAAACAGCATCTCCTATCAAAAGACCACTGAAAACATCTGTTACTGGCCTGGCTACTCAACTCCCTTTCTTTGCCAGCCACACAGCGGTGCACTTTGTAGATGAGGATCAGAAAGAGCATGTGCTACAGTGGATGGCAAGCGCTGCATCAAGTGGCCTCTCCTCCCCTTCCTCCACCTTAATATCACACATAGTGCAATCCTCAGAGGCGACACCCCAGTCACCGTTGTTTCCCCCCACGTCTAAAATTTCCAATCACCCAACTGACTGTGGGGAAGCTCAGATGGGCCATTCTGCAGAGTTGTTCACACATTCTATTCAATGGGCATCAGAGGTCTGTTCTGAAGAATCACAGAATCCAGAGGAGAAAAGCATCTACACCGATGCCCAGAGATTTTTCATGTTGGATCCAGGGCCGAATGTAGTAGGGTCCGAACAAAACCCAGACACTCATCACCAGACATTAACCACCAAGGGTGGAGATGATCCTGATGAGATTCAGATACCAGAGGCTTACATGGACTGTACTGAGGTGTCAGGGCAGGAAGAGGAGGAGGTTGAATCTCAGGTTGAGGAGTGTAAGAACAGAGAGGATGACGATGAGGTTGTAGAACCCACGTGGTGTGAACCCAGAGGTACGCAGCTGAGTAGCTCAGCAGAGGAGGAGGAAGATGCGGAGGTTACGTTGCGGCTTCCTACACAAACACGAAGTGATGCAACCATGACAAGCATAGCTTCATCAGCCCCAACTCTGGCTGTAGCCAGCACAAGTCGGTAGTGTGCAGTTCGCAGGATCGGTAAGGGTTGCTTAGCCTGGGTCTTTTTGAGACCGCAAAGGATGACCCAACACATGTTATGTGTTAAATTTGCAAAAAAAAACTCAGTAGATGCTAAAATTGCAATACTTTGACAACTACATGCATCAATCAGCGCATGCGCGATCAACATGCCTTAGTGTGGGAAACACACTGTGCTAAAATGCGGACTAGTGGGCCTCGCCAACCAACGTCCATCAACACCATTTGCTGCTTCCTCCTCCATCAACATTCTAAGTCTTCTCACACAGGTCTCCGGCTGCAGAAACTACACTTGTTTACCCACCACAGTTGGGGTGAGTGAGAGCCTGTCAGCTGTTACAGAAGTAGGCATGACTGCTGCTTTTGTGTCACCTAGCACAACACATCTTTCTCAATCCACCATAACATCTCCGCCTGCACCTCAATCAGACATTGTTTAAATTAATATGCCTTGGAGATCGAAGTCACACAGCTCAAGAGTTGTGAACAGGTATCCAGGCCAAGTTAGAGCAATGGCTGACTCCACTAATCCTGCAGCCAGGGAAGGCCATGTGCGATAACGGTGCAAACCTGTTGGTGGCCCTACACCGTGGCAACCTCACACATGTGCCTTGCATAGATCACGTCCTCAACCTGGTGGTGCAGCAATTTCTACTCCACTATCCTGGCCTGGATGCGCTGCGGCTGAAAGCACAGTTGCTGCGTGCTCACTTCCAGCGATCGCAGCCCGCAGGTCGTCGACTTGCATCGCTGCAGAGGTCTTTTGGCCTACCAGTTAACTGTTTGTTTAACGATGTTCCGTCATGATGCAATTCAACTCTCCACATGTTTCAGTGGCTGTGGCACCAGTGGCTGTGTACCAGTGACGGGCACTGGTACTAAGATGGGTAGTACTGACAATCAGCATCACTATTCAGGGCATCTATATGCTTGAACACACTTTGAATAGTTTGCGTGAGGAGGTGATGGCCCCAGAGGTAGCGGTGGAAGCAGAGAAGGATGCAGATGGGATATTATCTCAAATTTCCAGACAGTTGTCACACAGGCAGGTGCAATGGGAGGGTGGCTTACAGCGATCAAGGGGGCTCATGGTTCCAGACAAAATGTAAGTGAAAATGCAGGAGTCATGGAACAAATGGAGGAGGACAAGGTGACTGATGTCAGGAGATGAAGAGATGTTGTCCGTGGTTGGCGGGAGGGGACGAGGTAAGCAACCTAGAGTGTTACCCCCCCACCATCATGGCATGGACTTCGACCTTATAAAAGTGCCTGACACATGAGCACCTTCTTGTTACACTATCTTCAACACGATGCCCGTATTCTTAGGGTTAGAAATAGTGCTGACTACTGGGTAGCCACTCTGTTAGATCCACAGTACAAGAGTAAATTTAGCCAGATGCTTCCCCCCCTTGAAAGTGATGCGCACATGCTGGAGTATCGAAACACGCTTATAGACAAAAACTCTCACGGTGCTAGAGGGGATGTCACCGAGGTCACCGCAGTTCAGCCCAGCTTGGAACGCAACCTTAATGGCCAGAGAAAACCTTGATGACATAACTGCCGGTCACTGAAACTGCGCTCGCATCAGATCAGTCAGCGGTGGTTTTCAGCCTGAATGGTCACATTTTGGCACATTACTGCACAAATGCCACAAAGTATCTTGACTAAAATATGCAAAAGAGCACAGAGAAAAGCCTCAAAACTTCTGGAACAAGGTAATTTGGAGTGATGAGACCAAAATTGAACTTTTTGGCCACAGCCATAAACGTTACATTTGGAGACAGGTCAACAAGGCCTATAATGAAAGGAAGACCATTTCTACTGTAAAGCACGGAGGTGGATCACTGATGTTTTGGGTATGTGTGAGCTACAAAGGCACAGGAAACTTGGTCAAAGTTGAAGGAAAGATGAATGTAGTACGTTAACAGCAAATACTATAGGCAAATTTGCAATCATCAGCCCCGAAACTGCGCATGAGACGTACTTGGACATTCCAACATGACAACGATCCAAAACACAAGGCCAAGTCGACCTGTCACTGACTACAGCAGAACAAAATGAAGGTTCTGGAGTGGTCATCTCAGTCTCCTGACCTCAATAAAATTGAGCCACTATGGGGAGATCTCAAGTGCGCAGTTCATGCTAGACAGCCCAGGAATTTACTGGAACTGGAGGCTTTTTGCCAAGAGTAGGCAGCTTTTCCATCTGAGAAAGTAAAGAACCTCATCCACAACTACGACAAAAGACTTCAAGCATCGACGTTAGAGGGGGCAATACACGGTATTAAGAAATGGGGTATGTGAACTTTTGATCAGGGTCATTTGGATGCTTTGGGTTGTCATTATGATTTAAAAAGAAAAACCACAATAGATTGACATTAAATAACTTCTCCCAACCACTAACCATGAGTGGAGAAAAAGTTTTGGTGTTATTCATATTCTCTGAAAAAAGCCAAGAAAGCAAAAATTCTGCTGGGGTGTGTAAACTTTTAACCACAACTGTATGTGTACTTTTTTCTTTTATAAAAAAATATTTCTTTATGGGTAAAATATATTTTATTTTACTTTTTATTATTTTGTGATTTTTTTTCAAAGTATTTCTACACTTTTTTAAACTTTTTTACTTAGTCAAACTAGGGGATTTTAACTTTAAGCACTCTATTCACAATTATAAAGCATAGCGATGCAGGAGCATTGCTCTGGTTTAAAACTGTCAGTGCTGCACTGACACAGATTACTTAGATCTTGCACTGGGCATGATCAAACTAACTTGCCAGAGCATGGTGACTCGGATGTCGTGACAACATCGGATAACCATGGCACGATTGGGCCCCTGCGATGACGTTGCGGGGACTCTGACTGGAGGGCTCCCTCCCTCTTCCCGCCTTCTAAATGCTGCGATCGATATCTATTGCAGCATTCAGAGGGTTAAACTGCCATGAGTGCCGGGTGTCAGCTGTCATGTCAGCTAAACATCCAGCGGCAATCGCACCCTCACAGATTCTGTGAGCACAAAATCACCTGGACGAAGCCATAAGTCCAAGGTCAGTAAGTACCTACCAACCTAGACGTATGGATACGTCCAATGCCGTGAAGGGGTTAATATTAAATGCATGTATTTTTGGCTAAGACTAACAGTTTTGAGTACGGATTTTAATTTAAAAAAATTGCAGAGTTTACCTTTTATAGTGTCTTTGTCACACTGTTTTCTAGCTGCGGAATGAGTTAACTGAGAATTAGTCAGTGAGGTGGTTCTAATTTGAATCTTTTTTTCTCTGAGGTCATAGAGCACATCGCAAAGTTCAGCATGACTTTCATGTGGTCATAATTCAGCTAAGAGGAGCTCAGAAGAAGGAAGAGAAGAATTATAAATGCTGCCGCTTTAACATTAAAAATGCCCTCTAAGGTGTCCATATCCTTTAATGTACTAGGTTAACATTGATTTTCTTTATTGCAGATTTGGAAAAATGAGCTTATAAGTTGGGATCCATATGACTATTGTGATATTTGGGATCTTTTTTTGTCAAAAGAAAAATTTTGGAGGCCAGATGTGTACGTATACGAGACGTAAGTTATGATTATTTTAATGTAGAATTCATAATACGCAACACAGAAAAGATACCCATTTACCGGGATATAAATCCTCTGTTTTCTCACTTTCTGTGTACACTGTGCATAGGCAGAAAGCTGCAAATCAGTAGTGGGGATACACTACATGGCAGCAACTTTACTAGTCATTTAGTGATAATCTCCTACTGATAAAACAATAATTTTATAAGAACTACAATGGGCAGCCCAGTAAGTGATACATCACTGGAATCAGGATCTCAGCACTGTAAGGTAGAGCTGTTATTCAAGTAGGGGTTACTCGCTTAGCAGCCACAAAACCAGATCCGGCACGGGTTTTCCATAAACAATCATAGTCCATGCGGTTTATTATGAGACTTATTATAAGACTCTTACTGTCGCTCTTATTCATTCTCATCTGGACTACTGCAACTCTCTTCTGATCGGTCACCCTCTTACCAAACTTTCTCCTCTCCAATCCATCTTGAATGCGGCAGCCAGGGTCATATTTCTGTCCAGCCGCTTCACCGATGCCTCCATCTTGTGCCAGTCATTACACTGGCTACCTATTCGCTACAGGGTCCAGTATAAACTCATCTCGCTCACCCACAAAGCTCTCCACTGTTCTGCACCACCTTATATCGCCTCTCTCATCTCTATCGCCCTTCACGTGCCATCCGTTCTACAAATGACCTAAGATTAACATCCCCCGTAATCCGAACCTCACACCTCCGTCTCCAAGACTTCTCTCGTGCTGCGCCAGCTCTCTGGAATGCACTTCCCCAGACGATCAGACTGATACTTAGCCCCGACCTATTCAAGCGCACTTTGAAAACCCATATCTTCAAACAAGCCTACCACATCAACTACTCAGTAAACTAACTTTGCCCTGTTCCCTCCTTCCAAATATTATTCTGAATCTGCACCCTACTGTTCATCTGTCTCCACACCCTCCATGCACACGATAACTTCACTTGATACTTGACTATTGCACTTAAACACGCGGGCTGATGACCGGATCATGCAGCTTTATATGAAAATCCCTATTATAATTGCCAGACCTGAATTAACAAGCACTGTTCACCTACTGTGTCCCCCCATTTCCTTGTAGATTGTAAGCTTGCGAGTAGGGACCTCACTCCTAATGTCACTGTTTAAATTGTCTTAACTTGTATTGAATTTATTGTCTGTACATGTCCCCGCTTAATTGTAAAGTGCTGCGGAATATGTTGGTGCTATAAAAATAAAAATTATTATTATTATGCAGCATAAACCAAGGCAAACAACATAAACTTCATAACCTCAGTATAGCGTCCATGACAAAGTTCAGCTCTGTAACTCTTGTGGTCACACAGGTTATGCATACACAGGCTCTTCAGCCTCAGTTATCTCATCCACGTCAGAGTTTCCTCATAGTTCCTTCATCATGCTGCAGACGTCCATTCCCTCCAGGGAATCATCAGGCACGTGCAGCCATTCAACACAGCATTCCTTGCTGTCAGGAAGACAGCCCCCATCTCTCCCGGATGGAGCCTTCCAAAATGGACCAACCAGGTCCCTGCAATCCCCTCATGTGACCTACCCTGGCCACCTTATATGGTCCGTAGCCACGCCCACTGGGTCACATGGCTATGACCTCATCACAGGTCCTTGAACCACTCATACACATTTTACAATAGCGTTCTTAACCACACACCTGGGTGGATTTGTAGGTAACTGATCCCTGACACATTGAAACAGCACCTCAGCAGTATCACTGCTGATCCACACACACATATGTCTCCATCTCAAGGCCACCCACCTTGGGATACATAACGGTCATTCAGTATCCTACACCTATCAGGACACTGGAATTGCTTATACTCTTGTCCTGGGACATCCACACAGTGCCCCCTAGCGGACACAGTGGTCACTACACCACAGCACCCACATCATGCTGCTCTCAGATTAGATAGCAATATCCTGGTGATAGATTCCCTTTAAGGACCTTCAAGCCACATTGGCGCAGCAGGATTATGGTCTTTTCTAATGTACAAACTCTGCTGCAATTTATGAAAAGACTTAAAACCCTCCTATCCGAGGCCAATTTCCCTATTTTAATTTTCGCTTTTATCTCCCCATTTTCCAAGAGCTATAACTTTTTTATTTTTCCATCCATAACTTATTTTATATTTTTATAGATCAGACTTTTACGGATGTAGCAATAACAAATATATACAGAAGTTTCCATACACTATATAAAAAGACGCATCTGCATATTTTTCTCAATAGCTGACATGAAATCAGAATAAAACTTTCCCGTTTTAGGTCAATTACGATTACCATAAACTACTATAAAATCATCTAATTCTGTCTGTTTGTAACGGAAATCCCGTGTCGCTGATTGGTCGCTCCTGGCCGGGTGCGACCAATCAGCGACAGGCGCAGACCGGCCCTGAATTGACGCGGAATTCGAAAGACACACGCCACCGCTACCATCGGGAGATCTGCGGCGCTAGCCGCTGATCTCCCGACGGTTGCCGTGGATCATCTCCTGCCGCACAGAGGTCAGCGGCGACGCAGCCGGGAGATGACCGGTGCAGCACTCAATGTGCGGATGGTACCCAGGGTCCGGAGGAGAGGAGACTCTCCTCCAGGCCCTGGGTACCATAAACCTGTAAAAAATAGAATTAAAATAAAAAAATAGTGATATACTCACCTTCCGACGGCCCCCGGACTCTTTCCATCCTCTCACCATGCGCCCAACATCTTCCGGTCCCAGTAATGCTTTGCGCGAAAGACTGCTGATGACGTCACGCTCTCGCGAGAGTGACGTCATCTCCGGTCCTTAGCGCTAAGCATTATTGGGACCGTAAGATGCCGGGAGCGTGGAGAGGAGATCGGGGGCCGTCGGAAGGTGAGAATAACCTTTTTTTTAATTATTTTTTACATTCTTTTACTGTTGATGCTGCATAGCCAGCATCAATAGTAAATAGTTGATTACAATTGTGATACACTATGCTTGACAAGTGTGACAAACCTGTCAATCACATTCCAAGCGATGCTTCAAATCGCTTGGTATGCGCTTGAATTCCACACGCGAAAATCGTGTGAAAAATGCATGTTTTTCTCGTGGCGGGAGTTGCGGAAATGCTGCAGAAAATTCCGCAGCATTTCTGCAACGTGGGTACTTAGCCTCGGTGTGACATGCAGCTGCGACCAGGCCCCCGCTGTGATATCGCCGATCGTGGTGGATCGTCCTGGACCATCTTTTGAACGTCGGTCTCCCGCTGGCCATATTCTAGAATACCCGATGCGTTAGAATCGGGCCACCATCTAGTTATTAATATTTGCCAAATGCCAGAATAATGAGAGAATGTTTTAAGGAATTTTTAATACTTACTGCAAAGTCAAAAGTTTACATACATTTCATTAGTATTTGGTACCATTGCCCTTAAACTGAATAACTTGGGTGACACATTTGGAATATCCTTCCACAAGCTTCTCACAATAGTTGGTCGAAATTTGGGCCCATTCCTCCTGACAAAACTGGTGTAACTGATCCAGTTGTGTAGGTCGCCTTGCTCGTACCAGCCTTTTCAGCTTTGCCCATACATTTTCAATAGGATTGAGATCGGGGCTTAGTGATGGCCGCTCCAAAACATTGACTTTGTTATCCTTAAGCCACTTTGTTACCAGTTTGGCAGTATGCTTCGGCTCATTGTCCATTTGGAAGACCCATTTCCACCCAAGCTTTAACTTCCTGGCTATTTTCTTGAGACGTTGCTTCAGTCATGCCACATAATCATCTTTTCTCATGATGCCATCTATTTTATGAAGTGCACCAGCCCCCCCTGCAGCAAAGAAACCCCACAACATGATGCTGTCACCGCCATGTTTCACAGTTGGGATGATGTCATTAGGCTTCCAAGCTTCTCCCTTTTTCCTCCAAATGTAAAGATGGTCATTACGCCCAAAAAGTTCAACTTTAGTTTCATTTGACCACAGGACATGTCTCCAAAAATTAATGTCTTTGTTCCTGTGTGCATTTGCAAACATTAATCTGGCTTTTTTATCTTTCTTTTGGAGTAATGGCTTCTTCCTGGCAGTGTTGTCTTTCTGTCCATGT
The DNA here is from genome assembly GCF_039654945.1 of Dendrobates tinctorius. Classification (NCBI taxonomy): domain Eukaryota; kingdom Metazoa; phylum Chordata; class Amphibia; order Anura; family Dendrobatidae; genus Dendrobates; species Dendrobates tinctorius. The sequence goes on from NW_027361677.1 coordinate 3,731,778, forward strand.
TGATACAGTACTCGTTTCACTGTGGATATTAACACAATATTACCAGCTTCTGCCATCATCTTCACAAGGTCTTTTGCTTTTGTCCTTGGGGTGATATGCACATTTCAGACCAAAGCACGTTCATCTCTGGGACACAGAATTCGTCTCGATCCTGAGCGGTATGATGGCTGGACATTTCCATCTTGTTTGTACTTGCATATAATTGTTTGTACAGATGAACGAGACACCTTCAGGTATCTTGAAATTGTACCCAAGGATGAGCCAGACTTGTGCAAGTCCACAATTCTCTTCCTGATATCTAGGCTGATTTCTTGAGACTTTCCCATGATGCTATGTAGGGGGTGGACTGACCTATGGACCTGTCTGAGATGGAAAGAACATGTAAAGGATGATGTTCACTATACTTTATTGTATGTATATGGTTAACAGCTGGGAATTAGTGCAGGATGACGTAGTACTGGGTTTTGGCCACAAGATGGAGACAGAGAGCAGTTAGAAACAGGACGACGTAGTACTGGGTTTTGGCCACAAGATGGGGACAGAGAGCAGTGAGAGAAGGACTTAACAGCAAGCCTTAGGCTAGGGAAGCTGCATAGTCATGGTGGGCGGAGTTACGGGACTGGGAAGGGGATTTCCAGGTTGAGGAGATAAAAAGGAGAGTCCCAGGGGCAGGGCGGCGAGACACCCATGAGAAAGAGAGAAGTAATAAGAGGACAGAGAGAAGAGAAGCTCAGGAAGGACAGAGGAGAGCCAGAGATGGATACTCTGAGAGGGGGGTGGTCCTGAGAAGGCAGCCGCAGGAAGGGACGGCAGTGAGTGATGGAAGGTTTGGGTACTGGACGGCTGGGACACAGAAGACTGAGTAGGTGTACAGCGGGCAGACTTAGCCAGAGGGAAATGCTGTGGCCGTGGGCCTAACAGCAGTCACGGTGAAAGAACCCGCAGGGTCTTTGCCAATCGAAGCAGAAGGAAGGTGACAGGTACCCAGGCCAGGGAGCAGAAGCTGTTGTGTCTGCTGTGGATGTCAAGAGGACACCGAATAAAGTTTGGACCTGATTGAACAGATTTCTGTCTCTGCCTCCAGTCTGTTCCGTGGCCGAAACGGACCACCGCCCAGTCGGCACACGATCCTACAGTAACACAAAGAAGCAGTGTGTTCATGCGTTTCAGGTGTGCAATAAAATACATCCACAGGTGTGTCTATAATTAAATCAGATGTTGCCAAAAAATAGAAGCTTCCAAACACATGACATCATCATATGGACAGTCAGAAATTGTTTAAAGGCATAGTAATCTTAGTGTATGTGAACTTTTGACTTTGTCGTAAGTAATAAAAATGCCTTAAAACATTCTCTCTCTCTTCATTCTGGCATTTGGCAAATATTAATAATTATGGTAATCCTAATTGACCTAAAATGGGCAAGGTTTATTCTGATTTCATGTCAGATATTGAGGAAAATATGCAGATGTGTCTATATAGTGTATGGAAACTTCTGGTTTTATCTGTAATTACCTAGAAACTTCTACACAGGTCACAGAGCACTCAATACAAGAACCTGAATTCAGATATTTCTTGGTCGAATCTTGACGTTTCACCTTCTGTGTCTTGTTCAGTGGTGGTGGGGTTCAGCCTTCCTTCACCACGTCTCTGAGCACTGAACACGTTGTACCTTTGGACATCCCAGATTACAATTCTGGAATATGAGAGCAGTGGAGGATAATGGTTTCCTGGTCACTTCACATCTGATTCTTCTCAAATCTTTGGCAATTAATGTGCAGCTTTTTTTTCTCAACACATTTTTTGCGACCCTGTTGACTATTTCCATCAAAACTTTTGATGGTTCTGTCATCTCGCCCTAATATCTTACCACTTTCAAGAGCATTACATCCTTCTGTTAGACTTGTAGCAATTTTTTACTTTTTAGAATTAGTCAGAAGACCTTCATACACATTAGATGATCGTCCGATCCCACCGAAATTGTCAGGTTTGGCAAACTGTTGTCTAATGTATATGGAGGCTGTAAGGGCACCTATCAACTTGGAAAACACTATTTACTTGCAAATATAGGGTTGATTTGCCGGTAAATATCATTTCAACGCTGACCAACCACCTTACCGAAAGTGTGGCTAAAGAGAGAAAATTAACTAATATTCTCTTGGGAGCGCTGATTCATCAACAAAAATTAGAAACCATTTAGGCTTTTTGTCGCTTGTCTGCAACTAAGATGATTGTCCTTTTCATCAAACTGGTATATGCACATTACAATAACTATATATTTTATTTTTCTAGGACTGACAGCGAGGATAAATCTCAACCCAATCTCTTTAACATACTTTATTATGATGGATATGTGATAGATTTTCAATTTATGAGATTAGAAACTGCATGCAATATAGATCTTTACAAATTTCCCTATGACGAACAGACATGTAATATATCTTTTGGTTCCTTTATTTACCCAGGTTTGTAATATTACCTAGACTTTCGTTAAAATGATGATATACATGCGTTGTACTGCAGAAGTTCACATAGTTCCTTACGTTGCCAGAAATGGTTGGAGAACAAGTCAGATACAAGAGTTTTATACAAGAATGAAATGAAATGGGTGAAATTTATTAATATGGACATTCAACTTCAAATACGTAAAAAGGTGTTTTCATCATAAATATTTATGGCATGTCCACAACATAAGCCATAAATGCCTGATAACTGCTGATCCTATCTCTGAGACCTTATCATGATAGTCTTAGGGTACCGTTACACCTAGCGACTCACGAGCGATCCCGACCAGCGATATGACGCGGTCAGGATCGCTGGTGCATCGCTAGGTGGTCGCTAGTGAGCTGCCACACAGGCAGATCTCACTAGCGACATCGCTGGGGACGGGGATCGCTACTTACCTGTCAGACGCGGCGATCCTGCGTCCTCCCGCCTGGCTCCACGCGTCGCTCATCGTCACAGCAGGAAGCCCAGCAGGAAGTGACCGACAAGGAATGGTCCAGGAGCTTCTAGCGCGATCAGCGATAACCAGCGGGGGAGCCGGTCGGAGGTAAGTATCACATGCAGCGATATCGCCAGTAATACCGCTGTAACGTCACAAAATCGGTGACTTTACAGCGATATTGCTAGCGATATCGCAGTGTGTAACGAGGGCTTTACTTCTAGTTACCAATTCAGATCAGAGTAAGAATTAAGCATGTCCGGTCAGCTTTCTATCAGCTTTTAAGGGAAAAGTGCCCAGTCTTGGGCAGGATCGGTTTTAGACATAGTGGTGCCCTGGGGAAAAAAAAAGTTTAAAGTGGGTCCCCAAATGCTCACATATTGCACCATCACAAAGAAACATTTTGGTTGCATTTATATGCTCGGAGTTCAGGACGTTAAATGAACGAGATCGACAATATTCATAACATATTTGTTTACTAGACGTTTCACACCGGCTGAGGAAGAACGATGGATACAAAATGATCGCTAGTAGATCAGTCTGTCCCCATAGAATCATATAATTATAGAATCATAGAATGGTAGAGTTGGACGGAACCTCCAGGGTCATCGTGTCCAACCCCCTGCTCAATGCAGGATTCACCAAACCATCTCAGACAGATGTCTGTCCAGCTTCTGTTTGAAGACTTCCATTGAAGGAGAAGTCACCACCTCTTGTGGCAGACTGTTCCACTCTTTGATCACCCTCACCGTCAAAAAGTTTTTGCTAATATCTAATCTCTGTCTTCTCCCTTTCAGTTTCATTCCATTGCTTCTTGTGTTTCCATGTGCAAATGAGAATAATGATGATCCCTCTATAGTGGCGTAACTACAAAGTTATGGGCCCCAGTGCAATCTTTCAAATGGGGCCCCCATGCCAAAATACACACGCGGCTCCGTTCTGCACACCTCGTACACACGTGGCTCCACTCACCTCGTACACACGCGGCTCCGCCTGTACACCTCGTACACATGGCTCCGCTCTGTACACCTCGTACACATGCGGCTCCATTCCATACACCTCGTACATGCGCGGCTCCGCTCCACACACCTCGTACACACGCGGCTCCACACACCTCGTACACACACGGCTCTGCTTCAAACACCTCTTACACACACGGCTCCACTCTGCACACCCCATACACACAGCTCTGCTCTGTACACCTCGTACACACACGGCTCCACTCCGTACACCCCATACACACATGGCTCTGCTCAGTACAGCTCATACACACATCTTTGCTCCGTCCACCTTGTACACATGCAGCTCTGCTACATCCACCCGTAACCCCTCCTGACCCCACACAGAAACTTTACCTCATCCAGCATCATGACAACCAGCACAGCAGAGTCCTGCAGACAGCAAGGTTCCTGATCATGTGACCCCTGACTCCTCCCCTCCTGTGACCTCATCACTGGCTGTGGTGGGTCTATCTGGGAGGGCGAGGATGGGGTAAATGGGGGGGCGTGGTGGCTCAGTGCGAGACGCGGGGGTCAAAAACGGGACTATCCCGTGAGAATCGGCACGATTGGGAGATAACATGGTCTGACCTGCTGGACCTCTGCTGCGACCGTGGTAGTTACGCCCCTGTCCCTCTACACTGTGAAAGCCCTTCAGATATTTGTAGACGGCTATTAAGTCTCCTCTTTGTCTTCTTTTTTGCAAGCATCATACAGCATCATGTTATCAGCAGTACATCTGCAGCTTACACAGGGCGTTGTGCTGCTGAAAACAATGATTTTTGCTCTTGCATAAACAATCAAATCACTCGATGAATGAGCAGCATTTTGCTCATTCGTTGGGCGATTGCTGACAAGTTTACACCTATGACCTCTCGTCTGCGCTGATAAATGCAGAATTCTACTTACACACCGTATGTGACACACATATTTTATGTTACACCCACACATATGCATATAAATGTAGCACACACATGTATACACCAAGCACCTACAGTGGGGAAAATAAGTACAGTAATTGATACTCTGCCAATTTTGCAAGTATTCCCTCCTACAAAAGAATAGAGAGGTCTGTAATTTTATCGTAGGTACACTTCACCTGTGAGAGACAGAATCTTAAACAGAAAACAGAAAATCACATTGTATGTTTTTTACATAATTAATTTGCATTTTATTACATGATATAAGTGTTTGATCACCGACCAACCAGCAAGAATTCTGTCTCTAACAGACCTGTTAGTTTTTCTTTAAGAAGCCTCCTATTCTGCACTCAATACCTGTATTAATTGCACCTGTTTGAACTCGTTACCCGTTACCTCTCCACACACTCAATCACACTCCAACCTCTCCACCATGGTCAAGACCAAAGAGCTGTCTAAGGACACCAGGGACAAAATTGTAGACCTGCACAAGGCTGGAATGGGATACAGGACAATGGGCAAGTAGCTTGGTGAGAAGGCAACAACTGTTGGCACAATTATTAGAAAATGGAAGAAACACAAGATGACTGTCAATCTTCCTCGGTCTGGGGTTCCATGCAGGATCTCGCCTCGTGGGGTAAGGGCGAGTCTAAAAGTTGTGAAATCAGCCCAGAACTGCACGGGAGGACCTGGTCAATGATCTGAAGAGAGCTGGAATCATAGTCTCAAACATTACCGTTAGTAACACACTACGCCGCCATGGATTAAATTCGTGCAGGGCACACAAGGTCCCCCTGCTCACGCCAGCACATGTTCAGGTCCATTTGAAGTTTGACAATGGCCGTCTGTATGATCTAGAGGAGCCATGGGAGAAGATCATGTGGTCAGATGAGATCAGAATAGAACATTTTGTTATCAAGTCCCCTCGCCGTGTTTGGAGGAAGAAGAAGGATGAATACAACTCCAAGAACTCTGTCTCAACTGTGAAGTATGGTGGGGGAAACATCATACTTTGGGGGTGCTTTTCTGTGAAATGGACAGGATGACTGTAGCGTATTGAAGGGAGGATGGATGGGGGTCATGTATAGCAAGATTTTGGTCAACAACCTCCTTCCTTCAGTAAGAGCACTGAAGATGGGTCGTGGCTGGGTATTGCAGCTTGACAATGACCCGAAACACACAACCAGGACATCTAAGGAGAAGGATTTCAAGGTCCTGGAGTGGCCTAGCCAGTCTACAGATCTGAACGCAATAGAAAATCTTTGGAGGCAGCTGAAACTCAATATTGCCCAGCGACAGCCCTGAATCCTGAAAAATTTGGAGAAGATCTGTATGTAGGCGTGGGCCAAAATCCCTACTGCAGTGTGTGCAAACCTGATCAAGATCTACAGGAAACATCTTGTAAGAAAATGTTCTTATCAGGAGAGTTGGAAGAGCCGGACAAAATTGCAGACAATTCTTCTCGAAGCTGAGGTTGAAGTTTATTCGGAGATACACGGCAAAACAGATACAGAATAACAGAGGAGTTGGAATATGCGGGCAAAAACAGGAATTCAGACGGGCAGAGATTTGCTAGGAGGTCTAGCAGTGATAAGGCTCTGTGCCCTGGCCATGGTGAGGCACAGTGGCATGATCAATCAATCAAATTTATTATCGCCAAGTACATATTACATATATACAAGGAATTATTTGTGGAAAAGAGGCAACATAATAAATAACAACAGATACAACAAGTAACATCTAACAAGACAGATACAGTATATAGTCTACACATGACGATTTAATTGTTGAACAGACAGTGGATAGAAGCTGTTCATATGGCGGTTGGTGCTGCATTTGGGGACTCTGAAGCGACGTCCTGAAGGGAGTAGTTGGAATGAGGAGTGTCCCGGGTGAGAGGGATCGGATGAAATTTTCAATGCGTGGGATCGAATACTCTTATCATAAAGATCCTGGATTTTAGGCAGGGGGGAACCTATAATTCTCTCTGCTGTTCTGAAAGTCCTTTGTAAGCGGAGTTTGTCATGCGCAGTGGCTCCCCCATACCAGACTATCAGAGAGGAACAAATCACAGATCTGATGACAGCATTAAAGAATAAGATCAGCAGATTCTTAGACAAACCATATCTTTTCAGCTGATGCAGGAAGAACATCCTCTGTTGTGCTTTTCTTATAACAGCATCCACATTTTTCCCCCATTTAAGATCATGAGAGATGATAACATCAAGGAATTTGGTCTCTGTGACCCTAAGAACCACTTCGTCATGGATGTAGATTGGAAGTATCTCATGTTGATCTTTCCTAAAATCCACAACCATCTCAGCAGTTTTTTTAGTGTTGAGTACAAGATTATTGGCTTTACACCAGTCACATTCTTTTCACCTCACTCCGATACAAGTCTTCAGCATTTCCCTTGATGAGACCAATCAGTGTCATATCATCGGCAAATTTCAAGATTTTTACTGAGTCTGCTGAAGAGATGCAATCATTCGTATAGAGAGAAAACAGTAACTGGGACAAAACACACCCCTGAGGTGCCCCGATGTTTGTGACCAAGGTGTCCGAAGTGAATGGTCCAACTTTTACACACTGTATCCTGGCTGTCAGGAAGTTATAAATCCACAAGCATAAGTTGAGAGGGACTCCAAGAGCTACCATTTTCTTATGAAGTAAATTCGGATCAATGGTATTGAACGCTGAGCTAAAGCCCATGAAAAGAATCCGGACATATGAGTGCAGTTCATCTGTATGATCCAAAATGTACTTCAGTGCCAGATTGACAGTGTCGTTTGCCGAACGATTCTCCTTATAGGCAAACTGAAGCAGGTCCCATAGCTTCTGCGTGAATTTTATCAGGTGGGACATCATAATTCTTTCGAAGACTTTCATAGCTACAGATGTGAGTGCTACTGGTCTATAGTCGTTCAACTCAGAGGATCCCACTTTCTTGGGAACAGGGATAATTGTGGAACTTTTCCAACACTGAGGTACAACGCACTCTTTCAGTGACACATTGTATATATTTGTCAGTATAGGGGCAAGCTGGGTAGCACATACTTTCAGACACATTGGAGATACACAATCAGGGCCAGGTGCCTTTTTGACGATGATGGCGATGGAATGGCCCCGATCGACAGTAACAGGGGCTTCTTATACATTATCAGAACAAAGAAAGCTGCATTTTGCTGCAGAGGGCGTTAACATTATAATTCTAAGGCGTTTTCATGGTAATCTACAGAAACGTGGTTTAGAACAGAGAATATAATGACATAATACGAAGATATTAATTAACATTTCTCCAAGCAACACTAAAACCCATAAGTCATTGGTATCTATGGCTACTGTCCTAAAATCATATCACTGCTTTCAGACTTGATCCATAAATTCATGCATTTGACATTTTAATGATTCTCTCTCTCCAACAATATCAGATAAACACACATTGACCATATATTTGGTGACCCTATTCCCCTATTGATCCAATCTTCCTCTATGCACATCTACTGAAGTTGGTAAGAGACATGATCTCATTTTCCATCCTCCATTTAGTACATTTTATTAGCTCTTTTGTAAAAGTTGAATCTTCTCTAACTTTCAACAAAATGGCTGCTAGAGACAACATGGCCACTCAGTATATTATGGCTGACCATTCTCTTACACATCTGACCTCAGTAGTTGCAAACCAAGGTTTTTGTGCCAAATATTAAATTCTGTTTTTCTATTGTATTAAATACTCATTGAAGTGTACAGTACCTATGCTAAAAATTACAGACCTCTTCATTCTTTGTAGGTGGGAAACCTTGCTGTATATGTCTCTTATTTGTTTAGAATAAGGTGAGGGTTCGTGTAGGGCCAGCCACCGTTGAGTGGGGGCCCCATATAGTGTTTATTTAGGATTCCAACCTCCGCAGCATAGGCAGGGATATCATTTAGGGAAACATCTTGTTAATGGTAATGGTTGTGTATCCGGCCTATCAGTGTATATCTTTATCTGTGTGGACTACCCATCATTAACATCCCTAGCTATTTTGAGGGGATGGGTATAAGTATTCTACTGGTGTAACACCTCACTCCTCGGAAAGAAGCCGAAGCGCGTTTCGCAGTGTTCAACAGAAGGTCTCTCCATTAAGTCATGGCTACATTCTGGATCTTTACTAGAGTTGAGCAAATTTTTCAATATTTGTTTCAGATTATGTTCAGAACCGATCATCAAACATTACTTCAGCGCGAACAGGGCACCAATATGGCATGAAAATGTCAAAATTCAGATTCGGAGACCGATTCCGAACATATTCGCTCAAGCCTACTCTTTACCACTGATTCTGAGCTTGCCTGTTTGTCTTCCTGTCCTGCTCTACACAGCACCCACACTTGCCTGCCATCCATATTCAGATCCCATAGTCATGTTTTCTATTCAGTTGCAGGCTTATTACTTATGTCTCGTTCCTTTCACACACACACACAATCTGTGGCCTAACTTGTCACATGCTCAATGACGGATTTCATTCCACTGACTTAACCCCTTCCTGACATGAGACGTACTATCCCGTCCATGGGACCCGGGCCCCTATGCCCATGGACGGGATAGTACGTCTACCGCGATCAGCGGCGCCCACGTGGTGAGCGCCGCTGATCGCGGCCGGGTGTCAGCTGATTATCACAGCTGACACCTGGGCACAATGTGTCAGGGGCAGTCACGGACCGCCCCCGACACTTTAACCCCTTGCACACCGCGATCAAACATGATCGCGGTGTACCGGGGGTTAAAGGGAAGCATCGGCAGGAAGGGGCTCCCTCCGTGCTTCCCTGAGCCCCCCACGGCAGCGCAATGTGCAGCGCTGCTGCCGGGGGCTCCTTTCCTGCAGGCCCCCGAATCCAAGATGGCGACGGGGGCCTTCGGGGGCCTGCAGGAAGCTGGCTTCCTCAGTGCCTGCAAAGCGCAGGCATGAGGAAGCCTTCTGCAGTGCCTGTGACAGATTGCTGATCTGTCACAGTGATCTGTGATGCGACAGATCAGCGATCTGTCACAGGACAGTGATGTCCCACCTGGGACTATTTAATAAAGTAAAAAAAAAAAAAGTGTTAAAATAAATTAAAAAAAAAAAATCGCCAAATAAATTAGAAAAAAAAAAAAAAATATTCCCCCAAATAAATCCATTTTTTAGAAATAAAAAAAAAAACAAAACAATAAAAGTACACATATTAGGTATCGCCACGTCCGTAACGACCCGCCCTATAAAACTGTCCCATTAGTTAACCCCTTTAGCGAACCCCTTAAAAAATAAAAATAAAAAACGAAGCAAAAAATAATGATTTATTATCATACCGCCAAACAAAAAGTGTAATAACGCGCGATCAAAAAGACGCATATAAATATCCATGGTACCGCTGAAAACGTCATCTTGTCCCGCAAAAAATGAGCTGCCACACAGCATCATTAACGAAAAAATAAAAAAGTTATAGCTCGCAGAATAAAGCGATGCAAAAATAATTATTTTTTATATAAAATAGTTTTCATTGCATAAAACCGACAAAACATAAAAAAACGACCTAAATAAAGTATCTCTGTAAGCGTACTGAACCAAAGAATAAAACTGCTTTATCAATTTTATTGCACGCGGAACGGTGTAAACGCACCCCCCCAAAAGAAATTCATGAAACGCTGGTTTTTGTTCATTCTGCGTCCCAAAAATCAGAATAAAAAGTGATCAAAAAATGTCACGTGCCCAAAAATGGTACCAATAAAAACGTCAACTCGTCCCGCAAAAAATAAGACCTCACATGACTCGGTGGGTCAAAATACGGAAAAATTAGAGCTCTCAATATGTGGTGATGCAAAAACTATTTTTACAATAAAAAGCGTCTTTTAGCGTGTGACAGCTGCCAAACATAAAAACCACCATAAATAGTAAATCAAACCCCCCGTTATCACCCCCTTAGTTAGGGAAAAATAATAAAACAAAAAAAAGTATTTATTTCCATTTTTCCATTAGGGTTAGGGTTAGGGCTAGGGTTAAGGCTAGGGTTAGGGCTAGGGTTAGGGCTAGAGTTAGGGCTGAGATTAGGGTTAGGGGTGTGTTGGGGTTCGGGTTGGAGTTAGAATTGGGGGTTTCCACTGTTTGGGCACATCAGGGGCTCTCCAAATGCAACATGGCGTCTGATTTCAATTCCAGCCAATTCGGAGTTGAAAAAGTCAAATGGTGCTCCTTCCCTTCCAAGCTCTGCCATGCGCCCAAACAGTGTTTTACCCCCACATGTCGGGTATCAGCCTACTCAGGTCAAATTGCAAAACAATTTTTGGGGTCCAATTTCTCCTGTTACCCTTAGGAAAATAAAAAATTGGGGGCAAAAATATCATTTTTGTGGAAAAAAATGATTTTATTTTCACGCCCGAGCGTTATAAACTTCTGTGAGACACTTGGGGGTTCAAAGTGCTCACCACACATCTAGATAAGTTCCTTAGGGGGTCTCGTTTCCAAAATGGGGTCATTTGTGGGGGTTTCCACTGTTTAGGTACATTAGGGGCTCTCCAAAGGCAACATGACACCCGCAGACCATTCCATCAAAGTCTGCATTCCAAAACGTCACTACTTCCCTTCCGAGCCCTGACGTGTGTCCATACAGTAGTTTTCTCCCACATATGGGGTGTCAGCGTACTCATGACAAATTGGACAACAACTTTTGGGGTCCAGTTTCTCCTGTTACCCTTGGGAAAATAAAAAAAATGGCGACTAACTGATCATGTTTGTGGAAAAAATACGATTTTTTTATTTTCATGCCCGGGCATTATAAACTTCTGTGAAGCCCTTGGGGGTTCAAAGTGCTCACCACACATCTAGATAAGTTCCTTAGGGGGTCTGTTTCCAAAATGGTGTCATTTGTGGGGGTTTCCACTGTTTAGGTACATTAGGGGCTCTCCAAAGGCAACATGACACCCGCAGACCATTCCATCAAAGTCTGCATTCCAAAACGTGACTACTTCCCTTCCGAGCCCTGACGTGTGTCCATACAGTAGTTTTCTCCCACATATGGGGTTTCAGCATACTCAGGACAAATTGAACAACAACTTTTGGGGCCCAATTTCTCCTGGTACCCTTGGGAAAATAAAAAAATGGTGACTAAAAGATCATGTTTGTGGAAAAAATACGAATTTTTTTATTTTCACGCCCAGGCATTATAAACTTCTGTGAAGCACTGGGGGGTTCAAAGTGCTCACCACACATCTAGATAAGTTCCTTAGGGGGTCTAGTTTCCAAAATGGTGTCATTTGTGGGGGGTTTCCACTGTTTTGGTACATCAGGGGTTTTTCAATCGCGACATGGTGTCCGATCTCAATTCCAGCCAAAAATGTCAAATGGCGCTGCTTCCCTTCCGAGCTCTGCCATGCGCCCAAATAGTGGTTTACCCCCATATGTGGGGTATCAGCGTACTCAGGACAAATTGCACAATAACTTTTAGGGTCCTGTTACCCTTGGGAAAATAAAAATTGGGGTGAAAAGATCATTTTTGTGGAAAAAATGTGTTTTAATTGTACCGCTGTACGTTATAAACTTCTGTAAAGCCCTTGTGGGTTCAAAGTTCTCACCACATATCTAGATAAGTTCCTTGGGGGGTCTAGTTTCCAAAATGGGGTCACTTGTAGGAGGTTTCCACTGTTTAGGTACATCAGGGACTCTCCAAACGTGACATGGCGTCCGATCTGAATTCCAGCCAATTTTGCATTGAAAAAGTCAAACGGCGCTCCTTCCATTCTGAGCTCTGCCATGCGTCGAAACAGTCGTTCCCCCCACATATCAGGTATCAGCGTACTCAGGACAAATTGCACAATAACTTTTGCAGTCCAATTTTTCCTGTTACCCTTGGTAAAATAAAAAAAATTGAACCTGAAGTATTTTTTTTGTGAAAAAAAGTTAGATGTTCATTTTTTTTTAAATATTCAAAAAAATTCCTGTGATGCACCTAAAGGGTTAATAAACTTCTTGAATGTGGTTTTGAGCACCTTAAGGGGTGCAGTTTTTAGAATGGTGTCACTTTTGGGTATTTTCTATCATATAGACCCCTCAAAGTGACCTCAAATGTGATGTGGTCCTAAAAATAAAATGGTGCTGTAAAAATGAGAAATCGCTGGTCAACTTTTAACCCTTATAACTTCCTAACAAAAAAAAATTTTGGTTCCAAAATTGTGCTGATATAAAGTAAACATGTGGGAAATGTTAGTTATCAAGTTTTTTGTGTGCTGTATCTCTGTGATTTAAGGGCATAAAAATTCAAAGTTGGAAAATTGTGAAATTTTCTAAATTTTCGCCAAATTTCCGTTTTTCCCACAAATAAACGCAAGTTATTTGAATGAAATTTTACCACTAACATGAAGTACAATATGTCACGAGAAAACAATGTCAGAATCACCGGGATCCATGGAAGCGTTCCAGAGTTATGACCTCATAAAGGTACAGTGGTCAGAATTGTAAAAATTGGCCCGGTCATGAACGTGCAAACCACCCTTGGGGGTGAAGGGGTTAAATTAACTTAACGCTCTAGAATCTAACAGCAAAATTCCCCCATTTGCTTAAATGTTGCTTCAATTATGGTACTTTTGCTGGTTTTTGGCAGTAAAGTTGGGAACAGAATTGAGATTTTTGTTGTTGCCGAAACCCAGCTATGATAACATTTAATGGGAATGTGTACACAGCGTTTTTTGGGAGGTTTTGGAGCAGAAACTAAGCGGAAACTGGCTATGAGCACACGAGTCTTTCCAAATCATCTTCTAAACCAACCTCCAAATTCCTAAGAAAATAGGAGGTTTTACACAGATTCTTCTATAAAAACTCTACAAAAAGATTCCATATGCACATAGTCTTATGACTGTTTCCTGACTTGTCCGCAATGTCTTCTGTTGAGGGCAAAAACTTGAGAATTTGGATATTACGGTAATTCATCCAGTTCTTGGTTCCCTTGGAGAAAATCATTGCCAAACATCTCTCAGCCAAAGAATTTACCTGTGCCATTAATATAGGGCCTTCTTCACACATCCATGTTTCTGAAACATTTGGCATCCGTTTCTTTAATGGAGGATACCACACATACCCATTATAAGCTATGGGGCTGCTAACATGTCTGTGTTTCTGTCTACACTACACAGAGATGTCTGTTTTTTTCATTTTTTACCGGCAGCATGGATGACAAGGGCCAATACGAGTCTATGGATACGTGTGCCATCTGTGTGCTGTATGTGTTTTGCAAAGTATAGGAGAAGCTTGGTGATTTCTTTTTCTTTAGCCATACTGGAAAAACACTGATGACACCGTTACGGTTTCTTTCCAGCACCGGTTTTATGTGGACGTGTGAAGAGGGCCTAGGTGTGCTGAGCTCAAACAAGCCTGAGTGTTTATAGGTGAATATAACACAATTTTGATATTTTTAACTAAATCTTCTCATTTTTTTTTCTCTTTCCAGATTCTGAAATCAAATTTGAAATAGATTTGATACAGAAGTTCAATTTGTCAAACTATTTAAATAACAACAAGGGAGATTGGAACGTAAGAGATACCGTTCTGATCAATGATAGTTATTCAGTTGGAGGGATAATATATAGCAGGATGGTTTTGATGGTAAGGAATAAAATCATTTTTAGGCAACTAACAAATAAATGTACAATAAGACGTGATGTAAAAAGGAATCCATCGATGTAGTAAAGCATGCAATTAGATCAGGACATACACTATGTTTGCGTACAATAACGTTGACAAGGCCATTTTTCCTATTCATAATTCCATTTCTCTTTACGTTTTTAGCTCACCAAATATTATACTTGAAGAAATTCAAAGAAGAAAAAGAGAAACAATTTTAGGCTTTAAAAATCAATGACCACTGGTTAAGAGATGTAGTAGCACATGGCACTCGTTCGGGTGATTGGGCGACCATTCAATAGATAGAGCCATTGAGCCCTCGAGAGAACAAGAGCAGCTTTTCTTCTCTTTGTGCCATATGGATCAAGTCTGGATTTACACGTGCAATTCTTTCAAAAATACCATACGATAAAATGCACTCGGACTTTCTTCTCCACCATTTGAATGTGATTTGTTATAGTCTCATCTGTCACACTTGCAGGTGGCGCACGTGGTTCGAATCGTGCCACAGGGCCGGGTCTACCTAAGAAGGGGAGTAGCTAAGCAGCTACCAGGTGTTCACTGGAGCTCCTGATGGTTTAGACAGACTGGGCTGCAGGTAGCTGCCAGGTACCACTCCTGGGCAGACCTCGGTACTGTAGCTGATGACCCCAAGTGTTCGGGTTCGCTGACACAAGGAGACGTGATAGTAGCATGATAAAGAAATAGGCAGACTAAATGGACAATTTGGATCTTGAAGATAGGTTCTTGTTCTCACATGCAGTTTTCAGAAAACAATTCTGGAACTGGCTGCTCTAGGACTAGGGAGAACGGACTCAGGACTGTCCACACAGTGACAAGGGATTCTGGCATAGGCACTGCCGAGGTGGTTTAAGGATTAGGATACTGCTTAAGCGGTCACAGTTAAATACAAATAACTCAAGGAAAAGTGCAATATAAAATCACCTCAAAATAGTAAAATTATTGCACACATGGAAGAGTTAGCGGACAAATCGGATAATTAAAATCAAACAAAGGAAGAAAACCAAAGCAATGTCTAATAATATAAAATGTATTATATTGCTAAAATGGTATAGTACAATATCAAGAAAAGCGGAAGGCCAATGCCATGGATAAGGCACAACCGGGGACAATAATAAGTTCTTATGCTGTATTAATGAACTCAATTCGTAAAATACAATGTAAGAGGTAGATTCAGTAAGTAGATAAAGTGCTGGTGCTAATATAACAATAATGTGCAAACAACCAAATAGAACTTATTCGTATTTTTAAAAAAATAAAGTGCAAGGTCGCCGAGACCACTGAGCGCGAGAGAGCATCCGCACAGACGTTCTTCTGTCCAGAGAGAAAGTGCAAGGTGAAGCGGAAGCAGGAGAAGAAGAGCGACCACCTAGCTTGACGAGAGTTCAAGCGCTGGGCCGTTTGTATATAGACCAGATTTGTATGGTCCGTATACACCTGGAAGGGAAACCGGGCTCCCTCCAGGAGATGTCTCCACTCGGAAAAGGCCAACTTCATTGCTAGCAGCTCCCTGTCCCCGATGGAGTAATTCTTCTCCGACGGTGAGAAGGTCTTAGAGAAGAAGAAGCAGGGATGCTTCCGACCTTGAGCATCCTTCTGGAAAAGGACTGCTCCTGTACCGACGGAAGGCTCCGGATTCCCGCTGTGCAGCTGAAGGAATCTGACGCCTAACAGAGTGTGGTGAAATAAATCTAAACCATCATTATAAACTGTTCAAATAACTCTAGAGGCAAAACAATAGTGTTAAATGTGCAAGCTCATTGCTATACCTCTTGTGCTGCTAAAGTCCCTGGGATGTGCCAGCCCCGACGCGCGTTTCGGCGTACCTTTATCAGGTACTCTTTGCACTGCACTTTACTTACCTCAGTTGTCATGTGTATTAACTGCTTGCTGCACTGCGTTATATGCATTTGCACTTTATTTTTTTTAAAATACGAATAAGTTCTATTTGGTTGTTTGCACATTATTGTTATATTAGCACCAGCACTTTATCTACTTACTGAATCTACCTCTTACATTGTATATTACGAATTGAGTTCATTAATACAGCATAAGAACTTATTATTGTCACCGGTTGTGCCTTATCCATGGCATTGGCCTTCCCCTTTTCTTGATATTGTACTATACCATTTTATCAATTTAATACATTTTATATTATTGGACATTCGTTTGGTTTTCTTCCTTTGATTCAAAGCGGTCACAGGAACATGGACAAACTATGCTAGACTTATGGGAACATACGATACGGGAATAACTTCAACAGACTAAGTGCTGGAGACCTGGTAACATGCAGTTGCACACACCAACACCACTAAGACTAAACTATAAGGGTTGCTCAGATGCCTCCCTATAGGGGAGGGTGCCTATTATACAAGATATCTCCCAGCTATTGACTGGGAGACATCTTGCAGGTGTTCACCTTAACTAAATGTGAACTAGCTGTTAGCTGGGGGTATTTTACCATGTGCGCGCGCTGACCTTTTAAGAGCAGGGGAGCGCACTAGGTGCGCCGCCGGAGCACAGTGTGGCATGCACATGAAAGGAGGAGACTCACGAGGACACTGCCGTGGCTGGGGCAGTGAGCTTGCCGATGTCGCCGCATGGAGGGAGGAGGGGAACTATGCGGGACGTTACATCATCGACTTTGCTGTTACTATTTAATAGTGCAATCAAAACATAAAAATAATTAGCATTTTCTTCTGATAGGTCTTCTTTAACTCTCTCCTAGCTATATCTGACTTAGTATTTAGTGAGACCTTAGCTAGCACTGACTATTTCCATCCGCCAATATAAATGGGTAAAAAGGAATATTCAGTATAAAGGAATATCATAGTCGTGGTTTACATTCTGCAACATCCACTCCTTGCTAATTTCTGTAAACACCTGTGGGGTGAAATTGGCCACAATCGCCATAGACAAATAACTCGAGGGATGGAGATTTAAAAATGAGGTAGAATCTTGGGTTTCATTTCATATTTAATTTTGTTGATGTAATTAAAAGAAAGCGAGTTTAGACTCAATTGTGCATGGTGCACTTTCACTAATGAGCCCTGTGTGATGTCCAAGTACAGCAACTAGGGAGCAAAAGGAGCACAAAAGGGTTCTATCCGGTATACAGTTAACTTTTTATAAAGATTATGCAGACCTGAAACGGTCGTGTTCACACAACAGTTTGTAAGGCATAAAAACTCAGATGTGGCAGATCCACAGGTTCTCAGACCAGATTGGAATTATTGTGGAAAAGCTTGGATTTCTGTACTGCTGATGAAATGATGAATGGGTATGCGTGTCGCAGTAGACACACTTCTTCCTCAGTATACAATGTGGTTGTGTCCTGAAAAAAAGTGTGTCTACTTCTTAGAATAAGCCGCAATTGCATAAACTTTTTACCTCCAATCACAGCTGCGCGCTAACACTGTACTTTGACAGTGGGGGAACCGTGGCTCTCTTACCAGTGTTGCTTCCTAAGTGGACAGTTTGATTTCACAGAAGTTTGATTTACTTGGAGTTATATTCTGTTGTTTAAGTGATCCCTTTATATTTTTGAGCAGTGTATTTTTTTAACTACTTCATGATGGCACCGCACGTTGCAATCTGCCGCCTTAGGCACCTGCCATCCAGTTCTATTAAAAAAGGAAATTGCAACTCACCCTCCAATCATCCAATCAGGGTGGAAGCCCGCGATCAACACCACTGGCCGGCATACTGTGAATTCTCCTTTTGCATCTGCCTTCCAGTGCCTAGTGGCAAATGAATGGAGGAGCCTGGTAACCTCTTCTTCTGTGACCGGCTCAAAGACACAAAATGAACTTGATGAAGTGTGGGAAGGAAGTAGGAAGAGGATCTATTATATAAGAGGACACAATTTCCTGCCAAGCATGGTTATTTTTTCTTTGATGCAAGTGTCCAGATTGTCAGCGCAGAGGGTGGTGATCAGCGCCTGCACTTTAGGACTGAGGAGGGAGTTAAAAGTGTCAAAAAGTAATTTAGTAATTTAGGAGTGTGGTGAAGTTGCTTGTTTGGAGAGGGGAAGAGAAGAACAATATGTTTTTACTATAAAATTACAATGGATGAAGTCATTTCACGTAACAGATTTTCACAGACATTTGGCACACCTGGAGCACCGCAGGAGAAAACTTGTTTGCAGCGTGTTTCAGGGTTGCCGTCATCTGTGTCGGGATATTCTGCTTTTAGGATATGTGGCACTTTCTAGTGTCTTATTATAATGTTTAAAAGCTGAGCTGGGACAGGAAAACAATGAGATTGGGGCCAACGATAACTGTAAATTCTTCATAAGTTGACTTGCAGGAAATGAGAGAAAAAAAAGAAAAGCACAAAGACAAAAAATTGGTCATAGTGGAAGGGGTTAAATTATTATGGCAGTGCAAACCATAAACCCGGTAAATGTTTATGGTAAATGTTGCTGCTGTCATGATCCATGCTGGATTGTGACAGATAAAAGCACTTGTAACCTTTTTTTTTCTTTAAGCTGGTTGCTTAAAGTTAGTTTTGCCCCCGGTGGCCATTAGGGTCAATACACAGTGGTGTCTTTTGTTCTAGTTTGCCCCCGCTGGTGGTTAGCGTTATTACACGGGAATCACTAACAGATGTGATTGCGCTGGCTTAACTATATAGGAGTGTCTTGTTCTCTCACTCACTGTTGGTGATATTGGTAATTTCAACCATCCTTGGTGGAGGAAGGAGCTAGAGAGAGTTCCTTGCAGCTCAGTCAGAGTCCTGGTGTGGAAGGAGCCATAGAGAGGAGTTCCTTGCAGCTCTGACAAAGCTTGGTGAAGTAGCAGCTTCAGGAGGAAAGCTGCATTCTGGTGCAGGACTCTGTTGCTGGGAGCAAGAGCGACAGAGCAAAGCTAAGTGGTGTTATCCCTATTTGTACCTTTCCTTTTGTGTGTTTCAGTGCAGTTGTGGGATTAGTTTCTGCACCGTCCATTTCACTAAAAAGGGATAGGTGCAGGGCGAGCTAGGGTTTTTAGGTATCCTGCTCGGCGCCAGGTGCGGAACCTGCATAGGGACTGTCAGGAGTGTAGAGACACTGACTCAGGGGAGTGCAGGAGGTCTCCACGTCCCTGTTCCCTATTGCAGGGCTCTCCATTGTATCGGTTTCCCTGGTGTTTTCCTTTATTATTTAAATTCGCCCAGCTGGAGGTGGTGTATCCAGATACACGTGTAATTCTGAAATTCGCCTGCTGGAGGCGGTGTATCTGGCTGCACGTTATATTATTTAAATTCGCCCTACTGGAGGTGGTGTATCCAGGGTCACGTGTGTCAGAGAAATTTGCCCTGCTGGAGGCGGGGTATCCAGTCACACGTGACATCACAGCTGCATTTGCAGAGCCCCTGGGGTGCCCAGAAAATCCCCCAAAGTGACAATATTATGGAAATTACACCATTGAGGGAGATTTTATCTAAGGAATCAGTGACTATTTTGACTCCACGATCATTCTCCAGAAAATGGCACATCCTGGATGTTTCAGAGTGAAAAATTGCAAAAATGTCAATATAATTCTTAACAAACTGAAGATGCTATACTCAGGTCAGACTAGGGGGTGTGGAGACAGTGACCTAAAGGCAATGATAAAAATTTGGCACACTGCTTAGGACACAAGGGCAGAGACCTCAATCTGAGACTCTCCAGCTGTATCAATGGTGGTTGGGACAAGCACAAGTTTTGTACAGTATATTTTATTAATGTGTACTGCACTAATTCCTTAATTATTCCATATGCTAGGTCACAATTAAAAGAGTTCCACAAAATTATGTCGTGAGCTTCATCTTGCCAGTGTGCTTCATGGTGCTGCTTGACATTGCGAGTATGTTCATTGAAATGCCGAAAAATGACCGTCTGGGCTTTAAGATCAGTATTGTGCTTGGATTCTCAGTGCTTCTTCTGATCCTGAATGACATTCTGCCTCTATCAGCTACCCCACCACTATTAGGTAAGACATAACGGTGTTTGGTACCATGGTTGGAATCTTCTATACATCTGTTACTAATCCAGACTCTACTTTGAAGTCCACATCTCCATATTGGGGTTAATAGATTAAACTAGGGAGTTTTACTGTTGATGTGTTTCATTGAGCAAAATGATGGAGGGCATTGGGAGTCTCATCATACTGGGGGCTGTGAGGTCATCATAATTTTGCAAGGCAGTTGGATAATCATACTGTGTGGGGAATCTGTGAGGGGAATCATTCTGGTGGATGGATTGTGGGGACCTTCATACTGTGGGGAAATCAGATGGTGTGTAGGGGCTATGGGAT
Source organism: Dendrobates tinctorius (assembly GCF_039654945.1). Classification (NCBI taxonomy): domain Eukaryota; kingdom Metazoa; phylum Chordata; class Amphibia; order Anura; family Dendrobatidae; genus Dendrobates; species Dendrobates tinctorius. Next base: position 3,752,563 of record NW_027361677.1, read on the forward strand.
CATCATACTGAGTTCAACTTTTCATGAGGGCTTCATTGTGTGTGTGAGGAATATGTGGGGGCATCATATTGTGCTGGGGTTAATGTGGGGACATCATACTTTGCGGGAGGTGATATGAGATCATTATTTTTTTGTGTTGAGGATACTGTCAGGAAATTCATCGTTGGGGCATTATACTCTGTGAGGGGGGGTATTTTTGTTGCCTTCATTATCTGAAGGTTTTACATGTTCTAACCAATGGGCAATATTTACAGTCCCCACATCTGAAGGTTCCACATGGTTTCTAATCTAGCCAGGTGCCTGGTTGACTGGCTCTCTGATAAAAACTATGGACACGGATTGATCTGCCCTTCCTGTAGGTGATTTTAGGGACAGGTGATAAACTCATTATCTGAAGACCAAGAAAGCGGCATACTAGTGGGTGAGCTCAATAAATGGCTTCAATAGAGGCAAAACTACTTTCTAAGTACTGCGATACATGTCACTTTCATTGTCTTCAAAAGTTGGGAGGTATTCCCTCTTATGACCCCAACTTTTCTGACAAATATTTTTTTTTAGAGGGGTAACTAAATGAGGAAATTTACTATGGGACCCATGATTTATATGTATGCCCTTGTCAGACCCCAATAGATCTTATATTGATGACTTATCCTGTGGATAGATCATCATTATGTTGTGACCAGACAATGCCTTTAATATACAGTTGACAAGAGAAGAGGCACATTATTCCAGCACTGGCCCACTGATGTGACCTTTGTAGCTTAGATGTGGACACAAATCTAGTTCTGATTCAGACTTGTGTAGATCCTGAAAATAAAGTCTTCTGCTGGACGTTTGGAGTATGTATTTTCTGATAAAATGTCAATTCATTGACCTAAAAATGCCAAAATTCTGGAGTACTTTATATCAAATTACCCTAGAAAAACCTATGCAAACACAGGGAGAACATACAAACTCCTTGCAGATGTTGTCCTTGGTGGGATTTGAACCCAGGACCCCAGCACTGCAAGGATGCAGTGCTAACCACTGAGCCAACATTCTTTGCTTTTTGCACCAAAACCTTCAAAATGGTGCAGGTGGTTAATGAATTTTTAGCAAAAATTTTAAAAAATGCTTTACATTTTTCTTTTAACTTTTTCACCTTTTTACAACCTAAAGCCACATGTTACACTAAAATGTTGCACATTTAAAAAAAAAAAAAAAAAATAATACAGGTGTACATAAAATCACTGCAGGAAGGGGACTGGAATACATTTGCGCCAAAATATATTGCCTTTTTAAAAAGCAGCAATTGATGAATCAGCTGAAAACATCTGGAATCCCCAAATAAGGAAACACATATAAAATAAACTTTTAAAAAGAGGCGCAAATGAAACAAAGAATAGGGTGCAAATGAAAAACAGACCCAAAACCACACATAAAAGGGGCAAATAAATATCTAGGCCTTATAACACATCTTCTGAGGTCTTCTGGAAGTTGGTTGTCTTGATAAATGGTTCACAGTAACCAATCTTCATGTACATTTATTTAATAGGCAAAGCACTACTTGGGAACCCATTTTCTGAAATGAAACACCATTTGCCAAATAGCTCTTAGAGAAATCATTAAAAGGAATCTGTCAGCAGGTTTTTGCTATGTAATCTGACAGAAGCTTGATGTGCAGACAGAGATCCCGATTCCAGTGATGTGTCACTTACTGGGCTGCTCGCTGTCATTTTGACACAATCACTGTTTTCTTCGCTGCAGATATATCAAAGCTCTGACTGCTCAGCTCTGTGTAACCCCACCCACACTTCTGATTGGCTGCTTTCTATGTGCACTGTACACTGACAGAAAGCTGCTCATCAGTGGAGGAGGAGGCACGAGGAACCTAGTCCTGTAGGGATAATCTCCTGCTGATAAAACACTGATTTTATTGACATAGCAGAGCATAGTCCAGTAAGTGACATATCACCGGAATCAGGCTATAAGACGCCAAATCATGCTGTTCTCAGATTACATATCAAAAACCTACTGACACAGAGGTTTACTTTTTTTGTACAGGAATGTGAATGTTTAACCCCTTCCTCCAGGGCGATTTTTTGCTCTTTCCTTTTCAATTTTTCGTCCCCTTCTTCCAAGAGCCATATTTTTTTTGTTCTTCTCTCAATATAGCCATATGAGGGCTTGTTTTTTGTGGGACCATTTGTAACTTTGAATGAAACCATTCATTCTACCACAGCGTCCTGGAAAAGAGCAAAAAATCCCAACGACTGTGAAATTGTAAGAAAGTGCAATTCCACAGTTGTTTTTTGCTTGTTTTTGTATTTATCATTTTCACTGTATGGTAAAATTGACTATTCAGGTACCAAACATGTATAGTTTGCTTTTTTTTAGAACCCATAACATTTTCATTTTTTGGTGTATCGGGCTTTGTGATGGCTTATTTCTTGCTTCAAGTTCCCTAAGGGGACTAACAAATACAGCGGACAGTGAAAAAAACGTTTTTTAAAAATCGGGAAAAAAAAATAAAAAAGACAAACCATAAAATCATCCCATTTTGCCTCATCAAAAAAAAAAAAACACATATTGTATCGCCGCATTCAGAAAAGTCCAATCTATCTAAATGCAAAGTAAAATTAATCCGACTGGTAAATGGCATAATGAGAAAAAAATCGAAACACCAAAATTACGATTTTCTGAAGGCCACAGCATTGGTATAACGCAATAAAAGGCTATCAAAATATCACATCGACTCCAAGAATGGTATCAGTAAAATTGTCAGCTCAGGGCACAAAAAATAAGCCTTCGCACAGTCTCATATTCCAAAATTGTTACGGGTCTTTGAAAAGGGGGCAACCAGAGCAAACTTTTTTTTTTTTTAAATTTAACTAATCTTTTTTCATCGCTATAATAATAATAATAATAATAATAATAATAATAATAACAACAATAAAAAAAAAACTATACATGTTTGGCATCTCCATAATCATACTGACCTGGAGAATGATATTACCAGGTCAGTTTTACCATGTAGTGAGTATGGTAAGTAAAAATAAAAAAAAAAAATTGTGGAATTGCACTTTTTTTGGTAATTTTGATGCACTCTGAATTTTTTCCTGCTTTCCACTGCATCACATGTCCTGCAAAAAAACAAGCTACATGGTTGGAAAAATAATAAGATTATGGCTCTTGGAAAAAGGTTAGTAAAAAATGAAAATTAAAAAATGGTAAATAGCCTGGTAATAAAGGAGTTAAGCATTTCTTTAAAACAAAAAAGCTGTACTGTACTGTAATTTTTTGGGGATATTTTCCATTGGGCAGTTAATACAACTTTCATGTGTTGTTAACAGGTGTTTTTTGCATCTTATGTATGTCTGCCATGGTGGTCAGTATTATTGAGTCAATATTCACATCCAACCTCGTAATATCGTCTGAATATCAAACAGAAGTCCCCCGTTGGGTAGAGCTTGTATTTGTAAAGTATCTATCAAGAATCCTATGTTTTAATAGCGGGAACATCTCAGAGATGGCAAAAACGTCTGATCCAGGTAAGTTTTCTGAATGGCCTTCCTTGGCATTGGGCAAGGTGAGAACGTCATGCGGGAAAATAGAATACTTAGGAGTGACCAGGTTATCACAACAAAGATTCTAGCAACTCATCCCCCTGCTCCAATAATACTTTACTTAGGTTTTATTTATGCAAAAGAAGCTGCCCACAGACCCATACAAGTTAATGGGTCCATACACATGCATTTTAAAATGGATCTATAAAGTATTCAGTACATGTCCATTCTCCAGGTGTACTCAAGTCGGCATCAGCTCATTATACGTTTACTCACTGGTCTAGCGTTACTGGGATCATCCTAAAATTTACAGTTATTTTGTGGTTCCCAACTTTTAATACACATTATACAAATTAGAGAAGACATGGCAGTAGGTGAAAAAAAATTCAAAGCTCAAAAGTAGCCAATTTGCACTCTTAATATATTCACGTTTTTATGTATTTATCATCTGCGGTACTCACAGGATCCTCAGGGGCGTGTCTTTAGGCTGCTCTGCATTATTATCCTGTGAGCCACTCCTCTTTGGTAAAAAAAAAACAAAAAAAGTTGCCCTAAATGAATGGCCCATTTCTCTAATATTTGTGTCCTTTTTATGTTACTTATGATGTTTTTTGCATCATTGTGCATTGTACTCATGTCAGGAGTAGATGTGTCACATGATGGGTACCAGCTGTGTCAGAAAGACCTTATTCACTTATAATACAGTCCATTAAGTTTTCATCATGGTATCTAGTGAAAATGATGCAATCTGTAATAAGAACCCCCTAATAAAGACTTCTTCGCAGATGTGGACTTAGCCTAAGGCCGGGGTCACACTACCGTAGAATACAGGCGAGTGCCATGCAAGAAAACATCGCACAGCTCTCGGACCAGTGTTAATCTATGGTGCATCTCACATCACCATTTATTTTCTCGGGTGTATTTAGCATGCGAGAAAAATCACAGCATGCTGTGATTGTCACCGAGACTCATGTGAGACTCACCAATGCAAGCCTATGGGTGCGGAAAAAAAAAAAAAAAATCACAGCGCTTGGACCATGCAAGTGCTGTCGAATTTTTACACACCGGTGTCCCTTGAGAACCCGGCAATTCATGTGCCACATACAGTAAAATCACACTGACCGGTTAGAATGGAATAGATAGAATAGGTATATGCACATAGAATACATAGATATATAGATGTCAGTGACACACACATATTATATATATATATATATATATATATATATATATGTGTATATGTGGGAGGAACGACCCCAGTCGAGTGTCCAGGCCGGAACCAAAGGAGCAGTCATCTGGGTTACGGGGAAAACTGTCCCCGGGGGACAGAATTCGGCGACGGACCGTTCTGACAGACAGATGGGCTGGGGGAGGGACCAGTATAAAAGAGGTGGGGAATTCCCCGGACGATGAGTCAGCAGACCGGGACAGAGACTGCAGGAGAGCGTGGGAGCGACTGGAAGTTAGAGCGACCCACCAGTGCCAGAGAGGACGCTCACCGAGGACTCCAGAGGGACAGTGCCAAGGCGACCAGCCGAGACTTGCTGCCCCGCTCCAGCCCACGGCCACTGCGGCCTCAGTACAACCCGCGGCCGCTGCCGCCTCTTCTCCGCCAGTGGCTGTAGCCTACCCGCGGTCACCAGCGGCCGCTGCCGCCTTCCCTCAGACTGTGGCTGTGGCCTGTTTCCCACCACCCGCAGCTGCCCCACTCTCGCTCGTGGCTGCGGCAAGTACCGTGCCATCAGCGGCCACCACTGTCCCGCTCCGGTCCGCAGCAGGGGCCGGTACCTTGCTGACCGCGGACTCCCCGTCACAGCCGCTAGCTGCGCAGGTGGCCTGTCATTCACCACCACCCATCGCTACCGCTTGCCCCAGGCCGGGGCCTGCGGCCCACCCATCCAAAGACTCCACCGGGGCCTGTGGGACTCCAGTGTCACCAGTGCACCGGAGGGCGCGAAGACTCCGTCAACGCCTCAGCAACTGGGCCCAGAAACTACTACGCCGAAAGACCACCAACCTGAACGGCGAGGGACGTCTGGACAGCTAAGTTGACTTTACAATTAAGGACCCGTAGTCGGCCATACCGCGGCCCTATAGTGACCGGCTATTGCCGGAAGTAGTTGTGTTCTACTTATTTGTGTTTGCTTGTTTAGAGCCCCTGCGAGGGCAACCCGTGTTACCCCTGTTGGTGTTCAGGCCGTGACTGAGGAAAGTTCCCTCTAGTCTTATAAACATTATTTTAGAAAGCACCAAATTGTCTCGCGACTCGTCACTGCATCCTGCGTACCTGCAAATACCATATTTGGCGTAGTCGGCAGGATGCAGTCTCCGAGCGCAGACGGCAGTGCGCCTGATCAGAGTGGGGCTGCGAGCAGGGTGGATGACGGGGGTCCCCGCTCCAGAATCTCCCTAGGGGCTATGCTGAGTAACCTGCCCCGGTTTTCTGACTCCGATACGCTGTTGTGGAGCTGGACAGAACGCATGCGGGGCCTTTTCCGCATGCACCCCATGACCCCCGATTTAGAGGCTGAGGTGGCCCTTATGGCGCTAGATGGGGAGGCCCGGAAGTCGGTAATGTTGAGACCCCCGGGGTGTTGTAACACCTTCGCCAGGGTCCTACAGATCCTGGAAGAGACCCACGGGGATCCAACAGAAGTAGGAGAGTTGAGAACCCGGTTGTTCAGTCGGATGCAGGGGGAGGGGGAGACCATCACCAAATATATGAATGCCCTCCAGGAGCTACACACCGCCATAGAAAGGAAGGACGGGAATAGGGGTAGGGCCCATCGACATTACCCTGTGTGACCTGCTAGTGACTGGACTCTGGGACCCGCTAATTAAGCAGGCAATGCGGGAACAGGTCCGAGTGAACCCACATTTAGCCTTTTCCGAAGTGGGGAGTCAGGCCCGGGTGCGAGAGCAAGAGCAGGGGATGACAGCTCCTGTTGGAAAGGCCCGGAGCATGGAGTCCTCCGTAAGCATTGTCGAAGAACCTCAATGGATTGAGGAAATGAGACAAGAACTGAAGAGTATCCGGGGCGAGCTGGCCGAAGAGAAGAAAAGAACGGAGCCCGCGCCCGGCCGACCTGGCTACAATTCCGGGCCCTGGGGGCCTCGCAATACCCGGGGTGGCTGAGCCTCACCGCCCCGGTGCTATGAGTGTGGAGAACTGGGCCACTTCGCACGGGAGTGTCCGCGGCGTGGGAGATACCCACCCCGGCGGGCATTAAACTAGAGGGCTCCGGGCATGGGGGACGCCGCTCGGAGCCAGAAGCCACAAAAAGGGGTGGTGGAAGTCCCGAAGAACTGGTCGCTAAGTGCCCAATAATATGGGCAGAAGTTGAGGGTCGTGCTGTGCGGTGCCTAGTGGATACGGGGTCGCAGGTGACAACCATGCCGGCAACGTACTTCCGGCAGCATTTCCCGGAAGCAGCAAGGCCCCAGTGGGAACCCATGATACGACTAGTGGCCGCAAACCAACTGCAGGTACCTGTCGCCGGGGTGGTGTGGCTCCAGATGACATTGTGTGGTAAATCCCTCGGTCACCGGGGAGTGGTCCTGACTCAAGGAGAGACTAACGACCGTCATCCAATCATCTTGGGCATGGATGTACTGCGGGAGTTCGGCAATCTATTCCTCAACGATTCCACGCAGGAGACCCTAAGTCAGTGGAGTTCTCGCACGGCCCAGGGGCAGGTCTTCCAGCGGTTGGTGCGGGAGGCACGAGTGCTCCAGGAGTGTCAGGAGGGTGAGGCGCTGGGCAAGGTCATCGCGCCGGCGGCCCCCCCACTCGTGCTTCATCCGGGGCAGACCGTGGTGGCTCTGCTGATCCGCGCCCCGATACCACTGGAGGGCGTGGAGGTGCAGGTGGAACCATGTTACTCAGAGCGCCTGCACCCTGGCATCCTGGTGGCCCGCTCCCTGGCCACAGTGCGGGAGGGGACCGTCTTGGTACGCTGTGTCAATCTGGAAGATCAGTATATTACCCTGAAGCCCCGGCCGAAATGGCCAAACTAGTAAGGCCATTGGAGGAGCTGCTGCCGGACCCCGCAGTCCAGTTGTGGGTGCAACCCGAAGATCCCTGGGCAGTAACGGTACGAACCCAACAGGCTGCCGCATCCGCGGCCCAAGAAAAAGGTCGAGTCATTCTGGAGAGAATGCGGGCTGAACTTTCCAGCCTAGCGCCAGCCCAGCTTCTCCAAGTAGAGACACTCCTTGGGCAATATTCCAGTGTCTTCGCCAGCCATGAGGACGACTTCGGATGTACCACGGCCATCACGCATGGGATCCCCACGGCAGGAGTGGCCCCCATCAGGGAGCGGTATCGGCAAATACCACCGCAGCTATATCAGGAAGTGAAAACTCTTTTAGCCCAAATGCTCCGGAAGGGGGTCATATGAGAAAGCCAAAGCCCTTGGGCGGCCCCTATTGTCCTGGTTCGAAAGAAAGATGGCACTCTACATTTTTTCGTGGATTACTGGAAGTTGAACGCCTGCACCATCAAGGATTCGTATCCACTGCCCCGCATAGAAGAGTCTCTGTCCGCCCTGAGGAACGCAATGTACTTTTCGACCCTTGACCTGGCCAGTGGGTACTGGCAAGTGCCGAGGTCAGAGGAAGACAGAGCCAAGATGGCATTTATCCTTCCCATGGGACTGTTCGAGTTCAATTGGATGCCGTTTGGGCTGGCCAACGCCCCTGGAACTTTTCAGCGGTTGATGGAGCGGTGTCTAGGAGACCTCAACTTTGAAGTCACGTTGATATACCTGGACGATATCATTATCTATTCTGCCACATGCGAGGACCACCTGAGGCGGTTGGGGCAGGTGTTCGGCCGGCTGCAGAAGTACGGGTTAAAGGTAAAGCCCCAGAAATGCCACCTGTTCCGCACCCAGATCGAGTACCTGGGGCACACCGTCTCGGCAGAGGGCGTTCGACCATCCCTGGAAAAGGTCGCTGCCATCCAGGGGTGGCCTACCCCCGTGACGGTGAAGGACGTGTGGGCCTTCTTGGGGTTGGCCGGCTACTACCGTCGGTTCGTGAAGAATTTTGAATGCCGAGCCCGAGCCCTGCAAGACCTGCTGAAGGGGGCTCCCGCCAGGGTGAATGGACGGAAGATCCAGTGTCAGCAACCACAAGAGGATGCGTTTCAAGACCTCAAAGCTGCTCTCTTGGACGCCCCAGTACTGGCATATGCAGATTTTTCACAACCGTTCATCCTGCATACCAACGGGAGCCTCCAGGGACTAGGAGCTGTGTTGTCACAGGTGCAGGATGGCCGGGAGAAAGTGATCGCCTATGGTAGCCGGTCGCTGCACGACTCAGAACGCAAACCGGACAATTTTACAGCTCCTTTAAGCTTGAGCTCCTCGCGATAGTGTGGGCAATAATGGAGCGATTCGCAGAGTAGTTGGCGGGCTCCGAAGTAGTAGTGCGGACCGATAACAACCCATTAGCCCATTTGGAGAATGCCAAACTGGGGGCCCTTGAGCAGCGGTGGTGACTCGAATGGCCAAATTCAATTATAAGATCATCTACAAACGGGGAGCTGAAAACGTGCATGCCAACACGCTCTCCAGAATCTGACACACCACCCCAGGGAGGAACCGAGACGACGAATTAGAAGCAGATGAGACGCCGTTCACCCTCACCACCGCCGCACTTACAGCCAACACTCAAGAAGTGCCTCATCCGGGACTCCTAGGAGGGATGCTGGGACAACCCCGCGACACCTGGATCCAGCAGCAACAAGAGGATACAGAAATTGGACTCCTGCGCCGATGGGTGGCCACCGGTAAATTGCCCACGGGCTCGCAGAGACAGAATTTGACCCAAGATATGTTGCTGATGCTGTGCCAGTGGGAAAAACTAGTCATCAAAAAGGGACTTTTATATCGAAAGGCCATGTCACGAACCACGTCAGCTACGATATGGCAGGTGATCGTGCCCGGAGCCTATCTCAACCAACTGGCCCGGGAAGCCCATGAAAAAGGGGCTCACTTTGGTGCTCAAAAGACTTTACAATGGTTGCAGCAGATGGTGTACCACCCACGCTTGCACTCTGCCGTAGAAGAAGCTTGTAGAACCTGCCGCCCGTGCAAGCTCGCTAGACCCCCTGCGCAGCGAGCCCCGGTGCAAACGATTGTAACATCAGCCCCTCTGGAGCTTCTTATGGTGAATTATCTGACCATAGGTCCTGCCTATCAGGGGTATGAACATTGTCTCGTTATGGCGGACCATTTCACCAAGTTCGCCGTGGTCACCCCCACCCGTGACTAAACAGCGGAGTAGGCCGCTTATGCGATTTGGAAGAACTTTATTCAAGTGTACGGCTGTCCACAACGAATACATTCAGATCAAGGAGCGTGCTTCCTAGGAAAAGTCATGGAAGAGCTACACCATCTTTACGGTATCGATAAATCGCGGACTACGCCATACCACCCGCAGGGGAATGGAGCCTGCGAGCGATTCAATCGTACACTAATCCAAATGCTGCGCACCCTGGAGAGCGACCGCAAGGCCCGCTGGCCTGAATATGTCCCCGAGCTAGTGTGGGTATATAACAATCGGGTGCATCGAGTGACTGGTTACACCCCCTACTCATTGCTATTCGGACGAGAAGGCAAAGGAATTACAGAGGTGGAATTGAACCCGAAGGAACCACAACCCTGGACCGGGGTATCCTCATGTGTCTGAAACCACCGACATCGGCTGCAGACCCTCCACCGTATCGTCCACACGAAGCTCCAGGATCTAGAACACCAAGGGGAGCACTGCCCCCACCCATTGACTTTCAAGCTGGGGATCGGGTACTCGTACTTGATCAACGCCCCCAAAACAAGTTAGAACCCCGGTGGGAGGCGAACCCGTACAGAGTGTTGCACCGAATAAGCCCCGACGGGCCTGTGTATGAAATACAATCTGAAGGAAACGACGCGCCTCTCACTCGAGTTGTGCACCGTAACATGTTACGACCATGTACGTCTACCGATCCCCCACGGCCCGAACCGACCCCCCAGGTCCCTGACCCCCTGCCTACGGTCTGGGACCTGGATGACGAAGAGGACTTCCCCGTCACATCTGCGGGGCGCCCCAGTAGTGGCACTACAGTAGACCCGGAATTCCCACCAGAACCAACTAGTCAACCACCCCAGAGGACTCCACTACACCCGAGCTTCGACGCTCCGATCGGTCAACAGCTGTCAAACCCCCTGAACGTTACGAACAGGACCAGTTCGTATGGCGACAAGGACTGTCGTCTCAAAAGACTAACCCAAGTCTACAAAAACCCTCGCCCGAGGACTGGCGAGTATACAGGGCGGGGGAGTGTGGGAGGAACGGCCCCCGTCAAGTGTCCAGGCCGGAACCAAAGGAGCCGTCATCTGGGTTCCGGGGGAAACTGTCCCCGGTGGACGGACCATTCTGACAGACAGATGGGCTGGGGGAGGGATGAGTATAAAAGAGGCGGGGAATTCCCCGGACGATGAGTCAGCAGAACGGGACAGAGACAGCAGGAGAGCATGGGAGCGACTGGAAGCTTGAGCGACCCACCAGTGCCAGAGAGGACTCTCAATGAGGACTCCAGAGGGATGGTGCCAAGGCGACCGGCCGAGACTAGCTGCCCTGCTCCAGCCCACGGCCACTGTGGCCTCAGTCCAACCTGTGGCCGCTGCCGCCTCTTCTCCGTCCGCGGCTGTAGCCTACCCGCGGTCGCTGCGGCCTGTTCCCCGCCACCCGCAGCCGCCCCACTCTCGCCCGTGGCCGCGGCAAGTACCGTGCCGTCGGCGGCGACCACTGTCCCGCTCCGGTCCGCAGCAGGGGCCGGGACCCTGCTGACCGAGGACTCCCCATCGCAGCCGCTAGCTGCGCAGGTGGCCTGTCATTCGCGACCACCCATCGCTACCGCTTGCCCCAGGCCGGGGCCTGCAGCCCACCCGTCCAAGGACTCCACCGGGGCCTGTGGGGCTCCAGTGTCACCAGCGCACCGGAGGGCGCGAAGACTCAGTCAACGCCTCAGCAACTGGGCCCAGAAACTACTACACCGAAAGACCACCAACCCGAATGGCGAGGGACGTCTGGACAGCTAAGTTGACTTTACAATTAAGGACCCGTAGTCGGCCATACCGCGGCCCTATAGTGACCGGCTATTGCCAGAAGTAGTAGTGTTCTACCTATTTGTGTTTGCTTGTTTAGAGCCCCTGCGAGGGCAACCCGTGTTACCCCTGTTGTGTTCAGGCCGTGACTGAGGAAAGTTCCCTCTAGTCTTATAAACGTTATTTTAGAAAGCACCAAATTGTCTCGCGACTTGTCACTGCATCCTGCGTACCTGCAAATACCACATATATATATAATAGATAGATAGCAGAAAAGCCGGTAATTCATCTGCCGTGTTCTGTAAAATCACAGGAGGAGCCGACAGAATAGAAGAGATGGATTACATATAGTAAATACAAATATAATAGGTAGATATATAGATGTCAGTGACAAATACAATTAGTACAATGTGTGTGCAAATTACTGGACATGTAAAAAAAAAATAACGTAGGCGCCCATGCAATTTTCATAACCAGCAGAGGGAAAGCCGACAGCTGGGGTCCAATGTTGATAGCCTGGGAAGGGGGTAATACCCATGTTGCTTCCCAGGCTATTAATATCAGCTCACAACTGTATACTTAGCCTTTACTGGCTATTAAAATGGGGGACCCCAAAAAGAAATTGATGTGGGGTCCCCCTATAATTAATAACCAATAAAGGCTTTGCAGACAGCCGCGACTAATATTAATAGCCTAGGAAGGGGCCATGGATACTGGCTCCCCCACCGGCTTTTCTTCCATCTATCTATGTAATATATATACATATGTGTGTGTAACTGACATCTATATATCTATGTATTCTATGTGTATATATGTATTCTCTCTATTCTATTCTAACCTGTCATTGTGATTCTACTGTGTGTGTGTTTTGACGAATATTTCCTTTGAAAACGATGAGTAAGTGACAGAGAATTGCTGGAAGTAAAACCTCATGTTGAAATCGCATTGCAATCGGATAGCAATCGCACTGCACTTGGATATAAATTGGATGCTAGGTGTGAAAAATCGGATTGTACTCGTATGACACTTGCATTACAGTAGTGCGATTCTCGGCAGGGAGACTCGGACTGATTTTTCATACGTTTGGTGTGACTCCAGCCTTAGGCTGGTCATTCACCCGACTCTCCCATGCACCAAAGTGCTCGCTCTTGTGCTTCTATATTCTCTATAGCTTAGCTGTTACCAAGCATCTCTGACAGCGGCTCATCTCAGGGAGAACAAAAGGATCAACAGTCTGAAATTAGGCATTTCCTACCCCGACATCATTTATCCAGACCCCCCCATGCATAGTAGTCTAATTTTTTCGACAATTTTCTTTTATATAAATCAAGTTTTTTAAACAATTTAAAAAAATATAGAAAAATCCTCAACAGGTTTGGTATTGCTGTAATCATAGTGATCTGGAGTATCAGGTTCCTGTGTCATTTTTGTTGTGTTTTGTCTTTTTTTTAAGCAATTTCACCAAACTCCCCCCCCCCCCCCCCCCCCCCCATTTTCTGATAACATGAATAGGGTCATTCAAAACTACAACTTGTCTGACATAGAACAATCCCTAAGGCTATGTAGATGGAAAAATAAAAAGTACAATGGGGCGAAAAAAAACAACTTAAAATTCATGAGTCATTAAGGGGTATTTGAGCAATGTCAACATCAGTGTCTTATTTTCTAATGTTTTATTACATCAGATGCCAATGATAAGATGGGAGAAGCAAAGTTCAAGAATCTGCTGGAGAAAATAGAGTCAGCAACTGAAAATGAGGAAACCGAGGAAGTGATACAGCTGAAGAACTTATTGCTAATTATTATATTCATCCAAAACTCAATAGATGGCAATAGGAAACATCAAAGTGTCTTGACAGCATGGAGCCTTACCGCCAGGGTTATCGACCGCTTATTTTTTATACTATACCTACTGTTCGAAATAGCACTAAGTATCTATGTGACTATGATTTGGGCAAAGTAGCACTATTACAACATATTCAGTTTAGTATGGCCGCCAACAACATAACGTAACGTTATTACAACATAATCTAATACTGAAATTCTTGGCTCCCTGGATATCCTCTGGGTTGCATGTTATATAGAATGGTGCTGCCTTTCTGAGAAATTAGAATTTCAATACATATTCAAATTTGTTTACAGTGGGGAAAATAAGTATTTGATACACTGCAGATTTTGCAAGTTTTCCCACAAAGAATGGAGAGGTCTGTAAGTTTTATTGTAGGTACACTTCAACTGTGAGCGAGATAATCTACAAATCATAACCCAGAAAAGCACATTATGTGGTTTTTAAATAATTAAATTGCATGAAATAAGTATTTATCACCGGCCAACTTACAAGAATTCTGGCTCTCACTGTCACGGGAGTGTCAGATGCAACAGACTATCGCTCTGCATCTGGCAGCAGAAGGTCTCTGCAACTTCCTCCTTGGAGCTGTTTGAGGATGTTTGCTTTTACCTCTGAGTCTGCTCAAGCTAAGTTCATTCCCCTTGTCTGTCTACCTTTTTGTCTTCAGTTTAAAGTTGGGACTGATCAGTGCTCATCCCTATCCAGGGCTTAGCTCTAGGGAGATACAGGGCTTAGGTTTCCTGCTTGGTGAGGAACCAATTTAGTGATGGTAGGGAAGGTAGGGTGTCATATCTGCCTAGGGGGTCTCCACTCACCCTTTCCCTAGTTTCTGGGCTTCCTTCCCCTCATCCCTTTGTGTTGCACTTAGTCTTTCCCACACTGTGACACTCACAGACCTTTTAGTTTTTATTTAAGAAGTCCTTCTACTCTGCACTCACTCCCTGTTTGAACTTGTTACCTGTATAAAAAGACATCTGTCTACACATTCAATCAAATATGCAAATAAAGTCCGTGGAGCCTCATTTAAGTGACTGGGTCCTTCCCTAGAGGAAGATCTGGCTAGTCCCGTGTTTGAGACACTTAAATGAGGCTCCACGGACTTTATTTGCATATTTGTATTTCCCAGGGAGCATTGCACCTAGGATCTCACTGCTTGAGCGCCTTTGCCGGCTGCCGCAGTGTTTTCTTTGACTGGTCTCCCTGAGGTCAGTGATTGTTTCGTGATACACATTCAATCAATCACACTACAACCTCTCCACCATGTGCAAAACCAATTAACTGCCTAACGACATTAGAGACAAAATTGTAGACCTGCACAAGGCTGGGATGGGCTACAGAATATTAGCCAAGCAGCTTGATGAGAAGGCAACAACTGTTGGCACAATTATTAGAAAATGGAAGAAAGACAAAACTGTAAATCTTCCTCGGTCTGGGGTTCCATGCAAGATCTCGCCTCATGGGGTAAGGGTGATTCTGAGAAAGTTGAGGAGTCAGCCCAGAACTACACGGGAGGACCTGGTCAATGACCTGAAGAGACCTGGGACCACAGGCTCAAATATTACTGTTAGTAACACACTATGCCGTCATGGATCAAAATCCTTCAGGGCACAAAAGGCCCTCCTGCTCACGCCAGAACATGTCCAGGCCCGTTTTAAGTTTGCCAATGACCATCTGGATGATCCAGAGGAGGCATGGGAGAAGATCATGTGGTCAGATGAGACCAAAATAGAACTTTTTGGTATCAACTCCAATCGTCATGCTTGGAGGAAGATGAAGGATGCGTATGATAGAGATGAGCAAATATATTTGGAAAAAGATCGTCAAACATAAATTTGGCACGAATATGGTACATTCAGATTCGTGATCGGAAACACAAGCATTTTTTCTTAAAATCGGAAATAGTAGGTAAAATTCGGTAACAGTGCAGGAAAATAATTTTGTTGCCACTAAAGTTTTTTTTTTAACTGTAAATTTTTATTAAGGTTTTTCAGATTTTGGCAAATGGACATGAATCCGAACAAACAATACATTCAAAAACATCCTCCAAAAAGTAATAAAGGGAGGGTTAAGAAAGATTACAAAAACAAAGTAATGTGAGATAAAATAAAGAGAATTACTCCTTCTAGTGGTAGAACACCAAGTTGTTAAATAAAGCCGTGAATACAAATTTCCCAAGCATACCTAATAACTAATATTCCTAGACCCTCCATTAGCTAGAACCAGTCATCATTATACAGGAAAGTAACAAAAGAAAATTTTCTTGGGTAGTATATATATGTATCTCACATAAACAAACGGACAAAAGCACAGGACTCACACAAAGAGGGTAGGAAAGGGGCAGACACAGGTTCCAAAAGATGCAATATGTAGCCAGAAAATCCTAACTGTTTCTCTGAGCCAAATAATAATCCCAGGGGGCCCAAACATAATCAAATCCATCCAATCTCGCTCCCAAAAGATCGGTCATATACTCCATCCTACAAATGTCAGCTATGCTATTCAGTAAATGCTAGTGGGTAGCAGAGGTCTACCAGTGAAGGGTTATCAAACACCTTGCCGCTGTAAGGATATGTAATAACAGCTTAGCAGAGTTTTTCCCCCATTCCCTTAGGGGGAGCATTTAGCAAATATATAATTGGGTCAGGCCCCATATCGACAGAGAATCCTGCTAAAACTCTCTCCTCGGCCCAAAAACCTGTGATCTCGGGACAAGACCATAAACTATGTTATTGAGTGCCCACCTCAGAAATGCAGCGCCAAGACAGGTTGGAGAATTGAGGGTTCAATCTGTGGAGGAGATCAGGCGTGTGATACCAGACCCAGCAAAGATATTGGAATTGTAGAGGTCCTAACTGACCATAATAGCGAATTCGAGTGAATTGGTGCTAGCCATAGCTTTTCTATTTCTGTCCATTTGTTGTATGGCCATAATGAAGCCCGTGAGGAAATCCTATGTAAATTAGCGGCTCAATAATATTTAATAATGTCAGGGAATGAATGGTCCCCTTCTGATTTATGAGAGACAAGGACACACTTGGCGATCTGGTGACCCTTATCATTTCAAATGAATCTCATTATGTCTGCTTGAAGGGACTGAAGATCGCTCAAGGGAACTCTGACTGGTAAAGTCTCAAAATAATAAAGTAGGAGGGACATGTTAATTGACGTAATACGGCGTATTTATGAGAGCAAGCGTGGTTTCCACTTGTCCATCAGTCTCCTTAACTCACCCAAAAGTGGCGAAAGTTGGTACTCTATAGATTACTGTAGGAAGACAACAAGTTAACCTCAAGGTACTTAACGGCCTCAGATTTCCATCCAAATTTGAAGTTCAGCTTTTGGTAATCTAATACATAAGGGGGAATATGTAATGGTAGGGCTCCTGTTTTAGGCCACTAAAGTATATTAACCCCTTTACCCCCGAGGGTGGTTTGCATCTTATTGACCAAGCCAATTTTTACAATTCTGACCACTGTCCCTTTAAGAGGTAATAACTGTGGAATGCTTCAATGGATCCCGGTGATTCTGAGACCGTTTTTTCAAGAGATATTGTACTTCATGTTAGTGGTAAAATTTCTTTGATATGACTTGCGTTTATTTATGGAAAAAAGGGAAATTTGGCAAAAATTTTCAAAATTTTGCAATTTTCCAACTTTGAATTTTCATGCCCTTAAATCACAGGGATATGTCACACAAAAAACTTAAGTAACATATCCCACATTTCTACTTTACATCAGCACAATTTTGGAACCAAATTTTTTTTGGTTAGGATGTTATAAGGGTTAAAATTTTAACAACGATTTCTCATTTTTACAACACCATTTTTTTAGGGACCATCTCACATTTGAAGTCACTTTGAGGGGTCTATATCATAGAAAATACCCTAAAGTGACAGCATTCTAAAATCTGCACCCCTCAAGGTGCTCAAAACCACATTCAAGACATTTCTTAACCTTTCAGGTGCTTCACAGGAGTTTTTGGAATCTTTAAAAAAAATGAACATTGAACTTTTTTCACAAAAAAAAAATTATTCAGATCCAAATTTTGTTATTGTACCAAGGGTAACAGGAGAAATTGGACCATAAAAGTTGTTGGGCAACTTGTCCTGAGTATGCAAATATCCCATATGTGGGGGTAAACCACTGTTTTGGCAAATAGCGGAGCTCGGAAGAGAAGGGGCCCTAACCCTACTGGGAAAATGGAGATAAATACATTTTTTTAATTTTATTATTTTTACCTAACTAAGGGGGTGATAAAGGGGGGTTTGATTTACTATTTATGGCGGGTTTTTTGTTTGGCAGCTGTCACACGCTAAAAGACGCTTTTTATTGCAAAAAATAGTTTTTGCATCACATATTGAGAGATGTAATTTTTCTATATTTTGGCCCACAGAGTCATGTAATGGCTTGTTTTTTTGCGGGACGAATTGACATTTTTATTGGTACCATTGTCAGGCACATGACAGTTTTTGATCGCTTTCTATTCCGATTTTTGGAGGCAGAATGAACGAAAACCAGCAATTGTTTTTTTTTGCGGGGGGGTAATGCTGTTCTGTGTGTGGTAAAATTAATAAGGTAGTATGATTACGGCAATACCCCATTTATTTTTTTTTATGTTTTGGCGCTTTTACACAATAAAAACTATTTTATAGACAAAATAATTATTTTTTCATCGCTTTATTCTGAAAGTTATGACCTTTTATTTTTTCCACTGATGAAGCTATGTGGTGGCTTGCTTTTTTGCGGGATGAGATCACGTTTTCAGCGATACCATGTTTAGTTATATCCGTCTTTTTGATCGCGTTTTATTCCAGTTTTTGTTTGGCAGTATGATAAAGCATTGTTTTTTGCCTTGTTTTTAATATTTTTATGGTGTTCACTAAAGGGGTTAACTAGTGAGACAGTTTTATAGATCAGGTCGTTGCGGATGCGGCAGTGCCAAATATATGTACTTTTATTGTTTTTTTATTCAAATATTTATTTAGATACAATATCTTGATTTTTTTATAATTTTTTTTATATTCTTACAACTATGTAAATAATTTTTTTTATTTTTTTTACTTAGTCCCACTATGAGACTATCATTTTTTGCATGCTGATCGCTTCTACAGCATGGGGATGCAGCAGCATCCTCATGCTGTAGAAGCTGTCAGCTCTGGACTGATAGAGAAACTTGCTGATCGTGCACTGCGCATAATCAGCATGTTTTCTAGCTCTGGTCACCCGGATGTAGGGTCACCATGGCAACGATCGGGACCCCACGTCACGCCACAGGATCTCCGATTCAAAGGCACAAAGGCAGAGAGGCTGTCAGCCCTCTGCCAGCTCCCAGAATGTTGCGTTCTCGTTCGATCGCAGCATTTTGGGGGTTAAAGTGCCGGGTGCCACTTAGTGCTGGGTGTCAGCTCTCCAAATCAGCTGACACCTGGCGGCAATCACCCGCACATCACCTGTGTGCATGGGTGATCGCACAGACGTAATAATCCGTCCCTGGCCAGATAGACCCAGGGCGCATGAATGGATATTACGTCTAATGTCAGAAAGGGGTTAAGCCTCATAAAATCGAACAGTAACAAGTAATTCCAGGAGAAGTCTGTATCTGGAGGTCAGCACTGGACACTTGGTGTCTGGTATAAACTCCAAACTTTACAGTTCGGGTTCGCTTATCCTTACTATCAATATAAAATTGACCTAGAAATAAATTAGGAGGATTGATTTTTTGAATATTAGCATTGAAGTGGATTATCAGTTTTTTAATGACTGATGTGTACGGAAAATCGACATCAGTCAACTCTTTG
The DNA here is from genome assembly GCF_039654945.1 of Dendrobates tinctorius. Lineage (NCBI taxonomy): Eukaryota > Metazoa > Chordata > Amphibia > Anura > Dendrobatidae > Dendrobates > Dendrobates tinctorius. The sequence continues at coordinate 3,771,847 of NW_027361677.1, forward strand.
ATACATGCATAATCCGCTCACAGTGCTGCAACCATTAGCGCTCTTCCGGTTGGACAATTTCTCAGGATCAGCTGTATCTGCTCATCCGCAGAAAAGTTAGAGATGCAGGCTAGGGATCTTAGATCAAGATTCGAACAAAGGAGATACAGTCATAGATGTATCAAAAATGGATACAGGAGAGCAAAATCTACCCCCCAAAATCAGTTGCTACATCAAACTAGTGGTAAAAATACTCAAGATGATAAGATCAGATTTCTTTCAACTTTTAACCGGGAGTGGACTAATATGAAATCTATTATTGTCCAACATTGGTCAATATTAAAAACAGAACCGTCTCTGGGGCCTTATTTGGCATATGTCCGTGAGCTATGGTGACGCGCCCCCGCTCCCGGCCATGCACATTGATGATTTGATGGCTGAGCGGTGCTGTGTTGGTGTATGCGGCATAGCGAGTCACGTGATGGCTAACATGGATACAAAAGAGAAAGCACATTTACATGCGAAACTCGTGTTGGGGACCTCTATCTGTTCTTGTTTTAATAATTAGGGCTTACTTTTGAATTTATAGGTAAGAATGTCTCTTTGTATTTTAGGTATTGACAGTTATTAAGAGATGCTATTGGGAATTTTGACCACTGTGTCTTTCATGAGAGACTCTACCCATACTTATGAGTTCATGTTTATATGTGTTAACCTGTCTGTTCAGTGTATTTCTCCATTATTTTTTCTTTCATCAGTCTGATAACCTCCAAGAAAAACTCTATTTCAAACAAGTTTATCAACTTTCTATAACCTTCGAGTTTCTGAGCAAAGAAGAAGAACTCCTCCCTATATATAGAAGAAAGTCTCAGTGACAGCGGAACATGTATTTCTTTCTGTCTCGCAATGTGCCCGCACAGCTTGACCCTCCTGCTAACATGCGCCTTGTTTGGTAGGTTTGTCTACATTTATTATATAAAATTATTTCAATTTTGTAAGATTTGCATCAAGACAACGCATTTACTTTTATTATCCCCGACGTCGGAGCAAGGTCATTAGTGTCCTCATTGTAGTGATCGGCTTGAGTTTCTAGTCTGAACAGTTGCTTTCTTTTTAGCATAAACAAAAATACAATTTTTGTGTGTTAGTTTGTAAGTTTTCAAATAAATTGTATTTGTGTAGATATAGGAAGGGAATTCGAAACAGATCATCCATACATAACTTATCCATAGTGCAAATAATATATTCATTATTATTATTAAGACATTACAAGTAACAGAATATCATCTCTGTTCATAAATAATCTTAAAAAAATGGTTTCCAAGGCTATAACTTAATGGAAGATTTTTTTTATTTGCATGTTGCCTGTCTGCATAGGGTCTTAACATGTGAATAAGTACAAAGTGGGGAGATTTATCGATAGTGCAAAAGACTAAGCGTTTAGGAGTCTTTAAAATGGTGTAGATAACTGGGCATATGTTTTAGTTTCTCATGCCAAAAATGTTATACATTTTCCCAAAATTCTGAGGTTTGTAAAAATTGAAAAAGAAAATAATTATTTTCTTAAGCAGATATTTTTATGTTGTAGTCTTCATTGACTGGCTGTGTACACACGGAATCTTTTAGACACCGGAGCTGCCACTTATTTATCCCAGGCAAAGATACTTTGGTGGTTTCTTTCCTGAAGCGGCTGCTCCATTGACTTTTTGTTCATTTCACCACCGGTGCCTTTTCCCATTTTCTTTTCTTCCTGAAGAATAAATATGTTACTTCTTTTAACAGCTCCACGGTTTTCGAACTTGAAGGTAAAAAGGGGACAAAATACTGAATATGTGCACAGTAATGCTGTTTACTTTGTTGTGCATTATGACTATTTTTCGGTATCCTTTTTTTAGTGCTTTTTGAAAAAGACACTGTCTGCACATGGCCATTCAAAGGGTTCTCCAGTTTAGAAAATCCATTTTTTGGTACCTTCTTAGAGAAATATATATATTGTGGGGAATAGATAGCTCAGCTGGGGATCTTTGCTTTGGCACAAGCGTGTGGCTATGAAGTCACTTCAGCAGACTAGCAATATGGACACGGCCTATTTATTGTGCACACTTGTTATCCAATGTTACACATGCCAAACATGAAATAAAACGTCTAAGGCCGTCTGGCCACTAACTAACAATAGCAGGCTAACTACAAAATAAACCTATATAACAGCAAACAAGTCCATGTTATCTTACTGTGTCAGCTCCCAGCTCAGCAGATGATAGACTGAGAGATTCCAGCTCCTCCTGATTATATCAGCTGGACCAGTCAGGAAACCAAAACCTGGATTGAATTAGTGGAGGGGGAACTACCAGTCCTTTCCATGCTGATCACTAAGGAAACCAGGACTGGATTACAGTGAAATAAACTGGCTTCATCATCAGTACAGGGAGACATATGAAATGAAACAGGGAGAAACATACCTGTTTTCTAGTACCTCTCCCCTTGGCACCTCACACACCCCCTCCTCTGTTCGAGCCCGTGGGGTCGGACACGACGAGTCACCAAGCAGTGCGTTCTAGACAACGCATCTGCATTTCTGTGCGCTGTGCCCGCCCTGTGCTCAACGGAAAATTTAAACCCTTGTAATGCTAAGAACCAGCGTGTCACCCGTGCATTGCCTTCTTTTGCCCGGGACATCCATGTTAGGGGCGAATGGTCCGTCACTAGCCTAAACTGGCGACCTAGTAAATAATAGCGCAAGGTGCACAGGGCCCATTTCACAGCCAGGGCTTCCCGCTCAACTACACTGTAGTTCTTTTCTGCTCTCGTAAGCTTTCTGCTTAGATAGGCCACTGGGTGTTCCTCGCCATTTACTTCTTGAGACAAAACCGCGCCGAGGCCCACCCCAGAGGCGTCTGTTTGGACAATAAACTCCCGTTTAAAGTCTGGTGCAACCAACACTGGTTGGTCACAGAGGACTGTTTTCAATCGCTGAAAGGCCTCCTCTGCTTCTGCGTTCCACTTTATTGTGACAGATTTCGACCCCTTAGTAAGATCTGTGAGAGGAGCTGCGATGGTCGCAAAATGTTTGATGAACCGCCTATAATAACCAACGATCCCTAAAAAAGCTCCAACCTGTTTTTTGGTTACCGGTCGTGGCCAATTTTGAATAGCATCCACTTTATTGGCTTGAGGCTTCACGACGCCTCTCCCTATGCTATATCCCAGATAGCGAGCCTCTTCCAATCCCAACGTACATTTCTTGGGATTGGCAGTCAACCCAGCTGTTTTTAAGGAGTCTAAGACGGCTTGTACTTTTGACAAATGTGTGTCCCAGTCATTGCTAAAGATAATAATGTCGTCCAAGTACGCAGATGCATACTGGCCATGGGGTTTTAGGACAATATCCATTAGACGTTGGAAGGTGGCTGCGGCACCATGCAACCCAAATGGCATATCTCGGTACTGGAATAATCCCTGGGGCGTAACAAAGGCAGTTTTCTCTTTGGCTGATTCCGTGAGGGGAATCTGCCAATAACCTTTTGTTAAGTCAATAGTAGATATATACCTAGCCGAACCCAGTCTCTCTATCAGTTCATCGACTCTTGGCATCGGGTAGGCATCGAATTTCGATACTTCGTTTACTTTCCGAAAATCGTTACAAAATCGGATAGTCCCATCGGGTTTGGGCACCAGTACGATAGGGCTAGCCCAATCACTCCGGGACTCCTCAATGACCCCGAGCTCTAACATCTTCTTCACTTCCTGGGCAATGGCTTGTCTCCGAGCCTCCGGAATTCGATATGGTTTAAGCCGTACCCGCGCCTGTGGATCAGTAATAATGTCATGTTTAATTAGGTGAGTCTGGCCAGGAAGTTCCGAGAAAATATCTGCGTTCCTCTGTATGAACTCCCTGGTCTCTCGTTTTTGCCTTTCGGATAGCGTGTCTGCAATACCCACTTCTGGCGGAGCTACCTGGGGGTCCTTTACCTTAGAAGGTGGTGCCCCTCGAGGCCCATCCTCAAGGGCAGCTCCTGCCACCAGACTCTCCCTGTCCCGCCAGGCCTTAAGCAAGTTTATGTGGTATATTTGTTCGGGCTTTCTCTTGTCTGGTTGGTGTATCTTATAATTTACTTCACCTACTCGTTCCAGCACTTCGTATGGTCCCTGCCATTTCGCAAGAAATTTATTCTCTATGGTAGGCACCAATACCAACACCCTGTCTCCGGGTTGAAAGACTCGTGTTTTTGCCGCTCGGTTGTATACCGTGCTTTGGGCATGTTGTGCGCGCTCTAAACACTCTAACTATTGGCATAACTGCTGCAATTCGGTCCTGCATAAGTGTTATGTGTTCAATTACACTGCGATAAGGAGTTACCTCTTGTTCCCAAGTCTCTTTGGCAATATCTAACAGGCCTCTAGGACACCGCCCATAAACCAACTCAAAAGGTGAAAAGCCTGTGGAGGATTGGGGTACCTCACGTATAGCGAACAGGAGGTATGGTAGTAGGGCATCCCAATCTCTCCCGTCCTTATCCACCACCCTTTTCAACATTCCCTTTAGGGTTTTGTTAAAGCGCTCCACCAAACCATCAGTCTGAGGGTGATATACTAAGGTACGCAAATGGGAGATTTTTAGCAGTTTACATAAATCCTTAAGTATACGAGACATAAAGGGGGTCCCTTGATCCGTAAGTATCTCTTTCGGAATGCCAGTGCGGGAAAACATATTAACCAGCTCCTTTGAAATTGATTTCGCATTGGCATTCCGCAAGGGCACTGCTTCGGGATAACGCGTGGCGTAATCCAATACTACCAAAATGTACTGATGACCCCTGGCAGATTTAACTAATGGACCGACTATATCCATTGCTATCCTCTCGAAGGGCACCTCTATTATTGGTAAGGGCACTAAGGGGCTTCTAAAATGTGACATAGGTGCGGTCAATTGACACGTAGGACATGACCGACAGTACTGGGTCACGTCTCCCACTAGACCCGGCCAAAAGAAACGTTGCAGAATACGGTGTTTTGTCTTTTCTACCGCCAGGTGTCCTCCCAAGGGATGTTTATGTGCCAACTCCAAAACTACCTGGCGAAAGGACTTAGGTACCACTAGTTGTTCTACCACCACCCCTCGCACCTTGTCTATGTGATACAACATATCCTGCTGCACCGCCACGTGTGGGATCTCGTTTTGAGCCCCTGGGTACAATGGTCTTCCCTCGGAGACCTTTATGTTTTCCCACGCCCTTGCTAGAGTGGGATCCTGGTGCTGAGCGGTCCCGAACTTACCACGGGCCACCTCAAGGTCAGGCATTTCTAAAACATCCTCTAGCTGGTCTGCCTCGCCTGCATACACAGCCAGAGGAGAGTCCACAGATTCTAGTACTTCCTCTGAGATGAGTTCTCCGTCGTCTTGCTGCAATGGTTCAGGGGCTAGCTCCGGAGCACCGTCTTCAACTAGAGGGTTCATGCCACTTTTGAAGTTCCACAAGTCCCAAAATAAGGGAAAGTCTCTCCCCAGGATTACACTGTGTCCCATAGACTTTATGACTGCCGCCTGATGTCTTTCCGTCCCTCCTGGCGTGGCAAGAGTAATCCAGGCAGTGGGGTAGTTCTTAGTATCCCCATGGATGCAACTAATGCCCACGGTTAAGTTCGTTAGGGCGCTAGAGTCCACCAAACTGGCATGTACCAAAGTTACTTGACTGCCGGAATCCAAGACGGCATTCACACTATAACCGTCAACCTCGACATGGCACACGTGTTGTTCATTTCCCGTGAGGGTCTCCGCCACACAGACTGACTGCACATATAATGAAAGACGCCTCATAGCATTACAGTCCATTGGCTCTGTAGTCATTGGGCAGTTAGCTGCTACATGGCCAAGCCCGCGACATCGCCAACATTGTATAGGCCCTTGTCTCCTCGATGGAGATCCCAGACGAGGTCTGCTGGCTTGATGTGAGCCCGTACCACCTCCATAGTCCTTTGTAGGTCTGCTACCCTTCATCGTGATGTTCTCTTCTTTTGAAGATGGAGTAGGTTTCGCAGGACTCTCCAGCGATTTCTTGGGGGGCCAGTGGGGTGCTAACGTCCCTTGGAGTAGGCTTTCAGAAGCATTGTAGCGTTCGACCATATTCACCAACTGGTCAGCGGTAGTTGGGTCACCCTGTCCAACCCACCTCTGGATCTTAGCGGGTAAGGACCGCAGGTACTTGTCTAGAACAACACGCTCCACCATCTGTGCGGACGTTAAAGCCTCCGGTTGCAGCCATTTTTTTACTAGATGGATGAGATCATGCATTTGTGAGCGGGCTGGCTGATGCTCCACAAAACTCCATAAATGCACCCTCTGTGCACGTACATACGTGTTTACTCCCAGCCTTGCCAGGATTTCGCCTTTGAGTTTGATATAGTCCATAGCATCCGCTCCACTCAGATCGTAATAGGCTTTTTGTGGATCTCCGCTCAGAAATGGAGCAACTACCTCAGCCCATCTGTCCAGTGGTAAGTGCTCACGTTCTGCAATACGTTCAAACACGGTGAGGTATGCTTCCACATCGTCTGCGGTCATTTTAAGCAAAGTCTTCTGTACGGCTTTCTGCGCACTAGCAGCGCTTTGTGCACGGTCTCCCTCATCTCGGGGTTGCCGAACCAAGGCCCGTTTTATTGCCTCCAACTGCTCTTGCTGCATCTGGTGTTGCTGCTCCAGAGCCTTCTGGAAGCAAGCATTAGTCTGCTGTTGCTGCACATTTGCTTGCAATAACTGCTTCACTAGTTCCTCCATATTACTGGACTCTTGGCTCTTCAAAAGCGCAGAAGCTTTCAGCCAGGACATACACAGCGTTTTCTCTGCAGTCACAGTCCAGCAGCCACAACATGCCCGCATTCTCCACCATTTGTGTGGAATAGATAGCTCAGCTGGGGATCTTTGCTTTGGCACAAGCGTGTGGCTATGAAGTCACTTCAGCAGACTAGCAATATGGACACGGCATATTTATTGTGCACACTTGTTATCCAATGTTACACATGCCAAACATGAAATAAAACGTCTAAGGCCGTCTGGCCACTAACTAACAATAGCAGGCTAACTACAAAATAAACCTATATACAGTCATATGTAAAAGTTTGGGCACCCCTATTAATGTTAACCTTTTTTCTTTATAACAATTTTGGTTTTTGCAACAGCTATTTCAGTTTCATATATCTAATAACTGATGGACTCAGTTATATTTCTGGATTCAAATGAGGTTTATTGTACTAACAGAAAATGTGCAATCTGCATTTAAACAAAATTTGACCGGTGCAAAAGTATGGGCACCCTTATCATTTTCTTGATTTGAACACTCCTAACTACTTTTTACTGACTTCCTGAAGCACTAAATTGGTTTTGTAACCTCATTGAGCTTTGAACTTCATAGCCAGGTGTATCAAATCATGAGAAAAGGTATTTAAAGTGGCCACTTGCAAGTAGTTCTCCTATTTGATTCTCCTATGAAGAGTGGCATCATGGGCTCCTCAAATCAACTCTCAAATGATCTGAAAACAAAGATTATTCAACAAAGCTTTTCAGGGGAAGGATACAAAAAGTTGTCTCAGTGATTTAACCTGTCAGTTTCCACTGTGAGGAACATAGTACGGAAATGGAAGAACACAGGTACAGTTCTTGTTAAGCCCAGAAGTGGCAGGCCAAGAAAAATATCAGAAAGGCAGAGAAGAAGAATGGTGAGAACAGTCAAGGACAATCCACAGGCCACCTCCAAAGACCTGCAGCATCATCTTGCTGCAGATGGTGTCACTGTGCATCGGTCAACAATACAGTGCATGCATAACGCCTTTTTGTATGACCAAACAACTCAATCTTTGTTTCATCAGTCCACAGGACCTTCTTCCAAAATGTAACTGGCTTGTCCAAATGTGCTTTTGCATACCTCAGGCGACTCCGTTTGTGGCGTGCTTGCAGAAACGGCTTCTTTCGCATCGCTCTCCCATACAGCTTCTCCTTGTGCAAAGTGCGCTGTATTGTTGACCGATGCACAGTGACACCATCTGCAGCAAGATGATGCTGCAGGTCTTTGGAGGTGGTCTGTGGATTGTCCTTGACTGTTCTCACCATTCTTCTTCTCTGCCTTTCTGATATTTTTCTTGGCCTGCCACTTCTGGGCTTAACAAGAACTGTACCTGTGTTCTTCCATTTCCGTACTATGTTCCTCACAGTGGAAACTGACAGGTTAAATCTCTGAGACAACTTTTTGTATCCTTCCCCTGAAAAGCTATGTTGAATAATCTTTGTTTTCAGATCATTTGAGAGTTGTTTTGAGGAGCCCATGATGCCACTCTTCATAGGAGAATCAAATAGGAGAACTACTTGCAAGTGGCCACTTTAAATACCTTTTCTCATGATTTGATACACCTGGCTATGAAGTTCAAAGCTCAATGAGGTTACAAAACCAATTTAGTGCTTCAGGAAGTCAGTAAAAAGTAGTTAGGAGTGTTCAAATCAAGAAAATGATAAGGGTGCCCATACTTTTGCACCGGTCAAATTTTGTTTAAATGCAGATTGCACATTTTCTGTTAGTACAATAAACCTCATTTGAATCCAGAAATATAACTGAGTCCATCAGTTATTAGATATATGAAACTGAAATAGCTGTTGCAAAAACCAAAATTGTTATAAAGAAAAAAGGTTAACATTAATAGGGGTGCCCAAACTTTTACATATGACTGTAACAGCAAACAAGTCCATGTTATCTTACTGTGTCAGCTCCCAGCTCAGCAGACGAGAGAGACAGAGATCCCAGCTCCTCCTGATTATATCAGCTGGACCAGTCAGGAAACCAAAACCTGTATTGAATTAGTGGAGGGGGAAATACCAGTCATTTCCATGCTGATCACTAAGGAAACCAGGACTGGATTACAGTGAAATAAACTGGCTTCATCATCAGTACAGGGAGACATATGAAATGAAACGGGGAGAAACATACCTGTTTTCTAGTACCTCTCCCATGGGCACCTCACAATATATATATATATATATATATATATATATACACACACACATATGCATGTTTTTCTCAATATCTAAGATCAGGGCTTCGTGATGGCCACTCTGGAACACTGGCTTTGTTATCCTTAAGCCAATTTGTTAGTACTTTGGCAGTATGCTTTGGGTCATTGTCCATTTGGAAGACCCATTTCCGCCCAAGCTTTAACTTCTTGGCTGATTTCTTGAGATGTTGCTTCAGTATCACCACAAAATCTTTTCTCATGATGCCATTCTATTTTGCGAAGTGCACCAGTCATTCCTGCAGCAAAATAGCCCCACAACATGATGCTGCCACCTTCATGTTTCACAGTTGGGATGGTGTTCTTAGGCTTTCAAGCTTCTCTCTTTTTCCTCCAAACATAACAATGGTCATTATGCCCAAAAATTTCAATTTTAGTTTCATCAGACCACAGGACATGTCCCCAAAAATTAAGGTGTTTGTTCCTGTGTGCATTTGCAAACATTAATCTGTTTTTCTTTATGTTTCTTTTGGAGTAATGTTTTCTTCCTGGCAGAGTGGCCTTTCAGCCCATGTTGATACAGTACTCGTTTCACTGTGGATATTGACACAATCTTACCAGTTCCGTCATCATCTTCACAATGTCTTTTGCTTTTGTCTTTGGGTTTATATGCACTTGTCAGACCAAAGCATGTTCATCTCTGGGACACAGAACCCATCTCCTTCCTGAGCGGTATGATGGTTGGACATTCCCATTTTGCTTGTAATTGTTTGTACAGATGAACGAGGCACCTTCAGGTATCTTGAAATTGTACCCAAGGATGAGCCAGACTTGTGTAAATCCACAATTGTCTTCCTGATATCTTGGCTGATTTTTGAGCCTTCCCATGACGATACATAAAGAAGCAGTGTGTTTCAGGTGTGCATTAAAATACATCCACAGGTGTGTCTCTAACTCAGATGTTGCCAAAAAAAAAAAAACAGAAGCTTCCAAACACATGACATCATCATGTGGGCAGTCCAGAATTTTTTAAAGGCAAAGTAATCTTAGTGTATGTAAACTTTTGACTTTGCAGTAATAAAAAATGCCTTAAAACTTTCTCTCTCATTCTGACATTTGGCAAATATTAATAATTATGGTAATCCTAATTGTCCAAAAATGTGAAAGGTTTATTCTGATGAGAAAAACATGCATATGTGTCCTTTTACATAGTGTATGTAAACTTCTGTCTTCAACTGTATATATGCAATATATATATATTTCTATATATATATATATATTTCTCTATTTCCTAGGTGTAAGTTTCTGCCAGAAGAACTGTAGTTTTGACGATTTGATCCAAAATCTGTCCTTCCCAAATCCAAATTTTCGGCCAGTGAAAAACTGGACAACTGTAACAGAAGTATCTATTGGAATGACCCTGTACACTGTCGTTCAACTGGTAACTTCATATTTGCTAACGTTTTTCTGAAATACGATAACATTTTATAGGAGATAAGGGCTTATCATTTTTGTGTTATCCTCTAAGGCTGCGTGAGTAAAACACAAAGTATTTTTTGAAGTGTTCAAAAACAATGAAGAGTTTTCTAGTAGAAACCACTTCTGAAAACTCTTCCTTCATGTGTTTCCTTAGCTCATTTTGCAGTGTTTTTGAACCTTTTTGGAACTTTTTTGGCGGTAGGGGTGAGAGGTTTGCAGCCTTTTGATTGGAAAGTGCATAGTTTGGCATGGATTCCTCCATCAAGAGCCACTTCAAAGCAGCAACCCACACTCACGCCAAGTTTTTGATAAATATTCAGAGTATAACTTCTTGATCTTTAACTATTCAATCAAAACTAACATTTTTTTGGAGAATTTTAGCTCCAAAAACTCAGCAAATAGCCAAATCCTTATTCTTAACAGGCAGATTTCCACACACAAAAAAACATTCAAAAGACAGAACATGTGAATAATAAAGTGGTTTTACAAAAACAAATGCATAGAAAGAGCATTTCAAGCATTTTTGTAGTAATTTAAGAATTTTTTTTTATTGGATCCGTTAAAAAAAAAAAAAAAAAAAAAAAAAAAAAAAAACTTTGTGCGTAACATACACTTGCTATCACAAAATCCTGGAAAATTTTCAGAATATGATTAGAAAATAGAACCATGTTTCATTTGAATTGTTGAAAAAGAAATAAAAAATATTTCGGACAAAGATATGAAATTTTTTTTAAAAAGTCTCAAACTGGTATTTACAGAAAAAACATGAAATATTACTCTTAAAATCCTATTCTGAAGCAAACCTGGTCCCAACTTTCTAATCCATGGTCAACAAACTGATATATACTCAATGGGGACCTGTCACGTGGACCTGTCCTGTGTGACGCGACCAGCAGGCCGGTAACTAGAACAGGACGCAGCACGTGATACTGTCCTGTGTGACACGGCTCGCAGGCCGGTAACTAAAACAACAAGACAAAGGGAAGGGAAACAGTTTCAATGGTGGGCCCTGCGATAGGGAAAGGGGACGTGGAGACCTCCTGCACTCCCCTGAGTCAGTGTCCCTAACGCTCCTAACGTTCCCTATGCCGGTTCCGCACCGGGCGCCGATCACAAACCTGTCACCCTAGCACACCCTACACCTATCCCTTGCTAGGGAGCTGGGTGGCGCAGGCACTGGCCCGACTGCTGTACTAATACACACTAAGGAGAAAAACACAAACGGGGAAACACAACTTAGCTTTACTCTGTTGCACTTGCTCCTGGCAACAGAGTCCACCACCAGCAAGCAGCTCTCCTCCTGAATCACTGCCACCAAGCTCTGTCAGAGCTAAGGAAAACCCCTATGACTCCTTCCACACCAGGGCTCTGACTGAGCTGCCAGGACCTCTCTCTAGATCCTTCCTCCACCAAGGATGGTTGAAATGAACACTATCACCAACACTGATGGCAACACCTGTGACCCTTTTATAGCAGAGCCAGCAATCACACCTGCATTATAATCATGTGCACTTAACAAGCAAAACTAGAGTGCAATGACGCTCACCACCACCGGGGGGGAAAACTTAGAACAAACGACACACAGTGCAATAATCCTAATAGCCACCGGGGGGGGGGCAAAAACACCTTAAGCACAGTTTAGGGAAAAAAAAAGGTTACCTGTGATTTATATCAGTCCTGATCCAGCATGGATCATGACAGGACCAGTCATAACCAATACTTTGTTAGAATCAGTAAGTGACGGAAACAGAGGAGGGCAGAATCGATGAGGGTAACTATCACGTCTTATATTTTTCATACCAGTCTGAACCCTTTTAATAATGTACAATTTTCCAAAAGTCTACACCAGTAACACAGAGCATTACCACATAGGGAAGCAGAAATATGCAAATATATTCCAGAAAGACTGGTATCCTTAAACACTTCCTTCTCGCCTACGCAAACTTACAATGCTGAAAATCAAAAATCCTTAGTTATTAACCTAATGTAAAAGATGAAAATAGTGATATCCGTACATCACATGACACATTTGCATCACTGTTTACCGTGATATTTTCTGTGGTATTTTTTTAATTACTCAATTATGTCCGTGCATATTTCCATCTGTTTATATTCAATTGTATATTATTAAAAAAAAGTAATAATTTCAATTCACATTGATTTTGCTTCTAGGACACAAGTTTGCAGTCTTTAACTACCTTGTTATGGTTCAACATGGTAAGAGATGTAGATTTCTAAATATAAGTAATATGAAAATATCATTGAGTCATTAGGTGCTTAACCCCTTTACCGCCAAGCCCGTTTTCACTTTCGTGACAAGGACAATTTTTTCAATTTTCACCAGTGTCTATTATTGAAGTAATAACTCTGGAAAGCTTCAATATATCCCAGTGACTTTGAGATTATTTTTTCGGGACATATTGCACTTCATAATAGTGGTAAAATTTGTTTGATATGGCTTGTGCTTATTTGTGAAAATGTCAGAAATTTGGTGAAATTTTTGAAATTTTCAAATCTTTTAATCTTTTTGTCCTTAAATCAGAGTTCAAACAAAATAGTTAATGAATGACATTTCCCACATGTCTACTTTCCATCGGGGCAATTTTTTAAACATAAGTTTTAGTTGTTAGGAAGTTAGAAGGGTTAAAAGTTGATCAGTAATTTCTAATTTTTTCCAACAAAATTTACACAAAAAAAAACATTTTTAGGGAGCACATCACACTTGAAGTGACTTTAAGGGGCCTATATGACATAAAATGCCCAAAAGTGACAGCATTCTAAAAACTGCACCACTGAAACTGCTCAAGACCAGAACCAAATAAGTTTTTTAACCTTTTAGGTGCTTCACAGGATTTAAAGCAATATATAAGGAAAAAATGAACATTTTAACTTTTTACATAAAAATGTTACTTTAGCCACAAGTTTTGCAGTTTTACCAGGGCAAGAGGAGAAAACGAACTATATAATTTGTTGTGCAATTTCTTCTGAATACACCAACACACTATATGTGGTGGAAAACTACTGTTTAAGTGCACAGCAGGTCTCAGAAAGGAATTAGCGCCACTGGAATTTTGGAGCTCAAAATTTTCTGGGACAGCGAGCGCCATATAGTGTTTGGAGAACCCCTAATGTGCCCAAACAGTGGAAACCTCTCCAAGTGACCCTATTTTGGAAACCATACACCTCAGCAAATTTATCTAGATGTGTGGAGAGCACCTTGAACCCCGAGGTGCTACACAGAATTTTATAACGTTGAGTCATAAAAAAAAAAGAAAAAGAAAAAAAAATCAAAAAAAAAAAAAAAAAAAAAAAAAAAAAAAAAAATCACATTTTTCGAGCAAAAATGTTCTTTTAGCCCCATACTTTTTATTTTCACAAGGATATTAGGCGAAAAATGGACTGCACAATTTGTTGTGCAATTTCTCATAAGTACACTGATACCCCATACAGTTGTGGCCAAAAGTATTGACACCCCTGCAATTCTGTCAGATAATACTCAGTTTCTTCCTGAAAATGATTGCAAACACAAATTCTTTGGTATTATCTTCATTTAATTTGTCTTAAATGAAAAAACACAAAAAGAATTGTCCTAAAGCCAAATTGGATATAATTCCACACCAAACATAAAAAAGAGGGTGGACAAAAGTATTGGCACTGTTCGAAAAATCATGTGATGCTTCTCTAATTTGTGTAATTAACAGCACCTGTAACTTACCTGTGGCACCTAACAGGTGTTGGCAATAACTAAATCACACTTGCAGCCAGTTGACATGGATTAAAGTTGACTCAACCTCTGTCCTGTGTCCTTGTGGGTACCACATTGAACATGGAGAAAAGAAAGAAGACCAAAGAACTGTCTGAGGACTTGAGAAACCAAATTGTGAGGAAGCATGAGCAATCTCAAGGCTATAAGTCCATCTCCAAAGACCTGAATGTTCCTGTGTCTTCTGTGCGCAGTGTCATCAAGAAGTTTAAAGCCCATGGCACTGTGGCTAACCTCCCTAGATGTGGACGGAAAAGAAAAATTGACAAGAGATTCCAACGCAAGATTGTGCGGATGTTGGATAAAGAACCTCGACTAACATCCAAACAAGTTCAAGCTGCCCTGCAGTTCGAGGGTACAACAGTGTCAACCCGTACTATCCGTCGGCATCTGAATGAAAAGGGACTGTATGGTAGGAGACCCAGGAAGACCCCACTTCTTACCCCGAGACATAAAAAAGCCAGGCTGGAGTTTGCCAAAACTTACCTGAAAAAGCCTAAAACGTTTTGGAAGAATGTTCTCTGATCAGATGAGACAAAAGTAGAGCTTTTGGGGCAAAGGCATCAACATAGAGTTTACGGGAGAAAAAAAAGAGGCATTCAAAGAAAAGAACACGGTCCCTACAGTCAAACATGGCGGAGGTTCCCTGATATTTTGGGGTTGCTTTGCTGCTTCTGGCACTGGACTGCTTGACCGTGTGCATGGCATTATGAAGTTAGAAGACTACCAACAAATTTTGCAGCATAATGTAGGGCCCAGTGTGAGAAAGCTGGGTCTCCCTCAGAGGTCATGGGTCTTCCAGCAGGACAATGACCCAAAACACACTTCAAAAAGCACTAGAAAAAGGTTTGAGAGAAAGCACTGGAGACTTCTAAGGTGGCCTGCAATGAGTCCAGACCTGAATCCCATAGAACACCTGTGGAGAGATCTAAAAATGGCAGTTTGGAGAAGGCACCCTTCAAATATCAGGGACCTGGAGCAGTTTGCCAAAGAAGAATGGTCTAAAATTCCAGCAGAGCATTGTAAGAAACTCATTGATGGTTACCGGAAGTGGTTGGTTGCAGTTATTTTGGCTAACGGTTGTGCAACCAAGTATTAGGCTGAGGGTGCCAATACTTTTGTCTGGCCCATTTTTGGAGTTTTGTGTGAAATGATCAATGTTTTGCTTTTTGCTTCATTCTCTTTTGTGTTTTTTCATTTAAGACAAATTAAATGAAGATAATACCAAAGAATTTGTGTTTGCAATCATTTTCAGGAAGAAACTAAGTATTATCTGACAGAATTGCAGGGGTGTCAATACTTTTGGCCACAACTGTATGTGGTCGAAAACTACTTTTGAGGCACATTGCAAAACTCAGAAGGGAAGAAGCGACCAATTGGAGTTCAAATTTTGCTAGAATGGTTTGAGGGTGTCATCTTACATTGGCAAAGCCATTGAGGCCCCAAAGCAGCAGAACTCCCCCATAAGTGACCCCATTTTACAAACTACATGCTATCAATGTGGTGTAGTGAGCATGTTGATACTACATGAGTCTTACAGAATTTTAATTTTTATATGAGCTAATAGAAAATAGAGGACCTCACAATTTGTTATGCAATTTCTCTTGAGTGCAGCAATATCTTACATGTGATCGGGACCTACTTTTCAGGCAAATCTGAAAGCTCAGAAGGGAAGAAGCGCCATATAGTGTAGATTTTACTATTATGATTTACAAGTGCCATGACCCACTGGAAGAGCCCTAGAGGTGCTAGAACAGAAGATTCCCCCCATAAGTCACCCTATTTTACAAACTAAAGGGTCCAGTGATCATATTGACACCAAGAGTGTGTCAAAGAATTTTATACCATTGGGCAGTGAAGAAAAAATAATTATATTTTACCACAAAAAAATTAGTTTTAGCTCCAGATTTTACATTTTCACACTGGGAAATGGGGAAACATGGCACCAAAATTTGTCACACAATTTCTGCTGAACTTGGCAATTCCTCATATGTGGCTGTACAGTAATGCTTAGCCAGATGGCGAGACCGGGGAGCGAAGGAGGCCGCTTTTGCCTTCTGGAGCACAGATTTTCCTTAACCAGTTTGTGGACTCCATATATAGAGCCCCTAAATGCTAGAAAAGCAGAATTCCCCATCAATTGACCCCATTTTGGAATTATACCCCTTTGGGAATTTATCTGCAGGTGTAGTGATGATTCAACTCCATGAGTGTTTTCCAGAAACAAGCACTAGTGGATGTTGCTGAGTGAACATTGCAAATCTTCTATTCTAATACCAGTACATTATTACTAGCTTGTGCTTCTGAAGACATTCAACCACAAATTAAGCAGGTTCTCATCACTACAGAAATGCCAAACATGTGGATGCTAAATGTGGCTTAGGCACACTGGGGCTCAGAAAGGAGGGGGGCATTTGGATTTGAGAGCATACAGTTCACTAAATTTCTTTTTGGGGTCGAGGAGACATTTAGCTTTTTAAGAGCCTTTGTACTACCAACAATGTGGAAGCCCCCTATATTTCCATTGACAGATGATGGACCTGAGTGGGGACTTTCTTTTTTTGTGGATTGATTTGAGGGTTTTGTTGGGAACATTTTATATAACATTTTAGTTCACATTTATCCTGCGCTCTACGTTGAGCACTTTACTTTGGGGTTTCCATCTAAATCCCCGAGTGACATGATTCGGATGAAACCACCGATGGATCCGATCAATATAATGAGGCAGCAGAATTACTCTGGACACTGTCTGACCTCTGTTCAGCATTGTACTTCTTTTCAGAGGTGCACAAAACTGTGGCCGACCGCATTTTTATGCATATCTGAAAAGATGGACACCAAAGGATCATAGGTCAGACAGCATCCACAGTGCCTCCATCTGCCTCATTATTGGGAATCCATCTGTTGTGGTTTCCATCTGAATCACGTATTTCAGAGATTTACATGAAAATCCCAGTGTAAGCGCTCAGCACCAAGCGCAGGATAAATGTGAGCAGAGCTTTACCACGATCTTTGGGAGACAAATGAACAAATCAGCAGTAGAGGAAGAATTGGATTATTTATTTTTAACGTTATTCCTCATGAGGTATAAGTAATTAGATGATTTTATTCTTCAGGTTGGTGCGATTACAGCAATACCAGATTTATATATTTTTATGTTTGCTGTCACACACAAATAATGCTTTTTTTGCAAAAATAGTTTTTGCATTGCCATATTTGAGAACTGTACTGTTACGCATGTGGTAAAATTGATAAGGAAGCTTTATTTTTTGGTTCACTATCATTACAGAGATACCACATTTATATCCTTATGTTTTTAAGGTTTTACACAACAAAAAGTATTTTATGGAAAAAAATATTTTGCATCACTGCATTCTGAGAGCGATAGCTTTCTTATTTTTAAACTGATGGAGTTGTATGGTGACTTGTTTTTTACAGAACAAGAAGGCGTTTCCAGAGATTACATTTTTATTTACATTCATCTTTTAGATGGCCTACAGTCTTTCCCTTTATCATGGGCATATCATTAGCTGCAAAGTTCTAACACTGATTACACCACAAACAACCACAAGTACGATTTCATCACCAGATATTATTTTAATCAGTATAACGGTGCCAACTTGACAATGCCTGTAGTTTACTTAGTAAAATCCTGCTGACAAGCTGACTTTAAATCATCTAATGATAGATCTTCTTTACACCACATATGCATAGTGATTTCCTTTTACAAAAATAAAGCCGCAACGCTACGACACGATGGAAAACATGATTCTGGAGTTCTTTTTGTTTTTGTTCTTTTTTCTCGCATAGCATATAACTAAAAAAAACTCAAAGTAAAATTAGTTGGTGCACAGCTGTGACTAAAATTGCAAAAATGAATCCCTTTGCATTTTCCAGATTACTGTCTTCTCTAAATATTTATTTATGGCTATTAATATTAATGAAAGAAAAACATAAGTACTGTGAACATAGGAAGATGAAATGTACAACGTAACCTAAAAAATTTTGTGCTGCAGAAATGGATAAATGAATTCATAGAATGGCATCCAGACCTATTTTGTTCCATTAAGAAAATATTATTGTCAAAAGAAACACTTTGGAAGCCAGACCTGTATATTTATGAAAGGTAGGTAAAATATACAATGTTTTTATAAAGCAAAGGTTGTCACTATAACAATGTCTAGCTAAAGTATTCATCTGTCCAAGCAAATACAGATGATATGGGTTAAGATGGCATCAAAGAAAAACAATTGTATAGCAGAGAGATGAAGGCTTAAATTTATTGAAAAATATTTAAAATAATAAAGTATCCATGAAAACAGAGCTGTAACAACAATGATTGTGCAACAATTTATACAAAAAGAGTCAGAAGTACTGTAAATGTCAGTCAAATGTTCGTATATACTTTTTTTTAGTAGATTCCTAGAAGTGCAACCAACATATGACTTATTGCAGATAGTACATTTACGGATATACTGTAGACAACAATATCACTATTACAGTTCCAATATTGTTTTATAACAATGTTTTGAGCCATCCAAGTTGGCATAATTCTTAGTTACCTGTACAAATTTGCAAGTTCTACAATGATTTTCCCCACATCTGAAAAAGCCCTTACAATTTAGTCAAGTTTGCTGGTCAGATTTGGTGCTGAGGGGCTAAAATGATAAGATCTTTCCAATGGTTTTTGCTACCACCGGACATCCAGAGCTCAAAATCTGAGACAAAATAGTGTCCTCTTCAAGTAAAGGCGGATATTTTAATGTTATCCTTTTACTATAATTGAACTGAGGACATATACTGTTGCATTTTTTGTGCGTCCGACTTGCCCCCAAAAAACGCATGCGCACGCAATGCATTTTTTTCACAGCAAAACACCCATTAAAGTCTATGGGTGCGCAAAAAACGCATGCTTTTTTTAAAAAAAATGCACCAAAACCCGCAAAAAAAATGCACACAAATGCATGATGTGATTTTTTCGTAAGTGTGAAAGTAGCCTTAGTAGTGTGCTTTGGATGGCCACTAGCTGCATGCAAGATAGTATTTCCTGAGAGAGGCTTAGCAAAAGTGGAAGTCACAATGTCACTGCCCAATCCCTCCAATGGTTGCAGATATATGCAAATCTCTCAGTTCACGTTGTACCATTTCTTGGAACTGGTCCATAAATGTTGTTCTCGACTGAATTAGATAAAATTATGGATTACGTGTCTTAAATGCCATGGCCTGGTTCAAATGAGGTGTGTTAGTTTCCTTACTACTGACATCTGCTCTATGAAATTCAGTGTTCGATATTCATTTTGCTCGGACTGAGCTGAGTTATCTACTTCACTAAATCACATTTTCGGTGAAAAAAAAAAATGTCTCTTCACAGTAAGATTTCTAATAAACCTATTTATGTCAGTGAGAGTGCCAAATAAATCAAAAGTCCTTTCCATTACAAAATTAAGCCCATAACTAAGGACACGAATTTGTGTACTGGACAAATCCTGCTTAGATAAATTCAGAACATTTGAAGACTGGTGTATTTAAAACTTCCTCCTGCGTTGAGCTGACATGCCTGCAGTATTTTCAGTGTTTGCATCAACAACGTTTTCTGTGTGTTTTTGGCGTTTTTTGCTTTGCGAAAATAGGAAAAATCATGACATGAATAGGTGGAGTGGAGACTAATTTGTTGTTGCTGCTGTCTGAGAGCTAAGGGTCCGAAGAGCTGAAGCTCACATGTATATATAGAGACCCGCTTTCATGTGAACTAGTGTGAGTTAGCATACATTTAGGAGACCTGGGGAATTTATCCCACCTACCCCATTCATACACTTGAGGCCAATTATATATGGAGCATCATATGGGGCCAATTACATATGGAGCCCATTCTGTTTGGAGCAATATATGGGGCCCATATATTATTATTATTATGCATTTATATAGCGCCATTTATTCCATGGCGCTTTACATGTGAAAAGGGGAAATATAGACAAGTATAATAAACATGTGTAAGACAAGGGACACACAAGTACATAAGGAGAGGGGACCCTGCCCGCGAGGGCTCACAGTCTACAGGGATGGGTGAGGATACAGTAGGAGAGGGTAGAGCAGGTCGTGCGGTGGTTCAGTAGACCAAGGATCATTGCAGGCTGTAGGCTTATCAGAACAGGTGGGTATTCAGGTTCTTCTTGAAGGTTTCTGTTGATGGTGAGAGTCTGATGTGTTGCGGCAGAGAGTTCCAGAGTATGGGGGAAGCACGGGAGAAGTCTTGTATGCGGTTGTGGGAGGAAGAGATAAGGGGAGAGTAGAGAAGGAGATCTTCAGATGATCGAAGGTTGCGTGCAGGTAGGTACCTGGAGACCATGTCACAGATGTATGGAGAAGACCGGTTGTGGATGGCTTTGTATGTCATGGTTAGGGCTTTGAATTGGAGTCTCTGGGAAATAGGAAGCAAGTGAAGGGCCTAGCATAGGGGGGAGGCTGGGGAATAGCGGGGAGACGGGTGGATTAGTCGGGCAGCAGAGTGTAGGATGGACTGGAGTGGTGCCAGAGTGCTAGAGGGGAGGCCAGAGAGTAGGAGGTTGCAGTAGTCGAGGCGGGAGATAAGAGCATGCATTAGTGTTTTTGTGGTTTCGTGGTTGAGGAATGAGCGGATCCGGGAAATATTTTTGAGTTTGAGGCAGCAGGAGGAGACGAGGGCTTGGATATGTGGTTTGAAAGAGCGCAGAGTCGAGGATCACCCCGAGGCACCAAGTGTGCGGGACTGGGGAAAGAAACCAGCCATTGACATTGATGGATAGGTCTGGTGGAGGGTTAGAGTGAGATGGGGGAAAGATGATGAATTCTGTTTTGTCCATGTTCAGTTTGAGAAAGCGAGCAGAGAAGAAGGCTGAGATAGCAGACAGACATTGTGGGATTTCAGTCAGTAAGGAGGCGAGGTTGGGTCCAGATAGGTAGATCTGCGTGTCATCGGCGTAGAGGTGATACTGCAAACCGTGGGATTCTATGAGCTGTCCCAAACCGAAGGTGTAGATGGAGAACAGTAGGGGTCCTAGGTCAGAGCCTTGAGGAACACCGACAGACAGGGGGCGAGGTGAGGAGGTGGTGTGTGAGAGGGAGACACTAAATGTTCGGTCTGTTAGGTATGATGAGATCCAGGATAGGGCCAAGTCTGTGATGCCAAGAGATGAGAGTGTCTGTAGCAGGAGGGAATGGTCTACGGTGTCGAAGGCAGAGGACAGGTCCAGGAGAAGGAGGACAGAATAGTGTCGCTTGCTCTTGGCGGTTAGTAAGTCGTTAGTGACCTTAATTAGGGCAGTTTCAGTTGAGTGATGCGGTCGGAAGCCAGATTGTAACCGGTCAAAGAGGGAACAGGAGGAGAGGTGGGAGGACAGTTCAAGATATACATGCTGTTCCAGTAGTTTTGAGGCGTAAGGGAGAAGAGATATCGGCGATAGTTAGACACAGAGGATGGGTCAAGGGAGGGCTTTTTGAGGATGGGTGTGATTGAGGCATGCTTGAAGGATGAGGGAAAGACACAATTTGTAAGTGAAAGGTTGAAGAGGTGTGTTAGAGATGGGATGAAGACTGTGGCCAAGTTAGGGATGAGGTGAGATGGGAGTGGGTCGAGGGCACAAGTGGTGAGGTGTGATCTTGACGGAAGGGTGGAGAACTGATCTTCTGTCATGGTGGAGAAGCTGACTTTTGCAGAACAGGGCTGAGCGGCTAAGAGGGGCATTGGGGGCTGCGGGCCAAAGTTTTGTCTGATCGTGTCGATCTTCTGCCTAAAGAAGGAGGCAAAGTCTTCAGCAGAAATGAGAGGAGAGGGAGGAGGTGCTGTGGGACGGAGTAGAGAATTGAAAGTGTTGAAGAGCTGTTTATGGTTCCCTTTTCTACTGTATGGCAAGAAGATGCGCAGGACTTTCCTTCCTCGAGGAATTGTATTATTAGCAAACGAAAAGAGGGTTAATTTGCTCGACAGTCCTAAAAAAGATATGAAAATAGAAATAAACCCTATGTTCTGTACTGGGTGGCAAAACACAAAAAACTTATGAGGGTCCAATTGTTATCGCTGCTATGGGACCCCATTTTCTAGACTATAGTTGAACTTATATAAACTCAAAATTTAAGATTGTTGGTAAAATGGTATTTTTGTCCTGTGTTATTCAGGATAGAAGATGAAGATAATTCTCCTGTCGTCCCCTTCTATTCCCTTAAGTACAATGGAGAAATTAAAGTCTCATTTCCACTGAGAATTGTTAGTTCCTGCAACCTAAATGTCTACAAGTTTCCGTTTGACACCCAAAGGTGTAATCTGACATTTGGTTCATATATTCACTCAGGTATGTGTAGATAGGACTGAAGTATATATTTATAAGTCCAGACACAATGAGAGCTGCAGCTGGGATTAAGACATGCCAGGGTCTCCAAATGAATGGTCAGTGCATTTTTGAGCAAGGAAAGCTGAGCAGTCTGTGTGGTGAAGCTGCAGAGAAACATGAGGAGGCAGCAGCCTGTTCAGTGTAAACTGTGCATGGAGATGAACACTTCTGTTTTGCACTGAAAGCTGCTGGAACTCAGGCTGAACAGGATGCCAAGGCATGGCAGGATCACACTTCCTCTTTGTATAAAGTATTGCTCCAAGAGAAAGGACTGTAAATTGTTCATGTGAGACCGCACTGACCTATGTGCCTGTGAAATTAACTGTTTATTTGCCGTGACATCTATGTTCCCTGAAGATGCTGTTTTGGGTTTTGAATTCCATGGAGATTAATGAAAGCAATAAAACTGCACGTTTGGACCAAACCGCATTGCCTGTGTGAATGATACCAAATGCCTACCTGAGATTGTGAATCACTACAATATTATCTATATCTACATATACACACACACAGTGACATGTAAAGTTTGGGGCACCCCTGGTTATAATTACTGTCATTGTGAACAATTAAGCAAGTTGAAGATGAAATTATCTCTAAAAGGCCTAAAGATAAACATAGCACATTTCCTTTACATATTTTGAAATTTTTTACATTTTAAAAATTACAAAAAGGAAAATGGCTCAATGCAAAAGTTTGGGCACCCTCTTTTTGCAAGTATCACGGTTTGCAAATGTTTTTTTAGTCAGCTAAGAGTTTTCCATTTCTTCTTCGAGGAATTTTCACCCATTCTTCCTTGGAATATTCCTCCAGTTCTGTGATATTCCTGGGTCGTCCTCCATCCTCTGCTATTTTGAGAACTAGACACAGATTTTCAATAATGTTCAGATCAGGCGACTGTGAGGGCCATTGTAAAACCTTCAGCTTGCGCCTTTTGAGGTTGTCTATTGTGGATTTTTTAATATGTTTAGGATCGTTATCTGTTTGTAGAAGTCATCCTCTTTTCAACTTTAGATTTTTTACAGATGGTGTTATGTTTGCATCAAGAATTTGTTCACATTTCATTGAATCCATTCTTCCCTCTACTCATGAAATGTTCCATGTGCGTTGACTGCAACACAAACCCAAAGTGTGATTGATACAACCCCATGCTTAATGGTTGGTGAGATGTTTCTTTCTAGAAATGATGTGCCCTTTTTTCCCCACACATACCTTTGATTATTATGGCTAAGAGTTCCATTTTATCCTCACCGATTCACAGGACTTGTTTCCAAAGTGTATGAGGCTTGTTTAGAGGTTCTTTTTGATACTTCTGACACTGAATTTAATGCTGAAGACGCAGGACAGCTTTCTTTGATGGCCCTGACATGAAGGCCATATTTGTGCAGTTGTCTCTGAACAGTAGAACAATGTACCACAAATCCAGAATCTGCTAAATCTTTCTGAAGGTCTTTAGAAGTCAAGCAGGGGTTCTCATTTGCTTTTCTTGCAATCCTATGAGCAGCTCTTACTGAAATTTTGCTTGGTCATCTAGACTTTATGTTGACCTTCACTGTACCTGATAACTGTCATTTCTTATTTACATTTCGAACTGAGGAAAGGACAACTTGAAAATGATGTGCTATCTTCTTATAGCCTTCTCCTGATTGGTGGGCCTCCAGCATTTTCAGATTGTTGGGCAACTGCTTAGAAGAACCCAAGGCTGCAGTTTTTTGGCACAAGGTTAGAGGAGGCTGGGTTTTTATAAAGCTGGGAAATTTGCATCACCTGGGCTTCACGATAGTAAACAAGCCATATCCTAACAGGCTAATTACGGTTTTTAAACCTTGGTCAACTTTTATCTGAGCACAAAAATCTCCAAGAGTACCTAAACTTTTGCATTGGTCCATTTTCCTTTTTGCAATTTTTAATTTTAAATTCAATCATATGGACATTATAAAGAGTATCCTCAACTTGGGTCTCCTCTCTAAACCAGAATCAACAACCCCTTTGGAAAATTCAAACCTAACTTATGTTACATGTATAACCTCTGATCTTAGTGGCCATCAGTCAATATTACATTTTCCCTGCCCAGGGTCCAATGGCTGCCTGACTTCAGCTTTCTCCTACATAATCAGCCATTTTCTGTGCTGGTCATAGTGCTATTATATGATAGTCCTAAGCTCCTGTATGTTAAAGGGAACTTGCCAACAGGTTCTTCCAATATAAATTATGATCACCACCTTTGCTGCATCTTTTACAACAGTCTAACAAGCTGTATATAAGTCCAACATGCCCTTTCCCTAGCCCAAAAAACACTTTTTATTGTCACTCCATATGGCGCAGTCTCGTCAAATGGGCGTCACTGGCCTTACTTTATTGCCTTCTCTCTAAATCGCCATCCTCTTTCCCTGCTTCATGTGGATGACGCATCCTATGCTATAAACAGTGTCCCCAGTATCACTCCTGCCCAGGCATACTTCTCTGCCTAGATAAGAGCAAAGTACTGTATTGCGCATGCACCTGCTTTAATTCCAGATCAGTAGTGCTTTTTCGTCAGTGACTCCCATTGTATTAGACAGCGCCTTAGAGGGGATAATAAAGGGTATTTTGGGGGCTAAGCAGAGGGCATGTGAAATTTATATACAGCTTGCTAGAATGCTGTAAAAGTGGCAGTAAAGGTGGTGGACATAGCATATATTGGGAAAACTCAGTGACAGGTTCCCTTTAAACAATGATATACAACTTTCTAAACTATTGAAGTGAGCCTGAGCAAATACTTTTGCTTCAGGTTATCATCTGTAAGCCAAAATGAGGAGCAAAACTTACTAGGAGAAAAGCCATACTTACTAAAATTGGTGGCGGTAGCGTAAGGATGTTTAAGACCCACCTTGGAACTCTCCCACCAGCACAGGAATGCGCCACACCTAAGCAGGACCATTTGGGATTATCCTATCCCTGCGCTTTTCAGAACTGCAACCCAAATTTGACAGGATCGTATTAAAAAAAAATATCAAGACAGTCCTGGAAAGTTCAGGACTGATAACAGCAATGGAAAACTAAAATGGGAACATTTCTTTTTCATTGTTTTGGACCAACTCTTGGTTTTTATTGCAAATATTGACCAAAATATTGTGACAGGAATGTGGCCTAACTCATCTCGTCCAGATTTTGATTGACACAATTCTTCACTTTTGGCAATCAAAGCTGGGAACGCTAGGAGTATTTTACAACCTTATTTCTACTTTACAGTTCAAGATATCATCATGGTTACGAATGCAAGTTCCTCGGAGGTGTTCGACGCTTCACATAAACTCTTTGTTAGCAAAGGTGACTGGAACCTGAAAAATATCATAGTGAGACCTAGAACTGTTGTCAGTGGGAAAGTCAATTACAGTGCAATTTACTATGAGGTAAGAGATCGAGCAACTGAATCATTTTATTGGCCAATATCGAATTTTTGTTTTTCATTCTCTGCTACTGGGGTTAATGGGAAAAATGAGAAGGGAAGTACAGGGCACAACCAGAGTACTGGCACTGACTTTCGAGGGGAGTCAGCCGCCTATTTTACAAATTCCTTTTTTTTACTATTTTATATCTAAATTATAGTTTTTGGGTAAGGCTAAATATTTGTTAAATAAAAACAATATTTAGGGACCACTTATCAACAGTAGTAGCACCTACTGTAGGTATTGTAGACTACAAATCCATATCTGCTGACAAGCAATGCACAGAGAGAAAACGGCACTACTACAGTCTTGGAAGTGGTCCTGCCTGAGGAAAGGATGGTAATCCTGAAGTATTTATAGTGGAAGCCTCAGCACGGGCACAATAACAGGGATTAGTCTTGCTTGAAAAATTAACAAATTAGTCACATAAGGTTCCATTTCCATACTCTAAAAACAGTGCATACCCGGCCACTACATATACAGATGTCCCTGATAAAGACCTTTGGTGACGGATCAAATAAAATTTGTTAATTTTTAAAGCAAAACAAAAGTATTCTTATTTGTGTTGGTGCTGAGGTTTCTCCTATAAATGTTGACAGGCAATAGTGCCTATTATTCTAAAGCTACATTCACTCATACTGTACGTGTCTATGGAATTGGGCGTTTCTTTTTTCATGCGCGTCAATATTGCCTCCGTGTCGCATCTTGGCTACATCCATTTTTTTCTCGTCTGTTTTAAAAAAAATGAAAAAGGTGGACTGTCTGAACTTTCATTAATCTATTAGATCAGTGAAAAAACAGATGAAACACGGATGGAAAGGTATGTCTTCTATGTATCATCTGTGATTAACTGACTCTATAAACTTTAATGGCTGACACTAATCCGCGAAATGGATGAGAATATGGCATGAGTTTCACAGACTGGCTACACAATTTTAAAATTGATCTGTATATGGATCAATGAATTTCTATGGGTTCATGTGCTCTTTGAGAAAAAATGGGCAACACTCGGGTTGCGTCACACGGTTATGTATATGTACTTTTGTTGCAAGCAGAAAAGTTGGGGTCATATTTCTCCTGTAATAAATTATCTTTTTCCTTTTTGTAGATAACTCTACAACGGATGGCTATATTTTACATCATCACACTTATTGTCCCAGCATGCGTCTTAGTTATTTTGGATATTGTCAGTATGTTTATACCAATGGAGTCTGGGGAAAGACTTGGCTTCAAAATAACCCTTGTGTTGGGCTTCTCTGTGCTGCTTTTGATTCTAAACACCATGCTCCCAAACTCTGATGTGCTTCCAGTGTTAGGTATGTTGTCCTCTAACTACTTATTTGATAACTTAAGAGGCTCAACCAGTGGGTCTTGAAATGACAGAGTCCCTTGTCTTACCTACCCTCATTATGGAGTATGATGGGCTACCCAAGCTCCGTGGGCCCTGGTATCTGCCAAGGCTTACATTTGGGATGCTTACACAATTTTTTATGAATAATTCATTTTGGTTGCATCCAGATCTTCCTTCTCCTAGGAATGATGTAAGATAGCATTACTGGAAGGAGGTGTAACCATCATTGTTAGCAATGGAGTTTACTGCCGCACTCTTCTCGAAAAGCCCAAATTTACATTAGATGAAATTTGTCCTAATCTGCCAATTTAGATGGAAAACCAGTTATCTGTTATGTTTTGGAATCTTCTGTCCTTTCCCTACAGGAATCATTGAGGTAGAGAAGAATTACGCTTGTTGGTTTTCAACACCCAATCCGAAGGGCATGGACTTGCCGACTGCTCTCCAGACCCGAACATGACAGCTGCATAGAAATACATGCTGTCATGCTCGGGTCAGAAGAGCTGCCGGCCAGTCCTAGCATTGCGATGCAATCGTTGTCCTTGTTATACGGCCGTCTGATTGCACATTTAGGCTTAGGATGGACCTTATAAAAAAAGTTGTCTTGTTGTACAACCATCCTTTCAAAATTCAGTTTGCAATTACTAAACTGTGCTGTAAAACAAATTGTAGGTTGGTAGCTGTGGACAAAATGCCCAAATATTCTTTAAGGCAATTTTAAAACATTAGGTCAAGAACACTTATCAATTATTGACATAAAGGGGAATTTATTATGGGTTTTATGCCTATTTCTTGCCACATTTTTGTGGCAATTTTACATTTAGACACATTAATAAAAGTAGTGCACAAGTTTGAATGCATTTTGTGCCAAGTCCATCATATTTATTTTGATATCCTGAAAAATGGCGGGTCCTCAAGATTCTACTTTGTTTTAACCATATTATAACTTCTGTTCAAAAATTACAACAAGAACTACAAACTCATTTTAATGGGAGTGTGGTGTAAAAAGTAGAGTCAAATTTCTAGAATTAAGAGTAATATCTTTAGATGCACCAAATTTATCAAACATCATGCAACACTTCCATAAATTTGGAGCAAACAACAGCAACACAGCCACGAGCAAAACTTGTGATATCTTTTACTCTCGGACAGGTCTCTTCTGCTGTCTGTGCATGGCGGTCATGATGATCAGCATACTCGGATGCATTGCTGTCTCCTACATGTTAATGATATCTGAATCTCAACCAAACGTCCCTTTGTGGGTAAAATCCTGGATCTTAAGATACCTGGCACGTGTCCTCTGCTTTAGAAGTCAGTCCTTTTTGAAATATGGGATCACCCCTCCAGAAGTAGAAACATGTAAGTAGATATATGTGGGGGAATGGGAGGCATGATACAATACTTATGGAATCCAACCATTTTATCCTAGATGTTAACAATAGGGCGCTGGAAGACCAAGTCCTGAAAACTAAAAGGAATCCTGAAAGAGACAAGGAAGATAGTATGGAGGTGATGTTGAAGATGCTTCTGCTACAAGTCAAGAAGATCCACAAGAACATTGTAGATTCCGATGCCATGAATGAGGTCAAGACAGAATGGCATGCCGCCGCCATCGTAGTCGACCGGCTCATCCTTATAATATATCTCTGTATTGTAGTCATTTTATTTGTTTATGTGATCACAATCTGGTCCACATAGGTAGACTATAATACCAGAAACAGCTTTTTTTGGTGCATGTAATGTGTTGAAAAACTTTACATTTTTCTTTTGGAGAGGATGGAAAAATATATATTCCGCTAATTTTTTCTTTTCATTATTTTCTTTAATGCCGTTCATTATGCTATATAACTGATATGATTATGGTTATACATGTATTTTTTGTGCTTAGCTACTTTTGCACAATTAGAAAAAACTTTAAAATGTTTTGATCCACCTTTCTATATTTTTTCATTTGTTTGTTGTTGTTTTTACATAGGTCACTAAATAATTTTAATACCATAATATATTTTTTTCTATTGCATAATGTAGTTTCACTAAGGAAATACTTCTATATATACTTCACTGTGTTTGACTAGGAAAAAAAACACAACTTAAACCATTGCTGTAACCTCTCTGTAGTCCAAAGGTATACCTATTTTATGCCAAATCAACTCAAACCAAAAAATGGGAAATATTAATTTACTTGTTTTTGTTAGGCCTGATTAGGATCTATTATCCATAACTGAAATTATCCTTCTTTGATTTGCTGATAAACATTCAGTGACTATAAAACGTTTACACGCCCCTAATAAAATGCCTGGTTTTAGCCATGTCAAGAAACCAAACCAAGAAAAGTAATTTCAAAACTTTCGTCCACTGTCATACGTAACCTGTGCAAATCAACTGAGAAACAAACTGAAATCATTTTAAGAAGGAAAATGAAAAAAACAAAACTAATCCAATGTGGTTTGCAAGAGTGTGAACACCCTCTTATAATTGGGAATGTGGTTGTGTTCAGAATTAGCCAATCCCATTTATAATTATGTCACATGGTAGTCACTACACAGCCGCCATCATTTACAGGGATCCTGATTTACTCCATTAAAAGTTTGCTGGTTATTGCAGAACCATGTCTATTCATTACCACCACAAACATCTATTCGTCAAGGGGGGGGCAATGTATCACACCCCCACTGATCTGATAATGATTACCTATCCTAAGCATAGGAGATCAATATAAAGTGCAAATATGTATCTATAGCACTATTTAGTATAGGGGATTATTTATGAAACATTGCTGGCTTCCTAGACCCTACAGATTAATAAAGGAGATATACCATATATACTCGAGTATAAGCCAACCCAACTATAAGCTGAGGCACATAATTTTACCACAAAAAACTGGGAAAACGTATTATCTCGAGTATCAGCTGGGTATGCATTGTCCCCTGATCCCTATCCTGGTATGCATTGTCCCCTGATCCCTATCCTGGACTGCATGGCTCCTGATCCCTATCCTGGACTGCATGGCCTCCTCATCCCCATCCTCATATACATGTGAAACGGAGGCCAGGAAGGGTAGTCGTGGCTGACGGTGGGAGTACTGGCACACCCTGACCCTACGCCACATTAACACATTGTAGTTCACTCTTCCAAATCAAGATCCATTCCTCACTGCCAGGGTTCCTTTTCTTTTAACACCACACAATGAGAGTCAGAGTCCCATTTCATCTTCAACAAAACCATTTTACTCAGCTCGTCCAGTTTA
Organism: Dendrobates tinctorius; assembly: GCF_039654945.1. Taxonomy (NCBI): domain Eukaryota; kingdom Metazoa; phylum Chordata; class Amphibia; order Anura; family Dendrobatidae; genus Dendrobates; species Dendrobates tinctorius. The sequence goes on from NW_027361677.1 coordinate 3,802,445, forward strand.
GTCACAGAAACAGCACAAGATTCTTCGCAGAATATCACCATTCCGTTCCCTGTACCTCACTCCTCCAGGAATATCTTGTTTCCGCACTGAATCCGCCGCTACCGCAGCTTCTTGACTGGTCAGACTAGCCCGCTTCAGGAGTTCCCCACCTGCTTCCCTCTCCGAAGGTGAAGTTGAAGAATGGCTCTTCTTTACTAGGCTGTAGGCCTCAGACATTTAGGGTTGTTCCGACGAAGTTAGCTGCTGCTACCATTCCTATGCTGCCCTGATATTCCTCCACCACCGTGTGACTGTGAGCACTAAGGTCCTGGACTGCTGGGCTCCTCTGCTTAAACATTCACCCGGACACGACTGTACTGTCCTTGCTCTCGGCTCACACTGACTAACTCCAGGAAGCTCCCCCAAACTACTCTTTCTTAGCCCCTCCTAATTAACCTAATCCTATTGGTCTATACCCCCTATTATTGTAATCAGGGTTACTGGTTAGGCCTGTTTTACACTTCAGTTTTTTGACGTCAGTCAAAATCCGCCAATTTGCGAAAAAACCGGATCCGCCAAAAAAGGGGCGAATCTGCTTTTGTCCCCCATAGACTTACATTAGTGGTGGATCTTGACTGACGGTTGTCCGTCACACCCGTTTTTTGACGGATCCGTCAAAATTTTACCGTCTCCCGGGCGGATGAGACGGACTCTGCAACGTTTTTTCTTCTTGACGGTCCGCTATTTGGAAGTGCGCATGCCCGGAAGCTTCGCTCCGGGACACATTTTAATCCTGAAATGCCGTTCCGGGATCGGCGAAAATTTCTCTCTCTCTCTCTCTCTCTCCCCCCTTTTCCAGACTGCGGTTCCTTTAACCCCTTCCTGACATGAGACGTACTATCCCGTCCACGGTACCCGGGCCCGTATGACCGGGGACGGGATAGTACGTCTACCGCGATCAGCGGCGCCCACGTGGTGAGCGCCGCTGATCGCGGCCGGGTGTCAGCTGATTATCACAGCTGACACCCGGCACAATGTGTCAGGGGCGGTCACAGACCGCCCCCGACACATTAACCCCTTGCACACCGCGATCAAACGCGATCGCGGTGTCCAGGGAGTTAAAGGGAAGCATCGGCAGGGAGGGGGCTCCCTCCGTGCTTCCCTGAGCCCCCCACGGCAGCGCAATGTGCAGCGCTGCTGCGGGGGACTCCTATCCTCCAGGCCCCCGAATCCAAGATGGCGACGGGGGCCTTCGGGGGCCTGGGGAAGCTGGCTTCCTCAGTGCCTGCAAAGCGCAGGCATGAGGAAGCCTTGTGCACTGCCTGTGACAGATTGCTGATCTGTCACAGTGATCTGTGATGTGACAGATCAGCGATCTGTCACAGGACAGTGATGTCCCACCTGGGACTATGTAATAAAGTAAAAAAAAAATTAAAAAAAAAGTGTAAAAATAAATTTAAAAAAATCGCCAAATAAATTAGTAAAAAAAAAAAAAAATATTCCCCAATAAATTCATTTTTTGAAAATAATAAAAAAAAAAAACAATAAATGTACACATATTAGGTATCGCCGCGTCCGTAACGACCTGCCCTATAAAACTGTCCCATTAGTTAACCCCTTTAGCGAACCCCTTAAAAAATAAAAATAAAAAACGAAGCAAAAAATAATGATTTATTATCATACCGCCAAACAAAAAGTGCAATAACGCGAGATCAAAAAGACGCATATAAATATCCATGGTACCGCTGAAAACGTCATCTTGTCCCGCAAAAAACAAGCCGCCACACAGCATCATCAGCGAAAAAATAAAAAAGTTATAACTCGCAGAATAAAGCGATGCAAAAATAATTATTTTTTATATAAAATAGTTTTCATTGCATAAAACCGACAAAAACATAAAAAAACGACCTAAATGAGGTATCGCTGTAACCGTACTGACCCGAAGAATAAAAGCGCTTTATCAATTTTACCGCACGCGGAACGGTGTAAACGCACCCCCCCAAAAGAAATTCATGAAACGCTGGTTTTTGTTCATTCTGCGTCCCAAAAATCGGAATAAAAAGCGATCAAAAAATTTCACGTGCCCGAAAATGGTACCAATAAAAACGTCAACTCGTCCCGCAAAAAATAAGACCTCACATGACTCGGTGGGTCAAAATACGGAAAAATTATAGCTCTCAATATGTGGTGATGCAAAAACTATTTTTACAATAAAAAGCGTCTTTTAGCGTGCGACAGCCGCCAAACATAAAAAACGCCATAAATAGTAAATCAAACCCCCCGTTATCACCCCTTTAGTTAGGGAAAAATAATAAAATAAAAAAAATGTATTTATTTCCATTTTTCCATTAGGGTTAGGGCTAGGGTTAGGGCTAGGGGTGTGTTGGGGTAGGGTTAGGTTAGGGTTAGGGCTAGGGTTAGGGTTAGGGCTAGGGCTAGGGTTAGGGTTAGGGTTAGGGTTAGGGCTAGGGCTAGGGCTAGGGTTAGGGCTAGGGTTAGGGCTAGGGTTAGGGGCGTGTTGGGGTTCGGGTTGGAGTTAGAATTGGGGGTTTCCACTGTTTGGGCACATCAGGGGCTCTCCAAATGCAACATGGCGTCTGATCTCAATTCCAGCCAATTCTGAGTTGAAAAAGTCAAATGGTGCTCCTTCCCTTCCAAGCTCTGCTATGCGCCCAAACAGTGTTTTACCCCCTCATGTAGGGTATCAGCCTACTCAGGACAAATTGCAAAACAATTTTTGGGGTCCAATTTCTCCTGTTACCCTTAGGAAAATAAAAAATTGGGGGCAAAAATATCATTTTTGTGGAAAAAAAATGATTTTTTTATTTTCACGTCCGAGTGTTATAAACTTCTGTGAAGCACTTGGGGGTTCAAAGTGCTCACCACACATCTAGATAAGTTCCGTGGGGGGTCTAGTGTCCAAAATGGGGTCACTTGTGGGGAGTTTCAATAGTTTAGGTACATCAGGGGCTCTCCAAACGCACATGACACCCGCAGACCATTCCATCAAAGTCTGCGTTCCAAAACGTCACTGCTTCCCTTCCGAGCCCCGACGTGTGTCCATACAGTAGTTTTCTCCCACATATGGGGTGTCAGCGTACTCAGGACAAATTGGACAACAACTTTTGGGGTCCAATTTCTCCTGGTACCCTTGGGAAAATAAAAAAAATGGTGACTAAAAGATCATGTTTGTGGAAAAAATACGAATTTTTTATTTTCACGCCCGGGCGTTGTAAACTTCTGTGAAGCACTGGGGGGGTCAAAGTGCTCACCACACATCTAGATAAGTTCCTTGGGGGGTCTAGTTTTCAAAATGGTGTCATTTGTGGGGGGTTTCCACTGTTTAGGTACATTAGGGGCTCTCCAAAGGCAACATGACACCCGCAGACCATTCCATCAAAGTCTGCATTCCAAAACGTCACTACTTCCCTTCCGAGCCCTGACGTGTGCCCATACAGTAGTTTTCTCCCACATATGGGGTAGCAGCGTACTCAGGACAAATTGGAAAACAACTTTTGGGGTCCAATTTCTCCTGGTACCCTTGGGAAAATAAAAAAAATGGTGACTAAAAGATCATGTTTGTGGAAAAAATACGAATTTTTTATTTTCACGCCCGGGCGTTGTAAACTTCTGTGAAGCACTAGGGGGGTCAAAGTGCTCACCACACATCTAGATAAGTTCCTTGGGGGGTCTAGTTTTCAAAATGGTGTCATTTGTGGGGGGTTTCCACTGTTTAGGTACATTAGGGGCTCTCCAAAGGCAACATGACACCCGCAGACCATTCCATCAAAGTCTGCATTCCAAAACGTCACTACTTCCCTTCCGAGCCCTGACGTGTGCCCATACAGTAGTTTTCTCCCACATATGGGGTAGCAGCGTACTCAGGACAAATTGGAAAACAACTTTTGGGGTCCAATTTCTCCTGGTACCCTTGGGAAAATAAAAAAAATGGTGACTAAAAGATCATGTTTGTGGAAAAAATACGAATTTTTTATTTTCACGCCCGGGCGTTGTAAACTTCTGTGAAGCACTGGGGGGGGGGGTCAAAGTGCTCACCACACATCTAGATAAGTTCCTTGGGGGGTCTAGTTTACAAAATGGTGTCATTTGTGGGGGGTTTCCACTGTTTAGGTACATTAGGGGCTCTCCAAAGGCAATATCACACCCGCAGACCATTCCATCAAAGTCTGCATTCCAAAACGTCACTACTTCCCTTCCGAGCCCCGACGTGTGCCCATACAGTAGTTTTCTCCCACATATGGGGTATCAGCATACTCAGGACAAATTGGACAACAACTTTTGGGGTCCAATTTCTCCTGGTACCCTTGGGAAAATAAAAAAATGGTGACTAAAAGATCATGTTTGTGGAAAAAATACGAATTTTTTATTTTCACGCCCGGGCGTTGTAAACTTCTGTGAAGCACTGGGGGGGTCAAAGTGCTCACCACACATCTAGATAAGTTCCTTAGGGGGTCTAGTTTCCAAAATGGTGTCATTTGTGGGGGGTTCCACTGTTTTGGTACATCAGGAGTTTTCCAAACGCGACATGGTGTCCGATCTCAATTCCAGCCAAAAACGTCAAATGGCGCTGCTTCCCTTCCGAGCTCTGCCATGCCCCTAAATAGTGGTTTACCCCCACATGTGGGGTATCAGCGTACTCAGGACAAATTGCACAATAACTTTTAGGGTCCTGTTACCCTTGGAAAAATAAGAATTGAGGGTGAAAAGATCATTTTTGTGGAAAAATTATGATTTTTTAATTGTATGGCTTTATGTTATAAACTTCTGTGAAGCCCATGGGGGTTCAAAGTTCTCACCACACATCTAGATAAGTTCCTTAGGGTGTCTAGTTTCCAAAATAGTGTCATTTGTGGGGGGTTTCCACTGTTTTGGTACATCAGGGGTTTTCCAAACGCGACATGGTGTCCGATCTCAATTCCAGCCAAAAACGTCAAATGGCGCTGCTTCCCTTCCGAGCTCTGCCATGCGCCCAAATAGTGGTTTACCCCCACATGTGGGGTATCAGCGTACTCAGGACAAATTGCACAATAACTTTTAGGGTCCTGTTACCCTTGGAAAAATAAGAATTGAGGGTGAAAAGATCATTTTTGTTGAAAAAATATGATTTTTTAATTGTATGGCTTTATGTTATAAACTTCTGTGAAGCCCATGGGGGTTCAAAGTTCTCACCACACATCTAGATAAGTTCCTTAGGGGGTCTAGTTTCCAAAATGGTGTCATTTGTGGGGGGTTTCCACTGTTTTGGTACATCAGGGGTTTTCCAAACGCGACATGGTGTCCGATCTCAATTCCAGCCAAAAACGTCAAATGGCGCTGCTTCCCTTCCGAGCTCTGCCATGCGCCCAAATAGTGGTTTACCCCCACATGTGGGGTATCAGCGTACTCAGGACAAATTGCACAATAACTTTTAGGGTCCTGTTACCCTTGGGAAAATAAAAATTGGGGTGAAAAGATCATTTTTGTGGAAAAAATATGATTTTTTAATTGTACCGCTGTACGTTATAAACTTCTGTAAAGCCCTTGTGGGTTCAAAGTTCTCACCACATATCTAGATAAGTTCCTTGGGGGGTCTAGTTTCCAAAATGGGGTCACTTGTAGGGGGTTTCCACTGTTTAGGTACATCAGGGACTCTCCAAACGTGACATGGCGTCCAATCTGAATTCCAGCCAATTTTGCATTGAAAAAGTCAAACGGCGCTCCTTCCATTCTGAGCTCTGCCATGCGCCGAAACAGTCGTTCCCCCCCACATATCAGGTATCTGCGTACTCAGGACAAATTGCACAATAACTTTTGCAGTTCAATTTCTCCTGTTACCCTTGGTAAAATAAAAAAAATTGAACCTGAAGTATTTTTTTTATGAAAAAAAGTTAGATGTTCATTTTTTTTTAAATATTCAAAAAAATTCCTGTGACGCACCTAAAGGGTTAATAAACTTCTTGAATGTGGTTTTGAGCACCTTAAGGGGTGCAGTTTTTAGAATGGTGTCACTTTTGTGTATTTTCTATCATATAGACCCCTCAAAGTGGCTTCAAATGTGATGTGGTCCTAAAAATAAAATGGTGTTGTAAAAATGAGAAATCGCTGGTCAACTTTTAACCCTTATAACTTCCTAACAAAAAAAAATTTTGGTTCCAAAATTGTGCTGATGTAAAGTAAACATGTGGGAAATGTTAGTTATCAAGTTTTTTGTGTGCCTTATCTCTGTGATTTAAGGGCATAAAAATTCAAAGTTGGAAAATTGCGAAATTTTCAAAATTTTCGCCAAATTTCCGTTTTTCTCACAAATAAACGCAAGTTATTTGAATGAAATTTTACCACTAACATGAAGTACAATATGTCACGAGAAAACAATGTCAGAATCACCGGGATCCATGGAAGCGTTCGAGAGTTATGACCTCATAAAGGTACAGTGGTCAGAATTGTAAAAATTGGCCCGGTCATGAACGTGCAAACCACCCTTGGGGGTGAAGGGGTTAAAATTCAGACTTCGCTGGATCCGTGAAAACAGTCCGGTGGCACACGGTGTCAAAACGGAAATGGATCAGTTTTCCGCCATTTCCACGGATTGCAACTGACGTCAAAAAATGTAAGTGTGAAACAGGCCTTAGGGGCACACTCACATGTCCCCCTTCCCCCAGCTGAACCCATAGCCATGCCTCTGTTTCTCCTGTCATTGTTGCTGCTGGATTGTTGCAGTATTTCCTCATATTTTCCCTTGAAATCAACAAAGTGACATATTTGCCTATTTTTTGTCACACCACCCATGCTTTATTCTTCTATCTTTGACATGAGCAACCAGGTGAAAATGACTTTACAGAAGCTAAAATAAACCATGCATAGATAAGTTTTAAGCAAACAGTAGTCGTGCTCTTGTACTATTTGGAAATTGCGTGCCATATCAGTCTTTTATTGAAGAGGAACTTTGACTTTCAAAAAGACTGTTTGGGTTTATACTGTACATATATAATGGTTAGGGGCATCTGCGCTTTTGGATTGGGCTCAGGCATGGGTAAGGATGGATTTGGGCTATTGATTGTATGATGAGCTGCTGCACACTGATCGCTATTATATAGGACATCAATGTACATGGTAGCATTGGCATAATCTGATCAGTGTGGCATGTGGGAAATATATGTTTTGTCTCCCATCCTCCTTATTTTGGCCTGTATGTGATTTTTGTATGTATACTTTTTTGGACACACAAAAACAATATATTATGCTGCTATGTATTGCACTAGGCACTTTAACATTGAATACTGACTTAATTGCATGTCTGTATACATTTATTAGGATGCCCTTCATGGCTCTATGGTTGTATAGCTGCCCGCTTGTTCCTTATTACGCTAAATTTTAGCACTAAATTTTTGGTATGAATATTCACATTGTTGTTATATTTAATAAAGACAAATTTGCACTTCTTAAGTAAGCTTGTCTTTCGATTTTTTATTACATAATCTTTGGAATACATTTTTGCTAACGGGATTAAAAAAAAACTCTGTTTTTTTATATGGTTTATAAAGTATCTCTTGAGAGCATCCTAAAAGTGGAATATGTATATTGCAGCCCAGTTTCTCCCGTATGTTTATATAACATATGTAAGGCTAGTTTTACACTAGCGTTACCGGCCGCCGCTAAGCTCCGCCCCCGGCTGCGCCCCCTCTGGTCATCTCCTCCTCTGATCGCATGATGCTGCATGCGATCAGCGCACCCTATATTTAGCGTTGGGTACGCTGGTCGTTCGCTTGCATGATTTTGCCGGCGCTTGCGCCCTTTTGGCGCTGTACCAAGCGCACAAAAATACAAGACAGTGCGTTTGGAGCACGTTGGCGCAGCACCAAAAGGGCGCATTTGCCGTCAAAGGTGTACCAGCGCACGACCAGTGTATCCAATGCTAAATATAGGGTACGCTGATCGCATGCAGCGCCATGTGATCAGAGGAGGAGATGACCAGAGGGGGGCACAGCCGGGGGCGGAGCTTAGTGGCGGCCGTGCGCTGCGCCCGGTAACGCTAGTGTGAAACTAGCCTAAGTATATATATTCATACACATACATAAACACACATAATATATATAAAAATATATATATATATATATATATATATATATATATATATATATATATTGTAACGTTCCACACTGTCTGTGGATGGGGGTTACTCACTTTGCAGGTCTTGGAGGTAAACACTGGCACACGCAGGGTTAAAACGAGTCCATTCGGTTTATTTTCTCCATAAACCATTGAAGCATGAACAAAAGGCAAACAGTCTTACAGCAACACAAAAACAGTCCTTAGCTGGGCTTGGTTCCCTCAGATCCTGTTCACACACAGGCCAGGGCAATGTCCAGAGCAGACACTATCTGCAGCCGGCTCTATCTGCAGCCGCAGACACAGGAAGGCTTCTCCTTCCTTAGAACACAGACCACTTCTGTAGTGTCCCACCTGGACACATGGAAGTCTGTCCACACTCTGCAAAATATATAAGCCGCGGAGACACCATCACATGTTTCTCAACGCAAGCAATGACTAGCCAGGTCTTTTACCGGGAAGGAACAACCACGGGAAGGGCAGTCTCCAATGAAGGAAACCACCTATGCCAAAACATGGTATCCATCCACAGACAGCTGTTTTGGGGTATTGCCCCTCTTCAGTGTGGAGTAGGAAACTGGCTAGTAGGAGCAATGCCTAGTAAAAGACTAAGAAAAAATGAGGATGATTGACCTCATGGAGATCAACATCCGGCACTGCGGAGACACCATCACGTGTTTCTCAACGCAGTGACTCTAGAGCACTGCCCCCATCCCTTATGGGAAATATGTAAAACTCTGACAGACTCCCTCACACTCTCTCACATGTGTTAAACACCTCAATTACATAGCCCTGTAACCACACCCATAGGTGAGGTATGGATCACATGAGCTGGCCACATGGTCAGGACCTCACAACAGGTCCTGAACATACACATATCTTCAGGCAAAATGGGATACACTATAGACAAAATACAACGGGTTGCATCACAGGGAACATCCATCCATGTGACATATACCTCCCATTAACCACGCGACCACCCGTCACACCACATATTCCCCCCCTCTGAATAAAGCCATGGGGCTTGGCACTTTCTATTACTCGACCAGAGATCCTTCTCGGTCGTCTCTGCCAGTCAAATCGTCTATCAAAGTCAGGCCCTGCTACTGAACCCTTCAATAGGCGTCCATTATCCGACTCTGTCTCGTTCTTTGATAAAGATGGGCCCATGTCAGACCACCCGCATCCCCGGCGGTCAGTATGGTGTTGCGACTCCCTTGCCCCCATACCTCTTGTCTGGACTGACTCTTTGTCACCACGTCTTCTACAGGGTCTCCCGCCTAGGTCACTCAGCTCTGAGCTAACCACCCATCACACCGCTATATATATATATATATATATATACACACACACACACACATATACATACACACACACACACTGTATGTATATATTTCTGTTCCTAGATTTAGAAACTCTTTTCAGCTGACGTATTGTGAAGACAAGGGTGTAATTTTTTGTGAATGCTTAGTTTGCTTTTCTTGTCTCATGTACAAATAAAGGAATCATCATTTTCTCCACTCTGGTAACGTAGATAAGGATTGCTGACAGTTAAGCATATTCCAACATATGTACTATTTTGCAAACTTTGTATTTTGAACGCCTTTCTGTTGTTCTATTTAAACTCAAAGAATCTGTATTTCGTCAGACAGGTGACTGCTCACATCTGGTGCGACCGTCATTCTCTCTCCATGACGGTATGATCAATACAGAACAAATCATCTTACTTATTCAGGTCTGGACAATTTTTAATTGGAAGACTAAAACTCCACTGACATAATCAACTTCAAATGTTGACGATACCACCCTTAGAGAAAGGTGACACTCATCTGCGAAACACGCGTCGGGGGTCACAATCCAAGTATGTTAGGGACAGCTAACAATATTGAAGACAGGATGCATATAGATTAGGGACCTTACTAACCACCCTTGTCCACTGCCTCTGTTGAGGTATAAGCTGACAAATGTGACGCTCCCACAACCACCTATACTAAATAAATGGCCTAAGAGAAACTGGCTTGTTTTTATGGTCTTTACCAAGGGGACATGACTGATGGATTCCATTCTTCAGTCATTGCTCAATAAAAAAAATACAAGTAAATGTATATGGATCCATTTTACCCACCATAAGTTAAAGTAATGACTGGAAACATTTTTTTTTACAATGGTAGAATGTCAGGGACATGCAACAGTGCTCATCAATGCACATATTTTGAAATGAGGCCGAACATTTCCTTGTAGTTATAACAATATTACATTGCACAAAAATATCTACACGTTGCAGTTACACTATTTAAAGAAAAAAAAATACACACCAAAAAACAGCAATTCTTTACCCTTATTCTCCCCTCCTTTCGTCACACCCTATTGTTTCTCATATTGCAGCAGAAACTAGGAAATATATTAAAAAAAATCTGGTTGAGTCCCACAAGTACTGTTAGACAAATAGAGTATATTAGGTCCTTCCCATCAGCAGTTTACAAGGCAGAAATAAAAGTTCAGATGGAAAAAGACGCTACACTTGCTTTTCTACAAAACTGCTTGTTTCAGGAACAAGGAAAGAAATTTCCAGATTGACGATGGTGACTGACACTGGACGGAAGTTTAACTGCTGTTTTGTTCATTACTGTAGAGTTTCTATAGATAATAGAATGCTTCAAAAAATAGTTTTATACAAATTCATAATAATGTGTATAGACATTGCTAAAAACTAAAATGTGCCCTTAGATTTCAAGAATCGGGAAAAAAAAAAGTCAAAATCAGGACAGTAAATAAATGAGAGATATATAGATGTAGAAAGTCTTGAACCGGGAATTCTCTAGGAAGGTTGCTCAGGCTTGCACTGGCCCACAGGAGAACAGGTAAATTTCCCGGTAGGCCCCCCCAGCACCTTATATGAACAGTTATTGAAACAATACGCTTGATTCTCTATATATAGACAGCTTCTCATCATTTATCAAACTACCCAGTTTATTTTTATAGAAACAGAGGTAAATTGAGTGGGCTCTTAGAATCGATATTAATGCTGGACCATTGGAACCCCACATACCTATACTGCTTGTCCAAGTCTATTGAAGCACCTCCAATAATTCTTGTACAGCTGAGCTAGGCAGACATCCCCTTCTACTAGCTGCACTGAAAGGGGTGCTAGAATTGTGGTCCCACACAGAGAACAGTCACATCTCACAGATGGTGAATAGAACAAGTAAGAATGTTAAAAGGGTATTAAATGGAATCAGTCATCAGATTTTCCCAAGGCAAAGTACAACCACTATCTTTAAGGCCTCTTTTACAGAATTCTAGTAAGCTGTGAGTCCTAAATCCTCTCTCCATAGTACAAAAATAGATTTTATTGTACCCTCATATAGTGTGGTCCAGTCTGATGGATGTCATTGGTCTTCCTTTGGCACCTCCTCTCTCTTTGCAAGAGCTGTCCTCCTGACATGCTTTGTGTGGATGTACATTCTAGGTCATCCACATAGTATCCCCCAATCACGCTCCTGGTCAGGCTGACTTCGCTCTAACCTGCTGAGCAAAACACTGTAATGCACGTGGCAGAAGAGGCCGAACAATGCCGATGATCCAAAGTAAAGCCGCCACATGTGCATTACATATTACACACAACATAGTTAGTTAGGGATGGGCGGACCTGTAGATGTTTGGGTCTGTTGGTGTCAGCCGAATTCTATAAAAACCCCAGAACAGTACCCGAATTTGATCCCAAACTCCATTCAAGTGATCAGCATGAGAAACTTACTGAAGTCACTGCCCTTCACAGCCGCTGGGTATTGCAGTTCCCACGCTGTCACAAAGAGGACAGCGTGTGAACCAGTGTCTGTGACCAACGATGACAAGGTCACTGTAGGTCAGGCGCCAGCTAGTGACTACTACTATAATCAGGATCGCCTGTTCTCACTGATAGCAGGAGATATTGATGAAAGTATTCACCAGTCGGGGCCTGTGCATAGCGGTAGTTTTACTGCTATCGACAGGTGCCGGAGACAAAGAAGAACATGAATGTGGATTACTTTGTGGGATTATTTGATTAATAAATTGGTTAACGAGGGCCCCTGTGGGTGAGGCTTTATTCAAATAATTTTTTTTTTTTTGCTTTCATAAGAATTTTCTTAAGAGGAATGAAAATGCAAGTTCCTTAAGGGGATTACAAGTAGACTCTTCAAAGGGGAAGAAGTCACCAACTCTAGTGCCATCTAACATCATAGTGGGAACAGGGAAAGGGATTAGTGGTGCCTCACCAGAATCCAGATGAACACAGGTGCCAGGAACAAGTGGCTGGTTACCACTCGTTAGCAATAGCAAAAGAAAGAGAAAAAAAAGTTCCAGCGCCAGGTGTCTCTTCATTAAAATCTTCAATATTTTATTTTCATGTCAAGAAAAAGAACATCATGCGGGGACGCAGCCCCTAAACCCTGACGCGTTTCGAACAAAGTTCTTAGTCATAGGCATATGAACAATACATAAAAGCATCCTTATATACCCATTCCATGAAATAAAACCATGTACACCTGTTACTTGACATGATTGGTTTGCATTTGTTACAAATTCAAATGTGAGACAGCCTACCAGAAATCATGATGCCTACACAGATTATCCAGATTGTCCACACAAAATAAATTTGTAAAATAAATATTTACTTACTCAGTATAGCAACTCTATTTATTTAAAAAAAAAGCTGAGCATCTGTTACAATATTATCCATTGCAGCCTGTGTGTGCTGTGTGTCACAGCTGAGAATCTGCTACAATAATATTCAGTGCAGCCTATGTGTGTTGTGTGTCACAGCTGAGTATCCGCTACAATAACGTCCAATGTAGCCTATGTGTGTTGTGTCACAGCTGAGCATCTGCTACAATAATATCCAGTGCAGCCTATGTATGTTGTGTGTCACAGCTGAGCATCTGCTACAGTAATATTCAGTGCAGCCTATGTGTGTTGTGTGTCACAGCTGAGTATCCGCTACAATAACGTCCAATGTAGCCTATGTGTGTTGTGTCACAGCTGAGCATCTGCTACAGTAATATTCAGTGCAGCCTATGTGTGTTGTGTGTCACAGCTGAGTATCCGCTACAATAACGTCCAATGTAGCCTATGTGTGTTGTGTCACAGCTGAGCATCTGCTACAATAATATCCAGTGCAGCCTATGTATGTTGTGTGTCACAGCTGAGAATCTGCTACAATAATATTTAGTGCAGCCTAAGTGTGTTGTGTGTCACAGCTGAGTATCCGCTACAATAACGTCCAATGTAGCCTATGTGTGTTGTGTCACAGCTGAGCATCTGTTACAATAATATCCATTGCAGCCTGTGTGTGGTGTGTCACAGCTGAGCATCTGCTATAACATCCAATGTAGCCTGTGTGCTGAGTGTCACAGCTGAGCATCTGCTACAGTAATATTCAGTGCAGCCTATGTGTGTTGTGTGTCACAGCTGAGTATCCGCTACAATAACGTCCAATGTAGCCTATGTGTGTTGTGTCACAGCTGAATATCTGCTACAATAATATCCAGTGCAGCCTATGTGTGCTGAGAATCTGCTACAATAACATCCAATGTAGCCTGTGTGTGCTGTGTCACAGCTGAGTATCTGCTACAATAACGTCCAATGTAGCCTATGTGTGCTGAGAGTCACAGCTGAGCATCTGCTACAATAACATCCAATGTAGCCTGTGTGTGCTGTGTCACAGCTGAGCATCTGCTACAATAACATCCAATGTAGCCTATGTGTGCTGAGAGTCACAGCTGAGCATCTGCTACAATAACATCCAATGTAGCCTATGTGTGCTGAGAGTCACAGCTGAGCATCTGCTACAATAACATCCAATGTAGCCTATCTGTGCTGAGAGTCACTGCTGCGTATCTGCTACAATAACATCCAATGTAGCCTATGTGTGCTGAGTGTCACAGCTGAGCATCTGTTACAATAACATCCAATATAGCCTGTGTGTGCTGTGTATCACAGCTGAGCATCTGCTACAATAACACCCAGTGCAGCAAAAAAAAAAAAAACAACTAGTGCCTTCTATTGGAAGTAGCAATTTTAAAAATAAGTCAATATTGACCCTCCTTTGTCAAATCACTTGGTATAAGAACCTGAATCAGAAAGAAACTCCATTTTCAGACGAGTATTTCAGTGTTTTCCCTTTATCAGTACACTGCAAATGAGCTGAATTGCCTGGGTGAGAAGCTTCTGAAAGGAGTCTCAGACCGGGGTCACACATGCGAGAAACTCGCACGAGTCTCGCATTTTAATATCTGGCACTGCCGCCAGCACTCGGAACCAGAGTGCGAGGCTGCATGTATTTAGGTGATAGACTCGTGCGAGTTTCTTGCAAGTCTGATCCCGGCCTAAGGAGAAAAATTTTAGCATAGATCATGTAATGCTCCGCAGCCAAACCAGTTTACTTTCTTTACTCTGATGGCAGCAAACACCCTGAAACACATGTCTGCAAGTGGAGTTTTAGGTTTAGTTTCTTATCCTAACTCATATGGCAAGGCTTGTTAAAGGATCGATATTGACTTTTAAGATTGCTACCACAAATAGGTGGCACTAGAGTCCCGTCTTCTTCCACTGTGAAGAGGCTATTTGCATGTTTAAATTACTAGAGGAGCATTGCTTGGCCTATAAGGCAGATCGCACTGAATATATAAGATGTTAAAGTGCGATCGCAACCCGAGGTCCACCGTGCGGTGATGGAAAACCACAGCTATAGAACAATGGCGGAGCAAAGCTGCGAGCAACCACTAAAAACACACCTAGTTAAATGTCACTCAGTGTGAACAGAGTGCAAAGTACCTGACTGTGTTACTTCACAGAGCGGTATAAGAAAAGGAAGCACTCGAGACTATACCCTGTTGGACGTCACAGGAGTATAGTGTTAATGACGCTACTTGGGGTTCCTATAGCCAGGGGCGGACCTACCGCCATTGCACGGGCGGGGGAGAGGGGGCCCCTCCAGCACCGCATGGCTAATTATTCAAATTAGCCATGTGAAGCGCCGCAGAGCCAGGCGCAAGGAGGAGAGGAGCCAACCCTGAGGTGAGATGGTATCAGCGTCAGTCACGCTGTGCTGCTGCTGTGGGGGAGGAGAGGAGGAGACAGACTGTCACTGACTGTCAGTCAGTCACTTGTGTGTGTGTGTGTGTATGTATATGTATATGTCTGTGTGTATGTGTATATGTCTGTGTGTATGTGTATATGTCTGTGTGTATGTGTATATGTCTGTGTGTATGTGTATATGTCTGTGTGTGTGTGTATATGTCTGTGTGTGTGTATATGTCTGTGTGTGTGTGTATATGTCTGTGTGTGTGTGTATATGTCTGTGTGTGTGTGTATATGTCTGTGTGTGTGTGTATATATGTCTGTGTGTGTGTGTATATATGTCTGTGTGTGTGTGTATATGTCTGTGTGTGTGTGTATATGTCTGTGTGTGTGTGTATGTGCATGTCTGTATGCGTGTGTGTGTATGTGCATGTCTGTATGCGTGTGTATGTGCATGTCTGTATGCAAGCAAAAAAGGAAGCACACTGTAGCGCCATAACATGCAAACATGAAAAATGAATTGCATTACTGCATTAGAAATATGAAAACTTGAGAAAGTTTATCGCATAAAATGGCCAAGTTATGTGTACCTGGAAGCCAACGTTAAGGCATTTCTCGTTTTCCAGGTCCCTGCCTATGCCAATCCTCACTAAGACTGTATGTGTGTGTGTGTGTGTGTGTGTATGTGAATGTGTGTGTATGTGAGTGTGTATGTATGTCTGTGTGTATGTGAGTGTGTGTGTCTGTGTGTATGTCTGTGTGCATGTCTGTGTGTCTATATGTCTGTGTGTATGTGTGCATGTCTGTGTGTATGTACGTGTATGTCTGTGTGTGTATGTATGTATGTATGTGTGTCTGCCTGCGTGTATGTATGTGTGTCTGTATGTCTGTGTGTATGTATGTCTGTTTGTGTGTATGTCTGTGTGGTATGTGTATATGTATGTATGTCTGTGTATCTATGTGTGTGTCTGTATGTCTGTGTGTATGTATGTGTGTGTGTGTATGTCTGTGTGTGTATGTATATCTGTGTCTGTGTGTATGTGTGTATGTGTGTATGTTTGTGTGTATGTATGTAAAAGTCTGTGTCTGTGTGTGTATATGTATGTGTGTATGTATGTCTGTGTGTGTATGTATGTGTCTGTAGGTATGTGTGTATCTATGTGTGTATGTATGTATGTCTGTGTCTCTATGTGTATGTCTGTGTGTGTGTAGATGTTTTTGTATGTCTGTGTGTATGTATGTGTGTATGTATGAATGTTTGTGTGTGTATGTGTATGTTTGTGTGTATGTCTGTGTGTATGTATCTCTGTGTATGTATGTATACAGTATGTATGTGTGTATGTATGTATGTGTGTGTGTCTGTGTGTATGTATGTATGTCTGTCTGTCTGTGTGTGTATGTCTGTATGTTTGTGCATGTGTGTATGTATGTCTGTATGTCGGTGTCTCTGTGTGTATGTCTGTGTGTGTGTGTGTGTGTATGTGTATGTCTGTGTCTATGTATGTCTGTGTGTATATATATGTGTGTATGTGTGTATGTCTGCATGTTTGTATATGTCTGTGTGTATGCATGTATGTATGTGTGTGTGTGTGTGTGTGTGTGTGTGTGTGTGTGTGTGTGTATGTATGTATGTCTGTGTATGTCTGTGTGTGTATGTGTGTATGTCTGTATGTATATGTATGGCTGTGTGTATGTGTGTATGCATGTATGTGTGTGTATGTCTGCATGTCTGTGTGTGTATGTACGTATATCTATGTGTGTGTGTATGTATGTCTGTGTATATATATGTCTGTGTCTCTGTGTGTATGTCTGTGTTTGTGTATGTCTGTGTGTGTATGTATGTCTGTGTATATGTCTGTGTCTATGTGTATGTATGTATGTATGTCTGTGTGTATGTCTGTGTGTATGTCTGTGTGTATGTCTGTGTGTATGTCTGTGTGTATTGTGAGGTAGCGCTGTCATTCAGGGTTGGGGGACACTCGCATGGCAGCGAATAATCACATCCGGCACAGGATTTTCCAACAAATCATAGTCCATGAGGTTTATTCAGCCTTCATAAACCTCCAGCAGTAACATGCAACAGTCTTATAGCAGACAGCAGGGTATCTTCACACTGGAGCTCTGCTCCCCTATAGCGTTCCTAGTCACACAGGCTGTGCTTCATCTAGCCAGCAGGCTATACAGTCTCTCAGTAGCAGTCCCATTTCCAGGTTACCTTGCATGCTGCTTTACACTGCAAACGTTCCTTCCCTCTCCCTGGGAACGGTCAGGCACACATCGCCATTAGTCACAGCGTCCACACGTGCTGTTAGTGAGGAGATCCTTCTCCTCACGGGACCTTCCAAACTGGACCAATCAGGTCCCAGCATTCACCCCCTGTGACCAGACCTCAGGTACCTTATATGGTCCATAACCACACCCATAGGTGATCACATGACTATAACCTCACACAAGGTCCTATTGCATACAGCCACACACAGGCTTCCCTGACGCATTGTAACGGAACGTACTACTCAGCAGTACCTCTGCTGATCATTATGATCTTTCAGTATCCTACACCTATCAGGGTAATGGAAATGCTTATACGGCTGTCCTGTGACACCCACACAGCGCCCCCTAGCGGACACAGCGGTCACTGCACCACAGTATGTATGTCTGTGTGTGTCTGTGTGTATGTATGTGTGTATGTCTGTATGTCTGTATGTGTATGTTTGTGTATATGTCTGTGTGTATGCATGTATGTATGTCTGTGTGTGTATGTGTGTGTCTGTGTGTATGTATGTGTGTATGTCTGTGTGTGTTTGTGTATGCCTGTGTGTGTATGTATGTATGTGTGTATGTATATGTGTGTATGTGTGTATGTCTGTATGTGTGTGTATGTATGTGTGTATGTATGTGTGTATGTATGTCTGTGTGTCTGTGTGTATCTATGTCTGTATGTGTATGTTTGTGTATGTATGTATGTATGTGTGTGTATGTCTGTGTATGTATGTATGTGTATGTCTGTGTGTATGTGAGTGTATGTATGTCTGTGTGCCTGTCTGTCTGTGTGTGTATGTCTGTATGTCTGTGTGTATATGTATGTCTGTGTGTATGTGTATGTATATCTGTGTGTGTATCTGTGTGTATGTGTGTGTATGTCTGTGTATGTATGTGTGTGTATGTATGTCTGTCTGTGTGTATGTGTGTGTATGTGTGTGTATGTATGTGTGTATGTCTGTGTGTATGTGTATGTGTGTATATATGTGTGTATGTCTTGTGTGTGTATGTGTATGTCTGTGTGTATGTATGTGTGTATGTATGTCTGTGTGTATGTGTCTGATTGTGTATGTCTGTGTGTATGTGTGTGTATGTATGTATGTGTGTATGTATGTGTGTGTGTATGTGTGTATGTATGTCTGTGTGTCTGTATGTGTGTGTGTGTCTGTGTGTGTATGTATGTGTGGATGTACTGTATGTCTGTGTGTGTATGTGTATGTTTGTGTATGTCTGTGTGTATGTATGTGTGTGTGTATGTATGTGTGTATGTATGTGCATGTCTGTGTGTATGTCTGTGTGTGTCTGTATGTGTGTGTATGTATGTCTGTGTGTATGTCTGTGTGTATGTATGTCTGTATGTGTGTGTGTGTCTGTGTGTACGTATGTGTGTATGTATATGTGTATGTCTGTGTGTGTATGTCTGTGTGTATGTCTGTGTGTATGTCTGTGTGTATGTATGTCTGTGTGTGTATGTATGTGCATGTCTGTATGTATGTCTGTGTGTGTGTGTATGTATGTGTGTATGTATGTGTGTGTCTGTACAGTGGGGAAAAAAAGTATTTAGTCAGTCAGCAATAGTGCAAGTTCCACCACTTAAAAAGATGAGAGGCGTCTGTAATTTACATCATAGGTAGACCTCAACTATGGGAGACAAACTGAGAAAAAAAAATCCAGAAAATCACATTGTCTGTTTTTTTTTCATTTTATTTGCATATTATGGTGGAAAATAAGTATTTGGTCAGAAACAAGCAATCAAGATTTCTGGCTCTCACAGACCTGTAACTTCTTCTTTAAGAGTCTCCTCTTTCCTCCACTCATTACCTGTAGTAATGGCACCTGTTTAAACTTGTTATCAGTATAAAAAGACACCTGTGCACACCCTCAAACAGTCTGACTCCAAACTCCACTATGGTGAAGACCAAAGAGCTGTCAAAGGACACCAGAAACAAAATTGTAGCCCTGCATCAGGCTGGGAAGACTGAATCTGCAATAGCCAACCAGCTTGGAGTGAAGAAATCAACTGTGGGAGCAATAATTAGAAAATGGAAGACATACAAGACCACTGATAATCTCCCTCGATCTGGTGCTCCACGCAAAATCCTACCCCGTGGGGTCAGAATGATCACAAGAACGGTGAGCAAAAATCCCAGAACCACGCGGGGGGACCTAGTGAATGAACTGCAGAGAGCTGGGACCAATGTAACAAGGCCTACCATAAGTAACACACTACGCCACCATGGACTCAGATCCTGCAGTGCCAGACGTGTCCCACTGCTTAAGCCTGTACATGTCCGGGCCCGTCTGAAGTTTGCTAGAGAGCATTTGGATGATCCAGAGGAGTTTTGGGAGAATGTCCTATGGTCTGATGAAACCAAACTGGAACTGTTTGGTAGAAACACAACTTGTCGTGTTTGGAGGAAAAAGAATACTGAGTTGCATCCATCAAACACCATACCTACTGTAAAGCATGGTGGTGGAAACATCATGCTTTGGGGCTGTTTCTCTGCAAAGGGGCCAGGACGACTGATCCGGGTACATGAAAGAATGAATGGGGCCATGTATCGTGAGATTTTGAGTGCAAACCTCCTTCCATCAGCAAGGGCATTGAAGATGAAACGTGGCTGGGTCTTTCAACATGACAATGATCCAAAGCACACCGCCAGGGCAACGAAGGAGTGGCTTCGTAAGAAGCATTTCAAGGTCCTGGAGTGGCCTAGCCAGTCTCCAGATCTCAACCCTATAGAAAACCTTTGGAGGGAGTTGAAAGTCCGTGTTGCCAAGCGAAAAGCCAAAAACATCACTGCTCTAGAGGAGATCTGCATGGAGGAATGGGCCAACATACCAACAACAGTGTGTGGCAACCTTGTGAAGACTTACAGAAAACATTTGACCTCTGTCATTGCCAACAAAGGATATATCACAAAGTATTGAGATGAAATTTTGTTTCTGACCAAATACTTATTTTCCACCATAATATGCAAATAAAATGAAAAAAAAAACAGACAATGTGATTTTCTGGATTTTTTTTTCTCAGTTTGTCTCCCATAGTTGAGGTCTACCTTTGATGTAAATTACAGACGCCTCTCATCTTTTTAAGTGGTGGAACTTGCACTATTGCTGACTGACTAAATACTTTTTTTCCCCACTGTATGTATGTATCATAGCTACCTCGCAGGGAAGTCTATGCTGGTGGTTGTACTCGTTCTGACACTGGACTTAGGACGCCCGGAGTCAGATGCTGAGCCAGGCGGGAGTTCCCACCCTACACTGCCTGCCTTGACACAGAATCGCCATGCTAAAGGCAGCACACTTGCACACAGGGTTGTAGTGTATCCACCAAACACATATGATCTTAGTGCCCCCACACCTGCTCCAAAGAACCTTTTATACGTTCCTGTTCAAGTCCAATCAGACAGGACCTTGCTCATAGACCAATCCGGACCTGCCACGTCACCCGAGCAGATGACGACCGACCACCAATGAGCATGCTCAGTGGGGTTATTTCTGGACTTAGCTTCTGGAACGTCTGTTTGCCACTGCCTATTGCTAGCTACTATAGCTTGGGCTGGAGAGTCAGCAATAACCAAACGCACAGCATGAGTCTGAGCAAGACGCTCAGACCGACATCTTTGCTGAGCAGCTCCCACTGCAGCTGGAGCAGAATGGTAGACCACAGAGGCAGACAAGGCTTGGAATCTATCCTGTGCAGAGGGAGAATCCCAGCGCCTAACAATATGTCTCCCTACGCCAAAACTTGGTGCTCTCTACAAGAAGAAACTTTTACCTTAAAGGGGGTTGGCCATTTTTCTTGTTTGTGCAGCTTTCTTCATAAATTGAACAGCACGTTGGTCCATATATTGGCAGTTGATGGAGGGTAAATTTTACAGTTGGAAAAGGCTGATAGACTGGTCTGGTCACATACTCCTTTACCAGCAGCCACTGTAAAACACTGGTCAGTTTTTGACCCAAGCCGCATTAACAAGAGAAAGTGACCAACCCCTTTAATTGCTGTAGAATGACATAAATGCGTGTGACACCGTCATTCCTGATCTGAGAGTGTCTAAGTTTCTCATGAGTGTCAAAGGTTGGGATATGAATTTACCTTTATATACTAACATTGTCATGTCCATGTTCTTGTGATCGGGCATGCAAAAATGCTGTTACGTAAATTGGGATCTGACCCTACTACAGGAACAACAGAGAAGCATCCAAGAAAATCAGTATTTATTAATCACTGCAAACTGACCCCCATGTCTGGAAGTTAAAAAGACGAGCAATCCCTCAAGGATAGAATCCAATTCTTATTGTAGTGTCCCAAATACTCAGCAATGAGGTACAATTTCTTCCAGAGAATCTTTGCTCTTATCCCAATCTTAAGCTCCATAGCAGAAGAAAATTAACTTCATTTTGATGGGAGAACGGAGAAGACGAAAAAAATCTGAACTCGGTGATAATATGCCACTGACCTAGCATTAAGGATTCATCATGGACTCATTCACCCCTTTTCCATAATACTGTTCCTGTTTAAATCAATCATAGATAAATAGATAGATGATATATACTGTAGATAGATACAGTGGCATAACTAGAGTCCTATGAGTCCCTCTACAAAATTTGGACCTGACCCTCACCTCCCTCATGTTAGTTAGATGTATGGGCCCTTGTAGCGTTCCAAATCCTATAAAGACATACATGTTGCCCCCACTCTCCAATTACGTAGAATTGTCCCTCATCCTATACTTATGTCCCCCATCCTAGGCCCCTTCCAGGTACATATATCCCCCATCCTGAGCCCCTTCCTGGTATGTGCCCTATACTGGTATATATAGCCCCTATCATGGGCTCATCCTGATATATATGTCACTTATCCTGGTCCCCTTCTTGGTATATATGTCCCCCAAACCAGCCCACCCTGTTATGCAGTAAGGGGGGGGGGGAGTATTTAGTCAGCCACCAATTGTGCAAGTTCTCCCACTTAAAAAGATGAGAGGCCTGTAATTGACATCATAGGTAGACCACAACTATGAGAGTCAAAATGAGAGAACAAATCCAGAAAACTGCATTGTCTGATTTGGCAAGATTTATTTTTCAAACTATGTGTAATACTATTGTAGGAACTCGAGGATTCTGATAGCGTGGGGCAATGATCAGACAGAAGCGGGTTACTTTAGTACAAATAGTGTATTTTTATAACAGCAGTGACACCCAAAAATAATATGCTGATAACCTGAAATGAGACAAGTCCTAAAGCTATATAGCCATTCAGTAAAGTTCCTAAGACAGAGTCCTCATAAACATGTGATCCAAAGGTGAGTGTAACACTCAGGTGACGTGGCACAGTTCACAACGTAGTGATGCAGAGAGAGTCCAATCCAGGTATGTAGCAAGCACAGGGAAGTCCAGAACAAGTCTATAGGTAAATCCCAGACGAACAAAAGCACAGGACAGTCCAAAAGCTGATTTACAAGTTGATCCCAGGAGCGGCGTGAACACAGGTGAGTCCAGGAACAGGTTCACATTAAAGCATACGGTTGGTGACAGTTCCGACTGCTCTCATTGGGGAGAGTGAAGGGTTAAGAACAACACATAGTTCAGGAACACAGTTCTTACCAGATAAAGTGAACCAAGGGTTAAGTTCCAAAGATGAGTGCAGCTTTCCCTACAGAGAACAGGGAATATCCAGAGCCACAGCAGAAGCACACTAAGAAACAAACAGCACAGGTGAAGGAAGCAGAATACTCCAGCAAGGAAAGGCAGCACCTGAGTCGGGTTTTATACAAATGAACAGGAAGTAGGGCACACAAGAACAGCAACCTCCATCTTGACAAAGGGCAAATTCATTCACAAGGTGATTTAGAAAACCCGGGAAACACTGACACTATGGTGTTAAACAAGTATTTGGTCACCTAAAAACCATGCAGGATTTCTGGCTCCCACAAACCTGTAAGTTCTTTTTTAAGAAGTTCCTTTGTCCTCCACTCATTACATGTAGTAATGGCACCTATTTGAACTTATCAGTATAAAAGACACCTGTCCACAACCTTAAACAGTCACACTCCATACTTCACTATGGAGAAGACCTGTCATGATCCAAGGTGGATCTGACAAGTAAATGGACAAAGTGAACTTTTTTTCCTTTGGCTTGGTGCCAAAGTGGGTTGATTGCCCCTGGTGGCCATTAGAATTATTACACGTGGTGTCGTTCATTCTAAGTTGCCCCGGGGGTGGTGAGCGGTAGTGCACTTTAGTTTATTTGGTTTAATGTGCACTTAATTACAAATCAGGTGTGAGGCTCTATAAAAGAGTGTCAGGTGTGTTTGATCACTGTTGGAGATATTGTGAGTCAGTCATTCTCAAGGAAGCCTGTGTGAAAGAAGGAGCTGAATGAGAGTCCTGGGCAGCCCAGCCAGAGGGGTTGAGTCAGCTATGGAGTCTGCAAGGAGGGCTGGCATAGCGTGGTGGAGTCGCAGTTTATGGTGTCAGCAGGAGGTGCCTGCATGGCTTGGTGAAGTGGCGACGATGGTGAGAGTTGCACTCAGCAATGCTGGACTTGGTTGCTGAAAACTGGACTCAAGCATGCTGGACTTTTTGGCAGAAGCTGGACTCATCTTTGGGACTCTGTTTACTGGGCAGCTGCAACTGGTGATGGACTTTGCTCCAAGGCTGCACTATGGTGATAGATCCGGTTATGGTGATGGATCCGGGTGGAGAAGATGCACGCAGGTGGTGGGCTCTGTTGCTAGGAGCGTACGCAACAGAGCAAAGCTAAGTGGTGTTTCCCCTGTATTGTCATTTTCCCTTGTGTGTGTTTAGTGCAGTGGTGGGATTAGTTTCCGCCCCGACCAATTCCCTAGTGAGGGTTTAGGGTCAGGGCGAGTCAGGGTTTTAAGGTTCCTGTGCGTCGCCCGGTGCGGAACCGGCATAGGGAATGTTAGGAGTGCAGGGACTCTGGCTCAGGGGAGTGCAGGAGGTCTCCACGTACCTATTCCCTATCGCAGGGCCCACCATTGTTAATGTTACCCAGGTTCCCCTTTATTATTTAAATTCGCCTTACTGGAGGTGGGGTTTCCAGACTATTGTATAAACACGTGTAATACCTAAATTCGCCAGTTGGAGGCGGTGTATCCAGCTACACGTCTTATTATTTAAATTCACCCAACTGGAGGCGGTGTATCCAGGGTCACGTGTGTCATATGGGTTCGCCTTGCGGTACTCGCTGCGTCCAGACACACGTGACCGTGACAAGACCAAAGAGCTGTCGAAGGACACCAGAAACAAAATTGTAACCCTGTACCAGGCTGGGAAGACTGAATCTTCAATAGGCAATCAGCTTGGTGTGATGACATCAACTGTGGGAGCAATAATAAGAAAATGGAAGACATACAAGACCAATGATAATATCCTTCGATATGGGGCTCCATGCAAGATCTCACCTCGTGGGGTCAAAATGATGATGAGAACGGTGAGCAAAAATCCCAGAACCACATGGGGGACCTAGTGAATGACCTGCATAGAGCTGGGACTACCGTAACAAATTCTACCATCAGTAACAAACTACGCAACGGGCAACGAAGGAATGGCTTCGTAAGAAGCATATGAAGGTCCTGGAGTGGCCTAGCCAGTCTTCAGATCTCAAACCCATAGAAAACCTTTGGAGGGATTTGAAAGTCCGTATTGCCCAGCGACAGGCCCAAAACATCACTGCTGTAGAGGAGATCTGCATGGAGGAATGGGCCAACATACCACCAACAGTATGTGCCAACCTTGTGGAGACTTACAGAAAACGTTTGACCTCTGTCATTGCCAACAAAGGTTATATAACAAAAAATTGAGATGAACTTTTGTTAATGACCGAATACTTATTTTCCACCATAATTTGCAAAATAAATCTGGCAAAATCAGACAAGGTGATTTTCTGGATTTGTTTTCTCATTCTGACTCTCAGTTGTTGTCTACCTATGATGTCAATTACAGGCCTCTCATCTTTTTAAGTGGGAGAACTTGCACAATTGGTGGCTGACTAAATACTTTTTCCCCACTATATATATCCTCCCATCTGATATATATGTTCACCCTCCTGGAATATACTGTATATGTGCCTTATCCTGGGCCCCTTCCTATTATGTAGATCTGCAATGAGTTCATCGACCCAGGGCATCGGATACGCACAGAATTTGGAAACCTCATTTAGTTTCTGTAGTCGTACAGAAACGCCACTCTCCATCAGCCTTCGGCACATGGACAATGGGGATGGACCAGTCGCTCTGACTCCTCGATGACGTCCAGGCCCATTATTCTCCTCACCTACTTCGAAATCATCTTGCAGTGGGCTTCAGGGATTCGATACGGCTTTTGGTTCACCCGCACATGTGGTTGCAAAAGGATTTCATGCTCAACAACCTGCGTATGTCCTGGCAACAGCAAAAACAGATCCTGGTTCTGCAGAACCATTTCTTCGCACTATTGTTTCTGGGACAATGATAGTGTCTCTGATACTGTCACATTCTCAACCTTCTAGGTTTGTCCCCAGACATGTCACTTCCCTGTCTCACCACAGTATAAGAAGGTTCATGTGGTACACCTGGTATGGCTTTCTTCTCTGTGGTTGGTGGACCTTATAGTTGGTTACTCATCTTCTCAACCACCTCGTATAACCCCTGCCACTTAGCCAGAAATGTACTTTCGATCATGGAGATCAACACCAACACCCAGTCTCCAGGGCTAAATTGTCTCAGTCTCACCGCCTGATTGTAGACGCTTGCCTGGGCCTCTTGCACTTGAAGGAGTTTCTCCCTCACAATTGTCATCACCTTCATGATCCTGTCCTGCATCTGGGCCATATGTTCATTGATGCTCCGGTGGGGTGTAACCTCTGCTTCCCAGGTCTCCTTTACAAGATACAGAAGTCCCGGGGAGGGTGCTGTCTGTAAAACAGCTCACACGGTGAGAACTCTGTAAAGGCCCGTGGAACTTTCTTAATAGAGAGCCATAGGTATGAGAGTAGGCAATCCCAGACTCGACCATCTTTCTCCACAACCTTCTTAAGCATGGAATGCAGCATCTTGTTGAACCTCTCCACCAGCCTGTCCATCTGCAGATGGTACACTGTCATCCTGAGTTGTGTAATCTTTAGAGACTTACTTAATTCTCTCATTACTTTGAACATGAACAATGCTCCTTTGTCCTTCAGGATCTCCCTTAGCAGTTGAAAAAGGCATCTGCCGAAACGTGTAGTTTTTTGGGGGGGTGAGGGGTTAAAAAAAATTTCTATATATGTAGCATAATTGGATTCATTAAATATTGAGAAGTTCTTTGCAAAAACGACTACTACTATTCCTTCTATACTTGCTGGTTATCTCCTTTTTTTGCTTGGGTACAGCTACGCCTAAAGAGTCACAGTACTAATAGTTGCTTTAATACTTCCCCTCTTAGTTTAGTGATCAGATATAGCAAATTCTCATTTACGGCGAAATATGGAAACCTGGTGTCAGCCTTCTCTCTCCTGGGCAACCCCACTTACACAGTAACATTGTCCCATGCCCCTTTTAACATAAGGTCCTCCATTTGAGCCATCCCAAAATCCCCCCAGAAACACCCAATTCAGGAATCTCAACCTCATGGGGCACAGTCACGTCCTCATCGCCAGCAAGGACACAGAGGAGTAACTCATCCGCCTCCGACTACAATGGAGTCTCTTTGTGGTTGAAGCAGCTCCTGTCTGAGTAAACTGGCACCCCCGCCTCCCACCACAAGTCCGAGAACAATATAAAGTTCGGCCCTTACATCACTGGGTGTAGCAGGCCTTCCAGACGTATGAGTCATCACCTGGACTTGGGGGAGTAGTTACCGGCCTTCCACAAACAGTCTTTGCGTGGAGTTCCATCTGCTGCATAAGCACCTCCTGTTGCTGTTGCACACATTACCTTTGATAGGGTCACTACTTATAAGACCCAAAATATTGGTACATTTATAGGCTGATAAAGTCCATTTGACAGGTAGATGTGCAATAATTAGTGTTGAGCATTCCGATACCGCAAGTATCGGGTATCGGCCGATACTTGCTGTATCGGAATTCCGATACCGACTTCCGATATTTTTTCAATATCGGAATTCGGCATCGGAATCGGAAGTTCAAAGTTGATTGACAGACTGACGTCATCATGATGTGCGGTGTGTGCGCATCATGATGCGCCGTCATTTCGGGCCTTCCGGGGGTCTCTGCCGGCCTGCCGGGGGGCTGTGCCGGCCTGCCGGGGGGGCTGTGTGGACTGCCCGGGGTCTGTACCGGCCTGCCGGGGGGCTGTGCTGGCCTGCCGGTGGTCTGTGCACCCTGTGGGGGTCTGTGCCGGCCTGCCGGGGGGCTGTGCCGGCCTGCCGGGGGGCTGTGCAGGCTCCGGGGGGCTGTGCCGGCCTGCCGGGGGGCTGTGCCGGCCTGCCAGTGGTCTGTGCAGGCTCCGGGGGGCTGTGCCGGCCTGCCGGGGGGCTGTGCCGGCCTGCCGGTGGTCTGTGCAGGCTTCGGGGGTCTGTGCAGGCATCGTCCGATGGGACTACAAGTCCCATCGGGCGATGCCTGCTACCATGACAGTGATTGACACATTAGCCAATGATGGGACAGTAGTAGTCCCATCATCCGGCTAATGTGTTAAATGTTAAAAAAAAAAAAAAAAATACTACATACATACTACATGCATGCTACATACATACTACATGCTACATACATACTGCATGCTACATTCATACTACATACATACTACATGCATGCTACATACATACTACATGCTACATACATACTACATATATACTACATACATACTACATACATGCTACATACATACTGCATGCTACATACATACCACATACATACTACATACTACATATATACTACATGCATGCTACATACATACTACATGCTACATACATACCACATACATACTACATACATGCTACATACTACATACATACTACATACATACTACATACATGCTACATGCATGCTACATGCATGCTACATACATACTACATACATACTACATGCATGCTACATACATACTACATGCTACATACATACCACATACATACTACATACATACTACATATATACTACATGCATGCTACATACATACTACATGCATGCTACATACATACTACATGCATGCTACATACATACTACATGCTACATACATACATACATACTACATATATACTACATGCATGCTACATACATACTACATGCTACATACATACCACATACATACATGCTACATACATACTACATATATACTACATGCATGCTGCATACATACTACATATATACTACATGCATGCTACATACTACATGCATGCTACATACATACTACATGCTACATACATACATACATACTACATATATACTACATGCATGCTACATACATACTACATGCTACATACATACCACATACATACTACATGCTACATACATACCACATACATACATGCTACATACATACTACATATATACTACATGCATGCTACATACATACTACATATATACTACATGCATGCTACATACATACTGCATGCTACATACATACTACATACATACTACATACATACCACATATATACTACATACATACAATACATTCATACAATACATACATAGACATACAGTACATATAACATAGAGTAACATACTTACCAATACTTGTCACATTGTTCCCCGAAGCCATTGTCGTCTACGGAATAAATATTAACATAACAAACCACAAAAATACTCACCCACGATCCGAAGCAGTCCACGAGTGTGTCCCACGACGATCTTGGGTAGAGAACTGCAGCATCAGATGATGCTGCCGTTCTCTACGGGCTGCAGGAATCCAATGACGGAAGGTAGGTATCCTTCCGCACTGTATTCCTCCGCCACTTAAAAAAAAAAAGTCCCTAGTCTCACTTTATGCCATTGCTGCGTGGGAAATTCCCACACAGCAATGGCATAAAGTGAGACTAGGGACTTTTTTTTTTTTAAGTGGCGGAGGAATACAGTGCGGAAGGATACCTACCTTCCGTCATTGGATTCCTGCAGCCCGTAGAGAACGGCAGCATCATCTGATGCTGCAGTTCTCTACCCAAGATCGTCGTGGGACACACTCGTGGACTGCTTCGGATCGTGGGTGAGTATTTTTGTGGTTTGTTATGTTAATATTTATTCCGTAGACGACAATGGCTTCGGGGAACAATGTGACAAGTATTGGTAAGTATGTTACTCTATGTTATATGTACTGTATGTCTATGTATGTATTGTATGAATGTATTGTATGTATGTAGTATATATGTGGTATGTATGTAGTATGTATGTAGTATGTATGTAGCATGCATGTAGCATGCAGTATGTATGTAGCATGCATGTAGTATATATGTAGTATGTATGTAGCATGCATGTAGTATATATGTAGTATGTATGTAGCATGTAGCATGCATGTAGTATGTATGTGGTATGTATGTAGCATGTAGTATGTATGTAGCATGCATGTAGTATATATGTGGTATGTATGTAGCATGTAGTATGTATGTAGCATGCATGTAGTATATATGTAGTATGTATGTAGCATGCAGTATGTATGTAGCATGCATGTAGTATATATGTAGTATGTATGTAGCATGTAGTATGTATGTAGCATGCATGTAGTATGTATGTAGTATGTAGCATGTAGTATGTATGTAGCATGCATGTAGTATATATGTAGTATGTATGTAGTATATATGTAGTATGTATGTTGCATGTAGTATTTATGTAGTATGAATGTAGCATGTATGTAGTATGTAGTATGAATGTAGCATGTATGTAGTATGCATGTTGTATGTATGTAGCATGTAATTTTTTTTTTTTTTTTTTTACATTTAACACATTAGCCGGATGATGGGACTACTACTGTCCCATCATTGGCTAATGTGTCAATCACTGTCATGGTAGCAGGCATCGCCCGATGGGACTTGTAGTCCCATCGGACGATGCCTGCACAGACCCCCGAAGCCTGCACAGACCACCGGCAGGCCGGCACAGCCCCCCGGCAGGCCGGCACAGCCCCCCGGAGCCTGCACAGCCCCCCGGCAGGCCGGCACAGCCCCCCGGCAGGCCGGCACAGCCCCCCGGAGCCTGCACAGCCCCCCGGCAGGCCGGCACAGCCCCCCGGCAGGCCGGCACAGCCCACCGGAGCCTGCACAGCCCCCCGGCAGGCCGGCACAGACCACCGGAGCCTGCACAGACCCCCTGGCAGGCCGGCACAGCCCCCCGAAAGGCCCGTACAGACCCCAGAGAGGCTGTACAAGGGCAGGAAAGGGTTTTTCTTATTCCGATACCGGAAGTCCCATAGACTTGAATGGGACTTCCGGTATCGGAATCGGCGATACCGATACTTTTTTTAAAGATCGGCCGATACCATCCGATACGATACTTTGAAGTATCGGACGGTATCGCTCAACTCTAGCAATAATGAGATATGAAACAGGAAAAAAGTATTGAAAACATGAAAGAAGAGAAGTGCAAAAAGCCATGGAAAGTCATTACACCAGGTGAAATCTATCAGTAATTAGAAAGCAATCCTGCCACTTAGTGAAAAATAATATCACCTTGTTCAACTGATGACCTATAAAAAGGTGTCCTATTGCCAAAGTCCCACTCAATAAGTGGCGTTCCACCAATGGCGGCAGACATCACTGCCACTATGGGGCCTATGCCTGTCCATTATTCTGGCATTTTAATAAGCTAAGTCAATGCGAAAGATCAAAAGACTTCTGGAAGATTATACTGTATGGAGGACTATGTGGGGCCCATAATACTATATTGAGTGTTATATGGAAGTTAGAATAATGTATGGAGGACTATATGGGTGTCATGGAAGTGGTTTGTGGAACCACTGTGCCACGGACCGTGGAGAGCCTGGAGGGGCATGACTAAGCAAACACTTGACTAGAGCCTCTGATGGTGAGGTTAGTCTTGGCTCCTGATGAACGCCTGGTGCCACTCCAGGATAGACCAATGGATGCGCAGCAGCTGGACCCAGAGAACAGACTGGAAGAAGCAGCTGGCAGGGTTTGCATTAGAATGCAGCAGGCAGTATGCATCAGAGTGCAGCAGGCAGTGTTTGTAACAGAGTGCAGCAGGCAGGGTCTGAAGTAGAGTGCAGCAGGCAGGGTCTGCAGTAGAGTGCAGCAGGTAGGGTCTGCAGTAGAGTGCAGCAGGCAGGGTCTCCAGAAGAATGCAGCTGGGACTGGTATGCAACCTTACACAACTTAGACTGCGAAACAGGAATGTTACTCAGGTACCTCCCCAGTGGGGAGGAAGCAATATATACATAATGTCCCACAGCTATTGGCTGGGGAGGAAATAGTAAGTTTAAGCGCTGACCCTTTAAGAGGGCAGGAGTGCACGTGTAAATGCCATAAGGACATGGATAGAGGACCGGATGGAAGCATGCAGAGCATGGGGAAGGGAAGAACTGACCACAGCACGGGGGAGTGAAGAGACACACCGGAGACCCTGCCTGTCAGAGCAGGACTCCTGCGTGGTGCTAACAATGAGGCCCATAATACTGTATGAAGTACAATATGGGAGCCATAATACTGTATGGAGGACTATATGTGGCCCAAATTATTGTATCAAGATCTATATGGGGCCATAACATTGTATGGTGAAATGCATGTGGCCCATTATACTGTATGGAGGACTATATGGGGCCCAAAATACTGTATGGAGAACTATATTGGGCCCATAATACTAAATGGAGGACCATGTAGAGCCCATATGCAAACTTTTGTTTGCTCAGATAAGGTTCACCTCTAACCTTTTGCCAAAAAACGACAGCCATGGGTTCTTCTAAGCAACTGCCTAGCTCTCTGAAAATTAAAATGGTGAATGCCCACAAAGCAAGAGAAGACTATAAAAAGTTTGCAAAGCCCTTTCCTCAGTTTGAAATGTAATTAAGAAAAGGCGGATACCAGAAACAGTAGAAGTCAAGATAAGGTCTGGAAGACCAAACTAAACTTCAGTTAGAGCTACTCGTAGGATTGCTAGAGTCAAATCAGAATCCCCAGTTAACTGCAAAAGACCTTCAGAAAGATTTAGCAGAATCTGGAGTCGTGGTACATTGTTCTACTGTTTAGAGACACCTACATAAATATTGCCTTCATGCCAGAGTCATCAGAAGAAAAACTCTCCTGTGTCCTCACCATAAAATTCAGGATCAGAAGTATGCAAAAGAACATCTAAACAAGCCTTATGCATTTGGGAAACAAGTCCTGTGGAGGTTAAAATAGAACTCTTTGGCCACAATGATTCAAAGGTATGTGTGGAGAGAAAAAAGGGCACAGAATTTCAGGAAAAGAACATCTCGACAACCATTAAGCATGGAAGTGGATAAATCATGCTTTAGGGTTGTGTTGCAGCTAATGGCACGGGGAACATTTCACAGGTAGAGGGAAGAAGGGATTCAATGA
This sequence comes from Dendrobates tinctorius, assembly GCF_039654945.1. Taxonomy (NCBI): domain Eukaryota; kingdom Metazoa; phylum Chordata; class Amphibia; order Anura; family Dendrobatidae; genus Dendrobates; species Dendrobates tinctorius. Next base: position 3,835,318 of record NW_027361677.1, read on the forward strand.
CATTTCAACAAATTTGTAATGCCAACATAACATCTGTAAAAAAAAAAGCTGAAGTTGAAATGAGGATGGCTTCTACAAATGGATAAAGATCCTAAACACACGTCAAAATCCACAATAGACAACCACAAGAGGCGCAAGCTGAAGGTTTTACAATGGCCCTCACAGTCCCTTGAAATGAACATCATTGAAAATCTGTGGCTAGACCTCAAAATAACAGTGCATGTAAGATGACCCAGAAATCTCACAGAACTGGAATGTATTACCATCTTTTCAGTTAGCCATTAAAAGGTATCAACTACTGAGGACTCTCAATCCTGAATATTTTTCTCTTCACAGAACTGGAAGAATTTTTCATGGAAGAATGGATGAAAATCCTTCAAACATTTGAAAGACTCTTGACTGGCTACATAAAGCATTTACAAGCTGTGATATATTCAAAAGGGGTGCTACTAGGTACTAACCATGCAGAATGCGTAAACTTTTGCATTGGACAATTTTTATTTCTGTAATTTTTAAAATGTAAAAGATGAAAATATATATAATTTTTTGCCTAAAATACAAAGGAAATGTGTCATCTGTAACTTTAGGCCTTTTAGAGATCAATTCATCTTCAACTTGTTCACAATAACAGTACTGTAATTTTGATCAGGGGTGCCCAAACTTTTACATGCCACTGTATTTTTTGCATCCTAAAAGCAGAAATTTGGCCAATCTATGCATAGCCAAATATTGTCTACATTGATCACTACAACACTTCCTTGTAAGCTTTTCTTCATAACACATTAATTCTTTTTTGAATAGATGAATGTGAAATAACAGCAGTTTTGAATCTGTTATCCAACAGAATAATAAAGACACAATACCTAACAGAACCAAAGGACAAAGAGCCGCAACGAAATGCTAAAGATTGTGTCAGATGGAGGACAATAAATTCTATGAAATAGTGCTGAGACAGGGAAGAGAATGGATTTAAACTGTGACATATCTCACCTGAATGGTTCTTAAGTAACTGTGAAATGTATTTTGTTATATTTTCTCTGCTATGACTTCACCCGGTGAATGGACACGCTCCACCTCATCTCCAACCAAGCAGAAATGTATTGACAAACATTGTAGCGAGTCCTTGTCATTTTAACACATGAATAATATTTTTCCCAATATTTCCTTTTTCACAACATATTTGCATTGAAGTTAGTACTTTTCTATCTATCATGTTGGGTAAAATCAGTGAGCCATCTCAAGATCTTTGCAACCTTATTGTTGCGAAAACAATCAGTAATGCACTCAAGCTCCATGGACTGTGTGCACGCTTACACTCTTTATGGTGTCCAAACAGTTCAATTTTATTCTCATCTGACCAGATTGTATTCTTCCAGTATTTCTCAGACTTGTTTTAGGCTATGGGCCCACGTAGCGTTTTATTCCGGACACTAAAAACTGGACTCCTTACCAGAAATTGCGCGTTTTTTTCCGCGCGATTTCACCGCAATTTTACCGCGACTTTCGCGTGCGATATTCAAGCACTTTCCAAGCGATTTGAAGCATCGCTTGGAAAGTGATTGACAGGTTGGTCACACTCGTCAAACATAGTGTTTGACAAGTGTGAGCAGCTTTTTACTATTGAGGCCGCCTATGCGGCATCAGTAGTAAAAGATAGAATGTTAAAATGCTAACAAAAAATAAAAAAAATCGGGGTATATTTACCTTCCGGCGTCCCGCGCTGCCATCCCGGACCTCAGCGTTCCCAGCGATGCCTTACGAGACCTGTGATGACGTAGTCTCCGTTGCTATATCGATCTTGCGAGACTGCTAGAGTCACGCGAGACTACAGGGCCTTGCCGCAAGGCATTACTGGGAACGCTTAGGCCGGGAATGTAGCGCGGGACGCCAGAAGGTAAATATACCCCGATTTTTTTTTTATTTTTTTTTTTTTTTTACAGGGGTATGGTACCCGGGGTCTGGAGGACAGTCTCCTCTCCTCCACACCGTGGGTACCAACCACACATGAGACGCTTAACTTCCCGCATGGTGGGCATAGCCACATGCGGGAAGTAAGCGATTCTCATGCATTCCTATTTGTGCGGAATCGCGGCAATTCTTTGCGATTCCGCACAAAGAATGAGCATGCTGCGATTTTTTCCGCGATGCGATTCCACCGTGGAAAAAAGCGCAGCATTAGCACAGCACGTGCGGAATGCCACAGGAATGCATGGGGGGCGTTCTGTATACGATTTTTAAACGTTTTTGCGCCGAAAATCGCGGCAAAAACGCTTAAAAATCGCTATGAGGGCACACAGCCTAAATGTTGTTGAGCAAACTCGAAATGCACTTGACCATTGTTATTGTTTAGCAACAGAGTCTTGCATGGTGAGCATGCACACAGGCCATAGAGATTGATTGAGTTAATGTTTGTTTTCTTTGAAACAATTGTATCCGCTGATTACAGGTCTTTCTGTAGCTCTCCATTCATTAGCTCTTGTGCAACTCTTCTGAAAATTATTTTCATTAATCTGTCTGAAACTTGCGGAGAGCACCTGGTCATGGCTGGTTTATGGTGAAATGATTTCCTTTCCATTTCCAGATTATGGCCCCAACAGTGCTCATTGGAACCTTCAGCAGTTTAGAAAGTCTTCTGTAGCCAATGCCATCAGCAGGTTTTGCAACAATAAAGTTGTGAAGGTCTTGAGGCAGCTCACTGATTTTACCCATTATGAGACGTTTCTTGTGTGGAGCAGTGTACAAAGAAATCATGGAGTCCCATAGCAGAAGCTCTAATTGGGCTCCCTCCCCCAAAACAAGAAATAATACTCGGCGGTGCCACAGAACAACATATCCCACAACTTTGCAGCCCTTACAAAGTAATTTTCCTCCTATTGAAGCCCCTAGATTTCCTTTTTATTGCCCCATAAAATCAACAATAGTGTTTTCCCAAAACACATAATGATACTGCCACAGTGAATCCTTTCCACAGTAACCTCCACACAATTGGTATGATGACACTCCTTTACCCCCCTTAAACTAAGCAAACTATGGTGATCCCATCATAATATGATGCCCTAAATGTGATCTCCCCACAGCCCTCAATATAGAATAATGGGTCTCCATACAGTATAATGGTCTCCACACCCTTCCACTCAGTATGATTGCCCCAACTCAACTATCCCCACCAGCCGTTCAAACAGTATAATGCCCCCACTCAGCCTGCAAAGCAGCACACTGGTCCCTTCACAGCCTCTACACAGCATGATGGACAAAACTTCATACTGTATAACCGCTTGCATACAGTGTAATGGCCCTCCGAAAAGTATAATGACCCCCACAAGGCACTCCAAACAGTTTAATGTTCCCCAAATAGTTCACAATACAGTATAATTGCACCCACACATAGTCCTGCATATAGTATAATGGCCCCCAACATAGTCCTGCAAACAGTATAACATCCTCAATATAGTTCTGCAAACAGTATAATGGCCCCCACATATTCCTCCATACAGTATAATGGACCCCACATAGTCTTTATACAGTATTATAGGCCCCACATAGTACTCCGTACTGTATTATGAATCCCATATAGTGCTACATACAGTATAATGGGTCCCACATAGGCTCTACATGGTCCTCCATTTAGTATTATGGGCCCAATATAGTTCTCCATACAGTATTTTGGGCCCCATATAGTCCTCCATACAGTATTATGGGCCACATGTATTTCACCATACAATGTTATGGCCCCATATAGATCTTGATACAATATTATGGGCCACATATAGTCCTCCATACAGTATTATGGCTCCCATATTGTACTTCATACAGTATTATGGGCCTCATTCTTAGCACCACGCAGGAGTCCTGCTCTGACAGGCAGGGTCTCCGGTGTGTCTCTTCACTCCCCCCGTGCTGTGGTCAGTTCTTCCCTTCCCCATGCTCTGCATGCTTCCATCTGGTACTCTAACCATGTCCTTAGGGCACTCGCACGTGCACTCCTGCCCTCAAAGGGTCAGCGCGTACACTTGCTATTTTCTCCCCAGCCAATAGCTGTGGGACATCTAATATATAAAGCTCAAAGTGTGTATGTATGTGTGTGTGTGTGTGTATGTCCGGGATAGGCATCCGCACCGTCGCAGCTACAGCCACAAAATTTGGCACAGTCACACGACTGGACCCCGAGAGCGTCCTAAGCTATGTTGTGAGGCGAAATTTTAACCCCGCGCGTTCCAATTCACCAAACAATTTTGCCCCCGTCTACATACTGGGGGAAAAAGTGTGTGCGCGTCAAGCCCCGCCCCTCATTGTGATGTCACAATGCCCCTATTTGCATACTGGGGAAGCAGTGTGTGCGCACCAAGCCCCGCCCCTCATTATGATGTCACAATGGTTGCCATGGCGACGCTGATGTCATCATAGGTTGCAAGCCCCGCCGCCGCTCATTATGATGTCATAATGGTTGACTATGAGATGGAGGATGTGTGATGGGTATATGGCCACCGGACTATGGAATGGAGGATATGTATGATGGGTATATGGGCACGGGACTATGGGATGGAGGATATGTATATGAACACGGGACTATGGGATGGAGGATATGTATGACGGGTATATGGGCACGGGACTATGGGATGGTGGATATGTATATGGGCACGGGACTATGGGATGGAGGATGTGTGATGGGTATATGGGCACTGGACTATGGGATAGAGGATATGTTTGACGGGTATATGGGCACGGGACTATGGGATGGCGGATATGTATATGGGCACGGGACTATGGGATGGAGGATGTGTATGATGGGTATATGGGCACTGGACTATACAATGGAGGATATGTATGACGGGTATATGGGCACGGGACTATGAGATGGCGGATATGTATGATGGGTATATGGGCACGGGACTATGGGATGGAGGATATGTATGATGGGTATATGGGCATGGGACTATGAGATGAAGGATGTGTGATGGGTTTTGGGCATGGGCCTATGGGATGGAGGATATGTATGATGGGTATATGGGCATGGGCCTATGGGATGGAGGATATGTATGATGGGTATATGGGCATGGGACTATGGGATGGCGGATATGTATATGGGCACGGGACCAAGGGTATGGAGGATGTGTGATGTTTATATGGGCACTGGACTATGGGATGGAGGATATGTATGATGGGTATATGGGCACGGGACTATGGGATGGCGGATATGTATGACGGGTATATGGGCACGGGACTATGGGATGGAGGATATGTATGATGGGTATATGGGCACGGGCCTATGAGATGAAGGATGTGTGATGGGTATATGGGCACTCGACTATGGGATGGCGAATATGTATGATGGGTGTATGGGCATGGGACTATGGGATGGAGAATATGTATGATGGGTAAATGGGCATGGGACTATGAGATAGCGGATATGTATAATGGGTATATGGGCACGGGACTATGGGATGGAGGATATGTATGATGGGTATATGGGCACGGGACTATGAGATGAAGGATGTGTGATGGGTATATGGGCACTCGACTATGGGATAGTGAATATGTATGATGGGTATATGGGCACGGGACTATGGGATGGAGAATATGTATGATGGGTATATGGGCATGGGACTATGGGATGGAGAATATGTATGATGGGTATATGGGCACTTGACTATGGGATGGAGGATGTATGATGGGTATATGGGCACGGGACTATGGGATGGAGGATATGTATGATGGGTATATGGGCATGGGACTATGAGATGGAGAATATGTATGATGGGTATATGGACATGGGACTATGGGATGGAGGATGTGTGATGGGTATATGGGCACTCGACTATGGGATGGAGGATATGTATGATGGGTATATGGGCACGGGCCTATGGGATCGTGGATATGTATGATGGGTATATGGGTACGGGACTATGGGATGGAGGATAATTATAATTTTCTATAACCACAGTTAGTTACTATGCCTGGGCAGCGCCGGGCTCTTCAGCTAGTTATGTATATATTGCTTCCTCCCCACTGAGGAGGTGCCTGAGTAACCTTCCTGTTTCGCAGACTAAGTTGTGTAAGGTTGCATACCGGTCCCAGCTGCATTCTTCTGCAGACCCTGCCTGCTGCACTCTAATGCAGACCCTGCCTGCTGCACTCTAATGCAGACCCTGCCTGCTGCACTCTAATGCAGACCCTGCCTGCTGCACTCTGTTACAAACACTGCCTGCTGCACTCTGATGCGTACTGCCTGCTGCATTCTAATACAAACCCTGCCAGCTGCTCCTTCCAGTCTGTCCTCTGGGTCCAGCTGCTGCGCATCCATTGGTCTATCCTGGAATGGCACCTGGCGTTCTTCGGGAGCCAAGACTAACCTCACCATCTAAGGCTCTAGTGAATAGTCAGGTGTTTGCTTAGTCATGCCCCTCCAGGCTCTCCACGGTCCGTGGCACAGTGGTTCCACAAACCACTTCCGTGACACCCATATAGTCCTCCATACATTATTCTAACTTCCATATAACACTCAATATAGTATTATGGGCCCAACATAGTCCTCCGTACAGTATTATCTTCCAGAAGTCTTTTGAGCTTTCGCATTGACTTAGCTTATTAAAACGCCAGAATAATGGACAGGCATCGGGGGCCCCGACTCATAGGCCCCATAGTGGCAGTGATGTCTGCCGCCTCAGTCAGAAAGCTAGCCTGACTCTTGAGGCCACCTTGACGTTGGTTGATGGGCAGACATTTGGCCAAATTTTGTGCAATGCGTCTCATGTATTTTTCATTTATTTTTCCTAATATTCAAAAGCCGTTTTTGCTATTCACCTTTCATATATTTCACATTGACATGTTTTAACATGATTGAGTGCAACCATCTTCATATATTGTACATGTACTGTAAGTAGCTGTTTTTTGGTATGCACCTGTTCAGACTAGTTTTTGATGTGCCAGTCAATTTTTTGTTATTTGTATGTTAGCTTTCTGACTGAACACTCCGCCCTTCACCATGTGGTGATTTTAATTACAGCTGGTTCCTGCCAACCGATAAATGTAGGCTTTACTGAGAGAGGTGTCCACATTCACCCATGCATTCAGACATTAGCCTTAGAGAGGTGTTCACACTGGTCACCAACATAAAAACTAATCAAGCAATGCTCCCGAATTGTTTCATATAGTATTGCTCCCAGCATCTTTAGGGCCACATAGTACCCACGCAAGCGAGGGCTATGTGGATATCTGGGTGGATATGCGTGTTTTCATTCAACATTTATCCTCATGTGTAATGTACCATTACTACTAATTTTTAGAATATATTCTTGTTTTGTTTTTTTAGGAAAAAAACCTTACCCAAGTTAAACTGTACAGTTAATAATGCATCAGTACGTTAGGCGTGACAACGAGTGAGCTCCAGGGCACAACCGTGCTCCATTCTGAAATTTTTTGCGATTAAATTTTGTCTGACGTCAGGTAGATGTTCAGATATTGTATGTTCCTCATAACATGGGGTGTTAACAGAATCAACCTGACAATACTGTTGCTAAACTGGAAAATTAGCCCATTATTGGTAATGTTTCCAGCTATTAACAGCAGGTCAACAAGGGTCATTTTAAGAGAATTTAGCGTAAAGGGCAGAAATCCATAATGTGCTGCCCTGGCGGTTTAGTAATGTGTACTGTAATCATTAATCATTCTGCGCATGTACAGCAGGAACTTTTCTATTCAACTTTTAAATTTTGATTTCTTCTCGCTATATAGTAGGTGTTCCACAATATTTTCTTCTATTGCCACATTCCTGGCATTGATTCTCTGGCTATCCAGTCTTACTCATCATATCTATGCCACATTCCAACTCGTCATCCTTAGCGGTGTATCTCCTGCTAATTGGCGACTACTTTGGCGATAACAATGATGAATCTAATTGGTTAAGTTTACTGATAATTTTTGCTATGTGGTAGTCGCTGAAGTTTTTTGTGCAAATTCAAAATGGTGCACGCGATTCATGAATTTTAGCAAAATCAAAAATGCTCTTTATTTCTGTGTTTAACTTGTTTTGTGACTTTTTAGCTCAAAAGTCACATGATCCTCTAAGATGTAGCAATAGCCAAAAATTGTGTCCAAATTTCAGGTACCGGTATATATAAAATTACTTCAAGAGAGACTGAAGTACATTTGCGTCACGTTTTGCTAATAATGATTTGCTTTTTTTATCCAATAATGATTTGGGCAAAAACATCCAGAAATCCTGAATGTGGCGAACTAAAAAAGAAAAAAAAAAAAGCACAGATGTGGAGATTCAGGGATCTGTGGGTGCTCTCGTCTGTTGGCTCGAGACCGCATGGACCAGGGCCGCACTTCTTTCCTGTGGACAGAATACTACTCAGACAAGACAGGGTGAGGGTAAAATACTTTATTGAACAACCAACAAACAATAGCATATTAAGCAGTTCCAGACTATACCCAAGATGGTGCAAATTACAGAGTCTGACCCTTCAGCTGACTCGCTGGGATTACAGCAGCTGTGAATTTGGGGCTTCCAGGAGCTACTACCTCCAGAGACTCTGTAATTTGGGCACCCACAGAGAGGAGGTAACACCAAGCTTAGGTAGCTGACAGTCCATTGAGGCACGTGACCAGGTGACCGGAGAGTCCCAATCTGGCTTTTCCGAACGTCTCCATGGGGGCAGGTGACTGGAAGGCCCCAATGTGACTTCCCCAAACATCTCCATGGGTTCAGTGATGGTCAATGGAGCAAATCTGTATTCTTCCACCTAGGGCTGTGGTCCCTTAAGCTGGCTTCCTATGGAATATCAAATCTGTGTTCCCCTTGATGGTGCCATGATGCCATGGCTGTTCTTCTGTAGAGATTCTCTCCTTTTGCAGAAGGATAGAAATCCCTTTTATACCTACATCTGTGGTTCAGGACATCATCCACAAGTCAAGGGGAATGTGGGAGGAGATTAACTCTCATCGTTTGAGTATTTAACCAATCTGCATAGTTTGTCCTTCACTGTTTTTCTAGTGAACAAGCTACATGGACTTATACAATGGGTAATCAACATATTAGTAACATCGATTGCTCAATGGCCCTGCATCCTTGTTCTCCAAAGATAGCAAGCAAAACCTGTAGGAGCTGATATAAAAGATACACAGCAGCCATTCAACAATTCACAACCATCAATTCAAGAGTCAACATTCAGACTCATATGACAACAATATGTTTCTTGACCCACCAAAGAAAAAACACAAATTCAATAGTCAACATTCAGACAATAGCCTATGCTCCCTAGCACACTGAAAACGTCTGGCATAATTAAGATTAAACGCTGTGTCGTCACATCACTTTAAAAAGTGATGTTAAAAAATCTCAAATTGAAAGATGAATAAATCACACACAAAAATGTGCAAAACACTAAAAGCAGTCACAAATGCAAAAATGAATCTGGCCCTATATCTCCATGAATTACTTAAAGGTGAAGAACCGGAGAATGCCACCGTTGATTAGTGACAACACGCATGCGGCACAAATGGTTTCACTATGTTAGTGTGTTTTATATCAGTACTAAAAAATAAAAAATGTCTGTAAGGTTTACTAATATTTGATCCAAAAAGGTGTTAATAAAATTGTTTTACCATAAGTGCAAAAATGGTTTAACTTGATTTGCACGGTCGCACGATTTTCCCATTTAAACCGGTTTCTCCACTTTGAAGACTTTCTTAGAGTCAATATGAATCCCTCCCACTCCAGAGAGAACACAAAACCTGGAGCATGAGCGAAGATATGAGATGTAACAGTCACTGTCTATCACGTAAGGATGTCACTTCGTGGACTTATAGTGCCACTCACAGTCATTCTTCTGGGTAAGTTCCTTTTTAAAGAACATTTGTCATAGTGGGCGATCTGTAAGAATAACGATGTAGAATGTGTGCTCTTACTGTATGTTGCCCATGCACACTGGATATTGTATGTATGTAGTTTTATTCATTTCCACTTATTGATACTCACTTGCTACAGGATATTTGCAACTATTACTTGACTAATTTTCAGCCGAGATTTAATTGCTATTACTGATCCCATCTAATCAGAGGTCGCCTTGTCGCTGGCAGATGGGCTCTCACAATTTGATTAATCTGTTCATTCAGAACTTCCACTTATTGATATTCTCTTGCTACAGAATATTTGCAATTGTTACTTGACTACTTCTCAGCCGAGATTTAATTGCTTTTAGTCTTCCCATAATCAGAGATCGCCTTGTCGCTGGCAGACAGGTAAAGTAATCATAATCCCAAAACACCAAAGGGGTACCTTGAACCTACTATTTTGGCATACTTTAGTCAAATCCCCAGAAAGCTGAGCATGTAAATTCCATAGGTGTTACTATTCATTGCAATGAGTCATCTTTGTAGTCTTTTGGCATTTTCAACTATTTACACAATGTATAGTATGCTCTGTATATAGAAGAAAAATAGGGTGTTCATATATTACAGGTATGGAAAAAAATGCTGCAATATAAGAATGTTTTCAGAAATTTAAGTGCTACTGGTTTATCTTTATCAATTAACAAAATGCAAAGTGAATGGACAAAAAGAGAAATCTAAATTAAATCAATATTTGGTTACCGTCCTTTGCCTTCAAATCAGCATCAATTGTTCTTTATACACTTGCACACAGTTTTTGAAGGACCTCAGCAGGGAGGTGGTTCCAAACATCTTGGAGAACCAAGCACAGATCTACTGTGGATGTCACTTGTACAAATCCTTGCAAAGACATGCTGGTAGGGAATTTCGATTGTCAGCCCCATCAGGGACCATGATGATAATGTGTGCAAACTGTAAAGCGCAGCAGAATGTTAGCTATATAAAAATAAAGATTATTATTATCCTTCTGTGTCTTCCTGTAATCTCATATAGCCTGGATGATGTTGAGATCAGGGCTCTGTGAGGCCGAATCATCCCTTCCTTGTTCCCCTTTATATTGATAATTGTTTTTAATGACATTGGCTGAATGTTTGGGTTTATTGTTCTGCTGCAGAATAAATTTGGAGCCAATCAGACACCTAAAATAGTAAAAAGGGCACACAAGTCAGCTATGATGCCGGTGATTGTGTAATGGTGTGGCAATGCATGGTTACCTGTAGGACTTGGAAAATTTACCAGGTCAATTGTTCTGCATTTTGTTATACGACATTAAAACAATGCAAAACACAAACGTAATTTTCACACCAGTTTTTCTCCTAACTTCAGCCTACCTAATACCATTATATAGTGCCAAGACTGCCATATAATATATTATGGCTAAATAATAGCCAATATCCAAATATTACCTTTTACCACAAGTATCCCACAAAATACTGCCATACAGTTAAATCTTATCACTTCAATGTCCAATAATAATAATATTCCCAAATTGGGGATAACACAAGATTATAGCACTTGCCCCCCAAAATGTTTCACCGTGTGTGCGTCGTTATCAGGGGATGGGACAATAGCCACATATATGGGGAAACAGTGCTATAATCTTGTTTGTCCGATTCTGCCAATAAGCGCTGATACCCCAGGGTGTCATCCTATCCATACTTGCAGACATACTTAAAGGATTAACATAAAAGGCAGATTAGGGACACAGCTTCCCGGCCACCAGCTTCTTGCTTTGTAGGGGGCAGTGCACTCCTGATGATTGACAGTTCGGACCAGTGGCTTGGTCGTGGCACTGGTCCAAACTAAGCGCTCTTCAGGCCGCTAGCAGAAATAGCCTTACCTATTCAGAATGGAAGAGCAGAGATATTGAGGCTGATTGACAAACTCTAGAGCACCATGAAAGCATAGGGCCTGCTAGCACTGCACACTCCTTACCTAGGAGACCCCGCTACTTTGAGACTGCAGAGTGGCCAGTAGCCTAGTCAGTAAGCTGTGTCCTACATAATTAAATATCCCTTCGTTCTTGAGAACTAGTATTTTTATATTTTTAACATGTAGTAGATTGGTAAAGTTGCGTGTTTTTGCCAAAAATTTTCAATTTTGACTGAATTACAACCTGAGACAACCCCTTTAATTGGACCAACAAACAGCTTGAAAATGGCGAGGCATTAAAACCCAAAGTAAATTAGGAAGTTGTAGAACTTTTTATTTATACAATTAATAACCTTTTTAAAACAGGAAGCTATTTTAAAAACTTTAGCTATGAGGGATACAAACTCATATGTATGGAGGGCAGAACTTCTAAAAAAAATACATCTAATTTTTTTTATTCTTTCGGAAATCCAAAAATAACACCTTGTTTTAAAAGGTCTTATATTACTTTAGACAATGGTCACATCTTTGGGAAATTGCCCAGGAGTTTTACTTCCTCGGCGATGTTCAAATGCAGGTAGTTTTATTCTGATCTGCAGGACTCAGCAGCTGCTGCTACACAATGAAAAAAAGCTGTGCAGTGCTGTTCCCTCATAACCGCCGGAGCTAATAGCACCTGATCAGTGTCAGACCCCTATGGATCTGATATTAATGACCTATATTGATGGTATATCCTTGATATCACCTGACAACCCTATTAAACAATTTTAGATACTTTATACTTTTTTCAGTGTCTACAACTGCAACTCAGCCCAATTCACTTGGCTTCTTTTCTAATCTCGCACAACACTTTTTTATATCAATGATATAAAAAACATTCATCTACCAAATAGTGCAATATGTAAAATTGGAATTTGAACTCCCATCATGTCTCAAGGAGGAGCTAAAATCCTAAAATTCTAAATATGGGACTGAGCTGTGATACCAGACATAGTCATTAAATTTTTTGGGAGGTGACAGCCTTTTAATGTGACTTCTTCATTGCTACTGATATAAAATATTATACTTTTCAAGGTACATGCCGCTGTAGAAATACCTGTAGTTACAAAAATGTACTGGACAACATTACAAATATCCCAGGCTCTGATGTGCGGCCAGTGAAGAACTGGAAAGATCCTACTGTTGTCGTCATAGACCTGTCTCTGTATACCATCATCAGCCTGGTGAGAATAGCTTTTTTTATTGGCTTGTTTGGTGATCAGATGCAAACTAATTACATTTTGGTGATGGAATGTTTAAACGACAAGAGCCCCTTCTACTAGGACTGGCTAATTGGTGGTCACTCATTTACAATCACCATGTGAAAATCCTTGATAAAGTCAGCAAAACATTACTTTAAAGGCTGGAGCAGATGACCGCATTTTCGGTCCGAGTGCCATCCAACAAAACATCAGATCACACTCGGACCAAATGTTATTCTATGGCACTGTGCATGTGTCCAATTTATTCCTCGGACCAAGCAGGTCCAGGGAAAAATTGTAGCATGCCCAAGTTGGATATGATATTGAGGTCGCACTCGACCATGCAAGTCAGCGAGTTGGTGGAAAACATCTGCCTTTTCTTGGATGATATCTAAGTGCAGTCAGATTTTCACAGACTGACAGAATTGAGAAGATGGAGAATTATTCTCTCCTTCTCCTCATCCAAGAGAATCAGGTCACTCTATGCTCACACTTCGATCAGAGTGTGTGGATGCTCTTGTGTATGGAAGCGTCAAGAGAGAAAGATTGGCTGAACTATTATTTGGATGACAGCTACCTATTGTGTATGGGGCCTCTGGAGCTGTCTGGGATTACATGGTAACAACACGCTCTAGTGATCTCAGAAAAAAATCAGTGCAGTTCTTACAATCTCAATAGAAAAGAGCTTGTAAGCACTGGGCATATTCAGTCACTGCTCCAAGACAGCAGTGGCGGTCGGTCTCCTTGGCATTGAGCAATAAAAAAAGAAAAAGTTAAGGATAGGAGGTGAATGGAAGCCGTTAAAAACTGCGAGATGTTGAGGAATGAGAATGATGTGATCTCTTTAAGATCCGCATTAATTTATCTGTAATTCTCTATATTTCAGGACACCAGCCTGCAGATCATGACCACATATGTCTGGTTTAACATGGTAAGAGATCACACTCTCAGTGACCATTATCACTGTATTCATCTGTAACTTGCCATATCTAGTACGTAGAGTTCACCAATACTGATCTAATGGTCCTCGCTATATGTCACACCTTGAATAAAATGTATATTATGGTATAAACTGTAGCATAATTAACAATAAATAAATAAAGTTGTGATGAGAAAGAAGTGCTTGATGCTCTTCATATGAAAAGTCCTTGAAAAGTTATGAAGATAACTTCTTTCCATATACCCTTGACATGTAGACATCATAGAGCAGGGTCTTCCACACTCAAGACATCCATCAATCACAGACTACCGTTAACCTACATTTCCTTTGTAGCAATCAGATGAGACTATTGCTCTAAAGAAACCTAATGTTACGGACTGACCTGGTTGGAGTAGTGATATTGCCACCACTAGGGGCAGCACCGGGCAGATAGCGCAGTCTGGAATAGCCAAGGAGTCAGTACATGATACACAGGAACAGCAATGTAGTTTGAAGGAATGAGCAGGAATCAGTCAAGGAGTCAAGGAAGTCAGGGGGTCGTTTACCAGGAGCAGAAGTGTTTGAAAGAATAAGCAGGAATCGTAGTAAAGGAAGCCAGAGGTTGTTTACCAGGAGCAGAAGTGTTTGAAAGAATAAGCAGGAATCGTAGTAAAGGAAGCCAGAGGTCGTTTACCAGGAGCAGCAGTGTATGAAGGAATAAGCAGGAATCGTAGTCAAGGAAGCCAGAGGTCGTTTAACAGGAGCAGCAGTGTACGAAGGAATAAGCAGGAATCGTAGTCAAGGAAGCCAGAGGTCGTTTAACAGGAGCAGCAGTGTACGAAGGAATAAGCAGGAATCGTAGTCAAGGAAGCCAGAGGTCGTTTAACAGGAGCAGCAGTGTATGAAGGAATAAGCAGGAATCGTAGTCAAGGAAGCCAGAGGTCGTTTAACAGGAGCAGCAGTGTACGAAGGAATAAGCAGGAATCGTAGTCAAGGAAGCCAGAGGTCGTTTAACAGGAGCAGCAGTGTATGAAGGAATAAGCAGGAATCGTAGTCAAGGAAGCCAGAGGTCGTTTACCAGGAGCAGCAGTGTATGAAGGAATAAGCAGGAATCGTAGTCAAGGAAGCCAGAGGTCGTTTAACAGGAGCAGCAGTGTATGAAGGAATAAGCAGGAATCGTAGTCAAGGAAGCCAGAGGTCGTTTACCAGGAGCAGCAGTGTATGAAGGAATAAGCAGGAATCGTAGTCAAGGAAGCCAGAGGTCGTTTAACAGGAGCAGCAGTGTATGAAGGAATAAGCAGGAATCGTAGTCAAGGAAGCCAGAGGTCGTTTACCAGAAGCAGCAGTGTATGAAGGAATAAGCAGGAATCGTAGTCAAGGAAGCCAGAGGTCGTTTAACAGGAGCAGCAGTGTATGAAGGAATAAGCAGGAATCGTAGTCAAGGAAGCCAGAGGTCGTTTAACAGGAGCAGCAGTGTATGAAGGAATAAGCAGGAATCGTAGTCAAGGAAGCCAGAGGTCGTTTACCAGGAGCAGTGTCGTTTGAAGGAATAACAGGTGGAAGGAAACTTGACTAAAGGCAGGTAGCTCAATAATCACACAAGGAACTGAGAGCAAGGCCAGGTTTAAATAGGATGTGCAATCAGAATGAACCAATCAGGAACTCAGGGTGGTAACCAACGGGAAACTCAAGGAGGAGACATCAACAACAACATAGGTACAAGTATTTGGATAAGCAAGGAACTGTCCAGCAAGTTCAATCGCTCAGAAGGAAGAGCTGCCTACTGGTGCACAGGAGCTGCTAGGTTCGAATCCTGTATGCTACTTTGGTGTCCTCCATGTTGCTTGGATAGCCACTAGCTAAGTTAGACCTTTTGATAGGTTTTTTTTGAACAGTGATTTTTAAAGGGGGGTTCGTGGACCAGGACTCTAAAGACAGGTCCCCAGGGTTTTATTTTCAGCTTAATAATTCCCTTTCATAATGCAACCAATGGATGCAACAACTCAATGGATGAAGATGATACTTTTTTTATGCTAGTTACGAGGTTGCATGGCTCACAGGATCCTCTGGGGCGTGTCTTTAGTTTGCGCTGCCTAATTACCCTGTGAGCCACATCTACTTAGAAAGATCATATAAGGCAGCACTATGTAAAGAAAAAAAAAAGCCCATTCTTTGGAACCTTATGGTAGATTTCAAAGAGAAAAAAATGGAATACTCAGAGGATCATTCGGAAACCAATAAGAGAAAAAAAAATGGCTACTTCTGAACTGGTGCCAGGCATTCTTTAAATCAGGGTTCCCCAACTCCAGTCCTCAAGGCCCACCAATGGATCATGTTTTCAGAATTTCCTTAGTATTGCTCAGGTGATAATTGCGTCACCTGTGCAATACAAAGGAAATCCTGAAAACATGACCTGTTGGTGGGCCTTGAGGACTGGAGTTGGAGAACCCTGCTTTAAATGATCGCCGATCATCTTGTATGTACAGTCGCTGTTCACTAGTCATTCAACCCCTTTCTGACCTCGGATGCAATAGTACATCCGAGGTCAGATCC
Source organism: Dendrobates tinctorius (assembly GCF_039654945.1). Classification (NCBI taxonomy): domain Eukaryota; kingdom Metazoa; phylum Chordata; class Amphibia; order Anura; family Dendrobatidae; genus Dendrobates; species Dendrobates tinctorius. The sequence continues at coordinate 3,851,794 of NW_027361677.1, forward strand.
CCCGCTTTGATGAGGGCTCTGGCGGGGAGCACGCATCAAAGCCAGGACATGTCAGCTGTTTTGAACAGCTGACATGTGCCTGCAATAGGCGCAGGTGGAATCACGATCCACCCGTGCCTATTAACTGTCAGAGACACCGCACTGAACTTGCTCACTGAGCCAGTGCGCGTGTCCTGAGTAAAGCGAAACAGTGCTCAAAGATACCTGTGGAGCGGGCAGCAACCGAATAGATGCGTACTTCAGAGCCGCAGGACCTGAAGCATGTGACTGCTAGAGGCGTGGCCTAAACTCCACAGAGCTAGGAGCTGCAAGACAATTCCTAGCAGAGTAACTGCGAGACAAAGTTACCAAGGGGCATAGACAAGGAGAATAGTCAGGACGTAGCCAATGAGTCATACACAGAGATAGCTGCAAGGTACCAGATGGGCGAGCAGAGAGTAGTCAGGTCACAGGCAATGAGTCATACACAGATAGCTGCAAGGTACAAGAGGGGCGAGCAGAGAGTAGTCAGGTCACAGGCAATGAGTCATACACAGATAACGCAGTACAAAAACAACAGGCAAACTCACAGCGGGAAACAGAATCGGGTCAGAACCATATAAACCAGCTATAGCAACAAACAGGCACACGGAGGTCAGCACACTAGGCCAAAGGCAAAAGTATAACTGGCAGGGATTGAAGCTACCCAGAGGTTTATGAAGCTCTCCCAGAACCAGAAAGAGGCCACAATCATTAACCCCAAGTGTGCAGGTCAAAACCTGCACAGAGCTCCAGACATTAACCCCCGGTGTGCAGCTCAAAAACCTGCACTGGGATCATGACATTAACTAGTTAAATGCCGCTGTCAAATGCTGCCGGGCCGGAAATAAGTGCATCGTTGACTCCCCATTACGTGATCGGGGGCAGCAATGAATTGGCATAACAACCAAAGGTCTCCTTGAGACCTCTATGGTTGTTGATGCCGGATTGCTATGAGCGCCACCCAGTGGTTGGCGCTCATAGTAATGCTGTCATTCTGCTATATAGAGGCGATCTAAGCATTGCCTCTATGTAGCAGAGCCGATCAAGCTATGGCAGCTTCTAGCCTCTTATGGAGGCTTTTGAAGCAGGCTAAAATTTAAAAAAAAATGTTTAAAATTATAAAAAAAAATATATATATAAAAGTTTAAAAACACCCCCCTTTTGCCCCATTCAAAATAAAACAAAAAAAAAATCACACATACACATATTCGGCATTGCCGCATTCAGAATCACCTGATCAATACAAAAAAAAAAAACGATTAACTTGATCGCTAAACAGCATAGCGGGAAAAAATATCAGAATTACGTTTATTTGGTCGTCGCGACATTGCATTAAAATGCAATAACGGGCGATCAATAGATCGTATCTGCACATAAATGGTATTCTTAAAAACGTCAGCTTAGCACGCAAAAAATAAGCCCCCACCCAACCCCAGATCACGAAAAATGAAGACGCTACTTGTATCGGAATATGGCACAATTTTTTCTTTAACAAACTTTGGAATTTATTTTCACCACTTAGATAAAAAAGAACCTAGACATGTTTGGTGTCTATGAACTTGTAATGACCTGGAGAATCATAATGGCAGGTCAGTTTTAGCATTTAGTGAACCTAGCAAAAAATCAAAACAAAAAATGTGTGAGATTGCACTTTTTTTTTGCAATTTCACGGCACTTGGAATTTTTTTCCCGTTTTCGAGTATATGACATGCTAAAACCAGTGATGTCTTTCAAAAGTACAACTCATCCCGCAAAAAATATGCCATGGCCATATTGCATATTGACGTAAATATAAAAAAAGTTATGGTCTGGAAAGAAGGAGAGCGAAAAACGAAAACTCAAAACCGAAAAAAGCTGGAGTCATTAAGGGGTTAAAGGCCACGATTTGCCATCTATACCCAGCATCACACTCCCACCAATCTGATATTGATGACCTAAACCAAGAAGTCGTCATAAATACACAAGTCCTGGATAAACCCTTTAACTGAATGAATTTTTATCTGATAATCTTATTGATATTCTGAACTACTGGTCACTTTATGGATTCCCAACTGTTCCTGACTCTTTAACCACAAAAGGCCCCAGCATGCTGATTAGAGTAAGGAGGGGAATCAGAGTATATTAAACCATACAAATAAATTTTATTGACAAAGTAACACACTATTAAAACAAGAACAAACAGAGTATCACTACCAAAGCAAGAATAAGATAGGGATCCTGAGTAAAGAATGTACAGCCACTGTGCATGTATATGTATGAAGAAAAATTAAATAGTCAATATATATTTACACTGTAACAAAGAAATGAAAAGAAAATAGGACTAACTCAGAAGCGTGATTGAATCTGACCAGCTACTCCTTTAGCCCAATACATGGTGATATCCTCATGTGAGGGAGTAGGTTTTAGAGCGTGACAAGGTACATGTGGCCCAACAAGATAAAGTGCATAAAGTGCTAAACATGAAGTATGTTAAGGTGTATATAGTGGGCAAGTACTTACTGAATTATCAAGTAAAAGGATCCCAGACTGCCACCCCTACGCGCATTTCGCCATGTCTTCATCAGGAGGGGACTAAGACATGGTGAAACATCTACTTTTAATAGTATTACTTTATGTTAATAAGATTTATTTGTATGGTTTAATATACGCTATGATTCCCCTCCTTGCTCTAATCAGCCTGCTGTGGCCTTTTGTGGTTACAGTTAGGTCCATATAAATTTGGACAGAGACAACATTTTTCTAATTTTGGTTCTAGACATTACCACAATGAATTTTAAACAAAACAATTCAGATGCAGTTGAAGTTCAGACTTTCAGCGTTCATTTGAGGGTATCCAAAATAAAATTGGATGAAGGGTTTAGGAGTTTCAGCTCCTTAACATGTGCCACCCTGTTTTTAAAGGGACCAAAAGTAATTGGACAGATTAAATAATTGTAAATAAAATGTTCATTTCTAGTACTTGGTTGAAAACCCTTTGTTGGCAATGACTGCCTGAAGTCTTGAACATCACCAGATGCCGTGTTTCCTCCTTTTTGATGCTCTGCCAGGCCTTCACTACGGTGGTTTTCAGTTGCTGTTTGTTTGTGGGCCGTTCTGTCTGAAGTTTAGTCTTTAACAAGTGAAATGCATGCTCAATTGGGTTGAGATCAGGTGACTGACTTGGCCATTCAAGAATATTCCACTTTGCTTTAATAAACTCCTGGGTTGCTTTGGCTTTATATTTTGGGTCATTGTCCATCTGTAGTATGAAATGACAACCAATCAGTTTGGCTGCATTTGGCTGGATCTGAGCACACAGTATGGCTCTGAATACCTCAGAATTCATTCGGCTGCTTCTGTCCTGTGTCACATCATCAATAAACACTAGTGACCCAGTGCCACTGGCAGCCATGCATGCCCAAGCCATCACACTGCCTCCGCCGTGTTCTACAGATGTTGTGGTATGCTTTGGATCATGAGCTGTACCACGCCTTCGCCATACTTTTCTCTTTCCATCATTCTGGTAGAGGTTGATCTTGGTTTCATCTGTCCAAAGAATGTTCTTCCAGAACTGTGCTGGCTTTTTAGATGTTTTTTAGCAAAGTCCAGTCTAGCCTTTTGATTCTTGATGCTTATGAGTGGCTTGCACCGTGCAGTGAACCCTCTGTATTTACTTTCATACAGTCTTCTCTTTATGGTAGATTTGGATATTGATACGCCTACCTCCTGGAGAGTGTTGGTCACTTGGTTGGCTGTTGTGAAGGGGTTTCTCTTCACCATGGAGATTATTCTGCGATCATCCACCACTGTTGTCTTCCGTGGGCGCCCAGGTCTTTTTGCATTGATGAGTTCACCAGTGCTTTCTTTCTTTCTCAGGATGTACCAAACTGTAGATTTTGCCACTCCTAATGTTGTAGCAATTTCTCAGATGGGTTTTTTCTGTTTTTGCAGCTTAAGGATGGCTTGTTTCACCTGCATGGAGAGCTCCTTTGACCGCATGTCTCCTTAACAGCAAAACCTTCCAAATGCAAGCACCACACCTCAAATCAACTCCAGACCTTTTATCTGCTTAATTGAGGATTACATAACGAAGGGATTGCCCACACCTGTCAGTGAAATAGCCTTGGAGCCAATTGTCCAATTACTTTTGGTCCCTTTAAAAACAGGGTGGCACATGTTAAGGAGCTGAAACTCCCAAACCCTTCATCCAATTTTAAAGTGGATACCCTCAAATGAAAGCTGAAAGTCTGAACTTCAACTGCATCCGAATTGTTTTGTTTAAAATTCATTGTGGTAATGTCTAGAACCAAAATTAGAAAAATGTTGTCTGTCCAAATATATATGGACCTAACTGTATATTGCTTGCTGAGTTTTTGACCTTCTACTAATCCCATTGAAATAGGGAAACCTTGGTGTTCCTGACTCTTGTTACTTTCTTGCCTTTCTATTTCCCACATTCCAAATATATTTGACTTATTTTGTAATTCGAGACTAGAGGCCAATTCATTATTTGTGTTGTATTTTTTGTCACTTGTCTTTTGGCATTTGTTAACAATTTTTGCAGCAAATTATTGAACGTGGCATATGTAATTCATGAATTTTGTGTAAATACAAAAATGCTCTTTATTTTGTGCTTAACTTTTACTTTTTTTTTTTTTTACAAAAAGTCAAATGTTCCACTAAAGTGTCTAAAATTGTAAGTAAAAATTCCAAATGAACATAAAATTACACCAGGGCAGGACTGGAGTACATTTAATGGAAAACAAAAATTAGCAAATATTTAAGAAAAAGTCGAAATTGATTAATCAGCCGAAAACATCTGGAAACTACAAACATCACCCATAATGACAAATGAAAAAACGAGGCACTAAAAACGAGGGAAAAAAGGTGCAAATGAAATAATGAATCTAGCCTTGTGTTTTCTATATTGTAAAAAAACAATGTTTAAAGCAAAAGAAAAGCTGCTACCTGGTGCCATTTATTATAGTGACATACAGTTACCATACTATGTTTGTATCACAGGAATGGAAGAACGAGTTTTTATCCTGGGAACCAGATGACTTCTGTGGCATTGAAAAAATGTTAATTCCTAATAATAATTTTTGGCTGCCGGATCTATACATCTATGAAATGTAAGTGTCATGCAAGAAATTGTTCAATTGCTAAAGGGCTTTTTTCAGACTTTGATATTGAGGGCTTAGCCTTAGGTCTTCTGCAGATTTTATCATGTCAGAGAATTGGGCCAATTATGAAAATGACACTCTGACCGAAATCTGATCAGAGTTTGATCAGAGTGTGATAATTGCATGATCCAATTGTCTCGGGTATGGAGAAGATGGAGAAAAAAATTTCTCCATCTTCCCCATTGTGTCACTGTGCTATCCGAGTGCAGTCCAATATTTCCCATGGACTCATTGACTCGCATAGCTGAGTGTAATCTGAATTATCGGACCAAACTCGGGCATTGCAGCAATTTTTTTCCGAGGACTGGTTCTGTCCGAGGAAAAAACGAATATGTGCACAGCACCATAGACTAACACTAGTTCGGGTATGATCCGATGTTTTGGTTTCCATAACTGCAATTACATGCAACAGTAAATTTTCAGGCAGTATTTTGCTGCAATGAAAAAAGTCACCGTGGTGGAAGTTTAACCCCACTGATTGACAATCCTGGTGTGGATCTGCCTCACATTGTCAGATTTAAGTGTCATGTGTGAACAACGGCCAATTTGTTTTACTGCCCATGTAATCCTAAAAGAAAGCACCCACTGGCTATACAGAAAAATTACTTTTCTGGTATAAAACTTTAGTGTGTTAATACCATGGGCAGCGTTCCTGCTACTACAGCTTGTTCCGTTCAATGGGGACGGAGATACAAGGAATCACATTAACAGCAACAACCACTGCAAAACGGCTGGTGATATTTGGGGTAAACATGTTCTATCATAAAGAATGGCCAACATCAATGTCCTGGAAAAGCCCTTTACATCTATTATGTGTAGAGAATGCAGGTGCAAATTCCGTCACTATAGGCAATCAGAACTTTGTCTCAACTGTATTGACTTACACAGTTGGCTATGCTTTCTAATACATCAGGTATCATAAAATCCCTGTCCCCCAGTTGCAGCATGTTTAAAAAAACCTGCTCCTTACGCATCCTCCCGGGGTTCGGCACCACTTCTCCACCGCTGCTCCTGGTGTCTGATACTATCTACAGCGTTGATGTCACTTCAAGACCACAGCGGCCAAACAATGAGGCTCTTACTGTCAACTTTGTAGGGGCAGCTGAGCTCTATAATTGGCTGCAGCACTGTCTCATGCTGTAATTCTTTCCTCGGACGGGCTCAGATCAAACTTGGACATGTGCGCAGCCCTATAAAATAACTTTGGTGCAAGTACGATGTTTTCTCGGATCACACTCGGACGGAAAATACGATGCTAGCCAGCTCTTACTCTAATGCTAATGTCCCGCACTTCGTTTTTTCAGGACGGAATCTGACAACAATTCTCCAGTTATCTTATACTACACCGTTTCCAGCGATGGCACAATAAAAAGTTCCATGCCGCTAAGAGTTATTAGTTCCTGCAATCTAGACATCTTCAAGTTCCCTTTTGATATCCAGACCTGTTCTTTGAGCTTTGGTCCTTATATCCATACAGGTATTTGATCTTCTTACATAAATCATGGCACAACGTGTTAACAGAAAATAGTATTCATGTCAAAGGTCTGCCATGTCCATTATAGTCTTTGGCTCTGTTCATTTGTTTGTATATTTTTGTGGACCAAGGGTCCACATTAACTAAAAAAGAGTGATCTGCATCTTGGATCAATAATGGACAAAACTCACTGGTCCAGTGAAAAATATGGACAGCATGCAGATACCGCCAGTGTTTCATCCATTTTTTTACTGTTTAGTAAGTAAAAATTAATTTTGTTAATTTTGCACAAATGGATGCCACATTGTAAAAATTGTCATACGGTTCAAAAAAGGATGAACATCAGATCTCAAACACTGATCAAAAATGGTCAGGTGACATTTCTAACACTTATCTATTTCTAATAAAAATTAGTGATGACCCTTTACAACAAAATAATCATTAGGATGTGCGCATGTTCATAAATCTGGTGTAAGTGCCCCTGGGGGACAGTCAGGTGCACGGTTCACACACTACACCAGTTGTGGCAAATTTTTTGCAGTGCTGTCTTGGAAATCATGTACGACGTCTTTCCTAGTATTTCACATGACTGAAATACTTCATCCAGAAGAGAAACTCAGATGACATCTACTATACAAGAGTAGCATAGCTTTCTGCTCACAGAACCTGACCACAGGTCACAAAGGCGCAGTGCCAAATAATGGGGAGGACTCATGAGGCACATGCACCTGGACGTCTATCTTCCAAAACCAGTTTATTACAGAAGAAAGCGAGTTTTTGACTCACTGCTTCACCATTTGCCTTGTAGGTAGTAGCTTTCTAGCTTGCATCCTACCACACAGGTTTGCACAATGTGATGACTTCATCAAGCCCACTAATGTGGATCTGCAGACAGTCATCACTGCTGATGTAGGAAAGTCAAAAGGTGTATGTAGCACCATATGAATGGAGTCTTCAGAAATAATATTGTCATTTATGTTGATTTGGGGGCTTTCCAAAATTTGATATTTTCTGAGTATGTTGCTATGATGGCACCCCATCAATTTTTTGCCTTTACCAACAGTGATCTAGCCTTCATAGGACATTTTAGTAAAGTGGTTTTTAGGCAGAAGTGCAGAGTCTAGGTCAATTGATTAAACATTTGATACACTGACGTCCAGTCCAACCCTGATAACTGCATACCACTTTTCTGCTAGATACAGAGGTGAAAGTGATTTATAGATTACCTGTCTCTTGCTCCAAAAAGTGAAATTAAATCCCCATGTAAAAATCTGAGCTCTCCCAATTCTGTTGCTCTTTTCAGTTTTGCTCTGCTTTGCTCTGTTGCAGAGATATTCACATTTGCTTCTTCTGGAGCGCAGCATGTGAAATCCCTGCTTGTAGTTCAACTGAGTTTTTCTTCAGTCTTCTCTGGAGGCATGTACTTTTACTACTCCCTCCCAATCATAGCTTGGCAGACACTGAGACTGATAGACTGCTGGATCAGCTGCTGAGCAGTGATTGGTAGCATCTGGGAAGGAGGGGTGAAAGCACACACCTTCCCAAGAAGACTGAGAAGAAATTCCCAGTTGGACTACAAGCAGAGATTTCACATACTGAGCTTCAGAAGAAGTAAATGTGAATATCTATTGCAATGGAGCAGCATAGCGCAAAATTGAAAACAGCAGCAGAATCAGGGAAGCTCAGGGATTTTAATAAGTTGTTAAACTTTTTCAAGCAAATGACAGGCTCATTTTAATAATTGATCATGAGATCTGATAATTTCACTTGGCAGTCGAGCTTTTTATTGAGTACTGAATGAGCAAAAAAAATCTTACATGGATCCCTCTGATGTGTTTCTTCTTAGTTAATGACATCATTATGGTGGCAAAATCCAATTCCACGCAGGTTTATGAAAATTCTTATGACATTTTCATCAGTAAAGGCGATTGGTTCTTATTAAACATCACTGTGGAAAACACAACATTTGATACTGAAAATGAAGTTTACAGCGAAGTTATATATAAGGTAAGAGACTTCTTGAAAGCTTCCTTGCACAATGGCCATGTCCCTCAGGAGCACAAGTGTCACAAGATGTATAAAGGTGTGATCTACCTCTAGTCTAAAGGCTCTCATACACACTAGATACTTGTAGATGATCTTTCCCCTGACTCCTCCATATACATAAACGCTCAGCTCGATCCAAGCTCTCCTATGGCAGTAACGTTTCTCCACACTAAACAAAAAGGATTAGCAAATGTTGGTGGAGAGTTGGGAGGCCCTCATACACATTGGACTGTGTGCAAATCCTGCCAATATCCACAGGTTAGGATGACTTAACAGAATATGTATTGGGGCCTTAAAGAGTAGCTGTCATTTTAATTTTCACTCTTTAAGTCAAAATTACACCTGAAAATAAGTAACTTTTTAACTTATTTAATCAGATACATTTTCTTCTTTCTCCATCTGGATTGATCTTTCACTCTCAGTTCATATGTAAAACCTGTAAAATGAGTAATCTATGAGATATTACATTACTGAGATAAGAGATGACAGTTGGTGCTCTTAAAATTCTATGGAAAGGGGGAGGAGCTAGAGGCAGAGACAGACATTCTGCTGCAAGTTCTCCTGAAACAGTTACAGTTTTCCATAGAACTTTATAAGTACCAACTGTCATCTCCCATCTTAGCCGTGGAAAAGACTGTATTCTCTAAATACAGATCTTGAGGGTGAACTAAAAGTTTTGAGAATAATTAATCAGTCCAGGAGGAGAAAGAAGCAAATTTCGCTAATAAGATATAATAGAAAGTTTCTTATTTTTACATGTACTATTAATTTATGAAACAACAACAAATATGTCCAGTGATCTGCCTCCTTTGTAAAAAGATATCCAGTGATCTTCATCTTTTATAACAAGATATCAAGTGATCTGCCTTCTTTCCATCAAGATATTTAGGGATCTACCTGCTTTGCAATAAGACATGCAGTGATCTGCCTCCTTTGTAACAAGACATGCAGTGATCTGCCTCCTTTGTAACAAGACATCCAGTGATCTGCCTCCTTTGTAACAAGACATCCAGTGATCTGCCTCCTTTGTAACAAGACATCCAGTGATCTGCCTCCTTTGTAACAAGACATCCAGTGATCTGCCTCCTTTGTAACAAGATATCCAGTGATCTGCCTCCTTTCCAACAAGATATCCAGTGATCTGCCTCCTTTGTAACAAGACATCCAGTGATCTGCCTCCTTTGTAACAAGACATCCAGTGATCTGCCTCTTTTGTAACAAGACATCCAGTGATCTGCCTCTTTTGTAACAAGACATCCAGTGATCTGCCTCCTTTGTAACCAGATATCTGAAGGATATGGGTTGCCAAATATCTGTGGTTTCCCCTGAAACTCCAGCAACAAAAGATTAAGCATTTTCAAATACAACATTATTGTTATTACGGGGCAATTGTTCTGTCCCCATAAAGATTGTGGATAGATCATGTCAATATTGATGGGATTTGCAAATAATAATCTTATGTATGTGCCTAGAATAATTTTATGGTATAACACTGTTGTTGGGGATGGGGATGCACAACATACCGTATTTCCTCTACCTTGATGCCAGCCCTAAAATCACCTGTTTACTGTGGTCCTTCTATCCAACTTGGCAATGATCATATTATTTCATTACATTTTCAAGCAGTATTTGGATTACGAGGTCATTACCTTTATTTTTATATTTCTTGTTAATTAAGTTTTCAATGTTATCTCATTTCCATAGATTTCTATAAAAAGAGCTCCTGTGGTTTACATCATAAACCTCATCATCCCGGCATGCTTCCTGGTCATACTGGACATCGCTAGTATGTTCATTGAAATAGGAACTGGAGAGAGACTAGGATTCAAAATAACCGTGGTGCTAGGGTTTTCTGTGCTTCTGCTGATTCTGAATAATATGCTCCCCACTTCAGATAATCCTCCGGTTCTAGGTATGTTTTCTGATTTTTTTTTTAAGTTATGGAACAAGTACTTTGTTGGGGTTGTTAAAGGGATTTACCAATGTAAGCTGGGAGTTGGGATACATTTATAGGTAATGGTATCTATGTACCTATCACAAACTGCATAATAGCACAGAGATTATGGGATTACCACAACAATGGTACAGATCTTGGCAGTTACACTTCAATAAAGAGGCACAAAGCTTGGTGGTTACATAACCATGCTGAAGCACAGAGCTTGATGGTTACAATATACTGAGGCACAGAGCTTGGTGGTTACCCAACAATACTGATGTACAGAACTTGCTGGTTGCACAATAGCAAAGAAGCACAGAGCTTGGTGGTTACACTACAATACTGACGCACAAAGCTTGGTGGTTACCCAACATTATCGAGGCACAGAGCTTGGTGGTTACACAGTAGTACTGAGGCACAGAACTTGGTGGTTACACAACAGTACTGATGCACACAGCTTGTTGGATACACAACAGTACTGATGCACACAGTTTGTTGGTTACACAACAGTACTGAGGCACAGAGCTTGGTGGTTATACAACAGTACTGAGGCACACAACTTGGTGGTTACACAACAGTACTGAGGCACACAGCTTGGTGGTTACACAACAGTACTGAGGCACAGATCTTGGTGGTTACACAACAGTACTGAGGCACACAGCTTGGTGGTTACACAACAGTACTGAGGCACACAGCTTGGTGGTTACACAACAGTACTGAGGCACACAGCTTGGTGGTTACACAACAGTACTGAGGCACACTGCTTGGTGGTTACAATACAGTACTGAAACAGTTTGTTGGTTACAAAAAAATATTGAAGCAAAGAGCTTGGTGGTTACACAACAATACTGAGGCGCAGAGCTTGGAGGTTACACAATGCAGAGGGACAGAGCTTGGTGGTAACACAACAATACTAATGTACAGAGCTTGATGGTTACACAACAATACTGTGGCACTAAGCTTGGGGGTCATGATGCAACAAAAACAATACCATTCTTGGCAACCATGCTTTTAAATCTCAAACATCCTACTTATTTCCCTGTACCTTCCCTGTTAGAGAAGATGCAGTAACTCATGAGGACATCAAACAAGCCCTGGGGGTTGATTACAGTATGTAAGGGCAGAATGCTCTAGGTGAAGAGCTGCGACCCAGACTAATCAGGATCATTTTCATTAGAAAAAACTTTAAATGCTTCACTTTCTTCAATATGGACAAGTTCCTAGTTCATATTAACACATGAAAATGCTCCTGAACCTAACTTGATCAGGAGTGATGCATTTTGATCAAAGAGTGCGGTTCAGGAGCATTTACTGTACATGTTTTAATCTGGACAAAATAAACTTTGGATTGTATTCAAGAAGCTGGAACATTTCAAGTTTTCGTTGTCTACTACGTCTAATCAGAACGGAGTTCCGTGTATCAGGGTGTAATGATCTGGGCTATCAAAGATGGAGAATATACAGATCTTTACTTTCTTATTTAATTTTACATACAGATTTACATGTTCTTTCTTGCGTTTTATCAGGTATTTTCTGCTGTGTGTGCCTTGCTGTCATGGTTGTCAGTATAATGGGATCTATTGCAACATCCTATATGTTAATGTTATCGGAAAACCAGCCAAATGTCCCAACTTGGATAAAAACCTGGATCATGAGACGTTTAGCACGAATTCTATTGTTCAAAGTAAAAGCCTCCAGACTAGATAAGCTGGATTCTTTGGAGTCTGCAGAAAAAGGTAAATTGCAAGATGAAAGTAGGTTTTCAATTAGATGCGTAACCTACAATAGTTTGAATGGGAAAGTTGTCAATCATTGTAGACAAACCTGAAAGTCAAAACTAGTCCTAGGATTGTCTGGATCACCATACCTCTCAGCCTTACTTGTGTGGAGACATAATACAACGCTTGTATGAACTTTTCTAACCACGTAAAACCATAATACACATGTGCTCTACAATAGACACGTTGGATTTACCTCCATATACTGATGCCATTTGTGGGAACCTTATGGTAGCACGTCATCTTCTAAAACCTCTATAGTATTAGGCCAGAGGGACTCCATGTGCCATCATACACCATCCATACACATGGCTCTGATATATGTACAGTGCTGTAAGGCCTCCATACACACACACAACTAAAGTTGACTGAATCCACTGATGTTGGCGCAATCGTCTGACAGCCAAATTGCATCGGGGCCAATCGACTGTTCCCCAACAGATGTTGAGAGACAGAAGGATCGGTCCGTTGGATCTTTCTGTTTCTGAAAAATAAGCTGCTGCCAGATAATTCAGGTGGAGATTTTCTTAGGGAACACAGGAGTGCCTAGCCAAGCCAACCATTCTTGTATATCTTGAGTCGGATAAAGTACTTGTTGGCCAAACCATCAACGATCGTACACTCAAAAATCTAATGTGTATAAGGGACTTGTACATTCTTGGCTTAACGTTCTCTATCTGGCCCTTTGTTAAAATATTTCAAGTTACCTATCTTCCTTTCTTACAGATAATAAAGATTACAAGAAAAATGGGACGTGCGTGTCAATTGAGATGACAAAAATGGACTCACAAAGGGATGTAAGAATTCCCGTGGAGGTGAAATTGCTAAAGAGATTATTGTTAGAAGTTCTCAAGATCCGCCAGGAAATGAAGCTCTCGAAGGATCAGGATGATGCCATGTCAGATTGGTTGTTTTCTGCAATGGTAGTTGACCGGCTTGTCCTTATCGTCTACTTGCTCATTGTAACTATCATGTTTGCAGTGGTTATCAAGGTCTGGGCTACATGATGGTTATCAACGCAGACAAAAAGAACATTTCGGTGACTTGTGAAGCCAGTATGGGTTTATGGACCAACAGTTGGCTATTAATCCTTACATTTATAGATCTATTTGGTGTAACATAGTTGTAACATAACCTGCTGCTAAATATTTATTACAAAATTATGTATTAAAATAATATTTTACATATACATCCAATTTTTATTGATTGTCAATGTGAGAGAAAAAGTTCCATGTAATTGTAAATTTCATAAAAAAGAGAATAATTCCTCTCAAGTAAGTGTGTGCCTCCTGAGAGGAGACTAATTTACGTCTTAAGGCCTCTATACACATCGGAAAAAAAGTGTTCCTTTTTCTGCATGATCGCTCAATTACACATGCTTTTTTGAGTACTGACCACAGGTTTTCAATAGGATTGAAATTGAAATCTGTGTTTTCTGTCCATGGATCCAAAATCTCAACGTTTTGTTCACCAAGTCACTTAGATGTCACTTTTGGCTTTTGACATGGCTTCCATCATGCTAGAGAAGCATTGTTCATCACCAAATTGCTCATGGATCATTCTAAGAAGTTACTTTTGGAAGATGTTAGATCCCATTCTTTATTCATGGACATGTACTTAGGTAACATTGTTAGTGATCCTCTCTATGGATGAAAAACCCCAAAGTATGAATGGTCTCAGAATGAGGGGCGTAACAATCACGGTCACAGAGGGTGCAGGAGGAGAGTCTGTTGACGCCAGTGATTATTTCACCTGGAAGTACGTCCAAGGATGCACATTCAACTTCAAACTCAACGTATTGTGGCTGAGAGACTCACGGACTCCGTGCACTGCAATATATGCCGATGGTCAATCAAAGGCCTGACTGCTGAAGCCGATGTGGCCGTCATGCGCCGGTTTGGATCTTCCCCAGCCATCGAAGAGAATGCCACACATTGTGGGAACAGAGAAACATAAAAAGAATTGCTTATTTATTTATAAAATGTGTTGGAGTGGAACAGCAAAACAGAGGACATTAAAACAGGAAGGGGACCAGGATGGGGGATATTATTATAGGGAGAACCCAGAATGTAGACATTATTACAGGAAGAGCCAAGGCTAGGGACATTACAGGAAGGAATTCAGGATGGGGGGGAGATTATTACAGGAAGGAGTCAAGATGAAGGACATTATTACAGGAAGAAGCCAGGATGGAGGACATTATTACAGGAAGGAGCCAGGATGGAGGATCTTATTACAGGAAGGAGCCAGGACAGAGGACATTATTACATGAAGAGGGCAGGATAGGAACATTATTAATTAATGGGGGACATTTACTACATGGGGGCGAAAACGTATGTCCTTAATGGATCTAGAATACTACAAGTGCCATTCATCAGGTGAATATTTTGTAGCGGGGCCTATCGGACTTTAGTTATGTAACTGCTTAGGATGCATTACTGTTAGTATGACACAGGACTCATGGTAGCACTCACTTTTTCTTCTCCAGACAATCATTCTTCCAGATGTCCCAGTCTGAAGTAGGCTTCATCAGAGAAAATACCGTTACTTCAGTACTCTTCAGTCCAGTCTCTCAACACCCTGAAAAGTTATTTTCAGAAGTGTTTACTTTACGTTACTTTATTAGCTGCTTGCCAAGCCTTGACCAACATTTATTGTGCACGCATCCTACTGTAATTATTAGGACTGATGTGCAATTTCGACAGGGTGGTATTGTACCAGTCATTATACCATCTGGATTCAAGGAAACTCACAGGAAATATCAACTTCTCTAAACCATTTTTCTTACTCTTGGAAATGAAAGAGCCTCAATTAGAAAAAAAGTAACAAAATTAGAGATATAAGATGAATACAATGCCTTGAAAAATAATTCATACCCCATTAACTTTTCCAAATTTTTTTCACATTAGACCCACAAACTTAAATGTATTTTATTGGGATTTTATGTGATATACCAACATTAAGTAGCAAGTATTTGTGAAGTGTAAAGGAAATGATACACGCTTTTCTAATGATTTTAAAAATATAAATCTGAAAATTGTGACATGCATTTCTAACCAGCACCCTGTAGTCTGATACCCCTAAATTAACTCCTCAATGATTAATTGCCTCCATAAGTCACATAATTAGTAACTTAAGTCCACCTGTGTGTAATTTATACTCAATGTAACTTCAGCTGTTCTGTGAAGGCCTCAGAGGTTTGTGTGAGAACATTAAGGATGAAACAGCATCATGAAAACCAAGGAGCACACCAGTCAGGTAAGGAATAAAGTTATGGAGAAGCATAAAGCAGGGTTAGGCTATAAAAAATACCCCAAGCTCTGAACTTCTCATGTGGCACTGGTCAATGCATCATACAAAAATGGACGGAGTGTGGCACATCTGCAAACCTACCAAGACATGGCTGTCCACCTAAACTAGTATACAAGTAATAAAACAAACTGACGGCACATCTAGAACTAGTCTGAATAGGTGCATACCAAAAGGCAACTTACATATTAAATAGAAAATGGCAGCACACCAAATATGAAATATGTGAAATACGAATAGCAAAATGGCTTTAGTAATACATTTCATAATGGCTTTTACAAGGCATATCAAATATGAAATAAGTGAAATATGAATAGCATAATGGCTTTTGCAATCTTGAAAAACATATGAGATACTTAGCACAAAATTTGGCCAAAAGATGTGAGCCCATTCACCAGCGACAAGGTGATCTCAGATTGAATGGGTCCCTATACTGACTGCCTGGTGTGAACTGACCTCTGGCTAGTAACATGATAAAGCCTGTATATATAGGACGATAGGAACCAAACATGTGATTGAATGCGATTAAAATCACCACTGGATGAAGGGCGGAGTGCTCAGTCAGAAAAATAGTATACAAGTAATAAAACAAACTGACGGCACATCTAGAACTAGTCTGAATAGGTGCATACCAAAAGGCAACTTACATATTAAATAGAAAATGGCAGCACACCAAATATGAAATATGTGAAATACGAATAGCAAAATGGCTTTAGTAATACATTTCATAATGGCTTTTATAAGGCATATCAAATATGAAATAAGTGAAATATGAATAGCATAATGGCTTTTGCAATCTAGAAAAACATATGAGATACTTAGCACAAAATTTGGCCAAAAGATGTGAGCCCATTCACCAGCGACAAGGTGATCTCAGATTGAATGGGTCCCTATACTGACTGCCTGGTGTGAACTGACCTCTGGCTAGTAACATGATAAAGCCTGTATATATAGGACGATAGGAACCAAACATGTGATTGAATGCGATTAAAATCACCACCACTTAAGTATCTCATATGTTTTTCAAGATTGCAAAAGCCATTATGCTATTCATATTTCACTTATTTCATATTTGATATGCCTTATAAAAGCCATTATGAAATGTATTACTAAAGCCATTTTGCTATTCGTATTTCACATATTTCATATTTGGTGTGCTGCCATTTTCTATTTAATATGTAAGTTGCCTTTTGGTATGCACCTATTCAGACTAGTTCTAGATGTGCCGTCAGTTTGTTTTATTACTTGTATACTATTTTTCTGACTGAGCACTCCGCCCTTCATCCAGTGGTGATTTTAATCGCATTCAATCACATGTTTGGTTCCTATCGTCCTATATATACAGGCTTTATCATGTTACTAGCCAGAGGTCAGTTCACACCAGGCAGTCAGTATAGGGACCCATTCAATCTGAGATCACCTTGTCGCTGGTGAATGGGCTCACATCTTTTGGCCAAATTTTGTGCTAAGTATCTCATATGTTTTTCAAGATTGCAAAAGCCATTATGCTATTCATATTTCACTTATTTCATATTTGATATGCCTTATAAAAGCCACTATGAAATGTATTACTAAAGCCATTTTGCTATTCGTATTTCACATATTTCATATTTGGTGTGCTGCCATTTTCTATTTAATATGTCCACCTAAACTGACATCTCAAGCAAGAAGAGTACTAAGTAGAGAAGCAACCAAGGGGTCCATGATCACTTTTTAGGAGCTGTAGAGATCCACAGATTAGGTGGGAGAATCTGTCCACAGGACAACTATTAGTCGTATACGCCACAAATCTGGCCTTTAAGGAACAGTGGCAAGAAGAAAATAATTTTTGAAAGCATGTCATAAGAAGTCCCATTTACAGTTTGAAAAAAATATGGAGGTGACACAGCCAGCATGTGGAATAGGTGCTTTGATCCGATGAGACCAAAGTAGAACATTTTGGGCTAAATGCAAAATGTTATGTTTTGCAAAAAAAAAACTAACACTGCACAGCACCCTGAAAACACCACCCCCACCATCAAACATGGTGGTGGAAGCATCATGCTGTGGGGATGGTTTTCTTCAGCAGGGAGAGGCAAGCTGTTCAGAGTTGATTGGATGATGGATGGAGCTAAATATAGGGTAATCCTGGAGAAAAATCTGTTAGAGGCTGCGAAAGACTTGAGATTAGGATGTACTGTAGGCTGACTGTTGTGAGTTCATTTTCCACTTCACCGTTGATGTCTGATGAACTCCCTCTGCTGGTGAAGAGAGGTAGTGAAATTGATTGGGTTGAGAAGAACCTGTCATCTGAACAGGTGGAGCCTGATTGGACACCCGGAATCACTGAGTGGATATAAGGCAGCCGACGCCCTACAGGGGTGCTGGTGATCCTTTCTGCTCTGAGCTCTTGCAACCAGTTAGTCCTGTCTACTGAAAGCTAAGTTTATGCTCTTTTATTTTTCCATGAGATTTTGTCTGTTTGCTTCATGTTTTGTGTTCAGCCTGCCTTTGTTGGGACGGGCTGAGCTCCATTTTTGTCTCTGATCAGTTTATCTCTTTGCTCTGTTTTCATAATATACCTGAGTGCTGATATAGTGATATTGAAGTCTAGCCACTTCAGGGCCTTTTTCCCTATCAGACGGTTGGGACATTTTTGGTAGGGTTTTTTGCGGATTGCAGCCAGCATCTTTTCTGTCCTTTCCTATTTAGTTAGTTGGGCCCCATCGTTTGCTCAACCTGTCTTTCTGTCTGTGTTTGTGTTTTCATCTGCTTTTCACCGACAATACATGTTGGGGGCTGTCTATTGCTTTGGGGTCTGCTCTGGGGCACTTTAGATTTCCCCTTTCTTTCTTTAGGCTTATTTAGTTCTCCGACTATGAACGAGGGGTCTAGGGCACAGTAGGAACCCCCCACGGCTACTGTTAGTTGTGGTGAATAGGATCAGGGGTCTGCAATCCGATAGCTACCAACCTCTCCGGTTTTCTGGACTTCGCTTGTATTTTTGTTTTTTCCTCCTTCGGTGACTCATTCATAACAGAATCACCAGCCATACCGCAGATTCTAGGGTACTCAATAGCAGGAAAGAATTGTAAAAAAAAAAAAAAAAAAAAAGGGAAAGAAAAAAAAGGTGTCAGAATTTTTTTTTTTGTGCGTGTATATTTTTTCCTCTATGTCTTTGAGGCCGTAGCGGGAATTTTTTCTTCTCAATGGAGATGAAGCAATTGTCTGATCGTGTGGAGCAGCTCGCTGCTGAAGTGCGGGGAATTTCCGCCTATCTTGCTCATTCACATGTTGCTGAGCCAAAGATCCCTACTCCTTATGAATTTTTTGGGGATCGGTCTAAATTTTTGAACTTTAAGAATAATTGTAAATTATTTTTTGCCTTGAAGCCTAACTCATCGGGGAGCTCCGCACAGCAGGTTAAAATTGTCATCTCCTTGCTGCGCGGCGATCCTCAGGATTGGGCGTTTTCCTTGAAACCTGATGATCCTATTCTAACTAATGTGAACACATTTTTTCAAGCCTTGGGGCTGTTGTACGATGAACCTAATGCTTTTGATCAGACTGAAAAGGCCCTGTTGGCATTGAGCCAGGGTCAGGATTCTGCAGAGTTGTACTGTCAAAAATTCCAAAAGTGGGCGGTCCTTACTACCTGGAATGATGGTGCCTTGGCAGCTCTCTTTCGGAAGGGTTTGTCAGAAACCATAAAAGATACTATGGTGGGATTTCCTGTTCCCTCTGGTCTTGACGATTCTATGTCATTAGTCATTCAGGTTGATCGGCGTTTGCATGAACGCAAAACTGCACGAGAGGTGTTGCCACCTGTTGAATAAATGTCTGAACCTATGCAATGTGATAGAGTTTTGTCTAGGGCGCAACGTCAGGAGTTCAGAAGGCGTAATAAGCTGTGTTTTTTCTGTGGAGATGCCTTGCATATTATTTCTGTCTGCCCTAAACGAGAGAAATGTTTTGCACACACATTTGCTGTGGGTGGTGTTCAACCTAAGTTTCTTCTGGCAATTACTCTGATCTGCTCCCTGTCCACATTTTCCGCTAAGGCTTTTGTGGATTCGGGAGCAGCTCTGAACCTGATGGACTTGGATTTTGCTAAACGTTGTGGATTTCCTATGACACCTCTGCGGACGCCTATCCCTTTGAGGGGTATTGATGCTACTCCTTTGGCGAAGAATAAACCTCAGTTTTGGACCCAGGTGGTAATGCGGGTCGCCCCAGACCATCAAGAAAATTGCAGATTTTTGGTGTTGCATAATCTGCATGATACCATTGTTCTGGGGTTTCCCTGATTGCAAATCCATAATCCAGTTTTGGATTGGAAATCTGTGTCTGTGGTGAGTTGGGGTTGTCGGTGTGCCCTTAGTGACGCTCCTGTTTTCTCCATCTCTCCCCAGTCGCATGATGTTCCTGACTATTTGGCTGATTTTTATGATGTATTTAGTGAGAATGAGTCTGCGTCTTTGCCTCCTCATAGGAGTTATGACTGTGCAATTGAGCTGAGCCCTGGGTGTAAATTTCCCAAGGGTCGACTTTTCAATTTATCTGTACCCGAGCACGAGGCTATGCGATCCTATATTAAGGAGTCGTTGGAGAAGGGTCATATTAGACCATCCTCTTCACCCTTAGGTGCTGGGTTTTTTTCGTGGCCAAGAAGGATGGTTCATTAAGGCCTTGTATTGACTATCGTTCCCTCAACAAAATTACTGTTAAATATCAGTATCCGTTACCCCTGATTTTGGATCTATTCTCTAGGGTTAAAGGTGCTTGCTGGTTTACCAAGCTTGACCTCAGGGGGGCGTATAATCTTATTCGCATTAAGCATGGGGATGAATGGAAGATGTCGTTTAATACTCCAGAGGGACATTTTGAGTACCTGGTGATGCCTTTTGGGCTCACTAATGCCCCTTCTGTCTTCCAGTGCTTCATGAATGATATTTTCCGAGACTTTGTGGATAAATTTTTGACCATCTATCTGGATGATATTTTGATCTTTTCCAAGGATTGGGACTCTCATGTGGAACATGTTCGGACTGTGTTCCGGATTTTGAGGGAGAATTCCCTGTATGTCAAGGGATCGAAATGCCTTTTTGGGGTGCAGAGGATTTCATTTTTGGGCTTTATTTTGTCTCCGTCAACTATTGAAATGGACCCGGCCAAGGTACAGGCCATTTATGATTGGGTTCAGCCCACTTCTTTGAAGGCCCTCCAGAAGTTTTTGGGTTTTGCTAATTTTTATCGTAAATTTATAGCTAATTTTTCTGGTATTGCCAAACCATTGACTGATTTGACTAAGAAAGGTGCTGATGTGCTGAATTGATCTCCAGAGGCTGTTTCTTCCTTTCAGGAGCTGAAGTGAAGGTTCACTTCTGCTCCGGTTTTGCGGCAACCTGATGTCTCACTCCCGTTTCAGGTAGAGGTGGACGCTTCTGAGATTGATGCAGGAGCTGTTTTGTCCCAAAAAGATCCGGTAACATCTAAAATGAATCCCTGTGCTTTCTTTTCCCGAAAGTTCTCCCCATCTGAACGTAACTATGATGTGGGGAATCGGGAACTGTTAGCCATGAAATGGGCATATGAGGAGTGGAGACATTGGTTGGAGGGAGCTAGACATCAAGTTGTGGTCCTTACTGACCACAAGAATTTGATTTACCTGGAGTCGGCCAAACGCTTGAATCCTAGACAGGCTAGGTGGGCCTTGTTTTTCACACGTTTTGATTTTGTGGTCTCTTTTCTTCCAGGCACTAAGCATGTCAAGGCAGATGCCCTCTCTAGGAGTTTCTTTGCTGATTCTCCTGTTGTGACCAAGCCTGCTACCATCTTAGGTGAGGGGGTAGTTCTTTCTGCCATCTCGCCCGATTTGAGACGTGCTCTGGAAGAGTTTCAGGAGGACAAACCTGAGCGTTGTCTCATTGGACAATTGTATGTTCCTGACCAGTGGAGGAAGAGAGTGATGTCTGAAGTTCATTGCTCTGCATTGGCTGGTCATCCAGGTATTTTTGGTACTAGAGATTTGGTGAGTCGGTCTTTTTGGTGGCCCGCCTTGTCTCGTGATGTCAGGAGTTTTGTGCAGTCCTGTGGGACTTGCTCCCGGTCTAAACCTTGTTCTCGCTCTAGTGGGCTGCTGATGCCTTTGCCGGTGCCCAGGAGGCCATGGACCCATATTTCAATGGATTTTATCTCTGATATACCTGTCTCTCAGAGAATGACTTATTTGGGTGATTTGTGATAGATTCTCTAAGATGGTCCATCTTGTACCACTCCTTAAGTTGCCATCTTCCTCAGTTGGTGCCCTTGTTTTTGCAACAGGTGGTTCGCTTGCACGGGATTCCTGAGAACATTGTATCTGACAGAGGAGTTCAGTTTATTTCTAGATTTTGGAGGACTTTCTGTTCCAAGCTGGGAATTCAGTTGTCCTTCTCCTCTGCGTTTCACCCTCAGACCAATGGGCAGACGGAGAGAACAAACCAGACTTTGGAGTCGTATTTGAGATGTTTTATTTCTGCTGATCAGGATGATTGGGTTTCATTTTTGCCCTTGGCCGAATTTGCTTTAAGTAATAGAGCTAGTTCTGCCACTTTGATGTCACCTTTTTTTTGTAACTTTGGGTTTCATCCTCGATTCTCTTCAGGGCAGGTGGAGTCTTCTGCCTGCCCAGGTGTTGACACTGTGGTGGAGAGAATGCACCAGATCTGGGACCAAGTGGTGGATAAGTTGTCTCTCTCCCAGGAAAAGGCCCAGCGGTTTTCCAACCGTCATAGGACCATTGGTCCCCAGTTTAAGGTGGGTGATATGGTTTGGTTGTCAAAGAATATCTCTATGAAGGTGGCTTCTCCAAAGTTTAAACCTAGATTTATTGGACCTTACAAGATTTTTGAGATTCTTAATCCTGTCTCTTTTCGATTGGCTCTTCCTGTTACATTCAAGATCCATAACGTGTTTCATAAGTCTCTGTTAAAGAGGTTTGTTGAGCCAGTAGTTCCTGTGGTGGCACCTCCTGACCCTGTATTGGTGGAAGGTAATGTGGAATATGAGGTTGAGAAGATACTGGATTCTCGCCTGGCTAGACGGAGACTCCAGTATTTGGCTAAATGGAAGGGTTATGGCCAGGAGGATAATTCTTGGGTCCCTGCATCCGATATTCATGCCGAAAGATTGGTTCGTGCTTTTCATCGGGCCCATTCTGATCGTCCTGGTGGCGTGGATGAGGGTTCGGTGACCCCTCCTCAAGGGGGAGGTACTGTTGTGAGTTCATTTTCCCCTTCACCGTTGATGTCTGATGAACTCCCTCTGCTGGTGAAGAGAGGTAGTGAAATTGATTGGGTTGAGAAGAACCTGTCATCTGAACAGGTGGAGCCTGATTGGACACCCGGAATCACTGAGTGGATATAAGGCAGCCGACGCCCTACAGGGGTGCTGGTGATCCTTTCTGCTCTGAGCTCTTGCAACCAGTTAGTCCTGTCTACTGAAAGCTAAGTTTATGCTCTCTTATTTTTCCATGAGATTTTGTCTGTTTGCTTCATGTTTTGTGTTCAGCCTGCCTTTGTTGGGACGGGCTGAGCTCCATTTTTGTCTCTGATCAGTTTATCTCTTTGCTCTGTTTTCAGAATATACCTGAGTGCTGATATAGTGATTTTGAAGTCTAGCGACTTCAGGGCCTTTTTCGCCATCAGACGGTTGGGACATTTTTGGTAGGGTTTTTTGCGGATTGCAGCCAGCATCTTTTCTGTCCTTTCCTATTTAGTTAGTTGGGCCCCATCGTTTGCTCAACCTGTCTTTCTGGCTGTGTTTGTGTTTTCATCTGCTTTTCACCGACAATACATGTTGGGGGCTGTCTATTGCTTTGGGGTCTGCTCTGGGGCACTTTAGATTTCCCCTTACTTTCTTTAGGCTTATTTAGTTCTCCGGCTGTGAACGAGGGGTCTAGGGCACCGTAGGAACCCCCCCCGGCTACTGTTAGTTGTGGTGAATAGGATCAGGGGTCTGCAATCCGATAGCTACCAACCTCTCCAGTTTTCTGGACTTAGCTTGTATTTTTGTTTTTTCCTCCTTCGGTGACTCATTCATAACAGCTGACCTTCCAGCAGGACAACAACCCTAAACATACTGCCAGAACTGCAATGGATTATTTAGGTCAAAACATATGCATGTGTGAATGGTACGATCACGGTCCAGACCAAAATCGCATTGAGAATCTGTGGCAAGACTGGAAAATTTCTGTTCACAGATGCATCTATTCAAATTCAATCTCACTGAGCTCTAGATGGTTTTCAAAGAATAATGGCCAAAAATTTCAGTCTCTAGATGTACAAAGCTGGTAGAGACAGACCCCAAAAGACTTACAGCAGTAACAATTTTCAGATTTAAACAGTACAGACCAAAAGTTTGGACACACCTTCTCATTCAAAGAGTTTTCTTTATTTTCATGACTATGAAAATTGTAGATTCACTCTGAAGGCATCAAAGCTATGAATTAACACATGTGGAATTATATAATTACAAAAAAGTGTGAAACAACTGAAAATATGTCATATATTCTAGGTTCTTCAAAGTAGCCACCTTTTGCTTTGATTACTGCTTTGCACACTCTTGGCATTTTCTTGATGAGCTTCAAGAGGTAGTCACCGGAAATGGTCTTCCAACAGTCTTGAAGGAGTTCCCAGAGATACTTAGCACTTGTTGGCCCTTTTGCCTTCACTCTGCGGTCCAGCTCACCCCAAACCATCTCGATTGGGTTCAGGTCTGGTGACTGTGGAGGCCAGGTCATCTGGCATAGCACCCCATCACTCTCCTTCTTGGTCAAATAGCCCTTACACAGCCGGGAGGTGTGTTTGGGGTCATTGTCCTGTTGAAAAATAAATGATGGTCCAACTAAACGCAAACTGGATGGAATAGCATGCCACTGCAAGATGCTGTGGTAGCCATGCTGGTTCAGTATGCCTTCAATTTTGAATAAACCCCCAACAATGTCACCAACAAAGCACCCCCACACCATCACACCTCCTCCTCCATGCTTCACGGTGGGAACCAGGCATGTAGGGTCCATCCATTCACCTTTTCTGCGTCACACAAAGACACGGTGGTTGGAACCAAAGATCTCAAATTTGGACTCATCAGACCAAAGCACGGATTTCCACTGGTCTAATGTCCATTCCTTGTATTCTTTAGCCCAAACAAGTCTCTTCTGCTTGTTGCCTGTCCTTAGCAGTGGTTTCCTAGCAGCTATTTTACCATGAAGGCCTGCTGCACAATGTCTCCTAACAGTTGTTGTAGAGATGTGTCTGCTGCTAGAACTCTGTGTGGCATTGACCTGGTCTCTAATCTGAGCTGCTGTTAACTAGCGAATTCTGAGGCTGGTGATTCGGATGAACTTATCCTCCGCAGCATAGGTGACTCTTGGTCTTCCTTTCCTGGGGCGGTCCTCATGTGAGCCAGTTTCTTTGTAGCGCTTGATGGTTTTTACCACTGCACTTGGGGACACTTTCAAAGTTTTCCCAACTTTTCGGACTGACTGACCTTCATTTCTTAAAGTAATGATGGCCACTCGTTTTTCTTTACTTAGCTGCTTTTTTCTTGCCATAATACAAATTCTAACAGTCTATTCAGTTGGACTATCAGCTGTGTATCCACCAGACTTCTGCACAACACAATTGATGGTCCCAACCTCATTTATAAGGCAAGAAATCCCACTTATTAAACCTGACAGGGCACACCTGTGAAGTGAAAACCATTTCCGGTGACTATCTCTTGAAGCTCATCAAGAGAATGCCAAGAGTGTGCAAAGCAGTAATCAAAGTAAAAGGTGGCTACTTTGAAGAACCTAGAATATAAGACATATTTTCAGTTGTTTCACACTTTTTTGTTAATTATATAATTCCACATGTGTTAATTCATAGTTTTGATGCCTTCAGAGTGAATCTACAATTTTCATAGTCATGAAAATAAAGAAAACTCTTTGAATGAGAAGATGTGTCCAAACTTTTGGTCTGTACTGTATATTTAAAATAACTAGAAAACTATGCATCATTACACTTCACAAATACTGACTACTTTGTGTTGGTATATCACAACAAATCCAAATAAAATACATTTATGCTTGTGGTTGTAATGTTGTAATGTGAAAAACACTTGGAAAGTTCATGGGGTATGAATACTTTTTTAATACACTGTAGATCTAAACCACACAGGCATACATTACCTAGCTTTATCAAAGGCTTGGAAATTCCTTCTATCTTTGGGTTTCGTGGAGAAAATGGGGTACTGATTTTGCACTATTGGCACAAGACATCCATGGATATAGAGATGTTATGTTAGAAGGCTCAGGCAATGATGATTCACCTGCCTCGGAGGGGAAACACCAATGATAACAGTACAGGCAGGTTTCCTTGATATACCTGCTTGCTCCGTCACTTTTTACCTACGTATTCTTTCTGAGCCTGGAGCAAAGTTTAATTCTTCAGAAATCCACCTGTACAAAGAATATTCCCCCGCCTGTCCTCCACATACTGCTGTGTAGTATGTATACACATACTGTTCCTGCCAGATGTGACGTTGTACTGTAACACAAAAATTTACGTTTCTTAGAACTAAGTCGGTTAAGCACAAATTTTATTTCTTAGCCTCAATAATACTTAAAACTAAATTGGAGACACCATCTTTTATTTCATATTACGAGTGAGAGAGGAGCAAAGAGAAGATGATCCTGAACTATGAATTTCCTAATATGGTTTACAAAAATGGGTTTTCTAAATTACACAACTCCTTTAAATTGAACCTGTCATGTTGAAATTGGTCTCAAGTTAAAATTGCTGGAGTTTGTATATAGTTTGTATACAGTTTGAACAGTACATGAATCAGTGCACGGTCCCTGTATACATGAGTCCAGTGGGTGGTCCTGCTCAGTGATTCACTGTCTTTGTTGTGTGACTGTGCATATAGAGATCGTTGTCAATCATCACTAATAGGACCGCCCATAGGCTTATCTAGAGGGGGCAGGTGGGCACTGGGGCGCAATTGGGCCACCTGATGCAGCGATCCAAGGTTTCCCACGCCGGCTCCATTTTTCTGCCCTCTGGACTGGGAGTCGGACGTTCTGAGCTGACTGTTACTTTGCAATTTGAAGGTGCAACGCGCCAGCTCTCAGTGATCAATTGTACTCATGTCTTTCAGACAGACACTAGTTCAATTGAAACTCTGGCCACCGAGTACGGGCAACACCAGCAGCATGATCAGGTCACTCGCTGGTACTGTAGAGGAGCATACAATGATAGTGGTAATTGCTGCAATGAAGCTGAAGATAAGGATGATTTAGTGTAGCAGGGATGGGAGGAAAAATAGGATTTGAGGACCCGGTTTGGGGGGAGAAGAAATTACGTTTGAAACAGTTTTCGGGGGAGAAGTAATAAGATTTGATGGCACATTTTGGGGTAGGGAGAAGTAATATGATTTGAGGACACAGTTTAGGGTGATTTGTGGACATACTTTGGGGAACGAGGAAGGGATGCATGTGGACACAATATGAGGAGGATGCGGGAGAAGTTTGAGGACACAGTATGAGGAGTAAGGAGGAGATGGGGGCATGTATGAGGAAACAGTATGAGGGGGCAAGGATGCAGATACAGCATGAGGAGGAAGTGGGAATGTATGTGGACACAGAATGGGGAGCAAGAGAGGGGATGGGTGCAGACAGTATGGTGAGTAGGGTCATGGGTGCGGACACAGTATGAGGAGTGAGAGGAAGAATGTATGTGGAAACACTATAGGAAGCGAGGATGATGGGATGGGTGCAGACACAGTATGAGGAGTCAGGGGATGTGTGAGAAGGCAGTATGGAGAGCGAGGGGGTAAATATGTGAGGAGACAGTATGGTTAGCAGTAGGGATGTGAGAGGAGACAGTATGAGGAGGGAGGGGGAAATGTGTGAGGGGAGAGAAAAGTGTGAGTGGGCACATAATAGAAACTGAGTAGTGTGGGTTGGTAGTATGGGGGGGACAGTGTAAGGGTGCAGCCATGAGGGGACAGTATGCCAAGGAGGGAGAATGTGATGAAGGGGCACAGTATAGAGACTGAGCCTTATAGAGGGGACACTGTTGTGAACTCATTTTCTGGTCTGCCTCTGGTTTCTGGTGAGGGAGCTGGTTGTGCAGAGGAGTTGTGAGTTCTCTTTCCGGGTTCCCTCTGGTGGTGGCAGGAGGTAATGAAGCTGATCTAATAGAGACCTGCCACCTGATAATGAGGATGAGGATTGGACATCTGGAGTCTCAGACTAGATTTAAGACAGCCGACTCCCTATTCCCATGCTGGTGATTTTTTCCTGCCTCCAGAGGTCTTAGTTTCCAGATCAGTTCCTGTCTTCTCAAGCTAAGTGTTCTCTGCTAATGTTCACATTTGTTTTGGTTTGGTCTATTCAGTTTTTCGTGTGGTCAGCCAGCCCCGGCTGGGGCTGTGCTGAATTTCCATTCTTATGTCACTGTATGTGCTAGTTTGCTTTTTGTCCCTTATTAGATTGGCCTCTTTTTGCTCTGTTCTCAGAATATGCCAGAGTGCTGATATAGTAGGAGAAGTCTAGTGACTTCAGGGGGTTTTTGCTATCAGAAGTGTTGGACATTTTTGCAGGGTTTTTTGGCGTGATTGCAGACAGTATCTTTCCTTTCCTGTCCTTTCTAGCTAGTGTGGGCCCCATCGTTTGCTCAGCCTATTTTCCTACCTGTGTTTGTGCTTTCATCTTGTCTCACCGTCAATACATGTGTGGGGCTGTCTATTCCTTTGGGGTCTGCTCTGGGGCAGTTTAGATTTCCCCTTTTCTTATTTAGTCCTCTGGCTGTGACGAGGCATCTAGAATCATCGTAGGTATGCTCCACTGCTGCTGTTAGTTGTGTGGTTAGGATCAGGGGTCTGCAATCACCAACCTCTACGGTTTTCTGTGACTTAGCTTGGTCTTGTTTTCCTCCTCGGTGACCTAATCATAACAGGACACAGTGTGAGAGGACAGTGTGAAGAGGGGTCCTAGAATGGAAAGGAGAGGACAGTGTGGAGGGCAGGTACCATAAAAGGGATCGTGTGTGGGTCACATTTTGTGCAGGCAATATAGTAAGGGGCAATTATTTATTCAGGAATTCAGTGTAGGGCAGATATTTTTGTTCAGGAGCATTTTAAATGACTGCAATTTTTAACCGCTTCCCGACCGCCCACAGTAGATAAACGTTGGCGCTTGATGGGCTTTGTGCAGCGCCAACGTTTATCTATTGTCGGCGGTTTTGTGCCCCCCTGGGACCCCCACATACCTTATAACGCAGGGATCCCAGTGCACAATGCATGCTGGAACCCCCGACGTCATCGAGACCTGATTGGTTCAGGTCCTGATGACGTCAGCGTCACAGCAGCCAATGAGAGCACTCGCTGGGAAAGCTGCTTGTTTCTCGGCGATCTGACTCATTGTAACGCGACTTCTCCTCTGATCTCACACTGACAGATGATCAGAGGTGAAGCAGCGTTACTGTGTGACTAGATCGCTGCCTGGCACAGCTGTGCCAGGCAGCGATCTTGTCACACAGTAATGCTGCTTCTCCTCTGATCATCTGTCAGTGTGAGATCAGAGGAGAAATCACGTTACTATGTGCGAGGCAGCGATCTTGTACCATAGTAACGCTGCTTCTCCTCTGATCATCTGTCAGTGTGAGATCAGAGGAGAAGTCACGTTACTATGTGCCAGGCAGCGATCTTGTCACATAGTAACGCTGCTTCTCCTCTGATCATCTGTCAGTGTGAGATCAGAGGAGAAGTGGCGTTACTATGAGTCAGTGCATATAGGAAACAAAAGAATACGGACGGCACCGCTGTTACCTTGAATGCGCTTGTGATGTGCGGCAAACAGAAGACCATCAGCTGGGAATCCCGGGTGCTGGACCTAATATGAGTGAATCTTTGAAATCATTGAAATCCAGAGAAGAAAATGGTTGCACTCATCGAGATGAATAAATCACCAAATTATTGGCATTCCAGTTACATATCAGGTCGGGGGAGACATATATGGAGTGCACGAGAGGCTGACAACGCATTTCGTGCTGTGTGAGCGCGTCAACGGGTCCCTGGAATGCAAATAAATTGGTGTTTTATTCATCTCGACGAGTGCGACCATTTTCTGCTCTGGATTTCAAGGGTTACTATGAGTCAGATCGCAGGGCAGCGATCTTGTCACAAAAAGAAAAAAAGCAAAGAAAAAAAAGCAGGCACGCAGGTTAGGGCTAGGGTTAGGGCTAGGGCTAGGGTTAGGGCTGGAATTATAATTGGGGGTTTCCACTGTTTAGGTACATCAGGGGCTCTGTAAACGCAACATGACGCCCACAGACCATTCCATCAAAGTCTGCATTTCAGAACGTCACTACTTCCCTTCCGAGCCCCACCGTGTGCCCAAACAGTAGTTTTCTCCCACATATGGGGTACCAGCGTACCCAGGACAAATTGGACAACTCTTAGGGTCCAATTTCTCCTGTTACCCTTGTGAAAATAAAAACTGGGGGCTAAAAGATCATTTTTGTGGAAAAAAAAATGATTTTTTTATTTTCACGGCTCTACATTATACACTTTAGTGAAACACTTGGGGGTTCAAAGTGCTCACCACACATCTAGATAAGTTCCTTGGGGGGTCTAGTTTCCAAAATGGGGTCACTTGTGGGGAGTTTCCACTGTTTAGATACATCAGGGGCTCTGCAAACGCGACATGACACCCGCAGACCATTCCTTCAAAGTCTGCATTCCAGAACGTCTCTACTTCCCTTCCGAGCCCCACCGTGTGCCCAAACAGTAGTTTTCTTCCACATATGGGGCACCACTGTACTCAGGATAAATTGGACAACTTTTGGGGTCCAATTTCTCCTGTTACCCTTGTGAAAATAAAAAATTGGGGGCTAAAAGATCATTTTGTGGAAAAAAAATGATTTTTTATTTTCATGGCTCTACGTTATAAGCTTCTGTGAAGCACTTGGGGGTTCAAAGTGTTCACGACACATCTAGATAAGTTCTTTAAGGGGTCTAGTTTCCAAAATGGGGTCACTTGTGGGGGGTTTCCACTGTTTAGGTACATCAGGGGCTCTCCAAATGCGACATGGCATCCAATCTCAATTCCAGCCAATTCTGCATTGAAAAAGTCAAACGGCACTCCTTCCGTTCTGAGCTCTGCCATGTGCTCAAACAGTGGTTTAGCCCCACATACGGGGTATCGGCGTATTTGGGAGAAATTGCACAAAAAATTTTGTGGTTCATTTTCTCTTTTTACGCTTGTGAAAATAAAAAAAAATGGTTCTGAAGTAAAATGTTTGTGAAAAAAAGTTAAATGTTTATTTTTTCCTTCCACATTCCATTCGTTCATGTGAAGCACCTGAAGGGTTAAAAACTTCTTGAATGTGGTTTTGAGTACATTGAGAGGTGCAGGTTTTAGAATGGTGTCACTTTTGGGTATTTTCTGTCATATTGACTCCCCAAACTCACTTCAAATGTGAGGTGGTCCCTAAAAAAAATGGTGTTGTAAATTTTGCTGTAAAAATGAGAAATCCGCTGGTCAACTTTCAACCCTTATAACTTCCTAAAAAAAAAAATTATGTTTCCAAAATTGTGCAGATGTAAAATACACATGTGGGAAATGTTATTTATTAACTATTTTGTGCGATATCACTCTCTGATTTAAGGGCATAAAAATTAAAAGTTTGAAAATTGCAAAATTTTCTAAATTTTCGCCAAATTTCGATTTTTTTTAACAAATAAGCGCAGTTCATATCTAAGAAATTTTACCACCATCATGAAGTACAATATGTCACGAGAAAACAATGTCAGAATCAGCAGGATCCGTTGAAGCGTTCTAGAGTTATGACCTCATAAAGTGACACTGGTCAGAATTGAAAAAATTGGCCCGGTCACGAAGGCAAAAACAGGCTCGGGTGCGAAGGGGTTAAGGGTATCGTGTGGGGATGTGCCTGAGAAGACCGCAGAAGATGGAAGTCTGCAGAGACAAAGTGTGGCTGTAAAAAGTCATTATTGCGTCTGGACAAAAAGAAGGAAAGAATGACTTGAATCAGAGTCAACATTATCTATAAGGTACCTGAATGTAAAGGTTTATTTGTAATACTGACTAATTCTCATGTTTTTATTCATGTTAGTGTGGGAGGAACGGCCCTCATCAAGTGTCCGGGCCGGAACCAAGGGAGCCGTCATCTGGGTTCCGGGGGAAACTGTCCCCGGGGGACAGAGTTTGGGGACGGACCGTTGTGACAGACAGATGGGCTGGGGGAGGAACCAGTATAAAGGAGGCAGAGAATTCCCATGACGACGAGTCAGCAGACCGGGACAAAGACAGCAGGAGACCGTGGGAGCGACTGAAAGCTAGAGCGACTTACCAGTGCCAGGGAAGACGCTCACTGAGGACTCCAGAGGAACGGCACCAAGGCGATCATCCAAGACTTGCTGCCCCACTGCGTCCCCAGTTCAACCCGTGGCCGCTGCCGCCTCACCTCAGCCCGCGGCTGCGACCTACCCGCGGTCGCCTGCAGCCGCTGCCATCTCTCGGCTGCGACCTGTTCCCCGCCACCCGCAGCCGCCCTGCTCTCACCAGTGGCCGCGGCAAGTACAGTGCCGTCGGCGGCCACCACTGTCCTGCTCCGGTCCGCAGCAGGGGCCAAGCCTCTGCTGGCCGCGAACTCCCTGTCGCAGCCGTTAGCTGTGCAGGTGGCCTGTCATTCGCCACCCCACATCGCTACCGCTTGCCCCAGTCCGGGGGCTGCGGCCCATCCGTCCAAGGACTTCGCCGGGGCCTGTGGGGCTCCAGTGTCATCAGCGCGCCAGAGCACGCGAAGACTTCGTCAACGCCTCAGCAACTGGGCCCAGCGACTAGTACGCCGAAAGACCACCATCCCGAATGGCGAGGGACGTCCGGACGGCTAAGTTGACTATATAATTAAGGACCCTTAGTCAGCCATACCGCGGCCCTATAGTGACCGGCTATTGCCGGAAGTAGAAAAAATAAAGACGCGCACTCGTGCTGTAGGAGGAGGTGCTGACTGAACGTGGATATACCACAGGTAAAGGTCAACGGGTAGACAGTCGCACTCAAAATTGAAAATAGGAGTGTCAAGGTATATGGAAAGAGGACAATTTTTCACAGTCCCAAAGTAAGGGCTGTGGCAAGAGAGCGGCAGGGATCTGCGGTGTTGTATACCTTGACACTCCTATTGAGTATGGTTTGAGAAAGACCTAGGTATAGGTCGAAACGTAACCGTGTAATACTCATGTTTGGAATCTGATCTCTGTTTGCGGTGTTTTTTCACTTTTCTTGATTTATTGAAAAAAAAATAAATAAAAATCATAATTCCTTTAATGACTATGATGCAAGTGACATTCAATTTTGAGTGCGACTGTCTACCCGTTGACCTATTGCCGGAAGTAGTCGTGTTCTACCCGTTTGTGTTTGCTTGTATAGAGCCCCTGCGAGGGCAACCCATGTTACCCCTTTTGTTGATCGGGCCGGGACTGAGGAAAGTTCCCTTTAGTCTTATAAACGTTATTATAGAAAGCACCAGATTGTCTCACGACTCGTCATTGCATCCTGCGTACCTGCAAACACCACTTTAGGAACATTATAGGGGTTTTCCAAAATTGTGATGAGTCTGCAGTCTTCTGAATTCTCACTGTGCACACTGTCAGGATTCTCTGGTACCAGCAATTTGCATATATGTGGTCACGGACTAGACATGATTGGCCTCACTCAATGAAAAGGAATTGAGTGAGGCTGGAAATGTCTAGTTACCATGTGGCCAGAAGTATACAAATTGCATACTTGTGCTCACATGATCATCCACTCTTGCCATTGGAAAGGGAGAATCCCAATAGTGTGCAGTGCACACGTTGTGAGAATTCAGAAGCCTGCAGACACATAGAATGACTGCAGATTTTCATCAAACTGGGATAAGCCCATTAATTATAAAATGAAGCCCAGTAGCCAATCCTAACAGAGTGTAATATACTCACTGTAAGGATTCAGCTATGCAGGTTCTAGCAGTCATCACATGACTGGCAGGGTCTTCCAACAGGTGTACTATGATTGCAGCCATAGGGACCATTTTCGGGTCTCTGACTGTCATACCAACCCATGATCGCAACGCGGTGTAGTGGGACGGTGGTTTGAGAGAAGCAGCCATCTCCCTCTGTCTAACTACTTAAATGCCATTGACGCTAATGACAGCAGCATCTTAGGAGTTAAACTTGGGATCAAAGTTGGTCCTAGGATTTGCGGCAAAAGCAGGCCTATGCCTTAC
Organism: Dendrobates tinctorius; assembly: GCF_039654945.1. Taxonomy (NCBI): domain Eukaryota; kingdom Metazoa; phylum Chordata; class Amphibia; order Anura; family Dendrobatidae; genus Dendrobates; species Dendrobates tinctorius. The sequence goes on from NW_027361677.1 coordinate 3,885,816, forward strand.
AGCATTTCTCCTGCTGCTGATCTCGTGGGGGCACTGACAGCACCACTAAATCAGCATAATTAAAATGTACATTACGGTACAAGAACTAGAATCCAACCATGACGTACATTCTCACAATGGGTCGTTAAGGTATTAGAAGATACTGTTCATGTCCCTCCTCCATACATATCTGTAGCAAGGTAGTAAGATGCTCCAGCCCCAACAAGTCAACTCCTTGTCCCATCTATGAAGTATAAAACTAAGATTATTGCAGAGTGCACATTTTCTCTATCAGTAAGAAGATGGTTGAGTATATTAGCGTGTGACTAGTCTGTACTGACCCACCACCTATATTACCTGGTTAGCAACAGTCAACACAACATAGCACGTCGGCCATTACTATTTACACATGTAAAGCCCTTGAACAGTGCTGTCAGACTTTCATGCTGACTTTATTCTCGGACAGGCGGCGTCCTTGATTTATGACGCTACTACCAAGATAAGCATTAATAAACAAGCAGCAAAACAATGATCCCTACATGAAAAATGACGTTCTCTACGTTGGGCCTCATGTAATCGAGGAAAAAGTGACCTTGATGCTTCCTTGATGACCATCTACTCACAGTCCACATTACCAAAATACTGTCCCGGTCAGGTTTTGTGGACAAAAGGAGCCACAGAACTGGGAACAGCGAGGAATTACTTTTATTGTATTATTTTCCACTTAGGTCATGTTCACACGTTCACTATTTGGTGAGTATTTTACGGCCGTATTTGTAAGCCAAACCAGGATTTGGTGAAAAATACAGAAGCCAAACGCTGCGGGGAGAAAATGAACTTCATCTGCCCCGGCAGCATTCCTGTTTCAGTCACGTGGGTGGTGCCTTTGAGAGCGGAGTCACCCGGCGGCTGTAACCACACCCCTGAGCATGACTGACATTGGTTCTGCATTGCGGTAACAACTGAGGTGAAACTGTAACGCTCCCAAGGAGAATAAAATTAATGTTCTCCCCGCAGCAATCGGTAAAGTGCGGGCGCCGGGCAGATTAGTAATGCTATTAACCTGAAGAATCACCCCATATCTGCATTTTAATAGTGTTTTTTTTTCTGGTGACAGGTTCCCTTTAAAGGGAAACTGTAAACAGGTTCTTGTTAGTCCAGCTGAGAATCACATGATATAGGGGCAGACACCCTGATTCCAGCTATGTATCACTTACTTGCAGCAGTTTTGATTGAATACTGTTGTATCTGCTGGAGATCTACCAGTTCTGTGAATGCTGAGCTCTGTATAACCCCGCCCACACCACTTATTGGCTGATTTCTGTGTATACTTTGCATAGTCAGAAAGACACCAATCAGCAGTAGGGGTGGTGCTGGACTACCGATCAGCAGTTTTACTAGTCTTAGGCCGGGGTCACACTAGAGAGGAATACGGACGAGTGTGAGGCACTATAAGCACGCATTACACACGGACAAATGATTCTCTATGGGGCAGCTCCCAACAGCCGTATATTTCTCGCCCATATTCTACGGACCGTGCCCATTGCAGCATGCTGCGATTGTCAGCGTACTACGCCCGTACTACGCCAATGCAAGTCTACGGGTGCGCAAAAAATACGGATTACACAAGGACCACACCTGTGACTTGCAAGAAATACGCAGGTCTTTTGGCTGGTGACAGGAAATGGGCCAATCCATCATCAGGAAGCCTAGACATGCAAATGAGCTCAAAAAGCGCTCCAGACATCCAGGAAGTACGCATCAACGGAGTACAGCAGCAGCATGGCGCCATATTTTCTGAATGTGGAGATGTTGATTGTGTTAGTGCAGGAGCGGCCAGAACTCTGGGACCAACGTGATGCCCATTATGCCAACCGGGCAAGAAAGGAGGCGTCATGGAGGCGCATATGTCGCCAGATGTTCCATGATTTTGGTGATCAGCCACGTGAGGAGCAGCAGCAACTGAGTAAGTACAACCCAAAAACTGTTTAAAAATACCTCACATCAAAAAATGCATATAGAATCAGCCCCCCCCCCTGTGCTTGTACTTTTGTACTCATGAGGCGGGTAGATTTTGATGTGACCCATGGTTTTACACTGCCATCATTTGGCACAGGCCACAAGTTCCTCATCCTCCTAGCCAACCAAGTTATTAAGTGTAGTTACTTGTTACATGAATTATTGTGACCCTGTGTATCTGGCCTGGATGGCCCAATTAGATATGCCTCCCTGGGTAGAAAGCACACCCCAGAAGGCCACATGCCTAGGCTACTGGTAGCAAATTTGACCTATCAAATATGTGAAATTGAGAATATTTCCTGTCACATTGCAGTGGAAGATGTGATGAGACGGTGGCACAGCATCCGCGACCAATACAGGTGGGAACGTCAGCAGCGGTCCAGGAGTGGTGATGCGGGCCACGCAAAGAGAAAATATATTTATTATGACCGCCTCTCCTTCCTCGCCCCTATTCTGGATCTGAGACCGTAAGTAGATACCTCACACCACATTACACCGATATTTTACAGGGCCAAAAATATTGATTTATTTTTGGCTCTGTTCTATTTCATAACAGAACTCAGTCCAACCTTACGGAGAGAGGAACTGGCTCAGATACAGAGCCCATCATTGATCCTGTAGGGGATGAGGTGGCTGGCACATCTTCGCCCCTACAAGAAGCATGGGTGAAGAATCCTCTCAGGAAAACCCAGTGCCTGCGCCACAAACCCCACCACCAGGACCACATCCACAACCAGGACCATCTGCTGCTGCACCATCAGCCATACAGGAGGAGCAGGGCAACAAGAGCAGCAGCCCAACTGCCCAGATCCGGGGCTCCCCACAGCCTGCTGGACCATCCCGGCGAGGAAGAAGAAGGCGCCATATCCCTGCCCAAGATACCTGTACCAATGTGGACACAGGGGTCCTCAACTATCTGTCTAGAGTCAATAATGATGGCGAGGAGGCATACTCACGCAGCCTGGCCCTTTATCTTCGTGCCCTTTCCCGTGAGGTGAGGCTCTGTATTCGAGGATGTTTTCAGATCCTGCTTGATGCAAGCACACACCCCAATACCCCATATGAGTTATTTGAATATCTGGAGAGGTGGCAGCTTTCACCCAGAAATCTAATGCGCCTTAGACCACCCACACACATGCTTGCTCAAGCAGGCTCTGAGGATCCTCAAATACGTGGGCCTACACCTCACCCCCTTCCTCCCCCTACCCAACCTTTACAACAGCAGCCACATATGTCTGGCTCTAGCCAACCTCACCAATATAGCCACTTTTTCCCACCCAGTGTTGGAGGCTGGTCCCAACCTGTTTGGGGACGACATGGCTATATTGGTGGGTATGAGACACGGGCCTACCTGACCCAACAAGATGCCCCTGCTCATTATCACTCAGGCCAGTACCAAGCACAATCCCAGGAGGCAGTACACTACCCACATCATGGGCAACAGTATGCCCCCACACAGGGCGATGGGCAAGTTGGGCAAAGTAGCCAGCAGCAAACACAGGCTGGTCTTCCGCCTTCTCCTCCCCCAACATACCAAAATTTATAATATTTCCATTTTGTTATTGCCTAATGTTATTTTTGTTGTTTTCTATGTGTGAAAATTTTATTGTCACACAATGTTCACATCTGCAAAAAGGCCAATTTGGCCCATTGCCACATTTCTTATATGGCAAGAATATGTTTTGCTTTAAAAAAAAAAACAAAAAAAAAAGGCAAAAGTAAACATTTGTCTACTACATTTTACATCTCTGTCTCAATTCTAAAAAACCGTGTCAGCATACTACGCTTACCAATGCAGTTCAACAATCATAGAATCAGAAGGGGAAGAAATATACATTATATATTTAGACACACAGAAACCAAAATATTATAACATAGACACAGCATGCTCTTGCCAAGAAGTTTCCCCCTCAGGTGACAAAGTAATTTGTGAAAATATCACACACTTTGAGGCCAGAGAGCGGTCTACGTTGAGGGATGGTAGGTGGTCTCGCCCTACGCACATTGTCCAACCCACGCACAATACCAGGAGGAGGAACAATCATGTATCCTGGTGAAGTTATGAAGAACCACACAGGCTTTAACTACTTTATTAACATTTTGTTCGCTCAGCTGAATGGCAGACTGGAGTACCCGCCATTTTGCACAAAGAATGCCAAAGGAACACTCCACCAGTCGCCGAGCACGTGATAGGCGCAAGTTAAAAATTCTGCGCTGGTGGTCACGGTTGCGCCGGGGATATGGCCTCATGACATTGCGCGTTAACTGAAACGCCTCATCTGCCACAAGGACATAAGGGACAGATTCTTGAGTGGAGCCTGGTAGCTGGCGTGGTGGTGGTGGTAGATCCAACTGGTTGGTGCGTAGCCGCCAAGCCATAATGGAAGTTTTGAAGACTCTAGAGTCTCCCGTCCTTCCATAGTCCTCAATGTCAACAATTATAAACTTGTATTGAGGGTCGACCAGAGACAACAATACAACAGAAAAGTATTGTTTATAATTGAAGAATTGGGAGCCAGAGTTCGGCGGCTTACGCACCCGGATATGTTTTCCATCAAGGGCCCCAAAACAATTAGGAAACTGGCATTCCTCCTCAAAGTCCCTTGATATCCTCAACCAGTCTTCCATCCTGGGCTCGGGCATGACGAGTTGATGTAGTCTTGACCATATTTCACTACATGTCGACCTGACTATGCCAGATATGGTAGATCTTCCAATCAGAAACTCATGGTGGAGGGCGGCATAAGGCCTCTTTCACACTTCAGTTATTTGCATCAGTTACAATCCGCCAAAAAGGCAGACAAGCGGTTCCGTCCTCAACTGATGTGAACGGATGGCACAGGATCCGTTTTTAGACGGATACTGAAAATGAGGAAATTTAAAGGAACTGCTGGCGAGAGAGAGAGAGAGAATATTTTTTTTTTTTTTTTTGTCGGGCACCCAGACAGATTTTGGGGCTAATTCAGTGTCTGGAGGATCCGCCGGCAAAAAAAACGTTGCAACCTCCGTTTGGAAATCTTTGAGGATGTTGACGGACACTAACATTGTGGCGGATCCTCAAAAAAACGGATGCAACGGACGGCAATCAGTCAGGATCCGCCACTAATGAAAGTCAATGGGGAAGAAAACGGATCCGCAAAGAAAAATTGCGGATCCGTTTTTTTTGCAAAATTGGCGGATCTTGACTGATTGTCAAAAACGGAAGTGTGAAAGAGGCCTAAGACAGGCCAGTGGACAGGAAGCTGAAGAACAACAGAAAAGGAACATTTTAGAATGCACAAATTAACCAAAAAACAGGTACATATATACCAAACTTGTTAGGATTTCAGATCTACTAACACACATATATTTGGTCGCACAATGACTAAGTGATATTCAGTACATATTACACATAACATTCTGGTCTGTAAGTTTCAGCATATCTGAAATAAGATGAGGGCATTAAAATTAGTCCATGAAGCAATAAATACATACTTTGGGCAGCACATCATGAACATAGAGAATGTGGTTGTGTAGTACATACCGTAATGTGAGTATAAGTCGCTGCTCTGCAGATATAGCTTTGCGCATCCTTGTGTCCTGAAAGGTTACCCCAGGGTGCTGTCTCCAAGAGTCGATCAAATGTTGCAAGGCTCATGTGACAGTATTGGTAGAATTTTGCAGGATGCTCCCGCAGAGAAGAATAGAGGCGGTGAAAATGACCTCTTGTGAGTCGTTGCCTCAAAAGTGGATGTACCCACATGCGTCTCCTCCTCCGCGGATCCACTATCACTGGGTATGGTTGACCAAAGCGGCGTGACAAAAGCCAGTTGAAGAGAACCTGCTCAGTTGTGTTGAAACTCAGACTGTCTGCCATGTTGCACATACAACACCAATGCACCTAGTGAAGGCAAGGTCACAAATGGACAGAATGGAGGCTGCCTACTGTTCCTGAGGCAATAAATAGGGTGCAGGCTATTTTTTATTTTTTTTATCCAAATCGGGGTCCCTGTTTTTCAGAGCTCAGTATCTCAGGAATGGAAGATGGCACAAGACTTCTGAATCCTGAGTTCAAGAGAGTGGGAACTGGCGTTGCAAAAGGTACCAATAACCTTCTCTTTCCTTAGGGTGAAAAGCATCCTGAGATCCCTAGGAGGCTGCAGGATTATCTGCTATGACCTATGCACCACAGCAGATGCAGATCTGTGGGACGTCCCACCAATGGTTGATAAATGCACGTAGAGAGCAGCATGTTGTGCTCAGTGTGAACGCACCTCTGAGGGTTGGTGTTCTCCAGTAAAGCTGTAGGATTCCCTACATCCAGCAGGCAGCGCTCAGTGTGATGATCTGCCTGCTCCAATGGCGTTTTCTGCTGTCAATCTATCCCTTTATACTTTGACACTTTCTTTACTTTTCTATTTCTTTCCACACGGCCAAAATGCTTAACATTAACAGTAGGAAGGGGAAGGCTAGTTAGCAGGCCTCAAAACCGTTAAATGTCCATTTTGCAAGCCTGCAAGAAAATCTCGCTATACGGATTCCATACAGATTACATATGGATTATATACGGATGCTGACATGTGCAAAATACGCGACCACACCTTGCTTACGGATGACATACGGAGAATGTCATTCATCCGTATTACGCATGTAAACTACAGACCGTATTTTGCGTCGGTTAGTGTGACCCCGGCCTTATAGTGATAATCTCCTGTTGAAAAAATAATGATTTTATAATAACTACAATAAGTAGCCCAGTAAGTGACACATCACTGGAATCAGGGTCTTTGACTCTACATTAGGCTGCGCTCGGTATCAGAAACCTAGAGACAGATTCCATTTAGTAAGTGATGGGAACCTCTGCAAACAGCAATCAGCAGCAATTCTGCTTTATGATAGATGCTGCTAGCAGTAGTGCCCCTAATCCCAACCTTTCAACACCATAGTAGTTACGGGACAGCGTTTACTCTTTTTTGAAAACATTTTTAACTATGTACGCTGTGCTTTTTACATGTCCTACTATTTACTTACTGGAGGGTTTTTATTGTAGGTTATATATGTCTGTTAATGGCCACAGTATGTATGTGTACCTACACATTACACTTATATTAACAGGTGTGCTGGTCCATGTCTTTGGTTTCACTTTAGTTTTTTGTATTTTGTAGATTTGAGGCTGTGGCGCCCTTTTTAGCCTTTTTTCTACTCGCTTTCTACCAGAACGAGTAAAACACAGACATGTCTAAGTCATGCTCTGCATTAGCCTATTTTGAGGTCTGTGGGCACATCGCCTATGTGAGTTACTACAGATAGGGACCATTCTGATTGAGCACAACTTGTCGCGGTAGTATGACGTTTACACTTTTTTTTATTAAAAAAATTAACTAAGTACCCTATGCTCTTAGATGTGTTACTATTTTTCTGACTGTAGGGTTCCTATGCACTGTTTTGTATTCTAGTATATAAGATATATAATTGTATACAGTAGCAGTTTTGTGAATGGGGTCTTTGAGAGTTGCCCAATATGAACCCTTTCGCCCCAAAGTTGTGGCAACGAGCTGTAGTGTTCCCACACCCTGGTGCCCCACAGATAAAATGCAAAGTCCTTTCTGCTGCATGTGCAGTATGTGCCACAGCACACATACAGGTTCTGCCAGATTCCCCTCAGCTGCTCTCATGTTGACTCCGCAGTCATGAGCTCCACAAATCACTTCAGTGAAAAGGTCTTTTTCCAACAGCTTAACTTTACTAGACAGCAGTATATTCATCACACAGAGCCACTTTCCTTGCCTTACGTGCAGACTCTATTCTTTCTGTAATCTCTTTCTTCCTGGCATTCGCTGCCGTACCTCTAGGCAAACTCTGCTCTGTCCGTGCCTTCCTTGTCCCTGCCATCTGGGCAGTCTCTTTGGACAGTCCATGTCCCATCTGCGCCTTCCACGTCACCAGCTCCCTGTCAGCCCCTCACCCAGTTTCAGGTGGGAAAGGTGACAGGAACGCCTTCTCCTGCCCCAGTCTTAGACTCCAGATCCTTCCTGGAGATGGTCCTGATGAGCTGGTGTCCGAATGCACTATTCTCCAGCCTGGGGCCCCTTCCTGCCATAGCAGCTTTATCCTCACAGCCTGAAAATGTCTCATCTACGGCATGCACGCTGCCCAGGCTTCTGCTTCTAATCAGGAAGTGCCTGTCCTATACCTCCCTGTTCTGTGTTGCTCTGCTCTGTGATGCCTCCCATTTGCTTAACCCTTATGCTGCATGTATCTAACTAACACTCCTGTCTATTCTATATCTCTAATGTGCCCCTCTCTATTCTAATCCCCCTACGGTCCTAAGCTATCTAAGATCCTATTCTATCCTTAAGCTTATACACAGTACCTGACAGACACATGACATTACAGTACATAAACATTACATTTCACATTAATAAACAATGAGGTGCTGTGCATAATCCTGTGAGCAGCTATCAAGGGAGAGGAGGCACGTGAGGTTCCTCGCCACCTCCTTACACACATACCCTTTATTGTCCATGAGGTATTGATGTACCTGATGAAAAATGAAGACATCCTACTCTGATACAATTTGCATACTGAAGTGAATGGATCTGATGCCATCTATGTGCGATCTATTTTTCACAGACTGGTAATTAGGATGGTAGATAAGGATGGTAGATAAGGGGTGAACAAAAAAATGAAAAATTTACCATCAAACAGATGAAAAAATTGTCCTTTGGAGAAAAGAGCAAATCCCTTTAAAAATATAAACTTTCCTCACCCACCCCTTGAACCCCCAGTCTCCCGAAAAAGTTTTGAAGTCATCAGTAAAGGAGTTAGATTTTTTTTTAAACAAGTTTATCCACTTTGATGCCTTACACCAGATTCTTTGCGATCTAGAACAGAGCCCCTCCCCTGTCCGAATTACAGAAAGTACAGGAATATATGTACAAAAGGAGAAAGATCAGAAAGCTCTATTCTCTGTGAAATGACTCCACGCTGTATTCTCTTGCTGATCTCAATCATCCAATGGGGTAAGTAACTTAATATTTTATAGTGAATATGTAGGGCCAGTAGTTACGAAGCATCTGATAATATTGTCAGATATCGGTGTCACTGTCATAGGGACTAGGACAAATGTATAAAGTATGACGACAAGATATGCTGAGCAGCGATATCATCAATTCAGATTTGTAGGGAAATCCATGTAAATTTCAAAGAACATAGTAATGTAGAAAAAAAGCAATACTAGTTCTTTAGTCAAGATTAAGAATTTTAATCAAAATTTATAAACAGCGGTATGTTTGGAGGAGGTAGAATGAAGCATACACTGAAATGAACATCTTGTCTACAGTGAAGCATGGTGGTGGCTCGGTGTTGCCTACAGTGAAGCATGTCAGTGGCTTGGTGATGCCTAAATTGAAAGATGGCGGTGGCTTGGTAATGCCTAAAGTGAAGCAAAGTGGGAGCTCCTGGATGCCTAGAGTGAACAATGGTGGTGGCTTAGTGATGTAAATAGTGAAGCATGGTTGTGGCTCGGTGATATGTACACTGAAGCATGGAGGTGTCTTAGTGATGCCTACAATGAAGAATGGTGGTGGCTCAGTGATGCTCTGGGGCTGCTTTGCTTCCTCTGGCACTAGAAACTTGCAGTATATGGAGGGCGCAATGAATTTAATCAAGTATCAGGAAGTTCTAGGAGAAACCTTTATGTGTTCTATAAGGAAGCTGAAGCTCAGGCTGTGTTCAGCACCTGTTCTCGGGGAACGGATTGAACAGTATCGCTGATTTCCAGGCGCCGGTTATGTGTCACACTGATGACACAGGGATGTCATCCATGTGTCAGTGTATACCTGTGCAGGACATTTTGCGGCACGTGCTGCTATCGAAAACGCTGACGTCTGAAAGAGTCCTTAGTGAAAACGGTCATTTACCGAACTTTGGCGGACTTTTGCCGATTTTTACGTAAAAATGCAAACACGAATCCGAATGTGCAACTTTCATGCCGAATTTGAGATTGGCGAACATTTTCCGAACAAGTTCGCTCATCTCTAGTTCTGATCAGTGGTAAACAAAGACTATTAGTACCACAGGAGCACGAATTCTGGATCGCCAGGAAAATGAAGAAATCAGTAATGTTAATTTCATTACATTTTTTTCTCACATTTACAGCTGTTTTTACAATGCTTGTTAGAAATTGGACAAGTGCTTTAATATGTAGGGCTGTCTCCTGAAGACAGCCACAATTAGGCATCATAAAGTAGTTTCTGTACTTTTTTAATTACATACTTGCTCCAATTGTTATGAGAAAATGGTTGTAAACAAAAGCCGAAAAGATATAGAGCACTGTACCTTGCAAAGAACCTTGCCTTGCATCACGTATATGTGCTGCCGATAGAAAGTGAGAGTTGGAAATGACCCCTAATAACATTAGCTGCACGGTAACAATTAGGAGGTGGAATCATTTCCAGCAGGACATCAAAAATGAGTTAAGTGAGTTGTAATCTGCTAGTAGAGTAATAAATATACATTTCCTGGTGCCATCTTGGGGCACACCAAAAATTGCCAGACATGCTTGATAAACCAGTAAGATGCTGAGATTTTACAAGTGATCAGCCTGAATGAGCATTCCCTGATATTTCCAGTGTGTTGAGATGTCACAAGGATGCAGAGATTAGTTTTACTGTATAAACAACGGAACCAGTAAGTGAGAGCATGGAGTCTTATTCTCTATGCGGAGAGGGGAGAAAGCATGTAGGTACTCCATGCTTTCCTGTATGGTGCTCTCTACTGCACAGTACTCTTCCCTAACATCTTGTTGCTGCAGACAGTGAAAGGTACAATATGTGCCCATAAGCAGCATATGGGGGTCATATTAGTGACCCATACAGTGTGGATTTCTCATAGATTTAGTCACGTCCAATAATGTAGGGTTCAATTATATCATTCAGGTGCCATATTCTAATTCACCTACCATGAAATTTGCAGGAGACTGGTTCATCAGCCAGCTCAGTCTCCCTCGTCAATTGGGCAGGAGCCCTGCAAACCGCATCCCCCATGGCTCTTCTGATTAGTAGCCCTGACGTGACATCATGCATGTGTCATGCTGCAATTATGACATCACTCCATGCCTACTAATCAGAAGAGGCCGTTAGTAGGAGGCGGTTTGATTGGCTCCCGTCGAGCGGCCTTGGAATACAGACGCAGCCACTGGACCAAGGTCCTACAAAAAGATTCCCTCAACTCTACTTATCTTTGCTGATGGGTCTTTTTATACTCTCTCCTAGGTACAAGCAGCTCTGAGACGATCTGTAGCTTCTATGACTTAGCACAAAACCTCGGTAGTGACAATATTCCAGGAGAGTCAGTTCGTCCAGTTAAGAACTGGAGAACTCCAACCACAGTGTATATTGACCTGTCCTTGTATACGGTCATCAGCATGGTAAGACACCACATATGCAGTTTTTATACATTTCTCTGTTCCCTAAAATCTGATTCTTGTAGTTAACCCTTACATTATCAACAAAAGGAAGGGGCTCCGGTACCCCAGCTGGTGCTGTGTTGCCTTCATTTTTACACAGAAGCAATGGCTAAACCCTTTGGGCATCTGTGCCCGGTATTGCAGGAGAGTCCAATTCAGTCCTTATTACGGGAAACGGTTATAAACTTTAAATTCCCCTCAAAAATTATATATGGCTGTGTAGGTCTTGAATACAAGATAATAGATACCTGCGGGGACGGACATACCATTGGTGCAAGTTGTGCAGCTCACAGGGGCCCAAGAGATAAGGGCCCACAACTACGTCAAAGCAGGTGGTATTGTGCATTATGATGAACAATTGCACTGCAAAAGGCCCATATATTGGTCTTGCACAGGGGCTCTCTTCTGACTGTGCCCACCCCTATGGCCAAACGTCTAATGGAGCATGATCCAGTGTCCTAGGGGGGCAGTGAGTGACAGCTCAGCCGTCCTTTAGATTGCAGGGGAGAGTCTGGCTGCTAGTATTGTGAGTGGCAGCTCGGTCATCCTTTAGTATGTAGAGGTGTGCTGGGAAGTCAGCATTGTGTAGGTCATTTCTCTGCAGCCCAATTAGGCCAGGCATGCTGAAAGTATTCCAAATATCGATTGCCTGGCTGTTTAGCTGGCTGGCTTTGCTTAGATTATTGCCACGTATAACTTTTGCACGGTGGTGTGTATGCTTTGTGCTCAGTATTCTCTGACTCTGGTCTTTGTTGTCAGACCTTGGATTTAACCTCTTTCACCATTAGCTCTGATTGCCCCTTTGCCCTAAAGGGAACCTGTAAGCAGGACTGTGCTGAGTAACCTACAGACAGTGTCAGGACGGCGCCGTTATACTGATTAAAATGATACCTTGGTTGATGAAATCCGTCTTGTGGTTGCTGTTTAATCTTTATTTTCAGTTTTGAGTTAATTATATGCTCGTGCTCCAGGGCGACCTGTGGGGGTCTTCATGTGGTGCTCTGATTATTAGCTATTCATCTGACAGAAGATACACACTGGGTAGCAAATAGTACAGATCACCATTCATAAAAAATTGCTTAATAGTAAATATCAGTATATGGTGTCATATCTGGATGTGTAAATGGCAGACCATTCGGATCAAAATAGTGGAGCAAAGGAAGAACAATGCCGAATAAATGGTACAAAAATGTACATGAACAAACAATAGATAGGTAAAAAAGTTTTTATTGGACAAACAAGGTAAAAAATGTACTACATGCAAAAAGAGTGCCCGCACTCATGTACAAAAATCAACAATCGTAATATCAGATAATGGTACATCAGGGACCAGATAATACTATATGTGCATGAAATCAAATATTATATATAATTTCCCTGGCAGTTAATGTACAATATTAAATAGGCAGCCTTTAATGTGATATATAATAAATCATAGCTGGTGTCAATAAATGTGGTGTGAGGCACATAATCTGATATGCCTACAGGTGGATGGGCGCATAGTATATATTGTATAGTAAATGCCACCTGTGGTGTATCAGAGTACCCCTAAGTATATTCTATGATGTATCCCTAGCTGAGAGGAGAGGTATGAGGTGTAGAAAGGGAAGAGAGGAATTCCCTACGGTTAGGAAATTTACCTTCAACCAACAATGATAATTAGGATAATAAATAGAGATGCCCTATCCAGTAATGACCAGTAATAAGTAATATAAATGGGTCAATCTATGTTGGGATAAAGTGGTGGAGCACACAAGAAAAAAAAATGTATATACAGAGTATAAAGATATAAGTGTGTAGATGAATCAATAGATCAAGCAGGGTAGTACTCCAGTCTGGTGCTGCAAAAAACATGGTGAGACACAGGGAATGCCAGCAGAACAAACTGCATATGGGGTTACCAGGGTGGTACTGGATGAAAGTGCGGAGCACACCCCGACGCGCGTTTCAGAGTGAGTCCTTCGTCAGGGGGTGGCTTCCACAGAGAACTGGAGGGTTAAGAAGGAAGATCGCCAACAGATGCTACTGCGCAGGCACAGCCGGCGCCACCAGCAAATAAAAACTAAATTCATATTATTCCTGTGATCATAGTGCAGTGCAGGCGTCGCCTGCCTGCTGAGGGTGATTTCTTTTTTTTCAAGATATATAATATTCATTATATAAACTAGGGGGCAGGTCAGTGAATGATCAGAGACCTATCAGAAGCCATACAGATGAATATGTAAGCAGAGCACCACATGAAGACTCCCCCCCCCCATAGGTCGCCCCGCGGCACAAGCATATCATTAACTCAAAACCAAAAATACAGATTAAACAACAACCACAAGACGGATTTCATCACTCAGGTATGATTGTAGTCAGCATAACGGTGCTGGCCTGACACTGTAGGTTACTGTGCACAATCCTGATGACAGGTTCCATTTAACGTTCTCTGACCCTTCTCGGTGCTTGACCTCAAAATTGCTCCTGACTTTTCGCTTGTCTTATTCCTTTGTCTCTGACACATTCTCTTGGTTTGTCCTCGGGATTCCTTGACCTCCCTGCCCCACAGCTTGTCTGGGAAAAGAGACGTAGAGTCACAGCTGTAAATCAAGTAGAGGAGGGCGTCACACAGCAGAAGACTAATGCACTTGCTATTTAAGGGGACATTTTTTATTACGGCTCAGGAGCTTCACTCTGCTCCAACTTAATTATTATGTAATTAATATGTTACATTTTGTATTAGGATACCAGCCTTCAATCTCTGACAACCTACATCTGGTTCCTTATGGTAAGAAACTAAACCTTTACTCAATCTTCATTGCAGATTTTTCCAGTGAAAATATGTCTCATGTGGACATACCATTGAAGTAACACTCAGAAATCTACCCACTGTGGTTAGTGCATGACAAGGATTTGGTACGCTTGTTCACTTCATAAGAGCAGATTAAACAAACATTGGATTTAAAAGCAATGAGAGCCAATCACATTCAAGATTGCAAATCTGACTTATCACAATAAAAGGTGGTTCTGGGTCCAAAAGGATGAAACATGGCGAAAAGATACAAGAGAAAAACAAAAAAGGTGTTGCATGCTAGTATTGCAGTGCACATTCCTTATACTCACATTTTCCAATGATTTGTGCTACATCACTAGGTCGGCATGGGCGTAGTATACGAGTATAATATATGTTGTACATACAAGAAGCCTAGATAATGTTAAGGAAAAAAAATAGCAGCACTCCACTTTCATCAGTGTGAACAGGACTCTGTTCGCATATAATGTATCATGGTGGAAATGCAACTCTATAAACATGTGGCAAAAAATTGTAGGTCAAACAACTTGTGTGTGAATATAGTTGATAATGACAAACTCACGTTTTCAAGACAACATAGGGCAGGAAATACAGAAAATGTATATTGCACAGTATGAACAAGGCTCTGTCTACTTAAAAGCATGGTGCTTCATTGTATGGCTCTACTTTGTACACGAGACATGAGCAAATACATTCAAGTGGAATTGAATACTATGCGAATTCTAAAAACAAAAATGAATTTGCCAAAGTGCAGATTTTAAGTACCAGTAATTCAGCAGAATGGTGGCTGTAAAGAGCCATAAAAAAAATTTATTGTACTCACCTCACTGCTCACCTTAACGGCCCCTCCACTCCTCACCATCACATGTCCCTCGTCACATATTTCGATTCCTGCAGCAAGTGCTGAAATCTGGCTCTGATGAAATCAAAGGTGAGTCTCCGTCTGCATATTAAAAAATCCTGCCCATTTTGGATGGCCTGAAAGTTAGAAAAAAAATTAAATTTAGGCACCGATTTAGATTTGCCCCCAAATTTGTGTCAATTTCTGACTTTCTTTAGAATTTGTATAAATGTTAGAGAACTCACAGACACCTATAAAATCACACCCAGCTTTCTCCAGATTTTACTATGGGGAATTTTGTTTTTGTTTTTTTTTTGCCATGAATTTGGCACAAGCCAAGATTTGCAACTTTCTGAGGCACAGTTTACTAAAAAAAAAAAAGATGGTATGAATTGTTTTACCTGGAATGGTCCTTTAAACAGGAACAGAAAAAAAAAGCATTCAGGATCAGGAGAAAAAGCCTAATTATAAAACGTTTTGTTTACAAGGTTGATTACAAACTACTAACACGCATTTCAATTTAGGAATGGAAAAATGAATTTATGAACTGGGTTCCTGAGGACTTTTGTGGAATTGAGAAAATTGTGTCTCCTGGCCAAAATCTTTGGCTTCCAGACCTCTACATCTATGAAATGTAAGAAAGTTTGCAAGTCTTAAAACAGCATATATTTGTATCCAGCAGGTGTAACTAGGAATTAAAAGGATCAGATACATGGGCTTCTATGCAAAGTTCGGTAACATTGGGTTACGCCTATTAGAGTTCCCAGGTGCAAAATGTACAGGTTTAAAAAAAAAAAAAAAAATATATATATATATATATATATATATATATATATATATATATATATATATATATATATACACACACACATACATACACACACACATATTTGTGTGTACATATACACTCACTGGCCACTTTATTAGGTACACCATGCTAGTAAGGGGTTGGACCCCCTTTTGCCTTCAGAACTGCCTCAATTCTTCGTGGCAGAGATTCAACAAGGTGCTGGAAGCATTCCTCAGAGATTTTGGACCATATTGACATGATGGCATCACACAGTTGGCGCAGATTTGTCGGCTGCACATCCCTGATGCGAATCTCCCGTTCCACCACATCCCAAAGATGCTCTATTGGATTGAGATCTGGTGACTGAGGAGGCCATTTGAGTACAGTGAACTCATTGTCATGTTCAAGAAACCAATCTGAGATGATTCGAGCTTTATGACATGGCGCATTATCCTGCTGAAAGTAGCCATCAGATGTTGGGTACATTGTGGTCATAAAGGGATGGACATGGTCAGCAACAATACTCAGGTAGGCTGTGGCGTTGCAACGATGCTCAATTGGTACCAAGGGGCCCAAAGAGTGCCAAGAAAAAATTCCCCACACCATGACACCACCACCACCAGCCTGAACCGTTGATACAAGGCAGGATGGATCCATGCTTTCATGTTGTTTACGCCAAATTCTGACCCTACCATCCGAATGTCGCAGCAGAAATCGAGACTCATCAGACCAGGCAACGTTTTTCCAATCTTCTACTGTCCAATTTCGATGAGCTTGTGCAAATTGTAGCCTCAGTTTCCTGTTCTTAGCTGAGAGGAGTGGTACCCGGTGTGGTCTTCTGCTGCTGTAGCCCATCTGCCTCAAAGTTCGACGCACTGTGCGTTCAGAGATGCTCTTCTGCCTACCTTGGTTGTAACGGGTGGCAATTTGAGTCACTGTTGCCTTTCTATCAGCTCGAACCAGTCTGCCCATTCTCCTCTGACCTCTGGCATCAACAAGGCATTTCCGGCCACAGAACTGCCGCTCACTGGATTTTTTTTCTTTTTCGGACCATTCTCTGTAAACCCTAGAGATGGTTGTGCGTGAAAATCCCAGGAGATCAGCAGTTTCTGAAATACTCAGACCAGCCCTTCTGGCACCAACAATCATGCCACGTTCAAAGGCACTCAAATCACCTTTCTTCCCCATACTGATGCTCGGTTTGAACTGCAGGAGATTGTGTTGACCATGTCTACATGCCTAAATGCACTGAGTTGCCGCCATGTGATTGGCAGATTAGAAATTAAGTCTTAACACACAGTTGGACAGGTGTACCTAATAAAGTGGCCAGTGAGTGTATACTACAATGACGTAACTAAAGTCAGATGGGCCCTGGTATAAAATTTGGACCTGGGACCCCACTTCACGTTAATTAGATTGTAGGGGCCCTTGTAGCATTTTAGATAATATACAGACATACGTATTTAGCCTCCATTTAATTATGTCCCTCATCCTGGCTCCCTCTTGTAGTAATCTCCCCTATCCAGGGCCCAATGCTATAACATTTTCCTCCATCCTGGGCCCCTTCCTGGTATAATGTCCCTCATCTTGGTTTACTGTCCCCCATTCTGGCATAATTTCCCCATTACTGGTCCCCTTCCTGGTATAATGTCCCCATTCTGGCATAATGTCTTCATCCTGGGACCCTCCATTCTTCTCCAGCACATTTTAAAAAGAAGCAAATTATCCTTCTCACTTTCCCCCGCTGCATGGCGTCCTCTTCAGTAGCCAGCGTTCTAGCATGGGCAGTGCATTACATCACTGCCATGTGCCACAGGCAAGCCGACGTCAGCTGCCAGCCTCTGATTGGCTGGCGGCGTTTATTGTTTATTGCAGCGCAATACTTTTTGCCTGAATGTGCACCCAAGCATGCACATCAAGGTGAAATCAGCATTGGTGGGCCCACCTGCTGCAAAGGTCTCGTCGATCTAGCACCCGCTGTGACCATGACTTATACACACACACACACATTATATATATATACATACACACACACACACACACACACACACACTGGGTACAGAAAGTATTCAGACCCCTTTCAATGTTTCTGTTTCATTGCAGCTATTTGTTAAATTCAAAAAAGTTCATTTTTTTCTCATTAATGTACACTCTGCATCCCATCTTGATTGAAAAAAACAAATGTAGAAGTTTTTGCAAATTTATTAAGAAAAATCAAAATATCACATGGGCATAAGTATTCAGACCCTTTGCTCAGACACTCATATTTAAGACACATGCTGTCCATTTCCTTGTGATCCTCCATGAGATGGTTCTACTCCTTCATTGGAGTTAGTAACAGTGGGACACACCGTGAAAAATATATTAAAATGTGCAACAATGCATATAATATGGTATAATTAATTATACATCAAGTATAATCTTAAATATAACACAGGTGTGTCTCCATGGTTGAATGGCAGACCATACGGATGACAATATTAAACAAACCACAGAAATGGACCTTGATTGCAGACAAAGAAACAGGGATGGCATGATAAAAAAGCTTTTATTTAATCAATTGGCAACAAACAGATAATGTGCAATATTAAAAGAAAGTGCCAGTATGGCACACCGCTTATTAAAATCAACTGCAAATATGCATGGGGACTGTAAGTTTATTAACATAAATAATGAAATATAATAAATATACAAATATATCTTATTATACCAAAAACCACGGTGTTTAAAAATAAAAATTAATGATATGCATATATCTATAAAAAATATGTATAGTACCATTAAAAGAAACTGATTATCGTGAGCAAATAAATAAAGGCTTTTTTTATCATGCCATCCCTGTTTCTTTGATGTCTGCAATCAAGGTCCATTTCTGTGGTTTGTTTAATATCCTTCATTGGAGTCCAGCTGTGTGTAATTAAACTGATAGGACTTGAATTGTAAAGGCGCACACCTGTCTATATAAGACCTCACAGCTCACAGTGCATGTCAGACCATATGAGAATCATGAGGTCAAAGGAACTGGCCAAGGAGCTCAGAGACAGAATTATGGCAAGGCACAGATCTGGCCAAAGCTACAAAAGAATTTCTGCAGTACTCAGGGTTCCTAAGAGCACAGAGACCTCCATAATCCTTAAATGGAAGAAGGTTGGGAACACCAGAAGTCTTCTTAGACCTGGCCGTTGAGCCAAACTGAGCAATCGTGGGAGAAGAGCCTTGGTGAGAGAGGTAAAGAAGAACCCCAAGATCACTGTGGCTGAGCTCCACAGATGCAGTAGGGAGATGGGAGAAAGTTCCACAAAGTCAACTATCACTGCAGCCCTCCACCAGTCAGGCCTTAATGGCAGAGTGGCCCGACGGAAGCCTCTCCTCAGTGCAAGACATACGAAAGCCCGCATAGAGTTTGCTAAACAACACATGAAGGACTCCCAGATTATGAGAAATAAGATTCTCTTGTCTGATGAAACGAAGATAGATATATATACCACTGTATAGTGTATACACACAGATACTCTACATACAGATGCATTGTGCAACTTCTTTATAATACTGTATATGTTGCTATTTTTCTCTATGTCTTATACAGGACTGAAGGTGATGAGAATTCTCCAGTGATTCCTTACTTCCTCATCTACAATGACGGTTTAATTATAGATTCCAAACCAATGCGAATTGTCAGTACCTGTAATCTAGACATTTTCAAGTTTCCATTCGACACACAAGTCTGTCTTTTGACCTTCGGTCCTTACATACATTCAGGTACGTTGAATGTCTATAAAATGACATTACATCCAAAGTCTTTCCTCAATGTTTGGTGTGCAGTTCACCGTTATTAGCCATTTCCCACTAGGGTAAAGATGACTGTACACTGTTCTTCTTTGGGATTAATGATATTTCATTCAGCAAACATCTGTTCTCATAATTGCCATTTTGCTTTATACAGTATATCTTCAATTGTGAGAACTTCCATAGACATTGACATATACAGTCATGGCCAAAAAAGTTGGCACCCCTGAAATTGTTCCAGAAAATGAAGTATTTCTCCCAGAAAATTATTGCAATTACACATTTTATTATACACATGTTTCCTTTGTGCGTATTGGAAAAAAAAGAAAAAGAAAAAAAATAGAAAAGGGGTAAATT
Source organism: Dendrobates tinctorius (assembly GCF_039654945.1). Lineage (NCBI taxonomy): Eukaryota > Metazoa > Chordata > Amphibia > Anura > Dendrobatidae > Dendrobates > Dendrobates tinctorius. The sequence continues at coordinate 3,905,830 of NW_027361677.1, forward strand.
GGAGATAACTTCACACAAAACCCCAAAAATGGGCCTGACAAAATTGTTGGCGCCCTCAACTTAATGTTTTGTTGCACCCTTTTGGAATAAATAACTGCAATTAATCACTTTTTATAACCATCCAGAAGCTTCTTACACCTCTCAACTGGCATTTTGGAGCACTCTTCTCTTCTTTTGCAAACTGCTCCAGGTCTCTCATATGTGAAGGCACCTTCTCCCAACAGCAATTTTAAGATCTCTCCACAGGTGTTCAATGGGATTTAGATCCGGCTCATTGCTGCCACTTGAGTACTCGGCAGGGCTTTGTTTCCATCTATTTCTGGGTGCTTCTTGAAGTATACTTGGGGTCATTTTCCTGCTGGAAGACCCATGACCTAGGCCGCAAACCTAGATTTCTGACATTGGGCACTACATTGCCACCCAAAACCCTTTGGTATTCTACAGATTTCATGAAGTCTTCCACACAGTCAAAGCACTCAGTGCTACAGGCAGCAAAACAATTTGAATCTCCAGCAAATTTGACTGGAGGTACTGTGTTCTTTTCTTTATAGGCTACATTCTGTTTTTGGTATACAGTAGAATGATGTACTTTATCAAAAGCTCTATCTTGGTCTCATCTGTCCACAAGATGCTTTTCCAGAATGATAGTTTGGTGTCGTCAGCAAAGACTGACACTTTACTCTCAATCCCATAAAAAAGGTCATTAAGAGATTAAAAAGAATCGGTCCCAGTACTGATTCCTGCGGTCCCCACTGCGCCTAGTGCAGATCAATGAGGTCCCCACTGCTCCCAGTACAGATCCCTGCAGTCCCCACTGCTCCCAGTACAGATCCCTGCAGTCCCCACTGCTCCCAGTACAGATCCCTGCAGTCCCCACTGCTCCCAGTACAGATCCCTGCAGTCCCCACTGCTCCCAGTACAGATCCCTGCAGTCACCACTGCTCCCAGTACAGATCCCTACAGTCCCCACTGCTCCCAGTACAGATCCCTACAGTCCCCACTGCTCCCAGTACAGATCCCTACAGTCCCCACTGCTCCCAGTACAGATCCCTGCTGTCCCCACTGCTCCCAGTACAGATCCCTGCTGTCCCCACTGCTCCCAGTACAGATCCCTGCAGTCGCCACTGCTCCCAATACAGATCACTGCGGTTTCCACTGCTGACTATATCCCATTTAGAGATCGGACTCTTTGTTTCCTGTCATTTAGCAAATTCTTTACCCATCTGCATATAGTCTCCCCCAGTCCCTGCTTCTGGAGTTGAAGCAGGTGAATAATTTTGAGGCTGCAGAATCAGTAAAAGTGGCATTTTGTGATGAATTTGGAGAAACCACTTGCTATTGTCAAGGAAGTAACTCTCATGCCCCCTCAGCGCCGCCCTACTCACCGTGGTCACCATGCGGCTTCTCCTCGCGCCAGGCCTGCTCTCTGAGATTTGTCTCTGGTAACACTCCTCAGAACTGCTGCATTTGAATGTGGTTGTTATTTGGCTTTAGGGGAGCATGGACGGTCTCTGCAGGAATTTAGCCCTGCTGTGTCCTGAAGAGATTAGGTTCCCTCGCCTATCCCATACCAGCAGGGGCTATATTAGGAAGCTCCTATCACTCTTTGCCCAAACATTGGATCCTAGCATCTTAGCACCTTGTTTATGCATCCCTCCTTATTCTGTCTACTGTTAATGGCCCGGCATGTTTACCTGTTAGACCTCTCTACTCTGGTGCCTCGTACCCACGCCTCTGACCCTCTGGTCAGCTGCTGCAGTCTCGAGGCCTGTCCTGGAATGGTATTTGGTGTCTACCAGCGGCATTGCTCATTCTCAGCACAGAAGCCCTAGTGAAGACCCAGTAGACACTTAGTCACGCCCCTCCAGGATAAACCCACCCCATGGCATGGTGGGTCCACGCCCACCAGCGTTACAGTTATATTAGTTGTGTGGAGCAATTTTTATTATTCTTGTTTAATTGGTTTATTGCCAACAGTAGAAAGTTTGTACATTTTTCTAACAAATTTGCACGGGGGGGGGGGGGGGGTTAAAAATTTTGATTGCAACTATATCATTATGAAAGGTGCTTTTTATAAGCACCAGTTCATTTTGTAAGCCATTAGTGGATGTAGCTTTGGGGGTAAAAAGAACAACTTCTTACAGTAAAAGAAAAGTGGATGGGATTTTGACAAATTTCATCCCCATGCTGAGGAAGTTTAATTTAAATTTAAATCAGCAGCATGTCAGATTGTGTGACAGCTTTTCATAAAGTATTTCAACCTTATTAATAAAATTGTGTGAAATCCACATCAAAATCATCAACAAAACTTAACTTTAATTGATTTTGCTATTGATTTGTTGCTGGTTTTGCCATGTTTTTATTTAGCTTAATTTAGATGCCATTTGGACGTACCTTACATGTACATATACATAGGATACTTACAGTTGTGCTCAAAAGTATACATACCACGGCAGAATTTTTGCTTTCTTGGACTTTTTTCAGAGATTAAGCCATGTGTCCTAATACTTAGTGACGTTATTAATGTACAATGTTCTTATATTACTTTATAGTGAAGCAATTGACTCCTAGTATACACCTGATTTAATGTTCTTATTGCATTTCTATATAGTCCAAGACATCATCATGTTACCAAAGTACAACTCATCTATAGTGAACATGAACTCACAAGACATTTTTGTCAGTAAAGGAGACTGGATCCTGTTGGACGTCGGTGTATCAAACTCAACAATATCGAGTGACGGAGTGGAGTACAGCCAAGTGATCTTCCAGGTGACAAATAGAACTATTTTATACCTTAATATATATTGCCAGATTCATCATTGGTTAATTATATTATCACTTATTTGTTTTGTCTAGTGTTATTCATTGGCATTTTTTGCGTCAAATTTTTGAAAATGGCGCATATGGTCCATGAATGTTGCACAAAATAAAAAGGGGTTTTTTTTTTATCTTTTACTTTTTTTGTACCCTTTTTAGAGTGAAAAGTTGCATGACTTGCAAAAATTTTGCAATTATTCAATCGGCCGCAAAAATCCTTTAAACACCAAGCCCACAATAGGAAACAGAAAAAAAACAGGGGAACACAAATACAATAGGCTTAAAAAAAGAATTACCGTAAATTAAAAGAATTTGGTCCAAAAAGAGGCTTAAAGCACCAAAAACTAGACAAAAATGGCAAAAGTGTTGGCTGGATACCCCCTGTAGCTATACCTCTGCTTCTCACAAACCTTCACCCGTCTGTTAACGATTCACAGTTAATATTTATTCAATACATGACAAAAGTAGGAAAAATAAGTTTGGGGTCTATTTTCATTTTGCAATCCTGACAATTATCATCTTTTAACTTTTCCTCTTCTTTCTTTAACATTACCATTTCAGGGCTATTTTTTTGTAGGATGAGTTGCAGTTTTTAATTAAGCCATTCATTTTACCATATAATGTGCTGAAAAATTGGAAAAAAATTCCAATGGTGAAAATAATGGAATTCCCGCTACGGATTTTTCGACATTCATTATGTGACAAATGACATGGCGATATGATACTCCAGGTCTGTACTATTATGACAATACCAAACTTCTTTCTAAGACTCTTTTATAGTTTAGTGGCTAAAATAATTGAAATTTGTTAAAACAAAAGTTTGCTGCAATTTTCTAAAACTCTGAACTTTATTTTTTTCTCTAGTGGAGTTTTCTTAGGGCTTTCTTTTTGTGCTGCAGTTTTTATTGATACCGTTTTGGAGTTCATACAATGTTTTGATCACTTTTTATTGCATTTTGGGGTAGGAAATTTGTGGCAACTAAAAACAGCAATTCTAGAGTTTCTATTTTTTTATTTTTAGCATATAACCTAGGGTTTAAACAATTTTATATATAGGACTATATTTTCTAACTTTATTTTTTAGCTGACCTAGGGAACTTAAATCTTGAACAGGCCCCCCTGTTGCCTTAAAAAGCCATCAACTCCCTGTGATCGAGTTGCAGGAGGGCTGATCGGAGATGATGCACACTGGCAAGCAGGCTATATAAATGGTGCTGTCAGTGACTGACAGTAGCAATTAAATGGTCAAAGAACAATGCAGTGATCAAAACAAGCTTCCATTTTTACTGTTAAATGAAAATGCTGACTGTGAAATACAGCTGAAAACTGATCACCAGTTCCTAAGCCCACTCTATACACCCCGCAAGTGACCTGTGAGGAGAAGGTACATCATTGGTTCTTAGGGAATTAAATTTAGATTGTTTATGGACAACACCCTGATATAAAAAAGTTGGAATATGGATGGCGTGTCCCACTCAAGGATGATGGAAAGACTCAGCCAGACACAGTTACTAACCTGCTCTCTGTTACCATGTATCAGTCCCTCACTCTTGCCATGTCTTTTGGCAAACCTCTTCATTTTAGAGGCAAAAGCATACAGACTCCTTATAGGTGGATCTTTTTCACCTTACTGGTGGATGTACTCTTCATTCTCAGGAATAAGCCTCTCTGCTCCTCTCCGTGGTGGCAATTTTTGCTGCTCATCTATAGAGGTGGTATTTATTTGCAGTGGGCTGGTCTCTTCCACTAGGGACAAACTGCACAAATTCCAGTTCACACTTAAGCATCTTACATGCTCCCCTTTGGCCCTATCTGTGCCCTTTGGGTAGAACAGAAAAAAAATAGAGACTGCTACTCACCCCCACTTAATAGCCAGCTATGACACAGGCTTTTCACTGTTGCTGCACAGCTATGGCTACTTTCACACATCCGGCTTTTAGGATCTGACGGTGTGCGGCGAAAATGTCCGAAACCGGATCCGGCGATATGTGGTGCCGGATCCGGCTTTTTCCCCATTGGGAGACATTGTTGCCGCATCCGGTTTTTCCCGTATCCGGCGAAAATTGACGATGCAGCGTGTTGAAAAAAATGTTCCATGGAACGTTTTTTCCCTATGCCGTACGGCTTTTTTCCTTGGCCCAGACATTTAACCCTGCAAAGGGCGGCACTTATATTCATTTTCTCTCTCTCTCGGCCCAGACAGCAAGGGGCGGCACCTATATTCACTCTCTCTCGCCCCAGACATTTAACCCTGCAAGGGACGGCACCTATATTTCTCCCTCTCCCTCAGTGTCTTGCCCCTGGGGAGGAGCACCAGACCCCTGGAGGTGTCGAATAGCATTCTCAGGAAGGTCAGAGACTGACTCGGGGTTGTCGATGACTTTTGTAGGTTGACTAACCAGCCCAGGCGACTCAGGGTGTCGATTGTGATTGAGACACTGACCTCGCAATCCTTGAAGGTGGGAGCCTTGATGAGAAGGTCATCCAGGTACAGAACGACTAGAATTCCTCTGGAGTGCAGCACGTCCATGGTGGCGGCCATGACCTTGGTAAACGTTCTTGGAGCCGTGGCGAGTCCGAACAGTAGAGCGACGAACTGGTAGTGGTTCTGGTTGATCGCGAACCGAAGAAACCTTTGATGGGCGGGAGCAATTGGTATGTGAAGATATGCGTCCTGTATATCTATGGAGGCGAGATATTCTCCCTGTTCCATGGATGCTATGATGGACCGGAGGGACTCCCTGCGAAAATGACGGACGCGTACATATTTCTTGAGCTGTTTTAGGTCTAGTATAGGCCGGACGCTGCCTCCTTTCTTGGGAACTACAAACAGATTGGAGTAGAACCCTCTGAATCTTTCGTTCACAGGAACCAGTATTACGACTCCTGCTTGGAGTGAGGAGACCGCTTGGTGGAAGGCACGAGCCTTGTCTGATGGTGTTGGTGGAACAGAGAGGAAGAACCGGTTCGGTGGAGTGGAAGTGAACTCTATCTTGTATCCGGAAGACACTATTTCCCTGACCAACCTGTCTACTGTAATAGAACCACAACAAGAGAGCACAAAATGACAAATTTGAAAAAATACTCTGCAGTAAAAAACATATAAAAGTAATCAGCAAGTGCTGTATAACAAATACAGGGTATTTAGTCGACACATTTTTTGCAAAAAATACATACCAAGCTGCTTCACCACTTCACGGTAACCCTTCACGAAGCAGTCCCTATCTAATGTATTCAAAACCTGAACATGTGAATAGTGTCTAATTGAACAGGATACAGACAGGCGCTTCCCAGTATATGGGCTTGTTGGTGAAAGACAGCTCATTTATGTGCATGTCACAAAGGAGGAGGGTGGGGTCTCCCAAACCGTGCTGAGCTTGGAAAAAAATGGATTAAAAACATATATGTGACATGCACAAGTGTGAACAAGTCGGTAAGACAATGCCCACACCACCCAATGGCTAAACCACAACAAGAGAGCACAAAATGACAAATTTGAAAAAATACTCTGCAGTAAAAAACATAAAAGTAATCAGCAAGTGCTGTATAACAAATACAGGGTATTTAGTCGACACATTTTTTGCAAAAAATACATACCAAGCTGCTTCACCACTTCACGGTAACCCTTCACGAAGCAGTCCCTATCTAATGTATTCAAAACCTGAACATGTGAACAGTGTCTAAATGAACAGGATACAGACAGGCGCTTCCCAGTATATGGGCTTGTTGGTGAAAGACAGCTCATTTATGTGCATGTCACAAAGGAGGAGGGTGGGGTCTCCCAAACCGTGCTGAGCACGGAAAAAAATGGATTAAAAACATATGTGACATGCACTGTAATAGGCAGCCAGACTTGCTGAAAGAGTAGAAGTCGCCCGCCTACTGGTGGGATGTCTTCCGGAGTTCGTGAGTCATGATGAAGCGAAGTTCTGAGGTTTTCCTCCCTTGGGTTTCGCTTGGCCTGCTTTCGACTGCCAAGTCCTGTCCGGCCTCTGCGCCGTCCGTGGGTTGTCCCTGCGTGGCGAGCGGTTGCGATTTTGCGCTGGGCGCGAGACGGACCAGCCAGAAGAATTCTGAAAGGATCGGAATTGTGTTTGGTTACGCCGTTTAAACGTGCGTTTAGGTTTCAGTTGAGGAAGAGAAGTACTCTTACCCCCAGTGGCATTGGATATCATTGTGTCCAACTTTTCGCCGAAAAGCCTTCCACTAAGGTACGGAAGATGCGTGAGGGACTTCTTTGAGGCCGCGTCCGCTTTCCATTCCCGCAGCCAGAGGATACGCCGAATCGTAATGGCGTTTGCCGCTATCCCCGCTAGACCTCTTGCTGAGTCTAGGGCTGCATGAAAGATGTAGTCTGCTACCACTGCTATTTGAACCGCTTGATGCGAAAGCCCGGGATTTGAAGCTTGAAGACCATCTTGCAGTTCTTTGGCCCAAGCCAGGATGGCCTTGGCCTCCCAAACTGAAGCGAACGCAGGGGCCAGGGAGGCCCTTGCCGCTTCAAAAACTGAACGAGCCATGCGTTCTACTTGTCGGTCTGCTGCATCCCTGAGGGTTGAGCTATCTGGCAGTGAGAGTAGGGTCTGTGCTGCTAGTCTAGATACTGGGGGGTCCACTTCGGGTGGATCTGTCCACCCTTTGGTGTCCTTCTGTGGGAAGGGGTACCTCGCTTCCAAATATTTGCGATTGGAAAATTTTTTCTCAGGCTGTGAAAACTGCTTAGTATCGTTTGAAACTCTGGGTGATTAAGGAAGACCTTAGGCGGTTTCAGAACACTTTCAAAGCAAATCTTGTGTTCTGGTGTTCTGGGGCTTCCGGGGCTGGGTCTGAAATTTCCAGCACCAGATGGATGGCAGAGATTATGTCCTCAACTAGAGCTGTATTGCTAGGGGGACAAGGTACCACAGACCTCTCCATTTCGTTGTCTGAGTCGGAGTCACAGATGCCTTCCGAATCCTGCATATCGCTAAGGCGTTCCCTGGTGGGCGATCAGGGCCGGGGTCTTCTGTGGTCGGGGATCGCTGTGGTGAACTGCATTGTCTGTCTCTGATAGGGGACTGTCTAGGTGACCTGGAATGACGGTGTCTCTCCCTGGAGGGGGATGACCGTGTGCTATAGGACGACGCAGGTGACCGCGACCTGTGGGTCCGCTTACGTCTGCGAGTGTCGGAAACAGCATGTTCCTGAGACAAGCTGTCCTTTTGCTGGGTAATGTTCATAGCCGAGACATGACCCTGCAGAGCTTGCAGCAATGTAGCGTTTAGGTTATCTATGGACTGTGTCATAGACTGCAACATCTGAGTAGCCCATTCCGGCGTGGTATCTGACACTGAAGTGTTGGTAGGGACTCCCTGGGGTTCTGACCCAGAGTTCAGGATGCAATCCCGGCAGTGCGGATATGTGCTGCCACTGGGGAGAGTGGTTTTGCAGGCTGTGCAGAATGCATAAAAACAGTCCTGCCTGGTTCTTTTTCTTGAGCCCGGCATAGTGCACAGAGGCTGGCTATCAGGGACCCTACAGGGGTGGCTACGCAGAGGAAACCCACAGAGAGCCTTATAGGTAATATAGATTCACAGCTTGAGTAAAGAGAACCCAGCTGTGATCTTACAGTTCTGTGCCCCCCGGAGACTGCTGTGGCTCTCTTCCCTGCTGAAGGCGTCCGTTGTCAGGTATAGCCTGCAGCCATAAAAATGGCCACCGGGACACTGAGGAGAAGAAGAAGGGTGGCGGAGAGCTGAAAAGGGCGCGCAGGGCTATGTAAAAACACGCCCTTTCTGTCTCGATCCGCCACTTCTATGACACTATAGAGTGTCATATTAGTCATCCGGGGGGCGGGGCGGGGAAAAAGGCGGCGGCTTCAGCTAGGCCGAAGCCGCGGTCTCAATTAGAGACCTGATGCCCAGGAGGGCTCCAGGGCGGTGCTGTAGTCCGGGAGGGGGTTGGATCTGCACCAGACCCCCCCGGAATGGGCAACTGGCTAGCGGTGGGGTCAGCAGGGGTAGCGGTGCCTGTATGGGTGTCCCCCTGAAGCGCTATGGAGCCGCTGCTGCTGCAGAGACAGGGGCGCAGAGAGCCCTGTCTCTGATGTGCCATGTCTGCCTGCACCTTTCCCCGGCCCTAGCGGGATCCCACAGCTGGTCTGGGGTCCCTGGATGCTGCAGAATGCTGCCTGTTCTCCGACCCTACCTGAGGCGTCTCAACCTAATACCCCCTGAGGGGGATTAGGAAGGGTGCGTCTGTCACCGTCAGGGGGTCTTCATCCTCGCCTCGACCTCAACCCAGACCCCAAAGGGGTTGGGGAAGGAGGGGGGTCTCAACTTCGGACCAGTACCCGAGGGACTGGGGAAGGAGCGACATGGGGAACCGCCATCTCTACTTCAACTGGGCATCCCTAAAAAAAGGGGGCCAAGGAAGGAGACATGCCAGGAGTCTTGCTGCAGACCCACTTTTCTTCATCTGTATTCCGGAAAAAAAACCCAGAAATAAACCCTTAGGTGTGCCTCCTTGCGACACTAAGCAAAAACTGGAGAAGGCTGACGCCGTCCAAGGGTGTATACTGCAGAGGAGGAGCCATAGTTAATCTTTTTCAGATTATGCATAGTGTCACCTCCTAGTTGACAGCAGCATAACACCCATGGTTCTGTGTCCCCCAATGAGGCGACAGAGTAATGAGTAATTTTTTCCACCAGAATTCGACGACAGGTTGATTTAATAAATTTTAATTCATAGTATTTTCCAACTTTATTTTTCAGATTACCATACAGCGAGCCCCTGTGGTCTACATCATAAACCTCATCATCCCATCCTGCTTCTTGGTCATTCTGGATATTGTTAGTATGTTTATACAAATGGGAACTGGAGAGAGACTTGGATTTAAGATTACAGTGGTGTTGGGGTTTTCTGTGCTCCTGCTAATTCTGAATGATCTGCTCCCTAGCTCAAACAATAGCCCTGTTTTAGGTAAGTGTATTTCTATATTCTTACATATAGTCTATAATGAACCTATAAAACTTTAGAGAAATTAGTGTGCTGCAGTACACAGATTATTGAATTACCTAGTGTATATTCCATTCATCCTGAGTTACAGTCTGTACTACAGTATAGTCCAGGGAAGCAGTATTCAGAATCCTGTGCTTCAGAGCTGAAATCTCTTCTATGTGGTCGTTCAGTGTCTTCAATCAGTTTTAAATATCATTGTTACATCAGGTGCAATAGAGTAATGTGGTGTTGGTGAAAAAAAAATTCTGATTTTAATATTAGGTAGGGAAACTATAAGGGCACTTTCTATAATGGATGATATAGAAATACTATTACTGTCAGCAATATTAATACTGAATGACAAGAATTCAGAACAACAACAAGAAATATTACTGACAATATCAATACCAAATGATAACCCAATAACGATATTCCTGCATAGATTCCATTGCACGGTCAGCTAAGAAACCACACTGACAAAATGCATAAAAAGAAATGGTTTTATACTCAGAATCAAATGAATAGAATAATATTGATAAAACAGATTACAAAATTACTACAATATTACATAGTACTCACTCAGCTGCGGTTGAGGTAAGCACAGGAAGCGGTTTCATGAAAATGTCCAGGCTGGTTTATTAAAACTGCACAAACCGCTCAGGAAAGCAAACAAAATAACAGCCTTTTCCAGCACAAAATTAAAACACAAAGTAAAAAGTCCATACAATATCGCGGGTCCAGCCACTCAGGATTGTGTCCACTTCTTTAGGCCTTAGCACAAACCATCACATAGGAGATCCGCACATCTCCAGACCCAGACCCTGAATGAGACACTCGGTCTCCATTTTCTCTGCCAAACCACGCCCCTGGGGTGGGGATATGTGAGCAGTCATTCCCATCCATCTCTTATTACTGCTCGTAAAACCCGGCCCTGGAATGGCCTGATAACTCTCTCAACACTGTGTGCTGGAGCATGCTTTCCGAGCTCATATCACCGAAGCTACCAACCTCGGTTATACATATCTCCACTCAAGGACCCATCCAGCGGCCATCTTACAATAATTACTAAACAAAGAGACATTAACCAGAAATAAACCCATCACACATTCATTTTTTTGCAGTGTCTCACTGTCATCCTCACTGTCATCCTTGCTGTCATCTTACCTTTTTATGTCATCCTGGTGTGACCCCCCCTATCTCCTTGGGGTGTCCTAGCCTTGAAAGGCCCTTCTTCATTACTCCATGAAACCCCCTTCCACATTGATGTGTTCCTTCATAGGTGACTTCACAAATTCTACCCCTTTCTGGTCTGAACCCTGCTTGGATCTTTTATACCCTTTTCGGACTCTGGCTATGCAGTCCCCCCTCAAACCTGAAGATGCTATTTTTGCTCTGTTTTTGACAGAACCGTTGAACGGTTTTGAGACGAACATTGGCTACACATTCTAATAATAACGACATCCTGGTGATCCTCGTAACATGCATACAAAGGATCATAATGTCATTTGTCTTCCTTTAGCTAGCAGTTTTTATGACATCTTGATTATCATTTGTTGGCCCACGACGCTCCAATCCAACAAAATGCAAAGCAACCGGCCAAGTGATATTACCCCCAATGTAAGCACCGAAAATAAATAAATACTTCTGCTCTGACATGCCTTTGTGCTCTTATGCGTATTCTGAATAAAGGCCCCATACACATTAGACTAGACAATTTTGACAGGTTCAGCAATCGGTTTAATATGTATAGAGACTCTTGATTGATGCTATGCAGGGGAGATATGGTTTCAGCATGTCCAATTTTGGACTACCGAACCCTTTGTTATCTAGAGGCAGATCCTCTTTTATCCAATTCCTGATTTTAAGATCGCATGCAATGGGCGCAAATATGCATAATACAAAAAAGCATAACCATGCTTCCAACATGGTCTAGATCTTGGAGACAGTTGGCCATCTTGCATATTATGGAATTTTGCACCATTCAAAGTGTTTTCTCATTGAATTACTCTTGGTGCCTTTGTGTTTTATATACAGGTATATTCTGCTGCGTTTGCCTTGCGGTCATGGTGTTCAGCACAATTGGTTCTATTGCAACCTCGTACATGTTAATGTTGTCTGAATCTCAGCCAAGCGTTCCAGCATGGATAAAAATCTGGATCATGACACATTTGGCCCGTGTTCTGCGTTTCAAAGTAAAGCCCCATAAAAAAGACGAGGTTCCTATCGCAGGTGAAGGAAAAGGCGAGTACGGATTCATGGCCATGATCAGATGTTTCTAGCTCTTTACCATCTCCAACTGCTGCTTCTTTCCTAGATGGAGCCGATAATGGAAAGAAATGTGAGAAGATAGCTGAACTCCAGGAGAAGAAGGATCTACAAAAGGGAAAAGTTTCGCAAGAAGTAAAACTGCTAAAAAGGCTACTGGCAGAAATTCTACACATTCATCAGGAGCTTACCCTATCTAAGGAAAAGGATGATGCCAAGTCAGACTGGTGCATTGCTGCCCTGATTGTGGACAGGCTTGTCTTCCTACTCTACCTCCTCATCATCATTATTATGTTTACAGTGGTCCTCAGTGTCTGGCTTGCATGATCTATTCTAACCAAACCTCAATATTACCTATACCGAATACAACCTCTGAGAGATGTGGGTGTTTTTACACTGTGTGTAACTTTTTACTACACTACTTTTTTCTTGTGTTAAAGCTAAAAATGTCAAAGTTGCCTCTTGGAGTTATTTCCAGCATCAAAGAGTAATTGGAAGAATATGCTGTTCTGTGTCCACTTCCCCGTTTTTTCATGTACAATGGTACTTCAACGCTCCTGCAGAGAAAAACTGTAGAGGATGCAACGCTGAAGCGTCTTCATTCTCAAGATTAGTGGGAATTCTAGAGATTGGACCCATCATTATTATTAACCAGCCCATTTTCGTTTTTGCGCTTGTTTTTTGCTCCCTTGCTTCCCAGATCCAAAACTTCTATTTTTCCATAATGCCATGTAAGTGCTTGTTTTTTGGGGGCAGAGTTGTACTTTTGAACAACATCATTGGTTTTACCACATAGTGTACTGGAAAATGAGAAAAAAAAAATCCAAGTGCAGTGAAATTGCAAAAAAGTGCTATTCCTGAATTTTTTGGGGGGTTGTTTTTTTAACCATTCACCAAATGATAAAACTGACCTGCTATTATGAGTATCCAGGTCATTGCAACTTTGTAGATACCAAACAAGTCTATGTTCTTTTTTATTTAAGTGGTGGAAAAAAATCCAAAGTTTGTTAAAAAAAAAAATCCATAATTTTCCAAGACCTGTAGCGTCTCCATTTTTCATGATCTGGGGTTGGGTGAGGGCTTTTTTTTCATGCCGAGCTGACGTTTTTAATGATACCATGTTGGCGTGGACACGATCTTTTGATCGCCCTGTGGTGTAATGACCACTGTGTCCACTAGGGGGCGCTGTGTGGATGTCCCAAGAGAGAGGATGAGTGGCAGAATACGGAGTGGCCGTGGTGTGTCTCAAAGTGGGTGGCTTTGAGATGAAGGCTTGGTTATGTGCTGATCAGCAGAGCTGATCTGTCGTGCCTATGTGTTAGGGAGAAGCCTTCAGGCAGCTGGAGAGATGGGTGGGTTCTAGCTGCCCACAAACGCACCCAGGGGTGTGTCTGATAACACCTATAGTAAAAGGCTGTGTGAGTAGGTGAAGGACCTGTGATGAGGTCATAGCCATGTGACCCAGGGGGCGTGGCTACGGACCATATAATAGCCAGGGTAGGTCACAAGTGTGAATGCTGGGACCTGATTGGTCCAGTTTGGAAGGTCCCGTGAGGAGAAGGATCTCCTCACTAACAGCCTGTGGAGCGGCTGTGTGGGTAATGGCGGCCAGTGTCTGAGAGTCCCTGAGGAGTGAGTGGATGTCTGCAGCCTGGAGAAACAGCCATATGGGAACCCTGACGTGGGTGAGATAACCCTGGGGCTAAATAGCCTGTATAATGGAAGCTATGCTGTCATGTGAAGCTATATAATGGAAGCTGCGCTGTTGTATATTGCTGCTGTGGTTTATGATGGCAAATAAACCTCATGGACTGTTATGGCTTATGAAAACCCGAGCTGGATCTGATTGTGTGGCTGCCAAGCGAGTGTCCCCCAACCTTGAATAACAGCGCTACCTCACAATTGGTGGAGAAGGCTATGGGCAGTGGTGTAGCCTTGTTGCTGTGAGCAACGGATAAGGACGGCAAAATTCGGTGGCAAAGAGCAACGCTGAGCCAGGAGGGCTGACGGTTGTGGAAGCCGTGTGATGTGCTGCTGACCGGCCACATGTGAGCAGAGTCTGTGACGGCCTGCAAGTGGGGAAGCCACTGTCCGGCTGTGGTTATGGAAACCGTGGGGCGGCCTAGTGAGTAAGGCGCTGTCCGGATCGGTGAGCTCAGTGCGGCTGCTTCCCCAGGAGAAAGAGACTGGTGATTGCTAGGGTACCTCTGTGGAGAAGAGGTACCCGAGGACCTGTGTGGGCGACACAGGAGAAACGGACTGGTGTTCGTGTGGTACTGACCTGGGTCAATGAGTAAAACGGTGACCCGTGTGGCCGACCCAGGTATCGGACAGCTGTTCGTGTGGTACTGACCTGGGTCAGTGAGGAAGACAGTGTACCTGGAGGGTCAGCCCTGGGAGCAGAGTCGGATCCCAGGAGCACGTGGTGTGACCTTGGACCTGTTGAGGCGCGAGTGTTGGGCAGTCTCAGGCGGAGACAGATGTCCTGAAGAGCACCCGCCAAGCCCCTGAACCTGGTGAGGCCGGTGTGTGGGGAGACCCTGGGAGGAGGGTCGCTCCCTGAATCGCACCTGGTGCGCCCTGTGTGTTGGACGGTCTCAAGTGGAGACAGGAGTGTCCTGAATAGCACACAGTCAGGACACGTGAGTTTTGGAGTTTTTTGTGGTGTGTTTTTTCTTCTTTTTTCTCGACTCAGCCTGCGGTGGCTCAGTGGGAGTCAAGAAGGTGACAAGCGGCTTGATGTGGCTCAGTGGGGCCACGAAGGTGACAAGCGGCTTCCGGTGGATCGGCGGGTCCACGAAGACGGCGCAGCAGGAGCTGCAGTGACTCCAGCCGCTGTGTGTGTGTGAACAGCAGCCAGTGGTGACGGTGATCGGTGACAGCAGGAGCTGTGGTGGTGCCAACAAAGACTTGTGTGGTATCGTAAGAGACATAAACTGTGTGGTGTGAACTGTGGTCTGAAAAGACCGGTACAACAGACATGGGGAGATCCCGAAAGGGGGTGGTAGCCCAAAAGGGGGCAGTGACCCAAATCGGGGTGGTAGCCCAAAAGGGGGTGGAGTCCCAAATTGGGGTGGTAACCCAAAAAGGGGTGGAGTCTCAGAGGGAGGCGGTAACCCAAATTGGGGTGGTGGTCCAGAAAGGGGCAGAGTTTGATGAAATGGCAGCACTGGATGGCTCAGTGGGTATGTCTGGGAAACTGCAGTGTTCATGTATGTCATTTCCAGAATGTGGGATATTCTTTCCGAGTGATGACTGGCCGCAAGTGTGTTCCGTGATGCTACACCGGGAAGGGATCTCGGGACAGTTGGACTCAAAGAGTCAGGTGACGCTGGTAGGAACTCCTCTCACTTTCTTTCTGACCGAGAAAATGGTCCAGGTTCGCTGTGCACATGGGGTCACAGTGAACTATGCGGTGGACAGAGTGATGCTTGAGGGTCTCGAGGGCGGTGAGTGCCAAGGGGGCGGTATACCATCGGACTTGGTGTATGCCTTGGAGTGGGGCCGGGACTTTGTCAGGTTTGATGATATATGCCAGGAGGGTGGAGACATTCCTACTGTTGGGCTAACCAATACGAAGACGGTGTTGGCTCCTGACGTGGAAAGGTCAGAGGTGGAAGTGACCGGGAAAAGGGGTATGTCAGCCCAACGGACGGACCAGACATCTCGTGACAAAACTGTCGCTGACCTGGTGGATAAGACGGCTGAAGTAGTCACACGGTTAGTGAGTAACTGGAGGGATGACTCAGACTCTGGGGGTGACTGTGGCTCTGAGAGAGACAGGGAGCACAGACTAGAGGAGCTAGAGAAAGAAGTCTCTGCGCTCAAAGGTCACATGATAACGTGGCAAGGACTGAATAAGGCCCTCAGAGAAGAGGTGGATGAACATGGTAAGCGAGAAAGAATCCTGAGACAAACGGCCGAGCACAGGGTCGAGGAGCTCAAGGAAGAGATCTTGGAGCTCAGAGGTCACCTGTCCACCTGGCAAAGTGTGAACAAGAACCTCAAGGAAGAGATGGAGGAACTCAGAGGAGTAGTAAAAAGTCTTCTGCGGGAGAAATTGGACGAAGACTTACCGCGGGTGAGCGTGAGTGATAATAAGACAGAACTGCCAGTGGACATAGTCGCCAAGGGTCATGAAGTGATCCAATCATGTGAAGTTGATGAGTTAAGAACTGAAGAAGACAGTCACCCGGTCGGGTCAACTGTAGTGAGGGAAGTGTCCGTGGTAAGGCCAGAGCCTTCTGGCCTGGAAGAGAGCAAGACCACGTCCTTCAAGACTGTGATTGACGTTCCAGAAGACATGCAAGATGCCTGTGCGGAGGAAGGAGTACATGAGGCTTTCAAAGAGGCGGTCAAGGCGTGTGAGGTGCACTGGGAACCTGAGACTCAGCAGTTAGTGATAATATCCACCAGAGAAGATACAGCAAACCGGGTATCTGTCCTGAAAGAGATGCATTTGCAGTGTCTCCACGTCACACAGTTGGTCAGGCAGAGTAATGTGAAAGCTGCTCGACGCCTGGAGTTAGCCAGGGAGGCTATGGATCGGAGGGGTTTGCGGAAAGATGTGGTTCCGGTACCCAAAGCTCTGATTGGGAGAATCATTGGAAGATCCGGGAAGGTAATGCAAGACCTTGTGAATATCTCCGGAGTGGTGAGAGTGAGGATCCCTCATGATGATGAAGACCAGATATCCAGTGAAGTGGGTAGGATTCCCATCATGGTGGTTGGCTCCATGGAGAGCCTGAGAGACTTTCGGATGCTCGTAGAGTATCGAGTGGGGTACCTGCAAGAGATTGAGCAGTTGAGGCAGGACCGCCGGCGAATTAATAAAGAAGTACGGAATACCAGGTGGCAGCCGCCTGCAACTCAACAAGATGTAAGGACCCGAAGAGTTCCGCCAAGAAGTGACAAGGCAGATGGCCGAAGAATGTCAGCAAGTGGTAGTTCGACTGGCAGGATGACGGTGAGAGACCGTAGTTCCTGTGAGATGCTGAATGAGTCAGACTCAGGCCAGACAGTAGGGCCGATTATGACTGGTGACCGTACCAACCGGGAGAGCCGGTCAGCGGGAGAATGGTCAGGTGACGAAGCGCACTCTAGGAGGGTGGTGACTAAATAGTGTCTGATGATGCAGACAGACTGCAAATGGAGGGTCAAAGACAATGACCGATATTCTGACCGCTTGGGGCGGGGGAGGCCTAATGCAGAGATGAGGCCGTATGACAGATGGAGACGGTTCTCTCGACCTGTGGGGCAAGGTGTAATGTGTGCCCGGTCTCGACATCCTGGTGTAAGATTGTGTGTTCAACCCCACAAGTTTGAACAGAGGGGTGGGGTATGTGGTGTAATGACCACTGTGTCCACTAGGGGGCGCTGTGTGGATGTCCCAAGAGAGAGGATGAGTGGCAGAATACGGAGTGGCCGTGGTGTGTCTCAAAGTGGGTGGCTTTGAGATGAAGGCTTGGTTATGTGCTGATCAGCAGAGCTGATCTGTCGTGCCTATGGGTTAGGGAGAAGCCTTCAGGCAGCTGGAGAGATGGGTGGGTTCTAGCTGCCCACAAACCCACCCAGGGGTGTGTCTGATAACACCTATAGTAAAAGGCTGTGTGAGTAGGTGAAGGACCTGTGATGAGGTCATAGCCATGTGACCCAGGGGGCGTGGCTACGGACCATATAACGTAGCCAGGGTAGGTCACAAGTGTGAATGCTGGGACCTGATTGGTCCAGTTTGGAAGGTCCCGTGAGGAGAAGGATCTCCTCACTAACAGCCTGTGGAGCGGCTGTGTGGGTAATGGCGGCCAGTGTCTGAGAGTCCCTGAGTGAGTGGATGTCTGCAGCCTGGAGAAACAGCCATATGGGAACCCTGACGTGGGTGAGATAACCCTGGGGCTAAATAGCCTGTATAATGGACGCTATGCTGTCATGTGAAGCTATATAATGGAAGCTGCGCTGTTGTATATTGCTGCTGTGGTTTATGATGGCAAATAAACCTCATGGACTGTTATGGCTTATGAAAACCCGAGCTGGATCTGATTGTGTGGCTGCCAAGCGAGTGTCCCCCAATCTTGAATAACAGCGCTACCTCACAGCCCGTTATTGGATTTTAAAGCAGATTGACAGCGTTTTCTTCCCAGAGCGAGCCCTGCCTGAACTCAGCCTCGATGTGTGTGCACACAGTGTCAATGTGAGTGTGCACATAGTGGGTGGGCACATTCTTCTCCCTTGCTTCTCTGTGCAGATGCTATTTGATATACCAATACAATCAGAAGTGTAGTATACATTGTCTGCAGAAAGCCAAGGGGAGGATGCACCCTCCCAATGTGAG
The DNA here is from genome assembly GCF_039654945.1 of Dendrobates tinctorius. Taxonomy (NCBI): domain Eukaryota; kingdom Metazoa; phylum Chordata; class Amphibia; order Anura; family Dendrobatidae; genus Dendrobates; species Dendrobates tinctorius. The sequence continues at coordinate 3,924,221 of NW_027361677.1, forward strand.
CATGCCCAGCAGGGCTTAGGCAGCATCATTGCATACAGTCATGGCCAAAAGCGTTGGCACCCTTTAAATTGTTCCAGAAAATTAATTATTTCGCCCAGAAAATTATTGCAATTTCCTTTGTATGTATTGGAACACAAAAAAAAATTGAGAAAAAAAAAGGCACATTGGACAAAATTTCACACAACCCCAAAAATGAGCCAGATAAAATTGTTGGCACCTTTCAAAATTGTGATTTTGTTTCAAGCAAGTGATGCTCGTTCAAACTCACCTGTCGCAAGCAATATGGGTTGGGGAATATGAAAATCACACCTGAAACCAGATAAAAAGGGGAGAAGTTGACTCAATCTTTGTATTGTGTGTCTGTGAGTGCTACATTAAGCATGGAGAACAGAAAAAGGAGAAGAGAACTCTGAGGACATAACAAAATTGTTCAACAATATCAACAATCTCAAGGTTACAAGTCCATCTCCAGAGATCTTGATGTTCCTTTGTCCACAGTGTGCAACATAATAAGTTCACAACCCATGGCACTATAGCTAATCTCCCTGGACGTGGACGGCAGAGAAAAATTGATGAAAGGTTAGGACACAAAGTAGTCCGGATGGTGGATAAGCAGCCCCAATCAAGTTCCAAAGAAATTCAAGCTGTCCTGCAGGCTCATTGTGCATTAGTGTCATTTGGATGAATAATAAAGAACTAATCGGATACTGCAGTTTCCTATGACAACTCTTCCTAAGCGCAGGGGTTAACACCCTAAATTTGAAGTATGTCTGTCAATAAGATTCCCTGCTAGTCCCTGGAAAAACTAGAGGGGGGGGGATCACAAGGCACCACCAAATGAGCTAAATCTCCTCGGAGCTAAATATCTTCAAATGTCTCTCTGTCATATCCATAAATAGCCGCTGGTGGTTCACAGCCAATGTAAGAATTTTTTGGCTTCCCCTTATGCTAGGGCTTAAGGAACAGCAGAATCAGATTAGTTCCCCATTATTCATCCACCTGTGTTTTTTTGCACACGCACTTTATTTGGGGGGTTTTGCTGCATGTGGACTTTTTTAACTTCCTTAATAAAGGTTATACTGTATTTTAAAAGGGTTTTTCATATGTTAGTCTAGATTCCTGAAGTGGCCAGCAATGAGTCCAGATCTAAATCCCATTGATCACCCATGAAGAGATCTTACAATTGCTGTTGGGAGAGGACACCTTCAAATAAGAGAGACCTGGAGCAGTTTGTAAATGAAGAGTGCTCCAAAATTCTAGCCGAGAGGTGTAAGAAGCTTGTTGATGGTTGTAGGAAGTGATTGATTGCAGTTATTTATTCGAAAGGATGGGCAAACAAATATTAAGTTGAGGGTGCCAACAATATTGTCAAGCCCGTTTTGGGGGTTTTGTGTGAGATATCCAATTTGCCTTTTTTCCTTTAGTTTTGTTGTTCCTATACACAGAAAGGAAATAAACAGGTGTATAACAAAACATCTATAATTGCAATAATTTTCTGGGAGAAATACTTTATTTTCTGGAACAATGTCAACGATGCCAACACTTTCAGCCATGACTGCATGTGCACACGTGGGCTGAGTTTAGACAGCATTCACTCTGGGAAGCGGGTGTTGTCGCTCAGAAGTAGGGAAAGTCCCCAACATACAGTATGTGGTAGGTGTAAAAGTGCATTCAAGCCCCCTCGTTTGCATTCAAGTTAAAAGTTTTTTTCTCAGGTACCGCTACAGGTACAGTGCTAGTATGATTTCTGAGCTAAGTCCCCTATATCACTGTATAGTTAATTTAAAATGCATTTATTTTGAAGATGACAGAATTATAATTTAGCAAGTTTGCAATTGGCTTGCTTTCTGCTGTAATTCTCCAGTAATGAGAGCTTTTATCCTACATGGTGTACAGCTTGTTTCCAAATAGGTCGGCCACCAGAGCCTGACTGACATGCTAAAGTGGGACCCCATTTCTTGCTTTACTATAGGGCACTTAGTACTACTGATATCCTAGACACAGGAATTACATGATCAAAGTCCTCAGATAATAAAACAAGTCCTAATCCTTCAGATTACAGCAATTTTCCACATACAGTTGCCGCTACACTAGTTAAACATGCTTTTCCAGTATAATGATCTCCTGTAAGCTTGTTTCCTTATATGGTCCCCCATTTTCTCTGATTTCCATATCCACATTAGGGTATGTGCACATTGCGCTTTTTTCCCATGTGGTCCTATCCACTAAAAACTCAGCATTTTGCTGTCTCGGCATTTTTCTGAAATCTCACGCATATGATGCTTGTTTTTTTCATTGCAGTTTTGAAGCAGGTTCAAATCTGTAGCAGATAAATTTTCTTTCAGCATTTTTCGCCCATTCTAAGGACCAAGAATAAAATGCTTTATAAAAATGCACGTGAAAACGCAGCAAAAATGCACATTTTTTTAATGCATCTTTTCACTGCCAATACACACTTGACGCAGAAATGTCTGAAACAGATTTTTAACCTTGACACATACCCTTGTGTGTCCTATACTCTTCTGCTATCATTGGAATTGTCAATTTAGACACAAATCCACCAGGAGGCGCAAGTGGCAGATAGAAAAGTCTCAAATGAGCTTCAGCAGGTCCGCTCGAAGTCATCCAAGAAATTGGGTTTGCATCAAATTTTTCGCTAAGAATCAAATGAGCCTTATTTTTTAAGGTCCCTCCAAAGCATAACAAAGGTTAAAAAGTCTTAGTTACTCACCGGTTAACGGTGTTTTTCGGAGTCCATGACAGCACCACCTGAGAGAGGGGATCCTCCCTTCAGGAACAGGAAACCTACAGATACAAAAGGGCGGCCCCTCTCCCACGCATCAGTTGGATTACAGAGCACAAGAGGACCACAATGGTTAATAGCATAATTTATATACAATACTTTTACACAACTATTCCTTACCAGTGTACATACAAGAGGAAGAAGTGCACACCCAAACTAAAGGGAGGGAATATACGGGTGCTGTCATGGACTCCGAAAAACACCGTTAACCGGTGAGTAACTAAGACTTTATCGGTCGTCCATGACAGCACCACCTGAGAGAATTACAGAGAGTAAACCTATTTAGGGAGGGACTACAGCCTGCAGCACCCTTATACCAAAGGAGAGGTCTGTGGAAGCACCCAAGTCTAGCCTATAATGACTATAAAAGGTGCTCGGAGAGGACCAAGTAGCCGCCTTACATATCTGGTCAATGGAAACTTCTGATCTCTCGGCCCACGAGGTCGCCATGGCTCTGGTGGAATGCGCCCTCAGCTTCCGGGGTGGCGACCTGCCTTTTGAGGTGTATGCTATTGAGATCGCTTCTCTAATCCACCTGGCTAGTGTATTTTTTGACGCTCTACAACCTTTCCTAGGGCCTTGATGGGAGACAAACAGGGCATTATTTTTTTCCAGGGATCGGTAACTGCCAGATATTCTATGAGGCATTTCCTAACATCCAAGGTGTGAAGTTTCTCTTCCTTCTCATTAGCTGGATTAGGGAGGAAAGATGGAAGGACTATCTCCTGTGTCCTATGAAAGCTGGAAACTACCTTAGGTAAATACGCCGGATCAGGTCTGAGTATTACCCTATCGTCCTTGAACTGTATATAAGGAGGACGTCTAGATAATGCCTGGATGTCGCTTACCCTACGAGCTTAGGTTAGAGCTACCAGGAAGGCTACTTTGAGGGACAGGTTTTTTATGGAAGCTGATGAGATAGGTTCGAATGGGGCTTCTGTCATAGCCGTGAGGACTAGGTTCAAGTCCCATGGCATGAATCTATCTTTCGCTATTGGCCTGGATCTACCTGCTGCCTTAATGAATCTACTGATCCAGTAATTACCCACGATGTTGCAGCTAAAGAGAGCCCCCAAGGCTGATACTTGTACTTTAAGGGTACTAGTGGAGAGCCCCATATCCAGACCTTTCTGAAGAAACTCTAAGATCTGGTTTACAGGTGCCGAACCGCCAGCGACCCCTCCAGAGTTCTGCAGGAATTTTTTCCAAATTCTGACAGATTTTGGTAGTGATGACTTTTCTACTTTTAAGTAGGGTGTTAATCAGCCCCTGGGCCAACGTCCCCTTCCACCCCTACCGTTTGTCTCACGCATGGCTGACACAACTTTTTAGGGTGGCCGTCCGGCAAGGGGCAACTACAGAGAGCACATTCCCTGTGCTTCTGTTTTCCCGTAGCTTTCTTCCCCTGCGAAAGAAACATAAGGGAATACTGCATCAGGGTACATTCATGGAGATCTCTTACCCATGCAGATGAGGCAGGTACCGGATCACGGAGGGAGGCAGGAGTGTCCTTTAGCCTGGAGGAACTTCTGTGGCTTTGTTCGCCCGTCCGTTTCTTCTTCTGCTGGCAACTCGCATGCGGTTTCACTGTGGCCTGTTTCTGTGGGTGCTCCTGCACCTCGTCCAGCTGCTCTATGGGGGCTTCTGTCGTATCCATCGCTGGGCCTTCAGAAGCACCCCAGCAGCGTCACCTCCTGCCTTTTAAGGCCTCCTTGTCCGGGTCAGCAGGGTTCTGGCGCGGCACCTCCCACCCGGGACCCCCCCACGACCTCCTCCCCGCATGCTCCGGTCATCTCCCCCCCGCCCCGGGCACCGCTCGCCGCCCAGTACCACCATGCACACGCGGCGCACGCAGGAAGCCGGCCGGCACCCGACTTCCTGTTTCGGCGTCCCCGGCCCCGCCCCCTCCGCCGTGTCACTTCCGCCGCACGTCTGAGGCCTGCGGGGAGGGTGCAGAGGGAGCCGGCACGGCGCCATCGGCTCAGGCAAGGCCACAGCCCCCACGCGCGCCGACCTGTGCCCGCCGACCGGGCGCCACCGCCGGCCCGGAGAGGAAGAGAGACCGGACCATGGGGAGAGCGCACCAGGAGGGGCCCGGGACATACATACCTCCTGGTGCCGGCATTATGGAGGCGGCTGTCCACCGGACCCTTGGCTCCACCTGCTCTTACCACCGTCGTGGCGACCTACCCGGCCCCACCGTGGCGCTTCCAGGGACCCGAGCTTGACCGAGGTAGGAGACCCCCTCGCTACCTGGGTCGGTCAGCCGGCCTGGGAATCCCTTGGCGACTCCATGATGGACGATCTGAAGGAAGTCCCGTCCTCTAGGAACAGGAAACCAACTGATGCGTGGGAGAGGTGCCGCCCTTTTGTATCTGTAGGTTTCCTGTTCCTGAAGGGCGGATCCCCTCTCTCAGGTGGTGCTGTCATGGACGACTGATAAACATTACGTACGGCGGACGTTTCACCCCTGTCTGTGCTTCACCGGGTCCTAGAATACTTTTTCCTATATTAAATAAAATTAAACTAATATCACTCTGGTGCTCGCTTGCCCGTCTGAGCAGCACCTCTCCGCTATGGTCCTTGTTTTAGTTACAGTATCTGCTCCTGTCCCGTCTGCCACATCCCGGTATCTTTAGCCCCTTCACGTTTCACTAGGTACCAACACATCATGGCTCCATTCCGACATATGACATCACTAACAAGGTCTTACATACCATGTCATGGCATCGCATAGCTACGTCATGACCTTCTAAAGGATATTGAAGCGTGGAAGAGACATTGATGCACTAGAAAGATACCACAGAGGTGCACACAAAATACTCTCTGGTATGGGATGGGTATAAACGATTGCAGCGTTCACCTAAAGGTGTTGAGTGCAGGCACAACATCTATAAAGGCGTGGAAAGCGGCTGCTGCTCCGTGGCTAGGAAAATGGTTCTTCCAGAGCTATAATGGCAAAAATGGGAGCAAGCGGGAATGAAGAACCTTGGGATTCCAAAACGGTTCTTATTAATACCAACGCGTTTCGGCGCTGTACCAGCACCTTTCCCAAGGCATAAAATCCAAGAGAAAGGTGCTGGTCCAGTACAGAAATGCATTGGAATAACAAACGTTTTGGAATCCCAAGGCTCTTCATTCCTGCAGCGCAGACCGCCTAAACGAGCCAGCTTCCACTTTTGACAAAGATGCAGGGACGCAGCAGATGGGACCTGAGGAGATACCAGGACAGGCAAGGTCCAAAATGAGGTGATTTTTATTTTTTTTTAAATTTTTTAACCCTTTCTCTGGTTATTTAAGGGTGGTTGGACAACTGCCAATTTGGTGGATTCTCGTAAAACAAATCTCTCAAAATTTTGATTTGATAAAATAAATTAATTTTGGGACATTTTAAATTAATTTTATTTCTTTAAAATCAGTCCTCTGATTTTCTAGTAGTATATTCACAGAATATCACAGACATTTCTGCAACTGAACCATTTATCTAAAAGGGCATTGAAGGAATTAATGTGCTTTCCTCCAAAACAAAATTTTAATTTGCAAAAAAAAAAAAGTTATACATTTGCCCCAAAACTTTTACATTTATTGCAAGGATTTAAAAAAAGCTAATATATAAAGTAATTTAGTGCAACTGACATCTCTATATATAAAAATGAATGTGCGTGTGTATCACCAACCAATCACGAAGCATCTTTCATTTCACCAGAGCTGGTTAAAAGAAGCTGAACTGTGATTGGTTGCTATGACCAACATTTTTCCCACTTGACAACACCTCTGCAGACACTGACATGGTGGGAGAAATATAGCAGTGCAGCACTGCGCAGGCGTCGGGAGAGGTCTGGCGCCTGCGCACTGCAGAATTCTGCTCTGCCCTCAACAGGGCAGAGCAATGCGCCTGCGCCGGAGCCATTTCAGAACGGGAAAAGAGGGCGTCATCGCATGAAGAAGGGAGGCGCCAGACCCGACCGCAACACCCATCGGACCGGACCGCCCACCTCGTTGAGTATAATATAACGTGTTTTTCTTCTCTTTCAGGTTACATCGGGGGCTTATCTACAGCATTACAGAATGCTGTAGATAAGCCCCAGATGTCTATGCCGGCAGCTAATAGGCCAAAAAAAAGGGTGACAGATTCCCTTTAAAGGGATCTCCGGTATGGAAGTCAGGGCAAATCCATCCAGCGCTCTAATTCTGACCCCAGGGTTCTAATAAAGGGATCATTGGTATGCAAGTCAGGGCAAATCCACTCAGCGCTCTGGTTCTGATCCCAGGCTCTCTTAAAGGGATCCTCGGTATGGAATTTATGGCAAATCCACTCTACGCTTTTGTACTGACCCCTGGCCTCTTTTAAAGGGATCTCCGGTATGGAAGTTAGGGTAAATCCCTCAGTGCTCTGATTCTCACCCCAGGCTTCTATTAAAGGGATCATTGGTATGGAAGTCAGGGAAAATCCACTCAGTGCTCTGGTTCTGACTCCAGGCTGACGGGATGATGTGGGATATTAGTGGTAGTTGTCCGGTGGCTCTGGCTGATGGGATGATGTGGGATTTTAGGGGTAGTAGTCCGGTAGATCTGGCTGACGGAATGATGTGGGATATTATAGTGAATGTGGCTATGCGGAATGGGCGGGGCTCTACACTCAGATTATATATATTATATATTTTGTGGTGTAGTAACCACTGTGTCCACTAGGGGGTGCTGTGTGGATGTCCCAAGAGGAAGGATGAATGGCAGAATACGGAATGGCCGTTATGTATCCCAAAGTGGGTGGCTTTGGGATGGAGACTTATGCGTTGATATGCAATGATATTGCTGAGCTGTTTCAATGTGTAAGGGAGAAGTCTCCAGGTAACTAGAGAGATGGGTGGACCTGGTTACCTACAAACCCACCCAGGGGGTGTGTTTAAAGCACTGTTGGAAAGAGTGTGTAAATGCTTGAAGGACCTGTGATGAGGTCAGAGTCATGTGACCCGGTGGGCGTGGCTATGAACCATATAATGTGACCAGGGTAGGTCACATGTGGTGAATGCTGGGACCCGGTTGGTCCAGTGTGGAAGGTCCCGCTGAGATGGGGCTTCCTGCCTGACAGCACGTGTGGACGCTGTGTGTAATGGCTGCAAGTGCCTGAGAGTTCCCTGGAGGGAATGAATGTCTGCAGTATGGAGAAGCAGCCATGAGAGAACCCTGACGGGGTGAGATATAACTGTGAGGATGAAAAGCCTGCGTATTGGACATTGCTAACAGAGTGAAGCTCTGTCATGGACGCTATGCCGTTTATGTATTGCTGGTCATGGTTTATGATGTTTAATAAACCACATGGACTATACTGGTTTATGGAAAACCTGTGCCGGATCTGATTTTGTGGCTGCCAAGCAAGTGATCCCCTACTTAAATGACAGCGCTACCTCACTATATATCATTATAATTTGTTATAACTAACCATAGTTAGTTACTATGCCCGGGCAGCGCTGGGCTCTTCAGCTAGTTTTATATATGGAGCAGATCCATCAGAACTGTGTAACTATGCTTCCCATAGCAACTAATCACATCTCAGGTTTCATAATACCAGTGCTGTGAAAGGAAATGAAATCCGAGTTCTGATTGGATGACAAAATATTTTTATCTTAGACAGTTTTGATACACGGGATCCTGAGGGTTTATCATAGTCAAGTGCCTCGGGGGCCCACTATGCCAAGGTTTCAACTTGCGACATCTGCCATGCATGTAGAATGGTACAGTCGGCACCCAAATCCATCTGCTGCGAATTGAGCTAGCTCCGATGGCAGCAGTTTAATTTCTTAGATGCTGCTATCAATCGTGACAGCGGCATTTAAGAGGTTGGAAATGGTGTAAGGTTTCCTTTAAGGAAATCATTGACCACCTGACAACATTACTGTATGATGATGCCTGTGGTACAGTCCCTTTGACAATTAAGGTTGAGCATGCTCACCTCCGCTCCATTCAAGACGGAGCAGCAGAGCCATGTTCTCAGGGTAACAGACCCCCCATCCATCATCAGGATCGCTGAAAGTCCCAGTGGTCAGACCCCTGCAATCAGCAAGTTATCACCTATCCAATAAAAAAGGGATACCTTGGGGTTCTTTAGGAAATTTCCTTTAAAGCACCACTCCAGATCTTTTTATTGCACAGCTAGAGTAGTGCTTTAAATGTTAGTCCCCTGCCCGTGTCTCATACTCACCCCCAAAAAGCGACCTGCGGACAGTTCCATTGTTTCATGGTCACTTCCCAATCCATCTCTATGAGGCCTCATTATGACTCTCATAGACTTGCATCAAACTCTTGTGATGTAACTTCTGACCAGTCAGAAATTATGGGCACTGCAGTGTTGGTAAACGGTGAAGCCACCGGAAGACGAGTATGTGGGCAGGGGTATGACATTTAGGCTATGAGCACACGTTGCAGAATTGCCGCGGAAATTTCTGCGGGAATTCCGCAACTCCCTGACGCAGGAAATATGCTAGAATTCCGCATGTGTAATTCCCACGTGTTTCCCACGTTTTGCAAGCGTAATTAGCTTGCAGAATGCTAGCGTTTTCCAAGCGATCTGTAGCAACTGATTGACAGGTTGGTCACACTCGTCAAACATAGTGTTTGACAAGTGTGACCAAGTTTTTACTATTGAGGCTGCCTATGCGGCATCCGTAGTAAAAGATAATGTTAAAAAATAAAAAAAAATGATATTCTCACCTTCTGGCATCCCGCGCAGCATCCCCGATCCTCACGATGCTCCCACCAAGTGAGACCGCAACTTCAAAGGTCATTGTCGCAAGGCATCGCTGGGAACGGGACTTGGCGGGAGCATCGCTGAGGCCTGGGGACGCCGGAAGGTGAGAATATCATGATTTTTTATTTTAATTCTTATTTTTACAGGGATGTGGTACCCAGGGCCTGGAGGAGAATCTCCTCTCCTCCAGACCCTGGGTACCATCCGCACATTTTCCGCTTACTTTGCGCATGGTGGCCATAGCCACATGCGGAAAGTAAGAGGAACAATGCATTCCAATGTGTGCAGAATTCCCGCGATTCCGCAAAAAGAATGAGCATTAGTACAGCATGTGCGGAATACCATAGGATTGCATGGGATGCTTTTTTTGCAGCAAAATCACGCGTTAAAAACGCTGCGAAAACGCAAAAAAAACTACGTGTGCACACAGCCTTAAAGCACCACTCCAGCACTGAAGAAAAAAAAAAAACCGCTGTAGTGTTGCTTTAAGGATTTTTATATTTCTGGCATGGCAATAGAAAATGTGAAGTGCACTACAAAGTACTTTCTTTCACACTTTTAATGTGTTAGTCTTCTCTATGGAAAAAGTGCTGTAAATGTACCATAATTATTCTTAAACTATTGAATTTTTCGTTCCTTTTTTGTTAAAACTAACACTGCCATCAGATGTTTCCTAGAAGCCAAAGTGTAATTTTGAAACTCGCTAAAAACAAATTTTTTTTCCTGGTACCAGTTTTTCACTTGCATTTTCCACATTTATTGCTTTTTTTATAGCACTATGCTCTTTTTTTTTTTTTTACCCACTTTGTGGCATTTTTTCTTATAGACTTCCATGCCTTCTTTCTGTATTGTATGCGCCATGTGTGAACATACACTTACAGCAATCCCATTTAACTGAGCTTTTAGACCACTATGGGGATATTTTATACACAATTAATGCTATTTTGATTAAAAAAAAAAAATGATCAAAGTTGTCCCACCATGTCAAGGTGAACCCATCTGGACTCTCCTATCCTGTCACTAGTATTAAAACCTTACCATGTGTCAAACGACGTCAATGTGAATAAGGGCAGAGCAGGACAGGGCCTGCTTTTATTTTGTACAATCTGAATAGCTTCCCATGGATGGGTCTCTCAGTAGGGGACCCTGTCCTGTTCTTCCCTTATTCACATTGATATAGCTTGACATATGGTAAGGTTTTAATACTAGAGACAGGTTAGGACCATCCCAATATTTTCCCCTTGACGTGTTGGGATGGTTTTATGCTTTTTGGAGAAAAAAGGCATTAACTAAGTATTCTACATTATTTACATGTGCCGTTACCATTTGGGTAGATGCCCTTTTTCCCTCCGGTTTTAACTAGGAAATGATACCGTGTGAATGTGCTCTTACACTTTACGTATACACCATTTTTTTGTTTTAGCGCTATGGGGGTATAGCTATGGAGCTTTACTGTACCAACTCCATAGAGAGCTGCAGAGAATAAAGCGGATCTGCGTCAAACTTCACAATATAAACGGCATATATTATTAGATATTCATTTGATAGACCGGCTGAGGATGGTGTACTTACTTTGATTAACCATGTCAGAAGAGTAAATGCAATATGTGCACATGTAGCCCGATTGACATTTCCTCAGTGTAGTTCCTCCCAGCTGCTGAAATCTCATACTGCTCAGTGCAAACTGCAGCTCTCCTCAGTGTCCTTCCTCCCTGCTGCTGAAGTCTCACACTGGTCAGAGCAAGCTCCATCTGTCAATCAGGTTGGGTGGGTGGAGACTGAAAACATTTAGGCTCAAACTCTCTCACTGTGTAGCTGGACTCAAACAGCTCATTTTAATATCCAGATTATATAGCCATTGCGCCAAGCTTTTTCAAAGTAAGTACACCAGCCTTATTAGGTCCAAGAGAATATATAACATTGCGAGATGATTGTATTGTGAAATCTGATACAGATGTGTTTCATGTATATCAGTTCTTATTTAGGGACTATGGGGCCCCCTGGGGTATAGGTCCTGTTGTAATTGTGTGTGTGTTTTTTTATATACTGGTTGAAGGGTTTCTGTCCTAAGCTTTATGAGTGCTGAGGGCACAAATCAGGATTACCATTTATCTGACAAAATCCAGGATTAAAGAGAACAGCATGTACAGTAATACCGAAGCCTGAGCAAAGATACGTTGTTCAGAAATCGGCTAATCTTACATGCAGGTAAGTGGACTGGCTGAATAATGGCCGTGTCGCAGTGTCTCATGATAGAACTTCTTTGTCAAACCTTGAAGGTTGATGTAATACTTCTCCATGAAAGAGATCTGTACTTTGTTTAATTAACCGGATCTATTCAGGATCCTAGATTTTTCAAGGCAATGCAACCTTATGGCTCAAGCACGCTGCAGAGTCCTGGGCATGAAACCTGTAGTATATGAAGCTGCACAGACTTCACGCCCTGCCATATACACTTTATCTGCCTCCATGTACATGGTGTGACGACTCCTGGAGTGGACCCTCTGGGTCGTGGCACCAACCCTCCCAGGGCGAGCTGACCTAGTGAAGACCACCCCCTATACAGGGAGTGTCAGGGGCAAGCCCCAGGGGGTGAGGTACCACGACTGCTGGCAACAGGCAGCCAACTCACAGGAGACACGAGTGAGTGAGTGTGTCTGCAGGAATGTGTAAAGCGTGGGCACGGGAACAAGTGGTATACAGCTTCCGGGTGTGAGCAAAGCAGGATGCGTGCAAAGGAGCACGGCAGAGCACTGAGTCAGGCCGCAGGTGTGTCAGGAGGTGTAACAGAGTACAGGAGCAGGGTGTGTGCCAAAGGGCACAACCGAGCATAAGACAGTACAGGATCAGAGCGTGTGCCAGGAGGCACAACTGAGTATAAGACAGAGCACAGGATCAGAGTATGTGCCAGGAGGCACAACTGAGTATGAGACAGAGCACAGGGTCAGAGTATGTGCCAGGAGGCACAGCTGAGTGTAAAACAGGGTACAGGGTCAGAGCGTGTGCCAGGAGGCACAACCGAGTACAAGGCAGAGTTCAGGCTCAGAGTGTGTGCCAAGAGGCACAATAGAGTGCAAGGCAGAGGACCCGAATACAGCGCACAGCCAGGCAGGGACACGGCAGACCAAGCCAGGAAGTACAACAATAATCAGGCACCTCCCCTAGGAAGAGGTAGCCTGATATAGCACATGATCGCTAGGGCTTCCGGGTCAAGTCCTCCAGTACCATAGAGAGAACGGACCAGGAGGCCCAACTGAGAGGAGCGCACAAGCGCACACATAACGTGGGGGAGACAGGAACCTAGGTACGGGAGGTGCGCGTGCGCACCTGGCGGGACCCCCGGAGCGACCGTGGCTCCGGAAGAGATGACGTCGGGACCGAGGTCCCACCCTCAGATGAGCGCGGCGTGACACATGGAGTTATTTTCAGCTTTTGGCAATTTTTATAAGGAGAAAATATTCGTATACATACAGTCCAGCTGAGAAAGACAATTTGTTTTGCCATATAAAAGAGGACCTATCACCAGGTGAAAAGTGATCATTTCTTTTCTCCTGTTGCTCCCCTGAGTGTTCAATTGTTTTTCTTTTATTTCAAGTTCTATATACGGTTCCATAGATATGGATCTGATTGTTCAGTGATTTTTATAGTGCTCAGAGGATCCTCAGGGGTGTGTCTTTATCTTGCGCTGCATAATTAACCTGTGAGCCACACCCCCTTTGAAAAACATTAAAATTAGTACTAAATAAATACAGTGTTATCCATTAAAAACAATATCTAGGAAAAGGTGCCATATAGTATTTTTTTTTACAGTGGAATCCTATTGGCATTCATCACAATGTTGTGTTATTCATATACTGTACATTTGGAACATGCGTTTACCAAAGGGTAAAAAGGCAGTCAAATCAGTCAGTTTTCAAGACCGTTAAAGAAGCCCTCCTCCCATCAAAGTTTTTAGCCTCTTAATATATTGCAATCTATACAGCGCTGTGTACTTACAATTGCTCATTCTGCCTTTCTACCCAGTAATTCTTCTCTTTGCTCCATGTTTAAACAGGAAGTCTATTTCCCCTGAAAAAATCATTCCCCTCTACAACAACTGACTCAGCTGCTCCCTCCTGCCAGAGACCTCTGCAGTGAATTATACAGGGGCAATTGACCTCCTCTTTCTACATAGAGTTTAGAAGGATTCAGCTAGTCGACTATTAATCACGTGATGTGATAGACCTAATGGGAGAGAGAAGAATTAGCTGGGCAGAAAGGGAAAATGAGCAATTGTAAGTACACAGTGCTATACAATGATGACTGCAATATATTAAGAGGATAAAAACTTTGATGGGAGGAAGGCGGCTTCTGTAACTCACACAAGACCAGTGGCAGGTTATACACTGCACGACGGGCACTAAAGGCATATTTTTATGCTTGGGGCCCCAAAACAAAATCTAACAGCTCCCACAATTCTCTTGGAGAACCCCTGTAAGCCTCTCTGGTAAAACAAAAGCTGAAATCATTATCAAGTAGAAACCAAACTAAAAGAAATGGATCTGGTTTTTACAACCTCTTGTATAATAGATTCTATTATTTCAGGGGAGCTATAGAGTACATGTTATAATCGTAGGTCATGACCTGTACTTTATGATTCCATAACCTGATGTAGTACCCCAGCTGGCATGGACGATGCAGTTACAGTCATGAAACCTACAGTGAGGCTGGGTATTGTAGTCCTACAATGCCGCTATAACTGTTGTAAGAATTAGCCCTTAAAGCAGGGGTGGAGAACCTCAGGCCTGCGGAAAGTTTACGGCCCTTGATGACCTTTTATCCAATCCCGGGGACCGCAGTGCTTGGGCCGGTAACTGGTGTTTTGATGGCCGCTGGTGAGCACGCAGTGTTCACTACTGAATACTGGAGGGGCATGTCATTAAAAATTAGACCCCGACACCAGCTTCAGCACCATGAAGTACTTTGGGGGTGGAATTAGCAGTTTGTACAGCCCCCGAAGGATGGTCTAATTATCCAAATGACCCTTGGCAGGAAAAAGATAAAAATCCCTACCCCTGCCTTAAAGACATAATGAGCACGGCAGTTGCTGAGGCTGCTCTCAGTCACCCAGAAAATCTATAATAATAAATGCCCTAAGCAGCTTCCGGTTGTAACAACTTCCGTCCAGTTGTAACCGGTGACGTCACCGCACACCTCTTTCCAAGTTAACCCTCAACACACCACTCCTCTCACCTTTCACCATTTCCACTCACGTCCACTCACTCTTTCACTCCACATACGACCCTTTCTCTCACTCCGTCTCTCATACTCACGCCGTCATCGCCGCTGATCCACGATCCCCGACATCATCTTCCGCCGGCGCCATCCTGGATCCAGACGTCCTCCACGCCGGCGACATGTTCTTGCGGCGACGCCATTTTGGATCGGCAAAATCCCGCGATAGTCAAGATGGCGTCGCCGCAAGAACGTCGGGATCCAAAATGGCATATTTCGCCGACGCCATTTTGGATCCCGACGGCATCCACGCCGGCGACATGTTCCTGCGGTGACGCTATTTTGGATCGGCGAAATCCCGCGATACTCAAGATGGCGTTGCCGCAAGAACATGTCGCCGGCGAGGACAATGTCGGGATCCAAAATGGCGTCGGCGAAAACTCGCGAGATTTCGCCGACGCCATTTTGGATCCCGACGTCGTCCACATGTTCTTGTGGCGACGCCATCTTGAGTATCGCGGGATTTCACGATACTCACGATGGCGTCGCCGCAAGAACATGTCGCCGGCGAGGACAATGTCGGGATCCAAAATGGCGTCGGCGAAAACTCGCGAGATTTCGCCGACGCCATTTTGGATCCCGACGTCATCCACATGTTCTTGCGGCGACGCCATCTTGAGTATCGCGGGATTTCACGATACTCACGATGGCGTCGCCGCAAGAACATGTCGCCGGCGTGGACAACGTCTGGATCCAGGATGGCGCCGGAAGAAGATGTCGGGGATCGTGGAGCAGCGGCGATGACGGCGTGAGTATGAGAGACGGAGTGAGAGAAGGCGTCGTATGTGGAGTGGAGATGGTGAAAGGTGAGAGGAGTGTGTGTGTTGAGGAGTGTGTGTGTTGAGGGTTAACATGGCAAGAGGTGTGATGCTATCGCATCCTCCCGATGCGATAGCATCGGGCCATAATCTAGTATCTTATATGGGTCCAATTGGATTTAAGGTCCCTAGAACACAGACTAAGCGTCAGCCGAACCCACCGATATTGATGGGTGCAGCCGACTATCTAATGTGTATGGAGAGGGGACGATCCAAATTGTTGGGGAGATGTCAATTGGGCACATCTGATTTTGGGCTGCAGAGCACTTCGGTCTCTCAGAAATAGGTCGCCAGCCAACATGGGAGCCAGTAGCATTCTTTTCGAGAACGCCGCGCCACAGCTAGACATGGAGGGGGGCTCACCAATGAAGACTAGAAAAGTCATTTTTTTCCCCCTGTTAATTTCTCTTATAAATTAACCTTTTTTTGGGTGGCTGCATCTAAGGCCGTGTGCACACATTGAGTATTTGGTGAGTTGTTTTTTTTTTACATCAGTATTTGTAAGTCAAAACCAGGAATCAGAATAAATGTATGTACTCATCTGAGCGGTGGACACTAGGACCTGGAAACTATTTACCTCCCAGGTAACATCCATTAAAGTTACAGTAACAAACAACAAGTGCGCAAAGTCAAAGTTTATCACTTTATTAGCAAAACAATTTTTTTACAAAGTTGTCCAGACTTATTATACACATACTGCACTGATACATGTTTATTTCTACATTTAGGACATGTAATAGGTGGGACTGACAGCCGCGATGGTCACTTGCAGCAGCTGCAGGAATCACATCCTTTTGCACACTGACAGCCCTGGCTGCATTTACTGCAATCTGCAGGACAGCACGTGCAGCAACCTGTGGGTGGGGGGAAAAAAAAAAAAAGCAGAAAATTATTGCCAGGAAGAGATTGTTCCATTTTTGAATTAGAGGTTGGCAGATCACCAGGAATAATGCATATATTGGATCCCATATGGAATGATCCATTGCAATTATTTATACTTTTTTATTTTCTCTCATTTGAAAGAATCGGGCTGATTATGCCACACTGATCAGATACTCGGATGAAGAGAAGTAAAAAATAAAAATTCTCCCCATCTCCATTGTGTCAGTCCATGGAAATCTGACTGCACTCATATGTCATTCGAGTGCAGCCAGAGGTTTCCCACAGACTGAGACTCGCATGGCTGAGAGTGATCTGAATATGGGATGCAAATCGCTCATGCTGTGATTTTTTTTCCCTATTCGGACAGGCTGTGTCAAAGAGGAAAAAAAAAAAAACACACGGACCTGCAAGGCCCAATAGAACAACATTAGTCAGTGTGTGATCCAATATTGTCAGATCGCACTCGGACCAAAAATACAGTCATTTCATGACCCCTTAAAAGTGATCTTTTTGCCGTGTTGACTGCAGATCACCATGGACCCATCTGATTAATTAAGTCAATTGATCAACAATCCCATGCTTTGGTACATGGAAGGGTCAGCAACTTACAGCGCTCCAGCTGTTGTCAAACTACAAGTCCCAGCATGCCAGCTGTGTGCTTTCAGGGTATATTGGAAGCTGAAGTCTTAAAATGGCGAAAGAACTGTAGGCTGCAGACCCTGAATAGAGGTCTTATTAATTTACTACCTTTTATTTGCATTGAAAAGGATAAAATTTGGAACAGACCATGGTGCCCTAAATGCAAATTTTTTTTTTATTTTATTTTTTTACTACTTTTCACTTGATTTCAACAGTCCAGCCGGCACTCAGTCTTAACCCCTTAATGTCCAATGACGTGCACAGTATGTCATCAGACATCGCCCCTGCTTTGATGAGGGCTCCGGCGCTGAGCCCACATCCAAGCCGGGACATGTCAGCCTATGGAGGCTATTGAAGCATGCCAAAAGTAAAAAAAAAAAAAAAAAAAAAAAAGATATATGTTTAAAAATAAAAAAAAATTAAAAAAACCCCTAAAAGTTCAAATCACCCCCTTTCGCCCCAATCAAAATAAAACAGTAAAAAAAAAAATTCCACATAAAAAAAATCCCACATGCACATATTAGGTATCGCCGCGTTCAGAATCGCCCGATAAATAATAAAAAAAAAAAAAAAAAAAAATGCATTAACCCGATCGCTAAACGGCGTAGCGAGAAAAAAAATGCAAAACGCCAGAATTACGTTTTTTTGGTCGCCAAAACATTGCATTAAAATGCAATAACGGGTGATCAAAAGAACGTATCCGCACAAAAGTGGTGTCATTAAAAACGTCAGCCGGGCACGGAAAAAATAAGCCCTGACCCGACCCCAGATCATGAAAAATGGAGACGCTACGGGTCTCAAAAAATTGCGCAAATTTTTTTTTTTTAGCAAACTTTGGAATTTTTTTTCACCACTTAGATAAAAGAGGACATAGACATGTTTGGTGTCTATGAACTCGTAATGACCTGGAGAATCATAATGGCAGGTCAGATTTAGCATCTAGTGAACCTAGCAAAAAAGCCAAGCAAAAAACAAGTGTGGGATTGCACTTTTTTGGCAATTTCACCACACTTGGAATTTTTTTCCAGTTTTCGAGTACACGACATGGTAAAACCAATGATGTTATTTAAAAGTGCAACTCGTCCCGCAAAAAAAAAAAAATAAGCCCTCACATGGCCATATAGACAGAAAAAAAAAAAAAAAAAAAAGTTATGGCTCTGGAAAGAAGGGGAGGGAAAAATGAAAATGCAAAACTAAAAATACCCCTGGTCATTAAGGGGTTAAAAGAATTGATTTATTGATCCAGTAGTATAAAAAAGGCACAAAAAAAAATAGTTAGCACAAAAATTAAAGAGGCAGAAAAGAAATATCCGCTATGCTCCCATTCAACATGTTTCAGACCTGCATGGTCTAGGCTTGACAAAGGACCATGAAGGTGTGAAACATGTTGCCTGTGAGCGCAGAGGATATTTATTTTCTGCCTTATACTACTGGATCAATAAAGCAGTTATTTTAAGAAGATGTGAGTGTCGTCTATCGTTTGGACTGTTGCTATTACTGGAGTATTTTGCCGTGCACCTGGACAGGTGAGCCGATGGCTTTTTTTTTCTTTTACTCTCACCTGATTTGTATCTAAAATCATATCCACATACGTGGACTTACTTTTCTTGCACGACTTGCATTTGCAGTCTTTGCATTTGCAGGAATCTCCACAAGAGCAGGATCCACCTGGGGAGAGATAAAGTATATACTATAAGCTGCCATCAGATTAGAATGAATCATGTACCAATATAGATGGTGGCATTTTGCATAGGAGTCACCTATGGTTAGGCAATATCAATATTCATTCAGGTGTTTCCTCCATATACTATTAGTTACAAATATCCCCATGTATAACATGCTGATGCCTATAAAGCCCCTACTTACCGGTGGCGCAGTTGCAGTTTTGAGGGTCCATGGCAGGTGCTGGAGATCAGGCGGAGATCAGGCAGATGCTGGAGATCAGGCGGAGATCAGGCAGATGCTGGAGATCAGGAGAAGATCAGGCAGATGCTGGAGATCAGGAGAAGATCAGGCAGATGCTGGAGATCAGGCGGAGATCAGGCAGATGCTGGAGATCAGGAGAAGATCAGGCAGATGCTGGAGATCAGGAGAAGATCAGGCAGATGCTGGAGATCAGGCGGAGATCAGGCAGATGCTGGAGATCAGGCAGAGGCAGGTGCTTGCTGCTGTGTTCTGATGCAGGATCCTCTGTTGCTTCCTATATACACAAGAGCCTGAGCCGAGTGCAAAACAGAGACTAGTGCACAACACCTCCCCAGCCGTGTGACGCCATCCACATGTGCAAAAGACAAAGTATAAACACTGAGTGCAGTGTGCACTAATTACTCAGTCATCCAAGACACAGGATGAGCCAGCACAAGTGACAATGCATTCTAGATCAGCCCCTTACCAAATTTGGAAATATTGGGTTTCCAGGATAAGAATTTCAGTGCAGCTTTAGAAGAAAAAGGCAGGAATGGATCATAAACAGACGACACCTCTTAAATTTGAGGGGGAACATTACTATGACCATGTGACAAAAACACTGTACTTTGTCCATCCTTATTGCACAGAAAATATGCTGCACTTAACAGTTAAAAAAGCATTTAATGTAATGCAAAAATCACAAAAAAAAAAAAAAAAAGCGCAATAATCAGATGGTTAGTGTGTATGCTGTGCAGACACCTGCAGAAACCACCACAACAGAATAATGCAGCGTTTCCACATGTGGGAATATGGCCTTAGACCGACATTTTATAAAAAGCCTGCTGAAATACATTACATTTTATTAATTAAAGGGGTTGTCTGAAACCAAAAGGTGAATTGCGCAGTAAATGTCTATTCGTTTTAATAATCAAGTCCCTTTTCTAATATGCGTTTGGTAATTTTTAATTAACTTTCTGCATTTTTTTTTTTTATTTGACTTTTGATGACGTTTCCTTTGAGTATCCCCAGTGGATGTGAAGGCTGGAGCTGCGGTCACTGCTGCAGCTTCTGTATCCAACTTTAATGAAAACTTCAGTGATGTCGGTTTCAGGGACTCTACACACGTTGCAGATTGTGCTGCGGATTTTTCAAAGTCTGTAGGTCAAAAGACCTGCGTATTATCTGCGGATTAGCCTGCGGTTTTCCCCTGCAGTTTGACACCTGTACAATGGAGCATGTGTAAAACCGCTGCAGATTCCGCACAAAGTAGTGACATGCTGCGGATTTGAAACCGCAGCAAATCCGTGCAGAAAAATCCGCAGCATGTGCACTGCGGTTTTCATTTTCCATAGAGAATAAAAGGTACTGTACAACGCAGTAGAAGCTTGCGGATCCGCAGGGCCAAATCCGCTGCGGATCCGCAGGGCCAAATCCGCTGCGGATCCGCAGCGTGTGCACATACCCTTATAGTCCAGGCTCTACTGAGCACTGCACTGGTTGCAAATGACCAGGGCTATGACATACAGGTCTCAAAAGGGAAAAAAAACAAACAAAAAAACTGTAGTGACAAAGTCCAGTGGTTCTACCTTCAGATTAAAGATGTGTGCACATACCCCAAGTGTGGTCTCCAACTGTCCCCAATAATGCTGGCCCTAATTAACTAGCCCTTATTAGATTCACCAAGTGAGGTGAATCTTCCAAGCCCAAGGTGTGGGGGGCCACAGGTGTCAATGCAGAAGATAGGTGGGGCACATGGGACATGGACAGCCGATTGCAAGCAGGTAAGCGGGATGCAGGAAACTTCAGGCAGGTGGGTGATGTCCAGGAGACTGCAGTAAAGCACAGGGAGGCTGAAAATGTCCAAGAGACACCATGCAGGTAGGCGGGAGACATCCAGGGGACTGCAGACACCAGCTGAGCAGATCAAGGTATATAGCGCAAACCATCTGGAGTCTATTAACACCCAAGTTTTAATACCAAGACACAGGTGTGTGTCTTGGTGAGCCTCATATAGGCCCGGTATCACGCCAGGCCATCTGCAAAGCCTGATGTGGTGCACAATAAAATCTAGTGGAAGAGAGAAGCAAGGCATGGATCCAGGGTAGGTGCCCAACTCTTATATTTCAAGCATACTCCAAAAATCCCATAAACTCATGCTAGAGCTTATTTTTGGGGTAGGTCTTATTTTTGGAGAATCAAAGTAATATAGAAGACAGACCACATACAGTGAGGAGAGGTAACCTGGCATCTACAAACTTCTATGGGACCCTATGCTGTAAACCTCTAGTTTCATATGGAGGCATACAACCGTAGCTGTCAGGAGAATTGTGACCTTCATCTAGGGGACAAGAGCTCTGTATTTTTCCCCCACTAATGAAATGTATTACCTATTGATAAGTTAGGTGATACACACAGCTCCCAACCGTTCCGATTCTTGCGGGACAGTCCCATTCTTGACACCCCCCCCCCACCTGTGTACGAGGTGTACGGAGTGGAGCTATTCATGTGTGTACTTGGTGTATGGAGCAGAGCATCGTGTGTATGGGGTATGCGAAGCGGAGCTGTGTGTACGGAGTGGAGCCATGTGTGTATGAGGCATACAAAGCAGGCTTTTCCCATGGACACAGGAGTACACGGCGGAGCACTTTAAAAACTCGCACATGACGGTCCACCGGAAGTGATAGGCTGGAGCTGACCGGAAATTAGGTAATTTCGGGAGGAGATTGTGACGGAACCATGTAGGCACTTCAGGGAATGCTTCAGATGCATCACCATGTCCTCCTCCGACAGCGGGATCGCCTTGGAATCGGGGATGCCGGCCATGTGAGCGGATCATAAGTCCTGCACCGGGAAGCTCAGGTGGGCACTACAATGGGAGCCGGGATGCTATAGTTTCTCTCTCTCTGTTCTTTCCCCTTTCTTTCTCTGTTCTCCCTGTTTTTTTTTCTGTCCCCCCACCCTTTCTTTCTCTGTACTTTTTTTTTTTTTTTTTCTTCCCCTCTTTCTCTGTTCTCTTTCCTTTCTTTCTCACTGTTCTTTTTTTCTGTCCCCTCTTTCTTTTTCTCTGTTCTTTCCCCTCTTTATTTTACTCTGTTAATTCTTTCCCTTTCTTTCGCTCTGTTCTTTCTCGCTCTCTTTTTCTCTTTTCCTCAGTACCAGTCAGTGTGCCCACAGTACCAGCCACTGCCCATAATACCAGCCACTGTGCCCACAGTTTGATCAGCAGTGCTAAATGGGTGCGGTTGGGCGTGGACATGGGTGTGACTAGTTGCAAAATAGGTGTGGTTGGGGCGTTGCCTAAAATTTGCAGCGGTGCGCCGCAGCCTTTCCCCTTTCCCTTCTTCAAAAGTTGGGAGGTATGCATGTGTGACCACCACTGGTACCTAACATTTATCACCTAGCGAGTTTATGGTGGCACAACCGCCTTTAGGCTGCATTCACACACAGCGGTCATCCTTTGGCTGTTTATCACCGGATAATCGCATTGGCTTGTTTCAGTGAAAACACTGATGTCGCATGCAATGTTTTCCTACAGGATCGCACAGCAGTGCATGCATACATGTAATCACGGAAGCATTAACTCACAAGTGTCACATAAAAATCAATGACTAGTCCTCCTCGTGCTGACTACTATTATAGGTAGCATATTGCACGAGGGTTTGTAACGCCGATATTATAGATCAAAAATAGTTTAATGCTAAAATGAATGTTAGATTTTTTTCTCAAGCTCAAAACATCACTGAATGCAAAGAAGCTAAAAAGAAGTCTTAAAATGCACAGCCAATCTTGTTTATCTGGTAAGGAAGCCAGCAGCTAGTAGATGAATGGACAGGAGGAGGGGAATGTGCACACGGCTCTGGCTGACAATGGGCCAAAACCTCAACCATCTGCACACGGCTCGGCAAGCAGTAAACATGCAGAGATCCCGGGAGCCTGTGTCACCAATAACCCTGTTGTGGAAAATTTCTACCATCGCTATAATCTAGTCAGATGGACATTTTACCGTCATTTATCTCATATCAATTAGATAAGCATTTAAAACAGGAATTTCTTTAAATGCAGAAAATCCACAGGTAAAAAAAAGTACGTAATCCACACATGACTATCAGTAAAGTTTCATCAAATCCAAATGACAAGAAGTTTCTAAAACAAAGCAGCTTTATTTAAAACATGGCACATCAATAAGAGACAAAGACACAATAAACGCTAGTAAACAAGTTTATGGGTCGCCCTCCCAGGGAAAAGGTGCAGTACCTCTGTGGCGACTGAGCCTCAGGGGTGCCACACGTTGAAACTGCAAGCCCTGGTGTCCTCCATTCCTTCTTGCATCCGCCAGCACTGCTACATCACCTGCGCCGGACACTACACCATCAAAGTGTCCCCACATCTACACTGCCCTGGGACAACAGCCCTGCCTGTGGAGGGCTATACCACCATTGCTGCATCACACCATCTGTCCCAGAGGATCTGTCTGCAGCGTCAGATTAACACCTCCCTTGCTGAACGCCACAGGCGGCGTCACTAACTATTCCATTCCATTAACTACAAACCACCATTGATATTGGGCGCCCAGGGCCAAGGACCGGGTCACCGCTGCTGTGACACATCCCCCTGACACCGGCCCGGTACAGAGTACCCCGCTGCCCTGGGTGTGAGGGGCGACCCAAACGCTTTACTCACAGCTCTTGGTACCCACTGGTGCCCGCTTCCATGCCATGTCCTCCGGGGCAGAGACTCAATCAACCTCCCGGGCAAGTCAGGATTCTCCTCTCCAACACTCCGCCAACATGTACCTTTCCTGAACGACTCCGCCAATGCGCCTTTTAGTGTGAAGCTCTCCAATACCGTGGTACTCTGGAGTTCCTCCTGTCAGATGTTCCTAACAACTCTACTCATATGGCAGACAACTGTAGCCTCTATTGGGGACTCCCTTCTCGGGAGTCCTGGCTCTCTATTCAGTTGCTGTTGTGCCCCAAGTCTTAGATGGGAGTAGTGCATTTACAGCCAACTACTCCACCGGTGTCTGCTGCAGAACCATAAGTGTCCATACAACCTCGGGGACTGGGCCCCGGCCTTGCGCTGAGAACCTTTTTGGCAGGGTTCCTCTTCCAACCCACAACTCCTCTCTATTCTCTCTACTCCTCTTTCCTATGGAAGCTTAGGTTGCAGTTCTAAGTCTTTCTCCTTCTGGTTCCTTTCCCGTGCCAGCTGGCTCAGATCACTGAGGCAGCTGCAGCACTCCTTCCTCCATCCCTCCTTCTAGGGGATCCCCACTCCTCCCGAGTGGCCTCCTCTCAGACTGACCTCCAGACTGACCTGTAATTCTAAACCTTCCAAACCTTTTATATGAATCTCAACTCCACCCACCTCCCAGCACATCCAGTGTTCCATGCAGGGAACCACCAAGGCACTCCTAATGTCTAGGAGGAGAGAGACACACCTCACTGTGGATGTGCAGAACTACCCTGTTGTGTGGGGTTCGAGTGTTGGAGTGTGGAAAGGAGTTCCCAACTTACCTAGTTGGTGGGGCACTACACCTTAGGAGAAGGTGCAGTACCTCTGTGGCGACTGAGCCTCAGGGGCGCCACATTTACTTAATAGGTGCAGAAATTGAACAAAGTGATCTTATAGAATCATAGAATCGTAGAGTTGGAAGGGACCTCCTAGGCCATCTGGTCCAACCCCCTGCTCAAAGCAGGATTCGCTAAATCATCCCAGTCAGATGTCTGTCCAGCCTCTGTTTGAAGACTTCCATTGAAGGAGAACTCACCACTTCTCGTGGCAGCCTGTTCCACTCATTGATCACTCTAACTGTCAAAAAGTTTTTCCTAATATCTAATCTGTGTCTCCTCCCATTCAGTTTCATCCCATTACTTCTAGTCTTTCCTTGTGCAAATGAGAATAAAGTTGATCCTTCTACAATGTGACAGCCCTTTAGATATTTGTAGACAGCTATTAAGTCTCCTCTCAGTCTTCTCTTTTGCAAACTAAACATTCCCAAATCCTGCAACCTTTCCTCATAAGACAGGGTTTGCAGACCGGTCACCATTCTGGTCGCTCTTTTCTGAACTTGCTCCAGTTTGTTGATGTCTTTTTTAAAATGTGCCCAAAACTGGACACAATATTCCAGATGAGGTCTGACCAAAGAGGAGTAGAGGGAAATAATGACTTCACGTGATCTAGAGTGTATGCTTCTGTTAACAGAATCGGTCCACCACCACCCAAATAACAATTTTTCCACCAGATAAAGGCAAATCCGTAATGAAGTCTATGGACAAGTGAGTCCATGCTCTTTCTGGAATAGGCAATGGAACCAATTCCCCGGGTGGCCATGACAGACATTAGCGCGTGCACAAATCTCACAAGTGGATACAAATTCCACATCGTTAAGCATGGATGGGCACCAAAAGAGTCTAGCAACAGCTTTCTGTGTAGCAGTGACTCCCGGGTGACCACTTAAGAAATTCCTGCAATAGACGTAATCTAAGATACACAGGCACAAATAATTTAAATTCAGGAGTAGCGGATGGGGCCAGCGACTGGACCTCACGAATTTCAGCTTCCAATTCCGAGGATACCATGAAAATCACAATTCCTAGAGGAGGAATGGAGGAGACAGAATCAAGGCTGCGTGACAAAACGTCAGCTCTAACATTCTTAGACCCGGGTCTGAATGTGATGAAAAAATTGAATCTAGAGAAAAATATCTGGCCTGTCTAGAGGTTAAACGTTTAGCAGATTCAATATAGGCCAAATTTTTATGATCTGTCACCACAGTAACAGGATGAATAGCTCCCTCCAAAAAGTGTCTCCATTCCCCAAAAGCTAATTTGACCTCGAGCAACTCACGATTCCCCACATCATAGTTTTTCAACAGATGAAAATTTCCTGAAGAAAACTGCACATGGACGCAAGTTGGTCAAAGTTTTGGAACCTTGAGACAAAACAGCTCCTATCCCAAACTCTGAGGCATCCGCCTCTACGATGAACGGTTTCTGGAGATCAGGTTGAATCAATACTGGAACGGACATGAAGCACTTTAAATTTATTAGACACCAACAGCATCCAACGACCAAACCTTAAGAGTCGCCACCTTTCGTGTGAGGTCAGTAAGGGGTTTCACTATCTGAGATAAACCCTTAAACTTTCTGTAGTAATTAGCAAACCCTAAGAATTGCTGCAATGCTTTCAAATCACGAGGTTAAACCTAATCAGTTATTGCCTGCACCTTCCCAGGGTCCATTTTAAACCCTTCAGCAGACACAATGAACCCCAGAAACAATATTTCCTGAACAGAAAAAAAGCACATTTTTCCAATTTAGCAAACAAAGAATTTTCCGTTAGCTTCTGTAAACCAAAATCGAATGTGCTCATAGTGAGAATTCAGACAGGCAAAAAAATTAGAATATCATCCAGGTATACCACAATAAACTTTCCAATAATATCAGAGAACATGTCATTCATAAAGTTCTGAAAGACTGCAGGTGCATTGGTTAACCGAAAAGGCATGACAAGATTGTCAAATAAACCCTCCGACGTTAAAGACGCCGTTTTCCACTCATCACCCTGTCGGATCCGTATCAGATTATATGCCCCTCTAAGGTCAAGCTTAGAAAAGCATTTAGGCCCAGTAAGCTGATTATATAGGTCGGAGGTAAGTGGAAGCGGGTAAGTATTCTTAACTGTAATTTTGTTCAGTTCATGGAAATTGAGGCAAGGACGGAGGCCACCATCTTTTTAACAAAAAAGAACACTGCAGCTACAGGCAAGGAGGAAGGATGGATATGACACTTCCGTAAACTTTTGTTAATATATTCTTTCATAGCGGTCCGTTCAGGTCCCGACAAATTATACAGCCAAGCTTTAGGCAATTTGGCTTTAGGAATAAGATTTATATCACAATCATAAGGACGATGGGGCTGAATATTTCAGCCTCTTTCTCTGAGATCACATCTCTGAAGTCTTTCAGGTAAGCCGGCAGACCCTCCAGACAAGCGAGCGGAGCAAATGTGTACAGAGGTAAGACATTTCTTGTGACAGTAGGAGCTCCTTCTGATACAAATCAATAACAGGATTATGGATTTGCAGCCATGGAAATCCCAACATCAACCCAGCAGGTAAATTATCCAACTCATAGCAGGAGATGGACTCAGAGTGAAGAGTTCCCACTCTAAGGCCAGGGTCACACTTGCAAGTGTGATGCGAGAAACCCACGAGTCTCACATCAATACCCGGCGATGCCACCGGAACTCGGAACCAGCCGCACACTCCGGTCCCGAGTGCCGGCGGCAGCGCAAGGTATTGATGCGCAAGTTTCTCACATCACACTCGCAAGCGTGACCCTGGCCTAAGTGCGAATTCCACTGATACCAGCTGGACTAAGTTCTGAAGTAACAGTGTCCTGTCAATGGCGACAATTTGAGTAGCTCTTTCCAATCTAATTGTCCCTAATCATAATTTAACAACCAGTCCAGAATCAATGAAATTGGTGGCAGAGCCAGTGTCAATGAAAGCAAGACCAGATAACCACAGGTTCTGAAACCAAAGTTTGACGTTCAGCAATACTTTATCTGAAGAGTAAAAGGGTACCTGGAAGTCTTGGTGACTTCCCCGAATATCACCCAGATATAGATGTTTCCCATCGGCTTGCTGGCTTGAGCGTGAATGGAGCAGTCTTTGAGGCAATGTCCAGCATGAACACAATAAAGGCAAAGGCCAAGATCACGCCGACGCCTCCTCTCCATGACCCAAGAGTGGGCTGTTCCACTCTCCATTGGTTCCGTCTCAGGCAAGTGAACAGACTTGGGCAGGATGACTGAAGCCCCCTGTCGTTCACTACGTCTCATGAATTCCACGATCTAGTCGAATGGCCTGGGTCATGGCCTCCCCCAGGGGACAGGGTGGAGTATGCAAAGCCAGAGCGTCCTTTAGAAAAATCAGAGAGGCCACGGTGAAACTGACATCGGAGAGCTGCATCATTCCACAAAACCTCAGGACCATTGCCGGAACTCAGAGCTATAGTACTCTGTGGTGAAGCCCCTGGTGTCAGGTTCATGATCTTAGCTTCTGTGACCTGGGTCCTGTGAGTTTCGTCAGATCATCCCTAAAGCCCCCGTCACACACAGCGATCTCGCTATCGAGATCGCTGCCGAGTCACAAGTTTTGTGACGCGACAGCGATCTCACCAGCGAGATCGCTGTGTGTGACACGCGACCGCCCCCCCCCCCCCCCGCCGGGTATCGCTGATTGTGCTGGAATGGCCAGGACATTTTTTTGATCGTTGGTCTCCCGCTGGCCAGCACGCATCGCTGCGTGTGGCAGGCGGGAGACCAGCGATCTGGAGCCTGGTAACCAAGGTAAACATCGGGTTTCTAAGTGTCAGCCGTTTCAGTGTAAATGCCAAAAGATCATCTAGTAAACCAAGAAAAAGTACGAAATCGCAAGCCAGGTCACATGCCAGGGTCAGAATGCCAGAGAAACAGAGGATAAGCAAAGGGGAAATAACAAACGGGTAGTCTGAACACGATCCAAAGGTCAGCAACGGAACATCAGATGCAAAGGGGCAATGACAAATGGATAGTCTGAACACGGTCCAAAGGTCAGCAGCACAATATCAGATGTATAGGAGCAATGACAAACGGGTAATCTGAACACGGTCCAAATGTCAGCAGCTGAAGAGAATCAGAACTTACACCAAAGGGTACAGGCGACCACACCAGAGAGCACCAGCTTAGAACAAACATTTGACTGGCAATGATCTGGGCAGACAGCTCACCTAAATAACAGGGCAATTACCAAGAATATGGAGCACCTGTGGAAGTTTCTGCACCTTCCAGTCAGATAGGTCAGCCGAGCTGTCAATCAAAGCACCGACAGCTCAGCATAGCACAGGATAGGATGCCAGAGCTGTCCATCACAGAGTCCCAGACATTCTGAGCAGAGGAATCATGACACTATGAATATGCTGCCATAATAGTTTTTTGCAATTCAGGCATACACCTCCAGCACTGTACAGATGTGATTTTGCCACCACAGCTACCCAAATAAAACGATGGGCAGTGACACTACTTCTGCAAAAATCAGCAGGTTTTTTTTTTTTAGGTGCCCTACAAGTCACAATACAAACCCGGATATTTCTATTTGTTTGGGTCTGTTAGAAGCAGGCGTGTTTCACAAAGTTTCTGCACTCGGCTCTGCACTGTCTCTGCACACGGTTCCTGCTCCATTGAATCGTGCACATTATGCTGCGGGTCGCTAGGCTGCAGGGAGGAAGCAGGAACAATGCCCATGGCTGACATCATGGCAGGCTGAATCACGGGACTCTGTGCTACCAAGTCTCTGACACTTTCTCACCCTCCTGATCTGAATGGGTTGTTGACGGGAACATTGGTGCTCAGAGTAATAATATATGTTGTGTGGAGTACGACTGTCACTAGTAGCAAAAACAACTTGTCATAAACTCTATAGGCAGTTAATTTTGTGAGAGTAAAAATTTCAAAATGATGCTTTCACCCCAGTACATTAAAGGGATAGTTCTTGTAAAAACAAGCACTTTTGCAATTTACTGCTTATTAAAATTTGCAGCCATTCTTGAGATATTAACACTTCTTTTGTTTAGCTCGTTGCCAAGGAGACCGACCACCGCTGTTTACATTGTGGGCACTGCAGTAAAGATGACTGGGATTAAGAGGTAACAGCGCACTCCAGCAATCCTGGCCAGCTTTAAAACAGCGCTTACAAACTCAATGCAAAATAGCTTGTAAGCCCTGCGCGTGTTCTCTTATTTAGCAGCCGTGGTTGGTCTCCAAGGGAACGAGCTGTAAACAAAAAAACAGTATTAATATCTCAACCACGGCTGCAAAATTTAATAAGAAGTACATTGCAAAAGTAGTTGTGTGGCGCCCCTGAGGGTTCAGTCGCCACAGAGGTACTGCACCTCCTCCTGAGGTGTGGTACCCCACCATCCAGGTAAGGTGGAGACACCTGACCACACTCCAACACCTGCACCCCACACCACAAAGTAGTGTAGCAAAGCACCTTCGGCGGCTCCCTGCTTGGAACACGAAACGTGCTGGGAGGTGGGTGGAGATTAGTTCACATAAAAGAGCGGGAAGAGTTGAGTGAGTCGTTCAGTCATTCATTCAGTCAGTGAGTGAAGATGTAGAAAGGCAGAGAGTGAGAAAGAGAAGATCCCCGGGAGAGGGATGGGAGAAGGAAGTGCTGCAGCAGGCCACAGTGATCTGGGTCTGCTGGCACAGGAAAAAGACAGAAAAGGAAGCTTGATTCTCCATTGGAAAGAAGGATTAGTACGGAACGTAAGGAGAATAGGAGGACTAAGGATCGGGGTTGGAAGAGAGAACCCTTCCCAAGTTCTAAGCGCGAGGCCGGGGCCCGGTCCCCGAGGTTGTATGGATACTAATGGTCCTGTAGCAGACACAGGAGGAATAGAAGTTGTCACCACTTTATTCCCACACAAGACTTGGGGGCACAACAGCAATGAGAGTGAGCCTGGACTTAGTAGCAAGGAGTCCCCGAAGCAGGCTACAGCTGTCTGCCGTACAAGTAGAGTTCATAGGAACATCTGACAGGAGGAACTCCAGTGTAACTCAGTACTGAGAGTACTTCACTCAAAGGCGCTATAAGAGGAGACGTTCCGAAAAGACACATATGTTGGCGGAGTGTTGGAAGGGAGGACTTCATCTTGTCTGGAAGTTGGCTGAGCTCCTGACCCGGAGGACACAGCACGGATGCGGGCACCTATACCTGCAACAGACTGAGTAAAGCTTTGGAACTACATGCCCTGGTGTCCTCCACTTATTCCTGCTCCAACACGCCCAGCATGGCTACATCCCTTGCGCCCGACACTACACCATCTACGTGTCACTTCACCTACTCTGCCCTGGGACTCCAGCCCTGCCTGTGGAGGGCTATAACATCATTGCTGCACCACACCATCAGTCCCAGAGGATCTGTCTGCAGCGTCGGCTTAACATCTACATTGCCAAACACCACAGGTGGCGTCACTTATAAACTTTCCCCTTTTTACAATGGGCACCCAGGGCCACGGGCCGGGTCCTAGCTGCAGCGACATCTCCCATTGAAGCTCATCGGGCCCGGTACCGAGTAAACCACAGCCCTGGGCGGGAGACCCAGTTTTATTTTCAACAATACCCCTTTATGAAGATGGGAATAACCCTTTAAGCGTCGGCCGTTTTCCATGCTCACTATATGGTAAAGCTGATCTGCCATTATGATTCCCCAGGTCAGTACAAGTACACAGACACCAAACCTGTATAGTTTTTTTTTTACTTTTTACTGTATTTAATAGCTTGAAGCTGTAATCAACCAATTGCCTGTGGAAATCACGGTCTCCTATGAACGTTAGCTACGGGCCGGCGTTCACAGGGATATCGTAATGACAGGCAACGGGGGTCATCAGCAGACCCCCCCCCCAACTGTCATGACAACCCATCGGCGCCCGGTGATCACATCACAGGGGTGCCGATGGGAGCGTGGAATGACGTGCCCCCTGCCGACGCGTGTTACATGTTAGAGATTGGCAGCAGGATGTCACCTCTATAATGGAGGAGATGGTAAACCGTAGCGGAATCCACAGAAAGAATTGACATGTCAATTCTTTCTGCGGATTAGAAACCGCAGAAAATCCGCGCGGAAAATTCCGCACCATTTGCACTGCGGTTTCCATTTCCCATAGGATATTATGGTACTGTACCTGCTGCGGATCCGCAGGGCCAAAACCGCTGCGGATCCGCAGCAGAATCCGCAGCGTGTGCACACACCCCAAATCTGCAGGAAAAGTGTTTTCTGAGGTGACAGGTTCCTTACTGAGGACTAAAGCAAAGGTTCTTTTTTTCCCCCCACTTTTTTATGCATTGGGACATAAAAGGGGTTGTCCGGGCTTGGGATAAAAGTCTCTCTATAACAGCATCCAGTGCAATGTCCGATTCCCCGGCTGTGCGGGCGGTCACATGACTGTGTGTAAGTGATTTGCATAGTTTTAGTCATGTGCCAACTAGTCTGTGAATTGTCTACTTTTTGTCATATGACGACGAGACTGTAAGTGATTTGCATACCTTTAGTCACATCCCGACTAGTCTGTGATTTGCATACTTTTAGTCACATAACTAGTGATTTGCATACTTTTAGTCACATGCCTACTAGCCCATAAGTGATTTGCACACTTTTAGTCACATGACTAGTAAGTGATTTGCATACTATTAGTCACATCCCGACTAGTCTGTGATTTGCATACTTTTAGTCACATGACTAGTGATTTGCATACTTTTAGTCACATGCCTACTAGCCCATAAGTGATTTGCACACTTTTAGTCACATGACTAGTAAGTGATTTGCATACTATTAGTCACATCCCGACTAGTCTGTGATTTGCATACTATTAGTCACATCCCGACTAGTCTGTAAGTGATTTGCATACTTTTAGTCACATGCCGACCAGTCATATACAGATTACCTCAATCGACTTCCAGCATGTGACAGGAAGCGTTTGGTGGGGCTGCAAAAAACAGCTTTTAATTTGCATATGAAAACGCAGTAAAAAAAAAATCTGCATGTGAACATAGCAAATGTAATGCAAAGGGCCTTGCGCAGAAACAATGCTTTTTTATCCATATTAACTTTTCTTTTATCCGTTTTTCAATGCTGTGCAGAAACGGTGCGGGCACGGATCAGACACGTGACGTTAGAAAGGCTGTGTTCTCCAGAATGACTCCTCCCACACACGTGACTGATCACATGGTCGTGACGTCACCGAAGGTCCTTTCGCTAGTTTGCAGGCTCTAGCAGATACAGCCGGTCCGCGGTGAGTGTCTGCGTGTGGGGTGAGGGGTGGTGTTACCGGGAGATCAGGGAGAGAGGAGATGTCAGAGCGGGAGGAGCGCGGTGCAGCCGGTCGGCCATAACGACAGCAGCAGGAAGGTGCCGTCAGACGCAGGCATATTCGGTTGCCATGGAGACCGGAGGACTCCGCTTTAGTTTATCACCTGCCCCAGTGCAGATTGCAGAGCTGCTCCGGCACATGACTGCAGCACATGTAGCAGAGCCGGGGAGCTCCCCTGCTATCATCAGGGGCAAGGTTGTAGCTTATGTACTGCAGGCAGTCACATGACTGCTGCAGCCAATCCTTATCATGTTATGTCTCCATAATCAGTGACAGGCAAACTGCCATTAAAGGCTATGGGGGCAAATATGTGTGTGCCTTATGACCCAAAATCCAATATTAGCAGAGTAGGTGATGGGTTACTCCGTGCCCCCTTTAATGCCTTCATATGCCGCACCAGCCTGAAGAAGTGATAGACAAAGGTGTAAGAAAAATAGTGACAACCCTAAGGCACGAAGGAGTAGGGATGAGTGAGTTAGGAAACGCTATTTAAGCAATTGTACGTCTGTCTGATTGGGGGGTCTTTGTGACCTCCACTGATCGTTATGGGGGTCTGATTCGGCACTGCAGCTTCTGTGCAGAGGTAGTGCGACTTTCACATGACCGCTGCTGCCTACAGCCTGTAAAAAGATACCAATAGCGATGCAGACCATAATCAGTGGGGGTCCAACCTCTGTTTTTCCTTGTGAAGACCACAGCATCCAGCTTTGAGGGACAAGAACCCCCAAGCATCTGACAACTGATGGTTTGCCTAATAGCCTTCGTCTTGTGGCAAGGGTCGTACGTGGTGTATAGGGCCGCAACCCCCAAAAAGTATCAATACAAAAAGGGTGGGGGAAGGTGATATCCCTGAGGAAGGTGCCAGGAAGGGCGCCGAAACGCGTAGGAAGGAATAAAGCAGTACTTTGTTACTACATCTTGCATCCCAGGTGATTTTGTGGATTCAGCAGCGCGGACTGTGGCACATCTTGCTTCCCATATTCTCTGACCCCCAAAAAGTGGCACTAAAGAGGCAGCTTTCTGTCTTTTGGAGGAGAGCTAATATACATAAGGCTCCGTATAGAAGCAAGC
Organism: Dendrobates tinctorius; assembly: GCF_039654945.1. Classification (NCBI taxonomy): domain Eukaryota; kingdom Metazoa; phylum Chordata; class Amphibia; order Anura; family Dendrobatidae; genus Dendrobates; species Dendrobates tinctorius. The sequence continues at coordinate 3,958,279 of NW_027361677.1, forward strand.
AGTCGGCACAAGGAAAATTTTTACCTTTCTGATCGCTGATCATGTTTACACCAGCCAATGACTGTGACCGGATGTCCCATGTTAAATGGCATTTAAGGGGAATCCGTCAGCATGGTTTTGTATGCAATCTGTCAATCAGTGAGAAGCATGATGTAGGGGCAGAGAGCCTAATTCCAACACTGTGTCACTTGCTGTCATTTTTTGCAATCACAGTTTTCTCTGCTGCAGATCTAACAGTTCTCTGAATGCTGAGCTGTCTTTAACCCCGCCCACATCACTGATCAGTAGAAAGCTGCCAGTGATGGGGGCGTGGTCGGACTAGGAGGCAGGAGACACCTAGTCCTGCAGTGTTAGTCTCCAGCTGAGAAAAAACACTGATTTGTATTGAAACAGCAACACACAGCCCAAAGAGTAACACATCGCTGGAATCGGGGTCTCAGCCCCTACATTATGCTGCTCTCAGATTACATAGGATAAACCTGCTGAAAGATTCAGTTTAAGGGATTCTCCAAACCCCATGTTAAATATGGCTGTACGTTGCTGGTCCATCCCACACCAATGTAATGTCAGAAGAGGCGCAGTTCACATTTCCACAGCTCTCTCTCACTGCCTCTGACCATTGTGGAGATGAAGAGTATGAAGTCAATGTGCAATTCTTGACTACATGCCAAGTTATGACCCTACACGAACTGGTGACTTATCAGTTTCCTTACCCCTCATTGACTTAAATAGGGGAGTTCCCATGCAAGATATTGGCGCCTCCATTCTCAGGATGTACCAGATACCACCTTCAGTCGTCATCCTTCACCGCACACGTTATCACAGGGTCCAGTTTTGTAGCCAGCGATCCCCATGCTTTCTTCCAATAATACTTTTTATGTGATTAAGCCTGTGCTATCTCTTTGCTAGGAGCCATCATGCTTGTTCCAATATTTACCCTGAAGTTGAATCACAAAATCAACCCTCGCATGGTGACCGTGGGGAAATATGACGGGACGCACCCATGTTTAACTGCAGCCACCCAAGCTGGAAAGGTACAAAAACCTAACCATCAGTCAGTCTGTGCCACATGGTCGGAGTAACCTGACAGTGGCACTGCGCCATCTTCACGGGGTCCAGAGCCAACATTTGGACTGGGTTTGTCTTGAAAGGACACAGATTTAACCTGGCCATTTATATCGTTATTACGTCATTGTACTCGTTATTGCCTCAAATTATTTATTACTTCACATTACCTTACAGTACTCGTTAGTACCTCACGATACTCGTTATTACCTCACGCATTACTACTCTACTATCTCACATTACTACTTGTTACTGCCTCACATTAACTCACAGTACTCGTTACTTTCTCACAGTACTCGTTACTTTCTCAGATTAACTCACATTAGTCGTTATTACCTCACGGTACTACCTTACAGTACTCGCTAGTACCTCACATTACCTCACAATACTCGATAGTACCTCACGATACTGGTTAGTACCTCACATTACCTCAAGGTACTCATTACGACCTCACATTATCTCACGGGACTCATTACTACCTCCACATTACCTTATGATATTCATTGCTACTTCACGGTACTCATTACTACCTCACATTACCTCATGGTACTCATTACTACCCCACATTACCTCACGGTACTCATTACTACCTCACATTGTTTCACGGTACTCATTACTACCTCGACATTACCTCATGATACTCATTACTACCTCACATTATTTCACGGTACTCATTACTACCTCACATTACCTCACGATAATCATTACTACCTCACATTACCTCACGATAATCATTACTACCACACATTACCTCACGGTACTCATTACTACCACACATTACCTCACGGTACTCATTACTACCACAGATTACCTTATGATACTCATTACTACCTCACATTACCTCATGATACTCATTACTACCTCACATTACCTAATGATTCTCATTACTACCTCACGGTACTCATTACTACCACACATTACCTCACGGTACTCATTACTACCACACATTACCTCACGGTACTCATTACTACCCCACATTACCTCACGGTACTCATTACTACCCCACATTACCTCACGGTACTCATTACTACCACACATTACCTCACGGTACTCATTACTACCACACATTACCTCACGGTACTCATTACTACCCCACATTACCTCACGGTACTCATTACTACCCCACATTACCTCACGGTACTCATTACTACCCCACATTACCTCACGGTACTCATTACTACCTCGACATTACCTCATGATACTCATTACTACCACACATTACCCCATGATACTGATTACTGCATCCTATGACTAAGGGCATTGATGTGCCAGAAACGCGTCAGGTTTTGCTTTTAATTATGTTTTTCACTTAATAAATTTTGGATTTTATTTACTGGATGTCTGTGCTGAACTTCACCATCCCCTCCTGTTCTACCGCACTTTACCTCACAATACTCGTTATTACCTCACATTACCTCACAGTACTAATTACTGCCTCACTTTACTTGCCATTATCTCAGTGCTCTGTGATCTTCATGGTCGCAGACCTCCTCCATTTATATTGTAGGCATATGGGAGCAGCCTAGCTGTCTGCTGCGGGAAATAGAAGGATTAGGGATGTAAAATATTTTCTGGTTTTGGAAAACTCCTGTTACATACCTGCAGTTTGTTTAATAAAAAATAAATCTTTAATCACCCTCCCCAGGTCCAGCACTGAGTGTGTTATGGTCTGCAGTGCTAACATCATGTCGGCCCCGCTGCTGCTAATAGCTGACCTCAACAGCTGACAGTAACAGGCGCCAGGAGCAGCGTCGGAGACTCAGTGCTGGACCAGGGGAGAGGGAGTGTAAGAACACTGCAGCCGAGGGGACAGGGGTTTTCTGAAAGGAGAAACACCAATTGCCCCAGGACTGATTTCAGGAGCTAGGATTAGCGCTTGCTCTGTTGAGCTGTATATATGTAACTTGCTTTTTATTTATTTTTGCAGGTTTTTATACACAACCCCCATGCTCGCAGCCAACGTTTTTCTGCAAATCGCTTATTGCACAGTGCTCAGGAATCCGATATCTCTCTGCTAAACATTAACCAAAGTGTCAGCTGTCTGACAGCGGGAGCACTGGACCCCCAGCTGGGCTGCGACTCCCTGATAGTGGGAACCCAAACCAACCTCTTGGCCTATGATGTCCATAACAACTCCGACCTGTTTTTTAAAGAGGTGAGTGGAAAGGATAAACCTAAATAGCAGCGGGGTAATGTATTTGTACCGGCAGCTTTTTACCAGCCCTGGGGTCAGTGAGGGGGTCTGCTCATGGAGTACAATAGGAAAATCAATGGTGAGGTTCTCCAACCGATGACATGCTGGTGGTGTCCCATCTGTTACCGCAACTATGCCATATTGTCATCTTTAGTGTCAGAGCCTAAGCTTTTACTGCCTTTATACGCATCAGTCAGACGTCAGCTGAGCCCACTGATCTTGGTGAAACTAGATGACCCCTGTACGGGGAGTCATGATCCAATGTGTATGGCCAGCGTTACAGATCACATAGACAGAAAGTCCCTATAATGTTGATAAAGTCCATTCCTTTATATTGTAAGTCTATGTTGTCATATTGTAGAAGTCCGTTAGCAAATATTTATGCAAATGAACCGCAAGTGCAGGGGGCTTGTTTCATAACTTAAAGATCTCCGGCCTCATTCCATGCCCGTGCGGGGAAAGAGGAAGAGAAGCCAGAGAGCAGTGAGTGCAGGGCAATGCATGATAGGCTAACATAGCAGCCATAACAAGGTAGTAGCATAGGATAAAGGGGAGTATCGAGTGGTAGCACAGGATAGACAGGAACATGGAGTGATAGCATAGGATATAGAGGATTGTAGGGTGGAAGCTTAGGCTATAGGGGAGCATAGGGTGGTAGCATAGGATATAGGGGAGCATAGGGTGTAAGCATAGGATATAGGGAAGCATAGGGTGGAATGATAGCATAGAGGAGCATAGGGTGGTAGCATAGGATACAGGGGAGCATATGGTCACAGTATAGGATATAAGGGAGCATATGGTGGTAGCATAGGGTGGAAACATAGAATAGAGGAAAATATAGGATGTAGAGGAGCATAGGGTGGTAGCATAAGTTATAGAGAAGCATTGGGTGGAAGCATAGGATATAGGGCAGCATGGGGTGATAGCATAGGATATAGGGGAGCATATGGTGTTAGTATAGGATAGAGGAAAATATAGGATATAGAGGAGCATAGGGTGGTAGCATAGGCTGTAGGGGAGTGTAGGATGGTAGAATAGGATATAGGGGAGCATATGGTGGTGGCATAGGATAGAGGTGAGCATAAGGTGTAAGCATAGGATATAGGGACCATAGGGTGGAAACATAGGATACAGGGGAGTATAGGGTGGAAGCATAGGATATAAGGGAGCATATGGTGGTAATATAGGATAGAGGGGAGCATAGGGTGTAAGCATCGGATATAGGGGAGCATAGAGTGGAAGTATAGGATATAGGGGAGCATTGGGTGGTAGCATAGGATATAGGGGAGCATAGGGTGGAAGAATAGGATATAGAGGACTTTAGGGTGGAATTATAGGATAGAGTGGAGCATAGGGTGAAAGTATAGGATAGAGGGGAGCGTAGGGTGGTAGTATAGGATATAGGGAAGCATAGAATATAGAGGAGCATAGGGTGGTAGCATAGGATAGAAGGGAGCATAGAGTGTAAGTATAGGATATAGGGGAACATGGGGTGGAAGCATAAAATATAAAGGAGAGCATAGGGTGGACATATAGGATAGAGGGGAGAATAGGGTGGTAGTAAATAGAGGAGCATAGGTATAAGTATAGAATATAGAGGAGCATAGGTGTAAGTATAGTATATAGTGGAGCATAGGGTGGTAGCATAGGATATAGAGGAGCATAGGATGGAAGCATGGAAAATAGAGGAGCATTGGGTGGTAGCATAGGCTAGAAGGGAGCAAACGGTGTAAGTATAGGATATAGGGGAGCATATGGTGGATGTATAGGATATAGTGGAGCATAGGGTGGCAGCATATGATATAGAGAAGCATGGGGTGGTTGCATAGGATACAGAGGGGCATAGGGTGGTCTCATTACTTTTCATGAGAGCACGAAAATATTTGGGAGTCTTTAGCGTTACTTTCTTTATTTTTAATATGGCTTCCGCAGAGCTGCAGATTGTGTATACATTGTATGCTTATATCACTGTCTCCTTTTTGTTGTGATTGCTTAGATTGCGGACGGTGCCAATGCGGTCATCCTTGGTTCCTTGGGAGATGTCACTTGTCCCCTTGCAATCATTGGTGGAAACTGCGCCTTGCAAGGATTTGACAGCAGAGGGAATGACATATTTTGGACGGTAGGAGCATATATACTCGTGTATCATTGGAGACGGTAAATGATGTGAGTCTGTTCAGCTCAGCCATCTATCATTTCTTCTACCATTTCATTCTATTATACAGGGGTTGGACAAAATAATGGAAACACCTAACGTTTGGCATCATAATCTTCGAACATGTTATAAACATGCAAACCATGACGTATGGTAATGTTTTGTAGTTGATTATTTGTGATATGTGTATGTAAATTAAATGTTTGTTTTGCAGAATTGTAAGAACATTGATGAAAACCTGATACCAATGGCAGACCTCTCGGATTTTCAAAGAGGCCAAATTGTTGGTGCTCGTATGGCAGGCGCTAGTGTAACAGAAAGTGCCCGAATGCTTGGCATGTCAAGAGGTACTGTCTCCAAAGTAAAGACTGCGTTTGAAAGAGAAGGAAAAACGTCCGCAGCAAAGCACAGGTCCGGCCGAAAGTCAAAGTTGACTGAGAGAGACCGTCGGACTCTAAAGCGAATTGTGAGAGAGAATCGCAAGACCACGGCTCCGAAAATCACTCCTGAGCTCAATGAACACCTGCAGAACCAAGTTTCCATGAAAAAATCTGGATTCCACGGAAGAGCTGCAATTCGAAAACCTCTCCTCTCAATGAGAAATGTTTCCAAGCGTTTAGAGTGGTGTAGAAACCTCCAGAATTGGTCCCTTGAGCAGTGGAAACATGTGATATTCTCAATCGAATCATCGTTTACCCTATTTCTGACCTCCGGCCGAGTGTCCGTTTGGAGACAGCCGAAAGAAGCATTCCATCCAGATTGCCTTCTCCCAACCGTAAAACATGGCGGAGTTTCTGTGATGATCTGGGGTGCTATTTCGTGTAGGTCCGCCGGGCCAATGATATCCCTTCATGGAAGAATTAACAGCCGAGATTATTTAGGCATTTTGGGCGACCAAGTGCATCCTATGGTTCAAGCACTGTTCCCGGAGGGGTACGCCATCTTTCAGGATGATAATGCACCAATTCATACAGCTAGAATCGTTAAAGCATGGCACGAGGAACACTGTAATGAAGTTGAGCATCTCATCTGGCTCCCACAATCCCCAGACCTCAACATTATTGAGCATTTATGGTAGATTTTAGAGATTCAAGTTAGATGTCGGTTTCCACCGCCATCGTCGCTCAAAGAACTGGAGGGTGTTTTAAATGAAGAATGGGCTACAGTTCCTTTGGAAGCAATTCATACCTTGTATGAATCCATACCTCGGAGAATTGAGGCTGTAATTGCCGCAAAAGGTGGACCTACACCATATTAAACTAACTTTCTTTATCGCCTTATTGGGGGACACAGAATACCATGGGTGTATGCTGCTGCTGCTAGGAGGCTGACACTATGCAAAAACAAGAAAATTAGCTCCTCCCCGGCAGTATACACCCACCGACAGGCACCAAGCACCTCAGTTTGTGCTTAGTTTCTGTAGGAGGCGGACCGGGATCTCCCCAGATCCGCAGTTATTAATCCAATTTTTCCTTTCAGGGTTTAGTTTGAACTTTTTAATCCTTTCTTCTTTTATCTTTTAGGTTTTTTCCGTTGGGAAACAGGGTATACTTATCACCCTGATTTCCTATATCATGCGGCTGAGCGAGCAGTGTGGTGTCACCCACATCGCAACTCTCAGTACCGCAGGCAGGACTTTTCCCTATCACCTTCCGGTGATAAGGGTTGCGGACAGGTGGCTGGTCCTTGCCGAATCCCCCTCCTCACCCCTCTCTCGGGACAGGGCTGAGAGGAAGACGGCGATCGCAGGTGGTTCAAGCCGTCTTCTGCAGGATGCGGGTACAGAGGACTCCCTTCCCCCCAGCGGCCTGCCGTTTCCCCGTGGGCCCCTGTGGTCATCCTCTTCAGGGACGTCAGGTAAGTGCCTGTACGTTCCCTCCGGCCCCGCATAGGCTTCAGTGCATGGGAGAAGTTGGACCTTTGGATTACAGGTCCACAGTTTTTGAATCTCCCGCCCTTTCTGCCTGCCGCGCGCTCACACAGCTGTTTGCGTCCCTTCCCTTCCCCTTTTCTCGTCAGGGAGACTCTGGGGATCCCTTCACTCACCGCAGCAGCGTCGCAAGCAGGGGACCGCTGTCATATTGCTTCCTGAGAGCGGTATGTCGGGGTAGGCATGGGTTGCGGCGCCGTCACTTTCACTTTCCCTCAGCGAGGGGAATTTCTCTGCTCCCTCCTCCCTTCCTGAGCGCGCTCTTTTCAGCGCGCCTTTTCTAGCCCATCACAGGGCTTCTTTCTCTTTGAGATGCCAGCCTCCCCTTTCTGTCATGCCCTCTCCGTCGCTGTTAGCCAATCACGGCGCAGCCGCTAAGCTCCGCCCCCATCTTCCAGCACAAGGATTTCCTGGTTTTTCACTCCTTCCTGCGCTGCTTGGGGGACACTTCGGCGTTTCTTCTGCTGCTCGCACAGAATCTCGGTAGGCTCGGCTCTGGGACAGGGATTAGCTCTCCTCGGCAGTTATTCCCTAATATCTGCGGCCATTCAGTGCAGTTTACTTATGCCCAACCCTTCAGGGGATCTCTGCTTCAGGCCCACCGCTACCTATTACGCCTGTGCGCGCTGTAAAAAGAAGTGGGCATCGTGTCAGTCGTCCCCATTCTGCCCCCCCTGCAGTCCTTCCAATATGTCAGCATCTCAGGAACGCACAGAGTCCCGGGCGGAGGGCGCTCTTCCCTCCTCTCTCCCCCCGGAGTGGGCCGTTACTTTTGTCAAGTCAGAAACAGACTGTGACATTGTATCTCAGTCGCTGGTCCAGGTCTTAGAACGATTACCTCAGCTATCCTCAGCCACCTCTGCCCCGACCACCTCTCGGGGTGAGTCGTCCGCACCTGACCGTGACCTTCAGAGAGACAGACAGGGAAGGACTTCTAGGAAGCGGGCTCTGTCCACTTCGTCTTCGAGCTCGCAGGGCCCTTCCGCTCCCAGGCCTCCTTCTCCTTCCTCGGATGACAGCCTTCAGTCAGGCGATGATTCTCATTCGGAAGCTAGCTCAGAGGGGAACAGCGTTTCTAAAACGCGGGACATGGTCGATAGTCTTATTGCAGCTATCTTCCAAACACTAAAACTTAAACAGGATGAGGCTCCAGCTCAGGAAAGCTCGGTTCTCCTTAGACGAGCCAGACCTCCGTCCCGAACCTTTCCCAATCACAACGATTTCGATACTACCTTACCCAAACACTGGGAGCGCCCTGAGCAACGTTTCTCAGGCCGCAAGTATTTGGACGTTCTGTACCCCTTTGACGCAGAACTGCTTTCAAAGTTGTCTAAGGCTCCAGAGGTAGATCCTCCAGTATCCCGGATAGCCTCTAAAACGGTGCTCTCTCTGCCAGACGGGGCATCGCTCAAAGATCCTACTGACAGGCAGATTGAATCTCTGGCTAGGTCTATCTTTGAGGCATCTGGCGCCTCTCTCTGCCCTATTTTCGCATCCGCCTGGGTGGCGAAGGTCATTTCCGCTTGGGCAAAAATTCTTCGCAGAGGCATCTTAGCGTCAGCTCCTCAAGACGAATTGGCAGATCTTGCAGATCAGATTAACCAGGCTGGAAAATACCTTTTGGCTGCCTCCTTGGACGCGGCCGGCTGCGTAGCAAGGGCTAACAGCAACATAGTAGCTGTACGCCGAGTCCTTTGGCTAAAGTCATGGAATGCGGACACTACTTCGAAAAAGTCGCTTACCAATCTGCCATTCCATGGCTCTAGGCTCTTTGGAGCAAAGCTGGATCAGATAATTTCCGATGCCACTGGAGGTAAAAGTACTTCGCTTCCCCAGTCTCGACCAAAACGTCCCTTCAACAGAAGGGGGTTTCGACCATTCAGGCCCTTTCGTCCCTTCTCTGCCACGGAGAGAGCCACTCAACAGGATCGGCCGCCTGCCACCAGGGAGCGGGATCAGAGGAAACCTTCCTACAAACCCGCTCCTCGCTGGAGATCTAGAGGACAATATTCCAGATCTGCAGGAGCCAATTCCGGCAGATTTTCGTCTAAGTGACGGGTCACCCCCACCTGGAATTTCTTCCAGGGTGGGCGGCAGACTTTCCTTTTTCGCGGATGCTTGGCTGTCCGTTGTAGACGACGCTTGGGTCAGAGAACTCGTCGCATCCGGTTACAAAATCGAATTTGCTTCACTCCCGAACAGACGGTTTTTCCGGTCTCGGCCTCCGCGACAGCGGGCCCAGATTCCGGGTTTTCTGCAGGCCATTTCCTCCCTTCTTTCCGCCGGAGTCATTGTTCCCGTTCCCTCAGACGAACGGTTTTCCGGGTTCTACTCCAATCTCTTTGTAGTCCCGAAGAAAGACGGCTCTCTTCGTCCTATTCTGGACCTCAAATTGCTCAATCGCCACGTGAAGATTCTTCATTTCAGGATGGAGTCTCTTCGGTCGGTGATTGCTTCCATGGAGCCCGGGGAATTTCTCTGCTCGGTGGACATTCGGGATGCCTATCTGCACATTCCAATATGTGTGCAACATCAGAAGTATCTTCGATTTGCATTTCAGGGAGACCACTTTCAGTTCACAGCTCTTCCTTTCGGCCTGGCTTCAGCGCCCCGGGTTTTCACGAAGGTGATGGCGACCGTCATGGCCATCCTTCGCTCCAGAGGGATCCTCATCATCCCTTATCTGGACGATCTTTTGATCAAGGGTTCGTCTCGCCAGGACTGTCTCCGGAGCCTTCAGATAACCCTGGACACTCTCAGCCACCTAGGTTGGCTGGTCAACAAGGAGAAGTCCATTCTGATCCCCACCCAGCGTCTGACCTTTCTGGGTATGGAATTCGACACGGAGCTAGCCCGTGTTTTACTTCCAAAGGAAAAATTTACAACTCTGTCCAAGGGCATCAGAACTCTCAAGAGGCCTGCTCCCATTCCCATTCGGTTCTGCATGAAGGTCCTGGGGAAGATGGTGGCCTCCATGGAAGCAGTGCCCTTTGCGCAGTTTCACCTTCACCCCCTCCAGCTGTCTCTGCTTTCAGCCTGGGACAAGACCACGAGGTCCTTGGACCGTCCTATTCGGCTTCCTCTCAGAGTGAGGCAGTCTCTCACTTGGTGGCTACGGCCAGCGTCAGTTCTCCAAGGGAGGTCCTTCCTTCCGCCTCAGTGGCGAATCATCACCACCGATGCGAGCCTTCTAGGATGGGGAGCCGTGTTCCATCAGAAAGCGGCCCAAGGCCGCTGGAAGCCACAGGAGTCTCTCCTTCCAATCAATCTTTTGGAGATCAGGGCAATTTTCCTGGCCCTTCTTCACTGGCAGCCCCTCCTCTCCGGCAAGCAGGTCCGTATTCAGTCGGACAACGCCACGGCCGTGGCGTACATAAACCATCAGGGGGGCACGCGCAGCAAACAAGTAATGTCAGAAGTGGCCAAGATATTCCGCTGGGCAGAACGTTACGTTCCGACGATCTCCGCCGTCCATATTCCAGGGGTGGAAAATTGGGCAGCCGACTTTCTGAGTCGCCAGGGCCTAGCGTCCGGCGAATGGTCCCTGCACCCCGCGGTTTTCTCTCAGATATGCGACCGTTGGGGCACCCCGGATGTCAATCTCATGGCATCTCGGATGAACCACAAGGTGCCGCAGTTCGTAGCCAGGTCCAGGGACCCTCTAGCCGTCGCATGCGACACACTGGTGACTCCGTGGTCCCAGTTTCAACTTCCGTATCTGTTCCCGCCTCTGGCATTGATCCCTCGGGTGGTCAAAAAGATAAAATCGGAAGGCGTACCAGTGATTCTAGTCGCTCCAGATTGGCCAAGACGGCCTTGGTACGCGGAACTGGTCAACATGCTCGCGGACGTTCCCTGGAGGCTTCCGGACCGTCCAGACCTTCTCTCGCAAGGCCCCCTTTACCACGAGAATTCTCAGTCTCTCAGTTTGACGGCATGGCCGTTGAGACCGCAATTCTGAAGGAATCAGGTCTGTCCAGTCAGGTTATTCAAACTATGATCAGAGCCAGGAAACCAGCCTCTTCCCGCATTTACTATAGGTACTGGAAGGCTTTTTTCCGTTGGTGCGATGATAAAAGAGTCTTTCCAATGTCTTTTTCTATCCTGTCTATCCTAGGGTTTCTTCAGGCTGGGTTAGACGCAGGTCTGTCCCTCAGTACGCTCAAGGGCCAGGTTTCTGCTCTCTCTATCCTCTTCCAAAGAGAGCTAGCTTCTCTACCACAGGTCAAAACCTTTCTACAAGGGGTTTCCCACGTGGCTCCCCCTCATCATTCGCCAATAGACCCGTGGGATCTCAACCTCGTCCTTAGCGTGCTCCAGAAGGCGCCGTTCGAGCCTCTCCAGGACATTCCTTTGTCCCTTCTCTCTTGGAAGGTCACCTTTTTGATCGCCATTTCATCCATCAGAAGAGTTTCTGAATTGGCGGCCTTGTCATGTCGTTCCCCTTACCTCATTCTCCATCAGGACAAAGCCGTCCTCAGGCCCGTTCCTTCTTTTCTTCCAAAGGTAGTTTCCGCTTTCCATATCAATGAGGATATCGTCCTTCCTTCTTTTTGTCCGGCTCCATCTCGTCCTCTTGAGAAGTCTCTCCACAAACTGGACGTAGTTAGAGCCCTGCGTGTCTATCTTGCCAGGACCTATTCCTTGCTGATCATCTCTGAAGGTCGCCAGAAGGGCCTTCTGGCTTCCAAATCCACGATCACTCGCTGGATTCGTTCTACCATTCTGGAAGCGTATCGTCTTCAGGAAAAGCGGCCCCCTCCGGGAGTAAGAGCTCATTCCACCCGGGCTGTGGCGGCTTCGTGGGCTGCTCGTCACCAGGCCTCGGCCATGCAAATTTGCAAGGCTGCAACCTGGTCATCTTTGCACACCTTCACGAGGTTCTACAGGGTTCATACCCAGGCTTCGTCTGATGCTGTGGTTGGTAGGAAGGTTCTGCAGGCGGCGGTGGCTCACCGGCCGACCTGAGCCTTTCGGTTACTTTCGTTCCTTTTTGCTGTTCCCACCCTTGGGACTGCTTTGGGACGTCCCATGGTATTCTGTGTCCCCCAATAAGGCGATAAAGAAAGATGGATTTTTGGTTCTTACCGTAAAATCTCTTTCTTGGAGCCTTCATTGGGGGACACAGCACCCTCCCTGTTTAAGTTGTACCGTGTTGGGTCTTAGAGTCCCTTGTTGGGTTGGTACATATGGTTCGAGTTTTTCTCGTTGCTTCTCCTACTGCTTTTTCACCAACTGAGGTGCTTGGTGCCTGTCGGTGGGTGTATACTGCCGGGGAGGAGCTAATTTTCTTGTTTTTGCATAGTGTCAGCCTCCTAGCAGCAGCAGCATACACCCATGGTATTCTGTGTCCCCCAATGAAGGCTCCAAGAAAGAGATTTTACGGTAAGAACCAAAAATCCATCTTTTGTTGATGTTTCCATTATTTTGTCCAACCCCTGTATGTTTTGGTCTTTTTCATTGAAGAATATTGCTGTGAGGGGCTTTACTGTCGCACTTCTTTATAATACCTCATCTAAGCTTTTCGAGATCTCTCTGACAACAATCTCTTTGACTGTTCCTTACGACAGCCAGCCACCAGCACCACCACTGTGAATGCAGCTCCGGAGTATAAGAAGATGCAGCTCATAGATTTTTTGTAGTCAGACTTTTTTTTTTTTTTTTTTTTTTACTAAGTCTAAGTTTCTACTATGAATATTTAATTCTCCCTTTTTTTCCTCAGTATATTATCGTGCACACAAAAATGTAGTTTATTACAGTTCTAACAAAGTAAATAGGTTGTCCACTGTGCTTTTTCTTTGCGTAAACTGACCTTTTGAAATCCTCCACGTGTCAAATTCTCTATTTCCCCATAAACTTTAGTGCGATGAGCACAATCCATAAATAATAAAATCATGGATCAAAATTGTTCGAACAAGTCTATGGGTCCATGACAATCACTGACAGCGCACGGATGGCACCAGTGTGCCAAAGGAGAAGTTTTACAATTTCTTTCTTTATTTTTTCATTTATGAAAAATCACTGTTGGTAAAAACTGACACTTGCCAAAACGCGTTGATTGGTCCCATTTAAAGACCCTTTAACATGGCTGATGTTCTGGTTTGGCACCCATACATATTACATATTGTTGGCAGCATATCCTCTGTTTGGCTAATCGCTGCCATGTTTGCACCTACCAGTGACCATGAACAATTTCTCTTACTAACAATCATTTGGCTGATTATCAGCCCATGTAAAAAGCCCTTGACTTGCCTGGAGAAACGGCTCAGTAAATTTTTTCTGGCACTACAAATTACAGGGAAAATTATGTATGACCCCATTCTCCTTTTATCCGCCATGATTTCGGCCTTCCTTTCGCGCTTCCATAGATCTCAGTAGGGGTGTAATCTTTGTTGTGACTTTTTTCTGTCTGTGTAATTCATCTACTGTTTTGTGAGACATTTCTTGTTTGATGTGTTTCAGGTTACAGGGGACAATGTGCGCTCCCTCGCCTTGTGTGATTTCGATGGAGATGGGAAAAAAGAGGTAAGGATGGAAGAAGTGATCGTGACTGCTATCAGATAGGGTTAGACGCCATTTAGTAATAACAATAATCTTTATTTTTTATATAGCGCTAACATATTCCGCAGCGCTTTACAGTTTGCACACATTATCATCACTGTCCCCGATGGGGCTCACAATCTACATTCCCTATCAGTATGTCTTTGGAGTACCCGGAGGAAACCCACGCAAACACAGGGAGAACATACAAGCTCCTTGCAGATGTTGTCCTTGGTGGGATTCGAACCCAGGATGCCAGCGCTGCAAGGCTGCAGTGCTAACCACTGAGCCACCGTGCTGCCCGTAGTACTACTTGCCCTGCCTCATCAATGGCTGGGGGACCTTTAGTGATCACCTGATCCCTAGAATAACTTTCTTTCAAATGTTAATTAAATATGTTTTTTAGAATTGGCAGTACAGACTGTCCACTTTCATGTGCAGATTGTATGTAATAACAAAGAGGGGGGATTATGTCATGTTATAGATTATTTAAAGGGAATCTGTCATCAGGTTTTTGGTATTTAATCTGAGATTTAATCTGAGAGTGGCATAATCTGGAGCAATATAGCCTGATTCCACGGACGTATCACCTATTTGTCTGTGTGCTATAGTTTCAATACAAGCAGTGTTTTATCAGCAGGAGAGTATCACTGCCGGACTATGTCTCACGTGCCAGTCAGGCTAAGGTGTATAACCCCGACTCCGCCACTTATTGCTAGATTTCTGTACAGTTTACACAGGAAGCTGCCAATCAGTGGTGTGGGCGGGGTTATACACAGCTCGGCATTCTGAGCACTGCTGTATATACAACAGAGAAAACAGGGATTATATCAAAACTGCAACAAGCAGCCTAGTAAGTGACACAACACTGGAATCAGGGTCTCTGCCGTTACATCATGCTGCTCTCAGACTACCTGCTGACAGATTGGGAGGGTGTCCACCCGCTGGACCCTTCCGGATCCCTATAATTGGGGACCTGTCTTGTGCAGTGCAACTCCATGTAACTCTTTAGGGGAGCACTCAACCATCTCCTACCTTTGGAAGCCAAAGCGTTTAGGGTATACTGGTGGTCTTTAGTCCATGACAGTACTGCATTTGCTACAGTTTGATTGAAGCATTAACATACAATTTTTATCATGATTTATTGCAGCTTCTTGTTGGATCGGAAGACTTTGATATAAGAGTGTTCAAAGAAGACGAGATTGTCGCTGAGATGACAGAGACGGAGGCAAGTGAAGCTGTATTCCCATAGGCATGAGCGGTCTTGTTGAATGCTCATTTACATTTATTATAGAAAGCATCTGATGTAAAGTGAATCAAAGATGAGTGTAATATAACGAGCCCGCTATTGTAATGTACCTTCCCGGATCATTGTCACTTTCAGTCAATAAGTGTGAGAAGTTTGTTAGTTGTCTAAGAAGCTCATAAAGTAATAGCAAAAGTAAAGGTCATCCAAGTCTACACATGTCAGAAGACCAGACTACTTCCCTCAGATGCTTTGTAATATTGTATTTACAGGGGATTTATAGGATTACAATTAATTGTTTAATACTTAAGACGAATCTGTCAGTTGGATCAACCCTCTTAAGCCGCCTATATGCGCATGTAGGTCATAAAAAGTTGACTAAAATGATACCTTGATATCTGCGATAAGATGTTTTATTGCAGAGAAATTTCTTACTTTGTAAATGAGCTGTTAAGATCTGTGGGCCTGATAAAGATCTCCCCAAGACTCTGCCTCCAGAGCTTATTGTAAATGAAAGTGGACTTGTAGATCAGGAGAGCAGACTGTCAGTCTTTAGATATCTCATACTAGTATTAAGCGATTCTCAGGGAGATCTATGTCCGGCCCATAGATCTTAACAACTCATTTACATATTAAGAAAAACATGGATTTCTCATGAATAAAACATCAGATCGCAGATATCAAGGTATCATTTTATTCAGCTTCCTATGACCTACATGCCCATATAGACAATTTAGGAGGGTTGATCTTACTGACAGACTCCCTTTAAGGATTTTATGAATATCACTTTCCAATTTGAATGTTTGCTCTCAGGTGCAGATCTTTACTGCATATCTGTGGCAAAATATCCTCAAATTCCATGTGTCAAATCTGCAGTATAAAATGACAAGCCATAGACCTAAAATCCTCACAACAGATCAGTTTCCGCTGAATTATCTGCAAAGTGTAAATGAGGTTTTCTTCGTTTTTATTTTAGACGATTACAGCAATGTGCCCCATGTATTCCAGCCGATTTGGATATGCGCTGTCTAATGGCACGGTTGGGGTGTATGAACGGATGTCGCGGTACTGGAGGATAAAGGCATGGTTTTTTTTTTATCTTTAATTTCTCAGAAATTGAGCTTGAAAGAATTTGCTTTCTTATCATCTCTATTCTGGTTAGTAGTTGTAGTGCCCTTGAAATAAAAATTATGGAGCGTCTTCTCTAAGAGTTTTATACTGTGCAGCTTCTTTTTAATTCCTACCACGAATTTCTGAATAAATTGAAAAAGTAGGTGTTACCATTCCCCTTTCTTAGGCCTCATTCACACAACAGTGATTTTCTCGTACAAGAAAATCGTCCCAAGTTTTATTCGTGATTTTTGTCAACAGATTTTCACTGTTAAGAAAAAAGTTTCTCCACCTTCTCCTATTTAACAGTCCATGAAAAACTAACAGCACTCCGATGACATCTGAGTGCAGTCCTTTTTTTTTTTTTTTTTTTCACAGACCCATAGATTTTCATTGTTGAATTTGATCCGAGACTCTGATCAATTTCGGACAAGTCTCTGCGATTTTTCATGGACCACAAAAAATTACGGACATGTGAAAAACAAAAGACTTTCTCGCTCTCTGTGTTTATGATGAGGAACATGTTTGTGCTTTGGGGCGGCCTGTGGGCAGGTCTTTCCTTGGTTTCTCTAGCTTAGAGCAGGACGATAAGACTCTGCCTACAGTCCCGCCCCGGAGCACGGGCCTTTCATTAACTGAAAACTTCTACCACTGATTACACAAGAACCACAAGACGGATTTCTTCACCCCATGTATCATTTTACAGACAATGCCTGTAATTTGCTTTGCAAAATCCTGCTGACAGGTTCGCTTTTACTCCGACAACCCCTTTAATTAAAAACTTTCAAGAATGTGATATTTATTCTAATGTATAAACGTGAGGGCACGAGAGACTTTCTGTAGTGACTGTTGTTGCTGCTTTGCTTCTTGAACCTTATAATGTCCATATGTTTCCCTTCACAGTCCAAAAACCTTGCAATGAGCATCCACGGCTTCGACCTTAATTCTGATGGGGTTTGTGAGCTGATCACAGGATGGTCCAATGGAAAGGTAAGTGTCTTTATTCTGTAAGTAAAATGACGCAAATGCATGTCACCTTTGATCAGTGGGATGTAAATATGCAGACTAGTGGTTTTAGATATAACAGATTCACATACAGCCGCTAACGTTTATACACCTGTTGTTACCCAGTGACTCGTCCTGCAACGGCAGATCAATATAAATGCTGTCAAACTGACAACTATGCATGTGCCAGATCAGGAGCACAAATCTCCATGTATTATCACATAGTGGTAGCAGCATTTTTTTTTAGGAATCTGTCACCATGTTCTGCTATGTAATCTGACAACAGTATGATGTAGGAACAGAGACCCTGATTCCAACAATGTGTCACTTAGTTTACTGGGTGCAGCTGTTGAGATATAATCACAGCTTTTTCTGCTACAGATCTAGCAGAGCTCAAAATGCTGAGCTGTATATAATCCCACTCACACCACTGATTGGCAGTTTTCTGTATACACTCTATATTAACAAAAAAGTTGCCAATCAGTGGATGGGGCGGGTTGAACTAGGAATCATCAGACACCTAGTCCTGTAGTGATAATCTCCTGCTTATAAAATACTGATATTTATCAAAAGTGTAGCGAGCAGTCCTGTAAGTGACAAATTGCTGGAATTGGGGTCTCTGCCCCTTTATTATGCTGCTTTAAGATTTGGTGTAAAAACCTGGTGACAGATTCCTGTTTTAGATACTGTTTGCATCTTAGTAGATTACACTTTTTATCCCCTTCATGACCGTGACATATTTTCTTTTTTGTGCTTTTTTTTCTCTTCCCCTTTCTTCCGAGTCATGAGTTCCATGATTTTAATTTTATTATATATTATAAGGTTGCGCTTATTGTTAGTGTTGGGGGACACTCACTTGGCAGCAGATTAATAGGGTCAGGCACAGGTTTTTTTCACATAAACAGTCCATTTTGGTTTATTCAAGCATCATAAACCATTGTAGGCCATGCTACACTTCACAGGCTTAACACATAGTCCAGAACATTCACAGGTTATGGCTTTTCCTTGCAGTCTCTAAACACGCTGGACCTCTCTGTCCAGTGACCGTGGGCGACCGCACGCCAAACAGTTCATTAACATTCATAGAACCTCCCAAGCACCAACAGTTATTTCCCCCTGTCCGGAGTTACCTCTTAGAAGCTCCTGCTCCAGATGCCGACTCTTTGGTAGTCCTCTCTCACGGAAGCTGCCAAACTGGGATCACCATCCCGGACAACGCCTTGCTCACCAGGCCACCTGACAGTCCAGATCCACAGACGGACGGTAGCTCCCCCAATGCAGTGCCGACACTGACTCTGCAAACACACGTGGCCTGTCTGTGTGCGATTCAGCACGTCCGTCCCCACTTTGGAACCGTCCAACACACAGGCCTCACTGGGTGCTATTCAGGGATCCAACCCTCCTCCCAGGGTCTCCCAACACACCGGCCACCAGGTCCAGGGCCTCAGCGGGTGCTATTCAGGACGTCCGTCCCCTCCTGAGACCGTCCAACACTCGCGCCTCACCAGGTCCAAGGTCGCAGCACGTGCTCCAGGGATCCGATTCTTCTCCCAGAATTTCCCAACACTGACCCTCCAGGACCTTGCACCCTAAACCATTCAGGTACACACTCTCTCTCATGTGACCATAATTCAGGCACATTATATGGTACATAACCACACCCACAGGTGAGGTATGGATCACATGGTTATGACCTCACTACAGGTCCTATTACACACACCCAGCCATACACATACAAGCTTTACTTTGGGCATTCAGACACACACCCCTGCGTGGGTTTGTACGTGACTGGTCCCACCCATCTCACCAAGTTACGTGGAAGCTTCCCTGATAAACAGTAACAAACCCTCAGCAGTACCTCTGCTGATCAATACACGTTCCAGCTTCCATCACAAGGCACCCACCCTTGTGATACATATCGGCCATTTACATTCCTGCTGCTCACCATTTCCCCATCACAATAAAGGAAACGCCTGCATGCATGTCCTGGGAAGCCCATACAGCGCCCCTTAGCTGTCACAGGGGTCACTGCATCACAATATATACGCTGCTCAAAAAAAGAATAAAAGGAACTCTAAAATACCACATCCTAGATATCACTGAATGAAGTATTCCAGTTGCAAATCTTTATTCATTACATAGTGGAATTAGGGATGGGCGAATCCTGAAATACTCGGAATCGCTAGACTCTAACGAGTCCGACTCGGAAACTCGCTATTCGTTGCGAGTCTAGCGAGTCCAATGTTAATGAATGGGGATGCGAGTATTGCAGCGATTCCTGTGCTGCCATTTTTTTTACTCTTTAGGAATGCATTGTTCCGCTTACTTCCCGCATGTGGCTGTGCACACCATGCGGAAAGTAAGCAGAGCAATTGTGGATGGTACCCACGGTCCGGAGGAGAGGAGGAGACTGTCCTCCGGGCTTTGGGTACCATATCCCTGTAAAAAATAGAATTTAAAAATAAAAAATATTGTTATTCTCACCCTCCGGCGTCCCGCGCAGCCTTCCCGCCTCTCCACGCATCCGTTCCCAGTAGTCCTTTGCGAAAATGCCCGCGATGGCGTCCGTTCTCGCGGGATCGCGAAGGCTCACGGTCATTTGCGTGACGCCATCGCGAATTACCGCGAGAACGGACGTCATCGCGGGCATTTTCACAAAGGATTACTGGGAACGGATGCGTGGAGAGGCGGGAAGGCTGCGCGGGACGTCGGAGGGTAAGAATAACACTATTTTTTATTTTTTTTTACATTTTATCTTTAACTACTGATGCCGCATAGGCAGCCTCAGTAGTAAAAAGTTGGTCACACTTGTCAAACACTATGTTTGACGAGTGTGACCAACCTGTCAATCAGTTCTCCAAGCGATGCTACAGATCGCTTGGAAAACGCTAGCATTTTGCAAGCTAATTACGCTTGCAAAATGCTAGTTTTTCCGCGGGAAAATCGCGGGAATTTAAAATGCGATTTTCCCGCGGAATGGAATTCCGGAATTCTCGCTGTAATTTCCGCGAGAGTTCCGGTACGTGTGCACTTAGCCTTATTTGCATTGGACTCGTTACTGTGCGAGTAATCGCTTGGAAACTCGCAGAGTACCGACTCCTGCGAGTCCCCTACTACTCGCAGAGTAACGAGTCCTAACGAGTAGATTCGCCCATCCCTAAGTGGAATGCGTTGAGAACAATAAAACATAAAAATGATCAATGTAAATCAAAATTAATATCCCATGGAGGTCTGGATTTGGAATGATACTCAAAATCAAAGTGGAAAATCAAATTACAGGCTGATCCAACTTCAGTGGAAATGCCTCCAGACAAGGAAACGATGCTTAGTAGTGTGTGTGGCCTCCACGTGCCTGTATGATCTCCCTACAGCACCTGGGCATTCACCTGATGAGCACCTGCATGTGGTCTCACAATGTGTATGAGGATCTCATCCAGGTACCTAATGTCAGGGTACCTCTGGCTAGCACATGCAGGGCTGTGCAGCCCTCCAATGAAATGCCTCCCCACACCATTACTTACCCACTGCCAAACCGGTCATGCATTTACATACTCTATTGTATGTTTTTTTTTTTTTGTCATCTTCTGTTAAATCATTTACTTTACTATAAAATGTACTGCAAAGAACGGAAGAAAAAATAGTGGAAAAAAAAACAACAAAAAATGCAATTCAACCATTGCTTTTTAAGTTTTGCGATTACAGTGTTCATTGAACAGTAAATTGATTCTCCAGGTTAGTACAATTTCAACTATGCCAAATTTTTTTTTCTTTTCGTTTTTACATTCCAGTGGTTAAAAAAACTGAGAAATTTGTAAATTTTTAACAAAAAAAACCCTTTCTGAGACCCCCGTAACTTTTTTTATTTCTCCATTGAGCTGTGTGAGTTTATTTTTTTGGGGTCTATTTGTTACATTTTGGGGTTGATGCAACATTTTGATTGCTTTTTATTCCAATATTTAGGGGGATGCAAGAATGTCAACTCCTTAGCCCATCTACCCCCCTCAAATTTGGGCATGCACATGCAACAAAACAATTTAAATGCTGCTGTCATAGATGGATAATGGCATCTAAGTGGTTAAACAGCAGCAAGCGATCTGAGCTATGTACATACTCAGGCAAGGGTTAAAAAGCATCTAGAAAAGGCAGTGTTGCCTACATTGTGCCAGATTTACAAACGGTGTGCTCGGTTATTTTGGTGCAAAATATTGGTGTAAGGCTGGTTTCACATTAGCGCTTTTTAAGCGCACGCACGGCCGGGGGTAGCTCCGCCCCCGAGCCGGCTCTCTGCCCGGCGTGCCCGCCCCTTGCTTGTAGCGCCGCCTTCTAGCGCACAGCGGCGCCTGCGATCGGCGCACCCTATCTTTAGCATAGGGTGCGCAGATCGTGCGCTAGTTGCGCTTTGACCTGCGCTGCGCACTTTTGACGGTGCGCCGTGCGCGCCAAAATCCGAAAAGTTTGATAAAAAGCGCTAATGTGAAACCAGCCTTAAGTGACCGAGCCGAGAGGAAAAGCGTCTGACACTGCTAGCCGCATGAGCCAAATTTCTGACGCAGGGTGTTTTTGCAGTTTGTGTTTAAATTTCGGAGCGTATTAATAAATCTCCCCATACGAATTGTTGATCTATGAAGGATTACCGCATATTTTGCTGTGTTATAGCTCCCATCGTTTGAGTTTGTGTTGTTTCTTACCTAATTATTATCTTTGGGGACGTTATAAAGGTGGATGCCCGCAGCGACCGTACAGGAGAGGTGATCTTTAAGGATAACTTCTCATCCTCTATTGCTGGAGTGGTAGAAGGAGATTACCGGATGGATGGAAAAACTCAACTTATCTGCTGTTCTATAGACGGGGAAGGTGAGCACATATCCTAAGAAAACATGGCAGGGTGCATTCACACATTTTACAGTCCATGTCCAGGGCTGGCCTAACCGCTGGTCTCCTGACGACAATGCAAACGCCTCGTTTATAAGGTTAGGAGACCAGAGCCAAAGTATGGTCTTATTGGCCTCAACCCATCAATAAGTTTAAACTTCTTTTCTTTATCGCCTTATTGGGGGACACAGAATACCATGGGTGTATGCTGCTGCTGCTAGGAGGCTGACACTATGCAAAAACAAGAAAATTAGCTCCTCCCCGGCAGTATACACCCACCGACAGGCACCAAGCACCTCAGTTTGTGCTTAGTGTCTGTAGGAGGCGGACCGGGATCTCCCCAGATCCGCAGTTATTAATCCAATTTTTCCTTTCAGGGTTTAGTTTGAACTTTTTAATCCTTTCTTCTTTTATCTTTTAGGTTTTTTCCGTTGGGAAACAGGGTATACTTATCACCCTGATTTCCTATATCATGCGGCTGAGCGAGCAGTGTGGTGTCACCCACATCGCAACTCTCAGTACCGCAGGCAGGACTTTTCCCTATCACCTTCCGGTGATAAGGGTTGTGGACAGGTGGCTGGTCCTTGCCGAATCCCCCTCCTCACCCCTTTCTCGGGACAGGGCTGAGAGGAAGACGGCGATCGTATGTGTTCCAAGCCGTCTTCTGCAGGATGCGGGTACAGAGGACTCCCTTCCCCCCCAGCGGCCTGCCGTTTCCCCGTGGGCCCCTGTGGTCATCCTCTTCAGGGACGTCAGGTAAGTGCCTGTACGTTCCCTCCGGCCCCGCATAGGCTTCAGTGCATGGGAGAAGTTGGACCTTGGGATTACATGTCCTCAGTTTTTGAATCTCCCGCCCTTTCTGCCTGCCGCGCGCTCACACAGCTGTTTGCGTCCCTTCCCCTTTTCTAGTCAGGGAGACTCTGGGGATCCCTTCACTCACCGCAGCAGCGTCGCAACCAGGGGACCGCTGTCATATTGCTTCCTGAGCGCGGTATGTCGGGGTAGGCATGGGGCTGCGGCGCCGTCACTTTTACTTTCACTTTCCCTCAGCGAGGGGAATTTCTCTGCTCCCTCCTCCCTTCCTGAGCGCGCTCTTTTCAGCGCGCCTTTTCTAGCCCATCACAGGGCTTCTTTCTCTTTGAGATGCCAGCCTCCCCTTTCTGTCATGCCCTCTCCGTCGCCGTTAGCCAATCACGGCGCAGCCGCTAAGCTCCGCCCCCTTCTTCCAGCACAAGGATTTCCTGGGTTTTCACTACCTTCCTGCGCTGCTTGGGGGACACTTCGGCGTTTCTTCTGCTGCTCGCACAGAATCTCTGTAGGCTCGGCTCTGGGACAGGGATTAGCTCTCCTCGGCAGTTATTCCCTAATTTCTGCGGCCAGTCAGTGCAGTTCACTTATGCCCAACCCTTCAGGGGATCTCTGCTTCAGGCCCACCGCTACCTATTACGCCTGTGCGCGCTGTAAAAAGAAGTGGGCATCGGGTCAGTCGTCCCCATTCTGCCCCCCCTGCAGTCCTTCCATTATGTCAGCATCTCAGGAACGCACAGAGTCCCGGGCGGAGGGCGCTCTTCCCTCCTCTCTCCCCCCCGGAGTGGGCCGTTACAATGTCACAGTCTGTCTCTGACTTGACAGAAGTATCACAGTCGCTGGTCCAGGTCTTAGAACGATTACCTCAGCTATCCTCAGCCACCTCTGCCCCGACCACCTCTCGGGGTGAGTCGTCCGCACCTGACCGCGACCTTCAGAGAGACAGACAGGGAAGGACTTCTAGGAAGCGGGCTCTGTCTACTTCGTCTTCGAGCTCGCAGGGCCCTTCCGCTCCCAGGCCTCCTTCTCCTTCCTCGGATGACAGCCTTCAGTCAGGCGATGATTCTCATTCGGAAGCTAGCTCAGAGGGGAACAGCGTTTCTAAAACGCGGGACATGGTCGATAGTCTTATTGCAGCTATCTTCCAAACACTAAAACTTAAACAGGATGAGGCTCCAGCTCAGGAAAGCTCGGTTCTCCTTAGACGAGCCAGACCTCCGTCCCGAACCTTTCCCAATCACAACGATTTCGATACTACCTTATCCAAACACTGGGAGCGCCCTGAGCAACGTTTCTCAGGCCGCAAGTATTTGGACGTTCTGTACCCCTTTGACGCAGAACTGCTCTCAATGTGGTCCAAGGCTCCAGAGGTAGATCCTCCAGTATCCCGGATAGCCTCTAAAACGGTGCTCTCTCTGCCAGACGGGGCATCGCTCAAAGATCCTACTGACAGGCAGATTGAATCTCTGGCTAGGTCTATCTTTGAGGCATCTGGCGCCTCTCTCTGCCCTATTTTCGCATCCGCCTGGGTGGCAAAGGTCATTTCCGCTTGGGCAAAAATTCTTCGCAGAGGCATCTTAGCGTCAGCTCCTCGAGACGAATTGGCAGATCTTGCAGATCAGATTAACCAGGCGGCAAAATACCTTTTGGCCGCCTCCTTGGACGCGGCCGGCTGCGTAGCAAGGGCTAACAGCAACATAGTAGCTGTACGCCGAGTCCTTTGGCTAAAGTCATGGAATGCGGACACTACTTCGAAAAAGTCGCTTACCAATCTACCATTCTATGGCTCTAGGCTCTTTGGAGCAAAGCTGGATCACATAATTTCCGATGCCACTGGAGGTAAAAGTACTTCGCTTCCCCAGTCTCGACCAAAACGTCCCTTCAACAGAAGGGGGTTTCGACCATTCAGGCCCTTTCGTCCCTTCTCTGCCACGGAGAGAGCCACTCAACAGGATCGGCCGCCTGCCACCAGGGAGCGGGATCAGAGGAAACCTTCCTACAAACCCGCTCCTCGCTGGAGATCTAGAGGACAATATTCCAGATCTGCAGGAGCCAATTCCGGCAGATTTTCGTCTAAGTGACGGGTCACCCCCACCTGGAATTTCTTCCAGGGTGGGCGGCAGACTTTCCTTTTTCGCGGATGCTTGGCTGTCCGTTGTAGACGACGCTTGGGTCAGAGAACTCGTCGCATCCGGTTACAAAATCGAATTTGCTTCACTCCCGAACAGACGGTTTTTCCGGTCTCGGCCTCCGCGACAGCGGGCCCAGGTTCCGGGTTTTCTGCAGGCCATTTCCTCCCTTCTTTCCGCCGGAGTCATTGTTCCCGTTCCCTCAGTCGAACGGTTTTCCGGGTTCTACTCCAATCTCTTTGTAGTCCCGAAGAAAGATGGCTCTCTTCGTCCTATTCTGGACCTCAAATTGCTCAATCGCCACGTGAAGATTCTTCATTTCAGGATGGAGTCTCTTCGGTCGGTGATTGCTTCCATGGAGCCCGGGGAATTTCTCTGCTCGGTGGACATTCGGGATGCCTATCTGCACATTCCAATATGTGTGCAACATCAGAAGTATCTTCGATTTGCGTTTCAGGGAGACCACTTTCAGTTCACAGCTCTCCCTTTCGGTCTAGCTTCAGCGCCCCGGGTTTTCACAAAGGTGATGGCGACCGTCATGGCCATCCTTCGCTCCAGAGGGATCCTCATCATCCCTTATCTAGACGATCTTTTGATCAAGGGTTCGTCTCACCAGGACTGTCTCCGGAGCCTTCAGATAACCCTGGACACTCTCAGCCGCCTAGGTTGGCTGGTCAACAAGGAGAAGTCCATTCTGATCCCCACCCAGCGTCTGACCTTTCTGGGTATGGAATTCGACACGGAGCTAGCCCGTGTTTTTCTTCCAAAGGAAAAATTTACAACTCTGTCCAAGGGCATCAGAACTCTCAAGAGGCCTGCTCCCATTCCCATTCGGTTCTGCATGAAGGTCCTGGGGAAGATGGTGGCCTCCATGGAAGCAGTGCCCTTTGCGCAGTTTCACCTTCGCCCCCTCCAGCTGTTTCTGCTTTCAGCCTGGGACAAGACCACGAGGTCCTTGGACCGTCCTATTCGGCTTCCTCTCAGAGTGAGGCAGTCTCTCACTTGGTGGCTACGGCCAGCGTCAGTTCTCCAAGGGAGGTCCTTCCTTCCGCCTCAGTGGCGAATCATCACCACCGATGCGAGCCTTCTAGGATGGGGGGCCGTGTTCCATCAGAAAGCGGCCCAAGGCCGCTGGAAGCCACAGGAGTCTCTCCTTCCAATCAATCTTTTGGAGATCAGGGCAATTTTCCTGGCCCTTCTTCACTGGCAGCCCCTCCTCTCCGGCAAGCAGGTCCGTATTCAGTCGGACAACACCACGGAGGGGGGCACGCGCAGCAAACAAGTAATGTCAGAAGTGGCCAAGATACTACGCTGGGCAGAACGTTACGTTCCGACAATCTCCGCCGTCCATATTCCAGGGGTGGAAAATTGGGCAGCCGACTTTCTGAGTCGCCAGGGCCTAGCGTCCGGCGAATGGTCCCTGCACCCCGCAGTTTTCTCTCAGATATGCGACCGTTGGGGCACCCCGGATGTCGATCTCATGGCATCTCGGATGAACCACAAGGTGCCGCAGTTCGTAGCCAGGTCCAGGGACCCTCTAGACGTCGCATGCGACGCACTGGTGACTCCGTGGTCCCAGTTTCAACTTCCGTATCTGTTCCCGCCTCTGGCATTGATCCCTCGGGTGGTCAAAAAGATAAAATCGGAAGGCGTACCAGTGATTCTAGTCGCTCCAGATTGGCCAAGACGGCCTTGGTACGCGGAACTGGTCAACATGCTCGCGGACGTTCCCTGGAGGCTTCCGGACCGTCCAGACCTTCTCTCGCAAGGCCCCCTTTACCACGAGAATTCTCAGTCTCTGAATTTGACGGCATGGCCGTTGAGACCGCAATTCTGAAGAAATCAGGTCTGTCCAGTCAGGTTATTCAAACTATGATTAGAGCCAGGAAACCAGCCTCTTCCCGCATTTACTATGTGTACTGGAAGGCTTTTTTCCATTGGTGCGATGATAAAAGAGTCTTCCCATTGTCTTTTTCTATCCCGTCTATCCTGGGGTTTCTTTAGGCTGGGTTAGACGCGGGTCTGTCCCTCAGTACGCTCAAGGGCCAGGTTTCCGCTCTCTCTATCCTCTTCCAAAGAGAGCTAGCTTCTCTACCACAGGTCAAGACCTTTCTACAAGGGGTTTCCCACGTGGCTCCTCCTCATCGTTCGCCAATAGACCCGTGGGATCTCAACCTCGTCCTTAGCGCGCTCCAGAAGGCGCCGTTCGAGCCTCTCCAGGACATTCCTTTGTCCCTTCTCTCTTGGAAGGTCACCTTTTTGATCGCCATTTCATCCATCAGAAGAGTTTCTGAATTGGCGGCCTTGTCATGTCGTTCCCCTTACCTCATTCTCCATCAGGACAAAGCCGTCCTCAGGCCCGTTCCTTCTTTTCTTCCAAAGGTAGTTTCCGCTTTCCATATCAATGAGGATATCGTCCTTCCTTCTTTTTGGCCGGCTCCATCTCATCCTCTTGAGAAGTCTCTCCACAAACTGGACGTAGTTAGAGCCCTGCGTGTCTATCTTGCCAGGACCTCTTCCTTTCGTCTGTCCGATTCCTTGCTGATCATTTCTGAAGGTCGCCAGAAGGGCCTTCCGGCTTCCAAATCCACGATCGCTCGCTGGATTCGTTCTACCATTCTGGAAGCGTATCGTCTTCAGGAAAAGCGGCCCCCTCTGGGAGTAAGAGCTCATTCCACCCGGGCTGTGGCGGCTTCGTGGGCTGCTCGTCACCAGGCCTCGGCCATGCAAATTTGCAAGGCTGCAACCTGGTCATCTTTGCACACCTTCACGAGGTTCTACAGGGTTCATACCCAGGCTTCGTCTGATGCTGTGGTTGGTAGGAAGGTTCTGCAGGCGGCGGTGGCTCACCGGCCGACCTGAGCCTTTCGGTTACTTTCGTTCCTTTTTGCTGTTCCCACCCTTGGGACTGCTTTGGGACGTCCCATGGTATTCTGTGTCCCCCAATAAGGCGATAAAGAAAGATGGATTTTTGGTTCTTACCGTAAAATCTCTTTCTTGGAGCCTTCATTGGGGGACACAGCACCCTCCCTGTTTAAGTTGTACCGTGTTGGGTCTTAGAGTCCCTTGTTGGGTTGGTACATATGGTTCGAGTTTTTCTCGTTGCTTCTCCTACTGCTTTTTCACCAACTGAAGTGCTTGGTGCCTGTCGGTGGGTGTATACTGCCGGGGAGGAGCTAATTTTCTTGTTTTTGCATAGTGTCAGCCTCCTAGCAGCAGCAGCATACACCCATGGTATTCTGTGTCCCCCAATGAAGGCTCCAAGAAAGAGATTTTACGGTAAGAACCAAAAATCCATCTTTGGTGCCCATACCAGTCTAATATGTCCTCGGTCCCATTTCTCATGCACTGTAATATCCCTTTTTTTTTTTTTTTTTTTTTTTAAGATTCTGCAACATTAAAAGGTCATATCATAGAACAAAGGAACAAACAGTATTTCTCAATCATCCAGCAAAGTTAACCTTGCCCTTATTATACCATGGGTCTAATATCTTAACCAAAACCATAAGAAGCGAATGTCAGGCACCAAATATCACATACTTTATCATGAGAGAATACTCCTCATCACCTGGGGACTAATGTGAGTCAAAGGGGAATAAGACCAAGGTGTCCATACCTTCAACATTTTTTTGAGGACCACCCTCATAGGCATCTGCAGTATTTACCATACTGACTGAGTGTGAAATTTGTGAGGGTCTTCTACCCATCCATCTCATGGCAGTTACCTTATGTGCCAAAAACAAAGTTTCCCTGAGAAGAGTGCGAGGGTAGCGGTGCCAGGCTACACACCTTAGGGACATTTTATGAGCTCGATGAGGATAGCTAGAACTTCTTTCCAAAAGTCCTCAATATGAGGGCAATACCACATCAGGTGTATAAACTCTGCTGCCTCTTTCCCACACGTATGGCAGTCTGTAGTGGTGGATCTACCCGTTGTATATAACCTGCTAGGAGACAGGTAGCATTATTGGACTATATACATTAGGACTAGCCTGTTATTAATTGCCAATGAACATATTGTGGGGAGGTCACAGACTCGCTCCAATCCTCTGATAGGGAGGGTGTTGCTGTCCTCCATTTGGCCTCAACCAACAATGACAATGAGGAGCATATCCTGCTTAGTAAATCAGTGTATAATGAGATCAACTCCTTGAGTCTTTGGCTCCTTAGAATCCCAATCAGGGGGTATGTAGATATGAGAGAGTTCCCAGTATTTGGGAACTGGGCATTTAGGGCATGTCTTGGTTGCAGATACCTAAAGAGAGAGTGAATGGAACTTTCATTCTCTCTCTCTGAGTGGGTCAGTTCACTTCATCATCATTTTGCCAGCACTGTAGGAGCTGGTACTTTATTTTCTTCAATTTATTTTCTACAATTTAAAGTGTCCTTCCAATTCAATTACAATCTCCAGCTCTATCCAACATTGGTTATGAAGAGACTATAGAACACAATGGGCAACATCCTTGCCTAACCAAGCTTATGACACTTGGAGAGTAGCGAGTACAGGTTTGTATTCTAATTATTTCTGTTTGCTATCAAGAAATGAAAACATACTTGAATACTGCAAAGGATAAAAACCTACGCAGACCCAATCGTGCCCTACTCTGACTGAGTTACACCCTGTTCAGATCCCAATCATGCCCTACGCAGACCGGGTCACACCCTGTGCAGAACAATTCCTTGCACAACCAGAGAACTTATCATAAGTCAGAGTGCCCTCTTTTGAGTCAAAGCGGGCTGCCATTGAAGCCTAATCGTTGTGATATGATAAAGATTTTGTTATAATTAGTATGGAAACCTGATCATTTGGCATTTCTTTTCACCCACAGTGAGAGGCTACCTACCTTCTAGTCAGGAGACGGCGGGAAGTCTGATGGATACAAGTGTGGAACAAGAACTTGTCCGAGAGCTCAGTCAGAAGAAGCAGAACTTATTGCTGGAGCTGAAAAACTATCAGGAGAACTCAAAGGTTGATGATACAATGTACACACATACCGCGATGCACAGTGCCAGTGTAATAGACTCAGCTCAAAGCAGATTGTTCTTTGCAGCAGGCAGAATTACGGGTTCAAGTCAGCGAGCCTGATGGGCAGATGGGAGTGATACCAGCAAATACGCAGCTGCAGACGGCTCTATCTGTCAACCTGGGCTCCGAGACCCAGTCTGCACATGTGGAGCTCAGCATTTCTACATCAAATGGTGAGGATGGCCCCCTGTGTAATGGCGGAGTAGTAATTGTATAAAGTGAAGGATATGGTCTCTCACGCAAAACTCTGCTCACTTAGTTTATATCTAAGCAATATAGGCAGAAGTTTTCAATGTATTCATTCTCTGATACATATATAAAAATAAACAACTATTTTCACCTTCTCTCCGCCCCCCTGCCACGCAACGTTCTCATCTGAAGCCGGCAGCTGACTTCAGCATGCAAGCGTCGGGAGTTCATGACGTCACTGCCATGTGACTCCTGTCACGTTGCACATATACCTCAGCTACTAAGCTACCTCTGATTGGCCATCAGCGTGTTTTGTCGCGCACGGACCCAACGGGTCTCTACGCTGCAATACACTAAAACTGAATATGAGCCCCTGCATGTGCGCTACTGGGGAGCCTTTTGCTATTATTTGGTCCTCTTGATGTGCATCATTGCACCACTTGAGGTTTTGTTACTCATCTTTTTTTCTCATCAATAATTTGTATACTCTTGTATGATAAGACACTATCCTCTGTGTCACTATGACACAACCACTGCGTGTCCTCCAATGGCAGGCTTAGCGAACAAATAATTATTTGATCCTTTCAGTATCCCCAGAGCGGATGGCAGAGTGGCACCCAAATATCCATTCATGTTACTAGTGGACAGAGTGCGGCATCTTTTTTGATCACTCCACAATCAAGGATAAGAATTAGAATCCAAGGTTCCTTGGATCCCCCCCCTTTACAGAAGGTGCTTGGATATCATTACTGCTATAGGACGGCAGAGGACACACATGCCGGAGTTTTTCTAAGGAGCTGTGGATTAAGGCTCCAACCCGCCACTGTTAAAAGGCGTGTTAGTATAACATTGTGTAACTTTTCATAACTTTTATTATGAATCTGTAATTTAAAAGGGTTGTCCAGGCTTGGGACAAAAGTCAGCAGTATCGCACACGGTCACTATTTCCTTGGTCGCCTGATCGTATATATGCAAGTTGCACACTTCCGATCACCTGCCGACTAGACATGTTCATCTTCCCAAAAATGGAAGTGAATAGGGAGAATCCAAATGAGTCTAGTTGTCACATGATGAAAAGTTTGCAAATCACATACATGCTGTCACTCTGGGAATACTGGTCATAAACTGTGACGGCATACTTTTATTCCAAGCCTGGACATCCCTTATAAGGTCAATTACGAAAAAGTATTATAACTGATTTATCAGGGCTCCGGCAGAAATGAAAGCCATAGTGCATCTATGATCCGAGCCTTATCTACTATATACTACAACATTTGGACTTTATAACGTGATTTTATTTCCATAGACACAATTA
This sequence comes from Dendrobates tinctorius, assembly GCF_039654945.1. Taxonomy (NCBI): domain Eukaryota; kingdom Metazoa; phylum Chordata; class Amphibia; order Anura; family Dendrobatidae; genus Dendrobates; species Dendrobates tinctorius. The sequence goes on from NW_027361677.1 coordinate 3,989,862, forward strand.
TACGCGCCATACTTATCTTTGCTGAAGGAATATTTGAGGGTGAGAGCCATGTTGTACACCCCAGTGCCCAACATTTAACCGGTCGTATTCGAGTACCCATCTGCCCTCCAAAAGATGTCCCTGTGGATCTGCACATAAAAGCTTTTGTGGGTTACAAGAGCAGGTAAGATTATGCCATGGATGGAGGACATTTTAAAATACCACGAGCACAGTCCACCATGACGGTCTGTGTTGGCATAGTGTGTAACCAAATGTCACTGCTAAACAGGGTGGAACAAGACTGGTGGGCAGCCAGAGTTTGCTCCCCTGTTCACATAGTTGGTGCTCAAACTGGAAAGACAGAATACAATCACAATATCTAATTTATTAATTGATCATTGTTATTTATTTATTTATTTATTTTTTGGGGGGGAGGGGGGGTGTTTACTTTAGAGTCACAATTTGATTTCGAATGGCTGTTTAAAGGCACCCTTATACTGGCAGGAGTGCCCAACAGTGTAATATGGATGGACGTCCTGACAGATAAGAAGGAACTGGCATGTTGATTATCAATGTCCTATCCTTTATTCCTTCCCACCAGCGATAAGCCGCTCGGCTATTGATAGCCAACAGCTTTTCCTCCTCACCCCATCAATACACATTGCCAGATACACGGCATCAGCTGTTATCCACAAAAGGTCAGCCTATAAAATTAAAAATGCTTGATTTATCTCTTCCTGCAACATAATCTGTCAGAGAAAAGTATGCTGGTACCTGCGTAATTGTCACGTTCAGTTGACGTTAATGAGTGGGGACCTCTACTCTCGCCATTGAAAACACGCGTGAGCAACCGAGGTTTGCTGTAATGCACTTGAATGGGGTCACCTTAAGACTCACAAGCTATTGCAGCAGGAAAAAAAAAAATCGCAAAAAGTCAGAAAGATTTGGATTTCTTTCTGACTAGGTCGTTACAGTACCTTGCGGGCCACTATGTGACCCTATTAACTTGCATTATGCTGCAATGTAGCAGCGGCGTACATCTATCTTTGGGTACGTGACCTGTGTTGCAGCCAAAGATAATGTGTAGCTTCAGACCTGTTCGGGTAATTGTCCTAACGATTATTTGTAATCATTGTTCACATTTAACATTTGCAGCAAATGAACCATGAACGATTATTCACATGTTTGTCACTGATTGATTCCTCTAAGCTGATGACATGCGATCTCCTGCCTGAAAATACACATGATTGTGCACAGTGTAACATAAGTGCTTTCAATCTAAATGGCTTCCTATATTGTCTCATAACACTTGTTACAGGCAATTTAGAAAGACTCTTAGCCTTGTCTGCCTTTAAAGGGGTATTCAGAAAACCCTGTCCCCTGGCTGATGTTAGTTGAAAAAACAAACAAAATGAGCTTTACTCTGCCTCCCTGGTTCCAGAGCTGAGTTTCTGCCTCTGCTTTTGATGTCTGTTGTAGTCTGCAGCTCTGACGTCATGTCAGCATCACTGCTCCTGATCAATGAGCTCAGCGGCTCTGCTGGAGTTGACATCACAAGCCGCCAGAGCTCACCGATTGACTTTAGCACTGATGACGTGATGTCAGTGCTGCAGACAATAACAGACATCCGAAGCAGTGGCAGAAACTGAGCGCTGGACCTGGGAAGGGTGAGTAAGGGTTAGGGGTTTTTTTTTTTTTTGGTTATTTTTTTTTTAAAATAATCTGCAGCCATGGGATGATTTTTCTGAAACTGAAAAACCCCTTTAATCAGTTCAAAGCCGTGCTGATAGGCCGCATACCCAAGGGCCATCTATCTATTTAGAGTAGAAGCAATAATATACATAGCAGATGGTTGGTGAGGTTCCCGCTATGGATTTTACACTCGGGCACAAGGTTCCAGCTTACATTTTTCATAGACCCTATGGAAATAAAATAACTAGTCTGGTCATGGGGAGTATTAGAAATAATTGTCATGAATGCATTTCAGATCTTGTCTGTATTTACCACTGATCTCTGAGCATTTCTCTTGTGAACAGTGTCCAATTTCATGTCTTTGAACTGACACGGCAGCTCCCTCGCTTCTCCATGTATGTGCTCAGTAACCCTGGCACCACCCCAGAGCCTTCCAGCCATGTCACCTTCACCATCAATGAGCGCGTTCAGAGGGTAAGTCTTGTGTTATCAGCAGGATTTTCTGTAAAGTTGAAATGGGTATACCTAATTTATCAGTGTCTAGGTGCAGTGAATGTGATGATCCCCTCCATATAGTCAGCTTAAGGGGCACCCGTCAGACTCCCTGACACCACAGTTCCAAACTTTGGAGCATGTTTCCTTCCACTTATGCATTGTGCAATTCGTCTGTCATTCCTACTGGAAATGTAGGAATAAATTAAATATTAAGCTCATTCTGACATCAGTTTATTATATACGAGATATTTCTGTCTTTTAGAATTCGTACCTATTATAGTCTATGGGGTTGTTCACATATACAGTGGGGCAAAAAAGTATTTAGTCAGTCAGCAATAGTGCAAGTTCCACCACTTAAAAAGATGAGAGGTGTCTGTAATTTACATCATAGGTAGACCTCAACTATGGGAGACAAACTGGGAGAAAAAAAAATCCAGAAAATCACATTGTCTGTTTTTTTTTCATTTTATTTGCATATTATGGTGGAAAATAAGTATTTGGTCAGAAACAAGCAATCAAGATTTCTGGCTCTCACAGACCTGTAACTTCTTCTTTAAGAGTCTCCTCTTTCCTCCACTCATTACCTGTAGTAATGGCACCTGTTTAAACTTGTTATCAGTATAAAAAGACACCTGTGCACACCCTCAAACAGTCTGACTCCAAACTCCACTATGGTGAAGACCAAAGAGCTGTCAAAGGACACCAGAAACAAAATTGTAGCCCTGCACCAGGCTGGGATGACTGAATCTGCAATAGCCAACCAGCTTGGAGTGAAGAAATCAACTGTGGGAGCAATAATTAGAAAATGGAAGACATACAAGACCACTGATAATCTCCCTCGATCTGGTGCTCCACGCAAAATCCCACCCCGTGGGGTCAGAATGATCACAAGAACGGTGAGCAAAAATCCCAGAACCACGCGGGGGGACCTAGTGAATGAACTGCAGAGAGCTGGGACCAATGTAACAAGGCCTACCATAAGTAACACACTACGCCACCATGGACTCAGATCCTGCAGTGCCAGACGTGTCCCACTGCTTAAGCCTGTACATGTCCGGGCCCGTCTGAAGTTTGCTAGAGAGCATTTGGATGATCCAGAGGAGTTTTGGGAGAATGTCCTATGGTCTGATGAAACCAAACTGGAACTGTTTGGTAGAAACACAACTTTTCGTGTTTGGAGGAAAAAGAATACTGAGTTGCATCCATCAAACACCATACCTACTGTAAAGCATGGTGGTGGAAACATCATGCTTTGGGGCTGTTTCTCTGCAAAGGGGCCAGGACGACTGATCCGGGTACATGAAAGAATGAATGGGGCCATGTATCGTGAGATTTTGAGTGCAAACCTCCTTCCATCAGCAAGGGCATTGAAGATGAAACGTGGCTGGGTCTTTCAACATGACAATGATCCAAAGCACACCGCCAGGGCAACGAAGGAGTGGCTTCGTAAGAAGCATTTCAAGGTCCTGGAGTGGCCTAGCCAGTCTCCAGATCTGAACCCTATAGAAAACCTTTGGAGGGAGTTGAAAGTCCGTGTTGCCAAGCGAAAAGCCAAAAACATCACTGCTCTAGAGGAGATCTGCATGGAGGAATGGGCCAACATACCAACAACAGTGTGTGGCAACCTTGTGAAGACTTACAGAAAACGTTTGACCTCTGTCATTGCCAACAAAGGATATATCACAAAGTATTGAGATGAAATTTTGTTTCTGACCAAATACTTATTTTCCACCATAATATGCAAATAAAATGAAAAAAAAACAGACAATGTGATTTTCTGGATTTTTTTTTCTCAGTTTGTCTCCCATAGTTGAGGTCTACCTATGATGTAAATTACAGACGCCTCTCATCTTTTTAAGTGGTGGAACTTGCACTATTGCTGACTGACTAAATACTTTTTTGCCCCACTGTACGTGCATTTTTGCGAACTCGGTGGGCCACAACAAAACGAGTCACGGAGGAAACTCGCCAATGCAAGTTTATAGGACCATGAAAAATTTGGGCAATACTCAGACGCCATCTGTGTGCATCCATGTGCAGTCATTGTCTAATAGGAGAAACTTTGGGAACCTCCTCCTTTTTCTTTCTTTGTGTACAAAAAAAAAATTAATAAAAATCTGATGTAAAAAAAAAAAAAAATTAGGAAACGCAAACCGTTTTTACGTACGAGACAAATCACTGGTGTCTGAATGAGCCCTAATACTCTTTAGGGACATACCCTATTAACAAGGGGAATCTACGCCCAGTTTTTCATTTAGTTATACATTTCCAAGAGGAATAATAGAGCATCAGAACATGCAGACTTAAGAATTTACTTTCCACAATTGTTCTATCATGGTGGATGCAAAGTGTTTACTAAAATATGTCAAGAGTGCAGGCAGAGCCAAACAAGTGACGGCTCAAACCATCTTGCAAGTTGACGCAAACCCAAAGGACCCGGTCCCTACCCAATTAATCCCACGGTAAATGTAATCCTTTCTGGACCCCAAATTAGGGAGATATATTGATCTTATCCCTTGTGTATTATTTTATCATCTTCTGAACAACAGGATTTTTGGGGTTGCTTACCGTAAAATCTGTTTCTCGGAGCCTTCATTGGGGGACACAGAGACCATGGGTGTATGCTGCTGCCACTAGGAGGCTGACACTATGCACAAAAAAGGTTAGCTCCTCCTCCGCCGTATACACCCCACCGACCAGCAGGAAATTCCTCAGTTAGTGAGAAAGCAGTAGGAGAAGTAACGGAATAGATTGGTTACAGTTGAGTTGTTCGTTCTGTTTTCAATCTATTCCGTTACTTCTCCTACTGCTTTCTCACTAACTGAGGAATTTCCTGCTGGTCGGTGGGGTGTATACGGCGGAGGAGGAGCTAACCTTTTTTGTGCATAGTGTCAGCCTCCTAGTGGCAGCAGCATACACCCATGGTCTCTGTGTCCCCCAATGAAGGCTCCGAGAAACAGATTTTACGGTAAGCAACCCCAAAAATCCTGTTTTCTCGTTCACCTTATTGGGGGGCACAGAGACCATGGGACGTCCCAAAGCAGTCCCTGAGGTGGGAAACAAACTTCCATTAGGCCAGTGGACTCACCACCGCGGCCTGCAGAATCCTTCTACCTAGGCTGGCGTCCGCCGAAGCGTAGGTGTGGACCCTGTAGAATTTCACAAAAGTGTGAACCGAAGACCACGTTGCAGCTTTGCAAAGCTGCAGCGTGGAAGCTCTGTGGCGCACCGCCCAGGAGGCACCCACCGCCCGGGTAGAGTGCGCTCTGATCCCTGAAGGAGCTGCACGATGCTTGACCCGGTATGCCTCCAAAATTGCCGATCTGATCCAGCGAGCAATAGTGGCCTTTGAGGCTGGGTGACCTTTCCTTGCACCGTCTGGAATGATAAACAGAGAGTCTGACTTCCGCAAGGAAGATGTCCTGGCTAGATAGACTCTCAATGCCCTGACCAGGTCCAGCTTGTTCAAGGATCGCTCCCGAGGATGAGCTGGGCTTGGGCAGAAGGATGGCAGAACAATGTCCTCATTGAGGTGAAACGAAGATACCACCTTCGGAAGGAAAGAGGGCGGAGGCCGCAGAACTACCTTGTCCTGATGAAGTACCAAAAAGGGAGAGCGGCAAGAAAGGGCCGCTAATTCTGACACACGTCGGATGGAAGTAATGGCCACCAGAAAGGCCACCTTTCAAGAAAGGAGGGCAAGGGAAACATCCCTGAGAGGTTCAAAAGGAGGACCTTGCAGAACCCCAAGAAAGAAATTAAGATCCCAAGGATCCACGGGCGCTCGGTACGGAGGAACCGTGTGAGCCACACCCTGAAGAAAGGTTTTGACCTGGGGCCGGGAGGCCAGCGTCTTCTGAAATAAAATGGACAGTGCCGAAACTTGACCCTTCAAGGAACTGAGAGCAAGCCCCGCATCCAGCCCTGTCTGAAGAAATGCCAGAACAGAAGGAAGCGAAAAAACCATGGCCGCGATGTCATTGGCCTCACACCAGGAGAAATAGGCTTTCCAAGTACGGTAATAGATCTTGGAAGAGGAAGGCTTTCTGGCGCGGATCATGGTATGAATCACTCGATCAGAGAATCCTGCCCGTTTCAAAACCTCGGTCTTAACAGCCGCGCCGTTAAATTGAGCGACCGATAATGGGGGTGGCAAATCGGGCCTTGCGACAGCAGATCTGCCCTGTCGGGAAGCTTCCAGGGGGCGTCCGCGAACCAAGACCTTGTGGGCCAATTCGGGGCGATGAGGACGACTGGAAACCCTTCTGCCTTGATTTTCTTCAACAGCTTGGGAAGAAGAGGCAGGGGAGGGAACAGGTAGGGGAGCTCGAACTGTGACCAAGGAACGGCCAGAGCGTCGGCGCCCACTGCCAGGGGGTCCCGAGACCTGGACACGAATTGTGGTACCTTCCTTTTGAGGCGAGACGCCATGAGGTCTACGTCCGGGGTTCCCCACCGACGGCAGAGCAGATGAAACACCTCCGGATGTAGGGACCATTCCCCTGCCGCGAGACCCTCGCGGCTTAGAAAATCGGCGGCCCAGTTGTCCACGCCGGGAATGTGAACCGCGGAAATTGTTGGAACAAAGGTCTCTGCCCATTGAAGAATTCTGGACACTTCCGCCAGGGCTGAGACACTCCGTGTCCCCCCTTGTCGGTTGATATACACCACCGCTGTGGCATTGTCTGTTTGAATCCTGACAGGCAGGCCCTTGAGGCGCCGTTCCCAGTGGACGAGAGCCAGAAGGATCGCTCGTATCTCTAGGACATTGATCTGCAGAGCTGATTCCTGAGTCGACCATCGACCCTGAACAGTGTGATTGCGGAACACTGCACCCCAGCCGATGAGGCTGGCGTCCGATGTGCCAATCTGGGAAGAAAGGACCGCCCCGAGAGAATGAGGGGAGACGTCAACCACCAGTTGAGAGACCGCTTGATCCGGCATGAAAGACGAACCGGACGATACAGAGACAGAGCCGACCTGTTCAACCTGGACAAAATGGCCTGCCGGAGGGGCCTGGCGTGAAACTGGGCAAAGGGAACTGCCTCTATTGCTGCCACCATCTTCCCCAGAATCCTCATGGCTGTCCTGAGAGATGAAAACCGTGCGATCTGTAGTGATCGGACACCCTGCTGCAGGGAAAGAATCTTGTCTTGTGGGAGAAATACCCTTGACCGACGAGTGTCGAAAAGAAGGCCCAGAAACACAAGGCGTTGAGTAGGGATCAGACAGGACTTTTTCCGGTTGACGATCCACCCAAAACTGGACAGGGTGTCTAGAACGATCGCCACACTTAGGCGGGCCTGATGAAAGGAGGGAGCCTTGATCAGAATGTCGTTGAGATACGGAAAAAGAACAAGACCTCTGATCCTCAACAAGGCCATCAACGCCGCCATAATCTTCGTGAAGACCCTGGGAGCGGTGGCGAGCCCAAAAGGGAGCGCGACGAACTGATGATGTTCGTGGTGAATCGCAAACCACAGGAACTTCGGATGTCCGGGAAATATGGGCACGTGTAGATAGGCATCTTGGATGTCTATGGAACACATGAATTCCTGCTCCTCTATGGAGGCAATCACCGAGCGAACCGACTCCATCCGGAAGTGGCGGAGGCGAACTCTCTTGTTGAGTAACTTGAGATCCAAGATGGGTCGAACCGCCCCGTCCTTTTTCGGCACCACAAACAGGTTTGAATAAAACCCTGTGAATCGTTCCGATTCGGGAACGAGCACAATCACCCCGGAGCTGAGGAGAGAGGTGATGGCCGAACCGAACCCCGGGATCAAGGCAGGATCCCGTGGCGGACGGGATTGGAAGAAGCGATCCCGTGGAAGAGAAACGAACTCTATTTTGTATCCTGTCGATACAACCTCTCTGACCCAAGCGTCCTCTACTGAGGCGAACCAGACGTCGCTGAAGAAAAGAAGTCGACCTCCCAATTGGAAGGGACCCACGGAAGACCGATGATAGTCATGCGGACGTAGACCGTCCAGATCTAGATCTGGGTGGTCTTCCCTGGGAAGAGTGGGATCGCCAGGACGGAGTGGGCCTGAAGGAGACCTTCTTTCTTTCCTGACGTGCTTGTGGCCTTTGCTGGTTGGAAGGGTTTTCCGCCGCATTGAAACGGCGGAAAGACCGAAAGGGACGGAACTGACGCCTTGGAGGAGGTCTGCGAGGCTTGGATTGGGGGAGAAGAGAACTCGTACCTCCGGTAGCGTCCTTAATAATCTGGTCCAATTGGGACCCAAAGAGACGCACTCCTTGAAAAGGCAGATTAGTCAGAGACTTTTTAGAGGACAAGTCCGCCTGCCAGGCCTTGAGCCAAATTGTACGTCGGATTGCCACGATGTTGCTTGACGCCTGAACCGCGCAAGATGCGGCATCCAAGGAAGCAGAAAGCAGATAATCCCCCGCATGGGAAATCTGATTGGCGAGATCGGCCAAATGCTCCGGTTGTGCCTTATCCAGAATGCCCTGCCGAAGGTCCTCTGCCCAAGCGGATATAGCCTTTGCTGCCCAAGATGAAGCAAAGACTGGACATACCGCCGCAGATGCCGCCTCAAAGGCAGACTTTGCTAGGGATTCTATGATTCTGTCATTAGAATCTTTTGGAGACGCTACACCCGACAGCGGAAGAACAGTATTATTAGAGAGTCTGGATACGGGAGGGTCCACTGAAGGAGAAGCGGCCCAGTTGTCCGTGAGCTCTTTAGCGAACGGATACAGCACGCCGAGACGCTTGCCTCTTTGAAAGCGTCTAGTCGGATCTTCCCTTTCCTTGGTAAAAATCTTCCCAAACTCGGAATGAAAGGGAAACACCCTGGAAGGTGTTTCCACCCGTCTGAACGAAACCTCCTGATCTGAGGATTTCGCAGGGGCGTCAGTGATGTCGAAGGTATGGTGAATCGCGGCAATGAGGTTCTGCACCGTAACCTTCATGTTCGCATCCTGATCCGAATCCAGCTCTAAGACCCCTTCAGATTCCGAAAGCGCTTCACCTGACTCGGGAGAGGAGGCCCGAGAGGGAGACTGCTGGGGAGTATGGGGTGAGGTAGGGCGAGGAGAGGACTCCGCCTGGAGATCCTGCCTGGGTCTCTTGGGACTGACACTGGCTGGCTCAGATGGGACGTCCTGGGACGTGCTAGGTCCCGCAGAAGCTCCCAAGGGCAACTTATCCAGAACGGCTACTAGGGACTGAGACACCTTGGTGAGGTCTGCCACCGACTGTGATAGGGAGGAGGCCCAACCCGGCAAGGGGGGCTCACTCACCCCTGGGGCTATGGATGGCTCCTGAGCGGCGTCGGGCTGGATTGGATTGCTACAGTCCAGGCAGAGGGGAGAGGACTGACCTGAGGGAAGTTTGCGGTTGCACGAAGAACATGCGAAGAACTTGACTAGGGTGCAGGGGAGGGCCGAAGAGTGGGTACGATCAGCCTTAGGGATAGACGTTGTGAAAAACCTGAGGTAGTGCCGGAAGGTTGGGGGACAGAGGGCGGAGAAGGGTCAGTCTGCCGTGCAGAGCTACTCACGGTCCGGTGTCCCCAAAAGCGATGCTGCTCGACCTGTCCGGGGATGCAGATCAGGGAGAAGTCCGGCTGGCCGTCCCAAAGAGGCAAAAAGCTGCTTGCAGAAACTGCTCAGGGGCTGGGGAGCCTCTCCAGCTGCGTCCGGCTGGCAGGCTGTGAAGATGGCGCCTGCCTGTAGAAAAGCGCGGGTCCCGGGGAAGGGCGGAGCTCCTCGCAGGGTTAATAATTGCTGCCCTCTAGCCATAATATGCTGGGCAGGAGAGGGAAAGGCGGGGGGAGGGCCTGGGTAGAGCGGGAGTGAAGCCCGCTTAGTAGAAAGGGGCGGGGGGCGTGGCCGCGACGCTGCGGTAGGCCCGAACACAAGCCGGGGCCTAAATTATTTGCGGCGGCCGCCTGTCATCAGGGGGTCGGCGCGGAAGACGCGTCGCAACACCGGGCCGCGTCCCTGCCCAGAACTGCCCGACTCCAGCGCTACCCCTGCCGAAATGGAAAAAAGGGGGGGGGAAGCGCAGAACGAGGCCCGTGAAGACCCGGGGCCTGCATGGATGCGGTGACCGTGGGGGGATGCGGGGCGTGCAGGGACCCTAACGTGGTCCCCCTGGCGACCGCTCCAAGAGAAAACGCCGGGGGAAGACTGACATACTCACCCAGGCAGGGGGCCTTACAATAAAGGTACCTGAAAATCCCACACTGTCTGTCTCTATGAAATCCGCGCCTCATCCAACCTTCAGGCTCTGGTAGGCGAGAGGGTGGGAGGCGGGGGGCAAGGACCGTCCGTGCGGCTGGCACCTACTCGTGCGAGGCTCCTGGTCCTGCTGCGGAGACCTATGAGGATACGGGGTGGCAGTACACGCCGTACTCATAGTCTCTTTGTGGGAGTACGGATGTGACTGTTCACTCCGTATCCCTCCGGAACCTGTAAAGAAACGACGCACACTGAGGTAGATATGGGTCTAATAAAAGACCCGTGTCCACCTCCTACTGACACTAAGCTAAACTGAGGAATTTCCTGCTGGTCGGTGGGGTGTATACGGCGGCGGAGGAGCTAACCTTTTTTGTGCATAGTGTCAGCCTCCTAGTGGCAGCAGCATACACCCATGGTCTCTGTGTCCCCCAATAAGGCGAACGAGAAAGTCAGTTTTGATAAACATCCAAATCTTGCAGCTGTAGTACTTTTCAGTCATCAGGACAACACTTCTTGTTTTCCACTACAATTCTGTCCCGTAGGGACGTGTTTATTGCGATGGATAGTAACTTAGATCTAAAAATGGAAATGTTGTCATGAGGACCTAGCAGGTGAGCAGCCACTGGCATTGCCTGTGCTTTCAATAGCCATGGGTGCCAGGAAATAGTTTGCAGCTCTCAGGGCTACTGTTCAGCAGTCACAAATTACCAACGTTGCCAATGGACCTGTCATTCGATTCTAAGTGGCTCTTAGGGCTCACGTCCAGCAGATCCAGATTACAGTCGTGGCTGATGGACCGGGTCCAGCAATTCTAGATGGCTCTCAGGGCTCCTGTCCAACAGCCACAGATTACAGACGTGGCCGATAGAGTAGGTCCTGCGATTCATTTCGCATTCGATAGCTGTCATATAAACTATAATGTGTCAGTAAAGTTTTCTTTTATACTTTTGGAAAGGTGGTTCTTTGGTTAAACCAAAACTTCCTGTTACCAGAAGACACAGAGGTGCAGAGCGCTCCATTTCAGATTTGTTTTACATCCCTACGTGATTCAGGGACCCTCCTCCTTAACATGAAGCCCAGCGGAGAGGTGAGTGCTGCTCCGTATGTCACATCTACATCAGTAGTTGCATCCTATTTTCATTATTGTGTAAAATGATATTCTGTGCTGCAGATCACGTTACAAACTGATGACATTGACCTTGCTGGAGACATTATTCAGTCCATGGTGACCTTCCTAGCTATAGAAGACCTTTCAGTAGAGGCCAATTTCCCCAAATACTTTGATCAACTTCGGAAGGTGCTTGTGAAGGTGAGTTCTGCGAGGAAAGTTGTATTGGAATAGTAGATGGACACTGCATTTCCATTGCTGTACATAACGGGAGTAGCGGACTTATACTGGTTACTTTTTATAGGCGTCAGTATATTTTTTAAGTGTAGTAATAAATTGCGGGTAAGAGATTTTTGTAATTCATCACCAGTAGTGGTATCAGAAAATATGCCTGTCATTTGGCAATGGTGCTTCTAATACACAAGGCAGTATTATTGAACTTCTATTTGGAAGTGTTAATATAAAAGAGGGTTTTGGGTACTCACCGTAAAATCTTTCTTGGAGACTTCATTTAGGGACAAAGGAGACCATGGGTGTATGTTTGCTGCCACTTGCCAAAAAAGTTCTCTCCTCCTCAGCAAGTTACACCCCACCAACTGGCATGAAGCTGATCAGTTAGTGAGAAAGCAGTAGGAGAAGCAACACATTAAAGAGTAGAACAACATGCAATGAAAGGGGAAGGTGCTGTGTCCCGCAATGAAGGCTTTGAGAAAGACATTTTACACTGAGTATTCAAAATTCTCTTTTCTCCTACGCCTCATTGGGAGAGACAGAGACCGTGGGTGTTATGCTGCTGCCACTAAGTAAACCAGAAAAAAAGTTAGCTCCTCCCCTGCAGTATACACCCTCTCAATGGCTGAGATTCTCCAGTTCTTACTTAGTGTCTATAGGAGTCACTTGGGTCTGGTTTCAGACCCCACCGTTTTTATTTTATTTTTGAATTTTCTGTAAATTTTTATTTTTTAATTAACGGAGTGAAGGGGGCGACGGTTCCTTTCTACGGCACGCTCTCCCCCGAACCAACAACAGGCAAGTACGTGGAGTATACCTCCCCGTACACTTTCCTGCGACGAATGGGGCTGATTCCTCTGACGATGGTTCCCTTACGGTCGGTACTCCAAGGATACGAGGGCAAGCGCAACAGGATGTAGCACAGAAGTGCATGGAGAAGGACTTGAGCAGTGCTTTTTCGGATGCCCTGAATCAGCCCCAGAGCTCTCCATCCCCCTACCACAGGGTGGATCGATTTGAGCATACCCCTTTAAGACCGCCTCCAGCTCTGCTACATCGCCCGGAGGATGAGACAAGAAGACCCCGGACAGCGACGAGTCCTGCCCCCTGGGAGAAGCGCTGACTTAACGTCAGCGGCAGTGCATCGGCGCTCCATGGTGGCCCCCCCCCCAGCTCTTGGTGCTCGGGAAGGCCAAAAATTTAGTCCCCGGCTTTTCCGGCCTGCTAGGCCGCAATTTGAATGGCGCCGCCCGCGCTAATGTTGCTGCCCCTTCCTCTTGGCGCCTCTCATTACTTACGAGACGCGCAATTCTATTCTCAGGGGCCATGTCTTCACTTCAGCTGCCGTGAACCCTTTCAAGAGCGCTATGCCTGCTCTGGACAGCCGGATAACGGGTGACACCACAAGGCCACCGTTTTTTCCTCCCGGGGGGACCCAGCACAGGACCGGGTAAGCTGCCTCTGCCCTCAGATTAAAGCTTAACCCCTTCACGGCACATTCCTTGCAGCTGCAGACAGACTCTGCCGTTAACCCTTTCAGGAGTGCTATGCCTCAATCTAAGGAGGCTAAACGGGCTGTTAAAAAGCACCCTGTGTTTTTTACCATGTGTACCACCTGCAAGTCTGCCTTACCCAGTGCACAGACTAATCCGTTATGCACAGACTGCGACCCGCACTGCGCCCTGACCTGTGCTCCAGTGTCCCTCGCCGCCGCTGCTGACGGGCCCCCTGCGTTTAGTAACCCTGAGTGGGCTGCGTCCCTGTCACAGTCGGTGGAGTCTCTGACCCAGGCAGACAGCGTCCTTACCTCCCGAGGAGGGCTCTGGCGTCAGCCAGGAACCGTCTCCCAGCAGGGGCCATACTCGTCCAAGGGACGGTCAGCGCCTCAGCATCGGCGACTCCTGTCTCTCGCTCGCCCTCTCCTGAGGTTGACAGCGAGCACGGCTCTGAATTCGAATCTGACACGTCAGCCCCTCAGAATCCCCCAGCTGATCAAGAGTCGCTTGATTCTCTTATAGAATCAGTTAACAGGATTCTGAGGTTGGATGGGGAAAATATTCCCGCTCCAGCACACCCTAGCACGTTTAAGAAAACCTAGCGGGTGCGCACGTTATTTACCGGCTGTCCTGAAACATAGGGATCGGTCACATGAGCGGTTCACGGCAAAAGTCTACTCAGGCTAAATACCCTTTTCATCCAGACCTAATGTACGATTGGTTACAGTCCCCTCCGGTTGACCCTCCTGTATCGCGTCTTGCTTCTAAAACGCTCCTATCTGTTTCTAAGGGTTCCTCAGTCAGAAACCCCTCCGATTGTCAAATTGTCTACCTTGCCCGTTCAGTTTTTGAAGCTTCAGGAGCAGAGTTTTTTCCTTCTTTCGCGGCATTTTGGGTCACTAAGGCAATGGCCGCTTGGGCAGAAGTTCTGATTACTTCCTTCCAAGGCACCAATCTTCTTCTGGAGGCAACCACTGTCGCCAGACAGATAGTTCACGCAGCTGACTTTGTAGTAGACTCTTCTTTTGATGCAATAATATATGGACGGAGGGCACAGCCAAATTAGTCAAAAGTGGGTTCACCAAAGATATATTCAAAAATACATTATACAAAGAACAAAAGAGAAAAGCAATATATCTACATATGGGAGCTCCACAAAATGTACAAAAGGTAAATTTTATTTATACATCAATACCTGACACATACACAAAACAGCAAAACACATTAAAAACAGATTAAAAGATGCAAAAAATTGCAATCATCTCAAATCATGAAATAATGATATGATGATACTTCCACAGCAGAAAAACCCCACATAGCAATAGTGACATTGGGTAAATATCAAACAAGCCACCTCAACATATTGAATATCACAAACAATGTATGTAAAATAGTGTAGTTATACATAGACCAGATATATTGCTTTTCTCTTTTGTTCTTTGTTAGACGCTTCTTTTGATGCCGCCAATTGCGCAGCTCAAACTGCCGCTAATGCGATCTCCATTTGAAGAGCCCTATGGCTCCGCGGCTGGATGCCTGTTGTGAGCTCATCTGTTCATTCATCTTTTGTGTCCGAGGATCTCCCTCTTCTGGTGAAGGAAGGTAGTGAGGATGATTTGGATGAAAGAAACCAAACAGCTGATCAGGTGGATCGTGACTGGGTAACGGGAACTACAGACTGGATATAAGGCAGCCGACTCCCTTCTGAGTCGCTGGTGATTTCTCTGCTGGATTCTTGGAGACCAGTCTGATTCCTGCTTCCCAAAGATAAGTTTTTGCTCTGCTATTGAACTTATTAGTTTTGGTTTTGTTTACCTTGATTTTTGAGTTCAGCCATCCCCGGCCGGGGGTGTGCTGGATTCTTTTTCCTTGATCAGTGTTCTCTTTTGCTCTGCTTCCAGAATATTCTGAGTGCTGATATAGGGTTTGAAGTCTAGTGACTTCAGGGTCCTTTTTGCTTATCAGTTGTGTTGGTAGTATTTTTTGGCAGGGTTTTCTCGGATTGCAAACAGCAGCTTTTCTGTCCTGTCCTTTTTAGTTAGCTTGGGCCCCATCGTTTGCTCAACCTATCTTTCTATCTGTGTTAGTGTTTTCATCTTGCTTCACCGTCATTATATGTTGGGGGCTGCCTATTGCTTTGGGGTCTGCTCTGGGGCAGTCAGTTTTTCTCTTTTCTCTCTTTAGGCTTGTGTAGATCTCCTGCTGTGACGAGGTGTCTAGGATCATCGTAGGAACACTCCACGGCTACTGCTAGTTGTGTGATAGGATCAGGGGTCTGCAATCCGCTAGTTTCCAACCTCTCTGATTTTCTGGGCTGAGCTTGTGTTTTGTTTTTTCCTCCTCGGTGACTCAATCATAACAGATGCCACACCTAAAAGATCATTGTCTTCTCTCTCCTTTCAAATGGGTCGTTGTTTTGGAGAGAAACTGGACCAACTCATTTCTGATACTGCCGGGGGAAAAAGTAAATTCCTTCTTCAACAATAGGGGCTGTTCGGCCATTTCGCAATCAACAGCCGATGAGTTTTCTCGCAACAATTCCGGTTGGTCCTCTTCTACCTTCTCTTCCGGATCAGGTCGGTCCCCGCGCGGAGACAGAGGCTCCCAGGTCTCATACAGACCTAGCCGCTCTTGGAAACCCAGGCCCAGGGCTTCTGGATCTAGGGGAACCAGATCTCATAGATCTACCCAATGACGACAAGTGGGTCAGGGAGCTGGTGTCCTCCGGATACAAGATAGAATTTTCTTCTCCCCCTCCAACTCGGTTTTTCCTTTCCTCTCCCCCCAAGAGAAAGACAAGAGCCTTCCTTCGGGCTGTTCAGGCTCTGTTAAGGGTTGGAGTCATCATTCCGGTCCCTCATCACGAAAGGTTCAGAGGATTATTTTCAAACCTTTTTGTGTTTACAAAAAAGGACGGGACGATGTGACCCATTCTGGATTTCAAACTGTTAAATCAGTTTGTCAGGGTACGGCGATTTCGAATGGAATTTCTCCAATCAGTTGTCGCTTCCATGGAAAAAGAAGAGTTCCTAGCATCCATCGACATCAAGGACGCTTACCTACACATTCCAATCTGCCCGTCCCTCCATCAGTTCCTTCGTTTTTCAATTCACAAGGAACACTGCCAGTTCGTTGTCTTGCCCTTCGGACTCGCCACCGCTCCCAGGGTCTTTACCAAGGTCATGGCGGCTGTCATGGCCATTCTCCACTCTCGAGGAGTGGTGGTGTTACCGTATCCGGACGACCTGCTCATCAAGGGTCCGTCCCTTCCAGCCTGCGAGGAATCCATGGATAACAGTAAATACACTTTCTGGGGTGGAAGATAAACTTTGAAAAGTCTTTCCCAAAACCGGCTCAGCAGATTTCCCTTTTAGGGATGATCTTGGACACTTCCCGCAAGTTGGTCATTCTCCCTCCAGGAGAGACCCAAGCCTTACACAGGCAGCGCGACTGTTTTCTCACTCCATTCGTTTCGGCATGAGAGTTCTAGGAAAGTTGGTGTCAGCGATGGAAGCAGTTCCATTTGCACAGTTCTATCTCTGTCCCTTACAACACGCGTTGCTGTTAGCTTAGGACAAGTACCCGTTCTCCCTGGACCGTTGGATCCCTCTGTCCCTGTGGGTCAGGCAATCCCTCAGGTGGAGGACACTGAGGTCCTCCCTGAATCAAGGGAGGTCTTTTCTCCCAGTAAGATGGTTGGTAGTAACCACCGACGCAAGTCTCCTCGGCTGGGGAGCGGTCTTTCTTCGCCACACGGCACAGGGTCATTGGTCAAACCGAGAGTCAGCCTCCCCATCAACATTTTGGAGATGCAAGCAATCAAATTAGCTCTAAGGAGTTTCCACTGTCTCCTCGCAAGTCTCATCAGGATCCAATCCGACAACGCCACAGCTGTAGCGTATATCAATCACCAGGGAGGTACCTGGAGCAGGATGGCCGTGCACGAAGCGAGTCACATCCTCCATTGGGCCGAGCGTAGAAAATTGGCTGGCAGATTTTCTCAGTCACCAAGGCATTGCCTCAGGGAAGTGGTCTCTTCATCCGGAAGTCTTTCAACAGATTTGTCATTGTTGGGGGACTCCTGATGTGGATCTCATGGCCTCAAGACTAAACAACAAAGTTCCTCAGTTCATTGCCCGATCGCGTGATCCATGCGGCATCGGAGTGGACGCCCTAGTTCTGCCATGGCACCGGTTCTGGCTCCCGTACATCTTCCCTCCTCTTCCCTTGCTTCCGAGGGTCATTAAGAAGATCAGAGCGGAGGGAGTACCAGTGATCCTTGTCGCGCCAGATTGGCCGCGCAGAGCATGGTATGCAGAACTAATACAACTAGTTGCCAACGTCCCCTGGCGACTTCCAGATTGCATGGATCTACACTCGCAGGGCCAGATTTACCACCAGAACTCCGGGGCCCTGTCTTAGACGGCTTGGCCGTTGAATCCTGGATTTTAGCACAGGCTGGGTTCTCTCACAACGTGATTTCCACCATGATTAGTGCTAGGAAGCCTGTGTCCATGTGCATCTATCAACGTACCTGGACAACCTTCTTTTCATGGTGCAAGGATCATGGTCGATCACCTCTGGTATTTTTTACAATCCGGCCATATTGGAATTCCTTCAATTTGGTTTAAAATCAGGCCTCGTGCTTAACTCACTCAAGGGCCAAATTTCGCCCTTGTCAGTGCTTTTCCGACTCAAAATTGCCACCAAACTTCAGGTCAAGACGTTCATTCAGAGAGTTTCCCATGTGGCGCCTCCTTATAGAAGGCCATTGGAATCATGGGACCTTAACCTAGTTCTCAGGGCCTTACAGGAGGCTCCTTTCGAACTGCCGCAGGACGTGTCACTGTCTGTCCTCTCTTGGAAGGTGGTTTTTCTAGTGGGAATTACTTCAATCAGACGAGTTTTGGAATTGGCAGCTCTGTCCTGCCGTTCTCTGTTCCTGAATTTTTCATCAAGAAAAGGTAGTTCTCAGGCCTTCCCCGTCCTTCCTGCCCAATTTCGTCTCCTCTTTCCATCTCAGCGAGGAAATTGTTTTGCCTTTCCTTTTGTCCGGCGCCAGTCCATCGCATTCAGAAGGCCCTCAACACCCTGGATGTGGTTAGGGCGCTGAGACGGTACATCTCGCTGATGGCTCCCTTCCACAAGTCAGATGCCCTGTTTATGCTTTCAGAGGGGCATAGGAAGGGTCTAGCCGAGTCAAAGCAACGCTAGCCAGGTGGATTCCCCTGGCGATTCAGTGGTTCTACTGTATCAGGAATGCGCCTGTCCCACTGGGGATTAAGGTGCACTCTACCTGGTCAGTGGGCGCCTCTTCGGCCATTCGGCACCAGGCCTCGGCAAACCAGGTCTGCAAGGCTGCGACTTTGTCCAGTCTGCATACTTTTTACAAAATATTACCAATTTCATTCTCAGGCCTGTCCGCAAGGCTGCGACTTGATCCAGCCTGCATACCTTTACAAACATTGCCTAATTCATTCTCAGGCCTCTGCGGATGCAGCCTGCAATCGGCAGTACCTCACTGTTGACTCAGTGGTACATGGGGTATTAGCAGATGTATGCTCCCCACCCAGGGACTGCTTTAGGACGTCCCACTGTCTGTGTCCCCCAATGAGGCGTAGGAGAAATAGGGATTTTTGTGTACTCACTGTAAAATCCTTTTCTCCGAGCCAATCATTGGGGGACACCGCACCCACCCTGTTTAGCCTATTGGCTCACTGTAGCATTCTTAGGCTTTGACTTAGTTATGGTTATTATTGACTTTTTATGCTCCTACTGCTTTTTTCACCGAACTCTCAGCCAGCGAGAGGGTGTAAACTTCAGGAGAGGAGCTAACTTTTTTCTGGTTTACTTAGTGTCCTCCTAGTGGCCAGCAGCATAACACCCACTGTCTCTGTGTCCCCCAATGATTGGCTCAGAGAAAAGGATTTTACGGTGAGTACACAAAAATCCCTATTTCCTCTATCGCTTTATGGGGGGACACAAGAGACCATGGGATATAAAAAAAGCAGTCTTAAGGGTGTGGCAAAAAAATAGAAACAGCAAGGAAACAACAATGAAGGCATGTTTCCTTCAGGTCAGTAGACGAACAACTGCTGCCTGGAGAAACCCTCCTGCCCAGGATGGCATAGGTATGACCACTGTAGAAGTTGCAAAATGTGTGAACTGAAGACCAGATGGCCACCTTGCAAACCTGCGGAGTGGAGGCGTGGTGATGCAGGGCCCAGGAAGTCCCACACTGCCTGAGTGGAGTGAGTCAAAATCCCATGAGGATGTGATCTTTTCTTTGTCCGATTCGTCCCAACGAGCGATAGTAGCCTTAGATGAGAAAATCTGAGCGCCTAAAAGAGGCTGTCCTGGAGAGGTAGATGCAAACCGCTCTAACGAGGTCCAATTTGTTCAGAGACCGCTCCAAAGGATCAGCTAGGGGAGGGCAAA
This sequence comes from Dendrobates tinctorius, assembly GCF_039654945.1. Taxonomy (NCBI): domain Eukaryota; kingdom Metazoa; phylum Chordata; class Amphibia; order Anura; family Dendrobatidae; genus Dendrobates; species Dendrobates tinctorius. Next base: position 4,009,512 of record NW_027361677.1, read on the forward strand.
AAGAGGGGAGGATAATTTCCTCTTTAAGATTAAAGGCCGAATTCCACCTTTTGGAAGAAAGGAGAGGACTGAACGTAGGACTACTTTGTCCTGATGGAGACCAACAGGAGATTGCTGCCAAATCAGAAACTCATCTGATGGATGTGATGACCGCCATAAGGGAAATCTTCAAAGAGAGAAGAGGCTCAAAGGCAGAGCCCTGAAGAATGTTCAGGACTATGTTGAGGTCCCACAGGGGGACAGAGCGAAGACCTGTCCTTTAATAAAGCTGAGGACAAGTCCAGCCTCAATGCCTGAGTGCAAAAAGACCAGAAGTGACGGGACGAAAAAAGTCATAGTGTGAACCCAATCACATTACCCCTATCAGAAAAAGGCCTTCCAGATATGGTGATAGATACGGGAAGAGGAAGGCGTGTGAGCTTTGATCATGGTTTGGATGACCTTATCCGTAAACCCTGAGACTCTCAACACCACGGCCTCAACAGGCATGCCATTAGACTGAGAGACCGAGAATTCTGGTGGTAGAGGAGACCCTGGGAAAGCATATCGTCCAGATAGGGGATGACCTAGATCCCCCTGGTTCACAGAATGGCCAATATGGCCGCCATGATCTTTATGAAGACTCTGGGAACAGTGGCCAAGAGAGAAAAACTCTCTTTTGTATCCGGAAGAGACGACCTCTTTGACCCAAGAGACCTCTTTGACTGAAGAGAGCCACAGGACCTGAAAGATGTCTGGCCGCCCTGACAGATTTCCCAGGAGTCAGCAATCCATCATGCGGAAGTGAATATGTTGGATTTGTTCCTGGATCATTCTGAGTACCGTGCAGGTGCCAGGATGGAGCTGGCTTGAAGGAAGGTCTCCTCTTTTCCTGAAAGCTGGATGGTTTATCCTGACAGAGGGACCCTTCGCCAGGGTAAATGGTGAAAGGGAAAGGACTTCCGCTTTGCTGAAGAGTGCCTGGGCCTGGGCTGAGGAAGTAGAGTGCTTTTCCCACCGGTAACTTCAGATATGATCTGGTCCAATTTTGCTCCAAAATGGCGAGAGCCATGGAAGGGAATGCTGATGAGCGCTCTATTAGAAGCAGTATCTGCGTGCAATACTTTGAGCCATATAACCCTGCAGATGGCAACCACGTTGCTGGAGGCTTGAGCGGCACAGCTGGTGGCATCCAGGGAAGCCGAAAGGAGATATTTTACTGCCTAATCAATTTTGTCAGCTACACCTGCCAGATCGTCAGGTGGAGCATCGGAAAGTATTCCCTGCCATAATTGTTTTACCCAGGTCGAAACCAATTTTGACACCCATGTGGCAGCTTCAGGAGAAGATAGAGATTCAAGTATTGGAGGTGGAGTCAAGAAAAGGGTGGACTGTTAGCCAGTGCGATCGCTGATAGGAGGAAAGCTGGGGCGTAGTAGCAAAAGAACGCTCTGAGGACCCGCATGCCGCTGATTGGTGGGTGGGCTTCACTGGAGCTGTGTGGGCCTTCTCAATGGCTAGGTCACAGTAAGCCAGGGCCTAAATTGCTAATGTAGGCAGGGGTGGGGTTGGAGGGGCTGCAATGGTGATGGCATCCAGCTTCCACTCTGCTGATCTGCCATTGCCCACTGACCTAGAGAGAAAAAAGGGGGAGTAACTTGCGCTCCCTGAAGATGACGTCCATCTTCTCTTCAAGGGCGACTGTGGACACCCATCAACACCTCTGGATCGCATCCTGGGTTTGTGGACAGTCTTCGCACCTGACTCCATCTCTTTCTATGGGACAAGTGGGTAGGATAGGGAAGGCAAGGACCGTCCTACTGGCCACCTGAACACTCATGCATTAAGAGTGAGAAAAGGGAAAAAGATAACTAAAAACAGCAAGGCCCTAAGGTAGAGACCAGTCTGGGACCAGATACATGTACGCCTCCTACTGACACTAAGCTAAAAGTGATTAGCTTCATGCCAGTTGGTGGGTATAACCTGCTTTTTTCAGTGTTGGTATCCTAGTGGCAGCAGCATGCACCCATGGTCTCCTGTGTCCCTCCGTGAAGCGATAAAGGATCTTTTTCCACTCTTGGTATTAGACAACTGAGAAGACAGCAATGTACATAATGAATGGGCCAAAGCTGCATTACAGCCCTCAACCCACCTAATTGTATGTGAATAACGATGTCTTGCCGGGAATCCGACCTATAAATCAACACAATACAGCTGCTAAAAAATGAACATATTGAACAGCAATGTAAAAATGACATTGTTATGCACATACTAAACAGTCTTAGGTTAGTTTTTTTTATCCTCTTCAAGGTTCGAAATCATGAAGTGGTTAAAAAAAAGTAACAAGTGTATTCTTTGGGCAGCTAAAAAAAAATTAATGGAACAGCGGTCTTTGTGCTCGAGAGACAAAATTGCCCGGTGAAAGATGGGGTCTCAATTTCCCTATTCTGAAAGCACAATACCCTATGGTCAGGGACTGTAACTTCCTAATTTATAATTCTGGTATGTTAAAGGGCTTCTGTTCGTCAGATGAATGAGGTGATATACTGTATCCTCTTTTCCATCACAGGTAGATGACTCCCACTCTGTACACCAGAAGCTAACTGCAGACATGGCAGATCAGTCTAACCTAATCCGCAGCATACTGGTGCAGGCTGAGGACTCCCGCCTCATGAGGGACATGTAAGTCTTCTATCAGGAAAAATTTATAGGTACTTCTATTCCTTCTCCTCTGGCACATGCTCAGTGTCCCAAAAAATAGTTTCCATCTTGGTATCTAGATTTAGTTCCCCATTAAAATTTGGGGAGCTTTGCGTCAATTAGGCTTCTGCCTGTACATAGATGAGGCATTCCCTCACCGAAAGAAAATGAGAGAGAGACTGACTTGGATATCTTACCCAACCAGCGAATTACAAGCTGTTTGTGTGTCACTAGAGAGAATGTGCTATTTAGTAAAGTCCTGTGATCACAGCAGCATCAGCACGGAGTTAAGATGGCAATATTTCTTCTAAAACCTGCACCACAGATGTCTACAGGTTGTGTGGAGTTGTAACTCAACTCCACTTTTGGAAGAAAACAGCCCTCTTTTAAAGGGGGTTTCCAGTTTCAGAAAACTCCTGTCCTCAGACTGCAGCTTGTTTAAAAAAAACAAACAAACTAAGCTTTACTCACCCTCCTGGGGTCCAGCGCTCAGTTTCTGCGCCTGCTCCCAAGGTCTGTTAATGACTGCAACATTGATGGCTCATCAACAGAGCTGCAGCCAATCAGTGAGCTCAGTGGCTCTGAGTAACTTGTGATGTCTTCTCGGGCAGAGCCTCTGAGCTCACTGATTGGCTGCAGTGCTGTTGACATTATGTCAGTACTGTAGAATATATCAGACACCAGGAGCAGTAGCAGAAACTTGGGTCTGGACCCGAGAAGGGTGGGTAAAGTGCGATTTGTTTTTTAGAAACAAACTGCAGTCAGGATACAGAGGATTTCTACAACCGGAAAATCCCTTGTTGCAGGGGTTATGCTTATATGAAAATCACTGGATTCCTCCTTAATCTTACAGGAAGAACATGAAAAAACGTTACACAGAACTGTACGACCTCAACAAGGACCTGATCAATCGCTACAAGATTCGTTGTAACAACCATACAGATCTGCTGAACAATCTCAAGTGTGTAAACCAGGCAATTCAGCGAGCAGGACGACTACGAGGTAAGAGAGAGGCAACCAAAACTGGAGAAGGAAAGCTGCTAATACACCATTTTGTAGGCCGATCCTGTTAATGTAATAGGGACCTATTTACTGTGCAATTGTTATAGGGGCTGTTAATGTGATAGGGATCTATTTACTGTGCATTTGTTATGGGGGGCTGTTAATGTGATATAGGGATCTATTTACTGTGCATTTGTTATGGGGGCTGCAGGACGCTTTCAAATGGGTTCTGATCGGTTGATATCTCGCAGCCATTTAACACTTGCCAAGACTTATTGTGCCAATAGCTGTTCACTGTTTCTGTCCAACTGGAAATCTAATGGAGGTTTCCTACCAGAATTTACAAATGTTTCATGATATTTATATTTCAGTGCCTTTCTGATTACAAGCAGATTGATTGGGGATCCGAGTCCGGAGAACCCCCCCCAAAGGTCTACAGCTCATGCAACAGGAGCGATCAGCCCGGAGTACAAATTCGATAGAAAGCAAAGACTACAAATCCCATTCTTTCTATTGACTCATACACTGCTTTGTGTGCGCATTCAATCAGGAGGTGTGCTCTCCCGTCCCCCACCGATCTGCTTGTATTTGTGATTGTACTGAAATAATAAAATATTAAAAAAAAAAAACAAATTATATAAGGTTTATTTATCATATTTTTCAGATTATAAGACACACTTGTTTCCTCAAAATATATGGAAGAAAATGGGGGGTACGTCTTATAGTCTGGATGTACCTGCTCTGGCTGTGGTGGGGGAGGTAAGGGAGCGTCAGTGGAGGCAGGAGCCGGCAGTTACGGCTGACTTCCATGCCCGCTGCTAAAGAGAAATGAATATTCACTGCATTCCACACCCATGGGTGTGGAGGGCCGTGAATATTCACTTCTCTTTAATAGCATCCTGGTATGCATTGCCTTATCCCTATCCTGGTATGCAGGGCCCCATCAGAAAAACATTTAAAAAAAAAAAAAAACTAGTACACTTACCTTCCTGCCGATGCCAGCAGCTGCTTTATGCTTGTAAGTAGCGCATGGCAGGGATGTCATGTGCTGCTTACAAGCAGAGCACAGTTGCCAGAATACTCACTGCTCCCCACGCTGGGATTATGTGCGTGGAGGGCAGTGAGTATTCATTGCTCTTTAGTAGTGAGCAGTGTCAGCTGCGGCGTCCTGCAGCAGCCGTGCTTTCACGTGACCCCTCTATTAAAGGTATTGAATATTCAAAGCTCTCCACTCCTATAGACGTAGAGTGCAGTGAATATTCATTCCTTTTAGTAGTAGCGGCACATGTGACTGCCCGGCAGCTGCAGGAAGCTACTGCTTTCCTGACTGTCAAAATGAATGTAGGTATTACAGAGAGGTGCGCTTTCAGTTGGACAAAGGCACACACAATTCATACTGGGAAGTGAAGGAAGGAAAGTTCAAGCACTTAAAACACTGGCAATATGCTGAAGAAGAGAAACTGCCCACTTAAAACAAGATAGTTCTAGACCTATTGGACCGGTATCTGCACCAAAAGCAATTTTAACTTTGTTATGATTGATGGCAGCAAGATCAGGCAATTACTCTCTTTGGGTGAAATAACAGGAACATAATTTGGATACATGTCATTTTCGGGGGTCTGGTACTATAGCTCACTTCAACTCCTCCTTCACCAGATAGTGTGAGTACCAGGGGTTAGACCCCTACAAGACAATCATTGATAATCGTTATTTATGTTTAAATGTTTAGGCCATCGGTGGTATATTCTAGAAATCTTCTTTAAGAAAGGGTCATATTACAATAGGTTTAGGAGAGCAGCTGAGTATGCTCCATGAGAAAAATATCCAAATGAGCTCTCCCCTCAAAGGCAATCTCATTCAGCCAGCCAAACTCAACTCTATCCTGATGAGTGGCAAGTACCTTGAAACAGCTGTCTGTAGATGGTTGCCTCGGCTAATCTCATTGATCACACTGCAAGGCTCTTTAAAGAGTCAAAAGATAATTTGCAATGAAGCCGAGAAGAGTAATGATTATTTTAAACACACATTCATGCAACTGTCAAATTTCTGTCTCTTTTCCTAGTCGGCAAACCAAAAGCGCAGGTGATTGCAGCGTGCAGAGACGCAATCCGGAGCAACAACATCAATGCCTTGTTCAGAATCATGCGTGTGGGTGCCACGCCATCCTAGTCCAGGCCTTCAGGAATCGAGACAACTGTGACTAGAAAACCAAAGGATTGTGAGCATGAACTATTAATTCAAACATAAGAGGCTACACCAGAGGATTACAGGATTATTTGGGTGTAACCATTTCCTTGAGCCATGAGAAGAGATGGATAGTATGTAGAGCGAAAGGCGGGATGTTGGCAGATTCTGGGTAATGGGACCCTCCTTTTTTCTATTTGTGTCCTGTGTTATACAGTAGTTTTCTTAATGTAAGAATGCGGATATTGTGTTTTGTCAAGTGCGGGGTGTAAGAGGTGCAGAATATATGTTTTGGGATCTCTGAATTTGTGTCGTGCGCTGGCCCCCTCTCGTCTTGTACTAGGCATAGTGCAATGGACCGGTTTTGCCTATCAGGTTCAGTTAAAGAGGTTATCCTGTATTTTATTTTAAACGTCAGCCAAGCAGTGGGATGTTTCCCCTCCGCCGGACTGGAGTGGATGACATCCTGATCACCTTACCCTGCTACCAATCAGTAGGATCAGCGGGCAGGTGATCGGTAGTCTTGACATCATCCCTTCCAGGCCACCGAGGTGTGCGGAGCAGCAGTGCTGGATTGAAGAGCAAATTCTGGGGATAAGTGCTTCTCCATTGTTTGTTTTATCAGCATCCCTGCCACAGCTCGCTTATACAGAAAACACTGGGAAACCCCTTTAAGTCATTACAGTTCTTGACAGACAATCATTCATCGGGTTTCCACAGAGCATTAAATCTGTGGATATTATATTTATTTTTTTGAATATTTATAGCCACATTGTGCATTAAAGTTTAGTATTTACAGTTTTATTTGTTTCATGTTTACTTCCACTAACAGCTATAAATCCAAGTGCACTTTACCAAAAGAGCACGCTGGTAAAAGTTTTCACTCCCCATTTACTAGCAAAACACCAAGAGCGTTGGTTGCTGAGCTGCAGTACTTGAGATTATGGAGCTGTGGAGTCCTGCTGTTTAAAATTGTTCACCCAGGTAGGTTGCAGCTGATTGGTGGTGGTACCCACTGATTTTTCCTCAATACTTCTGTCTTGGGCTACCACTTCTGGATACATCTCCCATGCACAAATATAGCATGGAGATGAGCCCCTTCTGTACATTGTAGGTGATGGAGGTGTTAGCTCCAATCGCGCAGTTCAACCTCTTAAATGCTGCTGTCAATTGTAACAGCAGCATTTAAGAAGTTAGAAATCGGTGATTCATCATCCCTTTGACATGATCTACTGAAGTCTCAACCATCATCTTTTAGGTTTGTATACTAGTGATGAGCAAACGTGATCGGATAAGGTGTTATCCGCACATTCTCAGGTACTAACCGAGTGTGTTCCGCGTGCTCGAAAAATACGTTTAAGCCCTGCAGATGCATGTTTTGCGGCTGGTCAACAGCCACAACACATGCAGGGATTGCCTAACAACCAGCCAATCCCTGCATGTGTTTCGGATGTCGAACAGCCGCGAGACATGCAGTTGCGGGGATTCAAACGTATTTTTCGAGCACACAGAACACACTCGGTTAGTATCCAAGCAGGTTCACTCATCATTATTGTATACATATGAACTCCAGCCTGTGACTTTACTTCATGCAAGATGGGTAAATTATACACTACACTGGAATAAAAAAGGCAATAATAAAGTATTCTAAAACAAAAAAAAAATCATTTATGCCTAAATCACTTCCCGTTCCTTTTTTTTGCAAAAATAAATAGAAAAGTCCAAAAAAATAAAATTAAAGTTAGGATAGTTGGGATAGTTATCTCACACAATGGCCAAAATATGTGGTCCTCTTTCCCCGTAACCCCTCAAAAATACTACAAGCAAAAAAAAAAGTGTGTAAAGTATATATATTATATACACACATATATACACACATAAATGCTTTCAGAATTTGGCATTTGAAACCAATTTATTTTTGGGGGGATGTCTCAATAAAACAAAAAGATGGATTTTTGGTTCTTACCGTAAAATCTCTTTCTTGGAGCCTTCATTGGGGGACACAGATTACCATGGGTGTATGCTGCTGCTAGGAGGCTGACACTATGCAAAACAAGAAAATTAGCTCCTCCCCGGCAGTATACACCCACCGACAGGCACCAAGCACCTCAGTTGGTGAGAAAGGAGTAGGAGAAGCAACGAGAAAACTCTAAACATATGTACCAACCCAACACGGTACAACTTAAACAGGGAGGGTGCTGTGTCTCCCAATGAAGGCTCCAAGAAAGAGATTTTACGGTAAGGACCAAAAATCCATCTTTATCGCCTTATTGGGGGACACAGATTACCATGGGAAGTTCCAAAGCAGTCCCAAGGGCGGGAACAGCAATAATGAACGAAACAATAGGAAAGGCTTAGGTTGGCCGGTGTGCCACTGCCGCCTGCAGAACCTTCCTACCAACAACTGCATCAAACGAGGAATGGGTATGAACCCTGTAGAACCTCGCAAAGGTGTGCAAGGACGACCAGGTCGCGGCCTTGCAAATTTGTAAAGCTGAAGCCTGGTGACGAACAGCCCACGAAGCCGCCACAGCCCGGGTGGAGTGAGCTGTCACTCCCGGAGGGGGCCGTTTTTCCTGAAGTCGGTACACTTCCAGAATGGTAGAATGAATCCAGCGAGCGATCGTGGATTTGGAAGCCGGAAGCCCTTTACGGCGACCTTCAGAGATGACCAGCAAAGAATCGGACTGACGAAAAGAGGTCCTGGCGAGATAGACACGCAAGGCTCTAACTACGTCCAGTTTGTGGAGAGACTTCTCAAGAGGGTGAGAAGGAGCAGGACAAAACGATGGGAGAATGATATCCTCATTGATGTGGAAAGAGGACACCACCTTCGGAAGAAAGGAAGGAACGGGCCTGAGGACGACCTTATCCTGATGAAGAACGAGGTAAGGGGAACGACATGACAAGGCCGCCAACTCAGAAACTCTTCTGATGGATGTAATGGCAATCTAGAAGGTTACCTTCCATGAGAGAAGGGATAAAGGAATGTCCTGGATAGGCTCAAACGGCGCCTTTTGAAGAGCGCTAAGGACGAGATTCAGATCCCACGGGTCTATCGGCGAATGATGAGGAGGAGCCACGTGGGCAACCCCTTGAAGAAAGGTCTTAACCTGCGACAAGGAAGTGAGCTCTCTTTAGAAGAGGATAGATAGAGCGGAGACCTGGCCTTTGAGGGTACTGAGGGACAGACCCGCCTCTAAACCAGACTGGAGAAACCCAAGTATGGATGAAATGGAAAAGGACATCGGAAAGACTTTATCGTCGCACCAACGGAAAAAAGCCTTCCAGTACCTATGGTAAATGCGGGAAGAGGCCGGTTTTCTGGCTCTGATCATAGTCTGAATCACCTGGTCGGACAAACCTGATTCTCTCAGAATTGCGGCCTCAATGGCCATGCCGTTAAACTCAGAGACTGAGAATTCTCGTGGTAAAGGGGGCCTTGCGAGAGAAGATCCGGACGGTCTGGAAGCCTCCAGAGAATGTCCGCGAGCATGTTCACCAGTTCCACGTACCAAGGTCGTCTCGGCCAGTCTGGCGCCACTAGAATAACTGGTACGCCTTCCGATTTTATCTTTTTGACCACTCGTGGGCTCAAGACAAGAGGCGGAAACAGATAAGGAAGTCGGAACTGGGACCACGGAATTACTAGGGCGTCACAAGCGACGGCTAAGAGGGTCCCTGGACCTGGCTACGAAGAGCGGAACTTTGTGGTTCATCCGAGATGCCATGAGATCGACATGCAGTGAGCTCCAGCGCTGGCATATCTGATCGAAGACTGTGGGATGAAGAACCCATTCGCCTGATGCTAGACCTTGACGACTCAGAAAGTCGACTTCCCAATTTTCCACCCCTGGAATGTGAACGGCTGAGATTGCCGGAACGTAACGTTCCGCCCAGCGCAGTATCTTGGCCACTTCTGACATTACTTGCTTGCAGCGAGTGCCCCCCTGGTGGTTTATGTACGCCACAGCCGTGGCGTTGTCCGACTGAATGCGGACTGGCTTGCCGACGAGAAGAGGCTGCCAGCGAAGAAGGGCCAGGAAGATTGCTCTGATCTCCAGAAGATTGATAGGCAGAAGAGCCTCCTGTGGATTCCAGCGGCCTTGGGCCTTTTTTTGATGGAACACCGCTCCCCAGCCTAGAAGGCTGGCATTGGTGGTGATGACTTGCCACTGAAGCGGAAGAAAAGACCTCCCTTGTAGAACTGACGCTGGCATTGCCCACCAAGTCAGGGATTGCATCACTCTGAGAGGGAGGAGAATGTGACGGTCCAAGGACAGCGTGGACTTGTCCCAGGCTGAAAGAAGGGATAGCTGGAGGGGACGAAGATAAAATTGTGAAAAGGGCACTGCTTCCATGGAAGCTACCATCTTCCCCAGAACCTTCATGCAGGACCGAAGGGGTATGGGTGCTGGCCGTTTGAGGATTTTGATTCCCTTGGAAAGAGCCGTAAATTTTTCCCTCGGAAGAAACACCCGGGCCAGATTCGTGTCGAATTCCATGCCCAGAAAAGTCAGACGCTGTGTGGGGATCAGAATGGACTTCTCCTTGTTGGCTATCCATCCGAGACAGCAGAGAGTGTCCAGGGTTATCTGAAGACTATGAAGGCAGTCCTGACGGGACGAGGCCTTGATCAAGAGATCGTCCAGATAAGGCCGGTTTCACATTAGCGCATTTTCAGCGCGCGCACGGCCGGGGGTAGCTCCGCCCCCGATCCGGCTCTCTGCCCGGCGTGCCCGCCCCTTCCTTGTAGCGCCGCCTCCTAGCGGACAGCGGCGCCTGCGATCGGCGCACCCTATCTTTAGCATAGGGTGCGCCGATCGTGCGCAGGCCGTGCGCTAGTTGCGCTTTGACCTGCGCTGCGCACTTTTGACGGTGCGCCGTGCGCGCCAAAATCAAACTTTTCGGATTTTGGCGCGCACGGCGCACCGTCAAAAGTGCGCAGCGCAGGTCAAAGCGCAACTAGCGCACGGCCTGCGCACGATCGGCGCACCCTATGCTAAAGATAGGGTGCGCCGATCGCAGGCGCCGCTGTCCGCTAGGAGGCGGCGCTACAAGCAAGGGGCGGGCACGCCGGGCAGAGAGCCGGCTCGGGGGCGGAGCTACCCCCGGCCGTGCGCGCGCTGAAAATGCGCTAATGTGAAACCAGCCTTAGGGATGATGATGATCCCCCTGGAGCGAAGGATAGCCATGACGGTCGCCATCACCTTTGTGAAAACACGGGGAGCGGAAGCTAGGCCGAAGGGGAGAGCCGTGAACTGCTAGTGATTTTCCTGAATCGCAAAACGAAGATATTTCTGATGTTGCAAACAAACAGGGATGTGAAGATAGGCATCCCGTATGTCCACAGAGCAGAGGAATTCTCGGGGTTCCATTGAGGCTATCACCGACCGAAGGGACTCTATTTTGAAATGAAGAATCTTCACGTGGGCGATTGAGCAATTTGAGGTCCAGGATTGGACGAAGGGAGCCGTCTTTCTTCGGGACTACGAAGAGATTTGAGTAGAACCCTGAAAACCGTTTGTTCCCGCCCCCCCAAACGATCACTCCAGCGGAAAGAAGGGAGGAAACGGCCTGAAGGAAACCTGGAATCTGGGACCGCTGTCTCGGGGGTCGAGACAGGAAAAACCGTCTGTTTGGGGGGGAAGCAAATTCGATCTTGTAACCGGATGCGACGATTTCTCTGACCCAAGCGTCGTCGACAGCAGACACCCAAGCATCGACGAAAAAGGAAAGTCTGTCTCCCACCCTGGAAGAACTTCCAGGTGGGGGTGACCCGTCACTTGGAGGAAAACCTGCCGCAACTGGCGCCTGAAAACCTGGAGTATTGACCTCTAGATCTCCAGCGGGGAGCGGGTTTGTAAGGCCGGTTTCACATTAGCGCATTTTCAGCGCGCGCACGGCCGGGGGTAGCTCCGCCCCCGAGCCGGCTCTCTGCCCGGCGTGCCCGCCCCTTCCTTGTAGCGCCGCCTCCTAGCGGACAGCGGCGCCTGCGATCGGCGCACCCTATCTTTAGCATAGGGTGCGCCGATCGTGCGCAGGCCGTGCGCTAGTTGCGCTTTGACCTGCGCTGCGCACTTTTGACGGTGCGCCGTGCGCGCCAAAATCCGAAAAGTTTGATTTTGGCGCGCACGGCGCACCGTCAAAAGTGCGCAGCGCAGGTCAAAGCGCAACTAGCGCACGGCCTGCGCACGATCGGCGCACCCTATGCTAAAGATAGGGTGCGCCGATCGCAGGCGCCGCTGTCCGCCAGGAGGCGGCGCTACAAGGAAGGGGCGGGCACGCCGGGCAGAGAGCCGGCTCGGGGGCGGAGCTACCCCCGGCCGTGCGCGCGCTGAAAATGCGCTAATGTGAAACCGGCCTAAGAAGGTTTTTTCTGCTCCCGCTCCCTAGTGGTGGAAGAGCGATTTTGCTGAGCAGATCTTTCCGTGGAAGAGAAGAGACGAAAAGACCTGAGAGGCCGAAAACCCTTTCTGTTAAAAAAGCGTTTTGGTCGAGACTGGGGGAGAGAAGTGCTTTTACCACCAGTGGCATCGGAGATTATCTGATCCAGCTTGGCTCCAAAGAGCCTAAATCCATGGAATGGCAGATTATTAAGCGACTTTTTTGAAGTAGTGTCCGCATTCCACGACTTTAGCCAAAGGACTCGGCGTATATCTACTACGTTGCTGTTAGCCCTAGCTACACACCCGGCCGCGTCCCAGGAGGCAGCCAAAAGGTATTTACCCACATGGTTAATCTGATCTGCCAGATCTGCTAACTCGTCTTGAGGAGCTGTCGCTAAGATGCCCCTGTGAAGAATTTTAGCCCAAGCGGAAATTACTTTGGCCACCCAGGCGGATGTGAAAATAGGACAGAGGGAGGCGCCGGATGCCTCAAAGATTGACTTAGCCAGAGATTCAGTCTGCCTGTCAGTAGGATCTTTAAGCAATGCCCCATCTGGAAGGGATAGAACCGTTTTTGAGGCTATCCGTGAAACTGGGGGATCCACCTCGAGAGCCTTGGACCACTTTGTGAGCAGGTCCGCATCAAAGGGATACAGCACGTCTAAATACCTGCGGCCTGAGTAACATTGCTCAGGGCGCTCCCAGTGTTTGGACAAGGTAGTCTCGAACTCTTTGTGATTGGGAAAGGTTCGAGATGGGGGCCTTGCTCGTTTAAAGAGCACAGAGCCTTCCTGAGGGGGAGCCTTATCTTGCTTAATTTTAAGGGTTTGGAAGATAGCCGAAATGAGACTATAGAACATGTCCCGTGTTTTAGATGCGTTGTCGGCATCTGAACTAGACCCCGATTGGGAGTCATCGCCTGACTTAAGGTCATCTTCTGAGGAGGGCGAAGGAACCCTAGGAGAGGCAGAGAGACCCTGCGAGCTGGAGGATGAAGTAGACAGAGCTCACTTCCTAGAACTCCTGCCCGGTCTGTCCCTCTGAAGGTCGCGGTCAGGTGCGGACGACTCACCTTGAGAGGCGGTCGGTGCGCAGGTGGCTGTAGCTAGCTGAGGCAATCGTTCTAAGACCTGGACCAGAGACTGAGAAACTTTAGTCAAGTCAGCGACCGACTGAGACATTACCACGGCCCACTCTGGGGGAGGTGGAGTATCCTCATCCCGGGACTCGGTGTGCTCCTGAGTGGCAGACATAATGGAAGGTCTGCAGGACAGACAGAAGGGGGACGACTGACCTGAAGCCCACTTCTTATTACAGCGCGCACAAGCGTAGTGGGTAGCGGTGGGCCTGAAGCTGAGATCCCTTGAAGGGTTGGGCATAAGTAACCTGCGCTGAATGGCCCACACGAGATAGGGAGAAAAACTGCGGAGAGGAGCTAATTTGAGCCTCGGAGCAGAGTCTACCGAGATTCAGGCGAGCAGAGAACACCGAAGTGTCCCCCACGCAACACAGGTAGAGAAAAGACGACCAGGAACTACTGTATAAAGGAAGCGGCGCGAGCGGAGCTTAGTAGCTGAGCCGCGATTGGATAAGAGCAGCGGGGAGGGCACGGGGAGAAGGGGGGCTGGAAAAGCAAAAGAGAAAGGAGCCCTGTGATAGGCTAGGAAAGGCGCGAAGGAAAGCGCGCTCAGAAGGAGGAGGGAGCGCGCTGAAAGCGGGCTGAAACGAAAGTGAAACTGACGTCGCCACATCCCGATGCCTGATAACTACTCCGGACAATAAAAAATGCCGATATTAAGGTACAATGCCCGCAGATTCCCTTGAAATCCCTGCCCAGGCTGCAAATTGTTCTGTGCCCCCCTGAATATAGAAAGGGAGGCGCGCGGCTGATGAGAGCGGTGCACAGCAGGCAGGGGAGAGAGGCGGGAGATTCAAACAGGGAAGCCTGTAGATGTTACTGCCGATGGGTTCTCTGGTAATACTGCGGGGCTGGAGGGATCGTACAGGCACTTACCTGACGTACCTGAAGAGGATGATCACCGGGGCCCACGAGCATAAGGCAAGCCGCTGGGAAATGTCCTCTGTACCCGCATCCTGCAGAAGACGGCGTTAACCTCTTGTTGGATGAGGAGGATGCACTACTTGCGATCGCCGTCTTCCTCTCAGCCCTGTCCCGAGAGAGGGGTGAGGAGGGGGATTTGGCAAGGACCAGCCACCTGTCCACAACCCATAGCACCAGAAGGTGATAGGGAAAAAGTCCTGCCAGCGGTACTGAGAGTTGCGATGTGGGGCACGCCACACTGCTTGCTCAGCCGCCTGATATGGGAAAGCAGGGTGAAACTTACACCCTGTTTCCCGACTTGAATCTGAAAAACAAAAGACAAAGAATTAAAACGTTCTACTAGAAAACCTAAGGGAAAAAAGTTAACTGCGGATCTGGGGAGATCCCGGTCCGCCTCCTACAGACACTAAGCACAAACTGAGGTGCTTGGTGCCTGTCGGTGGGTGTATACTGACTGGGGAGGAGCTAATTTTCTTGTTTTGCATAGTGTCAGCCTCCTAGCAGTAGCAGCATACACCCATGGTAATCTGTGTCCCCCAATAAGGCGATAAAGAAATATGAATTTGGGTCCGCCGTAACTGAACTAACCTGTACAACAAAGTTGTCAGGTCGTTTTTACCACAATTTAACATTGTCAAAACAAAATCCACTGTTTGTTTGTTTTTTTTTATCATTGAGGGGTGGGGAGAGTTTCTTTTTTGGGGGGATTTTTCACCACACTTGGATTTTTTTCCTGGTCTTCAGTACATTATCTTGTAAATGAAATGGTATCATTCAAAACAGATTCACCCACAATGTACAAGCTCTCATTGGACTATGTCAACAGACATAGTTATGGCTCTTGGAAGAACGGAAAGGGGGGGGCGATTAACCCCTTTACCCCCAAGGGTGGTTTGCACGTTCATGACCGGGCCAATTTTTACAATTCTGACCACTGTCCCTTTATGAGGTAATAACTCTGAAACGCTTCCATGGATCCCGGTGATTCTGACATTGTTTTCTCGTGACATATTGTACTTCATGATATTGGTAAAATTTCATTCAAATAACTTGCGTTTATTTGTGGAAAAAAACGGAAATTTGGCGAAAATTTTTAAAATTTCGCAATTTTCCAACTTTGAATTTTTATGCCCTTAAATCGCAGAGATACAGCACACAAAAAACTTAATAAGTAACATTTCCCACATGTTTACTTTACATCAGCACAATTTTGGAACCAAAATTTTGTTTTGTTAGGAAGTTATAAGGGTTAAAAGTTGACCAGCGATTTCTCATTTTTGCAACACCATTTTATTTTAACGGACCACATCACATTTGAAGCCACTTTGAGGGGTCTATATGATAGAAAATACCCAAAAGTGACACCATTCTAAAAACTGCACCCCTCAAGGTGCTTAAAACCACATTCAAGAAGTTTATTAACCCTTCAGGTGCTTCACAGGAATTTTTTGAATATTTAAAAAAAAAATGAACATTAAACTTTTTTTCACAAAAAAAAACTTCAGGTTCATTTTTTTTTTATTTTACCAAGGGTAACAGGAGAAATTGGACTGCAAAAGTTATTGTGCAGTTTGTCCTGAGTACGCTGATACCTGATATGTGGGGGGGGAACCACTGTTTCGGCGCATGGCAGAGCTCAGAAGGGAAGGAGCGCCGTTTGACTTTTTCAATGCAAAATTGGCTGGAATTCTGATCGGACGCCATGTCACGTTTGGCGAGCCCCTGATGTACCTAAACAGTGGAAACCCCCCACAAGTGACCCCATTTTGGAAACTAGACCCCCCAAGGAACTTATCTAGATATGTGGTGAGAACTTTGAACCCACAAGGGCTTCACAGAAGTTTATAACGTACAGCGGTACAATTAAAAAATCATATTCTTTCCACAAACGTGATCTTTTAGTCCCCAATTTTTTTTATTTTCCCAAGGGTACCAGGAGAAATTGGACCCCAAAAGTTGTTGTCCAATTTGTCCTGAGTACGCTGATACCCCATATGTGGGAGAAAACTACTGTATGGGCACACGTCGGGGCTCGGAAGGGAAGTAGTGACGTTTTGGAATGCAGACTTTGATGGAATTGGTCTGCGGGTGTCATGTGCGTTTGGAGAGCCCCTGATGTACCTAAACTATTGAAACTCCCCACAAATGACCCCATTTTGGAAACTAGACCCACCCAAGGAACTTATCTAGATGTGTGGTGAGCACTTTGAACCCCCAAGTGCTTCGCAGAAGTTTATAACGCCCGGGCGTCAAAATAAAAAAATCATTTTTTTCCACAAAAATGATATTTTTGTCCCCAATTTTTTATTTTCCTAAGGGTAACAGGAGAAATTGGACCCCAAAAGTTGTTTTGCAATTTGTTCTGAGTAGGCTGATACCCCATATGTGGGGGTAAAACACTGTTTGGGCGCATGGCAGAGCTTGGAAGGGAAGGAGCACCATTTGACTTTTTCAACGCAGAATTGGCTGGAATTGAGATCAGACGCCATGTTGCATTTGGAGAGCACCTGATGTGCCCAAACAGTGGAAACCCCCCCAATTATAAGGCTGTGTGCACACGCTGCGGATTCCGCTGCGTTTCCGCAGCGGTTTTGGCCGCTGCGGAAACGCAGCAGTTTTAGCTGCGGTGTACAGTACCATTCATTTGAATGGAAAAACAAAAAACGCTGTGCCGACGCTGCGGAAAAAAACGCGCGGATTTGCTGCGGTTTTGAATCCGCAGAAAGAATTGCATGTCAATTCTTTCTGCGGAAACCGCTGCGGGTTCCTATCTCCACCATTGTGGAGATAGTGAATCCGCAGGACCAAACCGCAGGCAAAACCGCAGATAATCCGCAGGTCTTTGGACCTGCGGATTATCTGCGGTTTTTGCAAAATCCGTGCGGATTAATCCGCAGCGGAATCCGCAGCGTGTGCACACAGCCTTACTCCAACCCTAACCCCAACACACCCCTAACCCTAATCTCAGCCCTAGCCCTAATGGGAAAATGGAAATAAATACATTTTGTTTTCATTTTATTATTTTTTCCTAACTAAGGGGGTGCTAATGGGGGGTTTGATTTACTGTTTATAGCAGGTTTTTATTTTTGGCAGCTGTCACACGCTAAAAGACGCTTTTTATTGTAAAAATAGTTTTTGCATCACCACATATTGAGAGCTATAATTTTTCCATATTTTGACCCACCGAGGCATGTGAGGTCTTATTTTTTGCGGGACAAGTTGACGTTTTTATTGGTATCATTTTTGGGTACGTGACATCTTTTGATCGCGTTTTATTCCGATTTTTGGGACGCAAAATGAAAAAAAACCAGCGTTTCATGAATTTCTTTTGGGGGGTGCGCTTACACCGTTCCGCCTGCGGTAAAATTGATAAAGCTCTTTTATTCTTTGGGTCAGTACGGTTACAGCGATACCTCATTTAGGTCTTTTTTTATGTTTTGGCGCTTTTATGCAATGAAAACAATTTTATATAAAAAAATAATTATTTTTGCATCGCTTTATTCTGCGAGCTATAACTTTTTTATTTTTTTGCTGATGATGCTGTATGGTGGCTCGTTTTTTGCGGGACAAGATGACGTTTTCAGCGTTACCATGGATATTTATATGTGTCTTTTTGATCGTGCGTTATTGCACTTTTTGTTTGGCAGTATGATAATTTATTGTTTTTTGCTTATTTTTTTATTTTTTAAGGGGTTCGCTAAAGGGGTTAACTAGTGGGACAGTTTCATAGGGCGGGTCGTTACGGACGCGGCGATACCAAATGTGTACTTTTATTGTTTTCTATTTTATTTCCAAAAAATGAATTTATTAGGGAATATTTTTTTTTTTTAATTTACAGTATTTAGCGATTTTTACACTTTTTTTTTTTACTTTATTACATTGTCCCAGGGGGGACATACCTGTCATGTGACAGATCGCTGATCTGTCACATCACAGATCACTGTGACAGATCAGTGATCTGTCACAGGCACTGCACAGGCTTTCCTCATGCCTGTGCTTTGCAGGCACTGAGGAAACCAGCTCCCTGCAGGCCCCTGAAGGTCCCCGTCGCCATCTTAGATTCGGGGACCTGCAGGGATGGAGCCCCCCGCAGCAGCGCTGCACATTGCGCTGCTGTGGTGGGCTCAGGGAAGCACGGAAGGAGCCCCCTCCCTGCCGATGCTTCCCTTTAACCCCCGGTACTCCGCGATCATGTTTGATCGCGGTGTGCAAGGGGTTAACGTGTCGGGGGCGGTCCGTGACCGCCCCTGACACATTGTGCCGGGTGTCAGCTGTGATAATCAGCTGACACCCGGCCGCGATCAGCAGTGCTCACCACGTGGGCGCCGCTGATCGCTGTGGCGTACTATCCCGTCCCTGGGAATTAAGTCCCAGGGCACATGGACGGGATAGTACGTCACATGACAGAAAGGGGTTAACATGTCAGTGCTGTATTTTGCATGGTAGATGACTGTAAAAACAAAAAAAAGTATATAAACAAAATATATATATATTTCTATGTCTTCTAATAGCTCTTCAGCTGTAACTGGAGGGATTAACCTCTTAACGACGGCCGATATACTTTTAACGGCGGTGGTGAAGGGTACTTATTCCTCAGTGCCGCTTTTTAGCGGCGCTGAGAAATAAGATTATAGCGCCCCCCAGCGTCGGAAAATCTCTGGGGTCTCGGCTACCGGGGGTAGCTGAAACCCTGAAGAACACGATTCGAGTAGTTTTTTACCCTCCCCAGTGTTGCGATCGCCGTTATGCACGGAATAACAGCAACTGCAAAAAAAAGTCAGATTTCCCATTTATTTCTCTCTCCTCTGATATGATCTCACACATCAGAGGAGAGAGAAATTGGGTCCTGTGAGCCCCCCGGTACCTCCTGTATCCATTCCCCGGTCCTGTCCCCTGGTGTCTTCCAGGAAGAACATGGCAGGAGCATGTGTAGTGCGCCCGCTGAGATCTGCCTGCCGGCAACAATATGAGATTTTTCCTATTGGTTTATTTTGATTACTGGGATAGACCCTATTAAAAAAAAATTGTAAATCAAAACCCCTTTATCACTCCCTTAGTTAAGGACAAAATATAAAATAAAAATTGTTTTTTCCCATTAGGGTTAAAGTTAGGGTTGGGGCAAGAGCTAGGGATAAGGTTGGGGCTAGGGTTAGAGCTAGGGTTAAGGTTGTGGTGTTGGGGTTAGTGCTGTGTTAGGGTTGGAGTTAGAATTGGGGGGTATCCACTGTTTAGGTACAGTGGGGCAAAAAAGTATTTAGTCAGTCAGCAATAGTGCAAGTTCCACCACTTAAAAAGATGAGAGGTGTCTGTAATTTACATCATAGGTAGACCTCAACTATGGGAGACAAACTGAGGAAAAAAAAATCCAGAAAATCACATTGTCGGTTTTTTTTTCATTTTATTTGCATATTATGGTGGAAAATAAGTATTTGGTCAGAAACAAAATTTCATCTCAATACTTTGTGATATATCCTTTGTTGGCAATGACAGAGGTCAAACGTTTTCTGTAAGTCTTCACAAGGTTGCCACACACTGTTGTTGGTATGTTGGCCCATTCCTCCATGCAGATCTCCTCTAGAGCAGTGATGTTTTTGGCTTTTCGCTTGGCAACACGGACTTTCAACTCCCTCCAAAGGTTTTCTATAGGGTTGAGATCTGGAGACTGGCTAGGCCACTCCAGGACCTTGAAGTGCTTTGGATCATTGTCATGTTGAAAGACCCAGCCACGTTTCATCTTCAATGCCCTTGCTGATGGAAGGAGGTTTGCACTCAAAATCTCACGATACATGGCCCCATTCATTCTTTCATGTACCCGGATCAGTCGTCCTGGCCCCTTTGCAGAAAAACAGCCCCAAAGCATGATGTTTCCACCACCATGCTTTACAGTAGGTATGGTGTTTGATGGATGCAACTCAGTATTCTTTTTCCTCCAAACACGACAAGTTGTGTTTCTACCAAACAGTTCCAGTTTGGTTTCATTAGACCATAGGACATTCTCCCAAAACTCCTCTGGATCATCCAAATGCTCTCTAGCAAACTTCAGACGGGCCCGGACATGTACAGGCTTAAGCAGTGGGACACGTCTGGCACTGCAGGATCTGAGTCCATGGTGGCGTAGTGTGTTACTTATGGTAGGCCTTGTTACATTGGTCCCAGCTCTCTGCAGTTCATTCACTAGGTCCCCCCGCGTGGTTCTGGGATTTTTGCTCACCGTTCTTGTGATCATTCTGACCCCACGGGGTGGGATTTTGCGTGGAGCACCAGATCGAGGGAGATTATCAGTGGTCTTGTATGTCTTCCATTTTCTAATTATTGCTCCCACAGTTGATTTCTTCACTCCAAGCTGGTTGGCTATTGCAGATTCAGTCTTCCCAGCCTGGTGCAGGGCTACAATTTTGTTTCTGGTGTCCTTTGACAGCTCTTTGGTCTTCACCATAGTGGAGTTTGGAGTCAGACTGTTTGAGGGTGTGCACAGGTGTCTTTTTATACGGATAACAAGTTTAAACAGGTGCCATTACTACAGGTAATGAGTGGAGGAAAGAGGAGACTCTTAAAGAAGTTACAGGTCTGTGAGAGCCAGAAATCTTGATTGCTTGTTTCTGACCAAATACTTATTTTCCACCATAATATGCAAATAAAATGAAAAAAAAACAGACAATGTGATTTTTCTGGATTTTTTTTTTCTCAGTTTGTCTCCCATAGTTGAGGTCTACCTATGATGTAAATTACAGACGCCTCTCATCTTTTTAAGTGGTGGAACTTGCACTATTGCTGACTGACTAAATACTTTTTTGCCCCACTGTATATCATGGTTCCAGCTAATTTTGCGTTCAAAGAGTCAAACTGTGCTCCCTCCCTCCTGAGCCTTGCCATGCGCCCAAACAGTGGCTTTCCCCCACATGTGAAGTATCTGCGTACTCGGGAGAAATTGCACAACAAATTTTGTGGTCCATTTTCTCCTGATACCCTTGTGAAAATAAAAAAGTTGCAAAGTAAAATGTTCATTTTTTCCTTCCACATTGTTTTAGTTCTCGTGATGGGTTACTAAACTTCTTGAATGTGGTTTTGAACAGCTAGAGGGGTGCATTTCTTAGAATGGTGTCACAGAATCAGTTGGACCCGTTGAAGGGTTATAACCTCATAAAGTGACAGTGGTCAAAATTGTAAAAATTGGCCTGGTCATTAAGTACCATATTGGCTCTGCCAGTAAGGGGTTAAGGCTTTCTTTATGTGAAAAGTCAAGTAAGAATATGACTTCAGTAATGTTTTTTTGTGATGATACACCCTCCAGCCAGAAGATCTGCTTATTACAGGGAGCCTCTTCCCACCAGGCTCCTTTTTTCCCCCTTTCATCTTACAGAAATAAAATAAATGATGAAAGGAGATGATCCTACACGAACGAACAGTGAAAGTGGGGATATAATTTCCTGTGTGTCTGTACTTTAGTATAGGGAGAGAAGGTGTAGTGCATGGTTATACTTACCGTATCTACGGGGCTAACTCAACTGAGCCACCTTGAGAAAAACATCCCTGGTTGTTGTACTATGCAAACAGGGCCACTTTTGACCATGGGTTGTGCCTGGTGTTACAGCTAAGCTCCATTCACTTTTAATAGGGAAACTGCAATACTATACACAGCCCGTGGTCAAGATGCTATTTTACAGTGTATTCTGCTAATATTTATTCTTCAATAAATTAGTTCTTACTAAATCACATGCACAATGCAAACTGGTCAAAAAAAGAAGAAAAACAAATGCACCAATAGTGATCAGGGGGCTAGCATAACTTTTATAAGGACAGATGAGAATTAAGAGGTGGAAATACAGGATGTTTAAACCACTTTAAAATTGGTTTCTTAAGTTGAATCTTCAGGAGCACGCCACTCCCCTGCCTTGTCGACAGGCAGTGTGCCCCTGAAGACTGACAGGTCGGACCAGGTTACTCCACTGGTCCAAACTGAGCACTCCCCAAAGCTGCCAGCAGAGGTGGTTTTGAGTACAGCATCAGAGGAAGCTTTGACGCTGGGTGGGCCTCAGAGCGGAGCTAGCCACCTGGAAAGCATAGAGCTGCTTGCTCCTTTCCTAGGTCACCGGCCGCTAAGACCACAAAGTGGTGGTAACAAGCTGTAGCAATAAAAGTTTAAAATTCCTGTGTTCTTGACACCGAAGAGGAATTTTAATAAAGAGGTAAATTGCAAAGTTACTTGTTTTTACTAGAACTTTGTAATTTTACCCATTTTTGAATTTTGAGACAGCACATTATCATATTTGCAGTCCATGTTGCCTTTTCTTGCTTTTTGGCAAGATGAGAATTAACCCGAAGCCTGTTTTCACCTTCCTAACCAGTATCAATTTATTAGGTAATAATTGGATCGGTTCAATGGATCCTAGTGATTTTGAGACTGTTTCCTCGTGACATACAGTTAGGTCCATATATATTTGGACAGAGACAACATTTTTCTAATTTTGGTTCTAGACATTACCACAATGAATTTTAAACAAAACAATTCAGATGCAGTTGAAGTTCAGACTTTCAGCTTTCATTTGAGGGTATCCACATTAAAATTGGATGAAGGGTTTAGGAGTTTCAGCTCCTTTTCATATGCCACCCTGTTTTTAAAGGGACCAAAAGTAATTGGACAATTGACTGCAAGGCTATTTCATGGACAGGTGTGGGCAATCCCTTCGTTATGTCATTCTCAATTAAGCAGATAAAAGGCCCGGAGTTGATTTGAGGTGTGGTGCTTGCAATTGGAAGGTTTTGCTGTGACGGAAACATGCGGTCAAAGGAGCTCTCCATGCAGGTGAAACAAGCCATCCTTAAGCTGCAAAAACAGAAAAAGCCCATCTGAGAAATTGCTACAGCATTAGGAGTGGCAAAATGTACAGTTTGGTACATCCTGAGAAAGAAAGAAAGCACTGGTGAACTCATCAATGCAAAAAGACCTGGGCGCCCACGGAAGACAACAGTGGTGGATGATCGCAGAATAATCTCCATGGTGAAGAGAAACCCCTTCACAACAGCCAACCAAGTGAACAACACTCTCCAGGAGGTAGGCGTATCAATATCCAAATCTACCATAAAGAGAAGACTGCATGAAAGTAAATAAAGAGGGTTCACTGCACGGTGCAAGCCACTCATAAGCATCAAGAATCAAAAGGCTAGACTGGACTTTGCTAAAAAAAATCTAAAAAATCCAGCACAGTTCTGGAAGAACATTCTTTGGACAGATGAAACCAAAATCAACCTCTACCAGAATGATGGAAAGAGAAAATTATGGCGAAGGCGTGGTACAGCTCATGATCCAAAAGCATACCACATCATCTGTAAAACACGGCGGAGGCAGTGTGATGGCTTGGGCATGCATGACTGCCAGTGGCACTGGGTCACTAGTGTTTATTGATGATGTGACACAGGACAGAAGCAGCCGAATGAATTCTGAGGTATTCAGAGCCATACTGTGTGCTCAGATCCAGCCAAATGCAGCCAAACTGATCGTCGTTTCATACTACAGATGGACAATGACCCAAAACATAAAGCCAAAGCAACCCAGGAGTTTATTAAAGCAAAGAAGTGGAATATTCTTGAATGGCCAAGTCAGTCACTTGATCTCAACCCAATTGAGCATGAATTTCACTTGTTAAAGACTAAACTTCAGACAGAAAGGTCCACAAACAAACAGCAACTGAAAACCACCGCAGTGAAGGCCTGGCAGAGCATCAAAAAGGAGGGAACACAGCGTCTGGTGATGTCCATGAGTTCAAGACTTCAGGCAGTCATTGCCAATAAAGGGTTTTCAAGTACTAGAAATGAACATTTTATTTACAATTATTTACTCTGTCCAATTACTTTTGGTCCCTTTAAAAACAGGGTGGCACATGTTAAGGAGCTGAAACTCCTAAACCCTTCATCCAATTTTAATGTGGATACCCTCAAATGAAAGCTGAAAGTCTGAACTTCAACTAAATCTGAATTCTTTTGTTTAAAATTCATTGTGGTAATGTCTAGAACCAAAATTAGAAAAAATGTTGTCCCTGTCCAAATATATACGGACCTAACTGTATTATACTTCATGTTAGTGGTCAAATTTGTTCGATACAACTTGCATTTCTGAACATATCGAAAATTTAGCAATTTTCAAACTTTAAATTTTTATGCCCTTAAACAAGATAGTTATATCACACAAATAACGTTTCCCTCATGTCTGCTTTACATCAGCACAATTTTTAAACAATTTTTTTTTTGTTAGGAAGTTAGAAGAGTTAAAAGTTGATCATCAATTTCTAATTTTTCCTACAAAGTTTTTTTTCACCACATCACAATTGAAGTGACTTTGAGGAGCCTATATGACAGAAAATACCCAAAAGTGACACCTTTCAAAAAAATGCACCCCTCAAAGTCCTTAAAACCATATTCAAGAAGTTTATTAACCCTTCAGGTGCTTCACAGAAATTAATACAATGTGAAAGGAAAAAAATTAACATTTTACTTTTTTCACAAAAATTGTAATTTAGACCCCATTTTTTTTTTTTTTTTTTTTTTACAAGGGCAACAAGAGAAAATGGATCCCAAAATTTCTCCTGAGTACGCCAATACCTCATGTTGCAAATCTGTTTGGGCACATGGCTGAGCTCGGAAAGGAAGGCGCATCGTTTGACTTTTTGAATGCAAAATTGGCTGTAATCGAGAGCAGACGCCATGTCGCATTTGGAGAGCCCCTGGTGTGCCTAAACAGTGGAAAGCCCCCCACAAGTGACCCCATTTTGGAAACTCGTCCTCCCCCAAGGAATTTATCTATCTAGAGCAGGGGGGTGGGCAATTAATTTTTCAAAGGGGCCACATAAGAAACTGGGACTGTTTGTGGAGGGCCAAACCAATTGGCTGATCATAATCTTCCTTCAGGCCATGTTCACACGCAGCGTTTTTGCTGCATTTTGTTTCTGAAGCCACAATCTGCTCTTTTGGCAGTAAAACGACTGTGTTCAAAATGCCAGTTTTGCTGCGTTCGTTTGCTGCGTTTTATTGGGTGTGGATTACACATGTGCTTTGTCTTCTTAACTTGTTTAATAAAGTTGGTTTTATTTCCCAAAAATGCTTAAAAAATGCTGCAAAAATGGTTATTGTGTATTTTGCAGCATTTTTGCACTTTCTCATAACTTTCTATGGGTAAAAAACACTGAAAGAACTGACAAGCTGCAGACTAAAAAAAAACACTGCCATTCTCAAATTCAGTCTTGGAAAAAAAACAAGCGTGTACATGAGACTTCTGAAACCTTGTAGCCTTGGCTCTTACTGTAAAAAGCAGCTTTTAATTTGCATTAAAAATACCTCTGCATATGAACACAGCACAACACTGATTATCAGTTTATAAAAAGCAGTAAGTTATATGTTTTTAATTTGCTGCTAAGACACATATCTAGCATCCGATGACATCAGTGCTGTGATTTTTTTTTTCCACAGACTCGTATTGTCGAGTTTGATAAGATACTCGGAAAATACCAGACACGTGTCTGTGATTTTGCAAAGAGCACTGGGTCTGCAAAAATAAAAATTGGACATGTGAACAGCACCCCCCCCCCAGAAGATACTAGGTATGAGAGCTGTCTGTGATAAACAAGGATAGAACTCATACGTGAAAAACTGATCTATGATTAAGCCCTAAAGCACAAGTTTTTTTTTAAATTACATTTGGGGAACAGTGGGTTTTCTGAATCTGGAAAACCCCGTTAAGAAAAATAAAAATTGAGGGCATCAGAAAAATTAATTGCTCACCACTGTTCCATATGTGGGGAGGATATCAAAGACAAGCGGTAGGAAGTCTTCCTTTCAGTCCATGGAGTGGAGAAGAGACAGACACGCACACAGACCAGCCACCAGAGTACATGGGTCACACACACACACACACACACACACACACAGACCAGCCACCAGAATACATGGGTCACACACACACACACACACACCAGCCACCAGAGTACATGGGTCACACACACACAGACCAGCCACCAGAGTACATGGGTCACACACAGACTAGCCACCAGAGTACATGGGTCACACACACAACCATGCATGCTCACGCACAGACAAGCACACAGACCAGCCACTAGAGTACATGGGTTGCTCACACACAGACATACACAAACCAGCCACCAGAATACATGAGTCACACAGAGTAGAAGAGAAGTTTGGGAAGCAAATTTCACTAGTGGAGGGGGTGCACACAGAATGTGAGGCTGAGGGTGAACTTCACTATTGGACACTGTAAACTTGGTCCAAATGTTTATCGCCCATCACCCTGATCTGCCAGAAGTTGCCGGTGAGGGAGGGGAGCAGCAGCTAATAGCTGCTCTCCCACCAAATAGTTTGATTTGAGTCTGGAGATCAGAGGAAGAGGGGGAAAAGCTAAGAGAAGTTGAACTGAGCCCAGGGTATCATCAGAGCATTCTAAGTCAATCGCTAGGGAATTGCCAGATCTGGACACAAACTGTGGAACCTTGTTGTTCATTCTGAACGCCATCAGGTCGACGTAAGAGATGCCCCACCAGTGACAAATCTTGGAAAAGACCATCGGATTAAAAGATCACTCATCTGGAAAGACTCTCACAACTGAGAAAGTCATTGTCCACCCCGGAGATGTGCACTGTATAGAGCAGGGGTCCCCAACCTGTAGCGCAGGAGCCACATGTGGCTGGCGGTCCTATGAATTGTGGCTCGCAGCTGGCAGCCAAGTTGGTGCTTAAGCTCCAGGTCTAACCAACAGGTATGAAGAACAAATCTCGAAATGGTGAATTTTGTGGGTAGCCCTGCACAGAAGAGCAGATCTGGATGCACATATACTGGTCTTGGGGGTTTAGCGATAATTTAAGTATGGTACGCTAGAGACAGGATGATACTACCTGTTAGAGGAGGTGCCTGAAGCTGGATGTGACAGTGCATTGGGAGTGCTGAATGGGGGTATTGTGAGGACCTCTGGATCTAGGTATACTGCTTCAGGGTGAATTGTGTGGAAAAGCTTTGGTTATCATTATACCTGTAATGGGGGCTCTAGTTGCCACTACTGTGAGGGGGGAGGGACCTGGATGTGGCTCGTGACCTTCTCTGTGCTGAATGTGGCTCTCTAGATCAGATAGGTTGGGGACCACTGGTATAGAGAACCAGAACGTTCTGTTCGGTCCAAACCAGGATGATCAATACATCTGACGTGACCGATCTTCTCCATGTTCCACCCTGGTGATTTGCTGTGGTGTTGCGCTGGAATAGACAGCCTGTCAAGAGATCCTGTCAATGAAGGAGAGCCAAGTAAATGGCTCGGATCTCCAGAAGATTGACGGGAAGAGAGGAATCTTGGTCCTTCCAGCAGTCCTGGGCCGTGAGCTTCTGGAACACAGCTCTTCAACCCAGGAGACTGGAGTCTACCATCACAACCTTCCACTGAATCGGCAGAAAGGATCTCCTGCAACAGATGAAGGGACATGAGCTCCAACAAGTCAGATAGTTTTACCCAAGTGGGGGGTGTCCGAGGATGTGAATGTCCTGTCCCACAGAAAAAGCAGAGCCAGCTGAAGAGGCTGAGTATGCAACCTTTGGAAGAAAAACTATTGCATGAACAGTGTTGAATTTCATACCTAGGAATACTAGACGCTGGGCCAGGATCAGAAACCACTTCAATCTGATAATCCAGCAGCGACGGTAAAAAGTATCGAGAGTAAGCTGTAGCCTCTTGCAGCAAGCCTGATAAAAGGGGAACTTGAGAATGTCATCCAAATAAGTGTTAGGAAGAATCCCTTTCGAGTGGAATGGACTATAGCCATGAGCTTCGTGAAGACCCTGGGAGCGGTGGCTAGACCGAAAGGAAGGGCCGTGAACTGATAATGGGAGTCCGGAACAGCGAACCAGAGGAATCCGTGGTGACCTGGAAAGTGAAGGTAGGTGTCCTTGATGTCTACAAAGCAGACTAAGGCTACTTTCACATTAGCGTTTTTTAGTGCTGCGCTTTGTGCGCAATAGAAACGCATGCAAAAAACGCATCATGCGTTTTGCATGCGTTTGCGTTTTTTAGGCGCATGCGTTTTAACCAGTTTCTAGCCATGTTAACTCTTAAAACTCCTGCGATTTTAAACGCAGGCGTACGCATGGTCTAGCGTTTGCTCACGCACATATGCGTTTTCGTGCGCATGCGGTTTTTTGTAGTGTGCGCCTAGGCACGCCCGACAACCTGCATTTTTGGGTCCGTCCAACGCCGTAAAAAAAACGCTAGTGCACGCTAGCGCACGGAATGCGCCAAAAAAGCCACATTGCAGTCTGGGAACTCTGGATAATGTGAAAGTAGCCTTTGATCGGACCCAAAAATGCAACAGGTTCTGTCGGGCACGCCTAGGTGCACACTACAAAAAAAACGCATGCGTCTCTTTCTCTTAGCCTTTAATTGGGGGACACAGAACCGTGGGTGTATGCTGCTGTCCACTAGGAGGCAACACTATGCATAATCTGAAAAAGATTAACTTTGGCTCCTCCTTCTGCAGTATACACCCCTGGACGGCGTCAGCCTTCTCCAGTTTTGTGCAAAAGCATTAGGAGGAATGTAACACAAATAACATAACCATGCCTGTAATAAGGCCATTATGTACGAGCTCAAAGAACAGTATGAGAACTCAACTAACAACGGCCCGTAAGGGCAACAGGGTGGAAGCTGTGTC
Organism: Dendrobates tinctorius; assembly: GCF_039654945.1. NCBI lineage: Eukaryota > Metazoa > Chordata > Amphibia > Anura > Dendrobatidae > Dendrobates > Dendrobates tinctorius. The sequence continues at coordinate 4,038,524 of NW_027361677.1, forward strand.
CCCCAATTAGAGGCTAAGAGAAAGAGATTTTACGGTGAGTACACAAAAATCTCCTTTACTCTGTCGCCTCATTGGGGGACACAGAACCGTGGGACGTCCCAAAGCAGTCCCTTGGTGGGAAGCAATGGACGAATATTGTGCTCACAGGCCCCTATACTTGGGGTATTGCCGCCTGCAGAACCTGTCTACCCAGGCCCGCATCCGCTGAGGACTGGGTATGCACTCTGTAGTGTTTTGTAAACTTGTGCAGGCTAGTCCAAGTGGCCGCCCTACACACTTGTTGAGCCGAGGCTTGGTGCCAAAGGCCCAGGAGGCTCCTACCGCCCGCGTAGAGTGTGCCGTGATACCGGCCGGAAGAGGAGAATTGTTAAGGCGGTAAGCCTCTTGTATGGTGGACTTAATCCACCTGGCAAGGGTGGCTTTGGAAGCCGGTAGACCTTTGTGCATGCCTTCCGGAAGAAGGAAGAGTGAATCAGACTTCCGGAAGGGAGCATGTTGTGAGTTCATTTTCCCCTTCGTCACTGGGGTCTGGTGAACTCCCTATTCTGGTAAAGGAAGGTAATGAGTCTGATTATCAGGCACCTGAGTCTAATGAGGATGACTGGCTGAGTGGAGTCACGGACTGGATATAAGGCTGCCGACGCCCTTCTGCCCTGCGGGTGATTTCTCTGTGGACTTCTAGGACACCAGTCTGATTCCTGCTCCTCTCAAGCTAAGTTTTCTGTTTTGCCTGTTAGCTTTTGGTTTTGTTTTTTGTTTTCCTTGCTTTTCAGTATTCTGCCATTTCCTGCTGGGGTGAGCTGAATCTCCTTTTGCCTGTAGCTCTGTCTTCAGTATATTCCTGAGTACTGACATAGCTTTTTTGAAGCCTAGCATCTTCAGGGCCTTTTTCACTGTCAGTCTGTTGGCTCTTATTTTCATAGGGTTTTTCACGGATTGCAGACAGCAGCCTTCCTGTCCTTTTCTATCTAGTTAGCTTGGGCCCCTCTTTGCTCTGTCTATCTTTCTGTCTGTGTTAGTATTTTCATCTTGCTTCACCGTCATTATATGTTGGGGGCTGCCTATTACTTTGGGGTCTGCTCTGGGGAAGTTTAGATTTCCCCTTTCTTTAGGCCTATTTAATTCTCCGGCTGTGATCGAGGGGTCTAGGGCATCGTAGGAATCCCCCACGGCTACTGTTAGTTGTTGTGATAGGATCAGGGGTCTGCAATCCGATAGCTGCCAACTGCTCTGGTTTTCTGGACTTAGCTAGCATTTCTGTTTTTGCCTCCTACGGTGACTCATTCATAACAGTTGAGATCCTCCTCCGTTGAGGTCCATCCAGGGTGCCCTGCTGCTCTAGAGTGTGTGTTGGGTGCAGGTGTTAGTCCTGTTAGGTGTCTCCATCTTACCTGGGAAGTGAGATACCACACCTCTGGGTGAGGTGCAGTACCTCTGTGGCGACTGAACCCTCAGTGGCGCCACATTATGAAACGCCGCAGCCATCTTAGTTGTGATCGTGGAGTGATTGGCTGGCCGAACAGCATCATCAGGGGTATAAGAGACCGGACGCCGCCCTGCTCGACACATTCAGCTCTGTTGTGAGAGAGTGTAGGTAGAGCGGCTGCCATACATCAAGAGGGTCCATTCCCTTCCTGTGTTCTGGTGCTGCTGCTGCTGCTGCTACCTGTGGGATATATTAGCCGTATATAGCTAGCTCCAAGTGTAATTGGAATACAGGCCACACATTTTTTGGTGTGGTATCTCCGTGCCAGCTCATATCTGTAAAAACAATATCTGGATCAGAGATCAAAGATATATATATATATATATATATATATATATATATATATATATATATGTGTGTATGTATTTACATACAGGGTAATAATCAATATTTCAATTGATTATTGTTACAGTGGTAGAATACACATAAAAATTCATACACATAATTAAAAAATAATACCAAGACACTGCTACCTAGAGGTGTCAGCACAACTATCATATATTGTTTATATATATAAAAAATGATATTTCATGCAGAAATGGCTCTAAAAAATCCTTTATCAGTAGTCAGGAAAAACCTGAACAATATAAATCCATAAGTCATTAATTAAATCTCAAAAACATAAGGATCAGGGACAATAAAAGAGTAAAAGTGCTAAAAAATATTAAAAAATATATTATTTGTGCAAAAAATGAATTATATATATATATATATATATATATATATATAGTGATGCAGTGACAGCTAGAGGGCGCTGTATGGGCTGCCCGGGACATGCATGCAGGTATTCCCTTTGTTGTGATGGGAAAATGGTGAGCGGCAGGATTATAAATGGTCGATATGTATCACAGGGGTGGGTGCCTGTGATGGAAGTTGAAATATGTATTAATCAGCAGAGATAATACTGCTGAGGGTTTGTTGCTGTGTATTGGGAAAGCTTCTAGGTGACTTGGTGAGATGGGTGGCACCAGTCACCTACAAGCCCACCAAGGGGCATGTGTCTGAATGCCCAATGTAAAGCCTGTATGTGTGTGGCTGTGTGTGGAATAGGACCTGTAGTGAGGTCATGACCATGTGATCCATACCTCACCTGTGGGTGTGGTTATGTACCATATAATATGCCAGGGGTCTAGTCACATGGGGAGAGAGTTAATTTTTAGTGTTCAGGTTGAACATTCTATTGACTTTGAAATCTTTTCCTCCATTGATTTACAAGTGAACACTAAACTCAGTAAGTAAATATCACTCTATGTAAATGTTTTTAGTCTAAATTAATCTTTTTGATATATACTATTTATATACAGTGGGGAAAATAAATATTTGATACACTACCGATTTTGCAAGTTTTCCCACCTACACTTCACCTGTGAGAGACAGAATCTAAAAATACAATCCAGAAAATCACATTGTATGATTTTTACATAATTAATTTGCATTTTCAAAAAAGTATTTCATCACCTACTAACAAGCAAGAGTTCTGGTTCTCACAGACCTGTTAGTTTTTCTTTAGGAAGCCTCCTACTCTGCACTCATTACTTGTATTACGGTAATTGCACCTGTTTGTACTCGTTACATGTACAAAAGACACCTGTCCACACACTCAATCACACTCCAACCACTCCACCATGGCCAAGACCAAAGAGCTGTCTCAGGACACCAGGGACAAAATTGTAGACCTGCACAAGGCTGTTATGGACTACAAGACAATAGGCAAGCGGCTTGGTGGAGAAGGCAACAACTGTTGGAGCAATTATTAGAAAATGGAAGAAACACAAGATCACTGTCAATCTTCCTCAGTCTGGGGCTCCATTCAAGATCTCACAACGTGGGAATAAGGATGATTCTGAGAAAGGAAAGGAATCAGTTCAGAACCACACGGGAGGACCTGACCAATGACCTGAAGAGAGCTGAGTCTACAGTTTCAAACATTACCATTAGTAACACACTACGCCGTCATGGATTAAAATCCTGCAGGACACTCAAAGTCCACCTGCTCACTCAGCACATGTCCAGGCCCATTTGAAGTTCGACAGCGATCATCTGTATGCAGTGTCGGACTGGGGTGCCAAGGGCCCACCAGTAAAACTTACTTTGGGGGCCCCATTGTTACCTGCACACAAATATTACACTACCCTTGCTCACAAATTTACCTAGAGCAGTATATAATAATAAACTGGCTAGTTTGGTTAATGAATGATGAGATGCTGCTTTTTTCTGTATAGAGTGAATTATGCCAAGTTCTGCCCACACAATGGGATTGGGGGCCCAGATCTGCACAGGGGCCCACCGGGCAATTCCCCTGTTACCCTATGGGCCAGTCCGAGCCTGGCGCCGGAGATCGTGGTACGCGTAGACACTGAATGCATACCACGATCTCCGGTGCCATACTTACCTGACCGGGAGGAGTGATGCCGTGGTGCTACTCTTCTCGCTGGAGACCGGGCAGGAGTTCGGCGTCGCAATATGTGTGAAGTGTGTCTTCAGCAATATGGTGCCGGACAGCGCGGTATGGGCATGCGTGTACTCCAGCGCTGCACTCCTCCCCCGGCCTGTGCCAGAACAGGACAGTTCTGGAGCACAGGGAAGAAAGGTGAGTATAAATATTTTTTTTGTATGTGTGCAGTTTAATAGGGGTGATGGGGACCTTACATATCAGGATAAGGGGGTGAGAGATAGCATGCATACCAGGATAAGGGGTGAGGGACCATGCATGCCAGAATTGGGGGGTGAGGGGACCATGCATATCAGTATTGGGGGGTGAGGGGACCATGCATATCAGGATTGGGGGGTGAGGGGACCATGCATATCAGGATTGGGGGTGAGGGCACCATGCATATCAGGATTGGGGGTTAGGGGACCATGCATACCAGGATTGGGGGATGAGGGGACCATGCATACGAGGATGAGGAATGGGGTGCCATGCATACCAGGTTTGGGGGGGTGAGGGGACCATACATACCAGAATAGGGATGAGGAGGCCATGCATACCATTATAGGGATGAGGGGGCCATACATACCATTATAGGGATGAGGGGTGCCATGCATACCAGGATAGGAGGGGGGCAGAACATACCAGGATGGGAGACCATATACCAATAAAAATGCTCACCACCCGGGCATAGAACGGGTTCAATAGCTAGAAGGCTATAACAGTTTAGGAGACCCACTGCTTAATAATGGCCCTTTAAGCAGCTTAATGCTGCCTGATGGCCCTGTAAAAATAGGCTCTGTGACTTTAAGAATCCCTCCTTCATAAATGAAACAAGATGGGTCTGCTTATGTGTCACACACCACATGACCAGCTAGGGTTGGGAAATTTTACAGTGACATTTCCCAGTGAATGCATTTGTTTTGGTTGAAAGCAATGTTAAAGTTGAAAAAAAGCTTCAAAAACGCTGCTTCTGAGCATAGCCCAAGTGGGGGAGGAACATTTTGGTACGGGGCTATTTATTTTGCATTATATACAAGTCATTAACCTGGAAAGGATGTACCCTAACATATTTCCCAGCAAAATCCGTTTTGGTATGTTTTTTGGTGCATCGATAAAAATGGCATGAAACTCTGAAAACATTGTTTAAAGCTGTGAACTAGGAGTCAGGAATGCTTCCAGGGGCGATCCCCATGATGTCCCCGTGTCATTTGAGCAGTGTTTCCATCATTTTTTGAAGTTTTTAGACCTTAACCCCTTCACCCCCAAGGGTGGTTTGCACGTTCATGACCGGGCCAATTTTTACAATTCTGACCACTGTACCTTTATGAGGTCATAACTCTCGAACGCTTCCATGGATACCGGTGATTCTGACATTGTTTTCTCGTGACATATTGTACTTCATGTTTGTGGTAACATTTCGTTCAAATAACTTGCGTTTATTTGTGAGAAAAACGGAAATTTGGCGAAAATTTTGAAAATTTCGCAATTTTCCAACTTTGAATTTTTATGCCCTTAAATCACAGAGATACGGCACACAAAAAACTTGATAACTAACATTTCCCACATGTTTACTTTACATCAGCACAATTTTGGAACCAAAATTTTTTTTTGTTAGGAAGTTATAAGGGTTAAAAGTTGACCAGCGATTTCTCATTTTTACAACACCATTTTATTTTTAGGACCACATCACATTTGAAGCCACTTTGAGGGGTCTATATGATAGAAAATACCCAAAAGTGACACCATTCTAAAAACTGCACCCCTTAAGGTGCTCAAAACCACATTCAAGAAGTTTATTAACCCTTTAGGTGCGTCACAGGAATTTTTTTGAATATTTAAAAAAAAATGAACATCTAACTTTTTTTCATAAAAAAAATACTTCAGGTTCAATTTTTTTTATTTTACCAAGGGTAACAGGAGAAATTGAACTGCAAAAGTTATTGTGCAATTTGTCCTGAGTACGCAGATACCTGATATGTGGGGGGGAACGACTGTTTCGGCGCATGGCAGAGCTCAGAATGGAAGGAGCGCCGTTTGACTTTTTCAATGCAAAATTGGCTGGAATTCAGATTGGACGCCATGTCACGTTTGGAGAGTCCCTGATGTACCTAAACAGTGGAAACCCCCTACAAGTGACCCCATTTTGGAAACTAGACCCCCCAAGGAACTTATCTAGATATGTGGTGAGAACTTTGAACCCACAAGGGCTTTACAGAAGTTTATAACGTACAGCGGTACAATTAAAAAATCATATTTTTTCCACAAAAATGATCTTTTCACCCCAATTTTTATTTTCCCAAGGGTAGCAGGACCCTAAAAGTTATTGTGCAATTTGTCCTGAGTACGCTGATACCCCACATGTGGGGGTAAACCACTATTTGGGCGCATGGCAGAGCTCGGAAGGGAAGCAGCGCCATTTGACGTTTTTGGCTGGAATTGAGATCGGACACCATGTCGCGTTTGGAAAACCCCTGATGTACCAAAACAGTGGAAACCCCCCACAAATGACACCATTTTGGAAAATAGACCCCCTAAGGAACTTATCTAGATGTGTGGTGAGAACTTTGAACCCCCATGGGCTTCACAGAAGTTTATAACATAAAGCCATACAATTAAAAAATCATATTTTTTCAACAAAAATGATCTTTTCACCCTCAATTCTTATTTTTCCAAGGGTAACAGGACCCTAAAAGTTATTGTGCAATTTGTCCTGAGTACGCTGATACCCCACATGTGGGGGTAAACCACTATTTGGGCGCATGGCAGAGCTCGGAAGGGAAGCAGCGCCATTTGACGTTTATGGCTGGAATTGAGATCGGACACCATGTCGCGTTTGGAAAACCCCTGATGTACCAAAACAGTGGAAACCCCCCACAAATGACACCATTTTGGAAACTAGACCCCCTAAGGAACTTATCTAGATGTGTGGTGAGAACTTTGAACCCCCATGGGCTTCACAGAAGTTTATAACATAAAGCCATACAATTAAAAAATCATATTTTTTCCACAAAAATGATCTTTTCACCCTCAATTCTTATTTTTCCAAGGGTAACAGGACCCTAAAAGTTATTGTGCAATTTGTCCTGAGTACGCTGATACCCCACATGTGGGGGTAAACCACTATTTGGGCGCATGGCAGAGCTCGGAAGGGAAGCAGCGCCATTTGACATTTTTGGCTGGAATTGAGATCGGACACCATGTCGCGTTTGGAAAACTCCTGATGTACCAAAACAGTGGAACCCCCCACAAATGACACCATTTTGGAAACTAGACCCCCTAAGGAACTTATCTAGATGTGTGGTGAGCACTTTGACCCCCCCAGTGCTTCACAGAAGTTTACAACGCCCGGGCGTGAAAATAAAAAATTTGTATTTTTTCCACAAACATGATCTTTTAGTCACCATTTTTTTATTTTCCCAAGGGTACCAGGAGAAATTGGACCCCAAAAGTTGTTGTCCAATTTGTCCTGAGTATGCTGATACCCCATATGTGGGAGAAAACTACTGTATGGGCACACGTCGGGGCTCGGAAGGGAAGTAGTGACGTTTTGGAATGCAGACTTTGATGGAATGGTCTGCGGGTGTCATGTTGCCTTTGGAGAGCCCCTAATGTACCTAAACAGTGGAAACCCCCCACAAATGACACCATTTTGTAAACTAGACCCCCCAAGGAACTTATCTAGATGTGTGGTGAGCACTTTGACCCCCCCAGTGCTTCACAGAAGTTTACAACGCCCGGGCGTGAAAATAAAAAATTCGTATTTTTTCCACAAACATGATCTTTTAGTCACCATTTTTTTATTTTCCCAAGGGTACCAGGAGAAATTGGACCCCAAAAGTTGTTGTCCAATTTGTCCTGAGTACGCTGCTACCCCATATGTGGGAGAAAACTACTGTATGGGCACACGTCGGGGCTCGGAAGGGAAGTAGTGACGTTTTGGAATGCAGACTTTGATGGAATGGTCTGCGGGTGTCATGTTGCCTTTGGAGAGCCCCTGATGTACCTAAACAGTGGAAACCCCCCACAAATGACACCATTTTGTAAACTAGACCCCCCAAGGAACTTATCTAGATGTGTGGTGAGCACTTTGACCCCCCAGTGCTTCACAGAAGTTTACAACGCCCGGGCGTGAAAATAAAAAAATCGTATTTTTTCCACAAACATGATCTTTTAGTCACCATTTTTTTATTTTCCCAAGGGTACCAGGAGAAATTGGACCCCAAAAGTTGTTGTCCAATTTGTCCTGAGTACGCTGACACCCCATATGTGGGAGAAAACTACTGTATGGACACACGTCGGGGCTCGCAAGGGAAGCAGTGACGTTTTGGAATGCAGACTTTGATGGAATGGTCTGCGGGTGTCATGTGCGTTTGGAGAGCCCCTGATGTACCTAAACTATCGAAACTCCCCACAAGTGACCCCATTTTGGACACTAGACCCCCCACGGAACTTATCTAGATGTGTGGTGAGCACTTTGAACCCCCAAGTGCTTCACAGAAGTTTATAACACTCGGATGTGAAAATAAAAAAATCATTTTTTTCCACAAAAATGATATTTTTGCCCCCAATTTTTTATTTTCCTAAGGGTAACAGGAGAAATTGGACCCCAAAAATTGTTTTGCAATTTGTCCTGAGTAGGCTGCTACCCTACATGTGGGGGTAAAACACTGTTTGGGCGCATAGCAGAGCTTGGAAGGGAAGGAGCACCATTTGACTTTTTCAACTCAGAATTGGCTGGAATTGAGATCAGACGCCATGTTGCATTTGGAGAGCCCCTGATGTGCCCAAACAGTGGAAACCCCCAATTCTAACTCCAACCCGAACCCCAACACGCCCCTAACCCTAGCCCTAACCCTAGCCCTAACCCTACCCCAACCCTACCCCAACACACCCCTAGCCCTAACCCTAGCCCTAACCCTAATGGAAAAATGGAAATAAATACATTTTTTTTATTTTATTATTTTTCCCTAACTAAGGGGGTGATAACGGGGGGTTTGATTTACTATTTATGGCGGTTTTTATGTTTGGCGGCTGTCGCACGCTAAAAGACGCTTTTTATTGTAAAAATAGTTTTTGCATCACCACATATTGAGAGCTATAATTTTTCCTTATTTTGACCCACCGAGTCATGTGAGGTCTTATTTTTTGCGGGACGAGTTGACGTTTTTATTGGTACCATTTTCGGGCACGTGAAATTTTTTGATCGCTTTTTATTCCGATTTTTGGGACGCAGAATGAACAAAAACCAGCGTTTCATGAATTTCTTTTGGGGGGGGTGCGTTTACACCGTTCCGCGTGCGGTAAAATTGATAAAGCGGTTTTATTCTTCGGGTCAGTACGGTTACAGCGATACCTCATTTAGGTCGTTTTTTTATGTTTTTGTCGGTTTTATGCAATGAAAACTATTTTATATAAAAAATAATTATTTTTGCATCGCTTTATTCTGCGAGTTATAACTTTTTGATTTTTTCGCTGATGATGCTGTGTGGCGGCTTGTTTTTTGCGGGACAAGATGACGTTTTCAGCGGTACCATGTATATTTATATGCGTCTTTTTGATCGCGCGTTATTGCACTTTTTGTTTGGCGGTATGATAATAAATCATTTTTTGCTTCGTTTTTTATTTTTATTTTTTAAGGGGTTCGCTAAAGGGGTTAACTAATGGGACAGTTTTATAGGGCAGGTCATTACGGACGCGGCGATACCTAATATGTGTACTTTTATTGTTTTTTTTTTTTTTATTTTCAAAAAATGAATTTATTGGGGAATATTTTTTTTTTTTTTTTTACTAATTTATTTGGCGATTTTTTTTAAATTTATTTTTACACTTTTTTTTTATTTTTTTTTTACTTTATTACATAGTCCCAGGTGGGACATCACTGTCCTGTGACAGATCGCTGATCTGTCACATCACAGATCACTGTGACAGATCAGCAATCTGTCACAGGCAGTGCACAAGGCCTCCTCATGCCTGCGCTTTGCAGGCACTGAGGAAGCCAGCTTCCCCAGGCCCCCGAAGGCCCCCGTCGCCATCTTGGATTCGGGGGCCTGGAGGAAAGGAGCCCCCCGCAGCAGCGCTGCACATTGCGCTGCCGTGGGGGGCTCAGGGAAGCACGGAGGGAGCCCCCTCCCTGCCGATGCTTCCCTTTAACCCCCGGTACACCGCGATCATGTTTGATCGCGGTGTGCAAGGGGTTAACGTGTCGGGGGCGGTCCGTGACCGCCCCTGACACGTAGTGCCGGGTGTCAGCTGTGATAATCAGCTGACACCCGGCCGCGATCAGCGGCGCTCGCCACGTGGGCGCCGCTGATCGCGGTAGACGTACTATCCCGTCCCCGGTCATACGGGCCCGGGTACCGTGGACGGGATAGTACGTCTCATGTCAGGAAGGGGTTAAAAGGACCCCCGGGGAGATTGCGGTAAAAATGTTCTGGTCTCCCATAGACTTACATTTGGCTCGTTGATCTGTCCGATTACCCGAGTATTACAATTTGCTCGACCCGAACAACGAGCATTTTAGTGCTCGCCAATCACTATTAAAAATAATTTTATCATGGATCTTTTCTCAGAACTGGACGCCTTTTTTTAATTAAAGGTTACAGTTCATTTTTGCGTGTTATACTGTACAGAAATGTGTTTTTCTTCACCGTAAATCTCCCATTTAAGAAGGGCCCACAATTACTCATAATGGTTTAGGTCCGTTGAGGAAGGGGTTGTATCATTATTCTTTCATCTTTACTGGCAGCCGAGCAGTGGAGACATTGATGCTGCAATGGAGCATTGTCCTGCAGAACAATTATAATTTTCTTGAAATATACAGATCTATTCCTGTAACACTGTATGAAGGAAGAGTCTCCTAAACACTGGTAATAGGTTTGGGACTTGATTTTAAGTTCATCTGCCACCGGAAAAGGTCCATCAAGCTCATCATTAATAATCCCAACCCATAGCTATTCCTCACCTTCACCTTGCTGGTGTCAAAATAGATGTTTGTACCAGTTACTTCTTCAACCATTGCCATCTGGTCCATCAAGAGTCGCTCTAATCTCATCAGTCCATAAAACCTTTAAAAAATCTGTCTTCAGATATTTCTTGGTTCAGTCTTGATGCTTCACCTTCTGTGTCTTGCTAGGTCAGGTTCAGCCTTTCTTACCTCGGCCATGTCTCTGAGCACTGAACACCTTGTACTTCTGTGTTTTGCTCAGTGGTGGTCAGGTTCAGCCTTCCTCACCTCGGCCATGTCTCTGAGCACTGAGCACCTTATACTTCAAAGTCACAGACTTCATCATGTCGCTCTCTCCCCGTTATATCTGCCCAGGGCTCGTCTAGTGTGCCCCCCTGCTATTCTGTCTTTCTGTATCATCTGGCTGCCCTCACCGATAAGTTAAGCTTTGGGAGGGCCCGTCTGAGTGAGGGGCTTGGGGCGACTTCAACCTCTGCTTCTCCAGAAGTTATGCTACTGGTAGAGCAGTATATGAGGATACTTGTAAAGTTTAAGTAGATTAAATTCTCTCATCTTTTTTTAGAACTTAAATATTTTACTGTATGCAGAAATCCTTATGAGATATTCAGCCCCTTCCACAATTACATTAGGTCATCGGGATATTAGTAAAAGTACCAAACAGCAGTTCTGTCAGAAGAATCGTTCTAGAAGCAGCATTGATGTTCAATATATTTATTTTTGCATAAAAGTTGTTACTAATATGCAAAGAAGAAATAAGAAAATCTGTAGATACAGTAACTTTCTATAGAGAGGAGCAGATGTTGATGATTCCGCTCCTTGGGCCATTGGTTGTACTTGTGCTTTTTTTGCACATCCAGGTCTGGATCACACACGATGGAGAGGAGAAGAGCAGGAATGTGTAACGTGTGATCTGTGTAGATGGAGTTTTCTTGGATTCTTACAGCACCACGATCAACCATATGGCCTTCTGTCTGGCCATGGACAGGTAGATGAAGGAGCAGCCGCTTCTTCATTCTGTCCATGACCCGGTAGTGTCTGTATATGGTCGGGGTCACAATTGCCGCTGTCACTCAGGACCGGAGTTTGTTTCTATGCAGCTGAGCGCTAAGGTCCAAGTGCCGGTGACAGTGCCGGGTATTGAGACGCGAGACTCGTGCGAGTTTCTCACAAGGGTGACCCCGGCCTATGGCCAAGTATGAGAAGGAGCAGCCGCTGCCTTCTTTTTGGCCATATCCGGTGGAGAAGGAGCAGCCGCTGCCTTCTCTGTCCATATCCAGTAGTCTTGTCCTTACCACCACAGTGTAAATGAGTCAACCAAATGGCAAGTTTGGCTGAAAGAAGTCTTTCAATTTCAGCCTTTGTTTACTTGCCATTTCAATCCAGAGGAAGGCGAAAAATAACCCCGAGGACTTGTTGTTGGAATATCCTCAGGGGAAAAAAATTCCTTCCTGACCCCAAATATGGCGATCGGAATACATCCCTGGATGTTTGGTGCTCGAATCTACGTGGCTGTTAATGTGGTGGAAGCTCTGTAGTATTTGTCACAGTCCGGTAAATTAGAAAGTCCAGGTAATTGTCTCATCCGATTAATTAAAGCTTCATTCCTCGATGTTGCTGGAATGGGGCTGATTTATATCAGCCTATTACTCCTGTAAGAACAGAAATATATTCAAAATAAAGAAATGGAAGCGACTCGACACCATCATAAAGTCTGGGCGGAGATCACAATATCACAGGTTGCACATTTAAAAAAGGGTCCGTGAACCACGGGGGAGCCCAGTTTAATAGACACCAAACTGGGGAAACAATTGCAGGCCAAAAATGAAGAAAAGCGTCACTCGCCGTATAAAAATACTCCTTTATTAAAGTCCTGTAGACTATATCGGCTGGACTCTGTGAACAGTCGCACCTGATACTTCTCTCTCTACTGATGATATGTCTTAAAGGATGTTATTAAGAAAGTGATTATTAAAGGTGAGCGCTGCTTTTCTCCTTTTTAAGAAGAGAAATGTACATTTCTTAGAACTGGCTCCTCACATATATACTGTATACTGGGGGATATAATGATGAGGTGTATGGTGGGTATGTGTACTACTGGGCAGAGGTAACACTATGGATGTCCCTATGTGCTATACTTACATTTTCGTAATGGAACGGTGGTTCGGCTCTGCCGGACTCCACGTCGCTCCAGTTTATGGAGTGGAAGAATGGGCGTTCTCTAATGAACGATGTTATGGCATACCGAGCAGATGGAGTTTTGCAGAGAAGCTGGAAGATGAGAGAGACCATTGATCGTTATATTATGTATTATTACTGATATGTTATTACACAATGTCTATGAACTGTCAGCATCATGTCCTCTACCCTTCCTTATAATCTACCATCATTCTTCCTCACCTAATCCTACTTACCCCTTCTAGGATGTCAAGCTCATCGATGGAGATGCAGGGTGGGAAATATAGGACGTTGTCCAAAGACTCATGGTAGTCGTCCATATCGCCACTGTTATAGAATGGAGACGTCCCCACAATCATCATGTACAAGATGACACCAAATGAAAAGGAATCTGCCAGATGATTGTAGCCTTCTCTATCCAATACCTGTAGGAACATAAGATAGGAGATGAGCTGAATATACCGGGGAGGGGATTTACACACAGAGCCTATGAGGACCGGTCTGTGATGAGATATGAGCTGGATACTCAGATTAGCTTAGTACTCAATCCTACTATCGGCATTAATCACTCAGGGATGTTCCTTACCTCAGGCGCGATGTAACCCTTTGTGCCAACAAGTTCTTCCAAGACGTCATCCTTGCCCACATTCACGGCTGAAGTGCCAAAGTCACAGATTTTTATGTGTCCAGTGCCATCAATGAGGACGTTATGAGGCTTCAGGTCACTGCAGGGAAAAGGAGCAGACACTGATGGTGAGGATAATTCATGAAAATAACTTTCTACAATAGATATGTAAGGTGACAACATAGATTTATGAAGATGAACTGATTACCGATGTATCACGCCGTGTTCATGGAGGAACTGGATTCCGCAAACCATTTCTGCTGCAAAGCGCCTGTGGAGAAGAAAGTAGAGGATGGATCAGTGGTTACACACATTTTAGGACCATAATGAACGGGCAGCAGATTATTATGATTCAGCCTAAGATATTTACCTTGTGGTCTCTATATCGAACTTCATCGATTCTAACATTTGGCTAAACAGATCTCCTCCGGCCATTGCCTCCATGGCTATTTTATAATCTTGTGGTGTTTCTACAAAGCCCCGCAGAGATGTTATGAAGCGGCAGTCGGCGCCAATACTTAGGACCTTTAACTCTGTACAGAATGTTTCCTCATCACAACAACTCTTTTCCATGATCTTAAGGGCTAGTAATTCTTTGCTGACCGGATCTGATGCCAAGACGACCTGGTGAAAAATCACAGAAGATCAGAGCAAACTCTCATCTATTCTAGGGATCTGTGTAATGGATCACTGATGTATCCCAATTATCATTACATATGGAGATCCTGTAATGAATATTTATACCATCCTGTGTATCTGGTGAAGAATACATTGGGGAGCACGGAGTAGTATAAATTCTTACCTTTCCGTAGCTTCCTCTTCCAATATCAGTGAGTATAACAAGGCTGTAAAGGTCAATAGGATTTTCTATTTTAACCAGTTCTCTCACAGGTAAAATAGGGGATCTGGCATCACCAAGGTCTTCTGCTTTCACATCTGCTATGCCAGAGGGCATCATAACGTTTGCACCTGCTGAGATAATATAAGATTTGTTAATCTCTTTGAGAACAAATAATGGAAATACACTTTCCATTAAAGGGAATCTGTCACCCCTTTTTTGAGATATCATACAATGATATAATTCAATTGTGTGTCACATAAGGATTCTCTTAGTACTTTTGCTTCCCCCTGATCCTGCACCTTTCATGCATAAATACCTTTTTTTATATCGGTTCAGATGTATGTAAACTGCTGCTGTCCGGTCCGCTGGGCGGGGCTTATTCTGCCCCCCCCCCTCCCTGTCTGGCTCTACACAAGAAGAAACGCGTAGAGCAAGAAAGGGAGGGGAGAGCAGTTGAATAAGCCCCGCCCAGCGGACCAGACAGCAGCAGTTTACATACATCTGACTAGATATAAAAAAGGTATTTATGCATGAAAGGTGCGGGGTTAGGGGGAAGCAAAAGTACTAAGAGAATCCTTATGTGACACACAATTGAATGATATCATTGTATGATGTCTCAAAAAAGGGGTGACAGATTCCCTTTAAATGCGGGCTCAGGCGCTGAGCATGCATTTTACCAGGCTAACACCAGCTGTATTACATAGCTGACACCTGCCTATAACTGCAGTGACTGGAGAACACTCCATTTGCTTCAGTTTTACTATTTCATTGCTAAGAGTGGTACTTAAATTAAGTAAATGCCGATTTGTGCGCACCAGCACCCATTAGTCCCCTCAGGACACAATTGCAAGGGGTTTATCGGTTGTAATGTCTATATGGGCCTTATCTTTTATTTATTTTCATCCAAATGTTAAGACCAGCCTGGCTTAACTTCATATGAAAACGTAACTAAAGCTATATACAGCGATACAGTCCCTTTACAAGAGATCAGAAAATCTCAGGGTCAAATCTTCTAAAGAGATTAAAAAAATGAAATAAATAAAAAAAGTTTTTTTTGTTTTTTTTTTAATTCAAAAATTTAATTTGAATTACTTATCCTTCCCAGTTACTAATAATAATAAAAATGAGCATAACTAGGATCACTCCATTAGTATAAGTCCACTATACAAAAATATAAAAATAATTATCCCAAACAGTAAATACTGAAATGAGAAAAAAAATGGAACTATCAAAATTGCATTTTTTTCAAAATCAGAATGTTACAATGTCTCAAAATATGGCGACACAAACCAATTGTCATTTTTTTTCTTATTAAATTTCTAATTTTCTTCCACCATTTTAGTAAAAAGAAAACTTATGCATATTGGGCATTACCAGAATTGTATCTGAAATGGGAAATTTTTTTGTTGTGAGGTCATTTTTATCACACAATTAACACAATAAAGAACAAACATGTCGGAATCCCTTTTTTCTACACAATTTTACCAAACTAATTTTTTTTCCTTTTTTTTTTAAAAAAAAAGCAAAAAAAAACATTGAACGACAAAATAAATGCGGTCGTTTGAAGCTACAGCTCGGCCCAATGAAAAAAAAAGAAAGCTCACATACGGCTGTATTAGAAGACAAATGAAGAAATAAAATTATGGCTTTTTCGAAAAAGGGAGAAAAAAAAACGAAAAACTACCCGGTCAAGAAGGGGTTAATAAATATAGCTCCAGATATCACATATTACAATTTTAAACAGAACTCTATACATCAGGAGGAAATGTCGAATATTTGGTGTTTCATTTATCAAAACTGTCTAATTGCAAAAATGTCCCTGTTGCCCGTAGCAACGATTCACAGCACAGATTCCGGTTCTTAACATTCTATGGAACACTGAAATGTGACTGGCTGCTCCGGGCAGCAAGGACAGTTCTTCCAGAAGTCAGCATTGATAATTGAGGTCTGCACATAATTTTAGGAGTATAATCCCCCTCGCCCCCAGTCTTATCCTACTGAGCTGTATCCATCTTACCTGTTTCATCTTCATCCATTGCTCTTTCTGGTAAAGAAACGCTGATGGTTTTGGCTGATGACTGGGAACTCCATAGTGCTCCAATCCCATTAATAATGGGTGTAGCATAGGTCAGCTGTCTCCTGCATTGGATAACCCAGTCTCTGCTGTTCTGAATTCTTTTCTTGGCTGCCGCTCTTTGCAGGTCCAGGATGTCTTTTCTTTCAGATCTGGATGAGACCTGTCTTGGAGTTTCTTGGAGAACCTCGTCCAGCTTTATATCTGCGCAGATGTTTCTCCACTTATTTAGGATGGCTTCTTTATTCCTCATCCTTATTGCAGGGGCCAGATCTCCAATTTTTTTCAAGGAGATAAGTATGGCCCTCTGAAGCTCAGCGGAGGCTGCAGAGTGGGACTCCATGAGGTTCTCCATAATCCTTCTCTCTGTAAGGATCTCATGTCTTTTGGACTTTCTAATTTTCTCAAGATTTTGTCGTTTGGATGCCATTTCAGAGGCGTCAGTGTCCATGTTCGGTAGAGTAATGTCTTTTCGCCCTAAAGCGAATAATAATACCTGCTCTTCATTTAATCCTCTCCTCTCTCTCAGAACCCGATCTCGTTGGGCTTGTCTTCTCTCTTTATCCATTTTGTAATCAATTTTTGCTTCGTCGTCACGAAAAACAAAAGGAACTCCCTCACCCTTGGGGGTCTGTGAGGCAGTGATTTCCTACGGGCTGTAACACTGGAATGTAGAATGTGATGATGTCATCACATCATTGTGACATAGATAATACTGTGATGTCACAGCAAGAATCATGTAGATGGACAGATACATAGAAGATAGATATAAACCTTGTAGGATATATATATATATATAAATTAAATCTAAAAGATATATATAATTATAAACAGAAAATTTAATGTATGGACACTGTTTAGGAAATAAATATAAGTAGGAAAGGGGGAATTTAATACATTACATATTTAAGGCTTAAATGCTGCTATGAATCTCAGTTCTCAGATGTAGTTCAAATTTTAAAGTTAAGCGGAAACACCCATTAAATTGTATACACACATTAAACAGTATCATGGTAACAAGTTTTGACTTTTCAGTCAGCTAAATCTCTTATGGCCCATTTACAATTTGCCTAAAAATTCTGCACACCTTAATAAAGGTCATTGTATCCTTGGGGTATGTGCACACATTAAGAATTTGGTGCAGAAATTTCTGCATCTCTTGGCAGGAAAAACGTTGCATAAAATAGGCAGCTTTTTTTGCTGCGTTACTTGCGTTTTTTGGTGCAGATTTTACCCCACTCATTAGTATGGATGAAATCTGCATCAAAAACGATGAAAGAATTGACGTGTTTCAGGTTTAAATCTGCACTGAATCTGCAAGGAAAAAATAAGCAACTTCAGGATTCTCATTCGCTTCCCTGGCATCAGTAGACCCTTCAGGTTTTGCAACAAATCCGCACACAGCATAATAATCTGACACTTATTAGATAGATCCATTTATTAGAAAGAGGAATTTTGGAATGGGGAAATGGATTTATTCTGTCTTCTGTGTTTTTCCATTTCTTACCAAAAACTGCAGGGGCTCCTTTTTGATGTCCTCGTCCAAAACGTTCAGTATTAGTAGTTGATGGATTGTCAGAATCTGGCCCCGGAACACCAGGCCTCAGTAGTTGCGAGTCCTAGCCCCGTACTCTTCCACCTGCTCTTGCTCTGGATCTTCGAGTTATGATTTAATCTAGAATATTTTGCCTTCGTAATCCAGAGACAGACTACAGCACCGCCCAAGCATTGTCCCTCTGCTCCCTAGACTTTCTATCTGTGAAGTGACTGCCTCTAGGCAAAAGATGACGATGGTGGTAGTAGTTGCATTTAAGGCACAGTTATGAAGCAGCCATAACAACTTGAAACAGAAGTATTTTTACCGAGATACCACACTGCTCATTATTTGGCCTGTGTTTTTATTTTTTCCCCAAAAATAGTGTATAGACCTAGGGTAACAGACAGCAAACACAGTGGAATGTAGGCCTGAATTGCCACAATTTGTAGGCCACAAATATATCAGGCGTCTGACAGCGATACCAGACTGTTCAATATGTGGCCTGTATTTTTTAATTTTTTACCCCAAAATGGTAAAATAGTGTTTAGAGGTAGGGTAACACACAGCAAAAAAGGTGAATGGAAGCCTCAAAACCACACTTTGTAGCCCACAGATAGAGGAGGCGTGTCACAGAAATACCACACTGTTCAATATGTGGCCTGTAGTTTTTTAATTTTTTACCCCAAAATAGTGTATAGACCTAGGGTAGCAGACAGCAAAAAAGAGGAATGTAGGCCTGAAAAGTAGAGCACAGATAGACCAGGCGTCTGATGGAGATAACAGACTGTTAATTATGTGGCCTGGAGTTTTTTTAAATTTTTTTTTCACCTTAAAATACTGTAAAAACAGTTTAATATAGGCCGGAAATGCCACAACTTGTAGAACACAGATAGATCTGGTATCTGACGGAGATAGAACACTGTTAAATATGTGGCCTGGATTTTTTTTGGCCCGCCAAAATTGTCAATAAGTTTGCGATGACACTAAAAAGAATTGTTGGAGTACTAAAATTGTAAAATATTTAGCGCAACGATATGCGATGCGTGTGGCGTACAAAACACAGTGATACATTTATGAACTGTAGCTAAATATTTTTTCGCCAGCTAAATATTTTTTGGTCAGCAAAATGGTTTACAAAAATGTTGTAAGACACTCCAAAAATACTACCGTACCACAAAAAAGGCCAGAATTTTCTGCGCACTCAGGTGTGAGGCCTAGGACGGACAAAGCCGTTTTAAATTGCTGGATTTTCACACTGTTGTATTAAAATGATCTGGCTGTAGTCTGCAGTGTGAACAAGCAAATGTAGAAAAAAGGGGGCTCTGGATTGTCTGCCAGGCTATTGGATTGCCCACCTGGGCAGTGGGGATACTCGGTACCAGGCCGCTTCTTAAAGGGGCAGTGTCAAGGCAGCAGTGACCCGGTTCTTGACCCTGGGCGTCAAATAAAAGGGGATATTTACAGGGGAAAAATAAAGAGTTTGTAAAATGTTCGTGACGCCACCTGTGGTTTCCCGTCAGAGGTGACCAGCGCTGCAGGGCAGAGCCTCTGGGACTGATGGTGATGCAGCAGAGTTGGTATAGCTCTCCACAGGCAGAACTTTGTCCCAGGGCAGCAGTTGTAGTAAAGATATTGTGTTTGATGATGATAGATGTAGCAGTGCTGAGTAGGTGTTGCAGAAAGAATTCAGAGGACAAAGCTGAGTGCAGTCCCAAAGCTTTACTCACAGTTCTGATGCGCATATGCCCGCTTGATGCTGCGTCCTCCAGGTGAGGGGTCCAGCAAACTTCCCCGCGGATGGAGAACACCTTTCCAGTACTCCCTTTAGTATGTGCCTTTCCTGACCGTCTCACTGTGCTGGCTTTTCTACTTCTCTTCCTTCCCAACACTTCACAGTAAGTGTCCAGGCCAGCAGCCGCGGACCTTGTCGGGTAACGTCCTCGCTGCGTTCCTTTGCTCCCTCCGGAGAAGATAACTGTGGCTCATGGCTGATTTACCCAAAGGTGCCTCTGCCTTCGGCTTGCTAGTTGTCTGCTGAGATAGCCACTAGGCTCGGGGGCCGATACCCCTCTGCGACCTGATCCCTCCACTCGACGTCTGCCGGCATGGAACGAGCACCACGGGCAGTATGGTCGCTGCGCTGTGCCTCTAGGGATCCCTTCCCTCTTCAGGGAGCTTCCTTCTGTTCCTTTCCTTCCAGCAGCTCCTCCTGACCAGGAGCTGCTCCACACGTCTGTTCACCTCTTCCCCTACGGGAAGACTCTCTACACACGTCCTTCCCCTTCCTCCCCTCAGGGAAGACTCTTTACTAAACTCTCTCTTCTCCTGCTCTAAACCCTCTAGTTCCACCCACCTCCCAACACCCTTTACCACCCGGCAGGGTTGAGATCCTCCTCCGTTGAGGTCCATCCAGGGTGCCCTGCTGCTCTAGGGTGTGTGTTGGGTGCAGGTGTTAGTCCTGTTAGGTGTCTCCATCTTACCTGGGAAGTGGGATACCACACCTCTGGGTGAGGTGCAGTACCTCTGTGGCGACTGAACCCTCAGTGACGCCACATTATGAAACGCCGCAGCCATCTTAGTTGTGATCGTGAAGTGATTGGCTGGCCGAACAGCATCATCAGGGGTATAAGAAACCGGATGCCGCCCTGCTCGACACATTCAGCTCTGTTGTGAGAGAGTGTAGGTAGAGCGGCTGCCTTGATAGGGTCAGAATTGGAGATTTCTTAGTTAGTGTGGGGTCTACCATTCTAAATACTGACATCCAGCTTAACCAACAGTCCTAAGGACTAATTCCGGAGTTTATAGGTTCCAGTATTAGACAGGCAGGGTAGTGTACCTCGCTGTATGCACATCAGTGCAAGGCCTGAAGGCATTGTATGTGTGTATATAGAGCATTGCATACATCAAGAGGGTCCATTCCCTTCCTGTGTTCTGGTGCTGCTGCTGCTGCTACCTGTGGGATATATTAGCCGTATATAGCTAGCTCCAGGTGTAATTGGAATACAGGCCACACATTTTTTGGTGTAGTATCTCCGTGCCAGCTCATATCTGTAAAAACAGTATCTGGATCAGAGATCAAAGAGATACATATATATATATATATACTAGATTATGGCCCGATGCTATCGCATCAGGAGGATGCGATAGCATCACACCTCTTGCCATGTTAACCCTCAACACACACACTCCTCTCACCTTTCACCATCTCCACTCACGTCCACTCACTCTTTCACTCCACATACCACCCCTTCTCTCACTCCGTCTCTCATACTCACGCCGTCATCGCCGCTGCTCCACGATCCCCGACATCTTCCGCCGGCGCCATCCTGGATCCAGACGTTGTCCACGCTGGCGACATGTTCTTGCGGCGACGCCATCTTGAGTATCGTGAAATCCCGCGATACTCAAGATGGCATCGCCGGAAGAACATGTTGCCGGCATGGACTACGTCGGGATCCAAAATGGCATCGGCGAAATCTCGCGAGTTTTCGCCGATGCCATTTTGGATCCCGACGTCGTCCTCGCCAGCGACATGTTCTTGCGGCGACGCCATCTTGAGTATCGCGGGATTTTGCCGATCCAAAATAGCGTCGCCGCAGGAACATGTCGCTGGCGTGGATGCCGTCGGGATCCAAAATGGCGTCGGCGAAATCTCGCTAGATTTCGCCGACGCCATTTTGGATCCCGACGTTCTCCACGCCGGCGACATGTTCTTGCGGCGACGCCATCTTGAGTATCGCGGGATTTCGCGATACTCAAGATGGCGTCGCCGCAAGAACATGTCGCCGGCGTGAAGGACGTCTGGATCCAGGATGGCGCCGGCGGAAGATGATGTCGGGGATCGTGGATCAGCGGCGATGACGGCGTGAGTATGAGAGACGGAGTGAGAGAAAGGGTCGTATGTGGAGTGAAAGAGTGAGTGGACGTGAGTGGAGATGGTGAAAGGTGAGAGGAGTGTGTTTGTTGAGGAGGAGTGGTGTGTTGAGGGTTAACATGGAAAGAGGTGTGCGGTGACGTCATCGGTTACAACTGGACGGAAGTTGTTACAACCGGAAGCTGCTTAGGGCATTTATTATTATAGATATATATATATATATATATATATATATATATACAGGGTAATATTTCAATTGATTATTGTTACAGTGGTAGAATACACATAAAAATTCATACACATAATTAAAAAATAATACCAAGACACTGCTACTATAGAGGTGTCAGCACAACTATCATATATTGTTTATATATATATAAAAAATATTTCATGCAGAAATGGCCCTAAAAAATCCTTTATCAGTAGTCAGGAAAAACCTGAACAATATAAATCCATAAGTCATTAATTAAATCTCAAAAACATAAGGATCAGGGACAATAAAAGATTAAAAGTGCTAAAAAATATTAAAAAATATATTATTTGTGCAAAAAATACATAATAACTATATATATATATATATATATATATATATATATATATATATATATATATATATATATATATATATATATATATATATATATATATATTGTGATGCAGTGACCCCTGTGACAGCTAGAGGGCGCTGTATGGGCTGTCCGGGACATGCATGCAGGTATTCCCTTTGTTGTGATGGGAAAATGGTGAGCGGCAGGATTATAAATGGCCGATATGTATCACAGGGGTGGGTGCCTGTGATGGAAGTTGAAATATGTATTAATCAGCAGAGATAATACTGCTGAGGGTTTGTTGCTGTGTATTGGGAAAGCTTCTAGGTGACTTGGTGAGATGGGTGGCACCAGTCACCTACAAACCCACCAAGGGGCATGTGTCTGAATGCCCAATGTAAAGCCTGTATGTGTGTGGCTGTGTTTGGAATAGGACCTGTAGTGAGGTCATGACCATGTGATCCATACCTCACCTGTGGGTGTGGTTATGTACCATATAATGTGCCTGGGGTCTGGTCACATGGGGAGAGAGTTAATTTTTAGTGTTCAGGTTGAACATTCTATTGACTTTGAAATCTTTTCCTCCATTGATTTACAAGTGAACACTAAACTCAGTAAGTAAATATCACTCTATGTAAATGTTTTTAGTCTAAATTAATCTTTTTGATATATACTATTTATATACAGTGGGGAAAATAAATATTTGATACACTACCGATTTTGCAAGTTTTCCCACCTACACTGCACCTGTGAGAGACAGAATCTAAAAATACAATCCAGAAAATCACATTGTATGATTTTTACATAATTAATTTGCATTTTGAAAAAAGTATTTCATCACCTACTAACAAGCAAGAGTTCTGGTTCTCACAGACCTGTTAGTTTTTCTTTAGGAAGCCTCCTACTCTGCACTCATTACTTGTATTAATTGCACCTGTTTGTACTCGTTACCTGTACAAAAGACACCTGTCCACACACTCAATCACACTCCAACCACTCCACCATGGCCAAGACCAAAGAGCTGTTTCAGGACACCAGGGACAAAATTGTAGACCTGCACAAGGCTGTTATGGACTACAAGACAATAGGCAAGCGGCTTGGTGGAGAAGGCAACAACTGTTGGAGCAATTATTAGAAAATGGAAGAAACACAAGATCACTGTCAATCTTCCTCAGTCTGGGGCTCCATTCAAGATCTCGCAACGTGGGAATAAGGATGATTCTGAGAAAGGAAAGGAATCAGTTCAGAACCACACGGGAGGACCTGACCAATGACCAGAAGAGAGCTGAGTCTACAGTTTCAAACATTACCATTAGTAACACACTACGTCGTCATGAATTAAAATTCTGCAGGACACTCAAAGTCCACCTGCTCACTCAGCACATGTCCAGGCCCATTTGAAGTTCGACAGCGATCATCTGTATGCAGTGTCGGACTGGGGTGCCAAGGGCCCACCAGTAAAATTGACTTTGGGGACCCCCTTGTTACCTGCACACAAATATTACACTACCCTTGCTCACAAATTTACCTATAGCAGTATATAATAATAAACTGGCTAGTTTGGTTAATGAATGATGAGATGCTGCTTTTTTCTGTATAGAGTGAATTATGCCAAGTTCTCCCCACATAATGGGATTGGGGGCCCAGATCTGCACAGGGGCCCACCGGGGAATTCCCCTGTTACCCTATGGGCCAGTCCGAGCCTGGCGCCGGAGATCGTGGTACGCGTAGACACTGAATGCATACCACGATCTCCGGCGCCATACTTACATACCTGACCGGGAGGAGTGATGCCGTGGTGCTTCTCTTCTCGCTGGAAACCGGGCAGGAGTTCGGCTTCACAATCGCGCATGCGCATAGCGCTATTTGGCGCCATTTTACTGAAGACACATTTACAGTGTGTCTTCAGCAATATGGCGCCGGACAGCGCCGTATGGGCATGCGTGTACTCCAGCGCTGCACTCCTCCCCCGGCCTGTGCCAGAACAGGACAGTTCTGGAGCACAGGGAAGAAAGGTGAGTATAAATATTTTTTTTCTATGTGTGCAGTTTAATAGGGGTGACGGGGGCCTTACATATCAGGATAAGGGGGTGAGAGATAGCATGCATACCAGGATAAGGGGTGAGGGGACCATGCATGCCAGAATTGGGGTGTGAGGGGACCATGCATATCAGGATTGGGGGGGGTGAGGGACCATGCATATCAGGATTGGGGCTTAGGCGAGCATGCATACCAGGATTGGGGGATGAGGGGACCATGCATACCAGGATTGGGGGTGAGGGAACCATGCATACCAGGATTGGGGGTGAGGGAACCATGCATGCGAGGATGAGGAATGGGGTGCCATGCATTCCAGGTTTGGGGGGGTGAGGGGACCATACATACCAGAATAGGGATGAGGGGGGCCATACATACCATTATAGGGATGAGGGGGTGCCATGCATACCAGGATAGGAGGGGGGCAGCACATACCAGGATGGGAGCCCATATACCAATAAAAATGCTCACCATCCGGGAATAGAACGGGTTCAATAGCTAGAAGGCTATAACAGTTTAGGAGACCCACTGTTTAATAATGGCCCTTTAAGCAGCTTAATGCTGCCTGATGGCCCTGTAAAAATAGGCTCTGTGACTTTAAGAATCCCTCCTTCATAAATGAAACAAGATGGGTCTGCTTATGTGTCACACACAAAAGGACCAGCTGGGGTTGGGAAATGTTACAATGACATTTCCCAGTGAATGCATTTGTTTTGGTTGAAAGCAATGTTAAAGTTGAAAAAAGCTTCAAAAACGCTGCTTCTGAGCATAGCCCAAGTGGGGGAGGAACATTTTGGTACGGGGTTATTTATTTTGCATTATATACAAGTCATTAACCTGGAAAGGATGTACACTAACATATTTCCCAGCAAAATCCGTTTTGGTATGTTTTTTGGTGCATCGGTAAAAATGACATGAAACTCTGAAAACATTGTTTAAAGCTGTGAACTAGGAGTCAGGAATGCTTCCAGGGGCGATCCCCATGATGTCCCCGTGTCATTTGAGCAGTGTTTCCATCATTTTTTGAAGTTTTTAGACCTTAAAAGGACCCCCGGGGGAGATTGCGGTAAAAATGTTCTGGTCTCCCATAGACTTACATTGGGCTCGTTGATCTGTCCGAGTACCCGAGTATTACAATTTGCTCGACCCGAACAACGAGCATTTTAGTGCTCGCCCTTCACTATTAAAAATAATTTTATCGTGGATCTTTTCTCAGAACTGGACCCCTTTTTTGAATTAAAGGTTACAGTTCATTTTTGTGTGTTATACTGAACAGAAATGTGTCTCTTTATCTTCACCGTAAATCTCCCATTTAAGAAGGGCCCACAAATACTCATAATGGTTTAGTTCCGGTGAGGAAGGGGTTGTATCATTATTCTTTCATCTTTACTGGGAGCCGAGCAGTGGAGACATTGATGCTGCAATGGAGCATTGTCCTGCAGAACAATCATAATTTTCTTGAAATGTACAGATCTATTCCTGTAACACTGTATGAAGGAAGAGTCTCCTAAACACTGGTAATAGGTTTGGGACTTGATTTTAAGCTCATCTGCCACCTGAAAAGGTCCATCAAGCTCATCATTAATAATCCCAACCCATAGCTATTCCTCACCTTCACCTTGCTGGTGTCAAAATAGATGTTTGTACCAGTTACTTCTTCAACCATTGCCAACTGGTCCATCAAGAGTCGCTCTAATCTCATCAGTCCATAAAACCTTTAAAAAATCTGTCTTCAGATATTTCTTGGTTCAGTCTTGATGTTTCACCTTCTGTGTCTTGCTCGGTCAGGTTCAGCCTTTCTCACCTCGGCCATGTCTCTGAGCACTGAACACCTTGTTCTTCTGTGTCTTGCTCAGTGGTGGTCAGGTTCAGCCTTCCTCACCTCGGCCATGTCTGTGAGCACTGAGCACCTTGTACTTCAGAGTCACAGACTTCATCATGTCGCTCTCTCCCCTTATCTATGCCCAGGGCTCATCTAGTGTGCCCCCTTGCTATTCTGTATCAAGTCTTTCTGTATCATCTGGCTGCCCTCACCGATAAGTTAAGCTTTGGGTGGGCCCGTCTGAGTGAGGGGCTTGGGGCGACTTCAACCTCTGCTTCTCCAGAAGTTATGCTACTGGGAGAGCAGTGAATGAGGATACTTGTAAAGTTTGAGTAGATTAAATTCTCTCATCTTTTTTTAGAACTTAAATAATTTACTGTATGCAGAAATCCTCATGAGAGATATTCAGCCCCTTCCACAATTACATTAGGTCATCGGGATATTAGTAAAAGTACCAAACAGCAGTTCTGTCAGAAGAATCGTTCTAGAAGCAGCATTGATGTTCAATATATTTATTTTTGCATAAAAGTTGTTACTAATATGCAAAGATGAAATAAGAAAGTCTGTAGATACAGTAACTTTCTATAGAGAGGAGCAGATGTTGATGATTCCGCTCCTTGGGCCATTGGTTGTACTTGTGCTGTTTTTGCACATCCAGGTCTGGATCACACACGATGGAGAGAAGAGCAGGAATGTGTAACGTGTGATCTGTGTAGATGGAGTTTTCTTGAATTCTTACAGCACCACGATCAACCATATGGCCTTCTGTCTGGCCATGGACAGGTAGATGAAGGAGCATCCGCTTCTTCGTTCTGTCCATGACCCGGTAGTGTCTGTATATGGCCGGGGTCACAATTGCCGCTGTTACTCAGGACCGGAGTTTGTTTCTATGCAGCTGAGCGCTAAGGTCCAAGTGCCGGTGGCAGTTCCGGGTATTGAGACGCGAGACTCGTGCTAGTTTCTAGCAAGGGTGACCCCGGCCTATGGCCAAGTATGAGAAGGAGCAGCCGCTGCCTTCTTTTTCGCCATATCAGGTGGAGAAGGAGCTGCCGCTGCCTTCTCTGTCCATATCCAGTAGTCTTGTCCTTACCACCACAGTGTAAATGAGTCAACCAAATGGCAAGTTTGGCTGAAAGAAGTCCTTCAATTTCAGCCTTTGTTTACTTGCCATTTCAATCCAGAGGAAGGCGAAAAATAACCCCGAGGACTTGTTGTTGGAATATCCTCAGGGGAAAAAAATTCCTTCCTGACCCCAAATATGGCGATCGGAATACATCCCTGGATGCTTGGTGCTCGAATCTACGTGGCTGTTAATGTGGTGGAAGCTCTGTAGTATTTGTCACAGTCCGGTAAATTAGAAAGTCCAGGTAATTGTCTCATCCGATTAAAGCTTCATTCCTCGATGTTGCTGGAATGGGACTGATTTATATCAGCCTATTACTCCTGTAAGAACAGAAATATATTCAAAATAAAGAAATGGAAGCGAACCGACACCATCATAAAGTCTGGGCGGAGATCACAATACCGCAGGCTGCACATTTAAAAAAGGGTCCGTGAACCATGGGGGAGCCCAGTTTAATAGACACCAAACTGGGGAAACAATTGCAGGCCAAAAATGAAGAAAAGCGTCACTCGCCGTATAAAAATACTCCTTTATTAATGTCCTGTAGACTATATCAGCTGGACTCTGTGAACAGTCGCACCTGATACTTCTCTCTCTACTGATGATATGTCTTAAAGGATGTTATTAAGAAAATGATTTTTAAAGGTGAGCGCTGCTTTTCTCCTCTTTAAGAAGAGAAATGTACATTTCTTAGAACTGGCGCCTCACATATATACTGTATACTGGGGGATATAATGATGAGGTGTATGGTGGGTATGTGTACTACTGGGCAGAGGTAACACTATGGATGTCCCTATGTGCTATACTTACATTTTCGTAATGGAACGGTGGTTCGGCTCTGCCGGACTCCACGTCGCTCCAGTTTATGGAGCGGAAGAATGGGCGTTCTCTAATGAACGATGTTATGGCATACCGAGCAGATGGAGTTTTGCAGAGAAGCTGGAAGATGAGAGAGACCATTGATCATTATATTATGTATTATTACTGATACGTTATTACACAATGTCTATGAACTGTCAGCATCATGTCCTCTATCCTTCCTTATAATCTACCATCATTCTTCCTCTCCTAATCCTACTTACCCCTTCTAGGATGTCAAGCTCATCGCTGGAGATGCAGGGTGGGAAATAGAGGACGTTGTCCAAAGACTCATGGTAGTCGTCCATATCGCCACTGTTATAGAATGGAGACGTCCCCACAATCATCATGTACAGGATGACACCAAATGAAAAGGAATCTGCCAGATGATTGTAGCCTTCTCTATCCAATACCTGTAGGAACATAAGATAGGAGATGAGCTGAATATACCGGGGAGGAGATATACACACAGAGCCTATGAGGACCGGTCTGTGATGAGATATGAGCTGGATACTCAGATAAGCTTAGTACTCAATCCTACTATCGGCATTAATCACTCAGGGATGTTCCTTACCTCAGGCGCGATGTAACCCTTCGTGCCAACAAGTTCTTCCAAGAGGTCATCCTTGCCCACATTCACGGCTGAAGTGCCAAAGTCACAGATTTTTATGTGTCCAGTGCCATCAATGAGGACGTTATGAGGCTTCAGGTCACTGCAGAGAAAAGGAGCAGACACTGATGGTGAGAATAATTCATGAAAAGAACTTCATTAGATATGTAAGGTGACAACATAGATTTATGAAGATGAACTGATTACCGATGTATCACGCCGTGTTCATGGAGGAACTGGATGCCGCAAACCATTTCTGCTGCAAAGCGCCTGTGGAGAAGAAAGTAAAGGATGGATCAGTGGTTACACACACTTTAGGACCATAATGAACGGGCAGCAGATTATTATGATGCAGCCTAAGATATTTACCTTGTGGTCTCTATATCGAACTTCATCGATTCTAACATTTGGCTAAACAGATCTCCTCCGGCCATTGCCTCCATGGCTATTTTATAATCTTGTGGTGTTTCTACAAAGCCCCTCAGAGATGTTATGAAGCGGCAGCCGGCGCCAATACTTAGGACCTTTAACTCTGTACAGAATGTTTCCTCATCACAACGCCTCTTTTCCATGATCTTAAGGGCTAGCAGTTCGTTGCTGACCGGATCTGATGCCAAGACGACCTGGAGAAAAATCACAGAAGATCAGAGCAAACTCATCTATTCTAGGGATCTGTGTAAAGGATCACTGGTGTATCCCAATTATCATTACATATGGAGATCCTGTAATGAATATTTATACCATCCTGTGTATCTGGTGAAGAATACATTGGGGAGCACGGAGTAGTATAAATTCTTACCTTTCCGTAACTTCCTCTTCCAATATCAGTGAGTATAACAAGGCTGTAAAGGTCAATAGGATTTTCTATTTTAACCAGTTCTCTCACAGGTAAAATAGGGGATCTGGCATCACCAAGGTCTTCTGCTTTCACATCTGCTATGCCAGAGGGCATCATAACGTTTGCACCTGCTGAGATAATATAAGATTTGTTAATCTCTTTGAGAACAAATAATGGAAATACACTTTCCATTAAAGGGAATCTGTCACCCCTTTTTTTAGATATCATACAATGATATCTTTCAATTGTGTGTCACATAAGGATTCTCTTAGTACTTTTGCTTCCGCCTGACCCCGCACCTTTCATGCATAAATACCTTTTTTATATCGGTTCAGATGTATGTAAACTGCCGCTGTCCGATCCGCTGGGCGGGGCTTATTCTCCTGCCCCCTCCCTGTCTGGCTCTACACAAGAAGAAACGCGTAGAGCAAGACAGGGAGGGGGGAGCAGTTGAATAAGCCCCGCCCAGCGGACCGGACAGCAGCAGTTTACATACATCTGAACCGATATTAAAAAGGTATTTATGCATGAAAGGTGCGGGGTTAGGGGGAAGCAAAAGTACTAAGAGAATCCTTATGTGACACACAATTGAATGATATCATTGTATGATATCTCAAAAAAGGGGTGACAGATTCCCTTTAAATGCGGGCTCAGGCGCTGAGCATGCATTTTACCAGGCTAACACAAGCTGTATTACATAGCTGACACCTGCCTATAACTGCAGTGACTGGAGAACACTCCGATTGCTTCAGTTTTACTATTTCATTGCTAACAGTGGTACTTAAATTAAGTAAATGCCGATTTGTGCGCATCAGCACCCATTAGTCCCCTCAGGACACAATTGCAAGGGGTTTATCGGTTGTAATGTCTATATGGGCCCTATCTTTTATTTTCATCCAAATGTTAAGACCAGCCTCGCTTAACTTCATATGAAAACGTAACTAAAACTATATACAGCGATACAGTCCCTTTACAAGAGATCAGAAAATCTCAGGGTCAAATCTTCTAAAGAGATTAAAAAAATGAAATAAATAAAAAAAGTTTTTTTTTTTTTTTTTAATTCAAAAATTTAATTTGAATTACTTATCCTTCCCAGTTACTAATAATAATAAAAATGAGCATAACTAGGATCACTCCATTAGTATAAGTCCACTATACAAAAATATAAAAATAATTATCCCAAACAGTAAATACTGAAATGAGAAAAAAAATGGAACTATCAAAATTGCATTTTTTTCAAAATCAGAATGTTACAATGTCTCAGAATATGGCGACACAAACCAATTGTCATTTTTTTTCTTATTAAATTTCTAATTTTCTTCCACCATTTTAGTAAAAAGAAAACTTATGCATATTGGGCATTACCAGAATTGTATCTGACATGGGAAATTTTTTTGTTGTGAGGTCATTTTTATCACACAATTAACACAATAAAGAACAAACATGTCGGAATCCCTTTTTTCTACACAATTTTACCAAACTAATTTTTTTTCCTTTTTTTTTTAAAAAAAAGGAAAAAAAAACATTGAATGACAAAATAAATGCGGCCGTTTGAAGCTACAGCTCGGCCCAATGAAAAAAAAAGAAAGCTCACATACGGCTGTATTAGAAGACAAATGAAGAAATAAAATTATGGCTTTTTCGAAAAAGGGAGGAAAAAAAACGAAAAACTACCCGGTCAAGAAGGGGTTAATAAATATAGCTCCAGATATCACATATTACAATTTTAAACAGAACTCTACACATCAGGAGGAAATGTCGAATATTTGGTGTTTCATTTATCAAAACTGTCTAATTGCAAAAATGTCCCTGTTGCCCGTAGCAACGATTCACAGCACAGATTCCGGTTCTTAACATTCTATGGAACACTGAAATGTGACTGGCTGCTACGGGCAGCAAGGACAGTTCTTCCACAAGTCAGCATTGATAATTGAGGTCTGCACATAATTTTAGGAGTATAATCCCCCTCGCCCCCAGTCTTATCCTACTGAGCTGTATCCATCTTACCTGTTTCATCTTCATCCATTGCTCTTTCTGGTAAAGAAACGCTGATGGTTTTGGCTGATGACTGGGAACTCCATAGTGCTCCAATCCCATTAATAATGGGTGTAGCATAGGTCAGCTGTCTCCTGCATTGGATAACACAGTCTCTGCTGTTCCGAATTCTTTTCTTGGCTGCCGCTCTTTGCAGGTCCAGGATGTCTTTTCTTTCAGATCTGGATGAGACCTGTCTTGGAGTTTCTTGGAGAACCTCGTCCAGCTTTATATCTGCGCCGATGTTTCTCCACTTATTTAGGATGGCTTCTTTATTCCTCATCCTTATTGCAGGGGCCAGATCTCCAATTTTTTTCAAGGAGATAAGTATGGCCCTCTGAAGCTCAGCGGAGGCTGCAGAGTGGGACTTCATGAGGTTCTCCATGATCCTTCTCTCTGTAAGGATCTCATGTCTTTTGGACTTTCTAATTTTCTCAAGATTTTGTCGTTTGGATGCCATTTCAGAGGCGTCAGTGTCCATGTTCGGTAGAGTAATGTCTTTTCGCCCTAAAGCGAATAATAACACCTGCTCTTCATTTAATCCTCTCCTCTCTCTCAGTACCCGATCTCGTTGGGCTCGTCTTCTCTGTTTATCCATTTTGTAATCAATTTTTGCTTCGTCCGTCACGAAAAACAAAAGGAACTCCCTCACCCTTGGGGGTCTGTGAGGCAGTGATTTCCTACGGGCTGTAACACTGGAATGTAGAATGTGATGATGTCATCACATCATTGTGACATAGATAATACTGTGATGTCACAGCAAGAATCATGTAGATGGACAGATACATAGAAGATAGATATAAACCTTGTAGGAGATATATAAAATTAAATAATATAAATAAAATCTAAAAGATATATATAATTATAAACAGAAAATTTAATGTATGGACACTGTTTAGGAAATAAATATAAGTAGGAAAGGGGGAATTTAATACATTACATATTTAAGGCTTAAATGCTGCTATGAATCTCAGTTCTCAGATGTAGTTCAAATTTTAAGGTTAAGCGGAAACACCCATTAAATTGTATACACACATTAAACAGTATCATGGTAACAAGTTTTGACTTTTCAGTCAGCTAAATCTCTTATGGCCCATTTACAATTTGCCTAAAAATTCCGCACACCTTAATAAAGGTCATTGTATCCTTGTGGTATGTGCACAAGAATTTGGTGCAGAAATTTCTGCATCTCTTGGCAGGAAAAACGTTGCATAAAATAGGCAGCTTTTTTTGCTGCGTTATTTTACTTGCGTTTTTTGGTGCAGATTTTACCCTACTCATTAGGCCGGTTTCACATTAGCGCATTTTCAGCGCGCGCACGGCCGGGGGTAGCTCCGCCCCCGAGCCGGCTCTCTGCCCGGCGTGCCCGCCCCTTCCTTGTAGCGCCGCCTCCTAGCGGACAGCGGCGCCTGCGATCGGCGCACCCTATCTTTAGCATAGGGTGCGCCGATCGTGCGCAGGCCGTGCGCTAGTTGCGCTTTGACCTGCGCTGCGCACTTTTGACGGTGCGCCGTGCGCGCCAAAATCAAACTTTTCGGATTTTGGCGCGCACGGCGCACCGTCAAAAGTGCGCAGCGCAGGTCAAAGCGCAACTAGCGCACGGCCTGCGCACGATCGGCACACCCTATGCTAAAGATAGGGTGCGCCGATCGCAGGCGCCGCTGTCCGCTAGGAGGCGGCGCTACAAGGAAGGGGCGGGCACGCCGGGCAGAGAGCCGGCTCGGGGGCGGAGCTACCCCCGGCCGTGCGCGCGCTGAAAATGCGCTAATGTGAAACCGGCCTAAGTACGGATGAAATCTGCATCAAAAACGATGAAAGAATTGACGTGTTTCAGGTTTAAATCTGCACTGAATCTACAAGGAAAAAATAAGCAACTTCAGGATTCTCATTCGCTTCCCTGGCATCAGGAGACCCTTCAGGTTTTGCAACAAATCCGCACACAGCATAATAATCTGACACTTATTAGATAGATCCATTTATTAGAAAGAGGAATTTTGGAATGGGGAAATGGATTTATTCTGTCTTCTGTGTTTTTCCACTTCTTACCCAAAACTGCAGGGGCTCCTTTTTTATGTCATCGTCCAAAACGTTCAGTAATAGTAGGTGATGGATTGTCAGAATCTGGCCCCGGAACACCAGGCCTCAGTAGTTGCGAGTACTAGCCCTGTACTCTTCCACATGCTCTTGTTCTGGATCTTCCAGTTATGATTTAACCCCTTCACCCCCAAGGGTGGTTTGCACATTCATGACCGGGCCAATTTTTACAATTCTGACCACTGTACCTTTATGAGGTCATAACTCTGGAACGCTTCCATGGATCCCGGTGATTCTGACATTGTTTTCTCGTGACATATTGTACTTCATGCTAGTGGTAAAATTTCATTCGAATAACTTGCATTTATTTGTGAGAAAAACGGAAATTTGGCGAAAATTTTGAAAATTTCGCAATTTTCCAACTTTGAATTTTTATGCCCTTAAATCACAGAGATACGGCACACAAACAACTTGATAACTAACATTTCCCACATGTTTACTTTATATCAGCACAATTTTGGAACCAAAATTTTTTTTTGTTAGGAAGTTATAAGGGTTAAAAGTTGACCAGCGATTTCTCATTTTTACAACACCATTTTATTTTTACGGACCACATCACATTTGAAGCCACTTTGCGGGGTCTATATGATAGAAAATACCCAAAAGTGACACCATTCTAAAAACTGCACCCCTTAAGGTGCTCAAAACCACATTCAAGAAGTTTATTAACCCTTTAGGTGCATCACAGGAATTTTTTTGAATATTTAAAAAAAATGAACATCTAACTTTTTTTCACAAAATAAATATTTCAGGTTCAATTTTTTTTATTTTACCAAGGGTAACAGGAGAAATTGGACTGCAAAAGTTATTGTGCAATTTGTCCTGAGTACACTGATACCTGATATGTGGGGGGGAACGACTGTTTTGGCGCATGGCAGAGCTCAGAATGGAAGGAGCGCCGCTTGACTTTTTCAATGCAAAATTGGCTGGAATTCAGATCGGACGCCATGTCACGTTTGGAGAGTCCCTGATGTACCTAAACAGTGGAAACCCCCTACAAGTGACCCCATTTTGGAAACTAGACCCCCCAAGGAACTTATCTAGATATGTGGTGTGAACTTTGAACCCACAAGGGCTTTACAGAAGTTTATAACGTACAGCGGTACAATTAAAAAATCATATTTTTTCCATAAAAATGATCTTTTCACCCCAATTTTTATTTTCCCAAGGGTAACAGGACCCTAAAAGTTATTGTGCAATTTGTCCTGAGTACGCTGATACCCCACATGTGGGGGTAAACCACTATTTGGGCGCATGGCAGAGCTCGGAAGGGAAGCAGCGCCATTTGACGTTTTTGGCTGGAATTGAGATCGGACACCATGTCGCGATTGGAAAACCCCTGATGTACCACAACAGTGGAAACCCCCAACAAATGACACCATTTTGTAAACTAGACCCCCTAAGGAACTTATCTAGATGTGTGGTGAGCACTTTGAACCCCCAAGGGCTTCACAGAAGTTTATAATGCCCGGGCATGAAAATAAAAAAATCGTATTTTTTCCACAAACATGATCAATTAGTCCCCAATTTTTTCATTTTCCCAAGGGTAACAGGAGAAATTGGACCCCAAAAGTTGTTCCAATTTGTCATGAGTACGCCGACACCCCATATGTGGGAGAAAACTACTGTATGGACACACGTCGTGGCTCGGAAGGGAAGTAGTGACGTTTTGGAATGCAGACTTTGATGGAATGGTCTGCGGGTGTCATGTGCGTTTGGAGAGCCCCTGATGTACCTAAACTATTGAAACTCCCCACAAGTGACCCCATTTTGGACACTAGACCCCCCACGGAACTTATCTATATGTGTGGTGAGCACTTTGAACCCTCAAGTGCTTCACAGAAGTTTATAACGCTCGGACGTGAAAATAAAAAAATCATTTTTTTCCACAAAAATGATATTTTTGCCCCCAATTTTTTATTTTCCTAAGGGTAACAGGAGAAATTGGACCCCAAAAATTGTTTTGCAATTTGTCCTGAGTAGGCTGATACCCTACATGTGGGGGTAAAACACTGTTTGGGTGCATGGCAGAGCTTGGAAGGGAAGGAGCACCATTTGATTTTTTCAACTCAGAATTGGCTGGAATTGAGATCAGACGCCATGTTGCATTTGGAGAGCCCCTGTTGTGCCCAAACAGTGGAAACCCCCAATTCTGACTCCAACCCGAACCCCAACACACCCCTAACCCTAATCTCAGCCCTAACCCTAGCCCTAACCCTAATGGAAAAATGGAAATAAATACATTTTTTTAATTTTATTATTTTTCCCTAACTAAGGGGGTGATAACGGGGGGTTTGATTTACTATTTATGGCGGTTTTTATGTTTGGCATCTGTCGCACGCTAAAAGACGTTTTTTATTGTAAAAATAGTTTTTGCATCACCACATATTGAGAGCTATAATTTTTCCATATTTTGACCCACCGAGTCATGTGAGGTCTTATTTTTTGCGGGACGAGTTGGCATTTTTATTGGTACCATTTTCAGGCACGTGACATTTTTTTATCGCTTTTTATTCCGATTTTTGGGACGCAGAATGAACAAAAACCAGCGTTTCATGAATTTCTTTTGGGGGGGTGCGTTTTTCATCTTGGATTCGAGGGCCTGCAGGAAAGGAGCCCCCCGCAGCAGCGCTGCACATTGCGCTGCTGTGGGGGGCTCAGGGAAGCACGGAGGGGGCCCCCTCCCTGCCGATGCTTCCCTTTAACCCCCGGTACACCGCGATCATGTTTGATCGTGGTGTGCAAGGGGTTAACGTGTCGGGGGCGGTCCGTGACCGCCCCTGACACATTGTGCCGGGTGTCAGCTGTGATAATCAGCTGACACCCGGCCGCGATCAGCGGCGCTCACCACGTGGGCGTCGCTGATCGCGGTAGACGTACTATCCCATCCCTGGGCATAGGGGCCCGGGTCCCATGGACGGGATAGTACGTCGGATGTCAGGAAGGGGTTAATCTAGAATATTTCACCTTCGTAATCCAGAGACAGACTACAGCACCGCCCAAGCATTCACCCTCTGCTCCCTAGACTTTCTATCTACGAAGTGACTGCCTCTAGGCAAAAGATGACGATGGTGGTAGTAGTTGCATTTAAGACACAGTTATGAAGCAGCCATAACAACTTGAAACAGAAGTATTTTTACCGAGATACCACACTGCTCAATATGTGGCCTGTGTTTTTATTTTTTCCCCAAAAATAGTGTATAGACCTAGGG
This sequence comes from Dendrobates tinctorius, assembly GCF_039654945.1. Lineage (NCBI taxonomy): Eukaryota > Metazoa > Chordata > Amphibia > Anura > Dendrobatidae > Dendrobates > Dendrobates tinctorius. Next base: position 4,075,707 of record NW_027361677.1, read on the forward strand.
TAACAGACAGCAAATACAGTGGAATGTAGGCCTGAATTGCCACAATTTGTAGGCCACAAATAGATCAGGCATCTGACAGCGATACCAGACTGTTCAATATGTGGCCTGTATTTTTTAATTTTTTACCCCAAAATAGTACAATAGTGTTTAGAGGTAGGGTAACACACAGAAAAAAAAGTGAATGGAAGCCTCAAAAGCACCCTTTGTAGCCCACAGATAGAGGAGACGTGTCACAGAAATACCACACTGTTCAGTATGTGGCCTGTAGTTTTTTAATTATTTACCCCAAAACAGTGTATAGACCTAGGGTAGCAGACAGCAAAAAAGAGGAATGTATCCCTGAAAAGTAGAGCACAGATAGACCAGGCGTCTGATGGAGATAGTCTGTTAATTATGTGGCCTGGAGTTTTTTTAAAAATTTTTTTTACCTTAAAATACTGTATAGATCTAGTGTAACAGACAGCAAAAACAGTTTAATATAGGCCGGAAATGCCACAACTTATAGAACACAGATAGATCTGGTATCTGACGGAGATAGAACACTGTTAAATATGTGGCCTGGATTTTTTTTGGCCCGCCAAAATTGTCAATAAGTTTGCGATGACACTAAAGAGAATTGTTGGAGTACTAAAATTGTAAAATATTTAGCGCAACGATATGCGATGCATGTGGCGTACAAAACAGTGATAAATATATGAACTGTAGCTAAATATTTTTTGGCCAGCTAAATATTTTTTGGTCAGCAAAATGGTTTACAAAAATGTTGTAAGACACTCCAAAAATACTACAGTACCACAAAAAAAAAGGCCAGAATTTTCTGCGCACTCAGGTGTGAGGCCTAGGACGGACAAAGCCGTTTTAAATTGCTGGATTTTCACACTGTTGTATTAAAATGATCTGGCTGTAGTCTGCAGTGTGAACAAGCAAGTAAATGTAGAAAAAAAGGGGGCTCTGGATTGTCTGCCCGGCTATTGGATTGCCCACCTGGGCAGTAGGGATACTCGGTACCGGGCCTCTTCTTAAAGGGGCAGTGTCAAGGCAGCAGTGACCCGGTTCTTGGCCCTGGGCGTCAAATAAAAGGGGATATTTACAGGGGAAAAATAAAGAGTTTGTAAAATGTTCGTGACGCCACCTGTGGTTTCCGGTCAGAGGTGACCAGCGCTGCAGGGCAGAGCCTCTGGGACTGATGGTGATGCAGCAGAGTTGGTATAGCTCTCCACAGGCAGAGCTTTGTCCCAGGGCAGCAGTTGTAGTAAATATGTTGTGTTTGATGATAGATGTAGCAGTGCTGAGTAGGTGTTGCAGAAAGAATTCCGAGGACAAAGCTGAGTGCAGTTCCAAAGCTTTACTCACAGTTCTGATGCGCATATGCCCGCTTGATGCTGCGTCCTCCAGGTGAGAGGTCCAGCAAACTTCCCAGCGGATGGAGAACACCTTTCCAGTATTCCCATCAGTATGTGCCTTTCCTGACCGTCTCACTGTGCTGGCTTTTCTACTTCTCTTCCTTCCCAACACTTCACAGTAAGTGTCCAGGCCAGCAGCCGCGGACCTTGTCGGGTAACGTCCTCGCTGCGTTCCTTTGCTCTCTCCGGAGAAGAGAACTGTGGCTCATGGCTGAGTTACCCAAAGGTGCCTCTGCCTTCGGCTTGCTAGTTTATCTGCTGAGATCGCCACTAGGCTCGGGGGCCGATACCCGTCTGCCGGCATGGAACGAGCACCACGGGCAGTATGGTCGCTGCGCTGTGCCTCTAAGGATCCCTTCCCTCTTCAGGGAGCTTCCTTCTGTTCCTTTCCTTCCAGCAGCTCCTCCTGACCAGGAGCTGCTCCACACGTCTGTTCACCTCTTCCCCTACGGGAAGACTCTCTACACACGTCCTTCCCCTTCCTCCCCTCAGGGAAGACTCTTTACTAACCTCTCTCTTCTCCTGCTCTAAACCCTCTAGTTCCACCCACCTCCCAACACCCTTTACCACCCGGCAGGGTTGAGATCCTCCTCCGTTGAGGTCCATCCAGGGTGTCCTGCTGCTCTAGGGTGTGTGTTGGGTGCAGGTGTTAGTCCTGTTAGGTGTCTCCATCTTACCTGGGAAGTGGGATACCACACCTCTGGGTGAGGTGCAGTACCTCTGTGGCGACTGAACCCTCAGTGGCGCCACATTATGAAACGCCGCAGCCATCTTAGTTGTGATCGTGGAGTGATTGGCTGGCCGAACAGCATCATCAGGGGTATAAGAGACCGGATGCCGCCCTGCTCGACACATTCAGCTGATCTGGCAGATCAGATTGCCTATCAGGAAGGGCCTCAGAGAGGATACCCTGGTGGGGAAGCTTAGCCCAGGCAGAGACCAACTTAGATATCCAAGTGGTGGCAAAAAGCTTGGTAGATTGCCGTGCCAGATGTCTCAAAAACAGATTTTTGCCAAGGATTCGATATGTCCATCAGTAAGGTCCTTGAGAGAGGCGCCTTCCACGAAAGCGAGAATTGTGTTAGTAGACAGACGAGACACCAGATGATCCGACCAAAGTTTGATAAGGTCGGGAGCAAAAGGATATCCAAACGCTTCTTCCTGAGGAGCTCCCAATCCATGTCAAAATATAGCAAACTCTGTTGGTTGTAAAACACACGGGGTGTTTTTGAAGGATCCTCATCTTTAACATTTAGAGTCTGATTCACAGCAATAACAAGACTGTCCATCATGTCTTGGAGTTTGGAGACTTGGTCAGAGTCCAGGTCAAAATGTGATTCAGCGCGTAGGTCAGACTCCCGAACAGTCTGAGGCTCAGGAGAAGATGGTCAGGAAACAGATGTCATCCCAGAAAAGGTGGAAGGTGATCTGGAAAATGAACTTGAACGCATCTGCTTCATGGATCACTTATGTGTCCTTGCATAGTGGTGCGGATTATAGGAAGACTCAGATTTGGCCCTAGGGACGATTGATACACCACAGGTTGTTGAAGGCATGGGCAGGCGCTCTAAGGCCAAGAGCAATAATTGTAAGCACTTGGTTAGATTGGTGACAGATTGAGATAAAGATGCGGCCTACTCAGGGTGTGTGTGGTGGGGGTGCTCTCATCAGTAGTGGGTTGGGCTCCCGTGGGACCTGCATTGTAGGGCAATTGCAGTCCTGGCAGAGGGCCATCTGTTGACCTACAGGTAGCTTCTTTTTGCAGGAAAGTCAAACAAAATGTGGAATTGGAGGAGGTACCGGACAATAGCGGGAAACCCTGATGTTAAGCATATAGATATATGGTTTCCAGGTGTGGAGTTGCTGAGGGGAGGTTCATATGCCTATAATAACAGAGCCTAGCTGTTCCTGCAGAGGCACTGGTCCTAACGAAAATTAAGAAGGAAATAATTACTCCCTAGTGGAGAAAACAGGAACCATAGTGCTGGAGCCTAATACCTGATGGATGTAGAACAGAGAGCTGGAGGAAAAGGATGGTGCAAGCCACAGTGGAATGGCGCCATAAGAGAGAGGAGGAGCAGAGGAACACAAGCCTGCAGCTGAAATAGGCCAGGAAGAAGAGCGTGAGAGAATGGCCCGCCTTCAGTGCAGCAGCCTGAGAGAAAGAGCGAGAGGAAAGACCACTGCTATGGATATATGTTATGATTGAGTCACCGTAGGAGGCAAAAACTGAAATGCTAGCTAAGTCCAGAAAACCAGAGACATTGGGAGCTATCGGATTGCAGACCACTGAACCTATCAACACAACTAGCAGTAGCCGTGGGGGGTTCCTACGATGCCCTAGACCCCTCGATCACAGCCGGAGAATTAAATAGGCCTAAAGAAAGAAAGGGGATATCTAAACTGCCCCAGAGCAGACCCCAAAGCAACAGGCAGCCCCCAACATATAATGACGGTGAAGCAAGATGAAAACACTAACACAGACAGAAAGATAGACTGAGCAAAGACAGGGCCCAAGCTAACTAGATAGAAAAGGACAGGAAGGCTGCTGTCTGCAATCCGTGAAAAACCCTATGAAAATAAGAGCCAACAAACTGACAGTGAAAAAGGCCCTGAAGACGCTAGGCTTCAAAAAAGCTATGTCAGTACTCAGGAATATTCTGAAGACAGAGCTACAGGCAAAAGGAGATTCAGCTCACCCCAGCAGGGAATGGCAGAATACAGAAAAGCAAGGAAAACAACAACCAAACACAAATGCTAACAGGCAAAGCAGAAAACTTAGCTTTAGAGGAGCAGGAATCAGACTGGTGTCCTAGAGGTCCACAGCAAAATCACCCGCAGGGCAGAAGGGCGTCGGCAACCTTATATTCAGTCCGTGACTCCACTCAGCCAGTCATCCTCAGGTGCCTGATAATCAGGCTCATTACCTTCCTTTACCAGAATAGGGAGTTCACCAGACCTCAGTGACGAAGGGGAAAATGAACTCACAACAGATATACTTCGATGTAGATGAGTGGAGGAGCTTTGCTTCTAGCACCTCCTCTCATCCACATAGGCGATGTCAGTTGCTACAGCTACACCTCTGTCTTAGTAATGGGATACTTTCTTCACTGAATACAGATTTTACCTAAGAATTTTGATAATTTCTGATCAATTCTAGCAAATCTCTCTGATAAGATATATTACAAAGTTGCTCATTTTCACCAGTGATAAATGACAAAAGTGAGGAAAACTTTAGAAATCCTGTTAATTTGAATGCACGGTTTTGCTGGAATTTAGAAACATGCATTTTCATCACTGCAGCATGTAATGGGCCTCCCGATGCGACAGGTTATTATTACATTGTGCCACAAAGTTGTGTGTTGCTTTACACTTGCATTGACTTAAAATGGGGGAGGGGGATTCCAGAATGTTGCCATTTTTATAAATGCTCAATAATTCAGAAAGTTCTACATTTCATATATACATGTAGCAAACTGTAGGGCACAGTACGATCTGCACGGTCTTATTAGCTCCACTCCTCAAAGCCAGCAAACACACAGGAGATCGATAAATCCTCAAAGGAACGAGTAAAAGGTATGTGTCTAGCTCATCATTCGTAGTACGCAAAAGCAAAGTCCCAGAATCCGCTGTGGTTGGGACGATTGGCGTCTCGCTGTAGACTCCTATGGTTGATATGTTTCACGAATCTCATGGTTTCTCTGTCTCTGTACACGAGGGCCAAGCAATTGTTCTCTGGGTAGACCGTGAGGAGCTGAAAATAGATAAGGGATTAGTAATGAGTAAATGGAAGCCAAAGCAAAATAAAAATTAAAGTAGTATTCCCAAAATTTGGAAGGATTGGAGGATAACATTACTGATAGTCAAGACCCCTCACAATCACGAGTATAGGGCTCCATAGCAGAGGTGCATTTGTTCGACTTTCACTCCATTCATTGTCTATGGGACTGGACAGCACTATAACTTTGATGTTCAGCAGTCCCATAGGCCATGAGTGCAGCTGAGGTCACCTCTGCTCTTCCATAGATAGGGGATAGCTTTCAATTCTGTGAATGCCCCCCAAAGTTGTTTTTTTTTCTTTTTCCCATTCCTAAATTTAAGTCCTAAACCTCCCCCAAAAAATGTTTTACCTCTTCATCTTCCTCCTTGGCAATATAAGAAGTGAATCCTCCATACTCCGCTTCCCACTCTAAATCGAAAGAAAGTAAAATGTTAGAAGGTACAAATTATGGACAAAACATTTTCAACAGGGTCAGAAATCTTGTAATTAATTTTTTCCCATAAAGAACTGAATCTGTCAAACAGCAGCAGGCATAAGGCCATTTAGAATACCTTCAAAAGTTAATTTATTTCAGTTCTTCAATACATGTGAAACTAATATTACATAGAAATAAATGTGAAATAGATCACTCTGTTAATGTTGATGATTATGGCTTACAGCCAATGATAACCCAAAAGTCATTATCTCAGTAAATTGTAATACTTTTTAAAATAATTTTTTCAAGCTGGTGTTCTCTAAAATGTTGGCCTACTGAAATGTATGTTCAGTAAATGCACTCAATACTTGGTCGGGGCTCCTTTTGCATCACTTACTGCATCAATGCAGCGTGGCATGGAGGCGTTCAGCCTGTGGCACTGCTGAGGAGTTATGGAAGCCCAGGTTGCTTTGATAGCAGCCTTCAGCTCGTCTGCATTGTTGGGTCTGGTGTCTCACATCTTCCTCTTGACAATACTCCATAGATTCAATATGGGGTTAAGGTCAGGCGAGTTTGTTGCCAATCAAGCACAGTGATACTGTTGGTTGTAAACCAGGTATTGGTACTTTTGGCAGTTAACAGGTGCCAAGTCCTGCTGGAGAATGACATTTCCATCTCCAAAAAGCTTGTCAGCAGAGGGAAGCATGAAGTGCTATAAAATGTCCTGGTAGACGGCCGTGCTGACTTTGGTCTTGATAAAACACAGTGGACCTAAACCAGCAGATGACATGGCTCCCCAAACCATCACTGTTTGTGGAGACTTCACACTAGACCTTGGAAATCAAGGTCCCAGAGTCTGGAGAGGCCACAATCCAAGCTGCTTGTGGTCTAGTGTGAAGTTCCACAGTCAGTAGTTAATGCAAAAGGAGCCCCGACCAAGTATTGAGTGCATTTACTGAACATACATTTCAGTAGGTAAACATTTTAGATTATAACACCAGCTTGATAAAATGATTTTCAAAAGTATTCTTATTTACTGAGATAATGACGTTTGGGTTTTCGTTGGCTGTAAGCCATAATCATCAACATAACAGAAATAAGCACGTGAAATAGATCACTCTGTATGAGTTTCACTTTGTATAGAAGAACTGAAATAAAATAACTTTTTGATGATATTCTAATGTTGTGAGATGCACCTGTAGATACACACACACTACTGACCTTCACTTCCACAGAACAACAGAAGGTCTAGAGCGAACTCCTGCCGCTCGGGATCATGGTCATGAATCATGGTATAGTGCCCATGCATCCAATGCCTCAGTTCTCCAGTGCACGTTGGGACCTTGCCACCTTTAGAAGGGAGCAAAATAGAAACGAGAAGGAAAATAAATTATATATTATAATATAAGGTCACATTCTTCAATACCAGTTGTGGTTGCCACACACATTAGATGGTTTACAATTCCTACCAAGTCAGCAGACTAACGTATATGGGGGACTCAAAGAAGTTGCACCAAATTTAAGAGTTATCCCCTCTCCACAGATATCCATTGGCAGTGCACATGATCGACTACCAGTCCATTCACATGAGGGTCTACAGATCCCTGTTCTCAGAAGTGGTGGATGTCTCAGCGATAGGAAAGCTATCCTTGAACCCAGGAGTGGCCAATTAATTTTCCTGACTGGGCCACATGAGACCATTACTGTTGTCAAGTTGCCGAACTAATAGGCTGAAATTAATTTGGCTCAATATGATAATATAAAATATTAAATGTCATCACTTAATATTGAGCAGAATCAAGTATGCAGACATCCCCCTATATACACCGTATGAGCCCCCACACAACCCCCTATATACATGCTAACATAACATGCACATAATATAAAAAAAACAAAAGACACATACTTTGCTCCCATTCCCCCGATGCTTTGACTCTCCGTACAGCAGACATACTGACCAGATGGCATTGCCTCTGCTATTGTACACGCTGACTAGTGGAAGAAGCCGACAGCCCCATCCTCCACCAATGTATTTACAGCTGCGGTGATGGACGAGGGCACTGTGCGACTTGTGGGCCCACGGTTTCAGCCCTTAGGCTGTCTGTCCACATGTCGCAGTTTTACCAGCTCTGCTCTAACCCATGGATAGGGGATAACTTCCAAACTTGGTGCAACTCCTTTAACCCCTTACAGACATTGGACGTACCGGTACGTCCTGACAATCATAAGGTACAGGAGCGGAGCAGCCTGCACAATCGCCGCCGTGAGCTCAGCTTAAGTGATAGAATGAACAAAATATATATATCTCCCAAAAAATTGGAATAGAAAGCGATCAGAAAAAGTTGTGTGGCCAAAAATGTCAACTTGTCCCGCAAAAAAAAAAAAAAAAAAGCTTGCTGTATAGCTAAGCAGTACTGTACAGCCACATACGGGATATTTCTACATTCAGCATAAACTATGGGACAAATTTTTGTGCCATTTTTACCCATTTCCCAGTGTCAAAATGTAAAATCTGGGGCTAATACTAAGTTTTAGGGGTAAAAATAGAATTATATTTTCTTCACTGCCCAATGGTATAAAATTGTGACACACCCGTGGTGTCAATATGATCACTGCACCCCAAGGGTATGTGCACACGTTGCGGATTAGTGTGCGGATCTGCAGCGGATTTGGCCCCGCGGATCTGCAGCAGTTTTCCATGCGGTGTACAATAACATGTTATCCTATGGAAAACAAAAACCGCTGTGCACATGCTGCGGAAAATTCCACGTGTAAACGCAGAGGTTTATTTTCCGCAGCATGTCAATTCTTTGTGCGGATTCCGCAGCATTTTTACACCTGTTCCAGTATAGGAATCCACAGGTTTAAAAAAGCAGGCGAAATCCACACTAAATCCGCAGTTTATGCTGCTTGCCACTAGGAGGACACTAAGTGAACACAGAAAAAAGTTAACTGCTCCCCTGCAGTATACACCCTCTCGCTGGCTGAGATTTCCCCAGTTCTTGCTTAGTGTCTGTAGGCGGCACTTGGGTCTGGCTTCAGACCCCATTGTTTTTATTTTATTTTTAAGTTTTTCTGTAAATTCTTATTTTTTAATTAACGGTGTACACTAAGCAAGAACTGGGGAAATCTCAGCCAGCGAGAGGGTGTATACTGCAGGGGAGGAGTTAACTTTCTGTGTTTACTTAGTGTCCTCCTAGCGGCCAGCAGCATAACACCCACTATCTCTGTGTTCCCCAATGAGGCGTAGGAGAAAAATAGAATTAGACTTACCGGTAATTCAGTTTCTAGGAACCTTCCACGACAGTCACCTTGGAGGATGTCTCCCCACCCTATTGGGGGACAGGAAACACAAAGAGGTTAAATAACCCTCCCCTTCCTGCTACCTCCAGTGTTTTTTCTGGCATATTAGCATGAATAGTTACCGCCAATGGTGCAGGACTCATCCAATAAAGATATTTTAGATAGGGAGGGAAATTAGTGCTGTCGTGGAAGGTTCCTAGAAACCGAATTACCGGTAAGTCTAATTCTATTTTCTCCAGTCACCTACCACGACAGTCACCTTGGAGTTATACCAACACTAATTTCTTAGGGAGGGACCACAGCTTGCAGAACGCGTCTACCAAATGTTAGATCCCTATCAAAATTTAATCTATAGTGTCTGGTAACGGTATGAACAGAGGACCAGGTGGCGGCTCTGCATATCTGCTCCGATGACGCGTTCCCTCGCGCTGCCCATGACGTAGCGACTGCTCGAGTGGAGTGGGCCTTTAGACACTCCGGAGGAGAAAGATCTTTTGACGAATACGCCAAGCAGATGGCTTGTTTGATCCAGTTTGCAATTATGTTTTTTGCCGCCTTCTTCCCCTTATTCCGCCCTGACTATTGGATAAACAGGTTCTGGTCAATTCTCCAATCCTTAGTTAGTTCAAGGTAATGGAGAACCACTCTGCGGACATCCAGGGTATGGAATCTTTCTTCCTACGTATTAGAAGGATTTGGGCAAAATGAGGGCAACACGATATCCTGACCCCTAAGTCTGAAACCACCTTGGGCATAAAGGAGGGGTCTAGGCGCAGTGTTATACTGTCTGAGTTAAGAGGTATGGTTCCTGTACTGATAGGGCCTGTAGTTCTCCTACTCGTCTAGCTGTGGTGACTGCTACGAGGAAGACTGTTTTAAGTGTCAGGATTCTTAACAGAATTTCAGACAGGGGCTCAAAGGGGGTCTGTGTAAGACTATTGAGCACTATATTAAGATCCCAGGGAAGAACCCGATTAGGGAGCCTAGGTCGTATTCTACTAACAGCGGTCATAAACCGCTTGACCCAACGATGTGTGGCTAGGTCCTGGTCAAAGAAGGAACTGAGGGCAGACACCTGTACCTTTAGGGTGCTTGGAGTCCTAGCTCTAACCCCTTTTGCAGGAAATCTAGGATCTGAGCAATATTGGGATGGAAGGGGTCAGGGACATCAGGAAGACACCAGGAAGATAATTTCTTCCATACTTTGCCGTATATGGTATTGGTCACTGGTTTCCTGCTTTTTTGAAGGGTCCGGATTACCCCCTCCGACAGACCCCTGGCCTTCAGGATGTTGGCTTCAATAACCAGGCTGCCAGCTTTAGCTTGCTGGGGTTCGGGTACAGCAGGGGACCCTGATAAAGCAGGTCGGTTTCTTGGGGTAGAAGCAGAGGACCTTCCTGGGCCATGTCCAACAGGGTGCTGTACCAGCTGCGTCCCGGCCACATTGGAGCAACCAGGATTTTTATGACCCTGTCCAGTCAGATCTTTTGTAGTGTCTTTGCCAGCATAGGGATCGGTGGGAAGGCGCACGCTAGTCTGAAGTCCCATGGGTGGGCGAAGGCATCTGTTCCCCGGGCTCCGTACGTAGGACTGAGGGAGAAATAGGTTGCTGTTTTTGCGTTTTGCGCATTCGCAAACAAGTAGACTTCTGGATTCCCCCATCTCGAGGTCAGAGATCGGAAGACCTCTTGGTTTAGACACCACTCCCCCAGATGGACATCCTTTCAGCTGAGGAAGTCCGCCCGGATATTGTCCGTCCCCTTCAGGTGTATCGCCGAGATGGACAGCAGGTGCTTTTCCCAGAGGAAAATTCTTGCTGCCACTGTCTTCAGACTGGCATACTTCGTACCCCCCTGGTGTCTGAGGTAGGCTACCGTGGTTATGTTGTCGGAATAGATCCGAACGTGGTGGTCCTGGATAAGGGATGATGCGGCTTTTAGTGCTTCCTCCACTGCTGTCAACTCTCTCAGATTTGACGATCTGGCTCTTACGTTCTGAGACCATCGTCCCTGGAAATAGGCCTCCCCCACCTCTCAGGCTGGCATCGGTACAGATTATCTTCAGGGGAAGCTGGTCCCAGCTGACTCCCCGCCTCAAGTTTCAGAAATTTAGCCACCATAAGAGGGCCGATCTCACGTGTCCTGGAAGTGGAATCTTCCTTGACAGATTGCCCCGATATTGAGTTCTCCAGGACGTATGATTGGAGGATTCTCGTGTGAGCCTGCGCCCATGACACCGCCTGGATGCACGCTGTCAGGGACCCCAGGATAGACATGGTGTCTCTCAGTTGGTGCCCTCTGCATCGGACGATTTTGTGACGGAGTTCCACCTGGCGATCCTCGGGAAGAAAGGACATTCTTTCCTCAGAGTCTAACAGAATTCCCAAGAATTTTTTCCTTGGTGATGGGTGAAGGTCCGATCTATTCAGATTCGGGATCCACCCTAAGGCTTCGAGTATCTGCAGGGTTCTCGACACATCCTGGTTTAGACGAGATTCTGATGGAGCGATAACGAGCAGGTCGTCAAAATATGGAACAATACATATTCCCTGCAGGTGGATAAAAATGACTGCCTCTCTCATAATTTTCGTGAACACTCTTGGTGCTGGAGATACCCCAAATGGGAGGGCATTGAACTGTAGATGGCTGATCCCCTGGTCGTGGGAAACCGCGAATATCAGGAACGCCCTGTGCTCCGGATGGATTGGGACGTGGTAATACGCGTCCCTCAGGTCTATTGTAGCCATCAACCAGCCCCGCCCAATGAGAGGGATCACCAATTTCACCGACTCCATCTTGAATCTTCGGTATTCAATAAACCAGTTTAGGGGTTTCAAATTTATAATCAGTCTGTACTTCCCGGAGGGTTTCTTTACCAGGAACAGGCGGGAGTAACGTCCTTTGCCTATTTCGTGCTGAGGCACGTATGAGACTCTTAACAGCTCCTGTATTTGGAGCAGTTGGGATTTCTGCAGATCTGGGGACTGTGTTGGGGTAATTCTCAGACAGTGGGGGGGGGGGGTGGTTGCTCGAACTCTAATCTCAGCCCGAATTGAATGGTCTGAAGGATCCACTGGTTCGAAGTTGTGGACTGCCATTGGGTGAGGAACTGAGTGAGTCGACCCCCCACCGGAGAGTCACTGTTTGTCCGGGGGTTGCTGCTGCTGAAGGACAAGGATGTTCTTGCCTCTACCCCCCTTCAGTAGCGCCACCGTCCCGTTTTGCCCTTTCCTCTGAACTCCTTCTGGGAGGACTGTTCTCGTGGGCCACGAAAAACCGGATTACTTACCGGTAATACTCTTTTGTAGAGTCCACGACAGCACCCACTGAGAGAGGGGATCCGCCCCCAGAACAGGAAACCTACAGAGAGATAAATGGGGCGGTCCCCCTCGCTCCCTCAGTTTGTGTTACCGAGAACAACGGAGGAACCGCCATACATGTTTTAGTCAAACTGTTTGGGCGATTCATCTATCTTACCCCTATGCAGTTTTAAGCTTACTAAGTTTAATCACATATCTAATTTAAATCATAATCTCCACCACCAAGGAGACCCATGTGTGAAAAAATTCTTACGGGAGGGAAGTGAGCGGGTGCTGTCGTGGACTCTACAAAAGAGTATTACCGGTAAGTAATCCGGTTTTTCCTCTTCGCCACGACAGCACCCACTGAGAGATTTTCAGAGATAATCACTTGGGCGGGCACACCGTGTTAAGGACTGATCTACCAAAAGTTAGATCCTCGGTAGAGGACAAATCTAGTCTATAGTGACTATAAAAGGTAGATGGAGAAGACCAGGTTGCAGCCTTACATATTTGTTCAATTGGGACGTTCGCCCTCTCGGCCCAGGAGGATGATATGGCTCTAGTAGAGTGCGCCTTAATCCCCAGTGGAGGGTCTTCTCCTTTTGTCAGATACGCCATTGTGATCGCATCTCTAATCCATCTGGATATCGTGCCTGATGTAACTGCAGACCCTTTCCTGCTGCCCTGGAATGAGACAAAAAGAGACCTACTCTGCCTCCAGGGACTGGTCCTATCAAGGTAGGCTAGCACAGCTCTTTTCACATCTAAGGTGTGATATTTCTCCTCGTCCTGTGTTGACGGGTTCTCATAGAATGAAGGTAGGCATATCTCTTGAGACCTATGAAATTTAGTTGCCCGTTTGGGCAGATAGGACGGGTCCGTCTTTAAAATGAGACTGTCTCGTGTTGTTAACAGGAACGGTGGGTCTACTGACAGAGCATGAAGATCACTCACTCTCCTGGCCGATACTAAGGCCACCAGCATAGCCGTTTTCAATGAGAGGCACTTTACTGATGCTGAGCTTATGGGCTCAAATGGTGCCTGAGTGAAGGCATCCAAAACTAAAGTAAGGTTCCACGCTGGAAGTCGAGGCACATGCACCGGTTCTGCTCGTTGACAGGCCGAGATAAACCGAGTCACCCATCTATTTGCTGCCACGTTATAGTTAAACAGGGCTCCTAGGGCTGACACGTGGACCTTAAGAGTGCTTACTGAGAGTCTAAGTTCTCGGCCTCTTTGTAGAAACTCTAGAATGGCCGTAATGGGTACTTCACCAGCTAGTTTTGTTGGGTGAAAGGCCAGGAACTTCCTCCACACCTTAGCATAAATTTTTGTCGTGGACTCCTTCCTGCTTTGTAGCAGGGTATTGATTAGGTTCTTTGAGAAACCCTTCTGCCTCAGTAGCTCCCTTTCAAATTCCAGGCCGCTAGGTGCAGGGCTTTGGCCTGTGGATGGTAGCAGGGTCCCTGCGAGAGAAGATTCTGGTGCAGCGGCAGGATCCACGGGTCGGTTACCGACATGGCTCTCAGCCATGAAAACCACAGTCTTTTTGGCCAAAATGGGGCTATCAAGATGACCCTCGCCCTCTCCTGTCTTATTTTCCTGACTACTGTTGGTAGTAGCACCATCGGAGGAAAGGCATAGGCTAGTTGGAATGCCCAGGGTGTTTGGAGGGCATCTAGAATATCTGGGTTGCCCGACCTGTAGAGAGAAGCAAACCTTTTTACACGCCTGTTGGCTCTGGTTGCGAATAGGTCTATCTCCGGTCTGCCCCATTCTGACGCTATCATTTCGAACACGTCTCTGCTGAGGACCCACTCTCCCTGGTATAGGGCCTGGCGACTGAGATAGTCTGCTCGGGAGTTGTCCACTCCTCTTATATGGAGCGCTGACAAGGAGAGAAGATGGACCTCGGCCATCTCCAGAATCTTTCCCGCAATAGACATCAGTGGCATTGACCGCGTGCCTCCTTGCCGGTTTATATCGGCCACTGCGGTGGTATTGTCTGTCTGGATCTTTACGTGGGCGCCTCTTAACTGCGGGAGGAAGTGAGATATCGCATAAAAAAAAATCGCTGTTAGCTCCTTTACATTAGAGGAGGCCTCTATTTAATTCTCCCGCCACCAGCCTTGTACCATGTGCTCCTCTAGGTGGGCTCCCCAACCTAAGGGGCTGGCATCCGTGGTGAGTATCTTGGAGGGAGTCACCCACCACTGTACTCCCTTCGATAGATTGGAAGGAATTAACCACCATTTTAGGGATTCAACCACCTCGGGCGATAGGGACATCTTCCCTTCCAGCCGCCCCTGCAGTCTATCTCCTGCAGAATAGCCCACTGTAGTTCTCTAGAGTGGAACTGAGCCCATTGCACCGCTGGAATGCATGATATCAGTGACCCCAGCAAGGACATGCCCTGTCTCAATGATATTACGGGTCTTCCTGTAGCATTCTGTACCTTGTCGATTATGGCCATTACTTTGGCGTTTGGCAGAAAGCACTCCTCAGTTACGGAGTCTACTTGCAGGCCCAAAAACCTTTGACAGGTCACTGGCTCTAGTCTGGATTTCTCCCAGTTAATTAGCCAACCCAGTGTTTGTAGGGATGAGATAATCCTAGCTATTCTTGCTTCACACTGTGAAACAGAATTCCCTACTATGAGTAGGTCGTCTAAGTAAGGGACAACTAGGGTGTCATTCAGCCTTACATATGACATTACTTCCAGCATTAATTTGGTAAATACCCGAGGAGCCATGGATAGCCCGAATGGCATTGCCGCAAACTGGAAATGCTGAATCCGACCTCTGAACCAGACTGCTACCCGCAGGAACCTTTGGTGCCCTCGATATATGGGGAGATGGTAGTAGGCGTCCTTTAGGTCCAAGACCGCCATATAACACCTGGGAAACAAAAGCTTTATTGCAGACTTAATCGACTCCATTTTAAACGACCTCAGTCTTAGGAAGGTATTAAGTTTCTTTAAATTTATTATAGTCCTGTAAGAGCCATCTGGTTTTGGGACTAAGAATAGAGGAGAATAAAAGCCCATCCCTGTTTCGTCGTCTGGGACCTCCACTAGAACCTGTTTAGTTAGCAGTACCGCAATCTCCATCTCCAGTGCTTCCTGCTGAGATCGGGACTTCATAGAAGTCAATAAGAAGGAGTTCGGTGGATACCGAACAAATTCTAATTTTAGGCCTGATGATACAATACTTAGGGCCCACGGGTTTGATGTCACCTTCATCCATTGGCGGCTGAATCTTAATAGCCTGCCACCTACCGGTGTAACGGTTTTATCGGGATCTGTCTCTTCTGAAGGGACGTTTCCCGAATAGGTTGCCTCTTTGCTTGGGGTCCTTATTTCCCCAGCGATCCTGGGGTCTAAAGTCTTTCTTTTTACCGAACGGTGGCTTCCTGTAGGCCCTCCTGTTGAACGGAACATACGGGTTAGGGAACCCCTTTTTCCTCTCCCCCGCTTTTGTCAAAATTTCATCCAGTTCTGTACCAAACAGGTACTTACCCTGGCAGGGTATAGCACACAATCTAGTTTTTGTTTGTGTGTCTCCTTTCCACCCCTTCAACCATAAGGCCCGTCTGCCTGCATTGGTCAGTCCCGCGGCTCTAGCCGACAACCGGAGAGAATCCGCGGAGGAGTCGGAGAGGAAGGCCGTTGCTCCCTTAATGAGGGGCATAGAGGAAAGAAGCCTACTCCTAGCTACTCCATTTTTAATATTGTCCTCCAAGTCGTTCAGCCACACCAACATAGATCTTGCCGTACATGTGGCTGCTATTGCGGGCTTAAAGGCTGCCGTACAAGCTTCCCACGATCTTTTGAGGAATGTATCAGTCTTACGATCCGAAGAATCAGCCAAAGTTCCCGAATCCTCCACCGGCAAGGAGGATCTACGGGAGGTAGAGGCCACTGCCGCATCCACCTTGGGGGCTCTCGACCAGGCCGTTAACTCCTCATCGTCAAAGGGATACTTACGCTTTGACGTTAAGGGGAGGAAGGTCCTTTGGCCTTGTTTCTCCCATTCCCTCTTAACTAGGTCCTTTATAGCTGGGACCACTGGGAATGCTCGGACCTTTTTACGAGAAATACCCGCAAACATAATGTCCTGAGGGGTCTTGGGGTCCTTACTCTCCGGCAACCCCATGGTATTTCGGACAGACTTCACAAGATTACCGACACTGTCCGTGGGGAAACACGTCTGATCCTCGTCCTCTGAGGAAAGGTATTCCTGGGACTTATCGGAATCAAGTTCTCCGGTATCTGACGGCGACCTTGACGCCAGCGAGACTCCTCCTTTAGATGAACGTATTTCTCTCACGGAGGAGTGACCCCCTAGACTACTGGAACCGCCTAAGGCCCGTAGTTCCTCTCTTCTCATTGCCCGGATATCCTCCTTCTTTCGTGAGGATTCCTCCTGCAAGGCCTCCTCAACACATGATTGGCATAATCTCTTTGGGTGGCCATCCGGGAGGGGCTGCGAACATAAGGCACACTCTCTCTGTTTCGCCTTCTCTGTTCTTTTATCCTAAAGGGGGTATGGACCAGAAAGAGAAGGCTATCAATTATCTAACCTGACCAAAAAACACTCACCCGTGAATTTCGTCAGCAACTACCGGCTGCGGTGTCCGGGACCCAGGCTGAGGCGAGGCATGGGACGACTTCTTTTCCTTACGTTTCTTCTCTAACGGCTCATCTTGCTTGGAAGGCCCAATGGATTCCTTCCTAGAGCTGCCACTTCTTCTGGTGCTATTGGTTCTCCTCGTAGCACTACTCTGTCTACTGCCAAGTGGGGATACCACTAGCTGACCTAATGGGAGCGAAGCTGAGTCATCTAAGGATGACATGACTGCGCACTAGCGCTGTGTCTGTGGCTTCCTTTTAAAGCCTTTGCCATAGCTGCTCCTCTTTTTTTTTTTTTGTCCACCATTTTTTTTTTTTTTCGCCCTACTGCGCTAGCGCGGGCGTTGTCCCGCGGTCTCTGCCTTCAGCCTGATCCCGGAAGTATAGCCATAACCCCAGTGAGCTTTGGCACCACTTTCGCCTCCAGCCTCACCTGCATTACACCAGCTCGGGGGGGGGGGGGGGGAAATACACCTCTCCGCCCGACGCTGCCTCCGGTCCTGGGGCCCCTGCTGCTCATATTTTGCACGCAGGCGGTTACCAGACCAGGCATCCTCTTCTGCGGGTTCCTTTCCAGGAACAGGAAACCAAACTGAGGGAGCGAGGGGGACCGCCCCATTTATCTCTCTGTAGGTTTCCTGTTCCGGGGGCGGATCCCCTCTCTCAGTGGGTGCTGTCGTGGCGAAGAGGAAAAAACAGTCTCTTGGTCATTTTCTGTTCGGGTAGCGCTCTCTTTTTCTCCAAGGCTTTCTCAAGGATGTCGTCTAAGACTGGCCCGAACACGTGATGTCCCTGAAAGGGGATGGCACAGAGCTTTGTCTTAGAGGTGATGTCACCTCCCCACGATTTCAGCCAGAGGGCCCTTCTCGCCGAATTAGAGAGGACTAGGAACCTTGCTGCTACCCGTACCGTTTCCCCTGAGGCATCGGCTAAAAAGCCTGTTGCTTTTTGGAGTAGAGGAAGGGAATCCAGGATCTCCTCTCTGGGAGTACCCCGAGAGAGGTGATCCTCCAGAGTGCGAAGCCAGAAAAATAGCGCCCTGGCGACGCACGTAGAGGCTATGTTTGCCTTCAGCAGATTTGTGGACGCTTCCCAGGATTTAAGGTGACTCTCTATTTTGCGATCCATAGGATCTCTCAATTGGGAAGCGTCCTCGAAGGGAAGGGACGTTTTCTTAGTCACCTTAGAGACCTGGACAACTATTTTAGGGATTTCCCAAATGGAGCTGTCACCTTCAAGAGGAAAGCGGCTCCTGAGTTCAGAGGGTACGCCAAGTCCCTTCTCTGGTGAGAACCACTCCTGAACTATCATACTTCAGACATTTTCAAGAACCGGGAACCCTTTCCTACCTTTGGGTTTCAGCCCCCCAAACATCTCATCTTGGATCGAGAGCTTCACCTCCTCCTCCTCAACCCCATGGTGTTTCTCACCATGGATACTACGGTAGCTCCTCCATGTCCTCAGAAAAAAAGTAGTATTTCTCTGTCGGGATTAGGGGTGGATGTGGAGCCCTCATTTTCCCAAATGTCCTCAGACCCCGAGGTACAGACTTCACCCGAGTCTGAATCGGTCTCCGTGGGTGCTATTTTCCTCTTTTTTTTTTGGATCGGGGCTGGGCACCGGGGTCTGGGCCAATGTCATGGTGGTCTGTACCTCCTGTTTAATGAGATTTTTAATACTGTCAAACAGGGAGGGCTGTTCAGTACGTAGGATGTCCTGCGTACAAGGCTGGCATAGCTTCTTTTTATACTCAGAAGGTAGCCTGGCACCACATATACCACACTTGCGGCTGGGCTTATTTCTGGGAGCTGCAGCCTTTTCTTCCTGAAAGGAGAGAATGGCATACTCACTAACCCGTGCCACCAAAGTTTGGACAGTTCAGGGGACCAGCCCTGCTACTCACGGTAGGAGGGGGAACGCTGAGCTCCGCAGATGCAGCTGTCAAGGGCTTATCGCCGTCTATGTCAGCATTCAGTCACACTGCACCCACCTGGAACCTATGGCCCGTTTATATTGGGCGATGAAGCGTTCTATCTTCATGTGCCCCTCCTTCCTCGTGGTGCATGGGGAGTCACCGCAGGTAAGACCCCGGCTGATAGGTATTCCTCCGGCGCGTGCGTTCCACCCTGGAGCGCTGTAGGCCGCGAACCGGAAGTGCGCCAGTGACATCACTTCCAGTAATCCACACGCGTCACTACCCCTGCGCGCGTGCCCGGCGACAGCCGTATGGAGGAAGGAGGACGCCGGGGAGCTGCACGAGGACCCCGGCTGCACTACACCGCCCCGCTTTGCCTCTTTGCAGAAGCGCGGGAGGGGCGGGAAGTCCCGAGTCGCATCGTCAGATGGAGATGGGAGCAGCTTCTTGTGGAGGAGGAGGAGAGGAGAGTCCCCCCCGACCTCGGCTGCCCGGCAATCTAAGTATATAGGGCTCCGTTCGCCGGCCACGGCAGCCCTTGTGACCTCTTCTTCATGCCCCACTGGGGGACAGGAAAAAACACTGGAGGTAGCAGGAAGGGGAGGGTTATTTAACCTCTTTGTGTTTCCTGTCCCCCATTAGGGCGGGGAGACATCCTCCAAGGTGACTGTCGTGGAAGGTGACTGGAGAAAGGTAGATTTCAAAAATGATGCTGATGTGAAGTAGACATGTGGTAAATGTTAGTTACACCACACAAAATAGATAATAAATATCTGGTTTAAGGGTGTAAAAATTCAGAGTTTGAAAAAATTTTGGTCACGTTTTCGATA
Organism: Dendrobates tinctorius; assembly: GCF_039654945.1. Classification (NCBI taxonomy): domain Eukaryota; kingdom Metazoa; phylum Chordata; class Amphibia; order Anura; family Dendrobatidae; genus Dendrobates; species Dendrobates tinctorius. The sequence continues at coordinate 4,095,285 of NW_027361677.1, forward strand.
CAATGGCCTCCACCTTGACACTAAACTAGGATGGCAAGTTCATGCATGCACCTTCTGACTGAGCTGTAGGGTCCGCAGGCTCCGCAACATCTCTTCGCATCAAGGACTTTGCATTGTCTCCAGAGGAACCTTCATCTTCAGAATCTTCGTTGTCCGGAGCCAAGAAATGCAGTTTCAGTCCAGTCAGGTTGGAGAGAAACAGGAAAAAAGCCTCAGATCGTAGAAGGTCCATACAGGTGGATACCGCATCAGGTAATTCTTCTTTTGCCCTCTTATAACATCTAGATGACAAAGATAATGAAAGTGGAGTAAAAAAAACAAAAAACACAACAACAGAAACCGAATCCAAAAATTCCGTCACCTTCTGTTGGGAGGACCGAGCAGCTCCCAATCTATGTGGTGTGTCTCCAAAGCTGCACACACAGCGCTGAACTTCTCCTCCTACAAACCAGACAAGAATAGGCTTGAACTCAATTCCTTTATTTTTCAACCTTAAGGCTGTGTGCCCACGTAAGCGTTTTTTTCGCGTTTTTGAAGCGTCTGTCCCGGTCAAAATGCTTCAAAAACGCATACAAGAAGCATCCCATTCATTTTAAGTGAATTCCGCAGTAAATGCAGCATGCTCATTAATTCTGGGGAAAAGTCAGCATTTTTAGCTATTTTCTATGAGTCAGAAGACGCGTGGAAAAAAAATGCATCGAAAACGTGCGTTTTTTGCGCAAAAATGCGCGGAAAACGCGCAAAAAACGCATGGAAATAAAACACGCGGTTTCTGGGAAGGAGTCCGGTTTTGAAGCAGAAATTTTCTGCATATGTGGGCACATAGCCTTAAAGGATATCCCAAATAGTTCATCCCTCAAATCCTACTTTCTTGTGACCCAAATGTGAAGCTCTCTAGGTTTCTCCTCGCCTGCACCAGGACACGGAGTAGTATCATAAAATTATATAATGTGAAGTACGCCATCTGCTGGGTGCAGTGGTATTTAGCAGGTGCCCATAGAAAAAGCATTAAAGGCGTTTTTTTTCCTGTTTCAGAAAACCCCTTTTCCTTGCTGCAGTTTACCACTGATTACACCGATTGTTATTTTATGCAGAGCTGTAGCCAGACACCAGGAGCAGCAGTGAAGACTCAGCGCTGGACCCAAAGAGGGTGAGTAAACATAGTTTTTTTGTATTTTTATTTTAAACTGCACCCAGGGGACAGGGATTTTCTGACACCCATTAAACTGGATGACGTACTAGAGAAAGAGTAGGAACTCTGCATCAAGCATTCATCAAGTCAAACATATTTTGGCACAATGAACTTGAGGTGGCGGACTCTCATTGTGAATAGTCTAGGCAATGCTCCACGGATAAAAATATATTAGTACGCTCCCAAAAGGAAAGGTAACTTTTGCTACTTCAACCCAGAGTAGGATGGCATTAAGGATACATCTTAGGGGAGACACCAGGGTAGATGGCATTAGGGATACATTATAGGGGGGACACTGGGGTAGATGGCATTAAGGATACATCTTAGGGGAGACACCAGGGTAGATGGCATTAGGGATACATCTTAGGGGAGACACCAGGGTAGATGGCATTAGAGATACATCTTAGGGGAGACACCAGGGTAGATGGCATTAGAGATACATCTTAGGGGAGACACCAGGGTAGATGGCATTATGGATACATTATAGGGGGGACACTGGGGTAGATGGCATTAGGGATACATCATAGGGGAGACACCGGGGTAGATGGCATTAGGGATACATCCTGGGGTAAACACCGGGGTAGTGTAACCGCTAGTACTAGGGAACGTTCAACCTGGATCTCCTATGAAAAGGTCACCAGGTTTCTTGGAATTTGCCTTCTGTAGAGGACATCAGGTTCTCCAGATCTATGGCATTAAAAAGAGATATTAAAAGGGATAATATTTTTTCAACAAGAGAGGAATACATCCAAGCTGCCATCACCCGGTGATGGAGTAGAGATGAAGAGGCAACTGCTCCAGACCAAGGTCTAATGCAAGACATGTAACCCAGGTATCAAGGCCACATCCAGCATACAAGATCTCTGGCATGAGGGCATGGTGCTCTATGCCAACACAGCAGCACCTTATCACCTGCGTCTGGAAATATTGAGTTAGTGGTAGATTTGTGCACCAGTCTTCCCTGATCTGGAATTGATTACAGTCCTAAATAGGCTTCTCCTTGCAATAGATACATCGGAAGTGATTGGTCTGATGGAGATTGTGAAAGAAGAAAAATTCTGGATAAAGAGTGACAAATCAGGCCTGACCTGTACAAGGCACCTCAAAGGGAAGGGGATTTCTAAAGTGCCTACATAGTCACCACATGGGGCCCCGGGTAAGAAAGATATTAGGACATCAGACTATTTCCAATGCATCCTCAGATGCACAGCGCTCAGATAAACCTTAAGAAATTCTTTTAAAGAAATTTCCGATGAGTCTTCAAATTCCTCTTGAATCTGTGATTGATACTCGAATGACAGGTATGTGGGATTTATCCACTCATACAGGATTTCATGCTGTGAAGGAGAGGAAAAAAAAAAAGTGTGTTTTTTTTCTAAAGCTTTCTAAATGGGCTCCAGCGTAATGTTTCATTATTACATCACATGGGATGTGGGGATTTCGCATAGGTGCAGGGTCCAGACACCGTGGGGGGCGCGCCAAAGAGGATCCATGAAACCATCCACTGACTGAAAGACGACATTTGTCCTCAGATAACACTTCAGAAACCTGAAAAATCAAATAAATAGGCTCCAGAACAAAAAAATAGTCCGAAGATGGGGGGGGGGGGGGGGAAATTACATTTCCTACCTGATGGAAGGAGACTGGAGAGACCTCGAAGAAAACCAACGTGTTAAAAGACGGAACAAGAGACTTTACAATAGATCCGGGTTGTGTCCTGTCTGGGAAAGCATGACAGGTGGGCAGAGTATACATCAGTCAGCCATTATGGAGTCATCAATACTCTCTCTATAAAAATGGCACTCATCAAAATCCTCTAATATAAAGGTGACGTTCCAGGACAGAACCGAATTTGGTGAGCAGGAATATGAGGTTGAAAGCGGCACAGAGTGAGGTCTGTATAGAAAAGGAGGACTTTGTGCACTCCTTTTGCACACGTTAATTATGAAGACCTTCTTGGGTCTGATGTCCTTTCATTGTTCATTATACATATTTTGACTCCTGTTGTTGAGATAATAGGAGTCAAAAATCATGAAAACACGTCAAAGATGGGACCCCTATGAAAGAGTAACCTTTGTTATAGGTAATTAAAGGCAACATACTACAGAAATGTACATGGAAAGGGAAAGGGGGTCTCCTGCTTATAGCGGGACACTGGCTATCATCCCAAGTGCCCAATGTAGGTAGGAAAGCTGCAAAGACCCTAACAACCTGTGGATACAAGTCTCAGTTTAATCAAGACAATCTGGGAAGTAGAGACGTACCGTCAGTGCTGTACAGGTCCAGAGTCCCCCCATCTGCCTCAGACCACTCAGGAGCCAGATATAGGATAAAAGCAAATCTCCTCCCTTCCAGTTCATCATCGTGACATAGTAGAGTGTCTGATAGAACAAATGTTGTATATGGAAAGGGAAAAAAATAAAAAAAAAAGGGGAAGGAAGGGGAAAAGGAAATAATGAAGGAAAAACAAGCAAACAAAGGCAACACTTACTGCATGATGTGCTCACCACTTACCTGTGTAGTTGTACTGCGCACACGATACGTCTACAGTTGTCTCCAGCTTCACTCCTGTCACTTCTGATAGCCATTGCCGAAAATCTACAAACAGGGCGTCCCTGAAACAAGATTGTGTCCAAGCAAGTTACACTAGTGGGAAGAAATGTGTACAAAAAGCAACGAGAATGAAGATACATTAATCATTGGGGTACCCCGACTATAGACATCTATGGCATCATCCAGAAATGAATGTTGGGAATACTAAGTATCACACCAAAAGGGGTGCAAAATCTAATTGGCAATCCAAGGTGGCCATCATGCAGCACACACAGGAGGAGATAAAGTGGAGGGAGCACTGGCCACTCCAGACTGACACTGGGCACAACGGAGCTGGAGTGAGTGTTGTAGATGTGTCTATAGTCAGAATGCCTTAGTAAAGAAAAGAAGTTATATATTAAATTAAAACTTAAGCGGTCCTCGGTCGTCTCACCGTAGAGCACTGATGTGCGGCTCCTTTCTGCTCTTCAGATCCTCAGACTGTAAAACAGGAGATTAATTTAAGAAAAAAAGAGTCCATAACAGTAAGTTAAAGGGATTTATCAAGACTTTATCCTCCGTGTTAGGGCATTCTTCCCATACATTCCCAAAATAACGTATGCATTAATCAAGAGATGAAAGGAGGTTGTGTTTTCATCACTGTTGGACTATGAATAGGTGTATTAGTGTGAGACCACCACAAAGCCTATTATCCATCTTTGTGGTCAAAATTGCACTCTTTAATTCACTGTAACTGTAGACAGTGATAGTTTTTTTCTCAATAGTTTGCACAAAAAAATACAATTTCAATATTAAGTTTGGCCAAGAGATGGCAGCACTCCCTAATCCACAACAAATACTATTATTAACAAAATAATAATTAAAAAAAAAAACGAACTCTGGGGTGGAAAACAAAACCCTGCTCTACAAATTGCTGGTACCTGTTGGAATTTGTAGAGATCATTGGATTTTTCATGGAACCTCAAGTCCAGTAATTCTTCCTTTAACCCGTCAAGAAACGTGGAGTTCTCAATGAAGGAATGGATGATGCAATGCTGGAAGGGCACGGAGTCCAAGACAACAGAGCCTAAAAGAAATCAATGCAGAATGCTGTTCAAGCTCTTTTGAAGAACCAAGAAATGGGCAATGCCGTGCACCTTAGATGCAGTGATCGGCCAAGGAAACTTAGTGCAGCAGATGAAAGACATCATACATCAAGATCGGAAGATGTCCAGCAGTGCCATCAACTCAGAACTGGTAGGAACTTGTGGGACCCAGCTACGCCCATCTACTGTGTGTAATATGTATTGATCATCCATATAAGTGGCCCTATGGTGTTAGGAACCACTTTCTGCTTTGGTCTATACAGGCCCACTAAGTAGATGAGGCCAGGGATAACTCCTAGCCTTGGGGAGAATAGGTAAAAAGCAGCTTTATTACCACCACACTTATTATGCTGAATAAATAATTACACAGTGTTGTAATTCACAACATTTTAATAATAAAAAACTGATGTTTTTTTCTGCAATATTAGTTCCATATATAGGATCGAATGCAACCCTTTAATCACTTGTATGTTTTATTGTCCGGCAGCAAATCAGACCCCGCATGTGGCAGAGCCTGACAGACTTCAGTATTCGGCAGACACAGAGGCCGCCGTTGAGCTTTGTTCAAAGAGGTGTTTCTTTATCGCCTCATTGGGGGGACACAGGTTACCATGGGTGCTGTGTCCCCCAATGAAGGCTTCAAGAAAGAGATTTTATGGTAAGAACCAAAAATCCCTCTTTTTATTATTTTTTTAAAACTTGCATTTTGAGTAAAGATCCAACATTGACATAAAACCGCACATTGTGCACACGCCCTTATGCATCTGGCTGCCAAAGCAACCTGACAGCTCGCTGCAGTCCCACTGGGGGACAGAAGGAGGGCGCTTTATCTGTTGTAGACGCCTCCGCGCAGCACTTCTGGAGGTGAACAGCCGGGATCAGAGCCCAGTAATCACTGCAAATGCCAAGCTGTCTTTGTAAATAAAGGCCAGTGTGCATGTGAAGCTGGGACTTCCCTCCAGGCTCAGGCTGCAGCACACACACACACGTGCTCCCACTCACCACAGCGGGCAGCCGCTCTCTTCTCCCAGGCTTTCTGGGCCTCCTCACGTCCAGCCTGTCCCCCCAGAGCAGCTGACAGCTCTGCCCTCACCTCCAGCCTGCCCTTCTTACTCCCTCCGCCTTTCTGGCCTATCTGCCGCCGCTTTCCACTCATTTCTATCGCAAAAAGAACTGCAGCTTTAAAGCTCTACTCCAGAACTACAATTCCCACGATTCCCCCACAAAGCGTCGCAGCGTTATGGCAACTTCCGGTCTTAACCGGAAGTGGTTCTCCGCATTCAGCGCTCCCGTTGTACTACTCTTTACCTCTCGGGAATCCGTTTGGGGGCTGATATAAGGGCAGCTCGGCGGCGGCAGCAGGATGTCGGTCATTCCTCCCAATCGCTCTCAGACCGGCTGGCCCAGAGGAGTCAATCAATTTGGAAACAAGTATCTGCCGCAAACCAAGCCCCTGACCCTGGAGCGGGCCATAAACTTGTGAGTGGGGGCTACGGACACGCTCTGTGTACAGACTGTGGATGTAACAGAGCTGGGTGCGCCGATGGGGCCGAGCCTTGTGTTTATATCCTGTGAAAAGCTGTGTGTATGAGAAGACTGATGCAGCAGAGCTGTGTGTGCATGTGAGCATTGATGCAGCAGAGCTGTGTGTGTGCATGTGAGTGCTGATGCAGCAGGGCTGTGTGTGTGCATGTGAGTGCTGATGCAGCAGGGCTGTGTGTGTGCATGTGAGCATTGATGCAGCAGAGCTGTGTGTGTGCATGTGAGTGCTGATGCAGCAGGGCTGTGTGTGTGTGCATGTGAGTGCTGATGCAGCAGGGCTGTGTGTGTGCATGTGAGTGCTGATGCAGCAGGGCTGTGTGTGTGTGCATGTGAGTGCTGATGCAGCAGGGCTGTGTGTGTGTGCATGTGAGTGCTGATGCAGCAGGGCTGTGTGTGTGTGCATGTGAGTGCTGATGCAGCAGGGCTATGTGAGTGCTGATGCAGCAGTGCTGTGTGTGTGTGCATGTGAGTGCTGATGCAGCAGGGCTATGTGAGTGCTGATGCAGCAGTGCTGTGTGTGTGTGCATGTGAGTGCTAATGCAGCAGGGCTGTGTGTGTGCATGTGAGTGCTGATGCAGCAGTGCTGTGTGTGTGTGCATGTGAGTGCTGATGCAGCAGTGCTGTGTGTGTGTGCATGTGAGTGCTGATGCAGCAGTGCTGTGTGTGTGTGCATGTGAGTGCTGATGCAGCAGTGCTGTGTGTGTGTGCATGTGAGTGCTGATGCAGCAGTGCTGTGTGTGTGTGCATGTGAGTGCTGATGCAGCAGGGCTGTGTGTGTGCATGTGAGTGCTGATGCAGCAGGGCTGTGTGTGTGCATGTGAGTGCTGATGCAGCAGGGCTGTGTGTGTGCATGTGAGTGCTGATGCAGCAGGGCTATGTGAGTGCTGATGCAGCAGTGCTGTGTGTGTGTGCATGTGAGTGCTGATGCAGCAGGGCTATGTGAGTGCTGATGCAGCAGTGCTGTGTGTGTGTGCATGTGAGTGCTAATGCAGCAGGGCTGTGTGTGTGCATGTGAGTGCTGATGCAGCAGTGCTGTGTGTGTGTGCATGTGAGTGCTAATGCAGCAGGGCTGTGTGTGCGCGCATGTGCGCGCTGATGCAGCAGGGCTGTGTGTGCGCGCATGTGCGCGCTGATGCAGCAGGGCTGTGTGTGCGCGCATGTGCGCGCTGATGCAGCAGGGCTGTGTGTGCGCGCATGTGCGCGCTGATGCAGCAGGGCTGTGTGTGCGCGCATGTGCGCGCTGATGCAGCAGGGCTGTGTGTGCGCGCATGTGCGCGCTGATGCAGCAGGGCTGTGTGTGCGCGCATGTGCGCGCTGATGCAGCAGGGCTGTGTGTGCGCGCATGTGCGCGCTGATGCAGCAGGGCTGTGTGTGCGCGCATGTGCGCGCTGATGCAGCAGGGCTGTGTGTGCGCGCATGTGCGCGCTGATGCAGCAGGGCTGTGTGTGCGCGCATGTGCGCGCTGATGCAGCAGGGCTGTGTGTGCGCGCATGTGCGCGCTGATGCAGCAGGGCTGTGTGTGCGCGCATGTGCGCGCTGATGCAGCAGGGCTGTGTGTGCGCGCATGTGAGCGCTGATGCAGCAGGGCTGTGTGTGCGCGCTGATGCAGCAGGGCTGTGTGTGCGCGCTGATGCAGCAGGGCTGTGTGTGCGCGCTGATGCAGCAGGGCTGTGTGTGCGCGCTGATGCAGCAGGGCTGTGTGTGCGCGCTGATGCAGCAGGGCTGTGTGTGCGCGCTGATGCAGCAGGGCTGTGTGTGCGCGCTGATGCAGCAGGGCTGTGTGCGCGCGTGTGTGAGCGCTGACGCAGCAGAGCTGTGTGCGCGTACGTGAGCGCTGACGCAGCAGAGGTGCGCGCTGACGCAGCAGAGGTGCGCACATGAGCGCTGATGCAGCAGAGGCGTGTGTGTGAGCGCTGATGCAGCAGAGCCGTGTGGTTTTCTTGTGTCTCCTGTTAATTGCTGCATGCTCTTCATCCTTTATCAGACATAGGGGGCACGTTTCTTTACCAGCAGTTCCTCCTAATATCATAGCTCTGTCCCATACACTTGATTGGGACGGAGCCACAGTATCAGGCATACACTGTACAGCACTGTGCTCTATAGCGCCAACAAGGCGCTCATCCAAGTTCTACGATCCTTTCGGTCTGCTGATGGGTCGGGTGCCCGGTGTCGACCCCCCCCCACACTGATTGGATGCTGTTTGCTGATCCCATGGATAAGTCATCAATATAAAGATCCTGGCAAACCCCTTATGTTTATTTCCTGTCTGTTACACGGTGTAATAGCTGTGGACAGTTTTAGGGACGACGTCGTGTTACATATTTGCCCTGTCGGTCCCCTCCAACCTCTCCAGTGGTGAAGGTACAACTCCCATTATATCATATTCACAATTCTGCTGAATGTTGCATTGTAACAGCTGATCCGATAAAACATTATCTCTGCTAACAGAGGGACAACTGAGCAGCGGCATAAGGGCGACTGTTCTTGGAATGCAAATCACAAGAGTAAGAACTCTGTAAAGTAAATTTCAGCTCAAAATTGTGAGTTCAGCTCCGGAGTATAATATCAGCGGTCATTTAAAGAGGAGCTTGGATTGTTATTATTTATTCTAAGTACCCCCTCCATTTGAGGTGGCTGCCACTGAATATGGAACAGTTTTTCTACTGTCACTCCATTTCAAAATTATGCCCCCAGCAATAATGGTGCAAATTTTCATTTCATCGATCTGGGCGTGGTTTACGGAACTCCTGTGTGTTTTGTTTTTTCTCCTCTTACGCCTGCCAATCAAAACACAGCCGTGCCGACAGAGATTTTGCTTCTAGTGAAAATGTACACAGAACTGCTGCAGATAAAACAGGGATTTTCTCAAAACTGCATCAAGCAGCCCAGTAACTGACACATCACTGAAATCAGGGTCTCTGCCCCTACATCTTGCTGCTGTCGGATATGTCAGCAAAAACCTGGTGACAGATGAATCTTAAGAACAATAAAAGATGAGCAGTGTAATAATGTCCTTGTGCTGAGCGCTGCCGCTTGCTAATACATCTGCTCTGTATCCCCAGGTATCCTCTGACTAACTACACCTTTGGTACCAAGGAGCCGCTGTATGAGAAGGACAGCTCGGTGGCTGCGCGGTTCCAGCGAATGCGAGAGGAGTTTGACAAGATTGGAATGAGGCGCACGGTGGAGGGCGTCCTGATCGTCCACGAACACAGATTACCCCATGTGCTGTTACTGCAGCTGGGAACCACCTTTTTTAAGCTGTAAGTTCACCCCCTTAGAACTTTTCTGACTTTCCAGGGGGTATTTCCACATTCACTCCACACCCCTGTACACAAGTGACAAGTATGTGCAGAGCAGTCTCTACACCGTCCTCACAGATTAAATACCTTGGCCCCCTATCCGCTGGGGATCCCAATCTCTTTGGATGGAGCAGTGATGCACCTGTATGACCCCCTTCTCCATTCACTTCAGTGGGACTGATGCAGCGGCTGCGTCCATCATTGCGTAGATGCACGGCCACTCCATGCACAGGAGGAATATCTACGAGATTCCACTCCGTCGGCCGCAGTCATTGGGGAGGTGGTCCCATATGTGCAGACCCCTCTAATAAAATTGTCACACAAGAGGATATACCATATAGGTCCGATAAGAGACAACCCGTTTACCTTGATTGTTTCTTTCCAGGCCTGGGGGAGAACTCAATCCTGGAGAGGATGAAGTAGAAGGATTAAAGCGCCTCATGACCGAGGTATGGATTCATTTTTACTCCTTAAAGATGGGGGTGTGTAGGGGAAGATATGGGATTTTGATTTTATTTAAGTGTCACATATGGTTCTGTGATCATTTCATAGAGGTTCAGTCCTGAATTCGGAGTTTGGGTTATACAATGGAACTGTCACACCTTTGGTGTTTTGTCAGGTGCCATCATAAAAATCCATATTTTATATCTTCATGATATCTATCACAAGTCTCTGTTTTTATGTCTGGCTCCTTTCATTGCTTTTTAAAGGGAATCTGTCATCAGGTTTCTGCTATTCTATCTGAGAGGAGCATGATGTAGGGGCAAAGACCCTGATTCCGGCAATGTGTCACTTACTGGTCTGCTTGCTGTGGGTTTGATACAATCCCAGTTTTATCTGCTGCTGATCTATCATTGCTCAAAATGCTGAGTCCTGTATAACCCTGCCCCCACACCTGGTTGGCAGCTTTCTATGTACACTGTGCATAGGCAGAAAGCTGTCTATCAGCGGTGGGGGTGAGGTGGACTACATGGGAGCAGGTTTATTAGTCCTCTAGTGATAATCAAGAGTGATTTTATCAAAACTGCAGCAAGCAGCACAGTAAGTGATACATTTCTGGAATCTGGGTTTCTTTTTCTACATCATGCCACTCTCCTATTTGGTGGCATAACCTGGTGCCTGATTTCCTTTCACCACTTAATACTACGAAGACACCAAAAAATATGCTTTACATTCGGTAAGAAAATCCAGTTAAAATGTAGACACCTTTATTGACAACATGATCTAAAAATAAGGTGACAATACATATAATATACCACACAGGAAAAATAGGTGGGTACACCCGGGAAGAGTTAAAGACTTTTAAATAGTAAGGGTCTTCTGAATATAAGTGTAGTCTACCATCATGTATACTTATATGAAATATAAATTCGGCACTCTAATTTTGAATGCAGAAAAAAGAAAATACTTTATTGATACAGGCAGGGCTGAAATTAGGAACTGAGGGGCCCCCCTTGAGACTCCGCCCAGGCTCAACCCCTCGAACTGTCCACAGCCCTACCGCTTACTCTTTGAAAAACTCCACTTCTCACCAATCACACACTAACAGTTCCCATCACCAGATCACACACATAGCTAGCAGCTTTTGTTTTTTTTTTCCAGAAGATTTTTTTTTTTTTTTTTTTTAAAGCCACCACCACAAAAAGGTAGACTCTTTTGGCCGGGCCCTACTCTAACGTATTAGTCATTTGTTAAAATATCCAATACAATCTAATATATAAAGCTCAAGTATGTGTATGTCCGGGATTGGCATCCGCATCGTCGCAGCTACAGCCACTCGACTATGGGATGGCAAATGTGTATGATGGGTATATGGGCACGGGACTATGGGATGAGGATGTATGATGGGTATATGGGCACGGGACTATGGGATGGAGGATAATTATAATTTGCTATAACTAACCACAGTTAGTTACTATGCCCGGGCAGTGCCGGGCTCTTCAGCTAGTTTAGGTATATTTTTATTTCTTTCAATTTTTAAAATGACCAATATCCTCACATACAAGGGACAAATACCAACGCACCATGTCCAGACAACATATTACCACCACATAGAGACCTAATAATTTTATGTCTATAGCGCCAACATTTTCCACAGCAATTTACATTATAGTGGGGGCTTGTACAATAATAGCACATACAAGGAACAAATACTGCCACACCATGGCTGGACAACATATTACAGTGATCACCAGTGACGTTATACACTGGAGCTCTGTATATATTGTGCAGGTTATACAGTGATCAATGACATTATACACAGGAGCTCTGTATATAGTGTATAGTGTCACTGTACAGGTAACACACTGACTCATCAGTGACGTCTCTAGGTGAAGTCCTTCATCTTTGCTTTTCATCTTCATCCAGCCAGGGCTCGTCTCTGCAGGAAATAACACAGATATCTAGCGCACTGCTTGCAGAACACATTACTTCATTTTTTCCCAACTTCTAAACTACACCATATGAAGAAAAAAAAGGCGATAGTGTCGCTCTGCACAGTAACAGGACCGCCCTCCATTTAAAACAGTATCCTCAAAAAATAAAATAAATACATCACTGCAGTAATAATATCCCTTAATTAGCTCTTATGGTAATAGTATCCCCCATCCTGGCCCCCGTGTGTCTCATTCCTGGCTCCAGTTCTCCCATTCTGATCCCATATGTTCTCCCATCCTGCCCTCATGAGTTTCCATTCTGTCCCCATGTGATGTCCCCTCCTGCCCCATCTGTCTCCATTGATTCCATCCTGCCCATGATGCTGCACCATGTGTCTCCATCCTGCGCCATGATCCTGCCCCCCGTGCCACTTTCGCTAAAAATAAAAAAAATTCTTACCTGGTCGTGCTCCTGCGGCGATGCTCCCAAAATGCAGTTCAAGTGCGCACTCGCCAGCGAATGACAATGACATCATACGCCAGCGACGTGTCCGCTGAAGTCAGCTTCCAGCCTCCGATTGGTGGTGGCTTTTAACTATTGCCGTGCGGGTCCACACAACAATAGTCTCAGACGCAGGTTCAGTTACTGCAGCGGCACAATCCTGTCACTAGGGCCTGCTGAGCAGAGGAGAAGGCCCCCTCTGATCATCGGGCCCAATACGCCAGTCGGGGCAGTAATGCCCTGATGGCGGCCCTAGATACGGGTACATCCACTGTATTTCAAACGTTTTGACGTTTCGGCCAACAATCAACCCTTCATCAGAACTACAAAGAATAAATAATAAAAAATGGACAATTGTCAACATGTGTAGCGCCTTAAATAGGGTTATAATTTTTTTTTAAATCAGATTATTTTTATTCAGCAAAAAAAGTAACAATTACAACACTTACCAAATGGCATACAATTAGGCATTTAGAAAATAGGGTTATCATTGACCTCCTTGGCAAACTCACCGCACTTCCGGGGCCGCGGTGTAGCAGCGCCAGTGAGGTCAATTATAACCCTATTTAAGGCACTCCACATGTTGTCAATTTTTTGTTATTTATTCTTTGCAGTTCTGATGAAGGCCGAAACGTCAATGTTTACCATACAGTGGATGTATCTGTATCAATAAAGTGGGTTTGTTTTTTTTTTTTTTTTTGTTTTTTTTCAGCATTCAAAATTGGAGTGCCGAATAATTTATTTTTGCTATCATTGCAGAGTAGTATCCTATTCGTGCACCCATCAATAGGAGTGCCGCGCAGCCCTTTTTGACATCATGTACACTTGGTCACCATCAATAGCCGAGGGTTGCATACAAGCTTGTACAGCCTTAATCTAATATGCATATATTGCATGATTAACATCTCATAGTCTAATAACCATCTCTAAAAGAGGAGAGGAAATCCTCAATGTGTCTTAAAAACCATAGGCAAATGAAAGGAACCACCGCTAGAGCACCTTCTAACATAACAGCATAGTTGCAATAATAAGATGGAACGCATATTTAAAGGGGTGCTGGAAATGTGGCACAGTTATAAGCCTATAAGTCAAAGACAGACAGAGGTATTGTTACCTGGAGACCAAGGAACCTGGGACCCCCACCACGCGTTTCGCATTGAAATGCTTCGTCCGGGGACACCTGTCCACACACTTAATCACACTCCAACCTCTCCACCATGGCCGAGATGTCTAAGGACACCAGGGACAAATTGTAGACCTGTACAAGTCTGCAATGGGCTACAGGACATTAGGCAAGCTGCTTGGTGAGAATGCAGCAACTATTGGTACAATTGTTAGAAAATGGAAGAAGCACAAGATGACTGTCAAATGGCCTCACATCATTCAGAGATAAGTAAAGTAAACTTGGCACTCAACTTTCGATGAATTGAATGTGTTTTAATGCAGTCAAGTAAAATAAAATAAAACGTTCCGGCCTCACTAGGCCTTCCTCAGTTACAGACTGCAGAGAGAGGTTGGTGTCTTAAGTGCATTTGCAGGTTGTGAAAAGTCACAGAAAATCGCGTCACTGCAGGTCATACGCACATACCGACTCTCCTCTAGGACGGCCATACAAGTTCAGGAATCCACAATCCTTGTGGTCAATATGACAGCTCATTATTTAAAGTGATTTTCTCCTTCGCCTCATTGGGGGACACAGATACTCTGGGTGTATGCTTCTGCCGCTAGGAGGCTGACACTAAGTGAAAAAAAAAAAAAAGAAAAAAAAAGAGGTTAGCGCCTCCTCCGTCGTATACACCCTCGCCCCTATTGCGGGCGGAACTCAGTTTTTTGCTTAGTGTCCTTTGGAGGCACACACTTCTGGATGTCTCCAGACTATATATTTTTTTTTTTTTTTTTTTCCCATGAAGATGAGACAGGGGTGACAGATCCTATTGAAAGGGTCCGATCTCCCCAAACCATATAAGCGAGTGAAGCGCCCTCACAGAATCTTTTCCTCTCACCCGGAGTTTGAGGACATAGTGCAGCAGCACAGAGAACGTCCAGACAAGCGTTTCTCGGGTCAAAAGGCACTCGAAACAAGGTATCCGTTTGCTCCGGACCTCCGTAAAAGATGGATGGAATCCCCGATGGTGGATCCTCCGGTTTCGCACCTAGCCACCAAGACCCTGCTATCCGTGCCTAGTGTTTCCCCGATCAAGGATCCCACGGATCGCCTTATAGAGAGCTTAGCTCGCTCAGTATATGAGGCGTCAGTGTCAGCAATCGATCCCTCGTTCGCAGCAACTTGGGTAGCCAAGGCTATGATATCATGGTCAGAAACATTAAACAAGGTCGCACAGGAGCAGGATCTACCTGCAGAGATTTCGGAGGTCGCAGGTCAGATGGCGATGGCCGGAGATACGTAATCAATGTGTCTTTGGATGCGGACAATTGCTCGGCACTTGCTGCCGCTAATGCAGTTTCGATCAGAAGAGCCCTATGGTTAAGGACATGGCGAGCCGATTCTTCTTCTAAGAAGTCCATGACTTCCCTGCCTTATAAGTGCGGCCGCCTATTTGGGGAGAAGTTGGACCAACTTATCTCCGACTCCACAGGAGGAGAGAGCGGGTTTCTCCCTCAACAAAGGGTCAAACCGCTTTTTTGTTACCCGTTTTAGACACGTTTTCAGGCCTTTCGCAACACTGGGTGAACTACAGCGGCCAATTCCGCCACCTCAGGCTGCCCCAACCAGGATAGGGAGCGGCAGGTCTCATATAGAGCCAACCCATTGGGGAGATTGCGTACTCAGCAGTCCAGATCGAGGGGATCCAGATCCCAAAGATCATCGGCTAAATGACATGAGGCCTTTACCAGACGACACCAGCAAGGTGGGGGGCCGCCTACTCTTGATTTTTCCACGTCTGGGCCAATGTCGCTCACGACGCATGGGTAAAGGAATTGGTGGCCTCAGGTTACAAAATAGAATTTGTCAGATATCCGCCAAGACGGTTTTTTTCTTTCCCGGCTTCCCAGAGTGGATGCCCAGGCAAGGGCGCTATTGGGAGCCATCAAATCGCTCCAGCACAAAAGTCATTGTTCCAGTGCCGGAACACGAAAAGAAAAAAAATCAGGGGTTCTATTCCTACCTTTTTGCGGTTCCCAAAAAGGACGGGTCTGTCAGGCCTGTTTTGGACCTGAAGCTTCTGAACAAATTCATCAGGATCAGACCTTTCCGGATGCAGTCTCTCCGGTCAGTCATATCGGCCATGGAGCAGGGAGAATACTTGGCCTCAATAGATATCCAGGACGCATTTCTGCATATTCCCATTTTTCCTCCTCATCAGAGGTTTCTACACTTCGCCATCAGCGATCTACATTTTCAGTTCGTAGCACTATCCTTCGGGCTAGCCACGGCTCCCAGAGAGTTCACACACGTTATGGCAGTTGTCATGGCCATACTGCATTCTCGAGGCATAGTCGTTGTGCCTTATCTGGACGACCTCTTGGTCAAAGGCACTTCAGTGCGGGCATGCAAGGAAAATGTCAACATCATGCTAGATACTCTTGCCCGCTTGAGTGGTTGGTCATTGCGAAGAAGTCATCCTTTGTGCCAGCTCAAAAGATCTCCTTCCTAGGAATGATTCTCGACACTCGCCGAGGGTTGGTAATTCTCCCTCAGGAAAAGGTGCTAGCGCTCCGACAGGGAGTCCGGACACTTCGGCAACCAGTCCCTCATACCATCCGTTCCGGAATGAGTAGTCTAGGGAAAATGGTAGCAGCAATGGAAGCGGTACCGTTCGCCCAGTTTCATCTTCGCCCCCTGCAGCACGCCCTTTTGTCAGCTTGGGACAAGAATCCCTTCACGCTCGATCGGCAGTGCCGACTGCCCTTTCAAGTCAGGCAGTCGCTCGGATGGCGGCTAACCAGTTCCTCTGACCCATGGGAAACCTTTCCCCCCAGACCATTGGTTGGTGATGACAACCGACGCCAGTCTCCTCGGCTGGGGAGCAGTGTTTCGCCACCACACGACCCAGGGACGGTGGTCGCCACAGGAGGCACGCCTCCCGATCAACTTACTGGAGATACGAGCAATTCAGCTGGCTCTGCCAAAGTTTCATCCCTTTCTAGCAGGCCGCCCCGTCCGGATTCAGTCGGAAAATGCCACGGCGGTGGCTTACATAAATCACCAAGGGGGCACCCGCAGCAGAGCAACCATGCGCGAGGTGGGGCACGTTCTGCAGTGGGCTGAAGCAAACCACTCGCTGATTTCAGCAGTCCACATCCCGGGCATGGAAAATTGGGTGGCAGACTTTCTCAGCCGGCAGGGTCTTGCGTTCGGAGAGTGGTCTCTACATCCCGAAGTCTTCCGGCAGGTTTGTCAGCTGTGGGGAACTCCGTATGTGGACCTGATGGCGTCCAGAGTGAACGCCAAGGTACCCACATATGTCGCTCGGGCCAGGGACCCACAGGCAATCGCTGTGGACGCGTTGGTTCTGCCATGGAACCAGTTTCACCTCCCATATCTATTTCCCCCTCTGCCACTACTTCCGAGGGTCCTCAAGAAGATCAAGACGGAAGGGGTCCCTGTGATTCTGCTGGCCCAGACTGGCCCTGTCGAGCGTGGTACGCAGATCTAATGCAGCTGCTCGCCGACGTTCCTTGGCGCCTGCCAGAGCGCCCAGATCTACTTTCTTAAGGGCTGATTTGCCACCCGAACTCAAGGGCCCTGTGTTTGACAGCATGGCCGTTGATTTTTGGATTCTAACCCAGGCTGGGTTCGGGAGCAAGGTGGTCGCTACAATGATTAGCGCCCGGAAGCCTGCTTCAGCATGAATTTACCACCACACCTGGAAGGTGTTCTTTGCTTGGTGTCGAGGCCGCGGGGTTTCTCCGCTGAGATTCTCGATCCCCCAACATCTTGACTTTTCTCCAGTAGGGCCTAGACTCGGGCTTAGCCCCAAGTTCCCTCAGGTGACAAATATCGGCCTTATCCGTCCTGTTCCAGCGCAGAATTGCTAACAGTTTGCAGGTGAAGACTTTCATCTATGGAGTCTCCCATTTGTTACCTTCCTATAAGACGACTGGGACCTTAACCTGGTCCTAAGTGTTCTGCAGGAAGCTCCATTTGAACCGCTTCAGGATATCTCCTTGAGGCACCTTTCCTGGAAAGTGGTGTTCCTAGTGGCCATCACTTCTATCAGGCGGGTTTTCAGAGCTGACGGCCCTATCCTGCCGAGCTCCGTTCCTCACTTTCCATAAGGATAAGGTGGTGCTCAGACCAGCCCCTCCTTTTCTGCCAGAAGTTGTGTCCTCTTTTTCACATTAATGAGGATGTTGCCTTGCCTTCATTTGGTCCAGCACCGGTGCACCGTATGGAGAAGGCTCTTCACACATTAGACCTGGTAAGAGCCCTCCGGAGGTACAGGTCGCGGACGGCGCCCTTGCGTCAGACGGACACGCTGTTCGTGCTCCCTGAAGGGCGCAGGAAGGGACTCCCTGCTTCAAAATCGACCATAGCCTGATGGATTTGTTTGACTGTTCAGGAGTCCTACCGCATTAGAGGCACGCCGATCCCAGCAGGGATCAGAGCGCACTCTACTCGGGCAGTGGGCGTCTCTTGGGCACTTTGGCATCAGGCTTCGGCGGAACAGGTTTGCAAAGCAGCAACCTGGTCCAGCCTGCACACATTTGCCAGACATAATAGTCATACTCAGGCCTCGGCGGATGCAAGCCTGGGTAGAAGGATTCTCCAAGCAGCGGTGGCGCACCTTTAAACAAGAGGTGCATGTAGCTTGGGTCGGTGAGTCAATCTCCCACCCAGGGACTGCTTTAGGACGTCCCACAGTATCTGTGTCCCCCAATGAGGCGAAGGAGAAACATGGCTTTTTGTGATAACTGACCGTAAAATCCTTTTCTCCGAGACGCTCATTGGGGGACACAGCACCCACCCTGTTAGCCAGTTGGCTCTGTTTTTTGTTTAATACGCATTTATTTATGTGATAAGAGTGGTCCTTTTCTGGACATGTTGTACCTGTATTAAGGCTGATTTTGTTGTCCTTCTACTGCTTTGGCACCAAACTGAGTTCCGCCCGCAATAGGGGCGAGGGTGTATACTGTGGAGGAGGAGCTAACCTCTTTTTTTCACTTAGTGTCAGCCTCCTAGCGGCAGAAGCATACACCCACAGTATCTGTGTCCCCCAATGAGCGTCTCTGAGAAAAGGATTTTATGATGGGTTATCACAAAAATCCATGTTTCTGTGACTTTTCACAACCTGAAAATGCACATAAGACACCAACCTCTCTCTGCAGTCTGTAACTGAAGAAGGCCTAGTGAGGCCGAAACGTTTTATTTATATTTTTTTAACTTGACTGCATTAAAACACATTCAATTCATCCAAAGTTGAGTGCCAAGTTTACTTTACTTATCTCTGAATGGTGTGGGAACCTACTTGTGCACCCTCTATAGTAGTGCATATGGTGTTTTCTCTTGTCAAATGTCCTCGGTCTGGGGCTCCATGCAAGATCTCGCCACATGGGGTAAGGGTGATTCCGAGGAAGGTCAGGAATCAGCCCAGAACCTCACGGGGAGGACCTGGTCAATGACCTGAAGAGAGCTGGGGCCACAGTCTCAAACATTACCGTTAGTAACACACTATGCCATCATGGATTAAAATCCTGCAGGGCACGTAAGGTTCCCTCTGCTTACGCCAGCACATGTCCAGGACCATTTGTAGCTTGCCAATGACCATCTGGATGATTCAGAGGGGAGGCATGGGAGATGATCATGTTCTCAGAAGAGACCAAAACAGAACTTTTTGGTATCCACTCCACTCGCCATATTTGGAGGAAGAAGGAGGATAAGTACAACCCCAACAGTGAAGCATGGTGGGGGAAACATCGTACTTTGGGGATGTTTTTCTGCAACGGGGACAAGATGACTGTACCGTATTGAAGGGAGGATGGGTGAAATCATGTGTCAAGATTTTGGCCAACAACCTCCTTCCCTCAGTCTGAGCATTGAAGATGGGTCATGGCTGGGTCTTCCAGCATAAAAATGATCCAAAACACACAGCCAGGGCAACTGAGGAGTCTTCAGTTCTGAACCCAATAGAAAATCTTTGGAGGGAGCTGAAACTCAATGTTGCCCAGTGACAGTCCCAAAATCTGAAAGATTTGGAGAAGATCTGTATGGAGGAGTGGGCCAAAATCCCTGCTGCAGTATGTGCAAACCTGGTCAAGAACTACAGGAAACGTCTGACCTCTGTTACTGCAAACAAAGGGTTCTGCACCAAATATTAAGTTCTGTTTTTCTATTGTATCAAATGCTTATTTCATGCAATAAAATGCAAATTAATTATGTAAAAATCATACTATGGGATTTTCTGTTTTTTATTTTTAGATTCTGTCTCTCACAGTTGAAGTGTACCTACGCTAAAAACTACATACCTCTCCATTTTTTTGTAGGTGGAAAAACTTGCAAAATTTGGCAGAGTATCAAATACTTATTTTCCCCAGTGTAGTAGATTATACGGTAAAAAGAAAATTCAACCACCTGAATTGTCACGTTTTGATTACCGCATCTCCTTTACAAAAAAAAAAAAAACTCAATCCAAAATTATCAGTCTTATATGCCAGGAGGAGTGCGCGTGAATCTGGGGAGAGGACCTGTTTTCGCCTTTTCTGCTACTTTAAAAGCCCCCTATTATATTCTATATGAGGTGACTGAATGAAGGCATCATTGCTTTGTAGATCCTCGGCCGGCAGGACGGGGTGCAGCAGGACTGGGTCATTGATGACTGCATTGGGAACTGGTGGAGGCCAAACTTCGAACCACCACAGGTTTGTCTTAAAACACTAAAATGAAAACATGCAGCCTGACATAATGTGACGCTGTGACTTCTCGTATCTGCTGTCTCCACAGTATCCATATATTCCTGCACATATCACAAAGCCAAAAGAACACAAGAAGTTGTTCCTGGTGCAACTTCAGGAAAAAGGTAAGGGCCGAGTCCTCGGGGATAAGTCCGTTCATTATTACGTTGTTCCTTCCAAGGTTTGGGCATCACCTCCACGTTATTATTCCTTTCTATGACCAGGTTGGTCCTGTTTATGAGCCGCTCACAGGGCAGCACTTGCTCCTAGCGGCAGTGATATGAGTGAAGTCCGGTCACTGCTGTTTAACTGCTTTACTTGCTGCTGTCGGTCTTCGACAGAGGAATATGAGTGCCTTGACGCGCGCTGCCAATAGGTTGCAATGGCAGCTAGGATCTTGCTAAGGCTCCCATCACTGCCATCTTGGTACTCCTGTCTAGCCCAGCCCCGGGCTGTGCTTCATGGGAGATGTGATTTTTGCAGTATATAAAACAAGCAGGCAAACAAAACAAATTAAGATGCAATAACATTTAAAAAAAAAAAATATATATATTTATTTAAAATTAAAAAAAAAAAAAAAAAATCAAATTTGATATTGGCATGTTTGTAAAGAGTCCAATGTATCAAAATATAAAACCGAAGTTATTGGTTTCTTCTTTAAAAAAAAAATTAATGTCACTAAAATAATAAAAAAACAAAAAAAAAAGAAATTCCATATCTTATATCGCTGTAATTGTACTGACCTGGGGAATCCCATTGCCGGGTCATTTTTACCGCGCAATGAACTGCAAAAATGGCGTTTATTTTCAGATCACTTGGATTTTCTTCTGGTAAAAATGAATCTCATATGGCTATGTCGACAGAAGAATGAAAAAATGATGGCTCTTGGAGGGAAAAAAAAAAATTGTCTGCAACCTTAAGAGCTTAAAGGGGGTTGGCCACTACTGTCCTTGGGATAGGCCATCAATATCTGATCAGTGGAGATGGGACACCCCTCACCCGCTCATCGATCACAACAGCGCTGTCATTTCTATAGTGGCCATAGCCCGGTACTGCAGATCAAATACCTGGGGGTGGATCTGTAGTACCGGCCATGGCCACTATAGTTTTGATGGAGCTGCTGTGTTCTGGCAGCATCCGAGAACTTCTGTCTGGTGCCGGTTAACAGCGGATCGGCGGGGGTCCCGTGGGTTGCCCCCTCCACCCATCAAATATTGATGGTGTACCCTAAGGATAAAATAAAAAGTAGTGGTCAACTGTTTAAAGAAGTTGTCCACAACTTGGACAACTCCTCCTCCTACCCCACATTTATTTCGCCCTGATAAAATAAAAAAAAAAAGCTTATACTCACCTCCTGTGTCATCGCCGTTCCAAAAGTGTTGGCACTGACGGTCCCGTGGCTTTCATGAGGTTGTTGTGACACGTTACCCCGGTGCCCAGTCAGCGCTGGCGTCACTGTCTCCACCTTTGGACAAATCCGGGCTGCAGCTGATCTGAGACTTCCTCTTCATGTTCAGTTTGTCCGAAGGCAGGGACAGTGATGCCAGCGCTGATTGGGAGCCGGGGTTACGTGTCATACAACCGCACGAAAGCCCCCGGTACCGCGAATGCCAACACTGGGAACACCGCCATCATGGGAGGTCAATATAAGCGGGTTTTTTTTAAGTTTATCGGTGCCAAGTGTGGGTACGAGAATGGGTTGTACGAGAATGGGTTGTCCTAGTAGTGGACAACCCCTTTAAGTGACTTTGCTCATACTGTCTCAGTATAACTCAATAAGCTTAAATGCCCCCTGGTGGTCGCCCTAGTAATGACATCCTATTGCATGTTAACTGATCAGAGTCCCCAATCTCTTGATCTGACTTTTGAAGCTGTATGACGGCAGGGCTTGTATAATCCTGGAGTGGTCTGGTGTCAGACTGGGGGGGGGGTGCAACGATGTTCCACATCTGGATAGCAATTAAATAAAATTAAGTCCTTATATTTAGCATACTTAGGTTTCCTCTGTCCAGTCCACTTATGCTTGCTTGCATTTTTGCTTGTACCAGTGGGATTTTTGTAAAAATATTTCTTTGTATTTTTTTTTTCTCTCTTAGCACTATTTGCAGTTCCGAAAAATTACAAACTTGTTGCCGCCCCTTTGTTTGAGCTGTACGACAATGCCCCCGGTTACGGCCCCATCATTTCCAGCCTTCCACAGCTCCTTAGTAGGTAAGCTGGCTTTCTACCTCCACGTATTACTGATGGCGGCTGGAGCTCCGTGGCGTCGCAGCCCATATTAAGGTCTAATCTCTTCCACAGGTTCAACTTCATTTACAACTGATGGTGGAGAGAGCCGGGGTCCCATCGTGCGGGCGGAGCAGTCTCTGTGAGAACAGCTTTATAATGCGGGGAGCCGAGGCGGAATCCATTGTTTGTTTTTCCTGACTTGGCGCTGTGACACACAGCAGCGAGATATGTTATTGTGACCAATTTCTTTTTTTCATGTACCGTTGTGATATTTTATTTTTTTTTTTTAAACCATTAAACAGTTTCTTTTCTTTTCTCTGTCTGTCACTTTGTGGCCAAATATGATAAAATCTTCAGGATAACCAATGCCGCAGGAGCGAATGCAATTCTAACCACTCCAGTGAATGTAGACGTCCCTATAAATGGTGACCACCCAGATAAGTATGCTTTTGGTCAGTAAAAAAATAAAAAACCTGTAAGGCCGCAATCACACTACTGTGTGTGATGTGAAAAACTCGCACAAGTCACTCGCATCAACACCCGGTGCTGCCGCATACATGCAGCTCCAGTCCTGAGTTCCGGGGGCAGTGTCGGGTGTTAATGCGAGAGACTCGTGCGGGTGATCCTGGCCTAAGGGTGTGAAGTGGAGCCAACTTATATACAAGGAGCAAGGCAAAAAGAAAACTGTGTCTTACATCCGCGTGGTGCTCCAGGGGTGCCTGGTTTCCCCCCAAACGGGCTCCGGGGGGGGGGGGGGCCCTGCTTCTATGGACAAATATGATACTTGTCTGTTGTTCCAAGTCATCTGATCTGACCATGGACCACGTGAAACGGGCATAAGGTCGTATTCACACATCCGTGCATCACAGACGGTGATTCGTGGACCGGCCGCTGCTCTTCCGACCTATAAGGCTGTCGAGTCCGGGTAAGACCTGCGGCCAGCCTGTACTCGGACCGCGAGACCACGTATGTGTGAATGATGATTAATACATGTGCAAGCTGCGTCCCTCTGCAGACCTGTGGCTCCTTGGTGTTGCAAAATCTGGTGGTAGAAATGACACTGTGGCCACAATTCAATAAGGGGCGTCTTATACTCCAGTCTTAGTGAGGGGAACGCAGAAGTAAGAGGCGCACACCACTTAATGAATTCGGTGCATCTTATTGGTGGTGTGCGCCTCCGAGCAGCTCGCCAGAAATGGACCGCACAGGAGTACCATTTCGGCCATAAACACTGATACGTCAGCCCCATGAGTCTCGCCATCTAAAGAGGGTACGATTACGCCTCATGGATGGCCTAGAAGATGATGCACTAGCAGTTTGGCTTCCAGTCGGTTCTTCGCGACACATCCTTTGTTCTATGCCATAAAGAAGTGACCTTTTCTGGAAAAATGGTCATCATCGTGTGTGCCATAATGAGTCGGGACTCTGCTGCCTAACAGATGGTATAAGCTGAGATTATGGCTTAGGCTATGGGCATACAACATCTTTTTCATGTGGATCCTGCATGAAATCCACCTGAAAAAATGGCTTAAAATATGCTAAAACTTAGGTACAGCCAGAGACTTTTACAGTGATGACTCACGCAGGGAAAACTGACCTGATTCTACATAGAGCTTAGAAGGAGTCAGCTCGTCACTTATTAATCACATGATGTCACAGACCTAATGGAAAAGGGAAGAATTACTGGGTAGAAAGGCAAAACGAGCAATTGTAAGTACACAGCGCTGTATAAAATGCTCATTTTTGGGGCAGTTTTTTATATTCAGCCTCGTGCCTGGACAGTCCCCACCTTGTAGCTTTTCACACCAGGAGCCGGTCCCGAGAAGCCCCATGCGCGGTCTTTTCTCCCACCAGGTGGTTATCAAAACTGGAAGAGGAAAAAAACAAAAAAAAAAAAACACTCCCCATGCACATACCCTTAGGAGCGTGTTCACACTGAGGTTTTTTTTTTTCTCCTTTTACTGCGTTTATAGAGCGGAAACTCTCCAAAGTCCTCCTCCATCATGGAGCGCTTCCATTCAGTTTCCACTCGCCCCTCAGCGGAGGTCTCCACTGCGACCCTTTGTGGCATTTTTCGTGCACCGGAAGGAAAATGCTCCACGGTAGGAACAGTCCGGGCAGACGGCTGCGAGAAACGCTGTGAAAAAACACTTTAGTTAGGCTGGTATCACATTAGCGCTTTTGTGCGCAGCGCACCCGTGCACCTATGTTTAACATGAAGTGCGCATGGTCTTGCGCACACTTGCGTTTTCGTGCGCATGCGTTTTTTTTGTCTTTCGCGCCAGGCGCGCCAGACGCAGCATGTTGCATTTTTTGGTGCGCCCTGTCTCGGCAAAAAAACGCATGTGCACGGAATGCGCAAATAAAACACATTGAAGTCTATGGGAACGCATGCGTGCGCATGGTCGCGTTTTTTTGCGCATGCGTTTTTGAGTTAAACAAGTCTAGAATGTTCTCTAGACAATGGCAAAAATGTCACACCTAAAAACGCATGTGCATAAAAAACGCAAACGCATGTAAAACGCAAGCAACACCGTTTTTTTCACGCATCAGCGTGCGCATGACGTTAAAAAACCGCGCGTTTGTTTTGCGTTTTTTATGCGCCCGATGCGCTGCGCAAAAAAACGCTAATGTGAAACTAGCCTTAGTGAAACAATCACAAAACCGAACGTTTCCTAAAGTTTTTGACAGCAAGAAAAACCTCAGTGTGAACAGGGGTTACTGTGGATGTGCGCCACTACTGAAAGGTCCTGATACAGGGGCCACAGCCGAAGAAGTGTTACTAGAACAGTGCTGTGGTGACACCGTCGGGTGACCCGCGGGTGTGCTGTGGTGACACCGTCGGGTGACCCGCGGGTGTGCTGTGGTGACACCGTCAGGGGTGACCCGCGGGTGTGCTGTGGTGACACCGTCAGGGGTGACCCGCGGGTGTGCTGTGGTGACACCGTCGGGTGACCCGCGGGTGTGCTGTGGTGACACCGTCAGGGGTGACCCGCGGGTGTGCTGTGGTGACACCGTCGGGTGACCCGCGGGTGTGCTGTGGCGACACCGTCAGGGGTGACCCGCGGGTGTGCTGTGGTGACACCGTCAGGGGTGACCCGCGGGTGTGCTGTGGTGACACCGTCAGGGTGACCCGCGGGTGTGCTGTGGTGACACCGTCAGGGTGACCCGCGGGTGTGCTGTGGTGACACTGTCAGGGGTGACCCGCGGGTGTGCTGTGGTGACACTGTCAGGGGTGACCCGCGGGTGTGCTGTGGTGACACTGTAGGACCCTGCGCTCCGCCACCAGCAGAGGGCGCTGTCTCACCGAGGAACGTACGGAAGGCAGCGGCTGAGAAGTGTGAGCGCGGAGGAGACAGGAGCCGGGAGGCCGCTAGAGTGCGGCCGTTGACTGTGTCAGGTTGCGGGGCCTCACACTGCCACAGAGCCGCGGCTTCCTGCTCCCGTCACTGACAGGCCCCCGGGCTTTCCTGAACATGCCGCTGCTCTTTTTGGAGCGCTTCCCGTGGCCCAGCCTGCGGACGTACACCGGCCTGAGCGGCCTCCTGCTGGGCCTCAGTCTGCTGAGCGCCTACCGGAGCCTGAGCGGCGAGGAGAATGAGGAGGACGGCCGGGAGGAGGCGGAGGAGCTCCGGGGGCAACTGTCAGAAGGCCCCGGGGAGGCGGCGGACATCGGCCGGTACCTGGTGTCAGACGGCCTGGGCGTGTGGGTGAGTGACGGCCGTCTGCTGTGTGTGTGTCTGTGTGTGACAGGAGTGTATATACTGTGTGTGTTTCACTGGTGTGTATATATAGTGTGTGTGTGTCACTGGTGTGTATATATACTGTGTGTGTGTCACTGGTGTGTATATATACTGTGTGTGTGTCACTGGTGTATATATATACTGTGTGTGTGTCACTGGTGTGTATATATACTGTGTGTGTGTCACTGGTGTGTATATATACTGTGTGTGTGTGTCACTGGTGTGTATATATACTGTGTGTGTGTCACTGGTGTGTATATGTACTGTGTGTGTGTGTGTCACTGGTGTGTATATGTACTGTGTGTGTGTGTGTCACTGGTGTGTATATGTACTGTGTGTGTGTCACTGGTGTGTATATGTACTGTGTGTGTGTGTCACTGGTGTGTATATGTACTGTGTGTGTGTGTCACTGGTGTGTATATATACTGTGTGTGTGTCACTGGTGTGTATATATACTGTGTGTGTGTGTCACTGGTGTGTGTATATATACTGTGTGTGTGTGTCACTGGTGTGTATATATACTGTGTGTGTGTCACTGGTGTATATATATACTGTGTGTGTGTCACTGGTGTATATATATACTGTGTGTGTGTCACTGGTGTATATATATACTGTGTGTGTGTCACTGGTGTATATATATACTGTGTGTGTGTCACTGGTGTATATATATACTGTGTGTGTGTCACTGGTGTATATATATACTGTGTGTGTGTCACTGGTGTATATATATACTGTGTGTGTGTCACTGGTGTGTATATATACTGTGTGTGTGTCACTGGTGTATATATATACTGTGTGTGTGTCACTGGTGTATATATATACTGTGTGTGTGTCACTGGTGTATATATATACTGTGTGTGTGTCACTGGTGTATATATATACTGTGTGTGTGTCACTGGTGTATATATATACTGTGTGTGTGTCACTGGTGTATATATATACTGTGTGTGTGTCACTGGTGTATATATATACTGTGTGTGTGTCACTGGTGTGTATATATACTGTGTGTGTGTCACTGGTGTGTATATATACTGTGTGTGTGTCACTGGTGTGTATATATACTGTGTGTGTGTCACTGGTGTGTATATATACTGTGTGTGTGTCACTGGTGTATATATATACTGTGTGTGTGTCACTGGTGTGTATATATACTGTGTGTGTGTCACTGGTGTATATATATACTGTGTGTGTGTCACTGGTGTATATATATACTGTGTGTGTGTCACTGGTGTATATATATACTGTGTGTGTGTCACTGGTGTGTATATATACTGTGTGTGTGTCACTGGTGTATATATATACTGTGTGTGTGTCACTGGTGTATATATATACTGTGTGTGTGTCACTGGTGTATATATATACTGTGTGTGTGTCACTGGTGTATATATATATACTGTGTGTGTGTCACTGGTGTATATATATACTGTGTGTGTGTCACTGGTGTATATATATACTGTGTGTGTGTCACTGGTGTATATATATACTGTGTGTGTGTCACTGGTGTGTATATATACTGTGTGTGTGTCACTGGTGTGTATATATACTGTGTGTGTGTCACTGGTGTGTATATATACTGTGTGTGTGTCACTGGTGTATATATATACTGTGTGTGTGTCACTGGTGTGTATATATACTGTGTGTGTGTCACTGGTGTATATATATACTGTGTGTGTGTCACTGGTGTGTATATATACTGTGTGTGTGTCACTGGTGTGTATATATACTGTGTGTGTGTCACTGGTGTATATATATACTGTGTGTGTGTCACTGGTGTGTATATATACTGTGTGTGTGTCACTGGTGTATATATATACTGTGTGTGTGTCACTGGTGTGTATATATACTGTGTGTGTGTCACTGGTGTGTATATATACTGTGTGTGTGTCACTGGTGTGTATATATACTGTGTGTGTGTCACTGGTGTGTATATATACTGTGTGTGTGTCACTGGTGTGTATATATACTGTGTGTGTGTCACTGGTGTATATATATATACTGTGTGTGTCTGTCACTGGTGTATATATATACTGTGTGTGTCTGTCACTGGTGTATATATATACTGTGTGTGTGTCACTGGTGTATATATATACTGTGTGTGTGTCACTGGTGTATATATATACTGTGTGTGTGTCACTGGTGTATATATATACTGTGTGTGTGTCACTGGTGTATATATATACTGTGTGTGTGTCACTGGTGTATATATATACTGTGTGTGTGTCACTGGTGTATATATATACTGTGTGTGTGTCACTGGTGTGTATATATACTGTGTGTGTCACTGGTGTGTGTATATACTGTGTGTGTCACTGGTGTGTGTATATATACTGTGTGTGTGTCACTGGTGTATATATATACTGTGTGTGTGTCACTGGTGTATATATATACTGTGTGTGTGTCACTGGTGTATATATATACTGTGTGTGTGTCACTGGTGTATATATATACTGTGTGTGTGTCACTGGTGTATATATATACTGTGTGTGTGTCACTGGTGTGTATATATACTGTGTGTGTGTCACTGGTGTGTATATATACTGTGTGTGTGTCACTGGTGTGTATATATACTGTGTGTGTGTCACTGGTGTGTATATATACTGTGTGTGTGTCACTGGTGTGTATATATACTGTGTGTGTGTCACTGGTGTGTATATATACTGTGTGTGTGTGTCACTGGTGTATATATATACTGTGTGTGTCACTGGTGTATATATATACTGTGTGTGTGTCACTGGTGTATATATATACTGTGTGTGTGTCACTGGTGTATATATATATACTGTGTGTGTGTCACTGGTGTGTATATATATACTGTGTGTGTGTCACTGGTGTATATATATACTGTGTGTGTGTCACTGGTGTATATATATATACTGTGTGTGTGTCACTGGTGTATATATATACTGTGTGTGTCACTGGTGTGTGTATATATACTGTGTGTGTGTCACTGGTGTGTGTATATATACTGTGTGTGTGTCACTGGTGTGTGTATATATACTGTGTGTGTGTCACTGGTGTGTATATATACTGTGTGTGTGTCACTGGTGTGTATATATACTGTGTGTGTGTCACTGGTGTGTATATATACTGTGTGTGTGTCACTGGTGTGTATATATACTGTGTGTGTGTCACTGGTGTGTATATATACTGTGTGTGTGTCACTGGTGTGTATATATACTGTGTGTGTGTCACTGGTGTGTATATATACTGTGTGTGTGTCACTGGTGTGTATATATACTGTGTGTGTGTGTGTCACTGGTGTGTATATATACTGTGTGTGTCACTGGTGTGTATATATACTGTGCGTGTGTCACTGGTGTGTATATATACTGTGTGTGTGTGTCACTGGTGTGTATATGTACTGTGTGTGTCACTGGTGTGTATATGTACTGTGTGTGTCACTGGTGTGTATATGTACTGTGTGTGTGTCACTGGTGTGTATATGTACTGTGTGTGTGTCACTGGTGTGTATATGTACTGTGTGTGTGTGTCACTGGTGTGTATATGTACTGTGTGTGTGTGTCACTGGTGTGTATATATACTGTGTGTGTGTCACTGGTGTGTATATATACTGTGTGTGTGTGTCACTGGTGTGTATATATACTGTGTGTGTGTGTCACTGGTGTGTATATATACTGTGTGTGTGTGTGTCACTGGTGTGTATATATACTGTGTGTGTCACTGG
The DNA here is from genome assembly GCF_039654945.1 of Dendrobates tinctorius. Lineage (NCBI taxonomy): Eukaryota > Metazoa > Chordata > Amphibia > Anura > Dendrobatidae > Dendrobates > Dendrobates tinctorius. The sequence goes on from NW_027361677.1 coordinate 4,125,347, forward strand.
TGTGTATATATACTGTGTGTGTGTCACTGGTGTGTATATATACTGTGTGTGTGTGTGTCACTGGTGTGTATATATACTGTGTGTGTGTGTCACTGGTGTGTATATATACTGTGTGTGTGTGTGTCACTGGTGTATATATACTGTGTGTGTGTGTCACTGGTGTGTATATATACTGTGTGTGTGTGTCACTGGTGTGTATATATACTGTGTGTGTGTGTCACTGGTGTGTATATATACTGTGTGTGTGTGTCACTGGTGTGTATATATACTGTGTGTGTGTGTCACTGGTGTGTATATATACTGTGTGTGTGTGTGTGACAGGAGTGTATATACTGTGTGTGTCACTGGAGTGTATATACTGTGTGTGTCACTGGAGTGTATATATACTGTGTGTGTGTCACTGGTGTGTATATATACTGTGTGTGTGTGGCACTGGTGTGTATATATACTGTGTGTGTGTGTGGCACTGGTGTGTGTATATATACTGTGTGGCACTGGTGTGTATATATACTGTGTGTGTCTCACTGGTGTGTGTATATATACTGTGTGTGTCTCACTGGTGTGTGTATATATACTGTGTGTGTGTGTGTCACTGGTGTGTATATATACTGTGTGTGTTTGTGTCACTGGTGTGTATATACTGTGTGTGTGTCACTGGTGTGTATATATACTGTGTGTGACAGGAGTGTATATACTGTGTGTCACTGGTGTGTGTATATATACTGTGTGTGTGTGTCACAGGTGTGTGTATATATACTGTGTGTGTGTCACTGGTGTGTGTATATATACTGTGTGTGTGTCACTGGTGTGTGTATATATACTGTGTGTGTGTCACTGGTGTGTGTATATATACTGTGTGTGTCACTGATGTGTATATATACTGTGTGTGTGTCACTGGTGTGTATATATACTGTGTGTCACTGGTGTGTATATATACTGTGTGTCACTGGTGTGTATATATACTGTGTGTCACTGGTGTGTATATATACTGTGTGTCACTGGTGTGGATATATACTGTGTGTGTGTCACTGGTGTGGATATATACTGTGTGTGTGTCACTGGTGTGGATATATACTGTGTGTGTGTGTGTCACTGGTGTGTATATATACTGTGTGTGTGTGTCACTTGTGTGTATATATACTGTGTGTGTGTGTGTCACTGGTGTGTATATATACTGTGTGTGTGTGTCACTGGTGTGTATATATACTGTGTGTGTGTGTCACTGGTGTGTATATACACTGTGTGTGTGTGTCACTGGTGTGTATATATACTGTGTGTGTGTGTCACTGGTGTGTGTATATATACTGTGTGTGTGTGTCACTGGTGTGTATATATACTGTGTGTGTGTATATATACTGTGTGTGTGTGTCACTGGTGTGTATATATACTGTGTGTGTCACTGGTGTGTATATATACTGTGTGTGTCACTGGTGTGTATATATACTGTGTGTGTCACTGGTGTGTATATATACTGTGTGTGTGTCACTGGTGTGTATATATACTGTGTGTGTGTGTCACTGGTGTGTATATATACTGTGTGTGTGTGTCACTGGTGTGTATATATACTGTGTGTGTGTGTCACTGGTGTGTATATATACTGTGTGTGTGTGTCACTGGTGTGTATATATACTGTGTGTGTGTGTCACTGGTGTGTATATATACTGTGTGTGTGTGTCACTGGTGTGTATATATACTGTGTGTGTGTGTCACTGGTGTGTATATATACTGTGTGTGTGTGTCACTGGTGTGTATATATACTGTGTGTGTGTGTCACTGGTGTGTATATATACTGTGTGTGTGTGTCACTGGTGTGTATATATACTGTGTGTGTGTGTCACTGGTGTGTATATATACTGTGTGTGTCACTGGTGTGTATATATACTGTGTGTGTGTCACTGGTGTGTATATATACTGTGTGTGTGTCACTGGTGTGTATATATACTGTGTGTGTGTCACTGGTGTGTATATATACTGTGTGTGTGTCACTGGTGTGTATATACTGTGTGTGTGTGTCACTGGTGTGTATATATACTGTGTGTGTGTCACTGGTGTGTATATATACTGTGTGTGTGTGACAGGAGTGTATATATACTGTGTGTGTGTCACTGGTGTGTATATATACTGTGTGTGTGTCACTGGTGTGTATATATACTGTGTGTGTGTCACTGGTGTGTATATATACTGTGTGTGTGTCACTGGTGTGTATATATACTGTGTGTGTCTCACTGGTGTGTATATATACTGTGTGTGTCTCACTGGTGTGTATATATACTGTGTGTGTCTCACTGGTGTGTATATATACTGTGTGTGTCTCACTGGTGTGTATATATACTGTGTGTGTCTCACTGGTGTGTATATATACTGTGTGTGTCTCACTGGTGTGTATATATACTGTGTGTGTCTCACTGGTGTGTATATATATACTGTGTGTGTGTCACTGGTGTGTATATATACTGTGTGTGTGTCACTGGTGTGTATATATACTGTGTGTGTGTGTCACTGGTGTGTATATATACTGTGTGTGTGTGTCACTGGTGTGTATATATACTGTGTGTGTCACTGGTGTGTATATATACTGTGTGTGTCACTGGTGTGTATATATACTGTGTGTGTCACTGGTGTGTATATATACTGTGTGTGGCACTGGTGTGTATATATACTGTGTGTGTGTGTGTGTGTGTGTGGCACTGGTGTGTGTATATATACTGTGTGTGGCACTGGTGTGTGTATATATACTGTGTGTGTGGCGCACTGGTGTGTGTATATACTGTGTGTGTGTCACTGGTGTGTGTATATACTGTGTGTGTGTCACTGGTGTTTGTATATATACTGTGTGTGTGTCACTGGTGTGTATGCTGTGTGTGTGTCACTGGTGTGTATGCTGAGTGTGTGTCACTGGTGTGTGTATATATACTGTGTGTGTGTGTCACTGGTGTGTATATATACACTGTGTGTGTGTGTCACTGGTGTGTATATATACACTGTGTGTGTGTGTCACTGGTGTGTATATATACACTGTGTGTGTGTGTCACTGGTGTGTATATATACACTGTGTGTCACTTGTGTGTATATATACTGTGTGTGTGTCACTTGTGTATATATACTGTGTGTGTGTGTGTCACTGGTGTGTATATATACACTGTGTGTGTGTGTCACTGGTGTGTATATATACACTGTGTGTGTGTCACTGGTGTGTATATATACACTGTGTGTGTGTGTCACTGGTGTGTATATATACACTGTGTGTGTGTGTCACTGGTGTGTATATATACACTGTGTGTGTGTGTCACTGGTGTGTATATATACACTGTGTGTCACTTGTGTGTATATATACTGTGTGTGTGTCACTTGTGTATATATACTGTGTGTGTGTCACTTGTGTGTATATATACTGTGTGTGTCACTTGTGTGTATGTATACTGTGTGTGTGTCACTGGTGTGTATATATACTGTGTGTATACTGTGTGTGTCACTGGTGTGTATACTGTGTGTGTCACTGGTGTGTATACTGTGTGTGTCACTGGTGTGTATGCTGTGTGTGTCACTGGTGTATATACTGTGTGTGTGTGTCACTGGTGTGTATATATACTGTGTGTGGGTGTCACTGTTGTGTATATATACTGTGTGTGTGTGTCACTGGTGTGTATATATACTGTGTGTGTGTGTCACTGGTGTGTATATATTCTGTGTGTCTCACTGGTGTGTATATATACTGTGTGTGTCTCACTGGTGTGTATATATACTGTGTGTGTCACTGGTGTGTATATATACTGTGTGTGTGTGTCACTGGTGTGTATATATACTGTGTGTGTGTGTCACTGGTGTGTATATATACTGTGTGTGTTTGTGTCACTGGTGTGTATATACTGTGTGTGTGTCACTGGTGTGTATATATACTGTGTGTGACAGGAGTGTATATACTGTGTGTCACTGGTGTGTGTATATATACTGTGTGTGTGTGTGTCACAGGTGTGTGTATATATACTGTGTGTGTGTCACTGGTGTGTGTATATATACTGTGTGTGTGTCACTGGTGTGTGTATATATACTGTGTGTGTGTCACTGGTGTGTGTATATATACTGTGTGTGTGTCACTGGTGTGTGTATATATACTGTGTGTGTCACTGGTGTGTATATATACTGTGTGTGTGTCACTGGTGTGTATATATACTGTGTGTGTGTCACTGGTGTGTATATATACTGTGTGTGTGTCACTGGTGTGTATATATACTGTGTGTGTGTGTCACTGGTGTGTATATATACTGTGTGTGTCACTGGTGTGTATATATACTGTGTGTGTGTGTGTGTGGCACTGGTGTGTGTATATATACTGTGTGTGGCACTGGTGTGTATATATACTGTGTGTGTGGCACTGGTGTGTGTATATATATACTGTGTGTGTGGCACTGGTGTGTGTATATATATATACTGTGTGTGTGGCACTGGTGTGTATATATATATACTGTGTGTGGCACTGGTGTGTGTATATATACTGTGTGTGTGGCACTGGTGTGTATGCTGTGTGTGTGTCACTGGTGTGTATGCTGTGTGTGTGTCACTGGTGTGTATGCTGTGTGTGTGTCACTGGTGTGTATGCTGTGTGTGTGTCACTGGTGTGTATGCTGTGTGTGTGTCACTGGTGTGTATATATACACTGTGTGTGTGTGTCACTGGTGTGTATATATACACTGTGTGTGTGTCACTGGTGTGTATATATACACTGTGTGTGTGTCACTGGTGTGTATATACACTGTGTGTCACTTGTGTGTATATATACTGTGTGTGTGTCACTTGTGTATATATACTGTGTGTCACTTGTGTGTATATATACTGCGTGTGTGGCACTGGTGTGTATATATACTGCGTGTGTGGCACTGGTGTGTATATATACTGCGTGTGTGGCACTGGTGTGTATATATACTGCGTGTGTGGCCCTGGTGTGTATATACTGCGTGTGTGTCACTGGTGTGTATATACTGCGTGTGTCTCACTGGTGTGTATATACTGCGTGTGTGGCACTGGTGTGTATATATACTGTGTGTGTGGCACTGGTGTGTATATATACTGTGTGTGTGGCACTGGTGTGTATATATACTGTGTGTGTGTGGCACTGGTGTGTATATATACTGTGTGTGTGTGGCACTGGTGTGTATATATACTGTGTGTGTGTGGCACTGGTGTGTATATATACTGTGTGTGTGTGGCACTGGTGTGTATATATACTGTGTGTGTGTGGCACTGGTGTGTATATATACTGTGTGTGTGTGGCACTGGTGTGTATATATACTGTGTGTGTGTGGCACTGGTGTGTATATATACTGTGTGTGTGTGGCACTGGTGTGTATATATACTGTGTGTGTGTGGCACTGGTGTGTATATATACTGTGTGTGTGTGGCACTGGTGTGTATATATACTGTGTGTGTGTGGCACTGGTGTGTATATATACTGTGTGTGTGTGGCACTGGTGTGTATATATACTGTGTGTGTGTGGCACTGGTGTGTATATATACTGTGTGTGTGTGGCACTGGTGTGTATATATACTGTGTGTGTGTGGCACTGGTGTGTATATATACTGTGTGTGTGTGGCACTGGTGTGTATATATACTGTGTGTGTGGCACTGGTGTGTATATATACTGTGTGTGTGTGGCACTGGTGTGTATATATACTGTGTGTGTGTGGCACTGGTGTGTATATATACTGTGTGTGTGTGGCACTGGTGTGTATATATACTGTGTGTGTGTGGCACTGGTGTGTATATATACTGTGTGTGTGTGGCACTGGTGTGTATATATACTGTGTGTGTGTGGCACTGGTGTGTATATATACTGTGTGTGTGTGGCACTGGTGTGTATATATACTGTGTGTGTGTGGCACTGGTGTGTATATATACTGTGTGTGTGTGGCACTGGTGTGTATATATACTGTGTGTGTGTGGCACTGGTGTGTATATATACTGTGTGTGTGTGGCACTGGTGTGTATATATACTGTGTGTATGGCACTGGTGTGTATATATACTGTGTGTATGGCACTGGTGTGTATATATACTGTGTGTGTGTGGCACTGGTGTGTATATATACTGTGTGTATGGCACTGGTGTGTATATATACTGTGTGTATGGCACTGGTGTGTATATATACTGTGTGTATGGCACTGGTGTGTATATATACTGTGTGTGTGGCACTGGTGTGTATATATACTGTGTGTGTGGCACTGGTGTGTATATATACTGTGTGTGTGGCACTGGTGTGTATATATACTGTGTGTGGCACTGGTGTGTATATATACTGTGTGTGGCATTGGTGTGTATATATACTGTGTGTGTGTGGCACTGGTGTGTATATATACTGTGTGTGTGTGGCACTGGTGTGTATATATACTGTGTGTGTGTGGCACTGGTGTGTATATATACTGTGTGTGTGTGGCACTGGTGTGTATATATACTGTGTGTGTGTGGCACTGGTGTGTATATATACTGTGTGTGTGTGTGGCACTGGTGTGTATATATACTGTGTGTGTGTGTGGCACTGGTGTGTATATATACTGTGTGTGTGGCACTGGTGTGTATATATACTGTGTGTGTGGCACTGGTGTGTATATATACTGTGTGTGTGTGTGGCACTGGTGTGTATATATACTGTGTGTGGGTGTCACTGGTGTGTATATATACTGTGTGTGGGTGTCACTGGTGTGTATATATACTGTGTGTGGGTGTCACTGGTGTGTGTATATACTGTGTGTGGGTGTCACTGGTGTGTGTATATACTGTGTGTGGGTGTCACTGGTGTGTATATATACTGTGTGTGGGTGTCACTGGTGTGTATATATACTGTGTGTGGGTGTGGCACTGGTGTGTATATATACTGTGTGTGGGTGTGGCACTGGTGTGTATATATACTGTGTGTGGGTGTGGCACTGGTGTGTATATATACTGTGGGTGTGGCACTGGTGTGTATATATACTGTGTGTGTGGCACTGGTGTGTATATATACTGTGTGTGTGGCACTGGTGTGTATATATACTGTGTGTGTGTGTGGCACTGGTGTGCATATATACTGTGTGTGGGTGTCACTGGTGTGTATATATACTGTGTGTGGGTGTCACTGGTGTGTATATATACTGTGTGTGGGTGTCACTGGTGTGTATATATACTGTGTGTGGGTGTCACTGGTGTGTATATATACTGTGTGTGGGTGTCACTGGTGTGTATATATAATGTGTGTGGGTGTCACTGGTGTGTATATATACTGTGTGTGGGTGTCACTGGTGTGTATATATACTGTGTGTGGGTGTCACTGGTGTGTATATATACTGTCTGTGGGTGTCACTGGTGTGTATATATACTGTGTGTGGGTGTGGGTGTCACTGGTGTGTATATATACTGTGTGTCACTGGTGTGTATACTGTGTGTGTGTGTGTGTGTGTGTGTCTCACTGGTGTGTATATATACTGTGTGTGTGTGTCTCACTGGTGTGTATATATGCTGTGTGTGTGTGTGTCACTGGTGTGTATATATACTGTGTGTCACTGGTGTGTATATATACTGTGTGTGTGTGTCACTGGTGTGTATATATACTGTGTGTGTGTGTCACTGGTGTGTATATATACTGTGTGTGTGTGTCACTGGTGTGTATATATACTGTGTGTGTGTCACTGGTGTGTATATATACTGTGTGTGTGTCACTGGTGTGTGTATATACTGTGTGTGTGTGTCACTGGTGTGTGTATATACTGTGTGTGTGTGTCACTGGTGTGTATATATACTGTGTGTGTGTGTCACTGGTGTGTATACTGTGTGTGTCACTGGTGTGTATACTGTGTGTGTGTCACTGGTGTGTGTATATATACTGTGTGTGTGTCACTGGTGTGTATATATACTGTGTGTGTGTGTGTCACTGGTGTGTATATATACTGTGTGTGTGTCACTGGTGTGTATACTGTGTGTGTGTGTGTCACTGGTGTGTATATATATTGTGTGTGTGTGTCACTGGTGTGTATATATACTATGTGTGTGTCACTGGTTTGTATATATACTGTGTGTGTGTGTGTCACTGGTGTGTATATATACTGTGTGTGTGTGTGTCACTGGTGTGTATATATACTGTGTGTGTGTGTGTCACTGGTGTGTATATATACTGTGTGTGTGTGTCACTGGTGTGTGTGTATACTGTGTGTGTGTGTCACTGGTGTGTATATATACTGTGTGTGTGTGTCACTGGTGTGTATATATACTGTGTGTGTGTGTCACTGGTGTGTATATATACTGTGTGTGGGTGTCACTGGTGTGTATATATACTGTGTGTGGGTGTCACTGGTGTGTATATATACTGTGTGTGGGTGTCACTGGTGTGTATATATACTGTGTGTGGGTGTCACTGGTGTGTATATATACTGTGTGTGGGTGTCACTGGTGTGTATATATACTGTGTGTGGGTGTCACTGGTGTGTATATATACTGTGTGTGGGTGTCACTGGTGTGTATATATACTGTGTGTGGGTGTCACTGGTGTGTATATATACTGTGTGTGGGTGTCACTGGTGTGTATATATACTGTGTGTGGGTGTCACTGGTGTGTATATATACTGTGTGTGGGTGTCACTGGTGTGTATATATACTGTGTGTGGGTGTCACTGGTGTGTATATATACTGTGTGTGGGTGTCACTGGTGTGTATATATACTGTGTGTGGGTGTCACTGGTGTGTATATATACTGTGTGTGTGGGTGTCACTGGTGTGTATATATACTGTGTGTGTGTGGGTGTCACTGGTGTGTATATATACTGTGTGTGTGTGGGTGTCACTGGTGTGTATATATACTGTGTGTGTGTGTGGGTGTCACTGGTGTGTATATATACTGTGTGTGTGTGGGTGTCACTGGTGTGTATATATACTGTGTGTGTGTGTGGGTGTCACTGGTGTGTATATATACTGTGTGTGTGTGGGTGTCACTGGTGTGTATATATACTGTGTGTCACTGGTGTGTATACTGTGTGTGTGTGTGTGTGTGTCTCACTGGTGTGTATATATACTGTGTGTGTCTCACTGGTGTGTATATATACTGTGTGTGGGTGTCACTGGTGTGTATATATACTGTGTGTGTGTGTGTGTGTCACTGGTGTGTATATATACTGTGTGTGTGTGTCACTGGTGTGTGTATATTTACTGTGTGTGTGTCACTGGTGTGTATATATACTGTGTGTGTGTGTCACTGGTGTGTGTATATACTGTGTGTGTGTGTGTCACTGGTGTGTATATATACTGTGTGTGTGTGTCACTGGTGTGTATACTGTGTGTGTCACTGGTGTGTATATATACTGTGTGTGTGTGTCACTGGTGTGTATATATACTGTGTGTGTGTCACTGGTGTGTATATATACTGTGTGTGTGTCACTGGTGTGTATACTGTGTGTGTGTCACTGGTGTGTATACTGTGTGTGTGTGTCACTGGTGTGTATACTGTGTGTGTGTCACTGGTGTGTATATATACTGTGTGTGTGTGTCACTGGTGTGTATATATACTGTGTGTGTGTGTCACTGGTGTGTATATATACTGTGTGTGTGTGTCACTGGTGTGTATATATACTGTGTGTGTGTGTCACTGGTGTGTATATATACTGTGTGTGTGTGTCACTGGTGTGTATACTGTGTGTGTGTGTGTGTCACTGGTGTGTATATATACTGTGTGTGTGTCATTGGTGTGTATATATACTGTGTGTGTGTCACTGGTGTGTATATATACTGTGTGTGTGTGTCACTGGTGTGTATATATACTGTGTGTGTCACTGGTGTGTATACTGTGTGTGTGTGTGTCACTGGTGTGTATATATACTGTGTGTGTGTCACTGGTGTGTATATATACTGTGTGTGTGTCACTGGTGTGTATATATACTGTGTGTGTGTGTCACTGGTGTGTATATATACTGTGTGTGTGTCACTGGTGTGTATATATACTGTGTGTGTGTGTCACTGGTGTGTATATATACTGTGTGTGTGTGTCACTGGTGTGTATATATACTGTGTGTGTGTGTCACTGGTGTGTATACATACTGTGTGTGTGTGTCCCCGGTGTGTATATATACTGTGTGTGTGTCACTGGTGTGTATATATACTGTGTGTGTGTGTCACTGGTGTGTATATATACTGTGTGTGTGTCACTGGTGTGTATATATACTGTGTGTGTGTCACTGGTGTGTGTATATATACTGTGTGTGTGTGTCACTGGTGTGTGTGTATATATACTGTGTGTGTGTGTCACTGGTGTGTATATATACTGTGTGTGTGTGTCACTGGTGTGTATATATACTGTGTGTGTGTGTCACTGGTGTGTATATATACTGTGTGTGTGTGTCACTGGTGTGTATATATACTGTGTGTGTGTGTCACTGGTGTGTATATATACTGTGTGTGTGTGTCACTGGTGTGTATATATACTGTGTGTGGGTGTCACTGGTGTGTATATATACTGTGTGTGGGTGTCACTGGTGTGTGTATATATACTGTGTGTGTGTGTCACTGGTGTGTGTATATACACTGTGTGTGTGTCTCACTGGTGTGTGTATATATACTGTGTGTGTGTCACTGGTGTGTATATATACTGTGTGTGTGTGTCACTGGTGTGTATATATACTGTGTGTGTGTGTCACTGGTGTGTATATATACTGTGTGTGTGTCACTGGTGTGTATATATACTGTGTGTGTGTGTCACTGGTGTGTATATATACTGTGTGTGTGTCACTGGTGTGTATATATACTGTGTGTGTGTCACTGGTGTGTGTATATATACTGTGTGTGTGGGTCACTGGTGTGTGTATATATACTGTGTGTGTGTGTCACTGGTGTGTATATATACTGTGTGTGTGTGTCACTGGTGTGTATATATACTGTGTGTGTGTGTCACTGGTGTGTATATATACTGTGTGTGTGTGTCACTGGTGTGTATATATACTGTGTGTGTGTGTCACTGGTGTGTATATATACTGTGTGTGTGTGTCACTGGTGTGTATATATACTGTGTGTGTGTGTCACTGGTGTGTATACATACTGTGTGTGTGTGTCCCCGGTGTGTATATATACTGTGTGTGTGTCACTGGTGTGTATATATACTGTGTGTGTGTGTCACTGGTGTGTATATATACTGTGTGTGGGTGTCACTGGTGTGTATATATACTGTGTGTGTGTCACTGGTGTGTGTATATATACTGTGTGTGTGTGTCACTGGTGTGTGTATATATACTGTGTGTGTGTGTCACTGGTGTGTATATATACTGTGTGTGTGTCACTGGTGTGTATATATACTGTGTGTGTGTCACTGGTGTGTATATATACTGTGTGTGTGTGTCACTGGTGTGTATATATACTGTGTGTGTGTCACTGGTGTGTATATATACTGTGTGTGTGTGTCACTGGTGTGTATATATACTGTGTGTGTGTGTCACTGGTGTGTATATATACTGTGTGTGTGTGTCACTGGTGTGTATACATACTGTGTGTGTGTGTCCCCGGTGTGTATATATACTGTGTGTGTGTCACTGGTGTGTATATATACTGTGTGTGTGTGTCACTGGTGTGTATATATACTGTGTGTGTGTGTCACTGGTGTGTATATATACTGTGTGTGTGTCACTGGTGTGTGTATATATACTGTGTGTGTGTGTCACTGGTGTGTGTATATATACTGTGTGTGTGTGTCACTGGTGTGTATATATACTGTGTGTGTGTGTCACTGGTGTGTATATATACTGTGTGTGTGTGTCACTGGTGTGTATATATACTGTGTGTGTGTGTCACTGGTGTGTATATATACTGTGTGTGGGTGTCACTGGTGTGTATATATACTGTGTGTGGGTGTCACTGGTGTGTATATATACTGTGTGTGTGTGTCACTGGTGTGTGTATATATACTGTGTGTGTGTGTCACTGGTGTGTGTATATATACTGTGTGTGTGTCTCACTGGTGTGTGTATATATACTGTGTGTGTGTGTCACTGGTGTGTGTATATATACTGTGTGTGTGTGTGTCACTGGTGTGTGTATATATACTGTGTGTGTGTGTCACTGGTGTGTGTATATATACTGTGTGTGTGTGTCACTGGTGTGTATATATACTGTGTGTGTGTGTCACTGGTGTATATAGTGTGTGTGGCACTGATGTGTATATACAGTTTTCTGTGTGTGACCATTGTCTATATACAGGGTGGGCCATTTATATGGATACACCTAAATAAAATAGGAATGGTTGGTGATATCAACTTCCTGTTTGTGGCACATTTGTATATGGGAGGGGGAAACTTTTCAAGATGGGTGGTGACCGTGGCAGCCATTTTGGATCCAACTTTATTTTTTCCAATGGGAAGAGGGTCATGTGACACATGAACTTATTGAGAATTTCACAAGAAAAACAATGGTGTGCTTGGTTTTAACGTAACTTTATTATTTCATGAGTTATTTACAGGTTTATGACCACTTATAAAATGTGTTCAAAGTGCTGCCCATTGTGTTGGATTGTCAATGCGACCCTCTTCTCCCACTCTTGACACACTGATGGCAACACCGCAGAAGAAATGCTAGCACAGGCTTCCAGTATCCGTTGTTTCAGATCCTGCACATCTCGTATCTCCACAGCATAGACAATTGCCTTCAGATGACCCCAAAGATAAAAGTCTCAGGGGGTCAGATCGGGAGACCTCGGTGGCCAATCAACTGGCCCATGATGACCAATCCACTTTTCAGGAAACTGTTCCTGTAGGAATGCTCGGACCTGACACCCATTATTGATGGTATGGTGGGGTGTATGGGGTGCAAAGATAGTAGGGCCATTCTTCATCAATGGAAACCTCAACGCCACTGGATATCTGACATTGCTCCATGATGGTGTGTTGCCTTTTTAAGCACTGAAGATGGCACGCTCCCTGAGTGTTTCCAGCAAGATGGTGCACCACCACATTATGGGTGTCAGGTCCGAGCATTCCTACAAGGAATCTGACCCCCATAGACTAGCATTTCTTCTGCGGTGTTGCTATCAGTGTGTCAAGACTGGGAGAAGAGGGTTGCATTGACAATCCAACACAATGGGCAGCACTATGAACACATTTTATAAGTGGTCATAACTTTATTCTTTCATGAGTTATTTACAAGTTTATGTTAAAACCAAGCACACCATTGTTTTTCTTGTGAAATTCTCAATAAGTTTGAATTGTCACATGACCCTCTTCCCACTGAAAAAAATAAAGTTGGATCCAAAATGGCCGCCACGGTCAACACCCATCTTGAAAAGTTTCCCCCTCCCATATACTAATGTGCCGCAAACAGGAAGTTATCACCAACCTTTCCTATTTTATTTAGGTGTATCCATATAAATGGCCCACCCTGTAGATATATACATATACACACTGCGTGTGAGATAGGTGTCTATAAGAGACCACTGCAAAATTTTCAGTTTGTCTGATTTTTCTATTTATATTTTTGAGTAAAATGTAAATTGCTCTTTTATTCTATAAACTACTGACAGCATGTCTCCGGATTTCCAAGCACTAAATTTAGTATTTTCAGAAAATGAGAAATGGTCAAAATAACAAAAAATGCAGTGCTTGCAGACCTCAAATAATGCAAGAAAACTAGTTCATAATCAGATAGAAATAACAATACTAATGTTTTAACTCAGGAAGAGTTCAGAAATCAATATTTTGTGGTATAACCATGATTTGTAATCACAGCTTTTATGCGTCTTGGCTGCTTTCCACCAGTCTATCACACTGCATTTGGGTGACCTTATGCCACTCCTGGTACAACAATGTAAGCAGTTCTTCTTTGATGGCTTGTGACTATCCATCTTCCTCTTCATTACATTCCAGAGGTTTTCAATGGGGTTCAGGTCTGGAGATTGGGCTGGCCATGACAGGGATTTGATGTGGTGGTCCTTCATCCACACATTGATTGACCTAGCTGTGTGGCATGGCGCATTGTTCTGCTGGAAAAAACAGTCCTCAGAGTTGGGGGACATTGCCTGAGCGAAAGGTTAACTGTTTTTCCAGGATAACCTTGTATGCGGCTTGATTCATACGTCCTTCGCAAAGATTAACCTGCCCAATTCCAGCCTTGCTGAAGCATCCCCAGATCATCACTGATCGTCCACCAAACTTCACAGAGGGTGCAAGACACTGTGACTTGTAGTCCTCTGCAGGTCTCCGTTTAACCATTAGACGACTAGGTGTTGGGCAAAGCTGAAAATTAGACTCATCAGAGAAGATTACCTTACGCCAGTCCTTATGGTCTTTGGCAAACTTCAGCCTGGCTCTCTTTTGCTTCTCATTGATGAAAGGCTTTTTTCTAGCTTTACATGACTTGAGCCCTGCCTCTAGGAGCCTGTTACGAACTTGTGTTGCCGTGCACTTCGCCCCAGCTACCATTCCTTTTGTAGGTCACTTGATGTCATCCTGCGGTTGCTGAGTGACATTCGAATAAGATGATGGTCATCCCTGTCAGTGTACATTCGATTTCTCCCTCTGCCGGTCTGTAGCTTTGTTGTTTCCAATGTCTGCTGCTTGACCTTGTTGTAATGGACTGCTGTAGAAATATTTAGGATGGAGGCAGCATGACACTCACTGTATCCCTCTGCTAGTAAAGCCAGAATTGAGCCCTTCTTTTCCTCACTCAAGACTTTTCTTTTCAACTCCTTTGGCATGGATAAAAGTTATTTTTTCATTCCTATTACTTTGGAATATTACTAGCACTTGTTTTGCCATCCAGCTTGTCCTACGGCAAGAGAATTGTGAACACCACAGCAGGGTTTTTTATACTTTCCTTCGTTAACTAAGAATTGGTTCAGGTGATCACCTAATCAGAAGCACATTAAGTAGAATGAGGTGTACTCTGGTTGGAATTCAACTGACTCTGGAATGGAATGGCTGTCAGACATGGAGAGAAGCTGATTTTTATAAAACTGTGCAGAGGTCTCTTAATTTTTGCCAGAGCTGTATATATACTGTGTGTGAGTGACCGGTGTCTATATGCCGCGTACTGTGTGTGTGACCGCTGTCTATATACCGCGTACTGTGTGTGACAATACCATGTACTGTGTGTGTGTGACCGGTGTCTATATACTGTGTGTGTGGCCGCTGTCTATATACCGCGTACTGTGTGTGGCCGGTGTCTATATACCGCGTACTGTGTGTGACCGGTGTCTATATACCGTGTACTGTGTGTGTGACCGGTGTCTATATACCGTGTGTACTGTGTGTGTGACCGGTGTCTATATACCGTGTGTACTGTGTGTGTGACCTGTGTCTATATACCGTGTGTACTGTGTGTGTGACCGATGTTTATATACCGTGTGTACTGTGTGTGACCGGTGTCTATATACCGTGTGTACTGTGTGTGTGACCAGTGTCTATATACCGCGTACTGTGTGTGACCGCTGTCTATATACCGTGTACTGTGTGTGACCGCTGTCTATATACCGTGTACTGTGTGTGTGACCGCTGTCTATATACCGTGTACTGTGTGTGTGACCGCTGTCTATATACCGTGTACTGTGTGTGTGACCGCTGTCTATATACCGCGTACTGTGTGTGACCGGTCTCTATATACGGTGTACTGTGTGTGTGACTGATGTCTATATACCGTGTGTACTGTGTGTGTGACCAGTGTCTATATACCGCGTACTGTGTGTGACCGCTGTCTATATATCGTGTACTGTGTGTGTGACCGGTGTCTATATACCTTGTACTGTGTGTGTGACCGTGTCTATATAGCGTGTGTACTGTGTGTGTGACCAGTGTCTATATACCGTGTACTGTGTGTGTGACCGATGTCTATATATGGTGTGTGTGGCCGCTGTCTATATACCGCGTACTGTGTGTGACCGGTGTCTATATACCGTGTACTGTGTGTGTGACCGGTGTCTATATATCGTGTACTGTGTGTGTGACCGATGTCTATATACGGTGTGTGTGACCGCTGTCTATATACCGCTTACTGTGTGTGACCGCTGTCTATATACTGCATACTGTGTGTGACCGGTGTCTATATACCGTGTACTGTGTGTGTGACTGATGTCTATATACCGTGTACTGTGTGTGTGACCAGTGTCTATAGACCGTGTACGGTGTGTGTGACCAGTGTCTATAGACCGTGTACTGTGTGTGTGACCAGTGTCTATAGACCGTGTACTGTGTGTGTGACCAGTGTCTATAGACCGTGTACTGTGTGTGTGACCAGTGTCTATATACCGTGTACTGTGTGTGTGACCGATGTCTATATACGGTGTGTGTGGCTGCTGTCTATATACCGCGTACTGTGTGTGACCGGTGTCTATATACCGCGTACTGTGTGTGACCGGTGTCTATATACCGTGTGTACTGTGTGTGTGACCGGTGTCTATATACCGTGTGTACTGTGTGTGTGACCGGTGTCTATATACCGTGTGTACTGTGTGTGTGACCGGTGTCTATATACCGTGTGTACTGTGTGTGTGACCGGTGTCTATATACCGTGTGTACTGTGTGTGTGACCGGTGTCTATATACCGTGTGTACTGTGTGTGTGACCGGTGTCTATATACCGTGTGTACTGTGTGTGTGACCGATGTTTATATACCGTGTGTACTGTGTGACCGGTGTCTATATACCGCGTACTGTGTGTGACCGGTGTCTATATACCGTGTACTGTGTGTGTGACCGCTGTCTATATACCGTGTACTGTGTGTGTGACCGCTGTCTATATACCGCAAACTGTGTGACCGCTGTCTATATACCGCGTACTGCGTGTGACCGCTGTCTATATACCGTGTACTGTGTGTGTGACTGATGTCTATATTCCGTATACTGTGTGTGTGACTGATGTCTATATACCGCGTACTGTGTGTGACCGCTGTCTATATACCGCGTACTGTGTGAACGCTGTCTATATACCGCGTACTGTGTGTGACCGGTGTCTATATACCGTGTACTGTGTGTGTGACCGCTGTCTATATACCGTGTACTGTGTGTGTGTGACCGCTGTCTATATACCGTGTACTGTGTGTGACCGCTGTCTATATACCGCGTACTGTGTGACCGCTGTCTATATACCGCGTACTGTGTGTGACCGCTGTCTATATACCGTGTACTGTGTGTGTGACTGATGTCTATATTCCGTATACTGTGTGTGTGACTGATGTCTATATACCGCGTACTGTGTGTGACCGCTGTCTATATACCGTGTACTGTGTGTGACCGGTGTCTATATACCGTGTACTGTGTGTGACCGGTGTCTATATACCGTGTACTGTGTGTGACCGGTGTCTATATACCGTGTACTGTGTGTGACCGGTGTCTATATACCGTGTACTGTGTGTGACCGGTGTCTATATACCGTGTACTGTGTGTGACCGGTGTCTATATACCGTGTACTGTGTGTGTGACCGCTGTCTATATACCGTGTACTGTGTGTGTGACCGCTGTCTATATACCGTGTACTGTGTGTGTGACCGCTGTCTATATACCGCGTACTGTGTGTGACCGCTGTCTATATACCGCATACTGCGTGTGACCGGTGTCTATATACCGTGTACTGTGTGTGTGACTGATGTCTATATTCCGTGTACTGTGTGTGTGTGACTGATGTCTATATTCCGTGTACTGTGTGTGTGACCAGTGTCTATATACCGTGTACTGTGTGTGTGACCGATGTCTATATACGGTGTGTGTGGCCGCTGTCTATATACCGCGTACTGTGTGTGACCGGTGTCTATATACCGTGTGCACTGTGTGTGTGACTATACCGTGTGTACTGTGTGTGTGACTGGTGTCTGTATACCGTGTGTACTGTGTGTGTGACTGGTGTCTGTATACCGTGTGTACTGTGTGTGTGACCAGTGTCTATATACCATGTACTGTGTGTGTGACCGGTGTCTATATACGGTGTGTGGCCGCTGTCTATATACCGCGTACTGTGTGTGACCGGTGTCTATATACCGCGTACTGTGTGTGACCGGTGTCTATATACCGTGTGTACTGTGTGTGTGACCGGTGTCTATATACCGTGTGTACTGTGTGTGTGACCGGTGTCTATATACCGTGTGTACTGTGTGTGTGACCGGTGTCTATATACCGTGTGTACTGTGTGTGTGACCGGTGTCTATATACCGTGTGTACTGTGTGTGTGACCGGTGTCTATATACCGTGTGTACTGTGTGTGTGACCGGTGTCTATATACCGTGTGTACTGTTTGTGTGACCGATGTTTATATACCGTGTGTACTGTGTGTGACCGGTGTCTATATACCGCGTACTGTGTGTGACCGGTGTCTATATACCGTGTACTGTGTGTGTGACCGCTGTCTATATACCGTGTACTGTGTGTGTGACTGATGTCTATATTCCGTATACTGTGTGTGTGACTGATGTCTATATACCGCGTACTGTGTGAACGCTGTCTATATACCGTGTACTGTGTGTGTGACTGATGTCTATATTCCGTATACTGTGTGTGTGACCGGTGTCTATATACCGTGTACTGTGTGTGTGACCGCTGTCTATATACCGTGTACTGTGTGTGTGACCGGTGTCTATATTCCGTATACTGTGTGTGTGACCGCTGTCTATATACCGCGTACTGTGTGAACGCTGTCTATATACCGCGTACTGTGTGTGACCGGTGTCTATATACCGTGTACTGTGTGTGTGACCGCTGTCTATATACCGTGTACTGTGTGTGTGTGACCGCTGTCTATATACCGTGTACTGTGTGTGACCGCTGTCTATATACCGCGTACTGTGTGACCGCTGTCTATATACCGCGTACTGTGTGTGACCGCTGTCTATATACCGTGTACTGTGTGTGTGACTGATGTCTATATTCCGTATACTGTGTGTGTGACTGATGTCTATATACCGCGTACTGTGTGTGACCGGTGTCTATATACCGTGTACTGTGTGTGACCGGTGTCTATATACCGTGTACTGTGTGTGACCGGTGTCTATATACCGTGTACTGTGTGTGACCGGTGTCTATATACCGTGTACTGTGTGTGACCGGTGTCTATATACCGTGTACTGTGTGTGACCGCTGTCTATATACCGCGTACTGTGTGTGACCGCTGTCTATATACCGCATACTGCGTGTGACCGGTGTCTATATACCGTGTACTGTGTGTGTGACTGATGTCTATATTCCGTGTACTGTGTGTGTGTGACTGATGTCTATATTCCGTGTACTGTGTGTGTGAGACTGATGTCTATATACCGCGTACTGTGTGTGACCGCTGTCTATATACCGCGTACTGTGTGTGACCGCTGTCTATATACCGCGTACTGTGTGTGAACGCTGTCTATATACCGCGTACTGTGTGTGACCGGTATCTATATACCGTGTACTGTGTGTGTGACTGATGTCTATATACCGTGTGTACGGTGTGTGTGACCGCTGTCTATATACCGCGTACTGTGTGTGACCGGTGTCTATATATCGTGTACTGTGTGTGACACCGCTGTCTATATATCGTGTACTGTGTGTGTGACCGTGTCTATGTACCGTGTGTACTGTGTGTGTGACCAGTGTCTATATACCGTGTACTGTGTGTGTGACAGATGTCTATATACGGTGTGTGTGGCCGCTGTCTATATATCGCGTACTGTGTGTGACTGATGTCTATATTCCGTGTACTGTGTGTGTGACTGATGTCTATATACTGCGTACTGTGTGTGACCGCTGTCTATATACCGCGTACTGTGTGTGAACGCTGTCTATATACCGCGTACTGTGTGTGACCGGTGTCTATATACCGTGTACTGTGTGTGTGTGACCGGTGTCTGTATACCGTGTGTACTGTGTGTGACCGGTGTCTATATACCGTGTGTACTGTGTGTTTGACCGCTGTCTATATACCGTGTGTACTGTGTGTTTGAATGCTGTCTATATACCGTGTACTGTATGTGACCGGTGTCTATATACTGTGTACTGTGTGTGTGACCGGTGTCTGTATACTGTGTGTACTGTATGTGTGATCGGTGGCTATATACCGTGTGTACTGTGTGTGACCGGTGTCTATATTCCATGTGTACTGTGTGTGTGACCGGTGTCTATATACCGTGTGTACTGTGTGTGTGACCGGTGTCTGTATACCGTGTGTACTGTGTGTGTGACTGGTGTCTGTATGCCGTGTGTACTGTGTATGACCGGTGTGTGTGACCGGTGTCTATATACTGTGTGTGTGACCGGTGTCTATATACCGTATACTGTGTGTGTGACCGGTGTCTATATACCGTATACTGTGTGTGTGACCAGTGTCTGTATACCATGTGTACTGTGTGTGTGGCCGGTGTCTATATACTGTGTGTGTGTGACCGGTGTCTATATACCGTGTACTGTGTGTGTGTGACCGGTTTCTATATACCGTGTACTGTGTGTGTGTGACCGGTGTCTATATACCGTGTACTGTGTGTGTGTGACCGGTGTCTATATACTGTGTGTGTGACCGCTGTCTATATACTGTGTGTGACCGCTGTCTATATACAGTGTACTGTGTGTGTGACTGATGTCTATATACCGCGTACTGTGTGTGACCGCTGTCTATATACCGCGTACTGTGTGTGAACGCTGTCTATATACCGTGTGCTGTGTGTGACCGGTGTCTATATACCGTGTACTGTGTATGTGACCGGTGTCTATATACCGTGTACTGTGTGTGTGACCGGTGTCTATATACCGTGTGTACTGTGTGTGTGTGACCGGTGTCTATATACCGTGTACTGTGTGTGTGACCGGTGTCTATATACCGTGTGTACTGTGTGTGTGTGACCGGTGTCTATATACCGTGTGTACTGTGTGTGTCACAGTGTGTGTGACCGGTGTCTATACACCGTGTGTACTGTGTGTGTGTGTGACCGGTGTCTATATACCGTGTGTACTGTGTGTGTGTGACCGGTGTCTATATACCGTGTGTACTGTGTGTGTGTGACCGGTGTCTATATACCGTGTGTACTGTGTGTGTGTGACCGGTGTCTATATACCGTGTGTACTGTGTGTGTGTGACCGGTGTCTATATACCGTGTGTTCTGTGTGTGTGTGTGACCGGTGTCTATATACCGTGTGTACTGTGTGTGTGTGACCGGTGTCTATATACCGTGTGTACTGTGTGTGTGTGACCGGTGTCTATATACCGTGTGTACTGTGTGTGTGTGACCGGTGTCTATATATCGTGTACTGTGTGTTTGACCGGTGTCTATATACTGTGTACTGTGTGTGTGACCGTGTCTATATACCGTGTGTACTGTGTGTGTGACCAGTGTCTATATACCGTGTATAGTGTGTGTGACCGATGTCTATATACGGTGTGTGTGGCCGCTGTCTATATACCGCGTACTGTGTGTGACCGGTGTCTATATACCGTGTACTGTGTGTGTGACCGGTGTCTATATGCTGTGTGTGTGACCGCTGTCTATATACCGCGTACTGTGTGTGACCGCTGTCTATATACAGTGTACTGTGTGTATGACTGATGTCTATATACCGCGTACTGTGTGTGACCGCTGTCTATATACCGCGTACTGTGTGTGAACGCTGTCTATATACCGCGTACTGTGTGTGAACGCTGTCTATATACCGCGTACTGTGTGTGAACGCTGTCTATATACCGCGTGCTGTGTGACCGGTGTCAATATACCGTGTACTGTGTATGTGACCGGTGTCTATATACCGTGTACTGTGTGTGTGACCGGTGTCTATATACCGTGTACTGTGTGTGTGTGACCGGTGTCTATATACCGTGTGTACTGTGTGTGTGTGACCGGTGTCTATATACCGTGTGTACTGTGTGTGTGTGTGTGACCGGTGTCTATATACCGTGTGTACTGTGTGTGTGTGACCGGTGTCTATACACCGTGTGTACTGTGTGTGTGTGACCGGTGTCTATATACCGTGTGTACTGTGTGTGTGTGACCGGTGTCTATATACCGTGTGTACTGTGTGTGACCGGTGTCTATATACCGTGTGTACTGTGTGTGTGTGACCGGTGTCTATATACCGTGTGTACTGTGTGTGTGTGTGTGTGTGTGTGTGTGTGTGTGACCGGTGTCTATATACCGTGTGTATGCCTGTATAGACTAATAATGTTAAAATAATACCTGATTGTATATTTGGTCTGGCTACAGAATATACCAAACATATAACACCTGTGTATATACATGTATGACCTCCTGTGCCCACGCTATAATGTACCTGTGTGGCAACCTGTGCTCCAATGTGCTTTACCCATGTGACCAGCTTGTGCCCGCAATATACTGTTCCTGCCTGCCCGCAATATGCTGTACCTGTGTGTCCACAATATATTTTACTTGTATGATCGCCTGTGCCATGGATATGCTATACGTGTTACTGTGATGTGCTGTACCTGTGACTGATCTGTGCCTGAGAAATACTGTACTCATGTGACGTGACCTTAATACAATGTAATTTGTTACTGACTTGTGACCACAATATACTGTACCTGTGTCACTGCCTGTGTACCCCGTATACTGTACCTGTGATTGCCTGTGTATCCCGTATACTGTACCTGTGCGACCGTCCTGTGTACCCCGTATACTGTACCTGTGTGACCGTCCTGTGTACCCTGTATACTGTACCTTTGTGACTGCCTGTGTACCCTGTATACTGTACCTGCGTGACCGTCTTGTGTACCCCGTATACTGTACCTGTGTGACCGTCCTGTGTACGCCGTATACTGTACGTGTGTGACCGTCCTGTGTACCCCGTATACTGTACCTGCGTGACCGTCCTGGGTACCCCGTATACTGTTCCTGTGTGACCGTCCTGTGTGCCCCGTATACTGTACCTGTGTGACCGTCCTGTGTGCCCCGTATACTGTACCTGTGTGACCGTCCTGGGTGCCCCGTATACTGTACCTGTGTGACTGGTGTCTATATACTGTGTGTGTGACCGGTGTCTATATACCGTGTGTACTGTGTGTGTGACCGGTGTCTGTATACCGTGTGAACTGTGTGTGACCGGTGTCTATATACCGTGTGTACTGTGTGTGTGACCGGTGTCTATATACAGTGTACTGTGTGTTTGACCGCTGTCTATATACTGTGTGTACTGTGTGTTTGACCGCTGTCTATATACCGCGTACTGTGTGTGACCGTTGTCTATATACTGTGTGTGTGACCGGTGTCTGTATACTGTGTGTACTGTGTGTGTGACCGGTGTCTATATACCGTGTGTACTGTGTGTGTGACCGGTGTCTATATACCGTGTGTACTGTGTGTGTGACCGGTGTCTATATACCGTGTGTACTGTGTGTGTGACCGGTGTCTGTATACCGCGTGTACTGTGTGTGTGACTGGTGTCTGTATACCGTGTGTACTGTGTGTGTGTGACCGGTGTCTGTATATCGTGTGTACTGTGTGTGTGACCGGTGTCTATATACTGTGTGTGTGACTGGTGTCTATATATCGTGTACTGTGTGTGTGACCGGTGTCTATATACCGTGTACTGTGTGTGTGACCGGTGTCTATATACCATGTGTACTGTGTGTGTGACCGGTGTCTATATACCGTGTGTCGCCGGTGTCTATATACCGTGTACTGTGTGTGTGATCGGTGTCTATATACCGTGTACTGTGTGTGTGTGACCGGTGTCTATATACCGTGTGTACTGTGAGAGTGACCGGTGTCTATATACCGTGTACTGTGTGTGTGATCGGTGTCTATATACCGTGTACTGTGTGTGTGATCGGTGTCTATATACCGTGTGTACTGTGTGTGTGTGACCTGTGTCTATATACCGTGTGTACTGTGTGTGTGTGACCTGTGTCTATAGACCGTGTGTACTGTGTGTGTGTGTGACCGGTGTCTATATACCGTGTACTGTGTGTGTGATCGGTGTCTATATACCGTGTGTACTGTGTGTGTGTGACCTGTGTCTATATACCGTGTGTACTGTGTGTGTGTGTGACCGGTGTCTATAGACCGTGTGTACTGTGTGTGTGTGTGACCGGTGTCTATATACCGTGTACTGTGTGTGTGATCGGTGTCTATATACCGTGTGTACTGTGTGTGTGTGACCTGTGTCTGTATACCGTGTGTACTGTGTGTGTGTGTGTGACCGGTGTCTATATACCGTGTGTACTGTGTGTGTGTGACTGGTGTCTGTATACCGTGTGTACTGTGTGTGTGACCGGTGTCTGTATACCGTGTGTACTATGTGTGTGACTGGTGTCTATATACTGTGTGTGTGACCGGTGTCTATATATCGTGTGCTGTGTGTGACCGGTGTCTATATACCGTGTACTGTGTGTGTGACCAGTGTCTATATACCATGTGTACTGTGTGTGTGACCCGTGTCTATATACCGTGTGTACTGTGTGTGTGGCCGGTGTCTATATACCTTGTACTGTGTGTGTGTGTGACCGGTGTCTATATACCGTGTGTACTGTGTGTGTGATTGGTGTCTATATACCGTGTATACTGTGTTTGTGACCGGTGTCTATATACCGTGTACTGTGTGTGACCGGTGTCTATATACCGTGTGTACTGTGTGTGTGTGACCGGTGTCTATATACCGTGTGTACTGTGTGTGTGTGACCGGTGTCTATATACTGTGTGTGTGTGTGACCAGTGTCTATATACTGTGTGTACTGTGTGTGACCGGTGTCTATATACTGTGTATGCCTGTATAGACTAATAATGTTAAAATAAAACCTGATTGTATATTTGGTCTGGTTACAGAATATACCAAACATATAACACCTGTGTATATACATGTATGACCTCCTGTGCCCACACTATAATGTACCTGTGTGGCAACCTGTGCTCCAATATGCTTTACACATGTGACCAGCTTGTGCCCGCAATATACTGTTCCTGCCTGCCCGCAATATGCTGTACCTGTGTGTCCACAATATATTTTGCTTGTCATCGCCTGTGCCATGGATATGCTATATGTGTTAGGCCTCTTTCACACATCAGGTTTTCGCCGTCAGGCGCGATCCGTCGCTTTTGACAGAAACCGGATCCGGCGAAATGCAATGCCGGATCCGGTTTCCCCCCCATTGACTTGCATTTGCGCCGGATCGCGCCGGATGGCCATGCGTTTCATCCGGTTTTCGCCGGATCCGGCAATGTGTCGCAATGTGTCGCGATCCGGCGTCTGGAAAAAACGTCTACTGTAACGTTTTTTGTCTCCGGCGAAAAAGCCGGACACGCCGGATCCGGCGCGTCCGGCTTTTTCACACAATGAAAGCCTATGAGCCGGTGGCCGGATCCGGTTTTTTTGGTCTGAGCATGCTCAGTAGCTCTGCCCACAGGAGATATATAAAAGCAAGACAATGGGACCCTCAGCCACACCCAACATGCCACCCAAGACAGCAACCAGGCGCAGGAGAAGGCAGCAGACATCTGCAGCAGTAGCACCATCAGCAACACCCCAAATGGAGCAGCATGCTGAACGGGAGGGGAGTCCAGAAGCAGATGAGAGACGGTAATTATCAAATCCCCCATTCCTCCAAACTAGGGCCATGGAATATCAAGATATTCATTGGCCCTTTGTTTCTCTTTATTCAACAGCCGCCAAAGAGATGCAGCAGCAGCACCATCAGCACCACCCCAAATGGAGCAGCATGCTGAACGGGAGGGGAGTCCAGAAGCAGATGAGAGACGGTAATTATCAAATCCCCCATTCCTCCAAACTAGGGCCATGGAATATCAAGATATTCATTGGCCCTTTGTTTCTCTTTATTCAACAGCCGCCAAAGAGATGCAGCAGCAGCAGCAGCAGCAGCAGCAGAAATGGCATCACTGGCAGCAGCAATACCCACAGCCATGGAGTCTGGCCATCAACAGGACAGCACATCTTCTTCTGGGAGCCCTCCCTCGCATCGTCAGCGTTTGACGGTAAGTTTTTATTTCCAAAATCCATCATCTCTGTAATATATGTCTATTCATTGCCTTTTATTTCAAAACAGGAATCACAAGATGAAGAGGAGCTCCCAGAAGAAGAAGGAAGGGGTGGACAGACGCTTGGAGTGGGCTCACAATTCGTAAGTTTTTTGCATCAAACGCAGAAACACAACATCACACTACACACAACACATAGAAAACAATGTTCTGCAGACCACACACAGCAAACAAATGCCTACATCCAAACTCATAACATTTTTTGTTTTCTTCTCTAGTCTTCCCAATCTGGTGCTCGGCCAAGAGGTCCTCGCAGTGCCTCCCAGGGTCGTCGGCGACAGCAACGCGGCGGTCACCAGCGTGTAAGTATAAATATTTTTGCTTTGTTTTTTGGCACTTTTTATTTCATTTCTTTTGTGGAGGCTAATTATGTTATTTTTGTCTTTTTCTTTAACAGCCTTCACAGCGTGCTCCCGACTCTGACGGTGAGGATGGAGGGATTGATGTGGACCGCCTCATCGATCTCGTCAGAGAAAGGGAGCCGCTCTGGAATATGGCTGACCGCCGCCACGCTGACCTGATCATTACCCGACGACTCTGGGAGGAAATCTGTTCTCTCCTTGTGGGCCGCTGGGAGGACCTCGAAGCTCGGGACCAGATTAAAGAGCGTAAGTATATACAGTAACGGTTGCTTGATGTAAACCAGTGTTTCCCGAACTCCAGTCCTCGTGGTCCCCACGGATCATGTGTTCAGGATTTCTATTTACTATTGAAATCCTGAAAACATGACCCCTGGGGACCATGAGGACTGGAGTTTGTGAAACACTGATGTTGTATACTAACCACTCCTTTCTCGTTTCAGGGAACAGAATTGTGAATCGGTGGCGGTCTGTGAGGGATCGTTTCAAGAAGGAGTTCAATAAAGAGATGCGGGCCCCGAGTGGATCTGAAGGACGCAGGAGCAAGTACAAGTACGCACAAGCCCTGTCGTTCCTCCGGGAAACAATGCTCACCAGAAGGTAAATATTACACACCACATGTGAAAAAGATGTAACTTTTTTTTTTCAGCCAGGGCCATACCATGTCAGTATTTTAATTGTTTTTTTTTCTCTTTATTCCACAGCACGGTGAGCAGCACTCGGGAGCCTGCACGATTGGACCCTTCTGAGGCGATCCCTGAAGAGACCGGCACCGAGGGACACTTCGACCGCCCCGGTACATCTGCACCTTCCCTGCCTTCCCACACATTCGACCCATCTGTCCCATCCACCAGCACAGGAGCATCGTGGCCGCCTACATTACATGAAGCTGCTGGTGAGGAGATCGCTTTCCCTTTACCCCACCCTTCTGCCCCTGCCGCCTCTAGTACACCTGCGGGTACTGGGCGGCAGCGGCAGAGGGGTCAGGAAAAGAGTTATGCGCAAGAGTTATTGCATCTGAATGCATCTTTCCAGAACTGTCTCAAAGTCTTGTCAGAGCAAATCTCCGCAGGCTTTCAGCAGATCAACTCCAGCATTCTGGAGGTGAAGACACTTCTGCAAACCATGCATTCAGAAGCAAGATCTTCGCCAAACCACACCTTTTTCAGGTCTGTTGTGGAGCGCATGGAAACGCTCTCTCCTGCCCAGCAGATGCATGTAATGCATTCGTGCCACGGTGCTCTACAGCAGGTTACCTCCCAACCTCCACCTCCCACCACTGTAGTTCCTCCACCTGCACCCCCTCCAGCCACTTTCCATCCTCCCCCTCCTATTACATCTGCACCCCCTCCAGCCACTTTTCAACCTGCCCAGTACCAGCAACCTCCCCAGTACCAGCAACCTCCCCAGTACCAGTCATCTCCCCACTTCCAGCAACCTGCCCCGTACCAAACTCCTTCCCCGTACCAAACTCCTTCCCCGTACCAAACTCCTTCCCCATACAACTTTCCATCAACATCATCTGCTCCTACAGTCCCTGCCCAACCCTCCACTCCACCACCCACCACCTCTTCTGCTTCCCACATGTCCACCCATTCTGTAGTTTTTTCCACACCTTCACCTCTAACTGTTCCTTCCCCACCACGATCCCAGTCCTCTCTCCACACACCCAGTGTCGAAGTGTCCCGCAGCCCCTCCAGCAGTATTTCCACCCCACAATACACAGAATTGTAATGTGTGTTTTTTAATAAAAATGCCCATTGGGTTTAAAACCTTTATTAAAAAAGTTATTTGCACTTTAAAAAATTAAAAAAAAAAAAAAAAAAAAAATTTAAATAAAAGTTAAATTATCGTTTCACAATGGTTGTCTGTCTTTTCTTTCTGCGGCGAACTATGTTTAAAAAAAAGGTTAAATACAGGGTATTTCAAAGGTAAAAAGGTATTCAAAACCAGGTATATAACTGTGGGTAAATTTTAGCTTTTTGCCACAGTTGTGTTCCTGGTTGTGTTTGAAGCAAAGTATTTCACCTAAAAAGTTGTGTTTATTGTTGGTGATTTCCTAACAATGTACACAACTTTTGTTAAAAGGTGAAATACTTTGCATAAAACACAACAAGGTACACACCTGTGGCCTAAAGCTAAAAATAGTAAGACCATGACAAGATAGCCAACTTTGGTTGGCAAAGGTATATACTGTTGGTCCAGAAGGTACACAAGTTTGGTTAGGGCACAAATCTTTCACACTCTGTCATCCTGCCAGTGTACTCTGCCTTGAGGGGCCACAAGGGTCAATATTAAAAACCGGATCCGGCGTAATCCGTCGAAAAAACGGATAGAAAAACGGATGAACCGGATGAGACGGATCCGGTTTTGTCTGTCAAGAACAAGACGGATCCGGCA
Source organism: Dendrobates tinctorius (assembly GCF_039654945.1). Lineage (NCBI taxonomy): Eukaryota > Metazoa > Chordata > Amphibia > Anura > Dendrobatidae > Dendrobates > Dendrobates tinctorius. Next base: position 4,154,034 of record NW_027361677.1, read on the forward strand.
GAAAACCGGATCCGGCACATCAGGTTTTACAAAACATTTGCCGGATCCGGCATTCCGGCACGACGCCGGATCGCGCCTGACGCCGAAAACCTGATGTGTGAAAGTAGCCTTACTGTGATGTGCTGTACCTGTGCCTGAGAAATACTGTACTCATGTGACGTGATCTTAATACAATGTAATTTGTTACTGACTTGTGACCACAATATACTGTACCTGTGTGACTGCCTGTGTACCCTGTATACTGTACCTGTGTGACTGTCCTGGGTACCCCGTATACTGTACCTGTGTGACTGTCCTGGGTACCCCATATAATGTACCTGTGTGACCGTCCTGGGTACCCTGTATACTGTACTGTGACCGTCCTGGGTACCCCGTATACTGTACCTGCGTGACCGTCCTGGGTGCCCCGTATACTGTACCTGCGTGACCGTCCTGGGTACCCCGTATACTGTACCTGCGTGACCGTCCTGGGTACCCCGTATACTGTACCTGCGTGACCGTCCTGGGTACCCTGTATACTGTACCTGCGTGACCGTCCTGGGTACCCCGTATACTGTATGTGCGTGACCGTCCTGGGTACCCCGTATACTGTACCTGTGTGACCGTTCGGGTACCGAGTATACTGTACGTGTGACCGTCCTGGGTACCCCGTATACTGTACCTGCGTGACCGTCCTGGGTACCCCGTATACTGTACCTGCGTGACCGTCCTGGGTACCCCGTATACTGTACCTGCGTGACCGTCCTGGGTACCCCGTATACTGTACCTGCGTGACCGTCCTGGGTACCCCGTATACTGTACCTGCGTGACCGTCCTGGGTACCCCGTATACTGTACCTGCGTGACCGTCCTGGGTACCCCGTATACTGTACGTGCGTGACCGTCCTGGGTACCCCGTATACTGTACGTGCGTGACCGTCCTGGGTACCCCGTATACTGTACCTGTGACCGTCCGGGTACCCCGTATACTGTACCTGCGTGACCGTCCTGGGTACCCCGTATACTGTACCTGCGTGACCGTCCTGGGTACCCCGTATACTGTACCTGCGTGACCGTCCTGGGTACCCCGTATACTGTACCTGCGTGACCATCCTGGGTACCCCGTATACTGTACCTGCGTGACCGTCCTGGGTACCCCGTATGCTGTACCTGCGTGACCGTCCTGGGTACCCCGTATACTGTACCTGTGGCCGTCCTGGGTACCACGTATACTGTACCTGCGTGACCTTCCTGGGTACCCCGTATACTGTACCTGTGTGACCATCCTGGGTACCCCGTATACTGTATGTGTGTGACCGTCCTGGGTTACCCCATATACTGTACCTGTGTGACCGTCCTGGGTACCCCGTATACTGTATGTGCGTGACCGTCCTGGGTACCCCGTATACTGGATGTGCGTGACCGTCCTGTTTACCCCGTATACTGTATGTGCGTGACCGTCCTTGGTACCCCGTATACTGTACCTGTGTGACCGTCCTGGGTGCCCCGTATACTGTACCTGTGTGACCGTCCTGGGTACCCCGTATACTGGATGTGCGTGACCGTCCTGTTTACCCCGTATACTGTATGTGCGTGACCGTCCTGGGTACCCCGTATACTGTACCTGTGTGACCGTCCTGGATACACCGTAGACTGTACCTGTGACCGTCCTGGGTACCCCGTATACTGTACCTGTGTGACCGTCCTGGGTACCCCGTATACTGTACCTGTGTGACCGTCCTGGGTACCCCGTATACTGTACGTGCGTGACCGTCCTGGGTACCCCGTATACTGTACCTGTGTGACCGTCGTGGGTACCCCGTATACTGTATGTGTGTGACCGTCCTGGGTACCCCGTATACTGTATGTGTTTGACCGTCCTGGGTACCCCGTATAATTACTGTATGTGTGTGACCGTCCTGGGTACCCCGTATACTGTACCTGCGTGACCGTCCTGGGTACCCCGTATACTGTACCTGTGTGACCATCCTGGGCACTCCGTATACTGTACCTGTGTGACCGTCCTGGGTACCCCGTATACTGTATGTGTGTGACCGTCCTGGGTACCCCGTATACTGTATGTGTGTGACCGTCCTGGGTACCCCGTATACTGTATGTGTGTGACCGTCATGGGTACCCCGTATACTGTATGTGTGTGACCGTCCTGGGTACCCCGTATACTGTACCTGCGTGACCGTCCTGGGTACCCCGTATACTGTACCTGTGTGACCGTCCTGGGTACCCCGTATACTGTACCTGTGTGACCGTCCTGGGTACCCCGTATACTCTACCTGTGTGACCGTCCTGGGTACCCCGTATACTCTACCTGTGTGACCGTCCTGGGTACCCCGTATACTGTACATGCGTGACCGTCCTGGGTACCCCGTATACTGTACCTGTGTGACCGTCCTGGGTACCCCGTATACTGTATGTGTGACCGTCCTGGGTACCCTGTATACTGTATGTGTGTGACCGTCCTGGGTACCCTGTATACTGTATGTGTGTGACCGTCCTGGGTACCCCGTATACTGTATGTGTGTGACCGTCCACTGTACCCCGTATACTGTACCTGCGTGACCGTCCTGGGTACCCCGTATACTGTACCTGCGTGACCGTCCTGGGTACCCCGTATACTGTACCTGCGTGACCGTCCTGGGTACCCCGTATACTGTACCTGTGTGACCGTCCTGGGTGCCCCGTATACTGTGTGTGTGACCGTCCTGGGTACCCCGTATACTGTACCTGTGTGACCGTCCTGGGTACCCCGTATACTGTACCTGTGTGACCGTCCTGGGTACCCCGTATACTGTACCTGTGACCGTCCTGGGTACCTCGTATACTGTACGTGCGTGACCGTCCTGGGTACCCCTTATACTGTACGTGCGTGACCGTCCTGGGTACCCCTTATACTGTACGTGCGTGACCGTCCTGGGTACCCGTATACTGTACCTGTGTGACCTTCCTGGGTTACGCGTATACTGTACCTGTGTGACCGTCCTGGGTGCCCCGTATACTGTATGTGTGTGACCGTCCTGGGTGCCCCGTATACTGTATGTGTGTGACCGTCCTGGGTACCCCGTATACTGTACCTGTGTGACCGTCCTGGGTACCCCGTATACTGTACCTGTGACCGTCCTGGGTACCCCGTATACTGTACCTGTGTGACCGTCCTGGGTACCCCGTATACTGTACCTGTGTGACCGTCCTGGGTACCCCGTATACTGTACCTGTGTGACCGTCCTGGGTACCCCGTATACTGTACATGCGTGACCGTCCTGGGTACCCCTTATACTGTACGTGCGTGACCGTCCTGGGTACCCCTTATACTGTACGTGCGTGACCGTCCTGGGTACCCCGTATACTGTACCTGTGACCGTCCTGGGTACCTCGTATACTGTACCTGTGTGACCGTCCTGCGTACCCCGTATACTGTACGTGCGTGACCGTCCTGGGTACCCCTTATACTGTACGTGCGTGACCGTCCTGGGTACCCCTTATACTGTACGTGCGTGACCGTCCTGGGTACCCGTATACTGTACCCGTGTGACCGTCCTGGGTGCCCCTTATACTGTGCCTGTATGACATCTCTTCGTTAATGTATGACTGACCTCTCTTTCGGCCATGTCCGCCCTTTTCAGGTGACCGCAGTCGGACACTGCCGGAAATGAGGCCAGACAGAGCACAAGTGACTTTGTTTGCTTCATGACAGTCACCGGCCTCACACCTTGAGGAAATTTCACAGTCTGCCATCCGTCTGCTGATGTTCCCTGCGGATCTCACCCGTGGTAAAGCTTGTGGTGAAATTCACAACGGAACAGGAGCAGTAACCATGTAACCTGCAGATCGTATTATGAGTATGAAGCCTTATCGTCCGCTGTGAGTGTCGGGAGGCGATCAATGTTCTTCAGCGCACTCTCTTCGCTGATGCGGCATTACTCTCTGGATTTACCTTTTACCTGTTGATTTTGTAGCTGAAATTTCTAAGATTGCAAAATCTGTTCTGTTCCTCTTTTTTTTTTTTTTTTATCGGATGAATAGGACGTTTGCAGAAACCAAAATCTGCAACTTGTGCCGCCCGAGACCCTTTAGGGTTTGTCCATGTGGAACCCATGCAGATTTATTGTAAAAAGATGTTCAGTATCCGCCTCATGGCGGAGATTGGATATTGTGTAGCGATGCCCCCAGTATACAATCACCTTGGATTTCACCCTGTAGGAGACACATAGCGTGGAGTCGGGCCAGGTATATACCTGCAGTAAAGGACCGCAGAGACCCTCAGAATTAGATGTTTGCAATAACCTCCTTATTAGTGCAGATCCCACAAGGAATCTGCTTGATAGAAGACACCCGTCAGCGTTCTTGCTTTCCTTCGGCTGTCTTGAAATGAGAATATCTCTACAAATGTATTTGTGTCTCTTCACTGCGGTCGGTGTGATCGGCGCACGTTGTGGGTCAGAGACGGGCACCTGAGGTGTCCCCGAGCCCCAGGGGATTAGCACACTGCCCGCCCCGGTGTTGGTCACTCCACTTTTTAGATTAGTCCTGCGCTGGGATTGGAGGGTCAGAGATCCGGCAAGAATGTGTTGAAAGTCGGAGCACATGATCTCTGGGGAAGAGTGGAGCAAAGAGCAGGCGAGTTTCTCCCATTTCTCTTGTGAAGTTTTCTGACACCACCGTGACTCAACAGTTTTCTCCCTCAAACTAAAAGCACCTGTGAAGAAGAAATAGCCATAATATCTCCCGACACCTCCATATACATGCATGCTCAGTGCAGCCGAGTGTTCATGTGCTTCCATTGGAATAAAGTGCCCCCACAACAAACTCAGCTTTACACCCCCCTCCCCGGGTCCTGCCCTGAATCTCCGCTGTCACATCATCAGCGCTGCAGCTCATCCCTGAGCTCACTGATTGGCTGCAGTGCTGTTGACCACCACAGGGGAGAGCGAATATTTAATGGTGCCCAGTGAATTGAGCTTCCATATAATGCTCTAATAGGCCGTGTCACCGGAGAGTCCGGTTTTGGCTAATTAATGATGGACATCCCTCTATTTAACAGGTCCTCTGGAATGTCTCCTTTGGGTAGGCCATTGATTTATGGGTGTCCCACCTTTTGGGATCCCACCATCTAGCACAATAAAGGGACGGTTGCGCGTTTCATTACATACCCCCACCTACCGTACATGTGACCTATGAGCCTCAGACTTTTTGTTGCACCCATTTTGGGGAGTACTACCATGATGTCCAAGAGACATTCCAGAGATCCCCATTACCAATAAGCATCTAATAGGGTATTTTGTAAGTCCTCTAATGCCCTATGCTGAATGTTCCCTTTTACAGAGAAAGGGGCTACGGATATTCTGGACATATCAGCCTTGTACATAGTAATCTGTGATCTGATCTAGTAACTGGTGTCAGGAAAAAGCAGACAGCAGAGCGGCCATAGCTGACTATTTTAGGATGCTCTGCCTTAAAAATAGCCCCCGAGTTCCCAGCACGTAAGACGTGACCTGTACTACTGGCCACAGAAGTCAGAGAGGGACTAGCTCCGAGGTTTTCCAATGTTGCTCATAAAATGAGGGATTAAGAATAAGGTTCCTGTTGTATTGAAGTCAAAGGAAGTTTTTGGGTTGCTCGATACTTATAGTAAATCCTCTGCTGGACAAGGCGTGAGATTTGCAATCTAGCAGGTTTGGATTGTTTTTCACCAGGCACACACTCTAGTTTTCAGTTGTCTCTGAGCTGGTGGGTATAGACAAGGTGCCATAATGTCTCCCATAAACGGCACACACAGACTTTCCTGTCGCTATGTAGCACATGATCAAATGCAGCAGCATGGAGGACATTATAGAGCAGTACCGAGCAGTATGACTGTGAATCCAGCCCCAGAGTGCGGAAACACACACGATATATGCATATGACATATGCATGCTACATAACCCTCCTGATAAAGCGTTTTAAAAATAACAAAACTATGTAAAAATGACTTGCTGCGCACATGTTCAGTCTTGAGCAACACAAGTGTCTTCTGCTTGAAAAGTGTGCATGTACCCTTACTATAAATCGGCAGCACGGTCTGTGTGGGTGTTTTGCTCTCTCATTTTGTGCCTCCTTCCTTCTTCCACTCCCCTCTTCATAAGGCAGCTGTAATCAGTTGAGAAGAGAAGTGGCTCATAAGTGGAGAAAGAAGTAGATTTCTCAGATAAGATTTATTACAAAGTTTCTTATCTTCACTTGTACATGTTTTATTTTTTGCTAAATTTGTTGAAATGACTGTAAAAGTGCCGATCTCCATGGTACCTGTAGCCATCATGTTTCTCCACTCCCCATGTAGGTGCTGGTGAACACCGTCTGCTGCTTGCTGATGCTTGTTGCTAAATTGATACAACATGTGGTGTTCGGTCCATTACGCGTCAGCGAGAGACAGGTGAGTACAGGGGCGTCTTATTGTAATTGTGGAGAAATAACTAGCAACGTGGCTACTTCATTAAAGTTCATAACCTGTTGGGCAGGAATGGCGGAGCTGGGGGACCCTCGCTGGTGGATTCTTCCATGCCTCACTTCCTTTTTCTGTCTTTGCAGCATCTGAAGGACAAGTTTTGGAATTTCATCTTCTACAAGTTCATCTTCATCTTCGGGGTGTTGAACGTGCAGACGGTGGAGGAGGTGGTCCTGTGGTTCCTCTGGTTTGCAGGCTTGGTCTTCCTCCATCTCATGGTGCAGCTCTGCAGAGACAGATTCGAATATGTATGTACCCGGCTCACGAGATTCGGGTTGCGGCACAATCACTTGTTTCTGAATGAACCTTTTTGTTTTCTTACCCCTCTTGCAGCTGTCATTCTCACCGACCACCCCTATGAGCTGCCACGTCCGCGTGCTGGTTCTTCTCTCCGCCATGCTCGGGGTCTGCTGCTGCTTGGCGGTGCTATGTGTGTTTGCCGGATATGCCCACGGGATGCACACGCTGGCGTTCATGGCTGCAGAGGTAAGTGTAGCACTTGGCTCGATGTCTATAAATCTATATTATTGATTCAGTTTACTATTTTCGATCCTTAGTCAAAGAGCACCCATTTTGTATGAATGGACTGGCAACAGCTGGACTGATGTAGATTGCCGTAGAATATGCCATAAATGTCTAATCGGTGGCCTCTCTCCTTCTCTAGTCATCATTGAGAACCCCAGCCATCAGACATTTATCAATTTTCCCATTCATAGATGTCAATCATGGGAAATCTCTGCAGGGAAAAGTTTTCCCAGTGCTTGATCCACAGTATTATCAATCCCATCCATTCTCTGCCAGTGAGGTCCAGTGCCGGCCTGTATGGACCATGTGCACACACGCATTGCAGGGCTACGTTGATGAATGATCACATTTTTGTTGTGTGTAGTTGCATTATAAAGCAGTTGGCTGCTAATTTATCGTCCGTGCCAATACATTGTTCAGTGGTTTTCACCTACATTAGTCATTTTATTGTGTCACTTCATTCAGCAGCTCCATGTGATCCTGCGCACCCATTATAGGCTGACGGTGTCTTACCATTTTGTGTTTAAGGCCGGGATCACACCAACATGTGTGATGCGAGAAACTTGCACGAGTCTCTCGCATCAACACCCGGCGCTGCCGCCGGCACTCAGGACCGGAGCTGCGGCTGCATAGAAATACATGCAGCCGCAGCTCCGGTCCTGAGTGCCGGCGGCAGCTCCGGGTGTTGATGCAAGAGACTCGTGCAAGTTTCTCGCATCACACACGGTAGTGTGATCCCAGCCTAATTCAGTGTACAGTAGGCATCTCCGCCAGGGTGAACCTTAGAGGACACGTCCTTCGATTCTCTAACACCGACCTGTTTTCTTCTTGTAGTGTTTGCTGGTGACCACAAGAACAGCCCACGTTGTGTTACGGTAAGTAGGGGGAGTACCTGCTATATAATACATATCTGACAAGTGCAGAATCCGATCGATGGGAGTATGCTTATTACTTTGCTTATTCCCATCGGCGCCATCCTCCTGCATACCGTCACCTCTGCATTGTCAATCAAGAAGCGGAGGGCGGCGCTGTCAAAGACAAGTGCAACTTAATGCCTGTTAGACAATCCCTGCATGTCTTGGGGCTGTCGAACAGCCGCTGGGACTCGGACATATTACCCGAGTACGCTGAAGACACTCGGATAACACCCGAGCATGCTGAGATAACACCTTATCCGAGGGCGCTCTCTCATCACTATTAAATAACGTCATACGTTTTTCCTTGCAGCTACGTGATCCACCTCTGGGACCTTAATCATGAAGGAACATGGGAAGGGAAAGGGACTTATGTGTATTACACAGATTTTGTGATGGAGCTGAGCCATCTTTCTATGGACCTGATGCATCATATTCACATGTTGGTGAGGGCCTAGTTTTCTTCTCACTTTACGACAACTGTTTGTTAAAAATTATAATATATAAAGGAAGATGTGCGCTACTTGAAAGCTTATTGTCTCTTTTTTTTTTTCTTTTTTTTTTCTTAGTTATTTGGCAACATTTGGCTTTCCATGGCAAGCCTGGTCATCTTCATGCAACTGCGTCACCTTTTCCATGAGCTACAGCGTAGACTACGCCGGCACAAAAATTATTTGCGCGTCGTTGGGAACATGGAGGCTCAGTAGGTTTATTTTGCTTTTTTTTTTTTTTTAAGCTCCTTTTCTTAAATTGACTCTTCGTCCACAATATTAAATGTGACTGTAACCTTTACAGCTACATTTTCTTCTGAGCAAAGGTATAATAAAAGCCGTATGTGGGCAAGAAAAGTAACACAACACAATATATTCACCTCTTCTAGTTTTCCCTGGACAGATATTCTCTCCAGTCTAAGTACACTCAACCTCCTGCGAACACTGCAGCTTTTGATTGACTACAGTGGTCACATGAATGAGACATAATCACAGAATGCCCGGGTGTAAAGAGACAGAGCACCAGAGAAATGCTGATATATCAGTGCCAGAGAGAGGGAAATATCCTGTTTGGTTGGTGGGGGGTGTCATTTTTTTACCTTGTTAACACCCATTGATAAATATATGTCAGGGTGTGTGGAGAGGGCCCAGGCACTGAGCCTGCTCCACAAAGGGCAGATGTTGACTGTGTTAAGCAGCCAGCATCAGCATGTAACAGCAGCAATCTGAGCCAGTTGTGATTGTTGCTAACCTTTTACATGCAGTTCTCATTCACCGACAGCCAAATTTAAGCCGCCCTATCTTGCCCGTGCGCCTATGGGCCTCCATTCAGAATTGATTGCAGGTTGCTGATAGGTTGATATGGCCGTCCAAGGACCTACTGAAGACCTTAGACGCTGCCATGTTGTTGCATTTCTGAAGCCCAGTCACGGACTGGGCTCCATATATGACCCTGATTAGTACTCTATATTGCAATACTAAAGTTTTATAGTATATGGTACAAGTGATCAAATGATCGCAGGTTCAAGAGTGTTTTCATTTTTACTTAAGAATCTGCATATTAGCTAATAATAAAGTGCAGAAGTCCCCTAATAAGATATGACAAGTAAACTTAAAATATACATTTCTTTCTTTCTTTTAACTGTGGATCCAACTGTCTTGATATATGTACAGTATATATGTATGTGTGTGTATATATATATATATATATATATATATATATATAGTATTACCCCTGCTCCAGACGGCGCACATTATAAAGTGACCATTTACTCCCGATAGCTTTGCAGTAGCCACGTCCGAAGAGCTAGAGGCCAATAACGACGACTGCGCCATCTGCTGGGATTCGATGCAAGCTGCACGCAAGCTCCCCTGCGGGCACCTGTTTCACAAGTAGGTGTTAATCTCTGCATTAGAGAAGACGCTCTTTGGAGCCAGAGAGATGATTAAGGCGGTTGCTTGATATAAAAATATCCTGGATTATTTCCTGTCGCTTAGTCTACAAGGTTTTATTATTTATTTCAAAGTGTGTGTCCCCCACAGCTCCTGCCTTCGCTCTTGGCTGGAACAGGACACTTCATGTCCGACTTGTAGAATGTCGCTCAATATGGCCGATGGCACCAGACCTCGCGGAGAGCAGCCAAGAGACAACATAGATCAAAATGTCATTCCGATCACCGTGACAGAGGGGCGACCCCGCCTCAATCATCATAATCACTTCTTCCATTTTGATGGTAAGATTATTTTTTATTTACAGGGGTTGGCTCCTCACCAGCGGACCTTTTAATTGGAAAGTTTGGCCGCTTGTAGGAAAAATGGATTCATTCATGGAGGAAAAGCTGCTGCTTGCTTTTTTGGCTTGCCCTTCCTGCTGAAATTGTGGTCACAAGATGTCCTGCTCATGACAGGATGCAACAACCCCTGTAATAATTACTTATCTTATAGGATCAAGGTTTGCAAGTTGGCTACCGAGTTTCTCGGTTGAAGTGATGCACACAACCAACATTTTAGGAATTGCACAAGCAACTAACTCTCAGCTAAATGCCATGGTACGTATCTGTGGGGAGGGCAAAGATCTGGTGCATGCCGAAAATGTAAATGTGAATGATGGGCTATATAAACTGTGTGCTCCTCCTGTCTCCGCAGGCCCGGCAGGTATTAGACATGTTTCCTCAAGTCCCTTATCACCTGGTCTTGCAGGATCTGCAGATCACTCGCTCTGTGGAGGTCACTACGGACAATATTTTAGAGGGACGTATTCAAGTGCCTTTTCCCACTCAGGTCCGTGTATCAATGTGATAACTGTATAGTACACATAAGATGGTAGTGATAAAGGTGTGGACGAAAGTACCCTGTATCTGCTTGTTCTACAGAGGTCTGAGGAAGCCAGGCCTGACGACTCTCCCGATGCTGAGGAGCAGCAGGAAACTAACGGAGATGTGCAGGTAATGGTAAGAATAACTGCGCAGAGGAGATGTACAGCAGGTGCATGCATATTACCCTGTTCACACTATTGCATCTGTTGTCTTTTTTTTTCCAGTCTGAGCGAGTGCCATTGAATTTGACACCAAGTATAGAGGAATATGGAGACTTCATGGAAGCAGAGGCATTGCCCACCGAAGCAGAGGACTTCGAGGCCAGAGGCAGCCGTTTCTCGAAGTCTGCAGAAGAAAGGCAACGAATGCTAAGTCAAAGGAAGGAGGACATGGTGCAGCTGGCCAGAAGGTAGGTGTGTGTGTTCAGATGGTGGTGACACTGTAGATCAGTATATTAGAAGAGTAGACTCTAGGATAGCCACTGAACGGGATTTTTGGGGGAAAGTGGGTAACACTATTTATTCTGCTCGCTAAGACTTGTGTTGCACCCTGTTGGTCCAGTAAACGGTGCCAAGCTATTCTCTCAGTCCAGCTGCTGGATCTGGGGCCCTCTGCTGCGGCCAATTCGAGTTTCCTTTGGCATTATATAGATGTCTATCTCATGGCAGTTACATTTTAAAGAGCTAATCCAGGACATGAAAATTTGACTGCCCATCCTGTAATACTAGAAAAGTAGGGAGCTGTACCTGGAAAAGTGAAAATGAGGTGGCATGGTGGCAACTGGACACCCATTGATATAATATTAATTTTGAAGTCCTGGGTTCCTTGTTTATGTGTTGAGATGCATTTTTTTTTTTATAATGTCTCATAAAGTGAAAGGTCAAGCATCAAATTCTCCATTACACGTAATGATCCATACAGGAGTGTAACGTTTAGCTAACGATGTGTTCACACATTGTTACATGTGTGCCAATCTGACAGTGTAACATTGCGGCCATCACGGCTACACCCATACAAATATACATTGCTTTCTTCTGCCGTTGTCCCACCAGGCGTTATCTGAACAGAACTTCAGACGATGGTTCCTCTACGTCATCAGAAAGCGAGGTTTCGGACTCGGTCGCCCTCCGCCGGCGTATGTTGGCAGCCGCTGCCGAGCGCAGGATTCAGCTACAGCAGCCGCCTCAGTAATGGCCGGTGCACAGGCATCACCCGGCCTCGCTGCCCATGCACCCCATGCACACAGACTTGATCTGACCCAGCACCTTCCTCGAGAGCTGCTCTGGCTCCATGGACAAAATACAGCTTTTGTAATCTCTGGTTTTTCTTCCATGCAAGCCTCGTTTTTAGAACAAGAGGGGCTGATGTTAGGCTCTGATGGAACTATACATTTGTTACCGTCTCCGAGGGGGGCACGTGACAGTATTTTATACAGGGGTACAAACCTCTGGGGACTCTATAGCTTATCATACATGAAATAAAAAATACCCGTCCTCTTCTCATGCATTCTTCCTCAGCAACAGCTAGATGAGAGGACCATGCCGTCTGTACCCGTGGCTGTCCCTCAGCGATGGTATTTGTTTACAATGTTTGCAAATGAAACGTGATTAATAAGCCGCCCTCACATCACATCAGCGGGAGGCGAGGACCTCGCATGTCCGTTATGTCCTCCCAGGGAGTAATGGAGGTGCGATGCTTTATAGTGAAGACCTGATGGATGACGATGTGTCACTCAGTGTTTGTGGCAAGATCTGGTGCAATATACTGTCATATATTGGGTAGGGGCAACTTATGCAAACTGGTGAACGCGGAGGTGTTTATGGCTGCAGGTAAGTAGTTATTGAGGAGTTGGCTTTGTGCATTGTGATTCGGCCCTGGCAAATGCCGTTCTGCACTTGCTGGGTCACTTTCTTCTGCCATGGCTTCTGTTTCTGCTAAAAGTGCGACTCTCTGGTGTCATATGAAAACAATCGCTGACTTATTTTCTATTAACGCCGTTTGTCAGTATTCTGCATTGATCATTACAATCTGTCCAAAACCGCGTATTATCATTGTTTCTCTCTACGTATTTTGCTGTTAAACATGATCTGTCACTTGTCAATAAAAATGAAGTTATTTTACCTGGTGTAAATGCAGCTGTTCTGCTGAATCCAGCAATGTGTTTCTTTTGTTCCTGTGCGCCTCTGTTCATGAGATATGGCCTCTTCTACCCTGTATATAAATCTAATTTAGACCAACTGGGTGTGGACATTGAGAAAAGGACCACGCACACTTGGATAATAAACTAGATCTACATACAGGGAAGAGGGGGACATATCTAAGGAACAGAGAGTGATAGCAAGAAAAGAAAAAAAAACAAGTAACGGATTCATGAAAAAAGTAGCATTTACACTGCAATAAATACATCTTCATGGAAAGTGACAAATCCAGGATGGCATTGGGCTGAGGGTCCTTGGAGACATTGGGCTGAAGGTCCAGGATGGTGACGTTGGGCTGAAGGTCCAGGATGGTGACGTTGGGCCGACGGTCCAGGGTGACGACATTAGGCTGAGCTGTGCACAGTGTTATCCTGGGTGTAGGGCAGTGCACGACCTAGAGATTTAAAGAGTACCAAAGAAACAATACTTTGGTCATGCTCCACCTCTCAGGCCCCTTATTAGGAACGTGCCAGGTGTTAGTCTTGCTCATGCTGGTCTTTCCTGTAATCATGCTGTGCTGGTAACGCTTTATTCCCTCGTGTGAGTTTGATATGGATTATTTTAGTATCTCGAGAAAGTGCAGCATGCTTTGGATCAGTAGGAAAGGAAAGTGGTTAGCTACAGGCCATTTTCCCACAATCGCTCAGTCTTTGTCAAGTGTCTGATTGCGGTAACCTTCACCTATCCATTTGGTGTTGCACATGCACCATGCAGCTAAGCAACCAATCAGCTTGAGGTCAATATGACTGACTTTCAATGGAGCTGCGTTGTGCATGCGCGACACCAAATTCATTTAGGTGGGGGATACCAGATCGGTGGAGCCCCCCAGTGATCAGACTCCTAGCTCGTATCCGTTTGTGACTGCCGTTCTCCATATCCATGTGAGCAGCGCTGAGCCCTCACATACATTACATGGGGGTACATTGCAGACCGAGCCTAGCTGCTAGGAGCATTTTATTTGTTTACTAGATGGTGGCCCGATTCTAACGCATCGGGGATTCTAGAATATGTATGCAGTTTATTTTTGAAGATTTAATAATAATGCAATAATGAACCCCCCAATCCTGATATGTATGGTTCTCTCACCCCCAATCCTGATATGCATGCTACCCCTCAACTCCCTATCCTGGTATGCATGGTCCCCTGACCCCCCAATCCTGGAATGCATGGTCCTCTCACCCCCCAATCCTGGTATGCATGGTCCTCACCTCTCTTTCCTGCTATGCATGGTCCTCTTACTCCCCTTTCGGGGTATGCGTGGTCCCCTCACCCCCCAATCCTGGTATGCATGGTCCTCTCATCCCTCTTTCGGGGTATGCATGGTCCCCTCACCCCCCAGTCTTGGTATGCATGGTCCTCTCACCCCCCCCCCACTCCTGGTGTGCATGGTCCCCTCACCCCCCACTCCTGGTATGCATGGTCCCCTCACCCCCCTTTGCTGGTATGCATGGTCCTCTCACACCCCTTTGCTGTTATGCATGGTCCTCTCACACCCCAATCCTGGTATGTATGCTCATCGTCACCCCCCTTTCCTGGTATGCATGGTCCCCTCACCCCCCCAATCCTGGTAGGCATGATATACTCACCACCCTTTCCTGGTATGCATGGTCTCCACACCCCCCTATCCTGGTATGCATGGTCCCCTCATCCCCCTTTCCTGATATGCATGGTCCCCTCACCCCCCTTTCCTGATATGCATGGTCCCCTCACCCCCCTTTCCTGATATGCATGGTCCCCTCACCCCCCAATCCTGGTATGCATGGTCCTCTTACCCCCCTTTCGGGGTATGCATGTTCCCCTCACCCCCCAGTCCTGGTATGCATGGTCCTCTCACCCCCCAATCCTGGTATGCATGGTCCCCCTCACCCCCCTTTGCTGGTATGCATGGTCCTCTCACACCCCAGTCCTGGTATGTATGCTCACCATCACCCCCCAATCCTGGTATGCATGGTCCCATCACCCCCCTTTCCTGGTATGCATGGTCCCCTCACCCCTCTTTCCTGGTATGCATGGTCCCCTCACCCCCCAATCCTGGTATGCATGGTCCCCTCACCCCCCAATCCTGGTATGCATGGTCCCCTCACCCCCCAATCCTGGTATGCATGGTCCCCTCACCCCCCTTTCCTGGTATGCATGGTCCCCTCACACCCCTTTCCTGGTATGCATGGTCCCCTCACCCCCCTTTCCTGGTATGCATGGTCCCCTCACCCCCCTTTCCTGGTATGCATGGTCCCCTCACCCCCCTTTCCTGGTGTGCATGGTCCCCTCACCCCCCCAATCCTGGTGTGCATGGTCCCCTCACCCCCTAATCCTGGTATGCATGTTCCCCTCACCCTCCTTTCCGTGTAGCCGCGACCAATCAGCGTCGCGGCTTTCTGTCCGCGACCAATCACTGCTGCGGCCCTCTAGCATGTAAAAAAATATTAAAAAATAAAAAAAGTTATTCTCACCTTCCGACGGCCTCCTGTCTTCTTTCCACGCTTCCGGCCTCGTGTTCCCAGTAATGCTTTGCAGCTTAGACCGCTGATGACGTCGGCCGTCTCTCTCGCTCTCGCGAGAGTGACGTCGGTCTTCTTTCTCGCTCTCGCGAGAGTGACGTCATCAGCGGCCTAAGCCGCAAAGCATTACTGGGAACGCGAGGCCGGGCGCATGGAAAGAAGACAGGAGGCCGTCAGAAGGTGAGAATAAACTTTTTTTTAAATTTTAATTCTCTTTTTTACAGATTAAGGCCTGCGCCCAATTGAGTGCTGCGCCCGACTGCACCTGCCACTGATTGGTCGCTGCCGCCAGGTCCCCGCCAGGCAGCAACCAATCAGCGACAGGCGCAGCTGTTTGTAATGGTAAGCTGCGCCTGGCTGCTGATTGGTCGCTGCCGCCAGGCCGCGACCAATCAGCAGCCAGGCGCAGCTTACCATTACAAACAGCTGCGCCTGTCGCTGATTGGTTGCTGCCTGGCGGGGACCTGGCGGCCGCGACCAATCAGCCACCCGCGATTTCGGTTACAGACTGACATGATAAGACAATTATATATAGAGATTATTATTTGATTTGTCTTCAGATGCCTTTGCCGTCACAGGATGCCTTGTGATTTGGCTTACTGCAATTTCTGGATTTTATTCTTATAAAAATAAACTTTTAATCAGTGTTAATTGTTTGCGGTGACATTTATATATTACAGCTCGTTAGTGGAGACATGCTCAGAGTTTTACATAATTAAAGCTTAATGACTGCGTGAAATTGATGCGATTTCTCAAAATGGCCGCTTGCTGTCCGTGAGTAAGAACCTAAACAAACACACATGGGCTGATAACACATATGGATCTATTATTTCTCAAGGATGACAGTTTTATAAACTTTGGAAACTCCATTGTTATTTATTGGCATCGAAATATGGGGGAAAAATTCTATTTAAAGAGACCCTGACACCTTTAAACCGAACACTACAGTAATTATTAAATGGCTTTAAATGCTGAACTAGTAATTCTCTTTTTTTTTATTCACTGACCTGGGCGCTTAGTGATCGAATACAGAACTTCTTGTAAGCCGATCACTGATGACTAGGGTTTAGATGTGATCTGGTTAAATGTTCCTGTATCTGGGAAAGTGTTTATCGTGAAGCTCCAGTGCGAAATTGAAATGAGTCACTAATATTACACTATGGGAATAGTTCCTTGTGTCGTTACCAAAATACCGGTTGTTCCAATTGTCTAATCTGTTCAACCAGAGACATCCCAAAGACGAAGAACATGAAGATCAAGGACATAACCAAACCGAGATGATGCCACACATATTGGACGCCTTGGAGAGAGGTCACCTCGGACATCGCCGACTCCCAATAACTGTAATGTGTACGACTGTAAGTTACCAGAACATGTAGAGACGTGCGGACCCTTGTTATATCCTGCATCACTAATGTTTTCTCATAAGGACAATCTGCTGTCTGACACTGGGTTCATCAGTCTGTGTGCCGGCCATACGTATGCCATACCTTTGCCTTTCGTACGTATGCCATACCCTGCCTACCCATCGACCAGATGGGTAGGGAGGGGCACCTATCAGGGCATAAAGGGGTTCTAGGAACCGCATTTTCATGCTTTAAAAGGAGGAAATTCTAAATACAGCCCACACAATCTTACCAGAGAGGAGAAAAGGACCCTAATTGCTCTTCAAGATAATGATATTTTTGTCCGTAGTGCTGACAAAGGTGGAAGCATAGTGATTATGGACCACAATAAGTATCATGAGGAATCCAATGGACTCCTAAATGATATTACATACAGAAAATTATTGGGTGATCCCACTACCTGTTTTGTAAAAAAACGTAACCTTTTAGCTCTGAAAGGGAAATCATTGGGTATTTTAAATAAGGAGTTTCATTTTATTTATAATAAAACACCAAGCTTGGCAATATTCTATCACATCCCCAAAATACATAAGGATTCAAAATGCCTACCAGGGTGACCAATCATATCGGGTATTAACTGCCTAAAGGCAAAGTTATCTGAATATGTGGATACATGTCTACAGAAATGTGTCACAACACTTCCAGCATATCTCAAAGATACCAGAGAAACGATTAGGATCTTGGAAACCATCAGATGGACTGATAATTATATATTGGGGACTTTAGATATTAAGTCCCTGTATACAGTTATCAATCAGGAAAAAGGTTGTGAATCCGCTGAGTATTTTTTAAATAAATTAAGTATTTACAATCCCACTCAAACTTACATCATAGAAAGCATGAAGTTCATCCTCCAACATAATTATTTTGTATATTGCACACAATTTTATTTACAAATCTGGGGAACTGCTATGGGGACGAAGTTTGCCCCGAGCTATGAGAATCTATATGTATGGCAGTGGGAGGAGTCATACATTTTTCCTGATGGTCAATTATGAAAGGGCCTGATTATGTGGCGTTGTTTCATCGATGATGTCTTTTTCATATGGGAGGGGACTTAAATGAATCTAAAAAATGTTTTGGGGGGTTTAAATGACAATGCGTATGATTTGGCGATTACCTCCGCTATTAGTAAAACGGATGTAAACTTTTTGGACTTAAATATTTATGTTGAAAATAACACCATTTCTACTAAATGTCATCACAAGGAGGTAGATTGCAATAGTTACATCCATATGGATAGTTGTTATCTTCCCTCATGGCTCTTGAACATTCCAAAGAGCCAGTTCATACGCGTCAGACGTAATTGCACCAAGGACAGTGATTATGATACAGAATCCCAGTATTTGCAAAAACAATTTGTAGAGAGGGGGTATAATTCATCATCCCTGGAGCAAGCAAGCAAGCCAGGATGCTAAAATTATATCAAGGAGCAATTTGATTCATGGAGCTAAATCAGTGTGCAATTCACTTTCTCTGGCACAGGAAATTGGTAAAATTTCTTTGATCACCCAATATCATGCAAATCACAAGAGATTTTCTAAAATAATTCAAAAATACTGGTCTATTCTACAAAAGGACAAAATTGTGGGGGAATTACTACCTGCAAATTCCAGATTTGTCTACAAAAAAGTAAAAAATCTTGGGAATATTTTAACCCCCACTATTAAAATGGGACTAGATATTTGTAACCCCTGAGTGAAAGATAACCGACACCCTATGGGTGGTGGTTTCACTCACTGTGGGAATTGTCCTTGTTGCATACGTACCAAATGCACAAGACATACTTGTGTATCATTTTGGAATGCTGATAAGACTAGAGTTTTGCATTAAAGATAATATCTCTTTTGATTCTACGGGGATCATTTATACGGTCAGGTGTCCATGCGACAAACTTTAAAAAGACGACTTAGAATTAAAGTACATTTGGATAATATCTCAAAGGGATTTTTCGGACACCCCCTATCACGACATTTTTCTGATAAACATGGGCGGTCAGTTGTGGGTATATCATTTTGTGGAATCTGAATTGTCCAGAGAAACCCAAGGGGAGGTGATTATTTAAAGAGCATGTCACGTATTGACTCAAAATGGATTTTCACATTGGATAGTTTAGCCCTAAGGGGTTAAATTATTAGATAGAACTGTATGCCCTTTGATGGAGTTTCAAAATTAACTGCTGATTTATTTCTCAAATCTAGAGAGAGGGGTAGGGAAATGGATTTTTTACATATATTTTTTATTTAGTATTAAATAAAAATATTTTTTTAAATAATTGTTTCCATTTTATACCCATATTGGTATTTTTACATTTTAAAAAAAAAATGTTTTAATTAATTTTTCAAAATTTTAATTTTAAATAGGGTAACATAACACATGTGGAACATTAAGACTCCAGCTGGCAATAAATATGTGATTAGATAAAGGTTTTCTCATTTAGTTTTTATTGGGGTTACACATTTTATGATGGAGAGTTATAGGAATGTTTTTTTGGGGTTGGATTGTCACGATTTCCTAAGTGGAGATTTACATCAATATATTCTGCCAATCGCATTCACACTGAGCGGTAGGCAAGGCGTGCACAAATATAAATGAGTAGCGGCAGTGCAGGAGCCATACCTTAAGAGGGACGTTTCCCTCGAAACGCGTCGGGATTGGCACTTACATGTCCATCATTCACAGACAGGTGACGTCACCGCTTAGCCACGCCCCGCGCTCAACACGCTATCCCACAGCGGCGCCATCGGCCGAGGCTAACCACTGTGCCTCTCAGCATTTCCCACAGGGGTTTTGCATAAACGGGAGGACGCTCCCTAGCAGCAGACTCTGCACTGGAGATTGTGCTGAGAAACTCCGTCGACGTTTGACTACTTAGGAAGGACTTCATTCTGCGTTCTTCAGCCTGCCAATGTAAGTGCTTCCACCAGGAACTTTGGGAAAGTTTCACTTATTTTCCACAGCTAACGCTGCAGTCTGGCATACAGCAGAGCAATCCACATGTATTGCTGGCTTCTGGGTTTAGGCATATTGTTTCACTTGCAGCAGCGACACTGCAATTTGCTACTGAGCGCGGCAACCTATATATTTTTCATTGGACTATGCTTCGGGATGATGGGGCAAGGTCTATAGGTATAAGACTGGTGACAGGTTCCCTTTTATCTTCACAGTTTCTGGCCAGTAGGGGTCCACTGTAAAACAAGGAGTCCAATAGATTGTGCGCTTCCCTCATCCGTACATCTGTCAATCCGTGGCTGCCGCGCACCCTTATAGGATGAATTGGACTCTTCACTAGTATTTTGCTATAAGAACCAGATCTTGTCCCCTTTTTAACCTTTTTTGAAAGCCTTAAATGCATATTTATTTTTCCATTGATCCATATGAGGGTTTTCTTTTGCGGGACAAGTTGTATTTTCTATTGGCATCTTTTTGGGGTGCATACAAATAATTGGTTCCATTTTCTTCTTTCGGGAAGGATTTAAAACGGAAGCAACTTTGCCGATTTGTTTTTACGTCAAATTCTGAGGCACTACGGCGATGAAAACATTTTGTGTTTTATTCCTTTTGCTCAATTAATACATTTAGGCTTTGTTCACACATTGTGTTTTTGCTGCAGTTCTTTTTTTTGCTGCTTTATGCAAATTTTAAGCTGCGGTTTCCAGTCCCAGCAAAAGCCATGATATTTCAGAAATCTCATGTGCACACAGTTTTTTCATTTTTCCCTGATTAAATTGGAAAACTGCTGCGTTTTTGCAATCTGCAGCATGTAGCAAAAAAAGCAGGTATAAGATTTTGCTGCGTTTTTGGTGCAAAAGCATCAAATTTTTTTATGCACTAAACTTGATAAACATGCACAACAGACAAATGTATCTGATAAAAACGCAGCAAAATCTTTTTTGTAAGTCACTTCTTTACTTCCAAGAGAGCAGGTTTTGTCTGCAGAAAAAAAAACGCAACATGTGAACATAGCCTAAGGGTGTGTGCACACTTTGCAGATTCTGCTGCGGAACTTTCCATGCGAATATGTCTAAATCCGCAGGTTAAAAGACCTGCCGATTAGCCTGCGGATTTCCGCTGCAGTTTGACACCTGTCATGGAGCAGGTGCCAAACCGCTGCGGAATCCGCACAAAGAAGTGACAAGTTTGCTGCGGATTTAAAACCGCAGCAAATCCGCGTGGGCACTGCGTTTTTCATTTTGCATTGCCTTAAAAGGTATTGTAGGGCCAAATCCACAGCAGAATCCGCAACGTGTGCACACACCCTTAGGGTATGTGCACACGCTGCGGATTGGGGTGCGGATTTGGCCGCGCGGATTTTGTAAAATCCGCAGGTAAATCTGCAGGTCAAAAGACCTGTGGATTAGCCTGCGGTTTTGCCCTGCAGTTTTTCATCTCCACAATGGAGGAGATGGCAAACCACAGCGGAATCCGCAGAAAGAATAGACATGTCAATTCTTTCTGCGGTTTAGAAACCGCAGGAAAACCGCGCGGAAAAATCCGCACCGTCTGCACTGCGGTTTTTAATATCCATAGGATATTATGGTACTGTACACCGCAGCAAAAACTGCTGCGGATCCGCAGCGGCCAAAGCCGCTGCGGAACCGCAGCAGAATCCACAGTGTGTGCACACACCCTTAGGGAACAAAATAATGTGTTTTTATGTATCAATATTTCTCTTTCCCCCATGACAGCACCACGGAGAGAGGGGATCTGCCCTTCAGCAACACGAAACCTACAGATAAAAGTGCGGTACCTCTCCCTCGCATCAGTTGATTTCCTTTCCCTGATGGAGAACCTTCAGTTCGGTGTACCTGGAATGAAGATTGGGGTGAAGATGGTTCAGGCCCCGCCAGTACAGTCAAGACAGTGGGGAGGCCCCTGCCGTGGCTGCTGCGTTGCCCTGAACCTCCACTGCTGGGACCGATTGGTCTTGCAGGTTGAGCAGGGCGAACGCAGCCGCCGCACCAGATTCCAGGTGCAGGGTTTCCGGCCGGCGAACACTCCGAAGCGCCCCCTGATGACGTGGCCGGGGAGGTCATGTGAAGAGGAGGTACTTCTAGCGTAGACGGGAAGTAGGACTGAGGACACTGGGCGGATATTTTAAAAAGGGGTAAAGCGTGGAGACGCTCCCTTTAACAAGTGGTCCCCGGCATGATGGAGGACAGCGAACCGCAGCAGCCACCACCACAGCAGCAGCGCCAGAGACAACAGAAATGGCATCCTAAGAGGCATGATTCTGCAGGCAAGCAGAGCGGATGTTCCAGCAGCCATTCTATTCAGCACAGCAGGAGATCTGGCACAATGGACAAGTCTCCATCCTCAATAAGCCCCTTACTGGACCCTGTTCCTCCTCCAGAACCGATACCTGCGGCTGCGTCCGATTGGTGAGTGATCTTAGTGAAAGTTCACCATGTAATTGGTGTCACCTTTTTTCTCTTTCATTATTCAGGGAAGAAAAGAAACAAACAAAGAAGTTGCCCCATGTGTAGCAAAGAGTTACCAGTCACCCGGGATAAGAGACTCTACCAATCCTGCATAGAGCAAGTGTTGTGTGTGAAGAGACCCCAAACTTCGCCTCAGAGCTAAGTTCGGTAATTAAATTGGAGGTCGAAAGTACATTTAGATCCCTCAAGTAGGGGGATAAGGTCAGAGAGCAGAAAGCCGCCAAGCCCTTCAGTCTGAGTCATATAGCTCCGAGGAAAAATACTCGGATTTATAAGACTCTTGCTCATCCTCAGACGACGAAGTAGGGGGGCGCCACTGGTTTTCTCTAGAGGAGGTAGAAAGCCTGGTTAAGGCTTTGAGATCCACTTTGGGGGTAATAGACTGTCGCCCCAAAAACAACGGTGCAGGACATAATGTTTGGGGGATTGGCCCAGAAAAAGTGGAGATCGTTTCCCCTGAATGAAAATATACAGGCCCTGATCAAAAAAGAGTGGAAGAGACCGGATAGGAAAAATTCTTCAGTTCCATCCCTAAAAAGGAAATATCCCTTCAAGGATACAGCATTGACATCCTGGGATAAAGCCCCTAAATTAGATGTTGCGGTAGCAAAGGCCTCTAAGAAATTTGCCCTCCCCTTTGAGGACATGGGAACCTTAAAAGACTCATTAGATAAGAAGGTAGCAACCTGTGCCTCTAGATCCCTTATGATCTGGGTGAATCAGCTAGAGAAACGGCCCCGGGATGGGGTGCCCATGAATGAAGTGCAAGAGAGTTTTGGAGAAGCGTTGGATGACATCCTCCAGAAGGCAGGGTATAAGAAAAAAGGTTCCCTAATCTGGCCACTCCCACTTTCAAACCGTCCTTTCGGAGTAGGAAATTCTTCCAGAGGAGGCACCTGAAAAAGTATAGTAGATGGAATGAAGGGAGGAAGAAAGACAAGAGATTCCTCTTTGGAAGTTTCTCTCGTGATAGGAAGCCCTCAAAGTGACAGTCTTTCCCTTGTGGGAAGCAGACTATCCCGTTTTCTTCTGCCCTGGAAAAAAAATTCAAACAGTCCCTGGATATTAAATTTTGTCAAGGCAGGCCTGCAGATAGACATCCATTAACTCCCTCCCCAGAACTTTGTCATGACTCCCCTACGATCCTCTCGGGAGGAAAAGAGGCCCTGGAGTGCGAGGTTTTGGACCTAGTGAGCAAAGCCTTTTTCCAGGAGGTTCCTCCTCGAGAAAGAAGGGGAGGGATTCTACGCCCCGTTGTTCCTGGTAAACAGATGGGTAATACCGGACAATTATAAACTTAAGAAAATTGTTTCCCAATTGCTTCATGACAGTTCTGGATCTCAGCGATGCATGTTATCATGTCCCTATACACAAAGACTCTCAGAGGTTCCTCAGGGTAGTGGTTTCCATAAAAGGGGAAATAAATTTTTACAATACAAGGCCCTTCCCTTCGGTTTTTCGATAGCCCCTTGGGTGTTTACCAAATTAGTGGCGGAAGCTATGGCGCACCTGAGCGAACCGGACGTTTTGATCGTCCCTTATTTGGATGACTTTCTGGTAATAGGCGACTCGGCACTTCTTTGCAGAGAACAGCTAGATAGAGTAATGACTACCTTAGTAGACCTGGGCTGGCTTTTAAACCTAAAAAAATTAAGGCTCGAGCCAAAGACTGTACAAGAGTTCCTTGGACTGATACTGGACTCCCAGAAGCAAGAGTGCCGCCTCCCAGTAGAGAAAAGGGGGAAGATTATAGATCAGGTATTGAGAGCCTCACAAAACCCACCCATGCCATGTCCCTGCTTGGTTCCCTTACCGCTTGTATGCCAGCAGTCCATTGGGCTCAAATACACTCCAGTGGGAGATTTAAAAAAATAACAAATCTCACTAAAAGGTCACTTGCAAGGGCGCATGTCTCATGTCTTCGGCTACTATTCTTTCTCTGAGTTGGTGGGAAAATACCAGCAATCTAACCAAGGGGTCCCAAGTAGTTACCACGGATGCAAGCTCCACTGGATGCGGGGCTCACCTGGGCAACAAGGTTACTCAGGGAATCTGGGAGGGCAGGAGCTTGAGGTATCCTCAAACCAAAAGGAGCTACTGGCTGTGAGTTATGCCCTGTTAGAATTCCTGGATACCCTGCGAGGTCTTCATGTACGAATATTTTCAGACAGTTAGGTGGTGGTATCCTATCTAAACCATCAGGGGGGAACCAGGTCACAGGCCCTGATGAACACAACATCTCATCTTTTCAGGTTGGCGGAAAGCAATCTCGTATCCCTGTCAGCACTACACATTTGGGTGATAGTGAATCACAGGGCAGACTTTTTGAGCCTCACTCAGTTGAGACAAGGCAAGTGGGCATTGAAGGAGTATGTTTTCAAAAAGATTGTGGAAATGTGGTGTTTCCCGGTCACAGATCTTTTTGCCAATAGCAACAAAAAGGTAGACTCCTTTTGCTCCCTAGATCCCAGAGGGAACCCTCAGGCTTTAGACGCCTTTATGATCCCATGGAATCAGATCCTGGCCTACGCCTTTTCCCCGATCGTTCTCATCCCTGCGGTACTAAGGAAGATCAGGGAGGACAGCGAGAGAATAATATCGATAGCCCCCTTTTGGCCAAGAAAAACTTGGTTCTCCTGGCTGAGGATGATGTCTATCACCGAAAATTCCAGACCTTCTTTCTCAGGGATCGGTGTTTCACCCTTAGGCAGCGAACCTCCATTTAACAGCATGGAATTTGAAAGGGTGCTGTTGAGGGATGGTGTTTTTCACCAAACTTGGTCTCCACCTGCTCAAGAGTAGGAAAACTGTCACCACTAGAGCTTATAGTA
Organism: Dendrobates tinctorius; assembly: GCF_039654945.1. NCBI lineage: Eukaryota > Metazoa > Chordata > Amphibia > Anura > Dendrobatidae > Dendrobates > Dendrobates tinctorius. The sequence continues at coordinate 4,179,127 of NW_027361677.1, forward strand.
AAACCTGGAGGAAATTCTTATCCACCTCAGGAGTGAGAATCCAGGATGGAGTTCCAATTACGGCAGCCCTGGAATTTCTGCAAAAGGGGTTGGAGCGAGGCCTGGCAAACAGCAACTTAAAAGTTTAGGTAGCAGCTCTAGGGACATTATATAATCAAGACATGCAGGCAATCCATGGGTAGTGCGATTTATTAGAGCCTCTTCAAGATCTAGGCCCATTATCAGCCAGAAATTAACACATGGGATCTAAATTTAGTCCTATCGGCGATAACAGATCCTCCCTTTGAACCTCTGGATTCGGTCCCTTTCAAGGTTCTGTCCCTTAAAATGGTCATTCTAGTGGCTCTAACATCAGCCCAGAGAGTAAGCGACATACAGGCCTTATCTGCAGGCCCTCACTTCACTAAGATCCTAGATGATAGTTATTTTAAAACCTGACCCTGCTTACTTGCCAAGGTAGCATCTCGGTTCCACAGGTCCCAAGAGGTAATCCTTCCTTTTTTTCTAACCTCAGAGATATGGAAGAAAAATTCCACTTTAGATGTTTGGTTCAGTACCTAGAGTTTGCCCAGGGGTGTAGGAAGGATGGATCTCTATTTTTATGCTTTCAGGGGCCTAGAAAGGGACTCAAGGCCTCCAAAAGTACCTTGGCGAGATGGATAAAAGATGCAATATCGTTGGCCTACTCCGCTCTTGGGAATGTCGCCCGGAGGGTCTGAGAGCTCATTCCACAAGAGCAGTGGCAACCTCCTGGGCAGAAAGGTCCAAGATATCAGATCTGTAAGGCTGCCACTTGGTCATCACCTTCTACCTTTTTCAAGCATTATTAGCTTGATCTAGCCTCATCTGACCGTGAGAAGGGTTCTGCAGGCAGTGGTCCCTCCCTAAGATTCAATTCTCTGTAATTTAATTTGTGGTGCTGTCATGGAGAAAGACATAGTTACTTACCATTAAGGGGATTTCTCAGAGCCCATGACAGCACCCGTTTATTCCCTCCCGTCAAGTATGGGTGAGCGCGCTTTCACTGTGTTTGGTGCAATTTATGTATAAACACAGTGTGTTTTCAGATAAGTAGTATGATAAAGATATGTAATTGTTGTGAGTAACCTGGAGATCCACCTATGCTCTGTAAACCAACTGATGTGAGGGAGAGGTGGATCCCTGCTGTTGTGCTGTCATGGGCTCTGAGCAGTCCCGTTACTAATAACTATGTCTTTTAACCCCTTAATATCCAATGACATACACAGTCCGTCATCAGACATCTCCCCTGCTTTGATGAGGGCTCCGGCGCTGAGCCCGCATCAAAGCCGGGACATGTCAGCTGTTATGAACAGCTGACATGTGCCCGCAATAGGCGCGAGCGGAATCGCCGTCCGCCCACGCCTATTAACTAGTTAAATCCCGCTGTCAAAGCTGACAGCGGGCATTTAATAGCATTTCCGGCCGCCGGGCCGGAAATGACCTCATCGCCGACCCCGTCACATGATCGGGGGTCGGCGTCATGTTGCCTGGACAACTAGAGGTCTCTATGAGACCTCTATGGTTGTTCCAGGCATATGGCTTTCAGCGCCACCCGGTGGTCGGCGCTGAAAGCACAGCAGTAAATCTGCTACATATGGGCGATATGCTCATCGCCCATATGTAGCAGAGCCGATCGGGTTGCGCATGCTTCTAGTCTCCTATGGAGGCTATTGAAGCATGCCACAAGTAAAAAAAAAAAAAAAATGTTTAAAAATAAAAATTTTTTTTAAAAAACCTAAATGTTCAAATCAGCCCCCTTTCGCCCAAATCAAAATAAAACAGTAAAAAAAAAATCCCACATACACATATTAGGTATCGCCGCGTTCAGAATCGCCCAATCTATCAATAAAAAAAAAACAACCCGATTGCTAAACGACGTAGCGAGAAAAAAATTCAACGCCAGAATTACGTTTTTTTGGTCGCCAAGACATTACATTCAAATGCAATAACGGGCGACCAAAAGAACATATCTGCACAAAGGTGGTATCATTAAAAACGTCAGCCCGGCACGGAAAAAATAAGCCCTCACCCGACCCCAGATCATGAAAAATGGAGACGCTACGGGTGTCGGAAAATTGCGCAATTTTTTTTTTTTTTTTAAGCAAACTTTGGAATTTTTTTCACCACTTAGATAAAAGAGGACATAGACATGTTTGGTGTCTATGAACTCGTAATGACCTGGAGAATCATAATGGCAGGTCAGATTTAGCATTTAGTGAACCTAGCAAAAAAGCCAAGCAAAAAACAAGTTTTTTGCAATTTCACCGCACTTGGAATTTTTTTCCTGTTTTCGAGTACATGACATGGTAAAACCAATGGTGTCATTTAAAAGTACAACTCGTCCCGCAAAAAATAAGCCCTCACGTTGGCCATATAGACGGAAAAATAAAAAAGTTATGGCTCTGGAAAGAAGGTGAGGGAAAATTGAAAATGCAAAACCAAAAATACTCCTGGTCGTTAAGGGGTTAAGAACAATTCTATGAGCTGCATGAGGTCTTTTTAATTTGTGACAAGTTATATTTTTTTTTCCTGGTGGGCTTATTTTTTGCAGGACAAGATGTATTTTTTTTGGTGACTTTTGACTTTTTTCTGATTTTTTTTTTTTTTTTTTTTTTGAGGCAAAATGCACCAAAAATGCAATTTTGGTAACATTTTTACTAATATAGTAAAGGGGTCAGTCTCATCTATCTTCAGGATCACATGCCTGCTCTGCCTCCTGGCTTCCTCCTTGCCTCTTGTTCGAACCATCGGCATGGTTGCACCTGTGGACTTTCCCAGATACTAGAAGGGGCAGCTTTTCCTCTGCTGCATGCGAGAAGCATACGGGCATCAAAGGATCCGCCCGGCTTCAGGGTGTCATGTGCCGAGGTAACCATACACTCTTGAGACTGCAGAGGTGGCCGGTAACGCTGGTTACTGTAAACTATAGAATTTAAAAAAAATGTTTTTAAGAACGGAGATTATTTTTAATGAGCAGTAAATGGTAACATTTCTAAGTTGTTTTTTTTTTTTTAAAACTCTTTGCAATGAAGACGAGACATAGTTTTCTCAGCCAGACACAGTCAGTCAACCTCAGCCTGCAGTTCTGCACACGTGACGCTCACCGTCTTTACTGATGAGTAACTTGTTCCTATTGAATTTCTATCACCCATAGGCAGCAACCTGGGCGAATGAACCGGAAAATCTACACTTGGCATAAAAGTAGGAAAATCAGTAGGTAATGTCTGCTTATCCCATGCCACCTAATGTGTGGCATCAGGATACAGTAGGCATCTGTATGTTTCTGAGCTGTGCGTGGTCCTTGGAAGCCTTCAGGCCCCTATGCAAATGCTTTGCAGAACATGTCCGTTCCCTGCAGCCAGGAGTGCGGTCCCCAAGGATTTTTCAATTTGCAGGCGACTAAAATTTACTGGCATATTGAGGGTTAGACAGAGAGCGGCCATAGGTGATGCTCACAATCACTGTCGGACTGGGTTGGCAAAGGCCCACCAGTAACATTGATTTTTGGGGCCCGTTATACAAAAGTAACCTGATCTTAGTACGCAAATTTATCTTTGCTTCTACTTAATATTTAAATTTAGCTAGCTTATTTAATGACTATATGATACCCTTTTACTGAAAATTGTGAATCAAGTGTAATAGCACTACTTATTAGCACTCCTTCGCAGGGGCGGCCTACCGGAGGATTCCTCTGTTTTCCTGTGGTCCAGTCCAAGCCTGCACACAATGTAATTACAGAGAGAAGCAGAATTAATATTGAAAGTGTGGGCAGTGAAGCCGCTCGGCCTGAATGATTGTCACTTATCTTCTCCCTCGTTTGTCAGTTCCAGCGTGATCTGATGTAATAGGTGTATATAGATCTAGATAAGTCCCCATCTATAACCTTCGCTAAGGAAGTATTAATCACTTACCATGAGCATACAGACGAAACAGCAGGGGCTCACAGCTGCTGTTGTCTGGGGTAATGCATTTCCCTGTTTTATTACAGAATCGAGTGTTTTTGCCTTGTTTCCAGCTCTTAGCTCATTTTAAATCAAGTCACGCTCAGCTGCCACTCGATTTCCTATGTCAATGCCTTGATATATGAGCTATCAGAACTGGAGCCATCGCAGAAACATTCAATCCTGTGATAAAACAAACAGGGAAATGTTACTCCAGAAATCAGCAGCTGCGAAACCCATGTTGTTTTGTCTGTATACTCATTTTTCATAAGCGAACCACTGTAGTCACAGTATTTGCAAAGCATACCGCCCATTTGTATATACATGACCTCACTGCTCAAATAGTGTAAAGCACTAAGGTGGGACAGTGTTAACAGTAGCATGGCATATGTAGAGTTGAAACTAGAAATTTCCTTTAGGAGTAACGTTACAGGTCAAGAATTTGAAATACGTCATTTTATCAACTATCGAACCAAGGGAGTCACATTTATAGAGCGGAGTGTGTGTGTGTGGCTTAGTATAGGAAAAAAAATTAGGGAACGGTTAAGGTGAATTGGTGAACATCTCAGAGACACTGTCCTCAAAAAAGATAACTCACTGTCCAGACATATTAATACGCATCACAATGGGGATTACTCACAGCTAAGATTTACGGGAATTGATAAAGTTGATATACTTAAAGGGGAGGTAACTGGGATCAAAGGATGCTGCAGTGTGAAACAGGGTGGATCTATCTTCTGAAGACCCAAACACCAACAGGTCTCAACGAGACCCTCACCTTCAGCTGTTTTTTTTTTGTAGAACATGGCCTGAGATAAGGGAAAGACAGGGACAGCTGCCACGGAGTGGGGGCGCCATTTTGGTTTTTCCCCTCTAGGGTGCCAACATCCACTTGTTAGGCAGGGTTTAATATAGGTATTTTGAATAGGCCTATGTACTGCAGCACCAATCTCTCCTGATGAAGACTGGGTTACCATCAAAACGCGTTGTGGCTAAAGAAAAAACATCCTTGTCCTGGGCTTTCCTAGCGCTCCTGTGACCGTTTTTTCATTCCAAGAGAGAATCATAGTGGCTTTTTTGCTCTAAGGGGAGGTTTGTGTCATATATTTCCTTGCACTATTATATATAGGAATTTTGGTGATACCTTGTCTCTTTAGTATATAGTATGCCGTATATTTTCTTGCTAGTGGGTTTATTATTTGTTCAAGCTATTGTGGGCCTAGATGATGTTGAAATAATACATTATAAGCATATAATTGGGGAGAGCTTTTATAGCCCTCTTCAGGTGTGAAACCCTCCTCTTGTATATTGAAACCCATAAATTAAACAATTGTTGTTTTATGGACCAATGGTCTTTTTAAAGGCTTTAAAAGTTATATTTTAATTTTTTTCACCACTACCTTGCTGTTTATTGGTTAATGGATTGGTAGTATCTCATTTATATTCATTGAAACTAAAAGTTTCCATACATTGTGTAAAAAGACACATCTGCATGTTTTTCTCAATATTTGACATGAAATCAGAATAAACCTTTCCCGTTTTAGGTCATTTAGGATTACTATAATTATTATTTGCCAACTGCCAGAATAATGAGAGAGAGAATGTTTTAAGGCATTTTTATTACTTACTGCAAAGTCAAAAGTTTACATACATTTCATTAGTATTTGGTACCATTGCCCTTAAACTAAATGGCTTGGGTCACATATTTGGGATATCCTTCCACAAGCTTCTCACAAAAGTTGGTTGGAATATGGGCCCATTCCTCCTGACAAAGGTGGTGTAACTGATCCAGGTGTGTAGGTCGCCTTGCTCGCATTGGCCTTTTCAGCTTTGCCCATACATTTTCAATAGGATTGAGATCGGGGCTTTATGATGGCCGCTCCAAAACATTGACTTTGTTATCCTTAAGCCACTTTGTTACCATTTTGGCAGTATGCTTCGGGTCAGTGTCCATTTGGAAGACCCATTTCCCGCCAAGCTTTAACTTCCTGGCTGATGTCTTGAGATGTTGCTTCAGTATCACCACAAAATCTTCTTTTCTCATAATGCCATCTATTTTGTGAAGTGCACCAGTCCCTCCTGCAGCAAAGCAACCCCTAAACATGATGAAGCCCACCCCATGTTACACAGTTGGGATAATGTTCTTAGATTTCCAAGCTTCTTTTTCTCCTTCGCCTCTTTGGGGGACACAGGACCATGGATGGCTATAGCTTTTTTTTTTTTTTTTTTAATTTCTCTTTATTCTTAATTTTTCAAAGATTACAGGGGCAACGGATCACTTAAGGGCACCGCTCTCCACAAGCCTACAACAGGCGGGAACATTGAGTGTCGCCTCCACATACCCCCTCCTGCATTGTTTAACATTGGTAGGCCAGAGATTTTTTTCTTAGTGGCGACGGGTCCCTTCAGCGCACCGCTTTCTCCATTCCGGCAACAGATGGGAACATGGCGTGTCGCCTCCACGTACCCCCCTCTGCATGTAGGCACATCCCGTTTTTTTGTGCCGGACCTACAGTCCTGACCCATCCTAGGGGAGTTAACCCCTTGGATTTCCTGATGCACTTATGGCGCCCGTGCCACCCCCACTGCATCGCCTCTGATATACAGCGGCGATGGAAGGTAGGCGGACGCTCCCTCTCCCCCTTCCTGCAAACGGATTGGCGGATAGAGGGTCCCTGCCCCGTCCAAACGAGAGCAGCTGACCTGGGAGCAGAAAACTCCGACATCTGCCCCGGACTCTACCTCCTGCGGTGGTTTCTGCCGGGACGAACACTGCTGGTAAGATGGGCTGGGTGTCTGTCCGGGCCTCAGAGGCGGAGGGCTCATGCATGTCACTCTTTTTCCCAGGGCTCTTTTCCTCGGCTGCGTTTCGGCCTTAGCTGGAAATTTAACCCCCGCTTGGGCCTATTGCCAGCAATAACCCGGAAGCTCCACCCATGCTGTGGCTTTGTCCACGATTTGGTGCTTCTCGCACACAGCAAGACTTCTCTCTGCACGTCACACGCCGGTGGCCATCTTTATCCACCCGGCCGGCTCTCAACACATGCGGCAACCGTTCATCTTCAGAGGGGCACAGCGCTCCAGGAGGATTGCTATCTCTGGGCACACAGGACCTGGGTAAGACTCAGCTGCAGCAGATACTCATTGGCCTTCCTTTGCAGTAGTCACTGGAGACTTACAGCCACGCCCCCCCCATTGGAGCACATCAGCAGGAGCAGGGGCATATTGGGGTACATCATGTCACTTTCTAAGACTTCCAAGAAGGCTAACAAGACACATACAGTACTTTTCACCTCATGTACCACCTGTCAGACTTCGCTGCCACGGGGACAGAGTACGCCACTCTGCAAAGCCTGTGACCCCTGAATGCGTTCAGGAGCCCTCCTCCGCTGCTGAACCCAGTGTACCTAGTCCTCGAGTGGGCTTTCTCGCTTTCGCAGTCCATGGCGTCACTAGCTAAAGCAATAGAATCCCTCCAAGATCCTTCTGGTTGGGGCATTCGTTTGCCTGGCTTGGAAGGTTCCTCTACCTCATGGGGGATGTCGGCCAGCAGGGGCTGTTCTCAGTCAAGAACTCCACAGGAATCTAGGAAACGTTCCCATAGCATGTCTCCCGACCCTTCTCATGTCTCGTCATCTGTGGGCTCAGTTTTCCGCTCCCCCCTCACCCGGGATTTGCAGTGACCAGGATTCGGAGTCCGATCCCAACATGCCCCTTGATCTAGACTCATTGGATTATCAGGCGACAGTGGACTGTCTCATTGAGGACTTTAACCACATCTTAAAGGTTGACAAGAACTCTGATTTGGTACCAGAGCACACAGTGTCCTTCAAGAGGACTAAACGTCCTCATAGGTTTTTCTCCAATCATCCCGAGTACCAGGACATAATTCGACGGCATAGGGAGCGACCAGACAAAAGCTTCGCTGGTCAGAAGCCTATTGAGGCTAGGTATCCTTTTTCCGTGAATCTGCAGAAGGAATGGGCCGAGTCACCTCCTGTTGACCCATGGGTCTCCCGTCTGGCCACCAAAACCCTCCTGTCCTTACCCGATGGGTCCTCAAAGATCCCACGGACCATCAGAGAATCTTGCCCGAACAGTTTTCGAAGCCTCGGGCTCGGCACTCTCTCCTTCCTTTGCCATGGCAGGGGTAGGAAAAGCTATTGGTCTCCTGGGCGGATACCCTGTCCACCATCATTCAGGATCGTGACCTTCCCCCGGAGGCAGATCTAGCCAATCGGATCTCCTTGGCCAGGGAATATTTGTTGCATGCTTCTCTGGACTCTTGAAGAGAGAAGGAAGATCCGGCACTGGAGACTTGATAAAATCCACGATAAGTTTTATTCACATAATTTCATGATAAAACCATAAAGGGGAAAACAGACCCCCCACGCCTGACGCGTTTCGAACCTTACACCAGGTTCTTCCTCAGAGACATGAAACAAAACAGTTCCCAAAATGATTATAAACATTCCTAATCAGCAGAGGGACTCCACACATGTGTATAATCAAAGAGGCAGACAACTAAGCCCTCAAATCACTGGTGGAGTCACTCCCTTGCAAGAAGAAAGAAAAAAAAAAAAAAAGGAAAAGACCTATACAACAATGGACAAGACATAGAATAAATAAAAACATGTGCAATACACACGTATAAATGCATAAATACATAGCAACTATCAAATGACAAGCAACAAAAAAAAAATTAAAAAAAAAAAAAAAACACCAAACATCTCAGCACTCAATAGAAATACATAAGATCATTTCTATAATTTAGACCTTGCGGATATCGTGCATCAAGCGCAAGTATCCAGAAGGCTTCCCGACAGTGTAGTAAATGTTCCCAGTAACCCCTCTGGGGGGTTTCAAGACCCGTTCTATTCCCTTAACTTTAAGACTGCATAAATTACCCTTGTGTATTTCAAGGAAATGTTTGGACAAGCCAGACACATTCCTACGACTGGACATAGACTCTGGATTAGAAGCGGTGATGTGCTCACTTAGTCTCCTCTTCAGGCTGCGTATAGTGCAGCCAATGTAATATAAACTGCACAATGTGCACTCTGCCATATACACTAAGTGTGTGGTGTTACAATTCATGTAGGTTTTAATTTTGTAGGTTTGTTGTGTACTAAAATTAACAAATTTATCTGTAATATCCATATAGCGGCACAAACCACACAATTTTTCACCACACTTATAATTGCCCAAGTAATTTAACCACGTAGGTTTAGTGCAATCAGACAAATACAATGAGGGGGACAAAAAATGACTCAAATTTTTAGCTCTCTTTGGAACACACCTATGTCCACCAGCCAATATCTGCCATAAGACTGGATCTTGATGCAGTAAGGGAAGATGTTTATTTATGATTTTAATAACACCCTTGTAATCTGAACTGAAAGCGGTAGAAAAAGTGGGAATATTTTTATTTTGATTAGTGTGTACCATGTCATTCTGCAATAAACTACTCCTAGTTTTGTTATCCACTTTCTTAATAGCCCTATTTAACATCCAGTTCTTATAACCCCTTTTTGATAGCCTGGTGCAAATTTTACGACGCTCGGATTCATAAAGAGCGTCATTAGAGCATGATCTTTTGGCACGGATTAATTCACCCAACGGTAAATTTCGTATCACATGTGGCGGGTGACAACTATCCGCATGCAATATGGCATTACCACTGGTATCTTTTCTATATAGGGAAGTATATATATTCCCCGTTTTGACATCTCCCATAATTTTAACATCCAGATATGTGGCACAAATGCCATGTATTTCGTGGGTGAATTTAATATTCAAAGAATTAGTCCCAATATACTCAAAAAACTTAAGCATGCCAGGAGAGGGAGATACATCACAACGATCAAACCACAATAGGATCACGTCATCAATGTATCTCCCCCACCACAATACATTGTCTAAATAGGGATTATCCATAGTATATATATATTTGTTCTCCCAAAAGGACATATATAAGTTGGCCAGAGTAGGAGAGAATTTTGACCCCATCGGGCAGCCACACACCTGAAGATAGTACTTAGTGTCAAATTTGAAAAAATTGGTGTTCAAAAGATGTTGTAACGCCATAATGATAAATTTTTTAAGATCAGAACTGAAATTACTTTCTTCAGTCAAAATGGTGGAAACAGCAGATAATGCCAAATCATGAGGTATACATGAATATAGAGCAACAACATCACATGTTATCCATGTGTGGTGAGGCCCCCATGCAACCTCCTGAAGTGCCTGCAGAAGCTGTTTGGTGTCTCTAATGTGACCTGGTGTTTTCAAAACCAAAGGTTGTAATTTTCTGTCTATCCACTCGGAGAGTTTTTCATTAACCCCTCCAATACCGGCCACTATGGGCCTGAAAGGTGGAGGAAACACGCCTTTATGAATTTTGGGTAAGGCGTGAAATACAGGACACACTGGTTTATCCACATATAAAAAATCAGCCATGCGCTTGTCCAATACTCCCAAAGCAAGACCCTCCTGCAAAATCACAGATAAACCCTGCTGAATACAGCTTGTAGGATCATTGTTGAGAGGATGATATGTATTAATATCAGATAACATGGATAAAATTTCATTGCGATATAGTAGTGAGTCTAGAATCACCACTGACCCCCCCTTGTCTGATTGGCGGACTACTATATGTTGGTTCTTACTTAGTAGATGAAGCGCATGCTGCTCAATTACAGATAAATTCATACAAGACTGCACATCTGAATCCAACAGAGATTTAACATCACGTTCTATTGCCCTCTGGAAAGTATCCATAATGGGCACTCTAGATATCAGGGGATAAAAAGTGGGGTTAGATATCTGTACATTTGTGTCACATTGTACTGCTGTATGTTGATTTGTGTTCTCCAAACTAGACAACATGTCAAACAAAATTTGATCTCTAACAGGAGCAGCAAGTGGCAACAAATCAACATTGTTTGAACTCAAGGATGATATATCAGAAAATTGATTACCAATACCAGACTCAGGAGTAAAGAAATGTCTCTTAACTGTTAATAATCGCACGAATCGATTGACATCACATAATATTTGAAACAAATCCCCTCTACATGTAGGAACAAAGGAAAGTCCTCTCTTCAAAACGCTCAGCTGAGCTTCACTCAGTATGGTAGCTGAAATGTTTATAACTGTAAACTCATCAGACGCAGCAATGTTACCGTTTATTTCCTCCAATGATTCACATTCCGCAGACCATATTGATGCTTTCTTCTTACGTCGACGTCCACCTCGCCTTGTTTTCTTTGATCGTTTTTTGCATGTGATGTTAAAGGTAACATCCGATTAGAGTCCATTGAACCCTCAGAAGTAGTAGGTGAATTAAAAGACTGTTCACATGAGGAAAAACTGACGTTGTTACTACGGAATGATTGATTCCTCTTGAGAATAGATCTAGGCTTATACGGAGTGAATTGTTTCCAAGCATAAACCATATTAGAGTCATAGTCCCTGCGATCACGCAGGAACTTATTTTTCTTGGACTTGGTAATGCCGCTTTCCAAATTATCAATATTAGCATGTAATCGTTCATAGCTCTTAGAAAATGTCATATGATCAGAAAATACATCCAACTTAGACTCCAAATCTTTGATGGAAGCTTCAATGTTGGTCAATTTGACAGATTCTTCCTCCACAATAAGAGACATTAGTTTCAAAGAGCATTCACTCAAAATATCATTCCACTTCTGTAGAAAGGTATCATTATAAATCAGTCGGTACCTTTTTTAATCTCAAACCTCGCGGTATCATCTTATGACTAACGTATTTCTCAAGAGTCACTGAGTCCCACCAGGTTTTAAGGTGAGAAGTCATCTTTCTCTCCAACTCAGAGAAAAGTGAATGCATGTCCATACTAATCTTATCCTCATTATCAGAGGAAATGCCAAATAATTCATCAGCTTTTTTTCTTCTTAACAAGCAAGTTGCTGTAATATTTTTAGTCCCGGCTTGCATGTTAACAAATGTGCGGCTTGATGGGAGCACAGTTAGTCAGTATATTTAGAAAATTAGGAAGGGGAAAGGGAAATTTGTGCTCACCAAAATAGTCCTGTAAGCCGGTCGTGCCTAGGGATCAAATGGCTGACCACCATGTGTTGCAAACATGAAGAGAGAAGGAAGATCTGGCACTGGAGACTTGATAAAATCCACGATAAGTTTTATTCACATAATTTCATTTTTTTTTTTTTTTTGGGGGGGGTTTTTTATTTTTATTTTGTTGCTTGTCATTTGATAGTTGCTATGTATTTATGCATTTATACGTGTGTATTGCACATGTTTTTATTTATTCTATGTCTTGTCCATTGTTGTATAGGTCTTTTCCTTTTTTTTTTTCTTTCTTCTTGCAAGGGAGTGACTCCACCAGTGATTTGAGGGCTTAGTTGTCTGCCTCTTTGATTATACACATGTGTGGAGTCCCTCTGCTGATTAGGAATGTTTATAATCATTTTGTGAACTGTTTTGTTTCATGTCTCTGAGGAAGAACCTGGTGCAAGGTTCGAAACGCGTCAGGCGTGGGGGGTCTGTTTTCCCCTTTATGGTTTTATCATGAAATTATGTGAATAAAACTTATCGTGGATTTTATCAAGTCTCCAGTGCCGGATGTTCCTTCTCTCTTCATGTTTGCAACACATGGTGGTCAGCCATTTGATCCCTAGGCACAACCGGCTTACAGGACTATTTTGGTGAGCACAAATTTCCCTTTCCCCTTCCTAATTTTCTAAATATACTGACTGTGCTCCCATCAAGCCGCACATTTGTTAACATGCAAGCCGGGACTAAAAATATTACAGCAACTTGCTTGTTAAGAAGAAAAAAAGCTGATGAATTATTTGGCATTTCCTCTGATAATGAGGATAAGATTAGTATGGACATGCATTCACTTTTCTCTGAGTTGGAGAGAAAGATGACTTCTCACCTTAAAACCTGGTGGGACTCAGTGACTCTTGAGAAATACGTTAGTCATAAGATGATACCGCGAGGTTTGAGATTAAAAAAGGTACCGACTGTGATTTATAATGATACCTTTCTACAGAAGTGGAATGATATTTTGAGTGAATGCTCTTTGAAACTAATGTCTCTTATTGTGGAGGAAGAATCTGTCAAATTGACCAACATTGAAGCTTCCATCAAAGATTTGGAGTCTAAGTTGGATGTATTTTCTAATCATATGACATTTTCTAAGAGCTATGAACGATTACATGCTAATATTGATAATTTGGAAAGCGGCATTACCAAGTCCAAGAAAAATAAGTTCCTGCGTGATCGCAGGGACTATGACTCTAATATGGTTTATGCTTGGAAACAATTCACTCCGTATAAGCCTAGATCTATTCTCAAGAGGAATCAATCATTCCGTAGTAACAACGTCAGTTTTTCCTCATGTGAACAGTCTTTTAATTCACCTACTACTTCTGAGGGTTCAATGGACTCTAATCGGGTGTTACCTTTAACATCACATGCAAAAAACGATCAAAGAAAACAAGGCGAGGTGGACGTCGACGTAAGAAGAAAGCATCAATATGGTCTGCGGAATGTGAATCATTGGAGGAAATAAACGGTAACATTGCTGCGTCTGATGAGTTTACAGTTATAAACATTTCAGCTACCATACTGAGTGAAGCTCAGCTGAGCGTTTTGAAGAGAGGACTTTCCTTTGTTCCTACATGTAGAGGGGATTTGTTTCAAACATTATGTGATGTCAATCGATTCGTGCGATTATTAACAGTTAAGAGACATTTCTTTACTCCTGATTCTGGTATTGGTAATCAATTTTCTGATATATCATCCTTGAGTTCAAACAATGTTGATTTGTTGCCACTTGCTGCTCCTGTTAGAGATCAAATTTTGTTTGACATGTTGTCTAGTTTGGAGAGCACAAATCAACATACAGCAGTACAATGTGACACAAATGTACAGATATCTAACCCCACTTTTTATCCCCTGATATCTAGAGTGCCCATTATGGATACTTTCCAGAGGGCAATAGAACGTGATGTTAAATCTCTGTTGGATTCAGATGTGCAGTCTTGTATGAATTTATCTGTAATTGAGCAGCATGCGCTTCATCTACTAAGTAAGAACCAACATATAGTAGTCCGCCAATCAGACAAGGGGGGGTCAGTGGTGATTCTAGACTCACTACTATATCGCAATGAAATTTTATCCATGTTATCTGATATTAATACATATCATCCTCTCAACAATGATCCTACAAGCTGTATTCAGCAGGGTTTATCTGTGATTTTGCAGGAGGGTCTTGCTTTGGGAGTATTGGACAAGCGCATGGCTGATTTTTTATATGTGGATAAACCAGTGTGTCCTGTATTTCACGCCTTACCCAAAATTCATAAAGGCGTGTTTCCTCCACCTTTCAGGCCCATAGTGGCCGGTATTGGAGGGGTTAATGAAAAACTCTCCGAGTGGATAGACAGAAAATTACAACCTTTGGTTTTGAAAACACCAGGTCACATTAGAGACACCAAACAGCTTCTGCAGGCACTTCAGGAGGTTGCATGGGGGCCTCACCACACATGGATAACATGTGATGTTGTTGCTCTATATTCATGTATACCTCATGATTTGGCATTATCTGCTGTTTCCACCATTTTGACTGAAGAAAGTAATTTCAGTTCTGATCTTAAAAAATTTATCATTATGGCGTTACAACATCTTTTGAACACCAATTTTTTCAAATTTGACACTAAGTACTATCTTCAGGTGTGTGGCTGCCCGATGGGGTCAAAATTTTCTCCTACTCTGGCCAACTTATATATGTCCTTTTGGGAGAACAAATATATATATACTATGGATAATCCCTATTTAGACAATGTATTGTGGTGGGGGAGATACATTGATGACGTGATCCTTTTGTGGTTTGATCGTTGTGATGTATCTCCCTCTCCTGGCATGCTTAAGTTTTTTGAGTATATTGGGACTAATTCTTTGAATATTAAATTCACCCACGAAATACATGGCATTTGTGCCACATATCTGGATGTTAAAATTATGGGAGATGTCAAAACGGGGAATATATACACTCACTGGCCACTTTATTAGGTACACCTGTCCAACTGTGTGTTAAGACTTAATTTCTAATCAGCCAATCACATGGCGGCAACTCAGTGCATTTAGGCATGTAGACATGGTCAAGACAATCTCCTGCAGTTCAAACCGAGCATCAGTATGGGGAAGAAAGGTGATTTGAGTGCCTTTGAACGTGGCATGATTGTTGGTGCCAGAAGGGCTGGTCTGAGTATTTCAGAAACTGCTGATCTACTGGGATTTTCACGCACAACCATCTCTAGGGTTTACAGAGAATGGTCCGAAAAAGAAAAAAAATCCAGTGAGCGGCAGTTCTGTGGCCGGAAATGCCATGTTGATGCCAGAGGTCAGAGGAGAATGGGCAGACTGGTTCGAGCTGATAGAAAGGCAACAGTGACTCAAATTGCCACCCGTTACAACCAAGGTAGGCAGAAGAGCATCTCTGAACGCACAGTGCGTCGAACTTTGAGGCAGATGGGCTACAGCAGCAGAAGACCACACTGGGTACCACTCCTCTCAGCTAAGAACAGGAAACTGAGGCTACAATTTGCACAAGCTCATCGAAATTGGACAGTAGAAGATTGGAAAAACGTTGCCTGGTCTGATGAGTCTCGATTTCTGCTGCGACATTCGGATGGTAGGGTCAGAATTTGGCGTAAACAACATGAAAGCATGGATCCATCCTGCCTTGTATCAACGGTTCAGGCTGGTGGTGGTGGTGTCATGGTGTGGGGAATTTTTTCTGGGCACTCTTTGGGCCCCTTGGTACCAATTGAGCATCGTTGCAATGCCACAGCCTACCTGAGTATTGTTGCTGACCATGTCCATCCCTTTATGACCACAATGTACCCAACATCTGATGGCTACTTTCAGCAGGATAATGCGCCATGTCATAAAGCTCGAATCATCTCAGATTGGTTTCTTGAACATGACAATGAGTTCACTGTACTCAAATGGCCTCCTCAGTCACCAGATCTCAATCCAATAGAGCATCTTTGGGATGTGGTGGAACGGGAGATTCGCATCAGGGATGTGCAGCCGACAAATCTGCGCCAACTGTGTGATGCCATCATGTCAATATGGTCCAAAATCTCTGAGGAATGCTTCCAGCACCTTGTTGAATCTCTGCCACGAAGAATTGAGGCAGTTCTGAAGGCAAAAGGGGGTCCAACCCCTTACTAGCATGGTGTACCTAATAAAGTGGCCAGTGAGTGTATACTTCCCTATATAGAAAAGATACCAGTGGTAATGCCATATTGCATGCGGATAGTTGTCACCCGCCACATGTGATACGAAATTTACCGTTGGGTGAATTAATCCGTGCCAAAAGATCATGCTCTAATGACGCTCTTTATGAATCCGAGCGTCGTAAAATTTGCACCAGGCTATCAAAAAGGGGTTATAAGAACTGGATGTTAAACAGGGCTATTAAGAAAGTGGATAACAAAACTAGGAGTAGTTTATTGCAGAATGACATGGTACACACTAATCAAAATAAAAATATTCCCACTTTTTCTACCGCTTTCAGTTCAGATTACAAGGGTGTTATTAAAATCATAAATAAACATCTTCCCTTACTGCATCAAGATCCAGTCTTATGGCAGATATTGGCTGGTGGACATAGGTGTGTTCCAAAGAGAGCTAAAAATTTGAGTCATTTTTTGTCCCCCTCATTGTATTTGTCTGATTGCACTAAACCTACGTGGTTAAATTACTTGGGCAATTATAAGTGTGGTGAAAAATTGTGTGGTTTGTGCCGCTATATGGATATTACAGATAGATTTGTTAATTTTAGTACACAACAAACCTACAAAATTAAAACCTACATGAATTGTAACACCACACACTTAGTGTATATGGCAGAGTGCACATTGTGCAGTTTATATTACATTGGCTGCACTATACGCAGCCTGAAGAGGAGACTAAGTGAGCACATCACCGCTTCTAATCCAGAGTCTATGTCCAGTCGTAGGAATGTGTCTGGCTTGTCCAAACATTTCCTTGAAATACACAAGGGTAATTTATGCAGTCTTAAAGTTAAGGGAATAGAACGGGTCTTGAAACCCCCCAGAGGGGTTAGGCCTGTTTCACACTTCCGTTTTTGTGTCCGCCAAACGGATCCGTTTCCGTTTTTTTGACGGAAACTGATGCAAACGGATCCGTTTTTAAAAAAACGGATCCGTTTTTTTGACGGATCCGCGGTAACCGTAATGGAAGTCTATGGGACAAAAAAAACGGATCCTGCAAAAAATGGCGGATCCGTTTTTTTACGGAAAACAACGGATTTTGACGGATTTGAAAAAACGGAAGTGTGAAACAGGCCTTACTGGGAACATTTACTACACTGTCGGGAAGCCTTCTGGATACTTGCGCTTGATGCACGATATCCGCAAGGTCTAAATTATAGAAATGATCTTATGTATTTCTATTGAGTGCTGAGATGTTTGGTGTTTTTTATTTTTATTTTTTTTTGGGTTTTTTTTTTTTTGTTGCTTGTCATTTGATAGTTGCTATGTATTTATGCATTTATACGTGTGTATTGCACATGTTTTTATATATTCTATGTCTTGTCCATTGTTGTATAGGTCTTTTCCTTTTTTTTTTCTTTCTTCTTGCAAGGGAGTGACTCCACCAGTGATTTGAGGGCTTAGTTGTCTGCCTCTTTGATTATACACATGTGTGGAGTCCCTCTGCTGATTAGGAATGTTTATAATCATTTTGTGAACTGTTTTGTTTCATGTCTCTGAGGAAGAACCTGGTGTAAGGTTCGAAACGCGTCAGGCGTGGGGGGTCTGTTTTCCCCTTTATGGTTTTATCATGAAATTATGTGAATAAAACTTATCGTGGATTTTATCAAGTCTCCAGTGCCGGATCTTCCTTCTCTCTTCATGTTTGCAACACATGGTGGTCAGCCATTTGATCCCTAGGCACGACCGGCTTACAGGACTATTTTGGTGAGCACAAATTTCCCTTTCCCCTTCCTAATTTTCTAAATTCTCTGGACTCTAACTGTGCAGCACTTGCAGCCTTAAACGCCATCACCATCAGACGGGCACTGTGGCTCAGAGAATGGCAAGTGGACTCTGCGTCCAAAAAGTCCCTAACGTCTCTGCCTTTCCAAAGCGGTCGTTTATTTGGAGAGAAGCTGGATCAGCTTATCTTGGACGCCACAGGAGGAAAAAGTAAATTCCTCCCCCAGCAGACGACCTTTTTGTCAGCAGCAACAGACACGTTTCCGGTCCTTTCGCGCCAATCCTGGTTCGTCCAATGCGACCATGTCTTCCAGATCAGGACGCTCCCCTCGGGGGGGACAGGGGTCCCCAGGTCTCGTATTTGACCTCAGTGTTTTAGTATTTTACCTCAGTATTTGGTCAGTATTTTACCTCAGTGTTTTAGTATTTAACCTCCGTATTTGGTCAGTATTTTACCTCCGTATTTGATCAGTATTTTACTTCAGTTATTTTGTCAGTGGTTTACCTCAGTGTTTGGTAAGTATTTTACCTCAGTGTTTTAGTATTTTACCTCAATATTTGGTCAGTATTTTACGTCTGTTTTAGTATTTTACCTCATTGCTTTAGTTTTACCTCAGTATTTGGTCAGTATTTTACCTCAGTATTTGGTCAGTATTTTACCTCAGCATTTGGTCAGTATTTTACCTCAGTATTTGGTCAGTATTTCACCTCAGTGGTTTACTATTTTACCTCTATATTTGATCAGTATTTTGCCTCAGTGGTTTAGTATTTTACCTAAATATTCGGTCAGTATTTTATGTGTTTGATCAGTATTTTACCTCCCTATTTGGTCAGTATTTTACCTCATTGATTGATCAGCATTTTACCTCTGTGTTTTAGTATTTTACCTCAGTATTTGGTCAGTATTTCACCTCAGTATTTGATCAGTATTTTACCTCAGTATTTGGTCAGTATTTTACCTCCGTATTTGGTCAGTATTTTACCTCCGTATTTGATCAGTATTTTACTTCAGATGTTTGGTCAGTGGTTTACCTCAGTATTTGGTCAGTATTTTACTTGTGTTTTAGTATTTTACCTCAATATTTGGTCAGTATTTTACGTCTGTTTTAGTATTTCACATCGGTATTTGGTCAGTATTTCACCTCAGTATTTGGTCAGTATTTCACCTCAGTATTAGCTCAGTATTTCACCTTAGTATTTGGCCGGTATTTTACCTCAATATTTTATCAGTATTATTTGGTCAGTATTTTGCCTCAGTGGTTTACTATTTTACCTCTATATTTGATCAGTATTTTGCCTCAGTGGTTTAGTATTTTACCTAAATATTCGGTCAGTATTTTATGTGTTTGATCAGTATTTTACCTATTTGGTCAGTATTTTACCTCATTGATTGATCAGCATTTTACCTCTGTGTTTTAGTATTTTACCTCACTATTTGGTCAGTGTTTTCTGTTTGATCAGTATTCTATATTTTACCTCAGTGTTTGATAAGTATTTTATCTCAGTATTTGGTCAGTGGTTTACTTCAGTGTTTGGATGGTGGTTTACCTCAGTATTTGGTCAGTATTTTATCTGTTTGATCAGTATTTTAACTCCGTATTTGGTCAGTATTTTACCTTAGTTCTTGGTCAGTTTTTTATGTGTTTGATCAGTATTTTACTTCAGTATTTGGTCAGTGGTTTACCTCAGTGTTTGGTTATAGTATTTACCTCAGTGTTTGGTCAGTGGTTTACCTCAGTATTTGGTCAGTATTTTACCTCAATATTTGATCAGTATTATACATCAGTATTTGGTCAGTATTTTACCTTACTGTTTGGTCAGTATTTTACCTCCGTATTTGACCTCAGTGTTTGATCATTATTTTACCTCGGTGTTTGGACAATATTTTACCTCAGTATTTGGTCATTACTTTATCTGTTTGATCAGTATTTAACTCAGTATTTGACCTCAGTGTTTTAGTATTTTAACTCAGTATTTAGTCAGTATTTTACCTTAGTGTTTTAGTATATCACCTCAGTATTTGGTCAGTTTTTACCTCAGTATTTGATCAGTATTTTACTTCAGTATTTGGTCAGTGCTTTATCTCAGTGTTTTTAGTATTTCACCTCAGTGTTTGGTCAGTATTTTACCTCAGTGTTTGGTCAGTATTTTACCTCAGTGTTTTAGTATTTTACCTCAGTATTTGGTCAGTATTTTACCTGAGTATTTGGTTAATGTGTTTGATCATATTTAGTTCAGTATTTGGTCAGTGGTTTACCTTAGTGTTTGGTCAGTATTTAACCTCTGTGTTTTAGTATTTAACCACAGTATTTGGTCAGTATTTTATGTTTGATCAGTATTTTACTTCAGTATTTGGTCAGTGGTTTACCTCAGTATTTGATCAGTATTGTATCTCAGTATTTGGTCAGTGGTTTACTTCAGTGTTTGGATAGTGGTTTACCTCAGTATTTGGTATTTTACTTCAGTATTTGGTCAGTATTGTATCTGCTTGATCAGTATTTTACCTCAGTGTTTGGTCAGTATTTTATCTCCGTATTTGGTCAGTATTTCACCTCAGTGTTTGGTCAGTATTTTACCTCAGTATTTGGTCAGTATTTCACCTCAGTGTTTGATTATTATTTTATCTCCGTGTTTGGACAATATTTTACCGTGGTATTTGGTCAGTATTTAATCAGTATTTACTTCAGTGTTTGATCAGTATTTTATATCAGTATTTGGTCAGTATTTTACCTTAATGTTTGGTCAGTTTTTTGTGTTTGATCAGTATTTTAGTTCAGTATTTGGTCAGTGATTTACCTCAGTGTTTGGACAATATTTTACCTCAGTATTTTAGCATTTTACATCAGTATTTGGTTAGTATTTTACCTGTGTTTCAAACAGAGATAAAATACTGACCAAATACTGATGTAATATACTAAAACACTGAGGTAACATACTGACCAAATACTTGGGTAAAATACTAAAACACTGAAGTAAACTACCGACCAATAATAATAATAATACATTTTATTTCTATAGCGCCGACATATTCCGCAGCACTTTACATTTCAGAGGGGACTTGTACAGACAATAGACATTACAGCATAACAATAATCACATAGATCATAACAAATACCAAGAGGAATGAGGGCCCTGCTCGCAAGATTAGTCTATGAGGAAAGAGGTAGACACGAAAGTTTTGGCTGTGCCACACAGGGATAGATTAGGTTAATGTGTTGAGGCGGTAGGCCAGTCTGAATAAATGCGTTTTCAGGGCATGCTTAAAATTGTGGGGATTGGGGACTAATCGTATTGACCTGGGAAGTGCATTCCAAAGAATTGGCGCAGCACGTGTAAAGTCTTGGAGACGGGAGTGGGAGGTTCTGATTATTGAGGATGCTAACCTCAGGTCATCAGCAGAACGGAGGGCGCGGGTAGGGTGGTAAGAGGGAGACCGATTAGAAGAGAGTTACAATAGTCGAGACGAGAATGAATAAGAGAAACAGTAAGAGTTTTTGCAGAGTAAAAAGTAAGAAAAGATCGAATTCTAGAAAGGTTTTTGAGGTGCAGATGACAAGAGCGAGCCAGTGATCGAATGTGGGGGGCAAAGGAAAGCTCAGAGTCAAGTATGACCCCAAGACAGCGGGCATGTTGCTGGGGAGTAATGGTGGAACCACACACGGAAATGGCAATGTCGGGTATAGGTACATTAGTAGCGGGAGGAAACACAAAGAGTTCAGTCTTTGACAGGTTCAGTTTCAGATATAGTGAGGACATGATATTAGACACAGCGTTTAGACAATCGCCGGTGTTTTCTAGAAAGGCTGGCGTGATGTCAGGAGAAGCGTATAATTGGGTGTCATCAGCATAGAGATGGGACTGGAAACCAAATCTACTGATTGTTTGACCAATAGGGGCGGTGTACAAGGAGAAGAGGAGGGGGCCTAGAACCGATCCTTGAGTAACCCCAACAGTAAGGGGAAGGTGAGAGGAAGATGAACCGGCAAAAGATACAGTAAAGGAGCGGTCAGAGAGATAGGAGGAGAACCAGGAGAGAACGGTGTCCTTGAGGACAATGGAACGGAGCATAGTGAGGAGGAGCTGATGATCCACAGTGTCGAATGCTGCAGAGAGATCCAAGAGAATTAGCATGGAGTAGTGACCATTTGATTTAGCTGTTAGTAGATCATTAGAGACTTTAATGAGGGCAGTTTCAGTAGAGTGTAAAGAGCGGAAACTGGATTGGAGACGGTCGAGAAGAGAGTTATCAAAGAGATAGCGGATAAGACGGGAGTGGACCAGGCGTTTAGAGATGAAGGGAAGATTAGAGACAGGTCTATAGTTAGCGACACAGTTTTGGTCGAGGGATGGTTTTTTAAGTAGTGGATGTATTATGGCATGCGTAAATGAGGAGGGAAAGATACCAGAAGAGAGAGAGGTTAAATATTTTAGTTAGGTGAGGGGTGACAGCAGGGGAAAGGGACTGGAGGAGATGTGACGGAAATGGGTCACTGGTGCAAGTGGTTGGGTGAGAAGATGCAAGGAGCCTGCTTCTTCTTTTGTGACTGGTTCAAAATCAGAGAGTGAGCTAGATGCAGTGGAGGAGGGAGGACAGTGCATGGTATGAGGTGATTGGGAGATAATTTCCTGTCGAATCTGGTCAATTTTTTCTTTGAAGTAATTGGCCAGAACGTCAGCAGATCGTCAACACTGAAGTAAAATATTGACCAAATATTGAGGTAAAATAGTGACCAAATACTGAAGTAAAATATTGAGGTAAAATACTGACTGAATACTGAGGTAAAATACCTGCATTCTCAGCCCTCAATTTTAAGTCTCTATACAGCATCCTCCCCACAATTCATTATCTTTGTATAATGTCCCCTAAACCCCTATCTATATGTATATATAAATCTGAGTTGTGTATATATCAAGCCACGTCCACTCTGCATAACCACACTCACTCCACACACAAAGCCCCTTCCACACAGCCCACATTGTTAGCGCACACGGGCGGAGACGCATTCACCTCAAAAGCCGCCCTGCAAAACTCACCGACTGCGACGTCCCAGCCACTGTGAGCTGCTACAATCAGGGCCGCCACCTTCAGAGTATCAGTGCCTGGCAGGCATAGGCAACATCTATTTCCATCGTGTCTAGAATGGAGTTGCTGCTGTGAGGCATGCCATCAAGGGAAAGGGAGAAGCCTCATGGATTACACTGCTGTGCTCATAATAGGAAGTTGCTGTGTGGTGCTGTAGAACAGGGTTCCCCATCTCCAGTCCTCAAGGCCCACCAACAGATCATGTTTTCAGGATTTCCTTTGTATTGCACAGGTGACGCAATTATCACCTGAGCAATACTATGGAAATCCTGAAAACATGATCTGTTGGTGGGCCTTGAGGACTGGAGTTGGGGAACCCTGTAGTAGAAGAAGTAGGCTGTGTATATGATACGCTTTATTGCAATTAGTGCAATTTCTCTCAGGATCAAGTGTTTTCATGTGCAATATAATCGATTTAATTTGTTAGAACTACACACAGTTACTATGCCCGGGCAATGAGTAATAGTTTAGCTCAATCTCTGCCTGATTGACAGCTCCTCAATGTCCCTCCTCCCTGCTATCTATCACTGCTAAGTACATTCTGCAGCTGGGTGGGTAGAGACTGAATAAAGTTAGTCATGAGCGATTTCATTTTACAGCTGGACTTGATTAGCTGTACAAAACTTATAATAAAGTGAGCAATCTAATATGAATTTTGAAAGTAAGTACACCAGTCTCTTCAGGTCAAAGATCTGTTTAAAGGGTTTGTCAGGACATGATATATTGATATAACATATTAATATCAAATTGTTGAGGGTTCATCCTTGGCACCTCTGCCAAATCATATGTGTACATAGTGAGAGATCTATCAATCACGTGATGCTTCAATGGTGGGTAACAGTGACAAGCGAGTGTGCGCGTTACTCAAAGTTTTGACATGTTCGAGCCTCTGCGGCCGCAAAACACCCAGGGATTATCTGACAAACATGGGCAATTCCTGCATGTTTTGTGGCTGTGTAACATGCGGGCGCCAGGGCACAACTAATTCAGTCGAGCACCTGATGCAGACTCGAGTAATGAGCACTCTCACTCCTCACTAGCGGGTAAGACTGGTTTTTACAATGGGCAGTCATGACATCCAGGGGTCCTTTGCTTCCAGGGAGCAGCAAGTCATTTTTTTTGTGTTCTTTTGCCTGGGGCTCATTATATTTGAGGAATGCCTAGTGCCACTTCTCTTGCCTTATCTGCTGCGACGCTGGCGTCTCCATGGCTGGAATCGTAGAGCAGGTCCCTGTCAATCTGCGCTGGGCTCATTCCTACAGAAATACTAGAAATGGGTCCCACTGTGTTATGAGCGTGTTGGGTCACAGTCTTTCAATGGCCTCAATGGTCTTTAAACATTGCTCCTTAAAAAAAAAAAATGCTTTACTCACCCTCCCTGGGTTCAGCACTGAGTCGCCATCACTGCTACTGTGTGGAGTGGCAGAGTCTCAGCGCTGTACCAGGGGAGAGTGAGAAAAGTACCTTTTTTTTTTTCTTCCTCTGCTTGGAGAGAAGGGTTTTCTGCATTAAATATTGGGAGATGTTTTTTAATAAGTTGTGCAAAAGGTATGTAGTGACGTTTATCAAATCCTTTACAACGTGATTAAAATGAGTTTGCCCAATACTTTTAATTAATACATGTCATGACTTACAATTTGTACATAGCGTTACAGATCTTGTTCTAAGCAGCGTGTCATTTCTGTCCGACCATGATGTGGCCTCCTAGCAGTGGTCCCGCTCCTCACCAGCGTATACATGCAATCATGGCCAGCTTCTGCACACTTTGTGACAGCGTCATGACATGTATTATTAAATAGAGGGTTGTTACATTCGCGAGAAAATACCTTCCACTTACCTTGCCATGTTATCCATCAGCCAAAATCCAGAGAAGTATCTATACATGTTTTGTATCTCAAGGCGACTGTAAAGTATGATAAAGTCATGGCTATGTTCTTATACAAACATCTCACTTGTAGATTGGTAGTGTCTGGTATCACAGCTCAACCCTGTCACTTTTGTGCAGCTGATCTGCAATACTGGACACAGACTATAGGCTTGCGAGGGGCGCTTTAAGAAGTAAGAAGATATGTTTTCTAATTCTGGACAGCCGCCATGTAAGGGTTAAACAATGGCAACATCGCTAAGTTGGCCATAAAGATTGTTCACCCCTCCATACCCAGGAACGATCAGTTGGCAGCGTCTGATGTCTGCGCCCAATAAAAGGAAATTCAGAAGGATGAATCCTGCTCTTCTCCAACATCTGGTGGGAGATTTGGACGACCCCAATACACTGTTGCTGGTTGGCCTATTCTGAAATGGGTGGATTTGGCCAACAGTTATCTAATGTGCATGGTGGTGGGAAAAAAAATTAATCCAGTGGCAAATCTTGGTTATTTTTAATTTGTATGGATCAGTCCGCCAGTGTGTACATATTTTTTTTTTTATATGATAATCAGAAAATTAAAGTGTGGTTTACGAAGGTTCAGCGCTTCCTCTGTACCAGCGACTGTCTGGTCAGTGAAAGGCAGGGTTGTTTACAAAGCTTCAGCACCTCCTCTGTACTGGCTACTGTCTGATCAGTGAAAGGCAGGGGAGAAGGGGCAAGGCTCCTTCATCGTGCTGATGGGGAGGGGTTTCTGACATAGACTCCTACCAATCCAACTTAACCCCAGCATAGGTCATCAATAAACCTCTCACCATAGTTTAAGCCCCCAAAACTGTTTCATAACTTTATGCCAAATGGTAACACGTCCATTACAAAGACAGCAAGGTGTAATCTATCTGCAGAAACTGCTTTAAAGGTTATCTGTCACCCCTTTTTTCGACGATGAGCTGCCGGCACCGACATCAGGGGCTTATCTACAGCATTCTGTAATGCTGTAGATAAGCCCCCGCCCCCCCCCCCCCGATGTAACCTGAAAGATATGAAAAAGGAGTTAGATTATACTCACCGGGGGGGCGGTCTGGTCTTGGTCCGATGGGTGTTGCGGTCCGGCGCCTCCCATCTTGTAGCGATGACATCCTCTTCTTTCCTTCCTGTCGTGGCTCTGGCGCAGGCGCACTGCTCTGCCCTCTTAAGGGCAGAGCAGGATACTGCAGTGCGCAGGTGCCGGACCTCTCCCGGCGCCTGCGCACTGCAGGACTCTGCTCTACCCTCAACAGGGCAGAGCAGTGCGCCTGCGCCGGAGCCACAACAGGAAGGAAAGAAGGGGACGTCATCGCTACAAGATGGGAGGTGCCGGACCGCAACACCCATCGAACCAAGACCAGACCGCCCCCTCCGGTGAGTATTATCTCTTTTTTCTTATCTTTCAGGTTACATAGGGGGCTTATCTACAGCATTACAGAATGCTGTAGATAAGCCCCTGATGTCGGTGCCGGCAGCTCGTATTCGAAAAAAGGGGTGATGGATTCCCTTTAAGAAGACACTGATAGCAATAACAGAGGGCAGGAGATCTTAAGACTGCTCCATTACATGTGCTAGTCTGTTCCCTTTTATGGGCGAGAATGCATACTGCGTGTCCCCCCCCCAAGCCCACATACAGCGACGGTCCATTACACAGAGACAGCACCATGTGCTAGTCTGAAGGAGGTCATATTGGGTGATGCTGGTTATGACGTGGTTAGGATATACGAGCACTTAACTCCCAGTAAGATCTGCCAGCCATGGACAAGTGCTGTAAATGTTGGGAGCGTTTGCGTGGACTCCCTGAATGGCGCAAGTTTGGTAAAAGAGCAGAATTGTGGAGACAGATCTGTACAGACAAACATTCTCTTTATTTAGCTACATACGAGTTTCCATTAGTTAACGAGAGTGGCTGGCAGCACCAAACTGAGCGCTCGTCAATACAAAGAACACACTCCAGCTTCATTTCTCGCTCATTTATTGAATCATTTAAGGTTATTTTTTTTTTTTCGTTTTTTTTTTTCTTTTAACATTTGTGACCGCTCTTCTTCAGTTTTGCAAGTGAAATGGTGAAGAAGTCTGACTTCTAATCAAAGTAGAAATGACAAAAGGTTTGGTCATGAAAACTGTGGATTTAATGTAAACACTACATTCGATTAAATTTGTTTTTTTTTGTGTATTTTTGTTTTTTTCCACTTTTTTTTGCCATTTTTTTTTTCCGCAGCACAAACATCCCACATGAGAGGAAAACACCATTCACTAAAAATGGGGGGTGGAGGAATAAGAATAGGGGGGAGGAACGAGAGAAGCAGCACTAAGCATTCACTTGGGAACATAAAGAGGAAAGTAAAGAAGCCTATTTGTCATACGTGGAATTGGGAGCGAAAAATCCCTATGTCGGCAGCGGGAGGTTTAGTGACAGCTGTGCTTTTTCTATACAAACCCAGAGAGTTCATGGTACACAGTCCATAGCAAGGAAACTTTCACAGACCTCAAATCTGTACATTTCTATGACCCCGGAAAGTTCTTCAATTTCGGGTATTTATATATCATTTTTTTTTCTACATAGGGCTTCAAAGTCCTGAAATTAACCCAATTTCACCTAAAAACAACATAGATTCCATGATCCCATTCGTTGCTGGAGGCTGATCAGACCTCTGCGGCAACGAAGGGGTCATAGACTGTTAAAAAGATGCCTCTTTACAAGTAGTGCAAGAAAAAAACAAAAAAACAAAACAAAATATGACCAATAAGATAAGGGAGGTGTCATTAAGCTACAAGCACGTGGGGGGGGGGGGGGGGGGAAGAGTTTAGATTCTTCTAAAATGTACAGACTTGGCTAAACCAGATTTACAGCATCCTATGCAGCCACTAATTCAGTGATAACATTACACATCAACTTTGAGAAAGGCTGAGGTTTTTTTTTTTCCTGTTTGATTTTTTGTATTTTTTTGTAATTTTTTTTTTTTTTTACAAAGGCCAAAGGTCATGCTACCAGCAGAACGTCAATTTTGAGGGTCCGTACAGCAGTGCGGAGAAAGGAGAGGACGGTAGTGGGGGGTAAAGATATGGTCCCCTCTCTTGAAAATTGCAGACTATTCCCCCCTCTACTCCGCAGTTTGGGTTGGCACTGAAACCTTTTTCAAGACAAATAGGGGGCCCACTAACTTTGCTTTGTACAGCCTAGAGGGGGCAATCCCTGATCCCTCACAGACCCTCATACAGTTACAGCACCCACACAAAAAAAAAAGAAAAAGCTGAGCGCACTGTCCTGCAAGTGTCACAAACACTTCTACCTGGTTTTGAAAATCTTGATTATTTTTTTTTTTTTATTTTTGCTGTTTTGTTATCCAAGAGCTGAACAGAAAGGATATACCAGTGATGTTTTACTTATGTGTGGAGTGCGTCTGTACAGAAACGCAGAAATCCTTAAAAAAAAAAAAAATGAAAATGGATGAAGTTCCCTTTATCAATGATCGCCTTCAAACCTCTGCAGTTCTGGAGAGACTGAAATTGCAACTCAAGACTCTCCCAAAACTGAAGGGTTTTTAATATTTATTTTTCTATTTATTTTTTTTAAGTGGGCCCTGACGACTCTTACAAATAAAAGACTCCTTTTTTGGGGGGCCGGGTGTGCAGAGCTGTCAGGAGATCTGTTCTGTTGACAGCTCTATGAGACAAACTAAAAAGCTTGGTATTATATATATATATATATTTATATATATATATTTATCATGTTGCCTTCTCATTTAACCAACTTGAATTTATTTTCGTTTCACCAGCAGATAATTTGCTTTTACAGAGGAATCAGTACAAGCCGCAGCCTCTGAGGTTGTTGGCAATGATGATATCGGTGACAGCGTCAAATACCACCTGGATGTTATTCGTATCTGTGGCGCAGGTCATGTGGCAGTAGATCTCCTTGTTAGGTGAGCGGTTCTTGCTCTCAAATTGTGCTTGGATGTAAGCGGCTGCGTCGTCATATGTGTTGGGACCTGAACCAAAGAAAAAAGAGGAAAAAAAATCAGAAATTGCAATTCTATCCAATATCCAAACAATATATATATATGAGATATTATATATTTCCGTTAGGATCGGTTCCCGCTGGACGTATACACCCGAATTGCAAAAATCTGTATTTAGAAAACAAAATTCACACCAAAAAGAATAATTTCAGGACTTTTTCCTCCTTTACCGTTGGCCAAAATCTGCACAAATCCATTGAAAAAAAACATTTAGTTCTCCATCCGAAAAAAAAAAAAATCATAAAGAAACTAATTAGATGTCAAAAATATGCACAACCCTTAGAGAGGGTGTTATTGCTCTGATAACATATTATGAAGTCTCTTATTTTCATGTGTACTATTGTTATGGAAATTTGGTTAGGATAAATCTATTGTGTGTGTGTGCTGCAGCCGTTCCCAATTAAACTGAGTATTTTGAGGGCTCAAAAAATGATGACTCTGTACACGCATGGTTACAGGATAGCATTTCCTCAATACTCTGAAGGTTTATTGCACATACATGGTTTTATAATCACATATAGAAAGGAGTGGTTAGTAGTGTTGAGCATTCCGATGGGAATGCCGATGCTGAGTTCTGATACTATTAGCATATCGAATACCGGAATCGGAAGTTCCCATAATGCTATGAGCCAGTTTGATTTGATTCAGCCAATGACAATCCTCAGAAATGTGGGCACATCCTGTTAGGCATGTAGGCATGTTAACTATAATGGCACGGCTGTGATTGGCTGCGGAAAAGATGTAATGATGCACTATAAAAGCCGCCATTTCAGGTTCACTCTGCTGTGAATTCAGTTAGGGACAGGCTGCTGTTCAAGACTGTGAAAGACAGTTAGAGATAGCGCTTTACCCAGGCTACATAATCCACCACTGTAGCTTTCCTTTGCCTTGCAGCAGTTTTCACAGCTGTCTGCAAGGTCTGTGTGAGTGCAGCTCAGGCTGAGTAGTGTGTCCTGTAGCCACGTCTGGTTGTAGGCCGCTCAGCGTGTCACTGCCTCATACATATTTTTCTGTTTTTGCTGCTCATTTTTCATTCTCCTATTAGTGTGCATCCATCCGTATCCATATACGTTGGTTGCAAACACTATAGGAGTAGACAGCGGAGCCTCTCTGCAGCCTTTCAGTGCTAGTGCCTACTTATCTACACTGTTCACGGCTGTCTGAGAGGTCTCTCTGTGTGAGTGCAGCTCACGCTGAGTAGTGTGTCCTGCAGCTACGTCTGGTTGTAGGCCGCTCAGCGTGCGTCACTGCCTCACACATATTTTTCTTTTATTGCAGCTCATTTTTTATTCTCCTATTAGTGTGCATCCATCCGTATCCATCTACATTGGTTACGGAAACACTATATAGGAGTAATAATAATAATCTTTATTTTTATATAGCGCTAACATATTCCGCAGCGCTTTACAGTTTTCACACATTTTCATCACTGTCCCCGATGGGGCTCACAATCTAAATTCCCTATCAGTATGTCTTTGGAGTGTGGGAGGAAACCGGAGTGCGAGGAGGAAACCCACGCAAACACGGGGAGAACATACAAACTCCTTGCAGATGTTGTCCTTGGTGGGATTCGAACCCAGGACTCCACCGTGCTGCCCAGTAGAGTAGATAGAGCCTTTTTTCTGGCTTGTGCCCTTCAGCTGCAGCCAGATTAGTATTACCCTATTTTTTGGAGCCTCATCTTTTGCATTGTAGGTTACCTTCCTGCATTGTAAAAGCTCCAAAAAGTTTGTGATACTATCGCTTTCAAATCTTTGGTCACATCCTTTTAGTTTTTTTTAAAACAAAAATAAAGTTCACCAAACACTCCACTCCATTTTACAGTTGTGTAGGCCACATTAGCACATATTAAAGTGTAGTCCACACACACACACTTTATAAAATTAGTGTTTCTTATACCTGTTAGCAGCTGTTCAGGAATAAGCACACTAAGCCCCCCCTTTGTACTTTTCTGCCTATCTTTAGCAGTCTACCAAGATGAAGAAGGCAGGGAGTAAGGCACATGGGGATTCTGTGCCTGCTGCGGGCACCAGTGAGTCAGCATCCCCCAGTTTTAGCAGGCAACAGTCCTTTATGCGCAGCTTTGTAGGACCTCGCCGTACCCCACTGCTTCGGGAGGAACAAATTGAAGCCGTTTTTGGATGGATGGCAGCTAACGCATCGACTTCAATGACTTCCACGTACTCTCAGGGCCAGAGCACTGAAGAGCAACCATGTGTCTCTTCACCACCTGCCAAAGTGCCCAGGCAGTCAGAGTGCCCTGGACAGGAGCCATCACAGTCTCTACTTCTGTTCTCTGAATCTGTTGGCTTGGAAAGAGGGGACCAGCCAAGCAGCATTCAAGAATGTGAAGAGGGAGTATGCAGTGATGCCCAACTTCTTTGTCCCTCTGAATCTGAAGAGGCGGGTGGCCAGTGCCTATGGTCAGCACACCTCAGTACGCATCAGATGATGACGAGACTCAGGTGCCACTTTCTGGTGCATACGGTTCTGGCGAGATTACCCAGGAGAAGCAGGTGTTTGAAGAGGGGAGTGTAGATGATGAGGTCCTTGACCCATCATGGCGTGAGGAACAGGAAGGTGGTGGGAGCAGCTCTGAGGAAGAGATTCCCCCAACGGCCAAAACAGGAGGGAGAGGGAGGGGGCAGACTTGGTTGCCTGTAGCCTCCACTTCGGCACCCGTTAGGAGCATTCCTCTTCCAAAAGCGGACGCTCCCAAGACTTGCAGTGCGTGGTCCTTTTTTGCCACAGTTGCAGATGACATTTGCTTTGTCAAATGCAAGCTGTGTCATCAGAAAGTCAAAAGAAGGAAAAATGTCAGCAACCTCAATACCACAAATATGTGGAAACATGTGCGGACGAAGCACGAGCTGGAGTTACACAGACACACTGAAGACGTAGGCCAATGTACAGCACCACCTACCACCTCTTCAGCTCGTGTTGGGGCCTCTTCCTCCAGCTCACACACAGCTGGTTCGGCTTCCTCACAGGATCGCCAAGGAAGAACCTCTGGCACTGTTGTCCGGAGACCCAGTGACATTCCACCCGCAGCACCACGTTCCCAGTCATCCTCACACTCCCAGGCCACTCTACAGCCATCGGTAGCACAGGCATGGGATAAAAGGCGGCCATACTCGGCAAACCATCCCCGAGCACTGGCTCTGAATGCTGGCATTGCAAAACTACTGGCCCTTGAAATGCTCTCATTCAGGCTGGTGGAGACTGACACCTTCCGGAACTTCATGGCATTGGCAGTCCCACAATACACCGTGCCCAGCCGCTTTTATTTCAGCAGGCAAGCCGTCCCTGCCCTGCAAAAGCATGTGGAGGGAAAAATAAAACATGCACTACACAACACCGTCAGTAGCAAGGTCCACCTGACCACCGATACGTGGACCAGTAATCATGGACAGGGACGATACCTTTTCCTCACTGACCATTGGGTCAATGTTGTGGAGCCGGGTACAGATCTGGAGAGTGACGCTGTACGTGTTCTGCCAACTCCACAGATTAGTCTGTACACATTGACGACGACTCCTACTCAAGTTCCTCAGAATCAGCGCTGCAGGAGCCTTTTACGACCGATATGAGCACAGCCGTGGCCAAACGTCAACAGGCCGTACTGAAATTAATTTCTTTGGGGAATTGAAGCCACACAGCGCAGGAGCTCTGGAATGCCATCAAGTAGGAGAGCGACGTGTGGTTTCTGCCAGCGAATCTCCAGCCAGGCTTGGTAGTGTGTGACAATGGCCGAAATCTGGTGGCAGCTCTGGGTCTAGGCAACCTCACTCACATCCCATGTCTGGCACATGTGCTGAACTTGGTCGTGCAGAGCTTTCTGAGGGACTATCCGGATCTTGATGCACTGCTGCCCAAGGTCCGCATAGAGTGCGCTCACTTGCGGCGTTCCAGCACAGCAAGATCGCGCCTTGCAGCGCCGATTACGCCTTCCGGAACATCGCATCATATGTGACCTACCCACCAGGTGGAATTCAATGTTACATATGTTGGAGCGGTTGTGAGAGCAGCAGGCAGCAGTAATGGAGTACCAGCTGCATCAGGCGCAAACAAGTCGCACTGTGCGCCAGTCACACTTCAGCATCACTGAGTGGGTCTCTATGAAGGACATCTGCCTCGTTTTGCGTGCCTTCGATGATTCCACGCGGATGGCGAGTGCAGATGATGCACTAGTCAGCATGACTGTCCCCCTTATCTGCCTGCTACAAAAAACACTGCAGGCACTAAGGGAGGAGGTTTTGGAAGAGGTGGAGGATGAGGAGCCACAAATGCCATCTGCTTCTGGACAGTCTGCGCTACGTGGTTCCTCACAAACGCCTAGGCAGGGGACACTTTGTGAGGATGAGGAGCAGTCAATGGAGGAGGAAGACATCTCTCCAGAGGAGGGAGGTACACAATGCTCTAGTCAGTATGTACAGCGAGGGTGGGCTGATGCAGAGCAGGCAGAGATGACGCCTCAAGCAGGGGACAGCGTTTCTTTGGCAGTTGGGAGTCTGCAGCACATGGTTGATTTCATGCTGCAGTGCCTGAGAAACAACCGTCGCATCGCCCACACGGCTGATTATTGGGTGTACACCCTCCTAGATCCTCGCTACCGGGACAACTTACAAAGCCTCATACCACCGTTGAATCGGGAGCGTAAAATGCGGGAGTACCAAGACACACTGGTGCAGTCCATCATGTTCTCCATTCCACCCGAGAGCAGTGCTGCTAGTGCTTTACAAAGCAGCTCTGTGCGTCAAGGCAGTGGAGGAAGCTCTGCACAAAGAGGGAGCAGAGGCTGCGCCTCAGCACAAGGCAAGATCAGTATGGCCCAAATGTGGCAAAGTTTTGTGTGTCCGCCACAAATGTCTACACCATCACAGACGGCTCCAGTCAGCAGGAGGCAACGTTTCCGTTAGATGGTGACAGACTACATGTCACCATCAGTGTACTCCCAGACGGCTCTTCCCCCTTCAAGTTTTGGGTCTCTAAGCTGGATACATGGCCAGAGCTTAGCCAGTATGCATTGGAGGTGCTGGCTTGCCCTGCTGCCAGTGTATTATCGGAACGCGTCTTTAGTGCCGCAGGTGGTGTACTAACAGACCGTCGCACGCGACTATCCTCCGATAACGTTGACCGGCTTACTTTTCTGAAAATGATCAAGGCCTGGATCTCACCAGAATTTGCCAGTCCTCTTCCAGAATAAATAATTGGTTGGCAACTGTATCCAGGTCTCCTGTTGTGTTCATGTTTCTACCACCTGAACCTGTAATCCCTGGGCTTCAACACAGCCAATTGTTGCTCAGAAGTGCCGACTGCACAGAGAAAAACGTTAGCTCCTGTGTTAGTGGGGTTCAGTAACGCCAGCTGCTCCCCTGCTGTGTGGACGGCAAAGTCTCCTGCTCCCTCCAGATTCAAACTACTACCGATTTTTAACCGTGCTCCACTTAGGCCTCTGGCTCCACTGTCTCAAGTATTTCCCCTGGCCTCCAACCCCGCCAGTTGCTGCTCTGAAGTGGCATCTGCACAATCCACACTTGTTCCTGTGTTACTGGGGCTCAGTCATGTCAGTTGATCCCCTGATGTGTGTCCGGCAATGTCTCCTGCTCTGTCCACATTCCCATTACTAGTAGAGGGAATGTGGACAGAGCAGGAGACATTGCCGGACACACATCAGGGGATCAACTGACGTGACTGAGCCCCAGTAACACAGGAACAAGTGTGGATTGTGCAGACGCCACTTCAGAGCAGCAACTGGCGGGGTTGGAGGCCAGGGGAAATACTAGAGACAGTGGAGCCAGAGGCCAAAGTGGAGCAAGGTTAGAATCAGTAGTAGTCTACAACCTATATAAAACTTGCTGCAAGTAGGCCTCCGCCTGCTGCATGATCGTTCCTGGGCTTCAACACAGCCAGTTGTTGCTTGGAAGTGCCGTCTGCACAGAGAGAAACACATGCTCCAGTGTTAGTGGGGTTCAGTAATGCCAGCTGCTCCCCTGCTGTGTGGACGGCAATATCGCCTGCTGCCTCCACATTCAAACTACATAACCTATAAAACTTGCTGCGATTATGCCTCAGCCTGCTTCATGACTGATCCTGGGCTTCAACACAGCCAGTTGTTGCTTGGAAGTGCCGTCTGCACAGAGAGAAACACATGCTCCAGTGTTAGTGGGGTTCAGTAATGCCAGCTGCTCCCCTGCTGTGTGGACGGCAATATCTCCTGCTGCCTCCACATTCAAACTACATCACCTATAAAACTTGCTGCGATTAGGCCTCAGCCTGCTCCATGAGTGATCCTGGGCTTCAACACAGCCAGTTGTTGCTTGGAAGTGCCGTCTGCACAGAGAGAAGTGGGGTTCAGTAATGCCAGCTGCTCCCCTGCTGTGTGGACAGCAATATCTCCTGCTGCCTCCACATTCACACTACTACTGATTTCAAACGTGCTCCAACTAGGCCTCTGGCTCCACTCTGTCTCTAGTATTTCCTCTGGCCTCCAACCCCGCCAGTTGCTGCTCAGAAGTGGCGTCTGCACAATCAACATATGTTCCTGTGTTACTGGGGTTCAGTAACGTCAGCTGAACCCCAGATGTGTGTCCGGCAATGTCTCCTGCTCTGTCCACATTCCCACTACTAGTAGTGGGAATGTGGACAGAGCAGGAGACATTGTCGGACACACATCAGGGGAACAGCTGACGTTACTGAACCCCAGTAACACAGGAACAAGTGTTGATTGTGCAGACGCCACTTCTGAGCAGCAACTGGCGGGGTTGGAGGCCAGGGGAAATACTAGAGACAGAGCGAAGCCAGAGGCCTAGTTGGAGCACGTTTAAAATCAGTAGTAGTCTACAGCAGATATTAAACTTGATGAAATTAGGCCTCAGCCTACACCCTGATTGACCCTGGGCTCCAACATCGCCAGTTGCTGCTCAGAAGTGTCTTTGGCACGGGTACTCCCTCCTGCCCATCCTGGTTCCAGCACGCCTGCTGTTTAAGGGGAGTGTCAACGTCACTTTGCCACCAATACGTTGTCCTGTCGTGTTGCGATCGGGTTAGCGGAGTCTATGGTGCCTGCAGTTTAGGTGCTTCCTATGTGGGCTGCGGCTTCTGGTAATAAAGGCTGGTTCCGTAGTGCCAATAGGACAAGCACCCCCTGTAGGACTGTGGGTTTCGGTAACTGCGGTCGGCTCACGGCCTTGCTACTTTGTCTTTTTCATGGGTACCTTCTGCTACCCATACGGGTTCCAGTACCGTCAGCTGGTTCTCGGCAGTGCCTTTGGCCGAGGCACCTCCTTCTCGGTATCCGAGTTCCAGCAACGTCTGCTGGTCCTTGGTAGTGCTTTGTTGCACAGGTACCTCCTGCTCAGAAACCATGTTCCAGCACCATCAGCTGGTCCATGGTTGTGCCATTGGCTCTTGTTCCTTTAGCTGCCACTCTGGGTTCCACCACCGTCAGCTGGTTCTCGGTAGTTCCATTGACTCTTGTAGCTTTTGCTACCCATCCGGGTTCCAGCACCGTCAGCTGGTTATCGGCAGTGCCTTTGGCCGAGGTGCCTCCTTCTCGGTATCCGAGTTCCAGCAACGTCTGCCGGTCCTTGGTAGTGCTTTGTAGCACAGGTACCTCCTGCTTAGAAACCGTGTTCCAGCACCGTAAGCTGGTTAACGGTTGTGCCATTGGCTCTTGTTCCTTCTGCTGCCACTCTGGGTTCCAGCACCGTCAGCTGGTTCTCGGTAGTTCCATTGACTCTTGTAGCTTCTGCTACCTATCCGGGTTCCAGCACCGTCAGCTGGTTCTCGGCAGTGTCTTTGGCATGGGTACTCCCTCCTGCACAGCCTGGTTCCAGCACGCCTGCTGTTTCCGGGTAGTGTCAACGTCTCTTTGCCACCGACTCGTTGTCCGGTCGTGCTGCGGTCGGGTTAGCCGAGTCTATGGTGCCTGCAGTTTAGGTGCTTCCTATGTGGACTGCGGGTTCTGGTAATAAAGGCTGGTTCCGTTGTGCCAATAGGACAAGCACCCCCTGTAGGACTGTGGGTTTCTGTAACTGCGGCCTGCTCACGGCCTTGCAACTTTGTTTATCATGGGTACCTTCTGCTACCCATCCGGGTTCCAGCACCGTCAGCTGGTTCTCGGCAGTGCCTTTGGCCGAGGTGCCTCCTTCTCGGTATCAGAGTTCCAGCAACGTCTGCTGGTCCTTGGTAGTGCTTTGTAGCACAGGTACCTCCTGCTTAGTAATCGTGTTCCAGCACCGTCAGCTGGTCCACGGTTGTGCCATTGGCTCTTGTTCCTTATGCTGCCCCTCCGGGTTCCAGCACCATCAGCTGGTCCTCGCTAGTTCCATTTGCTCTTGTTCCTTCTGCTAACCATCCGGGTTCCAGTACCGTCAGCTGGTTCTCAGCAGTTCCTCAGCCTTCTTGTACCTTCTGCTACTTTTCCAAGTTCGAGCTTGTGGAAATGGTTTTTGGTTCTCACTCTGGAACTCCCTGACAACGGCCCTGAAGACCACACCGAAGAAGACCAAAAAGATGACCATGAAGAAGATGACCAAGAGGACAAAGAACATGAAGACAACCACCAAGATGCAGAACAACAAGAGACAGAAGACCAAGAAGCAGAAAAACCAAAAGCAGAAGAACATTAAGCATAAGACTAAAAATCAGAGCAAATGATATTTAAATTCTAAGCAGAAGAAGACCAAGCAGTGTATGGGGGTGAGTCCGTTCCTCCTCGTGGTGCCCCTGGAAAATG
Organism: Dendrobates tinctorius; assembly: GCF_039654945.1. Lineage (NCBI taxonomy): Eukaryota > Metazoa > Chordata > Amphibia > Anura > Dendrobatidae > Dendrobates > Dendrobates tinctorius. The sequence continues at coordinate 4,216,861 of NW_027361677.1, forward strand.
CCTGCTGCTGCAGGCCAAACTGAACGCGGACAAATCCTGTTGTAAATCTTTTGTGACAGGCAGAATGGAAGGTGTAATCTTCAAACTTTTATAGATAGCAACTACAGGAATGCCTGTCACAAATAAGAATATGATGAAGAAGAATTGGAAGAAGATGAAGAAGTAGAATATGAAGAATGTAAAAAAAAAAAAAATAATAGGAAGAAGGTGAAGAAGATGAATAAGGTGTAGAAGAAGTTGATGAAAAAGATGCTGCTGCTGAGGATGATGGAGAAAGTGTTGGAGAAGTAAAAAAGAAGGTGAAGAGCAGTAGTTAAACATACATATCTTACAAAATATAAAAGAGGCTAATAGTCAATATCTTTGTAACTCCAAACGTCTTTAAAAAAATAATTATTCCTGCTATTCCATTTGATTGGGCTAAACCTCTATGGCTTTAATGTCTCCTACACCTCCCACAATACATTCTACATTATTAATAGTTGTTTTCTTCATGTAGAATTAACCTACAAGGAAAGAAAGGGTTTTTTTTAATTCCGATATTTGTCCCATTGACTTGAATGGGACTTCCGGGATCGGAATCGGCGATACCCGATACTATTTGGATATCGGCCGATCCAATCCGATCCGATATTTTTCAATATCGGATGGTATTGCTCAACACTAGTGGTTAGTTAATTACCATATTGTCAAGCTTCACTGTTATTGGCTGTTTGAGTATATGGAATATATTGTGATCAATGCATGACAAAAGGCTGGATAAGTAACTAAAGTGTAACTCTTGAAACCAGGACAAAGTTGAGACATCTACTCATCACTTTTGCACATCTGTTGTACTTCCTCTTTTCTTAGCCATGAAAAAAACCCCTAAAAGCTGTCTGGTTCGTGGCAGCCATTTTAAAGCAGTGGATTATAGTGTATATATTATCTGTGAATACTTAGTAGCATATATGCAAGTGAGATCTATATATGAAATGTATATATTTCCATCACACTATTGATATATGAAAAAATAAATAAAATGACGGTTACTCTATGAAGTAATAGTTTGTTGAAGTTCCCTTCAAATTTATGACAGCGTTCAGTCTGGGTAGGAGTCTATCAGGATGCCACATCTAGAATTGGTAATCGTTGCCCACTCTTCTCTGCAGCAGCTCCACATTTGTCGAATTGAAAGGTGTATTTCCTGTGTACAGCGCCCTCTTTAGGTCACATTTTCAATTGGATTCAGGTCATCTTCTGACTGAGCCATTCCAAAACTCTGCTCTTCTGCTGGCAAAGCCATTTTTTTGTTTATTTAGAGGTATAGTGGGTACGGAAAGTATTCAGACCCCTTTAAATTTTTCACTTTGTTTCATTGCAGCTATTTGGTAAATTCAAAAAAGTTCATTTTTTTTTACTCATTAATGTGCACTCTGCACCCCATCTTGACTGAAAAAAAACCCCCCAGAAATGTAGAAATTTCTGAAAATTTATTAAAAAAGAAAATCTGAAATATCACATGGTCATAAGTATTCAGGCCCTTTACTCAGTAATGAGTATAAGCAGCCTTTCGAGCTAGTACAGCCATGAGTCTTATTGGGAATGATGCAACAAGTTTTTCACTTGCTGTCCATTTCCTTGTGATCCTCCTTGAGATGGTTCTACTCCTTCATTGGAGTCCAGCTGTGTGTAATTAAACTGATAGGACTTGATTTGTAAAGGCACACACCTGTCTATATAAGACCTCACAGCTCACAGTGCATGTCAGACCAAATGAGAATCATGAGGTCAAAGGAACTGGCCAAGAAGCTCAGAGACAGAATTGTGACAAGGCACATATCTGGGCCAAGGTTACAAAAGTATTTCTGCAGTACTCAATGTTTCTAAGAGCAAAGAGACCTCCATAATCCTTACATGGAAGAAGTTTGGGACCACCAGAAGTCTTCCTAGACCTGGCCGTCCAGCCAAACTGAGCAATCGTGGGAGAAAAGCCTTGGTGACAGAGGTAAAGAAGAACCCCAAGATCACTGTGGCTGAGCTCCACCGATGCAGTAGGGAGATGGGAGAAAGTTCCACAAAGTCAACTATCACTGCAGCCCTCTACCAGTCGGGCCTTTATGGCAGAGTGGCCCGACGGAAGCCTCTCCTCAGTGCCAGACATATGAAAACCCACATAGTTTGCTTAAAAAAAAAAAAAAACACATGAAGGACTCCCAGACTATTAGAAATACGATTCTCTGGTCTGATGAGACGAAGATAGAGCTTTTTGGTGATAATTCTAAGCGGTAAGTGTGGAGAAAACCAGGCACTGCTCATCATCTATCCAATACAATCCCAACAGTGAAACATGGTGGTGGCAGCATACTGTTGTGGGGATGTTTTTCAGCTGCAGGGACAGGACGACTGGTTGCAACTGAAGGAAACATGAATGCAGCCAAGTACAGAGATATCCTGGATGAAAACCTCTTCCAGAGTGCTCTGGACCTCAGACATGGCTGAAGGTTCACCTTCCAACAAGACAATGACCCTAAGCACAAAGCTAAAATAACAAAGAAGTGGCTTCAGAACAACTCTGTGACCATTCTTGACTGGCCCAGCCAGAGCCCTGACCTAAACCCAATTGAGCATCTCTGGAGAGACCTGAACATGGCTGTCCACCAATGTTCACCATCCAACCTGATGGAACTGGAGAGGATCTGCAAGGAGGAATGGCAGAGGATCCCCAAATCCAGGTGTGAAAAACTTGTTGCATCATTCCCAAGACGACTCATGGCTGTACTAGCTGAAAAGGGTGCTTCTACTCAGTACTGAGCAGAGTCTGAGTACTTATGTCCATGTGACATTTCAGTTTTTCTATTTTGCAAACATTTCTACATTTTTTATTTTTTTCAGTCAAGATGGGGTGCAAGAGTGTAAATTAATGAGAAAAAAAAGATTTTTTTCAATTTACCAAATGACTGCAATGAAACAAAGTGAAAAATTTAAAGGGGTCTGAAAACTTTCCGTACCCACTGTATGTTTAGGGTCACTGTCATGGTCAAAGGTGAAATTCATCTTCAGCTTTTCAACACAGGCCTGTAGTTTTTTGTTGCAAAATTGCCGTAATTATGAGCAGCTACCAAAAATAGCCCGAAGCATAACGCTGCCTCCACCATGCTTCACTGTGGGTACGAGGTTCTGGTGATGCAGTGTTAGCATTGCACCAAACATACAGGCGCTTCTTACAAAATTAGAATATCATCAAAAAGTTAATTTATTTCAGTTAATCAATACAAAAAGTGAAACTCATACAGTGCCATTACAGAGTGATCTATTTCAAGTGTTTTTCTGTTAATGTTAATGATTATGGCTTACAGCCAACGAAAACCCAAAAGTCATTATATCCGTAAATTAGAATACTTTATAACAGCAGCTTGAAAAATTATTTTAAAATCTGAAATGTTTGCCTACTGAAATGTACAGTTGTGGCCAAAAGTATTGACACCCCTGCAATTTTGTCAGATAATACTCAGTTTCTTCCCGAAAATGATTGCAAACACAAATTCTTTGGTATTATCTTCATTTAATTTGTCTTAAATGAAAAACACAAAAAGAATTGTCCTAAAGCCAAATTGGATATAATTCCACACCAAACATAAAAAAGAGGGTGGACAAAAGTATTGGCACTGTTCGAAAAATCATGTGATGCTGCTCTAATTTGTGTAATTAACAGCACCTGTAACTTACCTGTGGCACCGAACAGGTGTTGGCAATAACTAAATCACACTTGCAGCCAGTTGACATGGATTAAAGTTGACTCAACCTCTGTCCTGTGTCCTTGTGTGTACCACATTGAGCATGGAGAAAAGAAAGAAGACCAAAGAACTGTCTGAGGACTTGAGAAACCAAATTGTGAGGAAGCATGAGCAATCTCAAGGCTACAAGTCCATCTCCAAAGACCTGAATGTTCCTGTGTCTACCGTGCGCAGTGTCATCAAGAAGTTTAAAGCCCATGGCACTGTGGCTAACCTCCCTAGATGTGGACGGAAAAGAAAAATTGACAAGAGATTTCAACTCAAGATTGTGTGGATGTTGGATAAAGAACCTCGACTAACATCCAAACAAGTTCAAGCTGCCCTGCAGTCCGAGGGTACAAGTGTCAACCCGTACTATCCGTCGGCGTCTGAATTAAAAGGGACTGTATGGTAGGAGACCCAGGAAGACCCCACTTCTTACCCCGAGACATAAAAAAGCCAGGCTGGAATTTGCCAAAACTTACCTGAAAAAGCCTAAAACGTTTTGGAAGAATGTTCTCTGGTCAGATGAGACAAAAGTAAAGCTTTTTGGGCAAAGGCATCAACATAGAGTTTACAGGAGAAAACAAGAGGCATTCAAAGAAAAGAACACGGTCCCTACAGTCAAACATGGCGGAGGTTCCCTGATGTTTTGGGGTCACTTTGCTGCCTCTGGCACTGGACTGCTTGACCGTGTGCATGGCATTATGAAGTCTGAAGACTACCAACAAATTTTGCAGCATAATGTAGGGCCCAGTGTGAGAAAGCTGGGTCTTCCAGCAGGACAATGACCCAAAACACACTTCAAAAAGCACTAGAAAATGGTTTGAGAGAAAGCACTGGAGACTTCTAAAGTGGCCAGCAATGAGTCCAGACCTGAATCCCATAGAACACCTGTGGAGAGATCTGAAAATGGCAGTTTGGAGAAGGCACCCTTCAAATATCAGGGACCTGGAGCAGTTTGCCAAAGAAGAATGGTCTAAAATTCCAGCAGAGCATTGTAAGAAACTCAATGATGGTTACCGGAAGCGGTTGGTCACAGTTATTTTGGCTAAAGGTTGTGCAACAAAGTATTAGGCTGAGGGTGCCAATCCTTTGTCTGGCCCGTTTTTGGAGTTTTGTGTGAAATAATCAATGTTTTGCTTTTTGCTTCATTCTCTTTTGTGTTTTTTCATTTAAGACAAATTAAATGAAGATAATACCAAAGAATTTGTGTTTGCAATCAATTTCAGGAAGAAACTGAGTATTATTTGACAGAATTGCAGGGGTGTCAATACTTTTGGCCACAACTGTATGTTCAGTAAATGCACTCAATACTTGGTCAGGGCTTCTTTTGCATCAATGCGGCGTGGCCTGTGGCACTGCTGAGGGGTTATGGAAGCCCAGGTTGATTTGATAGCAGCCTTCAGCTCGTCTACATTGTTGTGTCTGGTGACTCATCTTCCTCTTGACAATACCCCATAGATTCTCTATGGGGTTAAGGTCAGGTGAGTTTACTGGCCAATTAAGCCCAGTGATACTGTTTGTAAACCAGGGATTGGTACTTTTGGCAGTGTGGACAGGTGCCAAATCCTGCTGGAAAATCAAATTTCCAAAAAAGCTTGCTGGCAGAGGGAAGCATGAAGTGCTATAAAATGTCCTGGTAGACGGCTGCGCTGACTATGGTCTTGATAAAACACAGTGGACCTACACCAGCAGATGATATGGCTCCCCAAACCATCACTGATTGTGGAAACTTCACACTACATCTTGAGCAGCTTGGATTATGGTCTCTCCACTCTTCCTCCAGACTCTGGGACCTTTATTTCCAAATGAAATGTAAATTTTACTTTCATCTGAAAACAACACCTTGGACCATTGAGCAACAGTCCAGTTCTTTTTCTGGAGAAAAAAGGATTTAGTTCAGCTCACCCTTCATTGATGCTGCAGCAAGGACACGTCTCCACTTGGAGTCTTGGAATACTTCATAGAAAAAGGAAAGTCCAGCTCAAGGAGTAAAATCCAGAATTTTCTTTTTATTTCATTAAAATACAAGCATGGCCGCCATAGTCATCATTGCCTTTTTTACCCAGACATGGGATAGCCGCACAGAAAGTGCCCAGGAGGTTTGTACGCATTTCGAGCGGTGTACGCTCTTAGACTCAGTTCTTTTTCTTCTTGGCCCAGATAAGACACTTCTGGTGTTGTCTGTTGGTCATGAGTGGCTTGACACAAAGAATGCGACACTTGTAGCCCATGTCCTGGATATGTCTCCAGCAGCAGTCCACTTCTTGTGAATATCCCCAATTTTTTGAATGGCCTTTTCTTAATCCTTTCAAGGCTGTGGTTATCCCGGTTGCTTGTGCACCTTTTTTTTACCACACTTTTTCCTGCTACTCAACTTTCCATTGATATGCTTGGCTACAGCAGTGTGTGCACAGCTGGCTTCTTTGGCAATGACCTTTTGTGGCTTACCCTCCTTGTGGAGTGTGTCAGTGACTGCCTTCTAGACATCTGTCAAGTCAGCAGTCTTCCCCATGATTGTGGAGCCTACTGAAACAGACTAAGGGACCCTTTTAAACGTTAGGAAGCCTTTGCAGGTGTTTCTTAATTATTCTAATTTACTGAGATAATGACTTTTGGGATTTCATTGGCTGTAAGCCATAATCATCAACATTAACAGAAATAAACACTTTACATAGTCATTACTAACCGAGCGATCTATTTAATATGAGTTTCACTTTTTGCATTGAAGAACTGAAATAAATTAACTTTACAAAAAGTTCGGGTTTGGGAACTAGAATAGTAACCGAAACTGAACTCGGACCCTATTCACTTGAATGGGGGGCCCAAACATCCAATGCTTGATGCACTGTAATGTGCAGGACAGCGTGGCAAACACCGCTTCTGATCAGCGGGGAAATCATTCCCGCCGATCAGAGAGCCGCGGTTCCCACACTGTCAAAAGACAGCGGGAGCGCTCAGCTGTGATCGGAGGTATAAAGCTCACCTCCGGTCACTGGTATCACCTGATGGGACTACTGATCCCATCATCCGATACGGCAGCCGAACCCGAACAGTAACACGGACTTACTGGTGAAGTCCGTGTTCGGAACGGACACTGAACTTTACTGTTCAGGTTTGCCCATCTCTATATTCTAATTTAGTGAGAAGCACTTGTATCTGTGTGGCCACCCGACCCCACAGGCCAGAGATATGACGAATACAGGAGGAGATGTCACATAAATAGTACTTACTTACTAGGTAATGTCATCTATTGTGCCAAATTTAAGCCATTTCTTCATGACTAAAGATGAGGGAACCGGTTCAGAAAATGTTCACCAATCTCAAATTGAGCATGAACGTTGCACATTCGGATTTGGCTTACTAAGCTTTTTTCTTAAAAATGGGCAAAAGTCAGTTAAATTTTGGTAAATTATAGTGTTCACTAAGGGCTCTTTCAGACGTCAGAGTTTTCAGCAGCAGCAAGGGCCGCAAAATGTCCTGCACACTGATGACATCCCTGTGTCATCCGAGTGGCATGTACCGGCGCCTGGGAATTAGTGGTGCTGTTCGCACTGTTCCCCGGTACCGGGTGCTGAAGTAAAGACCGCTCACATCACTGTCCCCTGCTTGTGCTGCGATCAACGTTAGCAGGGGACAATGTTGAGTTTTACTCAACTGTTAACAGTGAGAGCAGGCGGCGGGCTGATGGGAGTATTTATCTTTTAAAAAAGACATCAACAAACTGGAGCAAGTTCAGAAAAGAGCGACCAGAATGGTGACCGGTCTGCAAACCCTGTCTTATGAGGAAAGGTTGCAGGATTTGGGAATGTTTAGTTTGCAAAAGAGAAGACTGAGAGGAGACTTAATAGCTGTCTACAAATATCTAAAGGGCTGTCACATTGTAGAAGGATCAACTTTATTCTCATTTGCACTAGGAAAGACTAGAAGCAATGGGATGAAACTGAATGGGAAGAGACACAGATTAGATATTAGAAAAAACTTTTTGACAGTTAGAGTGATCAATGAGTGGAACAGGCTGCCACGAGAAGTGGTGAGTTCTCCTTCAATGGAAGTCTTCAAACAGAGGCTGGACAGACATCTGACTGGGATTATTTAGCGAATCCTGCTTTGAGCAGGGGGTTGGACCAGATGGCCCAGGAGGTCCCTTCCAACTCTACGATTCTATGATTCTATGATTTTATCAGCCGCCGCCTGCACTGTAACTAAATAAACATTTAAAAAAATAATGTGGGGTTCCACTGTACTTTTGATAACCAGCCAGGCAAAACTGACAGCTGCAGGCTGCAACCCACAGCTGTCAGCATTAACAAGGCTAGTTATCAAGAATAGAGGGGTGCCCACGCAATATTTTTTATTTAAATAAATGTAAAAAACGGCAGGGGCTCCCCCAATTTTCCACAACCAGCCAAGCTAAAACAAAGCTGGGGGCTGGTAAGGGACCATGGATATTACCCCCCAGCCCAAAAATAGCAGCCATCCCAGAAAAGGCGCATCTATTAAATAGAAGCGCCAATTCGGGCCCACTTGCCCTGTGGCGGTGGCAAGTTGGGTTGATGTCATCTTTATATTGTCCGGTGACATCTAGACCACGGCTTATTAATAGAGAGGCATGTATAAGACACCTATTTATTACTAATCCTACAGTTATATTTTAAATAAACACACACCCACCATAAAGTCCTTTAATGGAAAGAATGACACAGACTCCTATAATGAATCCAAATTAAACCATACTCCATCGCCCAGTCCACTGAAGCCATGGTCTCCTGTAACCGAATTAAATTAATATACCACAATATTCGTTACCTTGTCCGCCGAGAAGATGATAATCCATTTGTCCCACGACGGCTCTAGCACTGCTACATCTAGATGGCAGGCTGCATTGTTGCAATGCAGCCTGCCATCTAGATGTAGCAGAGTTAGACCAGTCATGGGACAAATGGATTATCTTCTGTGCGAACAGGTGAGAAATAGTTCTTTTATTTCTGTTACAGGATACATTGGCTTCTGTGGAATGGGCGATGACATGTGTAAGTTTTAATTTACATTCATTAAGAGTCTGCATCATTCTATCAATTCAAGGACTTTAATATTTGTGTGCGTGTTTTTCTGCAATTCGACTATGGGATTAGTAATGGGGGTGTCTTAAAGACGACTTTCAATTACTAACCTCTGGGTTTGATATCACCTGACAATATAAAGGTGAAATCAACCCACCAACTATCATCCACACTTGCCACCGCACCAGGGCAAGTGGGAAGAGCGAGGCTAAGTGCCAGATTTGGCACATGTTATGGATGCGCCATTTCTGGGGAAGCTAAGAGCTGTTTTTAGTCTGGGAGGGGGCAAATATGCATGGCCCCTTCCTAGGCTATTAGAATCAGCCCTCAGCTGTCTGACAAGCATTTGCTGGTTATTAAATATAGGGGGACCATACATTTTTTTTTTTTTTTTTACACCAGGAAAGGCTAAGTATACAGCTGTGAGCTGATTTTAATAGCCTAGGCACTTTCATGGATATTGTCTCTTTCCCATGATATTAACATTTTATGAGAATTACTGGGGACACCACACATTTTTCTTCAATTACTTTTTTTAATTGTCAACAAGAACAGTAAGGTCACCTGGGTTCAATGCAGCTATTACTTTTGCTTTTCAAGTGCCAGTGCTGGACTGATGAATGGCCACGAGTCTGGCATTCAACAAACCAGTGCTGGCGCTGCCGTGAAACCCGGTGGCTTGAACTCGGGTAACCGTTTTGCCAGAGTTCAAAGCCACCAGATCTTCCGGCAGCTGCGAAGCCCAGTATCCTCCTATGAAACTTTGATGGACATTTTAAGGTTACTGAACTTTCCATCTGCTGGAACACCTGAAGGCTGTAAACTAAGATTACCTTGGGTGTGCATTTTATTCTATTTGTTAATAAATTAAAAAGAAAAAACTGAGTGCAGGGTCCCTCCGTAATTTTAATAAACAGCTCAGGTAAAGACGATGGCTGATATTAATATTTTGGGAAAGAGACAATATTCATAAAGGTTCCCAGGCTATTAATATCAGCTCACAGCTGTCCATTTAGTCTTTCCTGGTTATTAAATAGGGGACCCTCCGAAAAAAAGATGAGGGGTTCCCCTGTATTTTTGATAACCAGCCAGGCAAAACTGTAACCCTCAGCTGTAAGCGTTAGCAAAACTGGTTATCAAGAATAGAGGGGTCCCAACGCCATATTCTTTAAATTATTTAAATAAATAATAAAAAGCGTGAAGTACCCCCCATTTTTGACAACCAGCCAAGCTAAAGCTGACTGCTGGGTGTGGGTATTATCAGGCTGATAAGGAGCCATGGATTTTGACCCCCTCCAACCTAAAAAATAGCAGCCTGCAGCGGCCCATAAATCATGCATCTCTAAGATGCGCCAATTCTAGCGCTTTGTCCAGCTCATCCCACTTGCAATGTGGCGGTGGCAACTATGGTTCATATTTGTAGGATTGATGTCACCTTTGTATTGTCTGGTGACATCAAGCCCACGGCTTAGGAACGGAGAGGTGTCTGGAATACAACTATTACTAATCCTATAGTTACATTGTAAAAAAACAGCCAGAATAAATTCCTTTAATTGAAAGAATGACACAGACTCCTTTAATTAATCTAAATTATACCATACATCACCCAGTCCATTGAAGTCATTGTCTCCTGTAATAAAACAAAAATAAAAACAATCATATCTCTCACCTGTCCGTCGTTCTGTCCCACGCCGTAATTCATGTCTTAGGCTGGTTTCACATTTGCGTTAAAACAACGCTGCGCCCTGCGCCGTTAAGCCCCGCCCCGAGCCGGCTCCCTGCCCGCCCCATCCGGGATCACCGCCTACTTTCGCATTTGCACGCATGCGATCGGCGCACCCTATCTTTAGCATAGGGTGCGCAGATCATGCTCTGCCAGTGTGAAAGTAGCGTGCTGCGCACTTTTGACGGTGCGCCGTGCGCGCCGAAATGCAGCATGTTGCATTTCGGCGCGCACGGCGCACCGTCAAAAGTGCGCAGCACGCTACTTTCACACTGGCAGCGCATGATCTGCGCACCCTATGCTAAAGATAGGGTGCGCCGATCGCATGCGTGCAAATGCGAAAGTAGGCGGTGATCCCGGATGGGGCGGGCAGGGAGCCGGCTCGGGGCGGGGCTTAACGGCGCAGGGCGCAGCGTTGTTTTAACGCAAATGTGAAACCAGCCTTAGAATAAACAGTTTTCAACATGGGCGGTGCTAAGATGCGATTGTCCAAGCTGAGAACCACTGAGGAATGAGCTGCTGCGAGCGCAGCATCAGTGACATCATCGAGGTTATTGCCAGTCACTGTGGCTGTTTTCCCAGTCGGGCCCCTGAACTGCAGTGACCTCAGTGAGATCAGCGCTGCAGCCTGAGACCACAATTCAGGGTCCCGTCTGGGAATGCAGTCTCAGTGACCAGCGAAAACCTCGATTATGTCACTGCTATTCACTGAGGCTGCGCTCTCAGCAGCTCATTCATTGGTGGTTCTCAGCCTGGACAGTCGCATCCTGGCACCATCCAGGTTGAAAACTGTTTATCCCCAAACATGGATTACGGTGTGGAACAGAACAACGGACAGATGAGGGATATGGTTGTTTTATATTTTTGTTATATTACAGGAGACATTGGTTTTGGTAGAATGGGTGTTGACGTGAGTTTGGTTTAATTTAGAATTGATGGCAAAACAAGTGCTAGTAATATCCCAAAAGTAACCGCAGGATGACATCAAGTGACCTGCAAAAGGAATGGCAAATGGCAGCTGACGTGAAGTGCACAGCAAGAGCAGTTCGCTCTTAGAGGCAGGATTCAAGTCATGTAAAGGTAGAAAAAAAGCCTTTCATCAATGAGAAGCAAAGGAGAGCCAGGCTGAAGTTTGCCAAAGACCATAAGGATTGGACCATAGAGGACTGGAGTAAGGTAATCTTCTCTGATGAGTCTAATTTTCATCTTTGCCCAATACCTCATTGTCTAATGGTTAGACGGAGACCTTGAAAGACGTACAAGCCACAGTGTGTTGCACCCACTGTGAAATTTGGTGGAGGATCGGTGATGATCTGGAGATGCTTCAGCAAGGCTGGAATTGGGCAGGTTAATCTTCGCGAAGGATGCATGAATCAAGCCGCATACAAGGTTATCCTGGAAAATCAGTTGATTCCTTCCGCTCAGGAAATGTTCCCCAACTCTGAGGACTGGCTTTTCCAGCAGGACAATGCGCCATGCCACACAGCTAGGTCAATCAGTGTGTGGATGAAGGACCACCACATCAAATCCCTGTCATGGCCAGCCCAATCTCCAGACCTGAACCCCATTGAAAACCTTGGGAATGTAATCAAGAGGAAGATGGATAGTCACAAGCCATCAAACAAAACTGCTTAATTTTTTTTCTACCAGGAATGGCATAAGGTCACCCAAAAGCAGTGTGAAAGACTGGTGGAAAGCATGCCAAGATGCATGAAAGTTGTGATAAAAAATCATGGTTATTCCACAAAATATTGATTTCTAAACTCTTCCTGAGTCAGTGCTTTGATCCTCAACCAAATTTCACAGTGGGTGCAAGACACTGTGGCTTGAACGCCTCTCCAGGTCTCCGTCTAACCATTAGACGACCAGGTGTTGGGCAAAGCTGAAAATTAGACTCCTCAGCGATTACCTTACTCCAGTCCTCTATGGTCCTGGCTCCCCTTTGCTTCTCACTGATAAATGGCTTTTTCTATCTTTACATGACTTGAGCCTTGCCTCTAGGGGCCTGTTACGAACTGTTCTTGCCATGCACTTCACCCCCGCTGCCATTTGCCATTTCTTTTGTAGGTCACTTGATGTCATCCTGCGGTTGCTGAGTGACATTGTAATAAAATGACTGTCATCCCGGTCAGTGGAGAGTCGTTTTTGCCCTCTGCCGGTCTGTAGCTTTGTTGTCCCCAATGTCTGCTGCTTGACCTTGTTGTAATTGACTGCTGTCTTAGAAGTTTTAATGATGGAGGAAACAACGCTCGCTCTATCCCTTTGCTAGTAAAGCCAGAATTGAGACCTTTTTTTCCTCACTTAAGACTTTTTTTTAACTCCTTTGGCATGAGTAAAAGTTATTTTTTCATTCCTATTTCTTTTGGGATATTACTAGCACTTGTTTTGCCATCTAACTTGTCCTATTGCAAGAGGATTGTGAACACCACAGCAGGGTTTCTTATACTTTCCTTCGTTAAATAAGATTTGGTTCAGGTGATCACCTAATCAGAAGCACATTAAGTAGAATGAGGTGTATTCTGGTTGGAATTCAACTGACACTAGATTGGGCCCAACAGTAACCAACTCCAGGGCCCCACTTTTCACCTACACGCAAATGTGACATTACCCTCATCACAAATGTATGTAACAATGAACTGGGTAGATTATTAAATGAATAAGATGCTGCATGTGTCTGTACACAGTGATTCAGTATATTGTGCCAAGTATGGCCCATGTAAGAGGGTGGTGGCCCACTCCTGAACAGGGGCCCACCAGAGGATTCTCCTTTTCTGCTATGGGCCCAGTCCAAGCAAGTGATGACAGCCAAGTGTACTGACTACTATGTAACTTGAGTGTAAATGTGCTTTGCTAAGTCTGAACACATCATCCCCTAAAAGGATGTCAACACTTATGCAACCACATTATTTTAATTTTTTTTCAATTGTCCTTGTCAAAATAATTTCATTTTGTTTCTCAATGCATCTGTACAGATTATAGGTCACGTTAAAGGTTGAAAAAGTTCTGAAATTTTTCTTAGTATGATTTTTTTTTACATGACAAAAATCTGGCGTTTGAACCACGGCACATCTAAAACATAGATTTTCCGGTCTGTATCATTAAAAGTTAATTGGGAAAATCAAATAAAAAATTACTTTTGATGTTTTAAATATATGATCTATACGTTGAATTTCAGACGTATGGCACACGCTTGCATACATTTTTGACGTATACATTATGCATCGGCACTCGTACAAATGTGAACATGGCCCAATATTGCTCGATCAGACAGCAATATCTGCAGGTACCTAGAAATGTATGTATCACACTCAAGGCATCTATTAAGATTAAACATTAGAAAAAGACAATAAGAAAATATGAAACTTTAGATAAATGCTGTTTCTTATCCTTTTGAAGGACAATTAAGATCTTATCCAGCCATTCATCATCAGATGATTAATAAGCATTAAACTGTGACATTAATAAATTAGGATTAATTACACCGCAGAGTAATTGGAACCATAATATTGGATAGAAAAAAAAAAGTAGAGCGATGGCTTACCAAGACAGCACTGTGACAGTTTTCTGGCGTAAAACACTTTGAAAATGTTTGTGACTTTTGGTGTTTTCACGGCACTCCTGGCCAGCTCCACCAAAGTGGGGGGAGCATGGGTGGACAAGGTGTGGCTTCCCCAACCCACCAAATTCATAAGTTACCCCACTTTAGAAGAGTAAACTTACGCCAGACATGCTACTCCAGATGGAGCAGCATTTCTAGTGAAACGTATGCTACAAAGAGGATACATCAAGTTCATTAAGTGGCATGTGCCTCTTAATGAATTTGGCATATCTTACCCCTCCACGCCCCTTATTAAATGGAGTATATGTCTAAATGGATATGTAGGTCGTAGAAAGTAAAATAAACTGATACTTTGATATATGTGAACTGATGTCTTATTCCTGAGAAATCCACATTTTTTTCTTATGTATATGAGCTGTTAAGATCTATGGGCGGGACATAGATCTCCCTGAGAATCTCCCTCCAGAGGTTATTTTAAATTAAAGGTGGAGTTACCAGTATGAGACGTGTAGATCAGGAGAACGACTGTCAGTCAAAACGTGTCTCACACTAGTAACTCCCCCTTTCATAATAAGCTCTGGAGGCAGATCTTGGGGGAGATCTATGCCCAAACCATAGGCAGTGTCTCAAAGACCATGAAAATTAGCACTAAATAATAATTTAAAAAAAAAAAAAATTAGGGGATGAATAAGAGCCAAAAGAGAACTGGACACTTTTGTATTATGTGATGACAGGTCCTCTTTAAAGCCAACACTCATCTTGAGAGCAAAAGTAGAGGTGGCTCCGTTTATTTTCAGAACTCCCATAGAAGCAAATAAAGAGAGGCCATGGGCGCCTCTCCATCCACAGCAGAGCAAGATGGGACCCTGCTCTGTTAAATGCAGGTCCCATCTCTATCACGTATTTACGCCATATTCTGTGAATACATCTTTAATGTCTGACTTGGAAATAAATTTTAGATTAGTTACCATAAAGGTTTGTTCAAAAATTATCAAAATCCAAACATTATCTTATTTTTTATTGCTGGAAGATTTGTAAAATGAATGCATGGTAAAATGAATGGTGTCAATGTAAGGCGATGTGCCCACGATCATGAATAGCAGCGCTTTGGGTGCAGCATATTTTCGCTGCCTCCTGCGTTCTAATCACACAGTTAAATCCGCATGTTCTTCGTGAACTATACGAATTTACCGCATCTAATGAGTGGCCATGATGAAAACTATGCAATGAAATAAACATGCTGCGGCTTGTAAACCAGCAAAGTGGGTGACTATACACAGCAGTAAATAAAAGAACAGTGAGCATTGGATTTCTCATCCACTAAGCTTCTAATGCAGGGTGCAGCATTTTGGACCTAGTGCAAATGTGCTGTATCCAAAACGATGCGATTCATCTGGAGGTCTGAAGAGTCCTTATTCGTCCTCCATCATTGGCTGAAAAAGGGCACTGGAAGCATCATTTGAAAGGCGACTTTGGCGCTCTGGTTGCTGACCTCGCGCTAAGGTCGGGTTTCGTTTCATGAAACCTGACTTCAGCGAAAGTCGCCGACTTTTGAATTTGACCGACCCGTTTCGCTCAACTCTACTCACATCTCTTGGTGGAATTGTTCAGGACTGAAATTTTTGATGTTTTTCTACTCCTCATCAGCCCAAACAAGACTCTAAAAGGATGAGTTGGCAACTACTTTAGTTTTGGAGAAAATTGAAAACATTCATTACTAGAGATGAGCGACTTTGCCTTTTTTTGGGTCGAGTCGGGTTTCACGAAACCCGACTTTCGCAAACGTCGGGTCGAACAAAATCAGCCAATTATTGTGAAAAGTCGAAGGCCGACTGAAACACGAAACCCAATGCAAGTCAATGGGGAAGCAAAGTCGGCAGGGAGTGGAGGACAGTAAACACACCTACAGTGCCCATTTTAATGCTAAAAACATCAATTCTTATTCCTTAAGCTTGTCAACCTTAATTTACTTTATAATAATAGTTAGGCATTGAAAACTGGGGGTTATTTGGCTAATGTTGTGGGGGGGCGTAGTGCTGGCTCCAGATTTTCGTGGGCCAAGGGCCAAAGAGAGTCACTGGGCTCCTTTAACACATGACATGATCCTTTGATACGGCAGAGAAATAGCGGTACAGTACAATGAAAAATACTTCAATTCTTACATCTCATGACTGATATCCATTTTAAATTCTCCAATCGCTCCAAAAACGGACAGTATATTACTCCATACAGTATTATGGCCACCGCATAGTGGGCCATACAGAGTAATGAGGCCCATATATTTCTCCATACAGAATCATTGGTCCCATATAGTGTTCGATACAGTATTTGATGAGCTCCACATAATGCTACAGTATATGTTGTTCACCATGGTTGAATCTCCAGTGTCTTATGCGCCCAAATAATGCTCCATATATAATGGGCCCCATTTCTAATGCTCCAGTGTATAATGGGCCCTGTAAATGCTGCTCCAGTGTCTGATGTCCACCTTTGGAATGCTCCAGTGTATGATGGGCCCCAGATATCATTCTCCAGAGTATCATTCTTCTGATCGCGGGAAACAAATTCCAAGAGTGGTGAAATTGTGGAAAGGCACAGCGACGGGGGCTTCAGGATGGCAGCCACACCCCACAATTACTTTGAATCTTACAACTATGTAAAGGTCATTGATTGACACTAGCAATGAGCGAATGTGCTGGGATAAGGTGTTATCTGAGCATGCTTGGGTGCTAACCGAGTACCTTCGGCGTGCTCGAAAATATGTTCCTGTCCTCACGGGTGTTAGGCAATCCCTGCATGTGTTGTGGCTGTCTAACAAACAGGGAATCCCTGCATGTGTTGTGCCTGTCTAGCAGCCGCTGGGTTTCGAACAAAGTATTTGAGCAGCTGCAATTGTTAAATGCCCAACAGAGTTAAATAACTGTATTTCATCACCTTATTCTGAGAGCCAAAATGTTTTATTTTCTATCGATGGAGCCATGTAAGGGGGTATTTTTGGGGGACATAGTTGTAGTTTTACCAGCATCTGCAGCACAAGGGACACTGAAGCAAGCCATCCCCCTTCAGAGCAGCACTTAAAAGATCTATAGAAAAGAGCATTTAAGCGCTGCTGTCCTTGCCTAGACCACCGGCCACCTCGGAAAGACTGCATTAGTGGCTGGCAACCAAGGCAACAAGCGGTCATCAATAAAATAAGAAACCCCTTTGTTCTTGAAAATGGAAAGATAAATTGCAAAGATGTGCGTTTTTAGAAGCACTATGTATATTACTCATATATGAGGAGACCACCCCATTAAGGCTAGTTTCACACTAGCGTTTTTGAGCGCAGCGACGGCCTGCGCACGGCCGCCGCTAAGCCCCGCCGCCTGCACCGATAGCTCCGCCTACCGGCGCATGACGCTGCATGCGCCCTGCGTCCCCTATCTTTATCACTGGGGGCGCAGGCCGTGCGCAGTATGCGTTTGGCGGCGCATGCGCCTTTTTGACGGTGCGCCGGCGCAACCAAACTGCAGCAGGTTGCGTTTGGCGCAGGTCGGCGCACCGTCAAAAGGACGCATGCGCCGCCAAACGCATACTGCGCACGGCCTGCGCC
The DNA here is from genome assembly GCF_039654945.1 of Dendrobates tinctorius. Taxonomy (NCBI): domain Eukaryota; kingdom Metazoa; phylum Chordata; class Amphibia; order Anura; family Dendrobatidae; genus Dendrobates; species Dendrobates tinctorius. The sequence goes on from NW_027361677.1 coordinate 4,234,556, forward strand.
CCCAGTGATAAAGATAGGGGACGCAGGGCGCATGCAGCGTCATGCGCCGGTAGGCAGAGCTACCGGCGGAGGCGCGGCAGGGGGCGGGGCTTAGCGGCGGCCGTGCGCAGGCCGTCGCTGCGCTCAAAAACGCTAGTGTGAAACTAGCCTAATACAACATTCAAGTTTTACTAAAACTTTAGTACCCGGACCTAGTCACATATCTTAAAATACAGATGTGCCTAATAAAACACCAGTACCAAGTCAGACGTATATACCCAAGAGCAAAGAACTGCTTAAAGGGAATCTGTCACTAGGTTTTTGCCACCTAATCTGAGAGCAGTATAATGTAGGGGCAGAGATCTGGATTCCAGTGATGTATCACTTAATGGGCTGCTTGGTGTAGTTTTCATGAAATCAGTTTTTTCAGCAGGAAATGATCACAAGAGGATTAGTAAACTTGTTGCCTTGTAGTCCACTGATTGGTAGCGTTCTGTGTACATTTTGTACAGGCAAAAAAAAAGACCAGTGATGTGGGTGGGACTATACAGGGCTCAGCATTCAGAGCACTGCTAGATCTGCAGTACAGAAAACTTGATTTTATCGGAACTACAGCAAGGAACCCAGTAAGTGACATCACTGGACTCAGGAACTCGGCCACTACATTATCCTACTTTCAGATGATATATTAAAAACTTGGTGACAGATTTGCATTAAAGTATATCTCCAAGTCATAGTCTTAGAAAAAAAAAAGTAGTGTTCTCTCCTCACCTGTGTATTCTGGGAAGCAGATGGTCAGAGGAGACTTCTTGATCTTCTCAGCAAACAGGTCTTTCTTGTTGAGGAAGAGGATGATTGATGTGTCAATGAAGAACTTGTTGTTACAAATGGAGTCGAAGAGCATTAGAGACTCGTGCATTCGGTTCTGCAGCAAAGAGGGAGGAGAGACAGGAGGTGGAAGACAGAAAGAAAAGGAGAAAAGGAGTTAGGCTGAGGAGAGAGGAACGGTTACCAGTGTAAAACAAAGAAAAAGGGAAACGTTATTAGAGAGGTATTTTTTTACGTTTTCTCCAAGAATTTTGCATTTAGTGTGCTCAAGGTACAAGCGGCCTGAGGAAAACTCAATATCCCGAGAGCAATAATGTACAAAAGAATGTAGCAATAGTCATAACATAGAAACCAAGGAGGAGATACTTTGTAATGTAATAATAGTCATAATCATCAACCAAAGGTTAGAAACGTTTCTAGACGTTAAGAGTCGCCGTAGACCCAGCAGCACATTATTAGGAAATATCACGACTGTTCTCACGATAACACATAAAAGCCGAGGCGGCAGACAACACTGGACAGTAGCGGATGTGTCATCAGCAATTTTAGCTCCTTTACACCTGAGTTTTCTAAGCACACACGAGTATAGGAGTATCGCAACGGTAAAAATACAATCTTTGGTGTCAGAGACGACGAAAACTCACTATCTCCTTGGTACAGAAGATATTAAAGGGAATCTATGGCTTCATTTATACAACGTATAATAAATACACTACCCATCCGGTTCATGTGTTACTAGAAGAAGTATAATTAAATTATTCATTTCCCACTATAAAAGCACACAAATGTGGCGGAAACTGAACAGATGCCGACAATCAATATGAAACCGTCAATATGGAAATGATATCTTAAATTAATCCATGTCATCAGGGGTGGAAACGAATGAGACGTTACCAAAAGAGGTACATATCGCAGGGAGCCATCCTCACCTGACGTGCGTTTTGCGTATGTGCTTCATCAGGGGGTGATTCTGAACTCAGTGGCCACCCCCAGACAAAGCACAAATGTGAAACGCCCTTCAGCTGAAAGCTGCTTGGAATGGGTTGCATCAAGATGGCATTTCTTTATTGCCTGCACCCCATTACTGCATACCACTTAGGCACTGATTGTAGCCCCCCCCCCCCCCCCCACCTCTTCTGGTTTTCTCCATGTTTGTGTTTTTCACCTTTTCTATATTTATTGTGCACCATGAACAGATCGATTTTATTGTACGTCTTGCCCATATCTGAGGTCAGCAGCACATCGCCTCAGCTAAACAAGACGTGCTGCCGACAGCATGATGCTCTATAGGGACAGAAGAATCACATTAAGCCCAGGATCACACATGCGAGAAACTCGGACGAGTCTTGCATCTTAATACCCGGCACTGTCGCCGGCACTCGGGAGCGGAGCGTGCGGCTGCATAGAAATACATGTAGCCACACACTCCGCTCGAGTATTAAGATGCGAGACTCGTCCGAGTTTCTCGCATGTGTGATCCCGGCCTAATCATTCTGTTCCCACTGGTTTTCGTTGGGATTAACCACATTTTTGTGCGTGTTGAAAAAAAAATACAGTTTCTAGGTGGTTTTCTGCCGTAAATTCGTCGCAGAGCGCTGTATGTCTATGCGCAGCAAATTCTTCTGCTGCAAAAAAAAGAAAAAGAAAAACGCGTTGGCATGAGAAACACTGCGTAAAATATGTGCGTTTACTTGCATTTTTTTCATAGATTTGAAAAAAATGTTTTGGTTGTTCAAATCTGCAAGAAAAAAAAGCAGCATGTGCATAAGATTCTATGAATCTTACTTACATTGCTGGTAATGAAAAATGCTGTGTTTTTTTCTGCGGCAAAAACACCAGCCCTTTAGGTGTGAACCTAGCCTGATCCTGGTGACAAATTCCCGTTAAGTCAGATATTCCTGGGTTGGGTATGCAGTGTCATGGAACCAGATTATCAAGAAAAATAAAGTGAAGAACTACGTTAAATCTTTAAGGGGAAGAACCATAAAAAGGAGAATCGGATCTCCCTGAGATCGTATGAAGTCCACTCCCTGGAGCTGCCCCTATATAACCGCCCTGTTCTAGTCTAGTAAGGAGAGATCACTGTGGGAGCCAAGACTTCGCTGATTGATTACCATGCAGCATTCTGCAGCTTAGGACGTTGTCAGCGTCTTGACCAGCTGCCCAGCGACCACTCGATATCAATGCAGCAATTGTGGATACGCCCAAACTAACCAAGTGACAGCAGCTCCGGGGGAATATCAAGACTTATCTATTAGATGGGATTTCCATTAATAAAACGCATCCTGCCAATGACGCGGGCCCTGGGTCCTCCTACTGAGAATTTTCTGGACTGCACATTCAGTTCTGGGTGGCACTAGGACAGGGTTTTCTATGCATGCGCTAAATATAACAATTGACAAACTGGTCCTGATTCTGTGTGGTCATATGAGACTGCAACATGCACTTTATGACTGCTCCAAACCAGTAGTTATAGACTGCATCACATGATGCTGTTCAGAAAGGCCAATTGGCTGAGAAAAGTCATGTGACTCCACAGAATTAGGAATCCCTTTTCCACTATTTTTTTTTTTAATCACTTTGGGGCATTTGTATAACGGTACCACACGTATACACATGAGGTTATCTGAGTTTCTGTTTTAAGGACTTGTCCCATTTCAAATATTATCAGCCCATAGGTTCGGTCCACATTGGAAGAGTTGCTGCGCTCAGTGATTGGCTGTAGTGCTGTTGCTGTGATAAGCTGCAGTGGTAGCAAAGACTGGAGTAGAGTCAACAAGATATCGCTGGACCAGGGAGGATGAGTAAAAACTCAGTTTGTTATAAGTGCGAGGCTCGGTCTCCATCGGCGGAGCTGCTGCGCTCAGTGATTGGCTGTAGTGCTGTTACTGTGATGTTGATAGGCTGCAGTGGTAGAGAAGACTGGGGCAGCATCAACAAGATATCGCTGGACTAGGGAGGGAGAGTAAAAACTTATGTTATAAGTGTGAGCCAGTGGCCTAATAATATTTTAAAATGGACAACCCCTTTAAGCTCCAGGGCCTTTTTTTCAGTTTTAATATTAAAATGTATACTATTATTATAGTAGACCAACTGAATATATGGGTTGTATTGTTGGTATTTTATGCTCCACTCCTCTCCAGTACCCTGCATTAGGCGTAACACAATGTATCTACTGTACTTGATTGCTCTTTTATTAAAAGGGGTTGTTCCCTTCAGAAAACTATGAAGTAGTTATAAATAAAACTATTACTTACTGTCCTCAGATCCCGTGCCGGCTCTCCACCGCTGCTCGGTCTCTGTGGTTAGTCTGCAGTGTTGACCTCACGTCAACAGAGCTGGCTGCGGCCAATCGGTGATTGGCTGCAGCACTGGCAACGCCGAAGGCCAAAAACAGAGACAGGGCAGTGGTGGAGAGCCGGGACTGAATCTGGGGAGGGTAAGTAATAGTTTTTCTATAACTACTGCAGATTATTGCCGACAGTTGTCTGAAAGGACACAATTAAAGGTTGTAGTTAATTAGGCGTCACAGAATAGTAAGTATCCTGCGTATTCCCGAGATTCATCCATCAGTGCAAGATATTTCACAAGGAAATAAAACATTACAGAAAACACCCCCCTCCGGTCCCTATAAAAACTAACAGGACAATCAGCAGCACATACATCACCAGAAACACCAGAGGGTGCCGCGACTGTTACACAGATCACACTCTTCATAGCTTAGTGTTTTAAAACTTTATTAACATACACAATGGTGGGAATTTGGGAATTTCACAATGGGTCCCGAAATTCCGCACATTAAAAAAAAAAAAAAAAAAATTATAATAATAGTCATAATTGGCAGCAGTTTTAGAGAGGAAAGATGGGATCATCCATCCTACTCGTCCCGCAGCTTTAGAAAAAGGGACGGAGATTTGTGCAAGCGCAGGTATCGATACGAACCACTAAATTTTTTTAGATCACAAATCGCTGGAGCAAGAACCTAGCAGAACCCAACAGAGAATTTGGCACTTAATTTGAGAAAAAAAAAAAGGGGATGTTTGATGGGATCGTGTGGCACAAATACAACGGCCATAATTAACCCTTACCATGTATAAATAGATGAATACAACTGTACAATTAAATACGAGCCCCATTTATGTGAAGACGTTTGCAGGCAGCCATATTGTTATGATCGTCAATCGTTCCATTTCAAGTACTACAAGTGAAGCTATAAAGGTGTTTTTTTTTTTCTTTAAATTTTGATTCACAGGTTATGGTCAGTTTGCTTTTTTATGTCTTTCAAATCCGCCACGTTTTGCAAAAATGCAACGTTTTAAATACATCTACTTAAGGAGATGTTCAGAAGCGATTATTTATAAGGACACTTGTCGGACTGAGATCTGGGCAGTAGTTGTTGCTTCTTGTGAACAGGCCTTTAGATAAAGAGGTTCTTGCATGGAGTTATCTAAGTACAAGGCACAACGTCGGCTTTTAATGACGAGTGAATGGATAATCTGAGCTGCGCACGGTGGGTCTGCGCAACAAGCCAGCAAACACTGTGCGAACCAAAGGCATGTATGGATATGGCACCGAGGTCTCCAGAAGGGAAAAAAGAAACCTCTCCATACAGGAGCCCACCGGGCAATCATTTCATAGAGACGGCAAATCAGTACAAGCCGCAACCACGCAAGTTATTGGCAATGATGACATCTGTGACGGCGTCAAACACAAACTGGATATTGTTGGTATCGGTAGCGCAGGTGACGTGCGTGTATATCTCCTTGTTTGGAGACTTGTTCCGGCTCTCGTATTGAAGCTGAATGTAGGCTACACCCTCAGTGAATGAATTAGGACCTGCAAGAGAGGAGAGAGCAGCAGGTTTCTTCATAAATAGGTTCCATCACACATAATCACGGAGCATATATAGATATAATACACCATGCACAGCTAAGCGATGTGATCGGAGGGAGGTACAAAGAGAAATCATCTGTCCTACAGGAAACTGCTCAGCTTTTACTTTGGCTCATTTATGAAAATCTCTCACTACCTAGCTAGCACTGCCATATTACCATGCATGGACACCTAGCACTACCAGGATCTGCTCGAAATGTTCATATCCAAGGGGGCTGGAAAGTTTCTTCTATAAGGTAAGCTAAAACTTTCATTTTTTTTTTTGTTTTTAATAATTTTTTCCAACTTGGAAAGTTGAGAAACTCTGCAAGATTTCTCATCACTCAAGTAAAAAAAAATTGCATATAAGTGGCTGACAAACTCTGTTTTTTCTCCAGTCTACTTGCCACTTTCAGCTGTACAGATATCAGATCGTCCTCATATGGAGTCAGCTCCTGACCAATCACTGCCATCATCTGTACTTCAGATGTGTATGTCTGATATTAATGCAGCTAAAAGCAGGCAAATAGGGGAGGAAAACAGTTGTGGAAGACAATTTTATGCATTTTTTTTTTACAGAAATTAAGACAAATCCCTTAAGAATGGAAGGTTGAAACTATTAACGTTTTTTTTTTCAAAAACGTAAAAAGTTTGGTTGCTCTATGTTTCTTGTCCTACGCAGCGGTCATCTAATGGGAATCTATTCATAACCCCTGGCCAGTATCGTTAGCACCAGCTCCATCTATCTGGATTACTAATCTTAGTGTGCTTGGGTAACCCCTACTGATTTAGATCATGTAGATGGGGCCACATGGTGATACACGAGGGCCCACATAGGCCTGGAGCGGACCATGTGATCAAGAAGGGATGCCTGCTGCCTCGAAGGACGGCATGTAGCTCTTACACCTGTGGAAAAATCTGACTTTTTAGGTCTTGTGCCGTAATGTGGATCCCATTTCTGCCTTGGCATGAGGTGCTTTTTCGTCTGCCCTCAATGCCCTTTGCATGCGAGATGCAATTGACGATCTTTGGAGAACTGGCCGATCCTGCATGCTATACATAGACTCAACACTGCATTTTGAAGTTTGGCACATTTCAAGACACAAATCGTATTTGCGATCATTAAAAGATTGCAGCCAAGTAATTCTGCACCAAGCGTTCTTGGGGGTGTAGGTAAGATTAGGCAATGGCTGCTTTGCCGTGCTGTAGAGGCAGGTGCACCTTAAGGGAATACGTGACCTAAGATTTAGATGTTCAATTTCAAGCTAATTCTTGTTAATTTTGTGGGCAGTAAAGGCTGCGATACATTGGCCGTGATGATTAACGTGATGCATGCTGACATTTCGGTGGGCGCAGGTGTACCTGTGTATTCCGGAAAGCAGATAGAAAGTGGAGATTTTCGGATTTTGTCCTGGAAGATATCTTTCTTATTCAGGAACAGGATGATGGAAGTGTCAGTGAACCACTTGTTGTTACAGATGGAGTCAAATAGTTTGAGGGATTCATGCATTCTGTTCTGTAACACAAACAAGAGGCGCACGTCACACAGGCTCAAACAGGTCTGCCCCGAGAGCTGACCGCTATGGCTACACAGTACGAGATGTTTGAAGCACATGCAGCGTAGTGTCACCAGCGTGCCTAGCAGGCTCCGGGTGGTCTATCCCCTCCTGCGCTAACTGTCTTCCCTTCTCCACATCTTTTTGCATGCTCATGCTTCTAGGAAACCGGCATGCTTACTCTGCTGTTCGGTGCTTTTGCGACCTTGTGCTCATGCTGTCCGGTGTATGCAGACAGTCATGCCAACTCTTCCACGCAATCAGCTCCCATTCTACCATAATATCATTCTAGGCCCCTTCCCACTTTCGGCAAACTGTACATCGTCCACTCCATCAAAGACAGGTCCTCAACCTGTTTGCCTTGTACTTCTCATCGTCCAACACTCATCCGGTCTCACTAGGTCAACTCTTATGATCCCCTCTGTGTCTTTCTTCCCATTATTCACACTGGCTCTTCAAGACTCATTATCCAGATACATGCCACCTTGTAGGTATCTACAGTTCCATATTTCAGTATCTGGCAAGTAATATCACCAATACTAGCGAAGGTTTCTATTGAGAAGCAGAAGGAGCCGTGTAGAGGACAACACCGAATGTTATGTGTCCTTCCAGATCACTGCATGCATCATGCCGAGCAAAATGGTGGTAAGTTTCTAAGGGATAGAAAGGCCAGGCAGATCCTAATGGTGCAAGATGACTACGGCCAATTTCACACATCCGTGACAAACGGGATGTTCTTGCACCGGAAGGCCCGGCTGCTGGGTCTTGAGCCATCTGCTTCATAGGCATGTAAGAAACAGTTAGCTAAGGTCGGCCTTCTGATCTGAGCATGGTCCAAGTGAAACTGGTCTAGTTTAGAACATTTTTATGTTCTGACATTAAAGGAGAATTAGACAGGTGTCAAGTGACCTGGGAAAAGCCTTGTCTTTAGGGCATGTTCACAGATTTTTGCAGTAGTGTTACTGTAGAAAAGATTTTATCAAAGGTCATCCACAAAAATTGACATGACGTGCACATTTATATTCTGCAGCATGTCAATTTACGCCACCCTTTGTAATGCAGAGGTTCAAATCATTTGGACATTTTGCTCCAAATTCGAGCAAAAAAAAAAAAATTGCACAAAAAAGTATTTGAACAAAGGACTGGAAGGTTATCGTGGTTTTGGGTTGAGCTTGGACATATGGTTGAAGCTCATACAATAATACCAGAGATGGAAGCGGAATCAAGACTATGAAGCCACCGACTACGAGCAGAAGACAAGGCCCTTCCGGACAGGACACCAACACCTACGGCTAATGCACTGCTATGTAGACATGAAGCTTCGTACCTGCTGAATTTGAAGGCTCTCTCAGTGTCTGCAGGATAAGTAGCGGTGTTAGATAGGGCTGCACGGCAGAGGAAGAAAGGTGCTGAAGACGCAGAGGCGTTTGGAGAAAGAGTACCGTGCAGGCGGTGCGAGTTACTCCCCAGCAGGACCATGAGAACAGAAAGCAAGTGAATAGAGGCACAAAGCAACCAAAAAGTCAACACCTGGCGGAAGAGGCCACACCGGGAACAGAGACGGCGTGCGGTTAGTGACGAATGGACAGCTTTACTTCTCAGTCACAGGGGAAGGTGCAGGTCAACATTACCCAAGAGAAACAGGATTAGAGGAGGGGAGAACAGACTCAATCAACATTTTTTTTTTATTTTTTGTACATTTTATAACAGTTCATTATAGATTATTTAAAACAACATTTACAGAGTAAGCGCGAGCGGTTAATACAAGATATAGCTGATCATCAATACGAGGCGCCACGCCGTAACCCGGTATAGAACACACACACATGCTCAGTTTTGTTTGAACCCTTGGTTACTGGTTTGCTGGTATTCACCGTCCAGTGAAGGACTGGGATTTTGGACATTGACAGCCCATTCTTCATCAGCTTATTGGATGACTACCATATAGACACATGACAACCAGGGCAAAGTGCATGGAGATTAGAGGGATTGTCCACTACTATGCATTGTTAAAAATGAGTTTCTTGCAGTCTTAAATATATATTATATACACACAAACATTAATGAACGAGCTAGTTGGGGTGTGTTTCCCACAAGCTCTCTCTAATTGGGGCGTGTTCCTCACACGCTCCCTCTAATTGGGGCGTGTTCCTCACACGCTCCCTCTAGTTGGGGCGTGACCCCCACACGCTCCCTCTAGTTGGGGCGTGACCCCCACACGCTCCCTCTAGTTGGGGCGTGACCCCCACACGCTCCCTCTAGTTGGGGCGTGACCCCCACACGCTCCCTCTAGTTGGGGCGTGACCCCCACACGCTCCCTCTAGTTGGGGCGTGACCCCCACACGCTCCCTCTAGTTGGGGCGTGACCCCCACACGCTCCCTCTAGTTGGGGCGTGACCCCCACACGCTCCCTCTAGTTGGGGCGTGACCCCCACACGCTCCCTCTAGTTGGGGCGTGACCCCCCTCACACTCTCCATACAGTCCAATCAGTGTAGACTGGGTGTAGGGGCACAAATCTTACAGAAGGGAAATTAAGAAAAGTGGAAAAGGGATCTTCATACACCTTTAACGTCTAAAAGTACAGCAAAGTTTGGGAATTAATAAACTTAAGTACATGTAGTTGGGTTCTCCTGTACATTAGTGTAACGATCGTTGCAATACACCAATTCTGGGGAGAAATGTACCCCTTGATAATAACCTACGTTACCACCTATCAGCGCAACATGTGGGGTTTCATAGCTAACCAGTACTACAATGGATGTCTCTCACTCTGCTCTACCCGACTCATCCATGCCCTACATTAATAGCCCATTGTGATACTTTGCCCAAGTTATGGATGATTTCTGCGTGCCCCTGAATCATGATACTTTGATTGGATTATTACCAGGAGACCTTTCTAATAAAAAAAGGTATTGTCCAAAGAGTAAAATTCCTTAAAAATAAGGCTGTGTTCACAGTTCGGCAAAAAAAAGCCTTATCTGACTAGTCTGATGCGTTCCACTGCGGTATCTCCCAGCCCCTCTGACATGGTGTTTCCCTATGTACACACATTGGGAGTGACCGGTCAGCTAACTGGGGAGGGAAGAAGCCGCAGAGAAACGCATTTGTAGGTTTACTCTGCAAATTGTCTCTTCTGAAAGGAAGAGGACTAGATCTCCAGCGTCAACGATTGTCGGCAGCGATCCTAAAAGTCACTATAAACTCTTTAAAGGGAACCCGTCTCACCTTGTGTTTCCGCAATAAGCTGCGGCCACTGCCTTTCTAGGCTTATCTAAAACATTCTATAAGCCCCCGATCTAACCTGAAAGATAAGAAAAACAAGTTTTATTATACTCACCCAGGGGCGGTCCGATCCGATGGGCATTGCCTCCCATCTTCTTGTGATGTCGTCATCTTCCTTCCTTGGGAGTGGCACGCCATCTTCATACAGCAAGACTACCACACTCTAGTAAGTTATTGATCTTCTATGTACTTGCTTATCATCCACTCAATTAGTTTTTCGCTCCATTTATTACCCTTTCACTCCCCTATTGTTATAGCCTTATTTATATTTTTTTGCTAGCCACTTTTTGCACTATGCACTTTATCACTGTTACACAGTTATGATTGATACTTATGGCAATTTTATTATGTATGTTTTCTCATTTATCACTTGAGGTAGTACAGAAATCTTTTATTAATTAGTCGCTTTGATGGCGGCCTTGTAATATATATTTTTATTGTTTTATCAACTCCATTATTATTCCTGATTATTTATATTGTTGAAATAAATTTGTGATGTACAGTATTATTCGGATTGAGTTGGCTTTTTTCTTAGGTTGTTTCATTTATGATGTCATGTCTACAGAGCGGAGGCTTCTTTTCCGCTCCACTCGATCAACGGAGCGGGACTTCCGAGGTCATTCTGATTGACAGCCGGATCGCAGCTGCCTAACTGGGGGAGCCGGCTGTCCATCACAATAACTACTGAAGTTTCGCCACGTCGCATCAGCACAGGCAGCTGAATCCCTGGCAGGAGCGATCTGTGACCACACTGTGCTAGCGAAGAAAGGCGCCGTGCACACCAAGCAAGTAAGTTGCAATTACCTGCCTGTTAGTGCTTAGATACATTTTTTTGTTATTTTGTTATTTTGTAAAATTCTGGATATATCCTTTAACAAGCTTTTCAATATGACATAGGAAAAAAGCCAAAACACAATATAAATTTGCAGACACGATGTTTCGGGGTGTTGCCTCTCATCAGTGCAAAGTATAAGATCTGATTTGGCTGATGCTCATAAGTCTCCTCACCCTGACATGCCAGGCTTGGCTTGTCACCCTAGGTGTACTCTGAAACGCCGCAGCACTTCAGAGAAAATCATACCTGACTGTAATCACACAGTCAGCATCTGATTGATCTTTGCTGCCTGAGCTTTGAGCCGCATGAATCTGAAGACAGATTTCATCGCTCCTACAGAACTGGATTAAGTAGCAGTGCGAAGGATCAGTGGACACGTTACCCCAACTTCTGCTGCAGATGTTACCCCCTAAATCAATAGTAAAAATCCAAAACAAGTTAAAAGTCTGCACCGGAATTCTATCCGCAGTAACGGAGACACCACTAGGGTTGGTCTGAAGCAGATGACCCCGTTAATTTGTAATGCTTTTACAGATTCATGTAAAATCCCCCACCTCCAGATCCATAGCTCATGTCCCCGATCTCCCTTTCCAAGAACCACTTCTATTGGAGGTACATTAGGGTCCTATAGACTTCTATAGGTGCTGTATCATACCTCTGTACACTGTATAGTGACTAGTGATGAGCGAATGTGCTTAGATGAGGTATTATCTGAGCATGCTTGGGTGCTGAGTGTCTGACGTGCTTGAAAAATATGTGTGTCCCCGCGGCTGCTTGACAGCCCCAATACATGCAGGGATAGCCTGTTTCTTGGGCAAGCCTTGCATATGTGTTGGAGCTTTTGAACAGCCGCGAGACAGGCAGGCCCGGGGACTCAAACATATTTTTCGAGTACGCCGAAGACCCTCTGTTAACACCTGAGCATTCTCGGATGATGCCTTAACACTAGTGATCCCTGGATTTTACATAATTGATTACAAATACGCTCAGCAATTTTCCCAATTTTCATGCGATCCTTTCTAGCTCTGTTCCAACCTGCTTTGTTTGACATCAATGTTCCACAAGTAAAAGTACAGCGTGTGCAGACCTGGGAAAGTCCTACAAGCAAATTAATTTGCCGCATTTGCATTTTCAACTAATGAGGTGTCTTAGGCCATGTGCACACACTGAGTATTTGGTGATTTTTTTTTACCCCAGTATTTGTAAGCCAAAACCAGGAGTGGAACAATCACAGGAAAAGCATAATAGAAACATTTGCACCCCTTCTGCATTTTTCATCCACTCCTGGTTTTGGATTACAAATACTGGGGTAGAAAACTCATCAAATACTGAATGTGTGCATGTGGCCTTACATTGAATTTTACAGGGTGCAAGAATGCATAGGCGGTGTGATCCTGAGCGCAGACAATTCATGCACTGAAAATGGGGGGAAAAACGGGCAACCTGCATGAATCAGATCCAGAATTGGAGTGCGGCCATGGACCGCTCTGTGCTTGCTCCCAAATTCCCCTGTCACTCCGTCACACATCTCAAGCGCCTCCGCAGAATACTCACAGATCAGTATGCAGGGCCCATCCACCGTTCAATTTAAGAGATTTGCATAGCCTTTCGAGGGAACACAAAAGCCTTTTCTTTCTAGGTAACCGGCCATTTTGCAAGGACAATTTAAAGGTAATTTGGCACAAAAATGACGGCTATAATGCGGCCTCTGTTGCTAGCACCCTTTGTTCTGTTAGGTTAGATTCATCCTTAAAGGTAAATGTCCAGAAGTCCAAAATTTAGTGCTATTTAATTTTATAATACATCTTCACAGCAGTAGGAGCAGAACCCCGAATCCCCTCTATGATCAGCAGTAAGCGATTACATTCCGCCTCCCTGCTGCCAACATGCGGAAAGAGCTGACGGCTTAGAAGTCTCATTGTCAAACCTGGGTCATTGTGTTTCATCGTACTTTCCTAGTATACAGTGAAAAATGGCCACCTAGAAAACTCCAGAAGACAGTGTCCAAGTTTTTCATAGGTTTTGTGTTAACGAGCGGGCGCAGGAGTGCGAGGCGGCCGATTTATTAAGTGGCGCCAAGTGGAATGTGACTTGCCACAAATCTTACTCCACTCCAGTCTTGGACGGGAATAAGACTTGTGGTGCCAGGAAAGCCATCGCTCATTATGAATTCAATGAATAGGGGTTGCCATGCCCCCGTCCCCCCAAGCCCGTCCACTTTGTCAGAGTTGAACGAAAATGGCGTGAAAATTACAAAAGTTGAAAAGTTTTGCGCGACTCTGCATCGCACACAAATTTTGCAGCTTGTCAAAGCGATTAATTCCAGAATTCTGGTGCAAAAGCTTTGATGAATCGAGACTATGCACCCCTAGGACCAAAAAAGTTGGGATGCTTTGTAAAATGTAGAGGAAACAAGAATGCAACAATTTTGAATTCTCTCAGACGTGTTTTAGTCAGGACAGGACATGGAACAAAGATCAGAAGGTGAAAGCCAATTTTTAAAAAAAATGGAATGGGAAAATATCTCACTTAGAAATCAATGGTAGCAACACATCTCAAAATTAGGACAGGGTCAACAAAAGGCTGGAAAAGTAACTGATACTAAAGAAAAACAGCTGGAGGCTCAAAATTCAACTAAGTCACATGACTGTATAAAAAGACCGTGTTAGGCTAGTTTCACACTAGCGCTTTTGAGCGCAGCGATGGCCTGTGCACGCACGCCGCTAAGCCCCGCCTACCGGCGCATGATGCGTCATGCGTCCCCTATCTTTATCACTGGGGGTGCAGGCCGTGCGCAATATGCGTTTGGCGGCGCATGCGTCCTTTTGACGGTGCGCCAAACGCAACCTGCTGCAGTTTGGTTGCGCTCGGCGCGCCGCCAAACGCATACTGCGCACGGCCTGCGCCCCCAGTGATAAAGATAGGGGACGCAGGATGCATGCAGCGTCATGCACCGGTAGGCGGAGCTACCGGCGGAGTCGCAGCAGGGGGCGGGGCTTAGCGGCGGCCGTGCACAGGCCGTCGCTGCGCTCAAAAGCGCTAGTGTGAAACTAGCCTTAGAGAGGCAGAGTCTCCCAGAAGCAAAGATGGTCGGAGGTCACCAATCTTAACAACTGCATCCAATAAATAGGAAACAATTTCAGAAAAATGTTCTTCAGTGTAAAATTGAAGACAAATCACCATCTACAGTACATAATAACATCAAATGATTGAGAGAATTTGGAGAAATCACTCCAGCTATTGCCTCCTCACTTCCCAGACAATTACAGACTGCTGTAAGAAGAAGAGGGGACGCTGCACAATGGTAGACAGCCCGGGACCAACTTTTTTGAGATGTGTTGCTGCCGTTCTAAAGGAGTTCGTTTTTCCTATTCAAATGGAAAAATGTCCAACATTCACCTTCTGATCTGTGATCTATGTTCTCATGTGAATAAAATACAGCTATAAGAGATTTCCAGATCATTGCCTTCTTGTTTACTGTTGTTTAACTTAACACGGCGTCCAAACTTTTTGAAATTGGGGTTGTATGATTTTTTTTATCTGCGACTTGGATCAAGATCAAACTTTTTTGGGGGGGATGGATGGATGGATGGATAGATATTACATCTGTAAAAAAATAAAAAAATAATAGTAGAAAAGCATTGAGCCTCATTAGCTTTTTTCTCTTTTCTCTCCAGAAGCCCCACCACCAGCTGATTATAATCGCAGGTTGACTACGTACCTATGAAAATATTACCTAGTGGAGCAACTTAACGGAGTTGTCCAGGGCTTTTACATTGATGGCCTATCCTTAGGATAAGGTCATCAATATCTGATTGGTAAGGGTGCTAAACCTGGCACCCCCGCCGATCAGCAGGTGTCGGCTGCAAGTATAATGGCTGCGGCAGGATATTGCACGTTTGGGTCAATAGGTATCAGTCAATCGGAGAGGGTGCTAAGTGTTACAACCCCCACCCCAGTCAGATATTGATGAGCTATCCTAAAGATAGGTCATCAATGTACAGTGGGGAAAATAAGTATTTGATACGCTGACGATTTTGCCAGTTTTCCCACCTACAAAGATTGGAGAGGTCTGTAATTTATATTGTAGGTACACTTCAACTGTGAGAGACAGAATCTACACATGAAAAACAGAAAATCACATTGTGTGAGTGTTACATAATTAGTTAGCATGTTATTGCCTGAAATAAGTATTTGATCACCAACCAACCAGCAAGTTTTCTTTAAGAAGCCTCCTACTCTGCGCTCATTACCTGTATCAATTGCACCTGTTTGTACTCGCTACCTGTATAAAAGACTCCTGTCCACACACTCAATCACACTCCAACCTCTCCACCCTGGCCAAGACCAAAGAGCTGTCTAAGGACACCAGGGACAAAAATTGTAGACCTGCCCAAGGTTGGGATGGGCTACAGGACAATAGGCAAGCAGCTTGGTGAGAAGGCAACAACCGTTGGCACAATTATGAGAAAATGGAAGAAACACAAAATGACTGTCAATCTTCCTCTGTCTGGGGCTCTATGCAGGATCTTGCCTCGTGGGGTAAGGGTGATTCTGAGAAAGGAAAGGAATCAGCCCAGAACTACATGGGAGGAACTGGTCAAATGACCTGAAGAACGCTGCGACCACAGTCTCAAACATTACCGTTAGTAACACACTACGACATCATGGATTAAAATACTGCAGGACACGCAAGGTCCTCCTGCTCACCTAGCACATGTTCAGGCCCGTTTGAAGTTCGTTAATGACCATATGGATGATCCAGAGGAGGCATGGGAGAAGGTCATGTGGTCAGATAAGACCAAAATAGAACTTTTTGGTATCAACTCTACCTGCCAGAAGAAGGATGAGGTCAATCCTAAGAACTCTGTCCCAACTGTCCCTCAGTAAGGGCATTGAAGATGGGCAGTGGCTGGGTATTCCATCATGACCTGAAACACACAGCCAGGGCTACCAAGGAGTGGCTCCGTAAGAAGCATTTCAAGGTCTAGAATGGGCAAGCAAGTCTCCAGACCTGAACCCAATAGAAAATCTTTGAAGGGAGTAGAAACTCAATGTTGCCCAGCGACAGCCTCAAAACCTCCATACAGATCTTCTCCAGATCTTTCAGGAGGAGGCCAAAATCCCTGCTGCAGTGTGTGCAAACCTGGTCAAGAACTACAGGAAATGTCTGACCTCTGTAACTGCAAACAAAGGTTTCTGCACCAAATATTAACCCCTTAATGTCCAATGACGGACACAGTCCGTCATCGGACATCTCCCCTGCTTTGATGAGGGCTGCGGCGCTGAGCCCGCATCAAAGCTGGGACATGTCAGCTGTTATGAACAGCTGACATGTGCCCGCAATAGGCGCGAGCGGAATCTGCTCATCGCCCATATGTAGCAGAGCCGATCGGGTTGCGCAAGCTTCTAGCCTCCTATGGAGGCTATTGAAGCATGCCAAAAGTAAAAAAAAAAAAAAACATAAAAGTTCAAATCACCCCCCTTTTGCCCCAATCAAAATAAAACAGTAAAAAAAAAATCCCACATACACATATTAGGTATCGCCGCGTTCAGAATCGCCCGATCTATCAATAAAAAAAAAGCATTAACCCGATCGCTAAACGGCGTAGCGAGAAAAAAATTCAAAACTCCAGAATTACGTTTTTTTGGTCACCAAGACATTGCATTAAAATGCAATAACGGGCGATCAAAAGAACATATCTGCACAAAAGTGGTATCATTAAAAACGTCAGTCCGGCACGAAAAAAATAAGCCCTGACCCGACCCCAGATCATGAAAAATGGGGACGCTACGGGTCTCGGAAAATTGCGCAATTTTTTTTTTTTTATTTTTTTTTTTTAGCAAACTTTGGAATTTTTTTTCACCACTTAGATAAAAGAGGACATAGACATGTTTGGTGTCTATGAACTCGTAATGACCTGGAGAATCATAATGGCAGGTCAGATTTAGCATCTAGTGAACCTAGCAAAAAAGCCAAGCAAAAAACAAGTGTTGGATTGCACTTTTTTGGCAATTTCACCGCACTTGGAATTTTTTTCCCGTTTTCGAGTATACGACATGCTAAAACCAATGGTGTCATTTAAAAGTACAACTCGTCCCGCAAAAAATAAGCCCTCACATGGCCATATAAACGGAAAAATAAAAAAGTTATGGCTCTGGAAAGAAGGGGAGGGAAAAATGAAAATGCAAAACCAAAAATACCCCTGGTCGTTAAGGGGTTAAGTTCTGTTTTTCTATTGTATCAAATACTTATTTCATGCCATAAAATGCAAAGCAATTATGTTAAAATCCCACAATGGGATTTCCTGGTTTTTATTTTTAGATTCCGTCCCTCACAGGTGAAGTGTACCTACGATATACTACACACCTCTCCATTTTTTAAAAATCAGCAGAGTATCAAATACTTATTTTCCCCAGTGTGTAAGCCCCGGACAATCCCTTTAACTCGGAAAGTTCGCTTTAAAAGCCTGTGACAGCTGCAGGAGATCCATGAAAATTGCATCACGTAGACACTATTATTAAATCCAATTTATATTGAATTATTAAGTGACTGCTAGAGAGGTATTACTGGCAGAGCGAGCGTTTCTACAGCGATCACCTGGTAGTTCCCAGCACCTACTACCTATAGGTATCCTAAATCATCAGAAATGGAAATAATGCAACTCCATTGAAAACATCAGGATTTTTGGCTCGAATTGTATGAAAATGGATTTTTTTTTTCACCAAAATGTAATAAATTAGTGTCAGTGTTAACACATTAGTGGTTATGTGGTCATTTTGCAGCCACCATGCGACATGCCCACCATACGTGTACTTCTAAAGACCTCAGGTGCATGAAAAGGAGGCATAATGTTTAGTCTATATGGCAAAGATTATTTAATTTCTCCAGCACAAGAGCAAAACTCATTTGACGCACAAATGTGAATAAAGTCATAAAAGTCAAATCATTGACACGTGCAGGATCCAGACCATTGTTTCAGGCTTTGGAGTAGCGTTTAAAGGGGTTGTTCCTTCTGGATTACTAGGGCCGCCAAGCTCAGGGATTGTGTCTCACGCTGATGGTGCCAATGCCAGACACCCCGGGAAGGAAAGCACAGCGCGGATTGTTTAGTATTTTATAACAAACTGCAACCAGGAGAGAAATATAATTGAAAGGGAACAACCCCTTTAAGACGAATCTTGGGCTGGTAACATTTCGTTTTTATTGAAAACATATAATCTTGTGTATAACAACGTCTGACACTCACCGTGGTCTCGTCTTCATGAAGGACCTGATCGTACCCGCTGAGGGCCACACAAAAGATGATCGCTGTCACGTCTTCAAAACAGTGAATCCACTTCTTCCGTTCTGATCGCTGTCCCCCGACATCAAACAGCCTAAAGAGGAGATCCAACAGGAGACCGGTAAATTAAATAAAAAGCGACTTGAATCTTCATCCAGGTTATCTAAAACTGGCGGCACACGCTGATTTTTGATCCATCCATCCATCGTCTGTTACACTGCTTGAACGAGCAATCTGGCGCAGATTAAAAGGTTAGACCATTCGCTTTAAACCAAAGGACAGTGCAGAGCATGTGAGCCGAGTTGTAAATCGATCTCATTTCACTAGATCGTGTCCCCCCCGCCCCCCCCCCCCCCCAAAAAAAAAAAATTCAAATACATAAATAGCCCTTTGGTCACTAGAGGGCAGCAGCGCCTATTCCCAGTGAAGGTCAAGAACAATCACACATCCTGCTTTGTTCCATCATTCACCACGATGGGTTAATCTCGCCTCCTTTTTTCTACAATCTGCAGAAGCGAAGATTATTTAGAAGACGTTTAAACAGAACATTAGAGTCCGTTAATGTCCGGGGCGAAGAAGATTACATCCAATTATGACACTCGTACTGTGTCTGAAGGCAGAAAGCGCAGTCTCCAGTCTGCAAATGCAGCAATTATTATTTTTTCTTAAAGAGGGTAAAAGGTTTCAGGGGTTAAAGTGTCTTTTTTTCTTCTTTTATTAGCAGGGTTATTAATAAAAGAAAGTGACTGGTGACTACTTTGTAAGTCCGAAAGTGGCAATTTAAAGGGAATCTGTCAGCAGGTTTTTGCTGTGTAATCTGAGAGTAGAAAGACATAGGGGAACCGACACTGATTCCAGCGATGTGTCACTTTACTAGGTTGCATGTTTCAATAAGATCAATGTTTTATCAGCAGGAGATTATCACTACAGGACTAGCTAGATGTCTTCTGCCTCCTTGTCCAGTCACGCCCCCAGCACTGATTGGCAGCTGTATGCACAGGGCATACAGGAAGCAGCCAATCAGTGGTGGGGGCTGGGTTATACAGAACTCAGCATTTAGTGCTCTGCTAGATCTGCAGCAGAGAAAACTGTGATTGTATCTCAACTATTGCTCACAGTTAAGTAACTGACACATCACTGGAATCCGGATCTATGTCCCTACCTCATGCTGCTCTCAGATTAAATAGCAAAAGCCTAATGAGAGACTCCCTTTAAGCCACAAAATATGATTGCAGGGTGTTGATGGGTTGCCATCATCCAGGGGCCTGATAAAGGATATGGTTAATGTAATGTCTGCCATAAGAAACAATGGAAACTGGATTCCAACCAAATCAATCCTGCTCTTTCTACCATCTTCTATGGCTGAGCCGTGTGATACATTTATGCACTAATGTCCCAATAATGTCATTTATGAGTTAGGCGGGCTTCCTCCTGTGCCAGCACCAACATATACCACGTTCAAAATTATTAGGCAAATTAGATTTGTGTCATAAAGATGTAATTTTTTTGTTTGTCCACTAACCTCATGGATATATGCCTCAGGGTGTTTGGATAACTGAAGTAAATCTCAAACACCTGTGATAATTAGTTTGCCAGGTGAGCCCATGCAAAGGAAACTACTTAAGAAGGACGATCCACATTATTAAACAGCCACATGTTTCATGCAAAATGGGAAAGAAAGAGGACCTCTGTTGCCAAAGAGCATCAAATAGACAAAGCATGAAAGCATTAACATACTTCACAAAAACTTAAGCATGATCATCCTACTGTGAAGAGATCTGTGGATGATACAGAGCACAGAATGAT